>NC_132796.1:115147562-116465062 GCF_048418805.1 Vulpes vulpes
AAGCTATAGTGATCTAGGTGGTGGTGGATTAGAGCCAAAAACATCAGTAAAAACTCTTATGTAGCTTAATGCACATATATATATGATTACATCTAAAATTTGTATACATATGTGAATACACACAGGGTAGTGAACACACATGTAATTTCTTCCTCTGTCAGCCAAGGAGTCCTATAAGCAATGACCCCAGATGCAATGCGCGTACTTAGTGCACAGACGTAGGATTCTCATACTATTCTATGGTAAATGGAACAAGGACTCTATGGAAAAATTGCTTATTCTAGAAATGGGACAGAGAAATATGCAAGATGAGCCTGAAGCACCTTGTAGTGTCTGAAAATAAAGAAGTGCTTAAAAAAACCAAAAACATAAAAACAAACCAATGAAAGCATGTCCAGGGGCGTGACGAAGGTACACACAGAGAGAGCTAACAGGAAGAGCGCCCAGTGGCCAAACCTGGAACAAGTTAAGCAGCACAAATATATACAATTCTGTTGGCTATTAACCCAAAGTGTAATCGAAGTGCCCATGTGTCTATACTGAGAAAAGTATTTGACTTATTAAACACATAAATATAGGAAAATAGGCAGATCTCCAATGGAGAACAATTCTGGTTTACGCAGATACTCTCACTTGAAGATAGTACAGCATAACTCCCTAGCACTGAAGTGTGGGCCACATATTGTGACTTTCTTCCAAAGGGGACAGTATGCAAAGGGGGCTGAGACCAGTAAGTTTACAGTGGAGACACCTAAGAGGTATTAACTCAGGTGATCAAGGTAAACCTCATCAGTGATAAATGAAGCTACTGGTATGTAGTGTTGGTAGGATGTGATGACAGTAGCACTGCACTGCTGTGGCCTTGTTTCCCAAAACACAGAACTCCAGACTAATCATGAGTAAAATATCAGAAACATCGAGACTGAGGGACAGTGTACAAAATATCTAATCACTTCTTCCCAAAAGAGTCAAGCTCCTCAGAAACAAAGGAACTGCCACAGCCAAGGAAACACTACAAATAACGTAAGGTGGTATGTTGACTGGGATCCTGGAACAGAAAACAGATTCTGGGTAAACACTGCCTAAGTCTGGGTAAAGTATGGCTTCAGTTACTAATAAATGAAGTGTCAAAATTACTCCATCAATTGTAACAAGTGTACCACATTGACAGAAGCGGTCAATAATGGGAAACTGCGTGAGGGGCATATAAAAACTGTACTATCTTTGCAAATTTTTTACAAGTCGAAAACAAAATAGTTTAAAATTAATAGTTTATTGAAGTTTTCAAAATAAAAAGGGCAAAGAGCAACTGAACAAAAGGTAATGGATACGTTTCAGATAAAGAAACAAAGATTCAAAGGAAAAGCAAACACAAGCACACAAACCCAGGCAGTGTGAAACACAACCTTCCTGAATCTTCTTCACTTCCTTCTCCTCCTTTAACTTCCAAGCCTGCATCATACACTAGTCTGCATTCTTCCATCTCATAGACATTTCTGGAGTCCCTTCCCTCTTGGAGCCCTGCAACCCCTGCCTTAGCCCTGCCTCCTAGCTGTCTTCCACGGATTTTAGCAGGAGGCTCTCGATGATGTCAGATGGAGACCTTCAAACACTTATTTGCCCACGAAGGGCCTTAAGACACGTGCAGAGGGGCAACCCCCATGGCGCAGTGGTTTAGCACCGCCTGCAGGCTGGGGTGTGATCCTGGAGACCAGGGATTGAGGCCTGCGCCGGGCTCCCTGCATGGAGCCTGCTACTCCCTCTGCCTGTGTCTCTGCCTCTCTCCCTCTCTCTCTCTCTCTCTCTCTCTCTCTCTCTGTGTGTGTGTGTGTGTGTGTGTGTGTGTGTGTGTTTCTATGAATATATAAATAATATCTTTAAAAAAAGACACTTGCAGGGGTATCTGCCACAGGGCCTCTCTGGCAAGAGCCAGGCAGGAACTCAACTCCTCGCAAAGGAGACCAGAGTGTAGAGCAGGCCTTTCGCTCTGCCTGGGAAAAACCAGAGGCTTCTCATATCAGGAAGACAAGGACCTAGAGTCCTCAAGGCTGGGGAGCTCCTGTCTGACTTGCTTTGCCCTGCTTATGACAGCTCAGGGCCTGAATGGCATGTGTCACACAGGATGCTGTGGCTAAAGAGATGCACCCTAGAATGACTCCAACAAAGAGGGTAGAGGCCCGGGGGTGACCTAGCTGCTACAGAACAACAGTCTTTCTCAACTCTGAGTAAGAACACTGTGACCCACCAGTTCCCCACAGCAAGCAACATTAGCAGAGGTGTCCCCGCGTCCAGCCACGACTGCCCCACAGGGCCTGCTCCTGGGACTTGTGCCAAGGCCACCAGATCTAGGATGGCAGGTGCTCCTTCTCACCCCTCTCATGGGGCGGCCGACCTTCTGCACAGCCTGCCGCCCAGGGACCCGAAGGCCCTATTGCTCGGCTACTTTCAAAATCCTCATGTGAACTCGGGGGCCTGCGGGGTGTGGGGAAGCATCCCGGTGACCACCGCGGTCAACCACTACACTTTCCTCTGATCAAAGTGCCCGTTTTGGGACCCCAGGGTCCCAGGTGGCTGTTGGGATGGCAAAGAGGTCCACACTCCCTCTCTGGCTCAGCCTCAGAAAGCCAACCTCACAGTGGCCTTCATGAGGATACCAGCTTCACAGAGCGGTGGTTGTGACTCAGGAGTTCTCTGACAAGGACCACCGGGAACAGGCAGCTTCCTGTGGGGCAGCTCCTCTTTTGAACACCTCCACTCCGGCCTTGCTCCTTAAAGGTGCAGAATCCGGAGTCACCTAGGAAAACATTTCTGCCTGACTTAAGTCCCCTAGTAAGAGAAGACACTGGACTGTGCTCTGTGAGCTCACAGTGTGGTAACGAAGCCCTTGGCTCCCGAGGCTTCTGTAGAAACAGCCTCATGCAGTTCCCTACACCCCCAGCTGCGTGCTGGCTATTCTCCAACTGTCAGCACCCAGTCCCTCAACCTTATCCCTCAGTTTCGCTCACTGGGGGAGGGGGGGTGGGGGGACAGGATGCTTGATCCTGCAAGGAGGAATGTGGGGGGAGGCATGCCCTGTCCTCATGGGTGGTCTTGTCTCTGCCCCTCAGCCGCAGACCCCTGTGTATGTCCCAATTGGGCACCTGCAATGGTCCAGAGTGGTGGTACAGTCGGAGGTACCATACAGTGGCCATGGGGCCAAGAGCCCTGGGGGCAAAGGGGCAGGAATGTGCCCTTTTTCTTTGCAACCCAGGATGGCACCATTACATGCAGTCATTATGCCCGCTTCATGTCCTCCAATATGTGATAGCTCCTTAGTATTTCCTGTTTGTTTGAAACTGTATTACTTTCCTATTGCTGTGGTAACAGATCACCACAACCTTAGTGGTACAACACAAATTCATTAATGGAACAACACAAATGCTGGAAGTCAGAAGTCCCAGGAGAGTCTCACTGGGCTAACATCAAGCCATCAGCAGGGCTGTGATGCTTTGGGAAGTCTCCAAGGAGAAATGTGTTTTCATGACTTTTCCAGCACCCAGAGTGTGACCACCATCTTTGGCTCATAGACGTTTCCTCCATCTTCAAAGTCAGCAATGGGCAGTTGAGTTTCTCACATGACCGCCTTCTTCCACATTTGGTATAAATACATATACAAATGCCTGTATCACGTGAACACAGACGCACACACATGTGTCAACGTCGGTGTTACGTGATATGTACGTACGATTGCATATGTACCAGCACATATAATCTGCACACCTTATACATACGCGTGCACAGGACACACACTCGGTAGAGAGGGACGGTGTGTTTCTCCCGATGACGCAGCAAGTCAGGGGAAAACCCCCTGCAGTGGGCCCCGCAATTCGGGACGCCCCTAGACACCCTTGCAGCTGCTCGGCCGCCCCCAGGAACGTAAACCTTTAGCACGATGTTCCTAAAGTCTGGCTGCTGGCCGAGGGACCCCATGGGAAGGGGCGCTTCCTCCCGGCCCCTGCCCCTACCCTGCCCCTGCCCCTGCCCCGGGGCTATGGGCGCTGCGGCTGCACAGCAGAGGCTGCAGGCAGCAGGCAGCTGCACAGGCTGCAGGCAGGCCTGTGTCCTGATGAGGGCCTCCTGGGTGAGGACTGAGAGCCGAGCTGTCCCAGGACGCTGGGGGCCACCGAACCCTGCTGTGCCCCTGCCAGCAGCCCTGGGCCACCCCGGGACCTGCAGAGCCGGTGGGGTGGGGCCCGAGCCGCAGCCACCATCCCTCAGGCGCTCAGGGACGTCGGGTCCTGAGAGGCTCGGGGTCAGGGGCACAGGCTGAGGTCTGCAGAGAGCCGAGGCCCCAGCCCGCCCGAGTCCAGGGAGGGAGGCCCCGCGAGAGGACCCAGGGAGCCTCCCACACGGGTCCTCCTACCACCGCCCCGCGGAGCCCATCTCCAGGGGACGTGCAATCAGCCCTTAGGGACCGGTGCACGGGGTCCGGATGTGACGTGGGCCGACTTCCGCCGCGGAGGTCTGAGACAGCGGAGGGCCTCGTGTGGGGGGTCGCAGTGGGGTCCCCTGGAAGGAGGCCAGGCCCGGGCGGCGGCAGCCAGGCAGCAGGTAGCCCCGGGAGGGGGCTCGGAGGGCGGGGGAGGGGCCCCGGAGGGCGGCGGGGGGTGGGGGGGTGGGGCCTGTCAGGAACCCCGAGAGACCACCGGGGGAAGGCGGGGCCCGGCTTCGAGCTGAGGCCTGGATGATGGGGCCTGGGGCAGTGGCCTGAGAAGGGCAGGGACACAGGGAGTGACGGTGGGGGCGGGAGCCCAGGACAGAGGGGACCCAAGAGCCCATGATAGAGGGGACCCGGCGGAGGGCAGGGCCCACGGTCAGCCCGGGAAGGTCGCAGGGGAGCAGGATGGAGCCCGATGGTGGCGGCGGGTGTGGCAGGCCTGGCACATCCGGGTACCCGAGAGCCTGCGGCCTGGTGTGGCGGGAGCAGGCGCTGAGGGGGGCGGAGGGAGGGCCCAGGGGCTAAGGGGAGGTGAGGGATGGACCCTGAGGGGGACAGAGGGGACCCGGTGGAGGTCAGGGCCCACGGTGAGCCCGGGAAGGCCACGGCGGAGCAGGATGGGGCTGGATGGTGGTGGCGGCGGGTGCGGCAGGCCTGGCACATCCGGGTACCCGAGAGCCTGAGGCCTGGTGTAGCGGGAGCAGACGCTGAGGGGGGCGGAGGGAGGGCCCAGGGGCTATGGGGACTGAGCGATGGACCCTGAGGGGGACAGAGGGGACCCGGCGGAGGTCAGGGCCCATGGTGAGCCCGGGAAGGCCGCGGAGGAGCGGGATGGGGCCGGATGGTGGCGGTGGGTGCGGCAGGCCTGGCACATCCGGGTACCCGAGTGCCTGAGGCCTGGTGTGGCGGGAGCAGACGCTGAGGGGGGCGGAGGGAGGGTCCCGGGGCTATGGGGACTGAGCGATGGACCCTGAGCGGGACAGAGGGGAACCTGTCGGAGGGTCACAAGGGCTGTGAGGCCCCCCGGGGGATAGGGACTTGCCCTCCGTGGGAGTATGGGTGCTCATACTTCCACATCCGGGTCTCCCGAGACACTGCAGGCCCCTGGCGTCAGGAGCAGGGCCTAGGACACGTGGGCAAAGGGGAGGGCCCCGGGTGCTGCTGGGAATCCCGGGGAGGATGCGGAAGAGGCCCGGGGGACCCCCACCCCAGCCCAGAGTTATTCCCGGGAAGGTCGTGGTGGGGGGATGGGAACACGTGGTGAGGCCCCCCTCCCCTCCGCTTCTGGGCTCTGAGAGACCAGGGGGCTGGTGTTCAGAGCAGGGCCTCCCTGAGGGGGCAGAGGTTGGGCTCAGGTCCTGCTGGGTTCCTGGCGAGGATGTCCATGGAGGACGGAGGGACCCTGCACCCCAGTCCACAGTCAGTCCCGGGAGGCAGGCCGAGTGGAGCCCGGCAGAGGTCCAGGTGCCCAGGGAGCCCCGCCAGCAGGGGTGGGTAGAAGGGCCCAGGGAGCCTGTCCCCCGCCCCCCAGCTCAGCCCCCTCTGTGAGCCCTGGGAAGTCCCCGGGCTGGGTTGCGGTCTTGATGGAAAGACAGTCACTCCCTGTCTCCATTGCGGTCCGGGCGGAGGGGAGGGCCTTGGTGTGAGCGGCCCGGCCTCAGGACGGCTGCCTGAGGGGCCCGGGGTCTCCTAGGGCTGGAGGGAGGACACCCGAGGGACTGAGACCCCCGAGGGAGTGGGTCCCCAGGGAGCCCCCAGCACCACCGCCCTGCCCCTGCTTCAGCCTCGGGAGGCTGCCGAGGGGGGGGGCGTGGACAAGTCCTGAACTGCATGGCCCTTGGTGCGATGGGGCCTCCCACACTGTGGCCATTGGGCTGGACCACTGCCTCCAGGGTGTGGGCGGTGGTGGGGTCGGGTGGGGTGAGGGGCAATGGCCCACGTGTGGCTGGCGGCTAAGGCCAGTACCACAGGGGCACTGAAGCCCTAGGGACACAGACTAGACTGGGTCCTGGGAGCCCCCCGGGCCGATGATCACCTTGGGCTGCCCTGGCTTGCCAGCCAAGTCTCCTAGAGCCTGGGGGCTTGGCGGAAGGAGCTGGGTAGGTGCCCGCCCACAGCCAACCTGGGGCCTAAAGGGATTGAAGGTGAGGACCACAGGGAGGAGTGACGGACCCTGGGCCCCAGCACATGCAGTCCAGGGAGGAAGAAGGTCCCCATGCATGATGAGCCCATGCTTCCATCCTGACGTCCACGTCTGGGTGTTAGAGCCTGAGGGCTTATGCTTCAGTGGAGCAGGGCCTCGGGGGTGGTTGGGGTGAGGGTGTGTTTGGAGGACACTCGGCCTGTGGGGAGTCAGGGTGAGGACCCTGGGGACGCCTGGCTGGCCCCACCCGGCCCGTGACCAAAGAAGACAGTGCAGTAGAGGGAGGCCGTGCCCTGTGGGCAGCCCACCGAGGATGGGAGAGCGCTGGCCCTCAGTGGCATGCTCACTTGTCCCTGGGGCGGGTGGGCGGCAGGAAGGTGGGCTGACCTGGGGTTGGTATGGTCTTGATGTGAGGGTCACGTGTCCTCTATGGGAGGATGGGGGACCAGAGGAAGAGCAGGTCCTGGCAGGATAATGCTGAGGACCCTCCCGGGAGCCTGAAGGCATCTGTGCCCCAGGACAGAGGGGCCAGTCTCCAAGCCAGCCCTTCCTGATATTGCTGAGGGATTGTGGGGGGGAGGGGCTTTGCGGCTGTGACCTGCCTGGCAGGGGACACAGGACAGGATGGGGACATAGGACATAACAGGGTACCTCTCCCTGCTCCTCTCCCAGTTCTCATGGTGTTGAGGACCCCACTGGGAGAGGTCCCAGTCAGAGTGTGGGAGGAAGCCCACCTGGGTGATAGATGCCTGGGAGTCCCAGGGCCTGCCCAAGAGTCTTCTGAGGAACCCCGCCCACCCCGCATAGAAGGGGTGTATGGCCCCAAAGACAGCCATCAGGCCCAGGAGGTCATGGCCCCAAATATGGGTGCCCTTCCCTGGCAGCCCTGGGAAGGGAACCCGTGGTGCAGCCTGTCCCGCAGAGCCCCTCCTCCTCTCCAGATCCCTGGGCTCAGGGAGGGGCAGGCCTGGGCCTGAGGGTCTGGATTCAGGTCAGCAGAGGAGGCAGGTGCCCTGCCATGGCCCTGGTCCAGGCCCTGGCGGGGATCGAGGTGAGAAATGAGGGGATGCCTCCCACAGCAGGATCCCTAGGGACCATGTGTGGGCCATGGGGAGAGGCGGGATGGGTGGCCCAACTGATTTCTCTGGACTTTGGCTGGTGGGGGGTCGTGACAGGGGCCCTTGCAAGGAAGGTGCAAAGAGGGTGGCCTCAGGGCTAGCCGGAGGGTCTTCCCAGGCCTTGTGTGGGGTCCAGGTGAAGACACAGAGGCACCCCATCCCAGCCCAGATGGAAGCCAGAGCTGGCCCTGGACTTTGGCAAGTGTGGCCTGGGCTGGGGCCCTGGCTTCCTCCTGCGGAGTGTCGAGGCCCTGTTTTCTTGCAGGGATGTTTGGCCTGAGAAGGACAGGGCCGGGGCAGACCCTTGAGAGGCCCAGAGGGGGACTGTCCCACCTGGACTGCCGGGGACCTCCCAGACTGTAAGCCAGCCCTCCTGTCCACACTGGGCCCCAGGGCTGGGCTGGCAGTCTGCACCCTGAGGACCCTCCTCCTTCCCTCGTGCAGGGACTTCAAGAACTGGCATCGGAGGCCTTGGTCTGACGCGGGGGCCCCTCAGGACACAGAGCTGAGGAGGCACGGGCCAGAGCCACTTGTCCAGGTGAGGGGCACGCTCTCTCTGAGCCTGGTGTCAGGAGCTCTCCCAGCCCAACACGGGAGCCCTCTGCAGGGGAGCCCGGCACGGTCCCCTGTCAGCCCTGGCACCTCGGAGTATCTTGGCTGGGCTGCCCCCTGACAAGCTCTCCCAACTCTGTCTTCAGGTTCAGCCCAAATCTGACACCATGCCCCTGAGGAATAGCAGCGAGCTTTGGAAGCAGGGAGAAGACCTAGAGGAGGCCCAGGGCCTGGTGGATGCCCAGCTGTCTGGGGCTGAGGAAGAGGAGGAAGGGGAGGAGGAGGCTCCACCTCCCCCCTCTCCCCCATCTCCACCAGACCCCCTATCTCATCTCTTTCTGTCCTCCTCCTCCTCCTCCTCCCCCTCCTCCTCCTCCTCCTTCTCCTCCTCCTCCTCCTCCTCTTCCCCTTCCTTGTCCTTCTCTGGCATGGTCTGTGGCCCCCCAGAGGAGGGGTCTGCTGCTGCCGGGGCCTTGAGTGCTCCCCAGAGCTCTCAGAGTGCCGACCCCTCCCCCAGTGGTGGGGCAGCTGGTGGCCTTGGCCAGCCCGAGCCTCCTGGCCCCAGCGGCCCAGGGGAGGCGGGAGATGAGGAGCCCTTGGTGGAGGGCAGTTTCCGCATGAAGACGGCTGCCCTGGTGGTATTCCTGCTCCTCAAGTATCGCACCAAGGAGTCCTTCAGCAAGGCAGAGATGCTGGAGGTCTTCTCCCCAGAATACCAGGACGACTTCCCCGCCATCTTGAGCCAAGCGTCCATCTGCTTGCGGCTGGTCTTTGGCCTGGATGTGATTGAAGTGGATCCCAGCGAGCACTCCTACGTCCTCAACCCCATCCTGGGCCTCACCTGGGATGGGATGCTGAGCGATCAGTGGGGTATCCCCAAGACCAGCCTCCTGGGGCTGATCCTGGGGTTTATCCTACTGCAGGATGGATGTGTCCTTGAGGAGGAGGTGTGGGAGACTCTGGGGTTCACAGCGGTGTACGATGGCCAAGAGAACACCATCTATGGGGAGCCCGTGGATCGCCTCACCAATGTCTGGGTGCAGGAAGGCTACCTGGAGCGCCGGCAGGTGGCGGGCAGTGACCCTGCCCGCAATGAGTTCCTCTGGGGGCCCAGAGCCTACGAGGAAACCAGCCAGGTGCAGGTCATGGACTTTCTGCTCCAGATCGGTAGCAAGAACCTGGGGTTCTCCCTGGTCCTGTGAGGAAAGATTCTGAGATAAGGAAAAGGGGCCACAGCCCCAGGGGCAGCCAGTCCCTTTTCAAGCTTTTGTGGTTCCGGCATGAAGGGAGGCCTTAGGGTGCTTCCTCCCGGTGTTGTCTCGTTGGATTTGTAAAGAGAAAGTCCTGGGCATTCTCAGGAGTTAAGGGCCAGGGCATTTTGGGGGAAAGCAGGGCCAAGAGCTTCTCTGGGGCCTGGGCTCTACGATGACCCCGACTTCCAGAGCTTGGTTTCCTTGAGGAAGCTCTCCCTGTTTGTTCCTTGGGATAGAAGGTTCCGCAGCCCCGTGTGTGAGTGACACGCACCCCTTCGCGTTCGTACTTCCCCAGTTCAATATATTTTTAAAGATTTATTTATTTATTTATTTATTTATTTATTTATTTATTTATTTATGAGAATACACAGAGTGCAGAGAGAGGGAGAGAGGCAGAGACACAGGCAGAGGGAGAAGCAGAGAGCCTGACATAGGGCTTGATCCCGGGTCTCCAGGATCATGCCCAGGGCTGAAGTTGGCGCTAAACCACTGTGCTACCCTGACAGCCCCCCAGTTCAAGAGTTAAGAGTTTTGTCTGCCCTGGATACAAGTTGGGAGACCTTCCCTCCTTGTTTGGGTTCTGGATGAAATCACAGGGAAATGGCGTTGGAATCTGTTGGAAAGGGCAAGAGTGCAGCAGGCAAGTGCTGGAGTGTGGAAATAGGAAAATAAACCTTGTTCACTTTTGCTTCTTACCCTTGCCGTGTGCCTATTTTCCAAAGTAACGTGATGTGCGCTCGTGCATTCACTTGGTTTTGCCGGAACGGGAGAGAAGGGTCCTGACTGAGGCCAGAGAGCCCTGCTGGCGGCTCCCTCACAGCCACACAGCGGCTGAGCTCTGCTCCCTGCAAGGCCCTGTGTGTGAGCACGGGGGACACGGGGACCCGTGGTCACACCGCCTTCGGGGACTGTCTAGTGGCCACTATGCCACAGGAAGGCGGGGAGGGGTGCCCTGAGACCTGCACCAGCCCACCAGCCCAGAGCTTTTCCTGAAATTGTGGGAGCTCTGTGTTGCCCCCAGTGGGGCAAGAAGCCTGCCCCAGCGTCACGGCCATTGAATCCTATGTGGTCTGGGAGGGTCGTGTGCAGACAGCTCATTCTGCTCAGTTTCTCTTCGGTTCCCCTTGCTCTCCCATCCTGGGATATGTCACGGGAACGGAAATTCTTAGGGCAGGGGGTGTGATGGTGGACGTCACAATAAGGCTGGACCTTCTCCCAACCACTAACGGTCCTCATTTGCCAGTGGTCCCGTGTGCCGGTCTCTCCTGAAATGGGACAATAGCAGAGCCAGGCAGATGCCAGTGCATCAGGGGAAAGAGCACATTGTCAACCCGTGGAGATTTTCGAGGTTCTTGCCATGCGAATTGCAGCAAGGTGCTAGGAGTGAGGAGGGATCCCTCCCCCTGAACCACCACAGCCAGGTGAGTGTGCAAAGTAGTGACAATCAGATGTGATCCTGCCTTGGAAGCACCTGCCCCACAGCTGGTGGGTGCTTGGGGGAGTTCTGCAGAGGAGCCTCTGTGCCCCGCAGAGAGGGCCGGTGGGCAGTCCTTCCTGCCACCTGACCCTTGGGTCCCGGAGACACGGCCATCAATCCCCTCAGGCCCCGCACAAGGTTCCTTCGGGAGGCCGGCAGCCCACTGCCCAGTGGCCGGGCTGGGATTTGGGGTGTCCTGCTCCTGGGGCCAGCCGGCAGCCCCCATAGCCCCTGCTGCCCGCCCTGCCCTGTCTCTCCTGACCGTTGGCCTCAGCCTGCAGACCTTGGGTCTTGGTCCTGTCTCCCCACTTCCAATCGCTCCCTCCCCAGTGCTGCTGATCACGGGTGCTCATGTTGCTGTGGGTGTCTCCAGATGGGGATGCCCTCTCTGCCTACCTGTGCTCCCAGGGGTGCTGACCAGGCTGCCGTGGCGGGGCATGTCCTAAGGGCCGGTAAACGACTCTCCTATCTGGTGACCCTGGCGACTGTGCCAGGTGGGTATTGTCAGAGAACTCCTGGGTCATAGCCATCGTTCTGTGAAGCCGGTGTCCTCGTGATGGCCACTGCCAGGTTGGCTCTCTGAGGCTGAGGCAGAGGCAGAGGCAGAGACGGGGTGTGTACCTATCAGCCATCCCCAGAGCCGCCGGGACCCTAGGGTCCTGAAATGGGCACTTTGAGCAGAGGATAGTGTAGTGGGTGACAGTGGTGGTAACCGGGATGTTCCCCCACACCCTCACAGGCCCCCTGGCTCACATGAGGATTTTGCAAACAGCTGGGCAGGAAGGCCTTTGGGGACCCTGGAGGCAGGCAGTGCAGAAAGTCGGTTGCCCCACGAGGGGGGGGAGGAGCACCCGCCATCCTGAGGCTGGTGGCCTTGACACAAGTCCCAGGAGCAGGCCCTGTGGGACAGTTGTGGCTGGATGCGGGGACCCTGCATGGTGTCCTGGGAGGGAAGTGACTGCTGGGGCCCGGGGTTTGATCCAGGCCACCATGGACTGCTCGCACAGAGCACTCAGGGATGCCCGAGAACCAGCATTTGGGTCCTCGGGGAGGCATCTCCGGGGTGCCAGGTCCTATCCCGCAATGTTTGTATTCACACACAGCGGCCAGGTGTCTGGCAGTTGTCACCAGGCCATGGCCGATTATGCACAACGTTCCCTGTCCCCAGCAGGAAGTCCTGACGTTATGTAAATGCCCTGAGCTGCTGCCCTGACAGGCTGGCACAAGGCACCTCGGCCATGGTCCTGCTCCTCAGGAGACCTCGTTGCTGAGCCATGGCCAAGCCTGCTCTGAATGCACCCCCTTGGCTGGTCTCTGACCTGCTATCTGGCCTCCACCTGCCTGCCCTGTGTGACAAATACCGCTGGCACCTGCCCTGGGGCCATTCCTGGGCCCGACTTGGGCCTCCCTGCCTGTCTTCAGGCCTGGAGCTGGCCAAGCCAAGCTGGCCCCGCCCCCAGAGAGAGGGGGTGTGCCAAGGGTTCCCGGGTCCGGCCCCCTGTGGGGATGCAGTGCGGGTCCTGAGACCCCCTGGGTGGGGTATTGACCTGCTGGCCTGCTGGGTGGCTGACGTGCAGCCTGCCCAGGGCAATGAGCCTGCGGGATGACGTGGGGCACCAGTCAGCTGGGCAACAAGGGGCCAGACTGGGCCAGGGTCAAGCCTGAACCCCAGGGAGGCCCTCGAGGAGCCACAGCTCCTCCAGCTCCATGCGTGTGCGATCCTCTCTCTCCTCACACGCTCGGTCCTGCCTCCACATGGCCCCGGGGCCTGGCATCCAAGTAGAAACGATGGTGACCCTGAGGCGCTGCTAAGAGGCCGCGTGGGCGGGGGTCCATGTCAAGCTGTGGGTGGCATCGGTGCCCGGCACTCCCACGGTCCCCCAATCATGGGACGTGGAGCGTTGGCACGATGTCCCTGAGGCCCAAGCCACCAGGCTTCGCCCTTGGAGCGTGCTCAGCTGGACTGGGCGTTGTACTGCTCCCCCTGACCCCGATGGACGCGCCGCGAGTCTGACCCTGTGCACGGACACACGGGTCACACGGTCGCAAGGGTGACACGGGCATAGTCTCCCTGCAAGGTCAAGCATTGCTGTGCGTTAGGCAGGGTGAGGCCCGGAAGGACAAGGCCCAGTCCACATCGGCGTCCATAGACCCCGCAGTCGTTAGTGTCTGTCTTGTGCCTGCTTTCCCCAGGTGTGGAGATTGGGAACCAGGCGATGCTTGTCTTCTGATCCCCGGGCCTGGGGCGGGGGGAAGTCCTGCTCTCCCGCTGAGGATGTGTTACCCAGGCCTGTTCCCCTCCCAGGTCACAAGTGAGCAACGTCTGCCCTGCCCAGGAATGCGGTCAGGGGGCGCTACTGGACTGTGTGCGGAGGGGCAAGGGGTCTGAGCGCTTGAGCTCCAAGGGGCCGGACAGGAGCCCCATTCAGGGCAGAAGCAGAGGCCGCGGTCACCAGGTGCACAGCCTGTCCCACAGGCGCCCAGTGCCGACACACCCCAGGGTCTCCTGTCCCGGTGCCTCCTGCCCCCTGGTGCTCCTCACAGGCACTTACAGCAGGAGGTGCGGGGGCCCTGCATGGGACGAGTGGTCAGCATGGGAAATGCAAGACCACTCTGGGGAGGAGGAGGCTCCTCTGCCCAGAAGCTGGGGGAGCACAGTGGGCCCGGCCCTCTGGGGACCCAGTGGCGAGGTTTATCCCGGGCACTTGGCCCCTGCCCATTTCTGAGGACCTGCGCCGGCCCGAAGGCTGTGGCCCGGGGCGCATCCTTGCCCCTGTCACCACGCCACTGGCCGTGCTGGAGCTGGAGGTGTCGAAGAGACGCCGGCGGGGCCTCTCCAACGCTTACCTGCCGGTCCACGGTGCCTGCTTCCCGCAGAGGCCAGGTCTTGGGTCCTAAAAACTTGGCTCCTACCCTACCCCTCTTCTATCCCCCCTGCCAAGAAAAGCCCCACCTTCTGAAGAAGCAAAGAACACTTCCTCCCTCCTTCCCCATCTCCTGTGTGGAGACCATTGCTGGGTGTGACTCATACTAATACACTTGTATTTGCATGGAGCGAACCTGCTTTAGTCTCAGGTCTGACGGTGGAGGGAAGCAGAAGCAACGAGGGGAGACTTGCATGTACACAGGAGGTGCGGAAGACCCAGAAAGGGGAGCGGAATGTATACCCTGGTCACACAGGAACTTTTACGCAGGTGCTAGAAGCTTCTGTCAGAGTGGCCGCAAGGCCCTTTAACAGGCACGGGCCCATGTAACTCCCTGTAGACTGCCACAAACCAAAGCTTTGTTTGAAATCTCCAATTTCTTGGGGCGGTCGGAGGGGGGTGCGTCGGGAAAGCTGTAGCTCCCTGCTCTGAGCCTGCTCCGTTCCCCTCAGCTCTGAACTGCAGGACCCTGGGCCCTACGGGGCTGGACCCCCTCCAGCTCTGGGGAGAGTTTATTTGCTGGGTGATGCTGCTGGGCGGGCACTTCCTTTCTCACCTGCTAGTGTGGTGTAACACACATGATGACCTTTTTCCCTCCTCTCTTGACTCCGGGAAAATACAATAAAAGCCTATTGGTACTGGAAAAAAAAAGGAACCTCAGGAAGTTAGCAAAGAACAGAGGAATGGGACGCCAGGGAGGCTCAGGGGTTGGGCGCCTGCTTTCGGCTCGGGGCGTGATCCCGGGGTCCTGGGATCCAGTACCACATCGGGCTCCATGCAGGCAGCCTGCTTCCCCCTCTGCTGTGTCTCTGCCTCTCTCTGTGTTTGTCTCTGATGAAAAAGTAAATTTTTGAAAAAAGAAATAACAGAGCAACCCTCGTATCCGCGACACCTGCCATGCACAGTTTGCAGGGGCCTGTCAGGGACTCAGGAACCCCAGCAGTGTCCTCCTGTGTTTTGAGGGCCCCCGGAATGTGTCTGAAATGGCATTCCTCAGAGTGACATGGATTCTGTCGCCGTGGTGACCTGGAACAACCATATTGTAACCAGAACTGTCATCATGCTTAGCTGGTGAACTGTTCCGTTGGATTTCACCCTTGGGAAGGGAGGGCTGTCCTCCTCCCGGAGGCTCCTGTGCAAACTGAGGCCTCAGGAGCTTCGTGGTATCTAGTGGAAGCAGGAGGCGATCCATCGGGTGTGGGTGGGACGGGCCACACTGCAGGCCAGGGTCAGCACCCAGGGCCAGGGAGCCACGGGGGCAGGGTCCTCCTTTGCGTGTGTGTGGGTGCGCTGTGCTGGGCCACGCGGGCTGTTGAGCGGCGCCCCTGGTCTCTGTGCTCCGGTGGCATAGCACCCCTCCTCCTCCGGCCCGCTCCCCAGTTGGGACACCTAGTGTCTCTAGACCCCGCCCCGTATCTCCAGGAGGGAGACCTTCCCTGTGTGGATGGCTGTCTTAGGTGGACCACTGCTTTTGGGGACCGATCTGGGGATTTCGAAGGCCTTGGTGGGGACCGAGGTCTCAGCTCTTGCTGCCCCTCTAAGGGTCCCGGTGTCGGGTGCTGCTTCGTCTGCCCTTGCGGAACCACGTGACAACCCATGCCTACCTCTGGGGTGACAGCCCGGGCACCCAGTCAGTCCCTATGGCGCTGGTGTTGCACACGGTGACTCTCGTGATGAGCGGGCACCCCCATCGTCCCCCAGCCGTGAAGGGACCCTGGGACGAACGTGGCAGGCCTGTGTCCACAGAGCATGCACTCCAGGACAGGCGATGCCCGCGCTTCCCTCACTTGGGCTTGGCCATTCAGTGGCCGAAAGGCTCCGATTCCTTCACCTTCCCCCCGTCACCCTTTGGCGCCTTCACCCAAGGAGGCACAGAGAAAAGGGCAGCCTGGGGCTGCTGTGGGTGGGAGGGGGTCCATCTCCATCCTACGGCCATGCCCCCATGGAAAAGCAGGTGATCCTCCCGATGCTTGTCCCCGCTGGGCCTTTCCCTGTGGCCGTATATGTCAGCCAGGTTCCCCCTGCTGACGTTTATAGGAAAGTGGTTTTCCCAGTTGGGTGTTATCCGGCTCGGGGAGCATGTGGAAGACCCAGATCCAGAGGCCAACCCAATGTACCACCTATGAGCTGAGGACTCCCCGGGGTAAGGAATCTTAGGAAAGATGAGGACGTGGGTGTGAGCGTCAGTTCCGAAGGGAGCGGGCTGGGCCGGAGTGATTCACCATGGCCAGAGCAGTGCTACACTCGGGGGAACGAGGGTTCAGTGACCACGTCAGACCGTGTGCATGTCCTACGGGCTCTTGCCCCTTCTTGGGGGGACACCCTACCTGCCGTGCAATGGAAAAGAGGAGAGGGCTGTCTTGTGGTTCTGGCGGGAGGCACCCCTCACTATCCCCTTCTGCCTGATGTCGGAGGCCTCCTGGGGTCCAGGACACTTAATTGCTCCGGGGAGTTTGTGGACGCTCATTTCCTAGGCTCCTTCAGACAATCGCCTTTTAAAGAGGTTCATCGCTAAGACAGTGCATTGTATAGAAGAGGGACACCCCGGCAACCGGGGCTTTGTCCTTCCAGGGTTGGCCCAGGACACCCTCGAAACATTTCATTCAAGAGAGAGAGAGTCCCAGGTCCAGTTCTTGCAGCAAAAGCCAAGCGTAGATGCTGCCGTCCGGGCACCCACGAGCACCCCTGCACAGCAACGTTGGAGGGCCCTGGGGGCGCCTGTCCCCATCCGTACCTGGGCGCTGCATACTGAGGGGCCGCCTTTGAGCCCTCTGCCCTGGGGAGAACTGACCTCCTGGTGTGGGGAACGCGAATGCCCCGTGGGACCCAGGCCCCCACCGGAGAGGGAAATGGGCCCGCTGGGCAGGAGCACAAGGCCCCGGTTACCCCTGGGTCCCCGATGCTCAGTTCTCGTGCCTGCCCAGTGCTCCTCTGTAGGAGCAGAGGCGGGACCCCGGGCACCTAAGTGCACACAGGGCTCCTGCACACGGCAGCGGCAGGCTGTGCTCCATCTTCACCCAGGGCAGCAGACGGAGCTGAGGCCTCCCAGCTGCTCGAGAAGAAACGTCCCAGAGGCCGGGAGCACCTGGCTTCAGCAGACAATGGCCTGGTCACCGTCCGGTTTATTGCCCCGCCCGAGGTGCGAGCCCTCTAGCTGCGGTAGGGAGCGCTGTAGGGGCATTCTGGACGTCCAGCCATAGGTGCCAGGTATCCCAGGAAACAGTGGCAGACCGGGCAGTAGGGGAACGGGGCCAGGGAGGAGGAATGGAGGGCATGGGGTCGACGGGCCCTGCAGCCTCGACAGGCACCCACGGGTGGCACAGAGGCATCATCCCGGGGAACACAAGGGAGGAAGGTGCAGCAGCACAGGGGGTACGGCAGCCAGGTCCACGGGCGGCGGTGGATGAGGGTACATATGCAGGGGCCGCAGGGCGAGGCACAGCACCGGCAAGGGCGGGGCACTGCCACGGGTACGGCCACGTCAGCCACGAGAGCCACGGGCGCACCAGTGTCCTAGGGCTGGTACTCAGCACCGCGATGGGTCAGGGGGGCGCTCAGCAGCCGCCCCGAGGATGGCGGGAGGGGCGGACTCGCTCTTGACCGGGGCGGGAGGGGCAGACTTGCTCCTGTCCCGGGCAGAGGGTCAGCGATGCTCCTGGCCGCCTGCCAGCTCCTGTTGCTGCTCCTGCTGGTGCTCCGCAGGGACAGGAGCTCCTCTGGTGCCCGCTGGCGGGATCTGCCTCCGCTGGGCTTCCCAGCCCTTCAGCCTTGTCCTCCTCCTGCCTTTGGGCCACCTTCACGCCCACTCTCCTCTTCTTCAGCAGGTGGGGGCAGTCCTTCCGGAAGAGAGGGCTGCTGTAGAACTGTAACTGAGGTTCCAAATGGAAAGGGGAACAGAAACTCCAGGTCATAACAGGGCCCGGGGCACCGGCAAGGCCACTCTGGGTGCCTCCGGGCTCTGAGCCAGGGGTCCCAGGGCCTCCCTCTCCAGAGGTCGCAGCCCCAAAGGGAAGGTGTGCCCCTGCTCTGCCTAGGCCTCATTCGCTGACTTGAAAGCCCCAGTGCCCTTGGCGGAGGACAAGAGCCACCTGCGCTGGGGATGCGGACAAGCCCACGGGGGAGAGGGGTCACGGCTTCCTGAAGGAGCGTCGGGGCCATCCGACTATCCCTGGCTGGGTGTCCCTGGCTCTCGGCCTCCGGGGCCCATCGTTCCACCCTCGGCTGGCTGCCCACGGTGCTCGGGGATGGCACTGCCCTGGCCAGAGGACCCGGCCCCCACAGAGCTCTGACTCGGAGCTACAGGACTGGGGTGGGTGTGCACAGCCCCCAAGGACCTTGCGTGGTGGACCCCCACAGGAGGGCAGGAGGCCGGGGCTGCTGGGAGTGAGGGGTGGAAGGGCCGGGTGGCACTTGGGGTGGCCCTCCACCCCCAGGGGTTGCGAAGCCATGGGCACAGCCAGTTGAACCGGTGCCCCTCGTCTCACAGGGACACCAAACCGAATGAGAAACAAAGAAATGGGAAAGGTGGGGCAAGGGGGGATAGTGTCTCCTGGGGAGAACCCTGGGGGCCTCCTTCCTTGCCCACTCTCCCTCTCCTGCATCTGCTCCAGGTCACACATGTCCCTCATGGGGTATCTGAACACAACGCCCCACCCACTGGGCACTGTCCTGGGACCTCATCCAGGGCTCGCTCCCCGGCCCCGCCCCTCGGCCCCTAGGGGACACGGGCCCTGATTCCCTGGCGGTGGTCCCGGGGTTTCCAGCCCCCCGTCCCTGGCCCCAGCGCCCCAGTGCCCACGGCTCTGCTTGGCAGGGCCCGAGGGGTACGGTTACCTTGCTCAGGACACGGACCGCCCCCAGTCCCACTCCCCTGGTGAAGTAGCTGCTGAGGCAGACGGACGTGTGCACGTCCTGGTCCAGTTGGCTGAATCCATAGAGGTTCAGTTGCCGGATGAAGCTCTTCGTGCAGTCGGTCTCAAACACCTTGTCGGGCCCGTCCTGCTCCAGAATCTCCTTCTGAAACAGCTCCTCGTTGAGGCCGATGCTCGTCCCGTCCTTCTCCCACCAGATGGACGTGAACCGGCTGCTGTTGACGAGCCTCCACAGCTTCTTGGGAAAGGGCAGACAGAGCAGGTTGCCGCCTGCCACCGACAGCACGTCCTCCACGGTGCGGGGCCTCTTGAGCAGAGGCTCTTGGGCCAAGGCTTGGAACGTGTTCTCCTCCAGGAGCAGCCTGAAGCTGGGGTCCTCGGCCGCCAGGGGCCCGGTCGGGGCGACTCTGCTGCAAGAGCACTGCTCTGCGAGCTGGCGGCGGGAACCACGGCTTCCGGCAGAGGTGGCTCCCTGTGCTGGCCCGGCCCTGGGCCCGTCGGATGGCCGTCCTCCTCGCGAGCCATCCTGAGCAGTGGCCCGTCCTTCCTCTCTGTACACAGGACAGTGTGGAATGGCCAGCAGTCCCCGCTGACGGCAGGGCTGCCTGGGACAGCACAAAAGGGCTCAGTACACTTGGGGGTGACATCACCAACAGCCAGCCAGTGACATGATAAAGGGCCGGCCGCACGGGCCACCTGGCTGCTCGCCACCCTTTGGGGCCCACAGGGTCGCCCACTGCTTTACAGAACGCGCCTGACGATCGAGCCGAATACTCGCGGGCCCTCTGCCCCCCATCCGGGGACGCGGCTGCCCCGCACCCACACATGCACATGCTGACTGAGTGGCTCACAGCTCATTCCTTGGGCCTCTGGGCCCCTGGGCCTTCTGCGCCTCATCAAGTTTCAGGCTTTCCAGCAAGGAGCACACGCCCCGCTGGTTGACCAGGGTCAAGGCCGAGGCCACGTGCTCCTCTTAGCAGGGTCCTAGCTAGGGCAGCGAGGTCCTCCACGGGGACCCTTCCGCACCACCCACTGTGGGTCCCCGGAAGGCACATGGCCGACTGCTCCTCAGGTGCGTGGCCTGGCCGGGTGCCCCGCCTACACCCTGCAGACTGAGGAGGAGGATGCAGAGGCCGCCTTCTCCGTGAATCACTCGGCCTGCACAGGTCCTCCCTCCGCACCCCGCCACTGACTCCCAGGAAGGTCCTGGGCTCTCCGTGACGGGGGTGGGGGCACTGGCCTCACACCGGGCTTACATCACTTGACTAACATAGCAGGGACACCAGTCCTGACCAGTGCCCAGGGTATGAGCTCCGAGATCCTTCTTCGGGCTGTGCAGCTGGGAGGATCAGTAAGAGGTGGCCAGGCAGAGAAGCCTCTCTAGCACATTCTCCCCCTCTTGCACGGCCAACTCCTCCCCAACTCGATTCTGGCTTGGCACTGGATGACCTCCGGAGATTTCTGTGTCTCCAGACTTGAGAGCATTTTGCCTAAAGCAAGTCCTAAATAGTCTGTGGCCACTGACTTCTAGTAAGGCACATTCCGTCACCAGCGGGTGAAAACCCTGGGCTGAAATGCCACCTGAGTTGGTGCAGAGCCAGCCAGGGGGAGCTAGCCAGAAATCACAGGGCATTTTATAACAACGTAAGCGGTCCTCAGCCCCTGGTGTCACCGGGCGATGCCTCGGGACCACCAAAGTGCCCATTTCAGGGTAGACTGTCTCAGGACTCGAGAATCCTCTCAGCAGGCTCCTCAGCTGTAACAAACGGGTCTGTGGCCCCCAGCCAGAGGTCGAGTCTCCAGGGTGTCCGTGTTTCACTCTAAACTCTGTCCATTCAGGCTCTACCTGAGGATTCATTAGAGATCTTCGGCCTCCTGTGGCTGCCCGAGGCCATGTGCACGCTGGCTGGGAGTTCCTGTGTCCTGGACCACATCTCAAGTACGATAGACACGGTAGCATGTAAATGGAAGAATCGGTTGATTGAACAGCTGCAGGGAGCAAAAAGGGTGGACTGCCCCACCTTTGTCACACACCAAGCAGGGAAGGCTTTGCCACTCCAGATGATCCTCCTCTCTCCCGGAGACAGCAGGCTGCCGGGACCCAGGGACCGGTGGTACTGGGGTGCTGGGCGTCAGTGGGGCCAGGCCGAGACACATCTGCCGCCCCCCGCATTAAACCCTCCCTCCTCTCCTGGGTGAGTCCGTCGGTGCCCCTGTCCCTCCTGTAACAAACGGCAGCTTGTTCTCAGGCAGGAGACTCTCAGCCTGGAGGATCTGTGTCCCTCTGTGCTCACTCGCGGCTCTCCCAGCAGCTTTCGGAGCCTGAGGTTTCTTTGGTGGATCGGAAGAGACAGCTGTGGGAGGGAAGAGATGTTACGGCCTCCTGTGTCTATAGCATAAATGTAACTCCAAGCACATCCCCAAGTTCTGACTAAGTCCTGCAGTATAGGTAATGATGTTCCCTGCGCTACAGCCATGAAACCTGTCCACCTGGAGCCATAGTACCCTCCTGACCTTGGCTCCATCTCACCAACGAGTCAGAGGCAGCCCACATTGAGGAACCTGGGGGTCCTTGCTCAGGGCTTCAGTGAAAACAGAGCCTACCTAATTTTCCCGTTGCCGACTAGTGTCCTAGGGAGTAGACACCTTCCCAAGTCCCTTCGGTGGAGGGTCCTGCCACCCAGCTGTGATCCAAGTCCTAGGCGTCTCTTCAATCTTCCCATGTCCCCATTATTCCCCACCTTGAGTTCGTACCTTGAAACACTTGAGGTTGACTACCAAATTCCAGAATCCAAACTGTCAATTGACTGTCTTATAACGGAATGCTGCCTACCTACCAGGCCATCAGCCATCCCTAAAGAGACATACGTTCATCTGTTGTTCCTTGCTCTGTCCTTGGAGGGTCTGTCTGGTTTCCCCACGCCAGTCATATCAGGACAGTTCACCTTGTGACAACGACCCTGTTACAAAACCTTTGTGAGCTAAGAATATAGTTCTGCTTATGAAAATATAGGTAAAACCCCACCAGATCCTCAGCAGTACATTTATTGTCTGCCTGAAAAGTTTGTTCCATGTCACAGAACAGTGTATGTCCATTCCTTGGAGCAGTGAGCTTTCAAGGTTATCTTCACTTCAACGCCTGAGATATAATACACATTTAGATATTGGTAAAAATTTGGTATTTCAAAGTCAGACAAATTCTATGGAATAACTTATGAGATGAATCAGATCATTCACTGGAAAACATTGCAATCAGTCTCCCAAGGAGAGTTACCTATGATGATTTGAGGGCTTTCCAAATGCATTTAACAGCCACATAAGCAATTACACAAGCAATGACATCAGCAAAATGTCAAAGAAATAACCTCCTAATATCCCTCTTCCATGAAAGTAATGAGAAAACCGCCAAAATGTTCAGATTCAGGGATGAAAGAGAGACGTTACTAATGACCTTACAAGAAAAGAAGGCTAAGAGAGTCTACAAACAGCATAGCGAGAAATTAGCTAGGATGAAAAAATGGACGAAGTCCTAGAACAAACGTCCAAGATACAAAGTAGAAAAATTAGCTCAAAAAGAAGTAGAAAAACCGAATGGACCTACAACACAAGATATTGAATTAGTCACCAAACACTTCCACCAGAGAAGCTTCAAACCATACGGCTTCACCGGTGAATCCCATGAAGTGTTTACAGAAAGATGAAAAGAGAACACTTCCTAACTCATTATATGATGCCAGAACTACCCCAAAAACTAACCCAGAAAAAGGTATCACAGGAAAAGAAAGTATAGATCAATATTTTTTTATGAGTATAAATGCAAATATCCTCAACAAAATCCTCTCTAATTGAATCCAGTAGCGTATAAAAAGGATTTTACTGATATTAAACACTCATTTTTTCTCTTTTCCCCTTTATTCCCTTTCACTATGTTTTATATTCCCCAAATGAATGAGACCATATAATGTTTGTCCGAACTAGGGGTGATGGAAGAGGAGGTGGACGGGGGATTGGGAGTGTCTGGGTGAAGGGCACTGAGGTGGGCACTTGACGGGATGAGCACTGGGTGTTATTCTATATGTTTGCAATCTGAACACCAATAAAAAATAAATTTATATATAAAAAAAGGATTTTACATCATAATGGAATGGGGTTTATCCCTGTCTACCTGGAGCCTTGTTACCCTCCCTACCTTGACTCCCTCAGGCCTATGAGTCAGAGGTTGGACCACTTTAAGGAACCTGGAGCTTCTAGCTTGGGGCTTCAGTGAAAACTGAGCCCACCTAAATTTCCCCTTTGCTGACTACCAGCAGGATTGTTTCAACACATGAAAAGCAATCAAATGGGGTATATCCACAGAATGAAGGAGGGAAGACACATGATCATCTTTAAAAAAAAACAAAAAACAACAACAACTGAAGAAGCCCTTGACAAAATCCAACACCCTTCAGAATTAAAATATTCAACAATTGAGGAATAGAAATTAATTAACTGGAGGAGAAATCGACTGCATGTAATGTTGCAGCTTTGGTAGTTAGAAAGTTCTAATAGTTCGTGGGCTGAAACCTGGACCGAAAGGTGGCCTATAATGAGTGAGTTGGAAATGCAAGGACTGCCTTGGTTTAATATAGAGGAAGGGACACAAAGCCCCATGGGGATTGTCATCTAGGACCTATTCACACACTGGGAAGGTGCAATGGACATGCCTTTCACCACAGCTGTGAGAAATAAATTTGTGGGGGGAACCCCAGCATCCTTGAAGGGCTCTGTGATTGTTCTTCTCCACAGCCCAGACTTTAAGGTGGGACATGCAGTCACTAAATTGGGAAACCTAAATGCATAGGACTCCTCAGGTGGCAGGGGTCAAGGGGCAGCCCCCAAGTGCTGAAGGCCAGGTGAGGGTGGTTATGGTACTGGACAGAAGCGTCAAGGCAGCTATCAGAATAGTCTGACATGTGCAGATCTGTGTGCTGGCTAGTTGATCATGCTGTTCTGACAAGTGAAATAGATAGAAAGCCCGGTAAATTGTCACTTGATATACAAAACCAGAAAAGTTCTAGACCAAGTCAACGAAAGCGAATCACGAAGTCAAAGAGTCATGGCCTCTCAATTCCCAGACTTCAGCCATTCAGACTTTTAGAAAGAATACAACTCCCGTACCACCCAGCAACTCCATTGTAGGGAATATATCCAAAGGAAAACAAACGGAATATTTTTTTAAATATTTTATTTCTGTATTCCTGAGAGGCACGCACAGAGGGAGGCAGAGACACAGGCAGAGGGAGAAGCAGGCTTCCTGCAGGGAGCCCTGTGGGGGACTCGATCCCAGGACCCCAGGATCCCGCCCTGAGCCAAAGGCAGATGCTCAACTACCGAGCCACCCAGGCGTTCCTCCATCCACTCCTTCCCATCTGCCACCTGTTACGCACAAATGCCACCTCTGCCGGGCACCGCATGGCCCCGGAATGCAGAGGGCAAGGAAAAGCAGAGAGAGTCCCATGTGGGGAAACAGGGAAGGGGCATGCCAGTGTGGGAGATAAAGACTGGATACCTTATCATTTCCACAATGATCACCAGCATTTAAAATTGGGAGATGCCACATCAAAGTCTGGAATGACAGCTTGAGCTCTCTCAAACATTAGAAGCACTGACAACACTTGGCCCCCGCTGGCTCAATGTTTCTGCCACAGTTGAACACCTTCCTTCATGTGTATAACCCACTTGGCCCCCTCCAGGATGGCACTCCAGTGATCCTTTCGCCATGCTCTGTCCCATGCACCCTGGGTCCTGGCCACAGAGGGCCCCATCACCACTTCCAAATAGGACGGCCCTCTGCACTTATATTTTGCTTGGACATTTTTTTCCACCTGCGGCGACCTTCCCCCTCTGTCTCCGATGGCTACCTCTTCCATGGAGCCTTCCCCTGTTCTGCCACGGAGACCCAATCTCACCCTTCCACCTCTCATCTGCACACCTCTTTTGGGGTGCGTCTGCCCTAGGCGTTCGCGTGCTTTTCTTTGGACTCCACTAGACTCGAATCCTACATTCTGTGATAGCAATCGCCACTTTGCCTGCCGCAGCCTCTTGTTTCCCTGTACACAGTGGGCACTTAATACCTAACAATGTGGGGATCCCTGGGTGGCGCAGCGGTTTGGCGCCTGCCTTTGGCCCAGGGCGCGATCCTGGGGACCCGGGATCGAATCCCACATCAGGCTCCCGGCGCATGGAGCCTGCTTCTCCCTCTGCCTGTGTCTCTGCCTCTCTTTCTCTCTGTATGACTATCATAAATAAATAAAATTAAAAAAAAAAAAATACCTAACAATGTGGATTGTCCCTGGACTGGCCTGATGCGGAGGAAGGGCAGTGGCTATCTAAATGGGAAAAGATTCAGTCCAGAAAATCAAGGTAAATTGACTCAGGAAAGCAGCGAGGGATCCAGGAATATGACAGCGGAGACCAAGGAAAAATAACCCCTGCTTGAACTGAGCTCGCCCTGTTCGGAGACATCCACTCTCACAACAGCGAGATCGCATCCGACATCCCAAAAGCGACAGTGGTCTTGGCCCTTCCGACGGCAATGCTCTCCCCACAGTCACTGCTACCTCTCAGGTTGGCAGCTGTGGGAGCGACAGGGGATCTGGCCTGTGCAGCTCGTATCCTCAAATCTGACGCTCCTGTTTCTGACGTTTCCATTTGTAAAATGCCACGTCCCCCACCTGCTACACTAGGCTAGATCGAGTGCGCAGAGTACAGAAGTCACAGATTATTTATTTGCCTGTCTCCACCTGAGAAAGCACCTGGAGAGCAGGAGAAAACCAAGAACAGAGCTTTCAGGAAGGGGGTGGAGGGGGGAATAGAAAGGTTCATTCCCTTTTGGCTGTAAGCTGGTATTTGTTATTCAGACCTGAAAAAGTTTCTCCTGAAGAGCGGAGGGAATCGTGCTCAGAAGGGACGGAGAAACTCTGGCTTCTAGCACGGGCTCAGTAATGGGACTTTCTACAAAGTCTCCACTCAAGAAATCCTGCCTGATGACTCCTGACCATTGAAGACACAAGGCCCCTTTATTCAGCACATCACAAGCTACAGTGGGCAGGGTGTGGACGTGTGGGTGGGGCTAGCTTGTGACCTCCCTGATCGGTTTGTTCCCGAAGTGCTGGAGAGAGGAGGGGAATCGTCTTTTAGGGACACTCTGGGGCAAACGGCGGATACCCTACCCTTCTTTGCAGCCTCGGGTCCTCAAGGAGATGCCGAGCCCACTCTGGAGGTGCCCTTCCAGTTCCTGCCAGTCCTCTTTCGGCCCTTAGCTCCTTTAATTCCGACTGGCCCACCCGTCCCAAAGGGTGTCTGCTAGGGGAAACCGAGACTTCTGTGTGCGCTAGCCTGCACTGGCCAAGCCTTTGGCCCTGGGCCTTGGGGTGCTGCACAGGCGCTGCTGCTGCCAGGAAGTTTCCTCCCTGCCAGGCCTCCCTGCCTGTGCAGGTGCAGCTGGTAGCTGGCGCTGCTCTGGTCCTGGTCCCCCCTTCAGGGCCATGGGGCACCCCCTTGGCTGGACCATGCAAGACCTGTTCTCCCCCGTGACCAAGGCCGTCTTCGTGGCTCTGTTCCTCTTCGTGATCCTGCTCATCCTCTATGTGATCCTGTGGTACATTTGCCGGGAAGTGGACAAGGACTACATCTGAAGCAGGTGAAGGGCTGACTCAGTCCCCTAAGGTCCTACACCTGCGACCTTAGGAATGCTCCTCATGCTCCTCAGGAATCTGAGTCCCTCCCCAGGACCCCGAGCTTCTACTCTGGACTCTGTTTCTTCCCGTCCTGGGTCCTCAACCCCTGTCCCAATTCCACGTCCCTCCCCACGCTCTGTGTGTGCCCTGCTTGGATACTGTACTCCTTCCCTAGACCCGAGTCCTTCCCTGGATCCGGTCAGTTGTCCCAATGCCAAGCCCTGTCTCTCACCCCACGCTCCTGCCCCAAGCCCCAAGCCCTTCTCCAGGAACCCCTGCCCTTCTGCAGGCTGTTCCTGGATCACATCGCCCTCCCCACCTCCCTCCCAGGTCCTCTTCAAATCCCCAGGACCCTGTGCCCCGCCCAAGACTCTGGTGCTCTCTCCTGGTCCGGTGCCCTTTCCCCAGATCCCGTTCCCCTCCTGGGAACCCTCTCCCCTGCCCCTCTCCCAGAAATCTGCTCACTGCACTTTACCCTGCACCCCTCCATCCCACCTCCTCTTCTGACCTCAGACCCTGCAGCTTTCTCCAGACACAGGAGTGCCCCGCTGCCCTACCCTATTCGCAGACCCTCCTCAAACTGAGCACAATTCTCCCCAGACCCTGTGCCCCCTCAGGAGGGCCTTCTCCTGAGCTCACACTCTTCTGGCTCACACTCTTCTGCTGATCCTGTGCTGTTCCCCAGGACCCCAACCCCAACCCCGTCCCCCAGTACCCCTCTCTAGCTCCTGGCAGGTGCCAGTGACCAGGCTCACTGTACTGCTCACGTCCCCACTCGCCCCTTGGGTTTTGTGTCTGAGCAGTGGGTGACAGAAGGACAGTGCAGGGACTTTCGATGGCCAACAGGTCTCCTGCAGCCCAGTGCCTGCTGAGTCCCTGCTGCCCTTACCTGTCCTGGCACAGAGGTGTTTTCCTCCCTCCCACAGGCAGGACACCTGGCTGGCTTGAGCCTACAAACCAGCAAGCAAATAATAATTTGACATGTCACTCCTGTTCCCTGAGTTTCCTGGAACGATGTTTGGGCCCAAAAAAGGCAACTGGTGTTGGGGTGGGGCGCTGCCCTGGAGATGGGAGAGCACACCATAGCCCAGCCTGTGGATGTGGAGGGAATACAGGCCAGGCCTTGTTAGGTGGACCCAACTGCTTCCGGTTTTCATTTAGATGGGGCTGGTCCATCTGGGGGCAGGTGGTTAGTCAGGACTTGACCAGGCAGACAACTGCAGCATTAGCCACCAAGGCTGCTTTGGGACAGGGTGGTGGAAGTGTGGGCAGGGAGTGCAAGGTTACTGCCTTTGGACGTGAAGATGACCCCTGAATACACAGTTGCAATGAATTCACTGCAGATTCTCCCCAGAGAGGCCAAGGGCGTCGGCAGCAAACACAGCCCCGAGGGATGGAGTGCACCATCTCACGTGGGCCATGTTGATGGGCATTTAGAGGGTGGTTCAGGGGTGGGATGTCACATGGTCGGGAACTCAAATCCCAGATCAGCTTCTTAGCAGTCACATGGGTGGGCAAATTCCATCTCTGAGCATCTGTTCTTTCATCTGTAAAATGGTATTGATGACACTATCAAGCTCACCATGAAATACTGTATGTAAGCTGATCAACAGGCTTATTTATACTCCAGAAATCCTCAATTAGAAGTGGTAGTTGCTCGTGAACAATTAACCTTCCGGCGGTACTTATTGTTTTACTAATTTTTGGAGACGTAATTGAGAGACATAATTGACTATCACCATTTTTTATTGTGCAGTTCTGACTTTTGACATTAAACCATGTAACTATCACCACAATCAAGATATAAGAAACTTCAATTGAAAACGTATCATTAAAAATCTTTTCCTTTCAATATCTTTCAATTTGAGACGCACAGCGTCTCAGACTTGTTTTGGAGAAACAAATATAATATTAGTCTATATTATATCCAATATAAATGTTCAGTACTATCTCGGGGGTTTGAGTTCTTTTGTGTTATGAAATGCCGTTGACATGCCATGTTATATTATTTCGGGTGTACGACGTAGCGGTTCGACATTTCTGTGAGTCACTCAGTGCTCTCACCATGGTAAGTGTGGTCCCCTTCTGTTGCCATGCGTGGTTATTAGAGTATTATCGACTGTATTCCCTATCCTGCACTTTTCATCTCTGTGACTCATTTGTTTCGTAACTAGAAAGTTGTACCTCTTCAACCCCTTCGCCCATTTCTACTGTCTCCCACATCCTTCCCCTCTGGTGACCACCAGTTTGTCCTCTGTTTTTATGAGTCCATCTTGGTTGTTTCTTGGTTTATTCATTGGTTTTGTTCTTTAGATTCCTCATAAACGTGAAGCCATACAGTTCGGTACTAGTATACTACCTGTCAAAATTCTTCACTACTCTTTTCACCAGTATTCATGATACTTGACGTTATTAAGAGATTGCTTTTTGCTATTACCTAAGCCCTAAATAGCTATACCTTCTTGCAAAAGAAAGAAAGAAAGAAAGAAAAAACCCATACAGCCCAGAAGTGAATGGAGGGATCATTCTAGCCCCATGCTCACTCTCGCAGAGGGGGTAATAGCCATGGTCAACCATTCGGTTCTTCTGCGTTCTGCCTTTCTTTGTCACTCCCCACCCCCTTTCTCTCCCACATACGAGATGCTGTTACTTTTCTTCTTATTCATTGGGGTTCTACCTGGGATTTCAGGGAGCCAGGAAGGAATTCAGATGCGACATGAAAACCTCCCAAGGAAGGGCCAGAACCCGGTCTCCTCCCTTCCTGCGCCCCTGCGTGGGCATTGCTCAGACAGGGATGTGGCTCAAGAGTCTGTGAGGAAACGGTTTTGAGCTCCTTTTGTGAGACCCTCTGAGGAAAGGTGGTATGTATGAAGTGGAAACACTATTTTCAAGAGTCGGAAAGCACTGAGCATTTGCATAGAGGACAGAGGAGGAAAGAAGCCCGCATTTCTGGGGGCTTCCAGAAACGGAAGCTTCGCTTGCTTCATTGACCACTTCTTGGCTTCTGACTCCCTCTCAGGGTGGCAGCATGCAAGCCCTGTTGGGGTCCTCTGGAGAGTAACAGAGTCCCCGCACAGAGTCACGGTTCATGTGGGCTGGTCTTCCACTGGAGACGTCTTCCCCTTACCTATGAAAAGTCCAAACCCTATCTCAGTGGTCCTGCCAGTGCTTTTAGATAGTTCCCCAGTGGGAGTGTGGAGGAGGGATTGCAAGAGCCTGAGAGAGGAGACCAGTTAGAAGGCAAGGAATGATCAGGGCCTGAATGCAGACAGTGCCCAAGGGAGGAAGAGAGCTAGAGATGTTTCTGAGGTAGAATTGGTGGACCCTGATGACTGAGTGAGGTGGAGACACAGGGACTGAGGCGGGTAGGGAAGAGGAGGGGGGACCAAAGCTAATACTGTACTGTCTAGCCTAGCAGTGTACGAGGCCCCTGGTGTCATTCAAACTCAGTGGGTGCCACTGGACAGACCTGGGCTCCCGGATGCCAGCGTTACCAGGCTGCTGGCATTGCCACCTTGATTTCCCCTTCCTCCCATCCCACACCTTGACATGGGCATATCTATCCAAGGGCCGGGCCCGTGGGCAAAGCTCATAAAGTAGTAGCCTCTTTGTATCTCCTGTGCTTTGACCTGTACGTTTGGTCTCCGTAGGGGCCACCTGGCTTCGTTCTCGTGTTTTGAGGACGTCTGTGCTCGCCCGCCGACGAGGTCTGCAGAACGTTTGTGGCACCTGATTAGAAGATGGGTGGAAGTCTGCTCAGAGAGACAGAGCCCTGCCCAGCTCTCCAGGCCATAGCTGCCTCCCCCCGCCCCCCCTGCGGTTTTCAGAGTGGCACCCGAACACAGCACGACCCTGTGTCCCAGCCTTGGGCTCTGAGGTGGACTATGCGCCTTCTCTTCCTTCCAACCCCGCCTCAAGGACGAACTCATGCCTTGCAGTAGTCCACGGGAGATCTGAGTCCCCGAAGCAGGTGGGTCGGGGCAGAACCTCGGCCCGCCCGCGCCGTTGCTCTTTGCCGCAATGTGGTGATCCGAGACTGGCCCCAACCACTGTCCGTCGGTGTGCCTTCCAGGCAGGTCGCACGCACGGTGGCTGATGGGGACCCCGCGAGTTGGGGGGGTGGCGGCGCTCCTGACACCGCACTGCAGAGTAATGGGCAGGTGTGTCGCGGCGGCCTTAGGGAGACCAGCGCTCTCCGTACTTGCCTTGAGCCTCCCGGCAGGCATTACGCGCATGGAGAAGCCGCGTGGCTGCCAATTCTGCTGCCCTGTCTCGGATCGGAATCCCAGGTGAGCTGCAGCTGTCGCACACGCAAGCAAACTTCCGAAGCACAACGTGGTGTAGGTTAAACGTGAGGAGGAGTATTCTGAAAGGAGACTGTCACCTACGTGGTTGGAATCCTCCTGGTCTCTGTCAGCATCATGTTTCCCTTCCTCAGTAACTTGTGAGCCACTGGGGGAGGTAAGGCTCAGAGTCAGGCACCGGGCACAGAAAAGAAGGAAGGCTGATCTCTCCTCCTCAGGACTCTAGGGGTTGGTTTAGTATCCTAAGATCTTATTCATTCCTGAAAGACAGGCGGAGACACAGGCAGAGGAGGACGCAGGCTACTCGCCGGGGCCCTGATGCAGGACCCAACCCCGGGACCCTGGGGTTACCCCCTGAGCCAAAGGCACACGCTCAACTGCTGAGCCCCCAGGCGCCCCGGGACTTTAGAGTGTTGTCAGTGCGGCAGGACAGAAAGAGAGGGCAGGGGAGAAGAGCGGAGGTCAGAGGCTTAGCACCCCCGTGGTCTGGTGGTGTAACACGGTCTCTGGCAAGGGCAGTAGACACGCTGGTCTCCCTGGGACAGGACCCCCTTTGCGTCACATTTGACCCAGCCTCACTGTTGACTCCACGCCTTTCACTCCCTCAAGTCACTGCGAGGCTTTCAAAATGTGGTCAGTGTTCCTCTGTCTGGGCTGGAAACAGAAAGTCTGTTCACCCGTCGGGCCCTGGGAGCCCTTAGTGGCCTGGGATAGTTGTTTTCTGGGTCCGCTAAGAAGGGGTATAGCCGTGATTAGCGGGGACCACAGACAGCGGCTCACAGACCAGGAAGGGTCATTTCTCTCTCAGGCGGAAGCCACAGGTAGATAGCTCAGGGCTGCTTTGCTCGTTCTGTTTGCCCACCGAGTGCTTTGGATTGCTGAGTCCCTCTGGCTTATTGCTTTGTTTTCTCTTTAAGATTTCATCCATCTATTCACGAGAGACAAATACACACACACACACACACACACACACACACACGGAGAGAGAGCGAGGTAGAGGGAGGGGGAGAGGGAGAGGCAGAGACACAGGCAGAGGTAGAAGCAGGCTCCATGCCGGGAGCCCGATGTGGGACTTGATCCTGGATCTCTGGGATCACAACCTGGCCTGAAGGTGGCCCTAAAAGCCTGAGCCACCCGGACTGCCCGGCTTCTTTCCTCCACCGTACATCGGCAGGGATCCCAAGGTTCCCTCCTGGTCCAAGCTGCTGTTCCAGCTCCAGCCATCCTGTAAGCGTCCCAGCCAAGAGGAGTGAGGAGCAACTGAAGAAGCAGGTTAAAGGGCACAGGCCACAGGCTCTTCCAGGAAGGCTGCCGCATGTTTTCCCGAGACACTTTCATGACACCAGTGTCTCCTTGGCCAGAGCTTAGTCCGATGGCGACATTTAACTTACAGGAAGCTGAAAGGGAAGGCTTGAGATTATGGAGGAAGAGGAACGTGGCTCTTAGGGGGCAGTGCAGAGTCTCTCCTTCATCTTAACACTTGCCCCAAGCAATGATGAAGTTCTCCATGATTCTGCTGCACTGTCTCTGTAAGACGAGGTTGTGGTGGCCGTGTCCAATTTGGAAATACTGTCACACTGCCCCTACAATGACTTTTTGCAGAGATGGGGCTCGCAAAACATTGCTGTTCTTCGTTGCTTCTCTAGGATTTAGTAAGAAAATCTCTTTCTTTTTCCTTTTAAGATTTATTTATTTATTTATTTGAGAGTGAGAGAGAATGGGAGAACATGAGTGGGGGTAGGGGCAGAGGGAAAGGGAGAGAGAGAATTCCAAGCAGGCTCCACACCCAGCACTGCAGCCTGACACAGGGCTTGATCCCACAACCCCCGAATCATGACCTGAGCCAAAATCAATACTCAGACGCTCAATCGACTGAGTCACCCAGGCGCCCCAGTAATGCAATTTCTTATAGCATCGTCGCTTAATCTTTAAATGTGTGATTTGGGGATCCCTGGGTGGCTCAGCAGTTTAGAGCCTGCCTTCGGCCCAGGGCATGAACCCAGAGTCCCGGGACCGAGTCCCACATTGGCCTCCTTGCATGGGGCCTGCTTCTCTCTCTCTCTCTCTCTCTCTCTCTCTCTCTCTCTCTCTCATCTCCCATTTAAATAAATAGAATCTTTAAAAAATAAATGTATGATTTATGAATGTTTCCTCTTAGGGAACTTTGGAACTTCAGTCAGTCGATCATGGGCTCTAAGCTCCAAGCTTCCCACTCCCATCCCAAGCCACCTTTCCTCCTTCCTGCCTGTCTCAGAGAAGGAGCTGCCCCTAACCTGTTGGCAGTAATCCTGCCTCTGTGCCCTGGTTCAAAGCTCTGCCAACCTCTCGAGGGACCTTCATGACAAAATTTTTTTGATTTCATATCTTGAACCTTCTTCTATTTCCATGCAGCTTTCTACCAAATCACATATTTTGCCCTCTGGCCCGTACGTGTTTTCTTTCTCCTCTATCTTCTGCTTTGTTCACAGCTTCTGCTGCTTCACTGCTCCTCAGTCCATTGCATTTAATATTTCCACCATTTGCATATATGTGAATTACCTGAAGAGAATAGATAATTGGAAACTATTGCAAAGGAATTAAGATGTCATGAGCTTTGAATATTCATCACCTTTGTGTCCAGTGTATTTTATTTCATTATGACTCTCTCCACCAATTCTCATTGGGGTCTTGGTACAATTACTATTGGATGACGTCACCGAGGGCATGACTTCCAGTTCACTCGTGAGCTGGACCCCAGCGATGGGAGGTTCCTCACCTCCTCCCCTGTCTTTGGACTGTGCATTCTGCTTACCTTCCCTGCTCCCAGAAGCTGCCAAGGACGTAGCCCCGAGATACAGTGTGGTGTTGTGACCATCTGGATGGTAGTCGTGACTGAACCCAGTTACGGCTTCTGGATAAACTCTTAGGATTCTGGAGGGCAGATGTAGAGATCGACTCATCCTGCAGCCACCCAAGACAAGCCTCATATATAATTTCCCTTGTTTATTAAACCTGCTACCTCCCGATCTGGAGTGGCCTGCATCTTTCTTTGATCTCTCCCTGCCCTCCATATAGGGGACCCAGTTTCAGATTATACCCAGGAATTTCCCGGAAAGGTTACAAACCAACAATTACCTAAACTCATGTTTCCTTAGTTTGCTTATCTCTTAGATGGGTTAGGGATATTCCCAACCACTTAGGATTTCAGGGAGGACGCCTTTTTTAACTCCTGTTACGAAACTTCCTTCCCCCAAAGGCTGCTCTCTGGTCCTCCCTGACTCCTGCTTTCTAGGCCCTTTCCCAGGGCTAACTACTCTTTGCCTATCCTTCAGCCTGCCACCCCAGCCTTCTGTCCTTTTATGTCCTGGCTCTTTGGATTCTGATCAGACCTCTCCAAACTGCCATGCCCCAGCCTCTTGTAATAATAGGCAGCACAGACACTCACAGTGGCTTTTGCCTCCGTCTTGTCACCCCACTAATTTGTTCAGCCATATAGTCAACAGACTTTTTATAATTATAGTTAATACGAAGCAAGCAGTCTCTCTGTGCCAGACACCATTCCAACTACTTTACCTGTTACTCGTCACAACATACCCAAGAGGAGTTTTAAAAGTTTATAAAGCATAATTTACTAGTGAAGCCATGTGGTCCCAAGTGTTCTTTTTGTAGAAAGGGGTTTGATTAACAAAAAAAAAAAAAGCAAGGTGTCTGATCAGTAATTCAATTTTTTTACTTGTTATATAGGTCTATTCCGACTTGCTTCTTGAGTCAGTGTTGGTTCTCTGTGTCTTCTAGGAAACTCTACATTTTATACATGCCATCTCCTTTCTCAGCATACAGTTATGCATAGTATTTCCATCTAATCCTTTTTATTTGTATATTGTCTACTCTTTCATTCTTGATTTGAATAACTTGACACTTGTCTTTTCTTGAATGATCTGACTATAGGTATGCCAAATGTGCACCACTGGATTTTTCAGTCACTAGCTGGTCCTCGCTTTGAGAAGTGTGTGGCCCTGGCTACAACTCATTGCTTAGTCACTGACCAGTCTCCATCCTTAGAAGATTGTGACTTTCGCTATATCGTAAAGACATCTCCCATAGAAGCTTATAGAGACTATCAGCTAATCGCAATATTTAAGGCAGGGCAGCAAGTCGTTTCTTGAAGGGGGAATCTTATAGTCAATGACTGGATTCCCCCTATGCCTTAGAGGCTGTGGCTTAGCACTCTTGAAATGTGGGTAGGGTACCTGGGTGGCTCAATGGTTGAGCGTCTGCCTTCGGCTCAGGTCATGATCCTGGGGTCCTTGAATCGAGTCCCACATCGGGCTCACCACTCTGAAGGGAGTCTGCTTCTCCCTCTGCCTATGTCACTGCCTCTTTCTGTAACTCTCATGAATAAATAAATAAAATCTTTAAAACAAATAAAAAAGAAATGCGGCTATAACAGCATTGTTGTTCCTGCCTTTAAAGGCAACCCATCCACACACTCCCAAATGACCTAAATTCAAGTTTTTGAGTAGGAGACGGCATCTCATTCTTAGACCCCGATAGGAGAACAAACTTCATTTTTTATTAGTAATATTTTTATTTAGGTATAATTCACATAACTAAATCCACCCCATTAAAATATGTAATTTTGTGATTTTAGTATATTCACAGGATTGCAAAACCATCACCACTGTCTGACTCCAGAATATTTTCATTACCCCAGAAAGAGTTATTCCCTTTTAAGGAATGACTTAAATGACTTCCATAGCCATTAGAAATCATTCCCTTTTACCCACAAATTCTGGCAGTAACTGATCTTCTTTCTATGTCTGTGCATTTGCCTGTTTTGGGGACTTTAACTTAGCACAATATTTGAAAGTTTGATCCATGTGGAAGCAAGTATCAATACCTCCTTCTTTTTCTTTATCTTAAGTGTTTAGTTCATTCCCTTTGTATGCATGAGTAGTAGGTCATTGTAGGACATAGTACGACATTTTGTTTACCCATCTGTTGATGTACACTTGGGTTGTTTCCGCATTCAAGGTATCATGAAACACTGCTGTGAATATCCAAGCACACAATTTTGTGTGGACTCGTGCTTCAGTTCTCTTGCGTATCTATGTAGGAATGGAATTGCTAGGTCATAAGATAACTTTGTGTTTAACTTTCTTTGAATCTTTCTTTTTTTTTAAATTTTTTAAATTAATTTTTATTGGTGTTCAATTTACCAACATACAGAAAAACACCCAGTGCTCATCCCGTCAAGTGTCCACCTCAGTGCCCGTCACCCATTCCCCTCCAACACCCGCCCTCCTCCCCATCCACCACCCCTAGTTCGTTTCCCCGAGTTAGGAGTCTTTATGTTCTGTCTCCCTTCCTGATATTTCCCAACATTTCTTTTCCCTTCCTTTATATTCCCTTTCACTATTATTTATATTCCCCAAATGAATGAGAACATACACTGTTTGTCCTTCTCCGATTGACTTACTTCACTCAGCATAATACCCTCCAGTTCCATCCACGTCGAAGAAAATGGTGGGTACTTGTCATTTCTGATGGCTGAGGAATATTCCATTGTATACATAAACCACATCTTCTTTATCCATTCATCTTTCGATGGACACCGAGGCTCCTTCCACAGGAAGTCGGGGTGCAGGTGTCCCGACGTTTCACTGCATCTGAATCTTTGGGGTAAATCCCCAACAGTGCAATTGCTGGGTCGTAGGGCAAGTCTATTCCCACCAACAGTGTAAGAGGGTTCCCATTTCTCCGCATCCTCTCCAACATTTGTGGTTTCCTGCCTTGTTAATTTTCCCCATTCTCACTGGTGTGAGGTGGTATCTCATTGTGCTTTTGAGATTTCTCTTCATGTCTTTTGCCCAAAGATCTTTGGATCTTTCTAAGTGTTTTTAAAGTAGCTGAATCCTTTTGCATTACATGGCTCAATCAAAAGCCAGAATCTAAGCCTATTGTGCCTTGTTCCTTGCTTTAGCAAGATTATTATTATCTCCATGACGCTTTGTACAAATTGAAAAAAAAGTTCTACCAAGAGGTTGCTATTTTTATTGTGATGACAGCAATATACGTATCCTGCAGTAAGTCGGGGTGGTCGTGGGCAATCAATGTTCCCTCTATCCCTATACTCTGAAGAGTTTTGATCAGGAATGGATGCTGTATTTTGTCAACTGATTTATCTGCATATATTGAGAGGATCGTACAGTTCTTATTTTCTCTTGCTGATATGATCAATCACATTGATTGCTTTATGACTGTTGAACCAGTCTTGCATCCCGGGGATAAATCCCACTTGCTCATGGTGAATAATCTTCTTAAAGTACTGTTGGATCCTATTGGCTAGTATCTTGTTGAGAATTTTTGCCTCTGTGTTCATCAAAGATGTTGGTCTATAATTCTCCTTTTTGGTGGAGTCTTTGTCTGGTTTTCTTATTAAGGTGATGGTGGCCTCATAGAACGTTTTGGAAGTACTCCAACCCTTTTTATCTTTCGGAACACTTAGATCTTTGGGCACAGACAGAGGAAGACATGGACATGGCCAACATGCACATGAGAAAATGCTCTGCATCACTTGCCATCAGGGAAATACAAATCAAATGTTGGAGAGGATGCGGAGAAATGTTGGTGGGAATGTGAACTGGTGCAGCCACTCTGGAAAACTGTGTGGAGGTTCCTCAAAGAGTTAAAAATAGACTTGCCCTACGACCCAGCAATTGCACTGTTGGGGATTTACCCCAAAGATTCAGATGCAGTGAAACGTCGGGACACCTGCACCCCGATGTTTCTATCAGCAATGGCCACAATAGCCAAACTGTGGAAGGAGCCTCGGTGTCCATCGAAAGATGAATGGATAAAGAAGATGTGGTTTATGTATACAATGGAATATTCCTCAGCCATCAGAAATGACAAGTACCCACCATTTTCTTCGACGTGGATGGAACTGGAGGGTATTATGCTGAGTGAAGTAAGTCAATCGGAGAAGGACAAACAGTGTATGTTCTCATTCATTTGGGGAATATAAATAATAGTGAAAGGGAATATAAAGGAAGGGAAAAGAAATGTTGGGAAATATCAGGAAGGGAGACAGAACATAAAGACTCCTAACTCGGGGAAACGAACTAGGGGTGGTGGATGGGGAGGAGGGCGGGTGTTGGAGGGGAATGGGTGACGGGCACTGAGGTGGACACTTGACGGGATGAGCACTGGGTGTTTTTCTGTATGTTGGTAAATTGAACACCAATAAAAATTAATTTAAAAAATTTAAAAAAAAAGAAAGATTCAAAGAAAGTTAAACACAAAGTTATCTTATGACCTAGCAATTCCATTCCTACATAGATACGCAAGAGAACTGAAGCACGAGTCCACACAAAATTGTGTGCTTGGATATTCACAGCAGTGTTTCATGATACCTTGAATGCGGAAACAACCCAAGTGTATATCAACAGATGGGTAAACAAAATGTCGTACTATGTCCTACAATGACCTACTACTCATGCATACAAAGGGAATGAACTAAACACTTAAGATAAAGAAAAAGAAGGAGGTATTGATACTTGCTTCCACATGGATCAAACTTTCAAATATTGTGCTAAGTTAAAGTCCCCAAAACAGGCAAATGCACAGACATAGAAAGAAGATCAGTTACTGCCAGAATTTGTGGGTAAAAGGGAATGATTTCTAATGGCTATGGAAGTCATTTAAGTCATTCCTTAAAAGGGAATAACTCTTTCTGGGGTAATGAAAATATTCTGGAGTCAGACAGTGGTGATGGTTTTGCAATCCTGTGAATATACTAAAATCACAAAATTACATATTTTAATGGGGTGGATTTAGTTATGTGAATTATACCTAAATAAAAATATTACTAATAAAAAATGAAGTTTGTTCTCCTATCGGGGTCTAAGAATGAGATGCCGTCTCCTACTCAAAAACTTGAATTTAGGTCATTTGGGAGTGTGTGGATGGGTTGCCTTTAAAGGCAGGAACAACAATGCTGTTATAGCCGCATTTCTTTTTTATTTGTTTTAAAGATTTTATTTATTTATTCATGAGAGTTACAGAAAGAGGCAGTGACATAGGCAGAGGGAGAAGCAGACTCCCTTCAGAGTGGTGAGCCCGATGTGGGACTCGATTCAAGGACCCCAGGATCATGACCTGAGCCGAAGGCAGACGCTCAACCATTGAGCCACCCAGGTACCCTACCCACATTTCAAGAGTGCTAAGCCACAGCCTCTAAGGCATAGGGGGAATCCAGTCATTGACTATAAGATTCCCCCTTCAAGAAACGACTTGCTGCCCTGCCTTAAATATTGCGATTAGCTGATAGTCTCTATAAGCTTCTATGGGAGATGTCTTTACGATATAGCGAAAGTCACAATCTTCTAAGGATGGAGACTGGTCAGTGACTAAGCAATGAGTTGTAGCCAGGGCCACACACTTCTCAAAGCGAGGACCAGCTAGTGACTGAAAAATCCAGTGGTGCACATTTGGCATACCTATAGTCAGATCATTCAAGAAAAGACAAGTGTCAAGTTATTCAAATCAAGAATGAAAGAGTAGACAATATACAAATAAAAAGGATTAGATGGAAATACTATGAATAACTGTATGCTGAGAAAGGAGATGGCATGTATAAAATGTAGAGTTTCCTAGAAGACACAGAGAACCAACACTGACTCAAGAAGCAAGTCGGAATAGACCTATATAACAAGTAAAAAAATTGAATTACTGATCAGACACCTTGCTTTTTTTTTTTTTGTTAATCAAACCCCTTTCTACAAAAAGAACACTTGGGACCACATGGCTTCACTAGTAAATTATGCTTTATAAACTTTTAAAACTCCTCTTGGGTATGTTGTGACGAGTAACAGGTAAAGTAGTTGGAATGGTGTCTGGCACAGAGAGACTGCTTGCTTCGTATTAACTATAATTATAAAAAGTCTGTTGACTATATGGCTGAACAAATTAGTGGGGTGACAAGACGGAGGCAAAAGCCACTGTGAGTGTCTGTGCTGCCTATTATTACAAGAGGCTGGGGCATGGCAGTTTGGAGAGGTCTGATCAGAATCCAAAGAGCCAGGACATAAAAGGACAGAAGGCTGGGGTGGCAGGCTGAAGGATAGGCAAAGAGTAGTTAGCCCTGGGAAAGGGCCTAGAAAGCAGGAGTCAGGGAGGACCAGAGAGCAGCCTTTGGGGGAAGGAAGTTTCGTAACAGGAGTTAAAAAAGGCGTCCTCCCTGAAATCCTAAGTGGTTGGGAATATCCCTAACCCATCTAAGAGATAAGCAAACTAAGGAAACATGAGTTTAGGTAATTGTTGGTTTGTAACCTTTCCGGGAAATTCCTGGGTATAATCTGAAACTGGGTCCCCTATATGGAGGGCAGGGAGAGATCAAAGAAAGATGCAGGCCACTCCAGATCGGGAGGTAGCAGGTTTAATAAACAAGGGAAATTATATATGAGGCTTGTCTTGGGTGGCTGCAGGATGAGTCGATCTCTACATCTGCCCTCCAGAATCCTAAGAGTTTATCCAGAAGCCGTAACTGGGTTCAGTCACGACTACCATCCAGATGGTCACAACACCACACTGTATCTCGGGGCTACGTCCTTGGCAGCTTCTGGGAGCAGGGAAGGTAAGCAGAATGCACAGTCCAAAGACAGGGGAGGAGGTGAGGAACCTCCCATCGCTGGGGTCCAGCTCACGAGTGAACTGGAAGTCATGCCCTCGGTGACGTCATCCAATAGTAATTGTACCAAGACCCCAATGAGAATTGGTGGAGAGAGTCATAATGAAATAAAATACACTGGACACAAAGGTGATGAATATTCAAAGCTCATGACATCTTAATTCCTTTGCAATAGTTTCCAATTATCTATTCTCTTCAGGTAATTCACATATATGCAAATGGTGGAAATATTAAATGCAATGGACTGAGGAGCAGTGAAGCAGCAGAAGCTGTGAACAAAGCAGAAGATAGAGGAGAAAGAAAACACGTACGGGCCAGAGGGCAAAATATGTGATTTGGTAGAAAGCTGCATGGAAATAGAAGAAGGTTCAAGATATGAAATCAAAAAAATTTTGTCATGAAGGTCCCTCGAGAGGTTGGCAGAGCTTTGAACCAGGGCACAGAGGCAGGATTACTGCCAACAGGTTAGGGGCAGCTCCTTCTCTGAGACAGGCAGGAAGGAGGAAAGGTGGCTTGGGATGGGAGTGGGAAGCTTGGAGCTTAGAGCCCATGATCGACTGACTGAAGTTCCAAAGTTCCCTAAGAGGAAACATTCATAAATCATACATTTATTTTTTAAAGATTCTATTTATTTAAATGGGAGATGAGAGAGAGAGAGAGAGAGAGAGAGAGAGAGAGAGAGAGAAGCAGGCCCCATGCAAGGAGGCCAATGTGGGACTCGGTCCCGGGACTCTGGGTTCATGCCCTGGGCCGAAGGCAGGCTCTAAACTGCTGAGCCACCCAGGGATCCCCAAATCACACATTTAAAGATTAAGCGACGATGCTATAAGAAATTGCATTACTGGGGCGCCTGGGTGACTCAGTCGATTGAGCGTCTGAGTATTGATTTTGGCTCAGGTCATGATTCGGGGGTTGTGGGATCAAGCCCTGTGTCAGGCTGCAGTGCTGGGTGTGGAGCCTGCTTGGAATTCTCTCTCTCCCTTTCCCTCTGCCCCTACCCCCACTCATGTTCTCCCATTCTCTCTCACTCTCAAATAAATAAATAAATAAATCTTAAAAGGAAAAAGAAAGAGATTTTCTTACTAAATCCTAGAGAAGCAACGAAGAACAGCAATGTTTTGCGAGCCCCATCTCTGCAAAAAGTCATTGTAGGGGCAGTGTGACAGTATTTCCAAATTGGACACGGCCACCACAACCTCGTCTTACAGAGACAGTGCAGCAGAATCATGGAGAACTTCATCATTGCTTGGGGCAAGTGTTAAGATGAAGGAGAGACTCTGCACTGCCCCCTAAGAGCCACGTTCCTCTTCCTCCATAATCTCAAGCCTTCCCTTTCAGCTTCCTGTAAGTTAAATGTCGCCATCGGACTAAGCTCTGGCCAAGGAGACACTGGTGTCATGAAAGTGTCTCGGGAAAACATGCGGCAGCCTTCCTGGAAGAGCCTGTGGCCTGTGCCCTTTAACCTGCTTCTTCAGTTGCTCCTCACTCCTCTTGGCTGGGACGCTTACAGGATGGCTGGAGCTGGAACAGCAGCTTGGACCAGGAGGGAACCTTGGGATCCCTGCCGATGTACGGTGGAGGAAAGAAGCCGGGCAGTCCGGGTGGCTCAGGCTTTTAGGGCCACCTTCAGGCCAGGTTGTGATCCCAGAGATCCAGGATCAAGTCCCACATCGGGCTCCCGGCATGGAGCCTGCTTCTACCTCTGCCTGTGTCTCTGCCTCTCCCTCTCCCCCTCCCTCTACCTCGCTCTCTCTCCGTGTGTGTGTGTGTGTGTGTGTGTGTATTTGTCTCTCGTGAATAGATGGATGAAATCTTAAAGAGAAAACAAAGCAATAAGCCAGAGGGACTCAGCAATCCAAAGCACTCGGTGGGCAAACAGAACGAGCAAAGCAGCCCTGAGCTATCTACCTGTGGCTTCCGCCTGAGAGAGAAATGACCCTTCCTGGTCTGTGAGCCGCTGTCTGTGGTCCCCGCTAATCACGGCTATACCCCTTCTTAGCGGACCCAGAAAACAACTATCCCAGGCCACTAAGGGCTCCCAGGGCCCGACGGGTGAACAGACTTTCTGTTTCCAGCCCAGACAGAGGAACACTGACCACATTTTGAAAGCCTCGCAGTGACTTGAGGGAGTGAAAGGCGTGGAGTCAACAGTGAGGCTGGGTCAAATGTGACGCAAAGGGGGTCCTGTCCCAGGGAGACCAGCGTGTCTACTGCCCTTGCCAGAGACCGTGTTACACCACCAGACCACGGGGGTGCTAAGCCTCTGACCTCCGCTCTTCTCCCCTGCCCTCTCTTTCTGTCCTGCCGCACTGACAACACTCTAAAGTCCCGGGGCGCCTGGGGGCTCAGCAGTTGAGCGTGTGCCTTTGGCTCAGGGGGTAACCCCAGGGTCCCGGGGTTGGGTCCTGCATCAGGGCCCCGGCGAGTAGCCTGCGTCCTCCTCTGCCTGTGTCTCCGCCTGTCTTTCAGGAATGAATAAGATCTTAGGATACTAAACCAACCCCTAGAGTCCTGAGGAGGAGAGATCAGCCTTCCTTCTTTTCTGTGCCCGGTGCCTGACTCTGAGCCTTACCTCCCCCAGTGGCTCACAAGTTACTGAGGAAGGGAAACATGATGCTGACAGAGACCAGGAGGATTCCAACCACGTAGGTGACAGTCTCCTTTCAGAATACTCCTCCTCACGTTTAACCTACACCACGTTGTGCTTCGGAAGTTTGCTTGCGTGTGCGACAGCTGCAGCTCACCTGGGATTCCGATCCGAGACAGGGCAGCAGAATTGGCAGCCACGCGGCTTCTCCATGCGCGTAATGCCTGCCGGGAGGCTCAAGGCAAGTACGGAGAGCGCTGGTCTCCCTAAGGCCGCCGCGACACACCTGCCCATTACTCTGCAGTGCGGTGTCAGGAGCGCCGCCACCCCCCCAACTCGCGGGGTCCCCATCAGCCACCGTGCGTGCGACCTGCCTGGAAGGCACACCGACGGACAGTGGTTGGGGCCAGTCTCGGATCACCACATTGCGGCAAAGAGCAACGGCGCGGGCGGGCCGAGGTTCTGCCCCGACCCACCTGCTTCGGGGACTCAGATCTCCCGTGGACTACTGCAAGGCATGAGTTCGTCCTTGAGGCGGGGTTGGAAGGAAGAGAAGGCGCATAGTCCACCTCAGAGCCCAAGGCTGGGACACAGGGTCGTGCTGTGTTCGGGTGCCACTCTGAAAACCGCAGGGGGGGCGGGGGGAGGCAGCTATGGCCTGGAGAGCTGGGCAGGGCTCTGTCTCTCTGAGCAGACTTCCACCCATCTTCTAATCAGGTGCCACAAACGTTCTGCAGACCTCGTCGGCGGGCGAGCACAGACGTCCTCAAAACACGAGAACGAAGCCAGGTGGCCCCTACGGAGACCAAACGTACAGGTCAAAGCACAGGAGATACAAAGAGGCTACTACTTTATGAGCTTTGCCCACGGGCCCGGCCCTTGGATAGATATGCCCATGTCAAGGTGTGGGATGGGAGGAAGGGGAAATCAAGGTGGCAATGCCAGCAGCCTGGTAACGCTGGCATCCGGGAGCCCAGGTCTGTCCAGTGGCACCCACTGAGTTTGAATGACACCAGGGGCCTCGTACACTGCTAGGCTAGACAGTACAGTATTAGCTTTGGTCCCCCCTCCTCTTCCCTACCCGCCTCAGTCCCTGTGTCTCCACCTCACTCAGTCATCAGGGTCCACCAATTCTACCTCAGAAACATCTCTAGCTCTCTTCCTCCCTTGGGCACTGTCTGCATTCAGGCCCTGATCATTCCTTGCCTTCTAACTGGTCTCCTCTCTCAGGCTCTTGCAATCCCTCCTCCACACTCCCACTGGGGAACTATCTAAAAGCACTGGCAGGACCACTGAGATAGGGTTTGGACTTTTCATAGGTAAGGGGAAGACGTCTCCAGTGGAAGACCAGCCCACATGAACCGTGACTCTGTGCGGGGACTCTGTTACTCTCCAGAGGACCCCAACAGGGCTTGCATGCTGCCACCCTGAGAGGGAGTCAGAAGCCAAGAAGTGGTCAATGAAGCAAGCGAAGCTTCCGTTTCTGGAAGCCCCCAGAAATGCGGGCTTCTTTCCTCCTCTGTCCTCTATGCAAATGCTCAGTGCTTTCCGACTCTTGAAAATAGTGTTTCCACTTCATACATACCACCTTTCCTCAGAGGGTCTCACAAAAGGAGCTCAAAACCGTTTCCTCACAGACTCTTGAGCCACATCCCTGTCTGAGCAATGCCCACGCAGGGGCGCAGGAAGGGAGGAGACCGGGTTCTGGCCCTTCCTTGGGAGGTTTTCATGTCGCATCTGAATTCCTTCCTGGCTCCCTGAAATCCCAGGTAGAACCCCAATGAATAAGAAGAAAAGTAACAGCATCTCGTATGTGGGAGAGAAAGGGGGTGGGGAGTGACAAAGAAAGGCAGAACGCAGAAGAACCGAATGGTTGACCATGGCTATTACCCCCTCTGCGAGAGTGAGCATGGGGCTAGAATGATCCCTCCATTCACTTCTGGGCTGTATGGGTTTTTTCTTTCTTTCTTTCTTTCTTTTGCAAGAAGGTATAGCTATTTAGGGCTTAGGTAATAGCAAAAAGCAATCTCTTAATAACGTCAAGTATCATGAATACTGGTGAAAAGAGTAGTGAAGAATTTTGACAGGTAGTATACTAGTACCGAACTGTATGGCTTCACGTTTATGAGGAATCTAAAGAACAAAACCAATGAATAAACCAAGAAACAACCAAGATGGACTCATAAAAACAGAGGACAAACTGGTGGTCACCAGAGGGGAAGGATGTGGGAGACAGTAGAAATGGGCGAAGGGGTTGAAGAGGTACAACTTTCTAGTTACGAAACAAATGAGTCACAGAGATGAAAAGTGCAGGATAGGGAATACAGTCGATAATACTCTAATAACCACGCATGGCAACAGAAGGGGACCACACTTACCATGGTGAGAGCACTGAGTGACTCACAGAAATGTCGAACCGCTACGTCGTACACCCGAAATAATATAACATGGCATGTCAACGGCATTTCATAACACAAAAGAACTCAAACCCCCGAGATAGTACTGAACATTTATATTGGATATAATATAGACTAATATTATATTTGTTTCTCCAAAACAAGTCTGAGACGCTGTGCGTCTCAAATTGAAAGATATTGAAAGGAAAAGATTTTTAATGATACGTTTTCAATTGAAGTTTCTTATATCTTGATTGTGGTGATAGTTACATGGTTTAATGTCAAAAGTCAGAACTGCACAATAAAAAATGGTGATAGTCAATTATGTCTCTCAATTACGTCTCCAAAAATTAGTAAAACAATAAGTACCGCCGGAAGGTTAATTGTTCACGAGCAACTACCACTTCTAATTGAGGATTTCTGGAGTATAAATAAGCCTGTTGATCAGCTTACATACAGTATTTCATGGTGAGCTTGATAGTGTCATCAATACCATTTTACAGATGAAAGAACAGATGCTCAGAGATGGAATTTGCCCACCCATGTGACTGCTAAGAAGCTGATCTGGGATTTGAGTTCCCGACCATGTGACATCCCACCCCTGAACCACCCTCTAAATGCCCATCAACATGGCCCACGTGAGATGGTGCACTCCATCCCTCGGGGCTGTGTTTGCTGCCGACGCCCTTGGCCTCTCTGGGGAGAATCTGCAGTGAATTCATTGCAACTGTGTATTCAGGGGTCATCTTCACGTCCAAAGGCAGTAACCTTGCACTCCCTGCCCACACTTCCACCACCCTGTCCCAAAGCAGCCTTGGTGGCTAATGCTGCAGTTGTCTGCCTGGTCAAGTCCTGACTAACCACCTGCCCCCAGATGGACCAGCCCCATCTAAATGAAAACCGGAAGCAGTTGGGTCCACCTAACAAGGCCTGGCCTGTATTCCCTCCACATCCACAGGCTGGGCTATGGTGTGCTCTCCCATCTCCAGGGCAGCGCCCCACCCCAACACCAGTTGCCTTTTTTGGGCCCAAACATCGTTCCAGGAAACTCAGGGAACAGGAGTGACATGTCAAATTATTATTTGCTTGCTGGTTTGTAGGCTCAAGCCAGCCAGGTGTCCTGCCTGTGGGAGGGAGGAAAACACCTCTGTGCCAGGACAGGTAAGGGCAGCAGGGACTCAGCAGGCACTGGGCTGCAGGAGACCTGTTGGCCATCGAAAGTCCCTGCACTGTCCTTCTGTCACCCACTGCTCAGACACAAAACCCAAGGGGCGAGTGGGGACGTGAGCAGTACAGTGAGCCTGGTCACTGGCACCTGCCAGGAGCTAGAGAGGGGTACTGGGGGACGGGGTTGGGGTTGGGGTCCTGGGGAACAGCACAGGATCAGCAGAAGAGTGTGAGCCAGAAGAGTGTGAGCTCAGGAGAAGGCCCTCCTGAGGGGGCACAGGGTCTGGGGAGAATTGTGCTCAGTTTGAGGAGGGTCTGCGAATAGGGTAGGGCAGCGGGGCACTCCTGTGTCTGGAGAAAGCTGCAGGGTCTGAGGTCAGAAGAGGAGGTGGGATGGAGGGGTGCAGGGTAAAGTGCAGTGAGCAGATTTCTGGGAGAGGGGCAGGGGAGAGGGTTCCCAGGAGGGGAACGGGATCTGGGGAAAGGGCACCGGACCAGGAGAGAGCACCAGAGTCTTGGGCGGGGCACAGGGTCCTGGGGATTTGAAGAGGACCTGGGAGGGAGGTGGGGAGGGCGATGTGATCCAGGAACAGCCTGCAGAAGGGCAGGGGTTCCTGGAGAAGGGCTTGGGGCTTGGGGCAGGAGCGTGGGGTGAGAGACAGGGCTTGGCATTGGGACAACTGACCGGATCCAGGGAAGGACTCGGGTCTAGGGAAGGAGTACAGTATCCAAGCAGGGCACACACAGAGCGTGGGGAGGGACGTGGAATTGGGACAGGGGTTGAGGACCCAGGACGGGAAGAAACAGAGTCCAGAGTAGAAGCTCGGGGTCCTGGGGAGGGACTCAGATTCCTGAGGAGCATGAGGAGCATTCCTAAGGTCGCAGGTGTAGGACCTTAGGGGACTGAGTCAGCCCTTCACCTGCTTCAGATGTAGTCCTTGTCCACTTCCCGGCAAATGTACCACAGGATCACATAGAGGATGAGCAGGATCACGAAGAGGAACAGAGCCACGAAGACGGCCTTGGTCACGGGGGAGAACAGGTCTTGCATGGTCCAGCCAAGGGGGTGCCCCATGGCCCTGAAGGGGGGACCAGGACCAGAGCAGCGCCAGCTACCAGCTGCACCTGCACAGGCAGGGAGGCCTGGCAGGGAGGAAACTTCCTGGCAGCAGCAGCGCCTGTGCAGCACCCCAAGGCCCAGGGCCAAAGGCTTGGCCAGTGCAGGCTAGCGCACACAGAAGTCTCGGTTTCCCCTAGCAGACACCCTTTGGGACGGGTGGGCCAGTCGGAATTAAAGGAGCTAAGGGCCGAAAGAGGACTGGCAGGAACTGGAAGGGCACCTCCAGAGTGGGCTCGGCATCTCCTTGAGGACCCGAGGCTGCAAAGAAGGGTAGGGTATCCGCCGTTTGCCCCAGAGTGTCCCTAAAAGACGATTCCCCTCCTCTCTCCAGCACTTCGGGAACAAACCGATCAGGGAGGTCACAAGCTAGCCCCACCCACACGTCCACACCCTGCCCACTGTAGCTTGTGATGTGCTGAATAAAGGGGCCTTGTGTCTTCAATGGTCAGGAGTCATCAGGCAGGATTTCTTGAGTGGAGACTTTGTAGAAAGTCCCATTACTGAGCCCGTGCTAGAAGCCAGAGTTTCTCCGTCCCTTCTGAGCACGATTCCCTCCGCTCTTCAGGAGAAACTTTTTCAGGTCTGAATAACAAATACCAGCTTACAGCCAAAAGGGAATGAACCTTTCTATTCCCCCCTCCACCCCCTTCCTGAAAGCTCTGTTCTTGGTTTTCTCCTGCTCTCCAGGTGCTTTCTCAGGTGGAGACAGGCAAATAAATAATCTGTGACTTCTGTACTCTGCGCACTCGATCTAGCCTAGTGTAGCAGGTGGGGGACGTGGCATTTTACAAATGGAAACGTCAGAAACAGGAGCGTCAGATTTGAGGATACGAGCTGCACAGGCCAGATCCCCTGTCGCTCCCACAGCTGCCAACCTGAGAGGTAGCAGTGACTGTGGGGAGAGCATTGCCGTCGGAAGGGCCAAGACCACTGTCGCTTTTGGGATGTCGGATGCGATCTCGCTGTTGTGAGAGTGGATGTCTCCGAACAGGGCGAGCTCAGTTCAAGCAGGGGTTATTTTTCCTTGGTCTCCGCTGTCATATTCCTGGATCCCTCGCTGCTTTCCTGAGTCAATTTACCTTGATTTTCTGGACTGAATCTTTTCCCATTTAGATAGCCACTGCCCTTCCTCCGCATCAGGCCAGTCCAGGGACAATCCACATTGTTAGGTATTTTTTTTTTTTTAATTTTATTTATTTATGATAGTCATACAGAGAGAAAGAGAGGCAGAGACACAGGCAGAGGGAGAAGCAGGCTCCATGCGCCGGGAGCCTGATGTGGGATTCGATCCCGGGTCCCCAGGATCGCGCCCTGGGCCAAAGGCAGGCGCCAAACCGCTGCGCCACCCAGGGATCCCCACATTGTTAGGTATTAAGTGCCCACTGTGTACAGGGAAACAAGAGGCTGCGGCAGGCAAAGTGGCGATTGCTATCACAGAATGTAGGATTCGAGTCTAGTGGAGTCCAAAGAAAAGCACGCGAACGCCTAGGGCAGACGCACCCCAAAAGAGGTGTGCAGATGAGAGGTGGAAGGGTGAGATTGGGTCTCCGTGGCAGAACAGGGGAAGGCTCCATGGAAGAGGTAGCCATCGGAGACAGAGGGGGAAGGTCGCCGCAGGTGGAAAAAAATGTCCAAGCAAAATATAAGTGCAGAGGGCCGTCCTATTTGGAAGTGGTGATGGGGCCCTCTGTGGCCAGGACCCAGGGTGCATGGGACAGAGCATGGCGAAAGGATCACTGGAGTGCCATCCTGGAGGGGGCCAAGTGGGTTATACACATGAAGGAAGGTGTTCAACTGTGGCAGAAACATTGAGCCAGCGGGGGCCAAGTGTTGTCAGTGCTTCTAATGTTTGAGAGAGCTCAAGCTGTCATTCCAGACTTTGATGTGGCATCTCCCAATTTTAAATGCTGGTGATCATTGTGGAAATGATAAGGTATCCAGTCTTTATCTCCCACACTGGCATGCCCCTTCCCTGTTTCCCCACATGGGACTCTCTCTGCTTTTCCTTGCCCTCTGCATTCCGGGGCCATGCGGTGCCCGGCAGAGGTGGCATTTGTGCGTAACAGGTGGCAGATGGGAAGGAGTGGATGGAGGAACGCCTGGGTGGCTCGGTAGTTGAGCCTCTGCCTTTGGCTCAGGGCGGGATCCTGGGGTCCTGGGATCGAGTCCCCCACAGGGCTCCCTGCAGGAAGCCTGCTTCTCCCTCTGCCTGTGTCTCTGCCTCCCTCTGTGCGTGCCTCTCAGGAATACAGAAATAAAATATTTAAAAAAATATTCCGTTTGTTTTCCTTTGGATATATTCCCTACAATGGAGTTGCTGGGTGGTACGGGAGTTGTATTCTTTCTAAAAGTCTGAATGGCTGAAGTCTGGGAATTGAGAGGCCATGACTCTTTGACTTCGTGATTCGCTTTCGTTGACTTGGTCTAGAACTTTTCTGGTTTTGTATATCAAGTGACAATTTACCGGGCTTTCTATCTATTTCACTTGTCAGAACAGCATGATCAACTAGCCAGCACACAGATCTGCACATGTCAGACTATTCTGATAGCTGCCTTGACGCTTCTGTCCAGTACCATAACCACCCTCACCTGGCCTTCAGCACTTGGGGGCTGCCCCTTGACCCCTGCCACCTGAGGAGTCCTATGCATTTAGGTTTCCCAATTTAGTGACTGCATGTCCCACCTTAAAGTCTGGGCTGTGGAGAAGAACAATCACAGAGCCCTTCAAGGATGCTGGGGTTCCCCCCACAAATTTATTTCTCACAGCTGTGGTGAAAGGCATGTCCATTGCACCTTCCCAGTGTGTGAATAGGTCCTAGATGACAATCCCCATGGGGCTTTGTGTCCCTTCCTCTATATTAAACCAAGGCAGTCCTTGCATTTCCAACTCACTCATTATAGGCCACCTTTCGGTCCAGGTTTCAGCCCACGAACTATTAGAACTTTCTAACTACCAAAGCTGCAACATTACATGCAGTCGATTTCTCCTCCAGTTAATTAATTTCTATTCCTCAATTGTTGAATATTTTAATTCTGAAGGGTGTTGGATTTTGTCAAGGGCTTCTTCAGTTGTTGTTGTTTTTTGTTTTTTTTTAAAGATGATCATGTGTCTTCCCTCCTTCATTCTGTGGATATACCCCATTTGATTGCTTTTCATGTGTTGAAACAATCCTGCTGGTAGTCAGCAAAGGGGAAATTTAGGTGGGCTCAGTTTTCACTGAAGCCCCAAGCTAGAAGCTCCAGGTTCCTTAAAGTGGTCCAACCTCTGACTCATAGGCCTGAGGGAGTCAAGGTAGGGAGGGTAACAAGGCTCCAGGTAGACAGGGATAAACCCCATTCCATTATGATGTAAAATCCTTTTTTTATATATAAATTTATTTTTTATTGGTGTTCAGATTGCAAACATATAGAATAACACCCAGTGCTCATCCCGTCAAGTGCCCACCTCAGTGCCCTTCACCCAGACACTCCCAATCCCCCGTCCACCTCCTCTTCCATCACCCCTAGTTCGGACAAACATTATATGGTCTCATTCATTTGGGGAATATAAAACATAGTGAAAGGGAATAAAGGGGAAAAGAGAAAAAATGAGTGTTTAATATCAGTAAAATCCTTTTTATACGCTACTGGATTCAATTAGAGAGGATTTTGTTGAGGATATTTGCATTTATACTCATAAAAAAATATTGATCTATACTTTCTTTTCCTGTGATACCTTTTTCTGGGTTAGTTTTTGGGGTAGTTCTGGCATCATATAATGAGTTAGGAAGTGTTCTCTTTTCATCTTTCTGTAAACACTTCATGGGATTCACCGGTGAAGCCGTATGGTTTGAAGCTTCTCTGGTGGAAGTGTTTGGTGACTAATTCAATATCTTGTGTTGTAGGTCCATTCGGTTTTTCTACTTCTTTTTGAGCTAATTTTTCTACTTTGTATCTTGGACGTTTGTTCTAGGACTTCGTCCATTTTTTCATCCTAGCTAATTTCTCGCTATGCTGTTTGTAGACTCTCTTAGCCTTCTTTTCTTGTAAGGTCATTAGTAACGTCTCTCTTTCATCCCTGAATCTGAACATTTTGGCGGTTTTCTCATTACTTTCATGGAAGAGGGATATTAGGAGGTTATTTCTTTGACATTTTGCTGATGTCATTGCTTGTGTAATTGCTTATGTGGCTGTTAAATGCATTTGGAAAGCCCTCAAATCATCATAGGTAACTCTCCTTGGGAGACTGATTGCAATGTTTTCCAGTGAATGATCTGATTCATCTCATAAGTTATTCCATAGAATTTGTCTGACTTTGAAATACCAAATTTTTACCAATATCTAAATGTGTATTATATCTCAGGCGTTGAAGTGAAGATAACCTTGAAAGCTCACTGCTCCAAGGAATGGACATACACTGTTCTGTGACATGGAACAAACTTTTCAGGCAGACAATAAATGTACTGCTGAGGATCTGGTGGGGTTTTACCTATATTTTCATAAGCAGAACTATATTCTTAGCTCACAAAGGTTTTGTAACAGGGTCGTTGTCACAAGGTGAACTGTCCTGATATGACTGGCGTGGGGAAACCAGACAGACCCTCCAAGGACAGAGCAAGGAACAACAGATGAACGTATGTCTCTTTAGGGATGGCTGATGGCCTGGTAGGTAGGCAGCATTCCGTTATAAGACAGTCAATTGACAGTTTGGATTCTGGAATTTGGTAGTCAACCTCAAGTGTTTCAAGGTACGAACTCAAGGTGGGGAATAATGGGGACATGGGAAGATTGAAGAGACGCCTAGGACTTGGATCACAGCTGGGTGGCAGGACCCTCCACCGAAGGGACTTGGGAAGGTGTCTACTCCCTAGGACACTAGTCGGCAACGGGAAAATTAGGTAGGCTCTGTTTTCACTGAAGCCCTGAGCAAGGACCCCCAGGTTCCTCAATGTGGGCTGCCTCTGACTCGTTGGTGAGATGGAGCCAAGGTCAGGAGGGTACTATGGCTCCAGGTGGACAGGTTTCATGGCTGTAGCGCAGGGAACATCATTACCTATACTGCAGGACTTAGTCAGAACTTGGGGATGTGCTTGGAGTTACATTTATGCTATAGACACAGGAGGCCGTAACATCTCTTCCCTCCCACAGCTGTCTCTTCCGATCCACCAAAGAAACCTCAGGCTCCGAAAGCTGCTGGGAGAGCCGCGAGTGAGCACAGAGGGACACAGATCCTCCAGGCTGAGAGTCTCCTGCCTGAGAACAAGCTGCCGTTTGTTACAGGAGGGACAGGGGCACCGACGGACTCACCCAGGAGAGGAGGGAGGGTTTAATGCGGGGGGCGGCAGATGTGTCTCGGCCTGGCCCCACTGACGCCCAGCACCCCAGTACCACCGGTCCCTGGGTCCCGGCAGCCTGCTGTCTCCGGGAGAGAGGAGGATCATCTGGAGTGGCAAAGCCTTCCCTGCTTGGTGTGTGACAAAGGTGGGGCAGTCCACCCTTTTTGCTCCCTGCAGCTGTTCAATCAACCGATTCTTCCATTTACATGCTACCGTGTCTATCGTACTTGAGATGTGGTCCAGGACACAGGAACTCCCAGCCAGCGTGCACATGGCCTCGGGCAGCCACAGGAGGCCGAAGATCTCTAATGAATCCTCAGGTACAGCCTGAATGGACAGAGTTTAGAGTGAAACACGGACACCCTGGAGACTCGACCTCTGGCTGGGGGCCACAGACCCGTTTGTTACAGCTGAGGAGCCTGCTGAGAGGATTCTCGAGTCCTGAGACAGTCTACCCTGAAATGGGCACTTTGGTGGTCCCGAGGCATCGCCCGGTGACACCAGGGGCTGAGGACCGCTTACGTTGTTATAAAATGCCCTGTGATTTCTGGCTAGCTCCCCCTGGCTGGCTCTGCACCAACTCAGGTGGCATTTCAGCCCAGGGTTTTCACCCGCTGGTGACGGAATGTGCCTTACTAGAAGTCAGTGGCCACAGACTATTTAGGACTTGCTTTAGGCAAAATGCTCTCAAGTCTGGAGACACAGAAATCTCCGGAGGTCATCCAGTGCCAAGCCAGAATCGAGTTGGGGAGGAGTTGGCCGTGCAAGAGGGGGAGAATGTGCTAGAGAGGCTTCTCTGCCTGGCCACCTCTTACTGATCCTCCCAGCTGCACAGCCCGAAGAAGGATCTCGGAGCTCATACCCTGGGCACTGGTCAGGACTGGTGTCCCTGCTATGTTAGTCAAGTGATGTAAGCCCGGTGTGAGGCCAGTGCCCCCACCCCCGTCACGGAGAGCCCAGGACCTTCCTGGGAGTCAGTGGCGGGGTGCGGAGGGAGGACCTGTGCAGGCCGAGTGATTCACGGAGAAGGCGGCCTCTGCATCCTCCTCCTCAGTCTGCAGGGTGTAGGCGGGGCACCCGGCCAGGCCACGCACCTGAGGAGCAGTCGGCCATGTGCCTTCCGGGGACCCACAGTGGGTGGTGCGGAAGGGTCCCCGTGGAGGACCTCGCTGCCCTAGCTAGGACCCTGCTAAGAGGAGCACGTGGCCTCGGCCTTGACCCTGGTCAACCAGCGGGGCGTGTGCTCCTTGCTGGAAAGCCTGAAACTTGATGAGGCGCAGAAGGCCCAGGGGCCCAGAGGCCCAAGGAATGAGCTGTGAGCCACTCAGTCAGCATGTGCATGTGTGGGTGCGGGGCAGCCGCGTCCCCGGATGGGGGGCAGAGGGCCCGCGAGTATTCGGCTCGATCGTCAGGCGCGTTCTGTAAAGCAGTGGGCGACCCTGTGGGCCCCAAAGGGTGGCGAGCAGCCAGGTGGCCCGTGCGGCCGGCCCTTTATCATGTCACTGGCTGGCTGTTGGTGATGTCACCCCCAAGTGTACTGAGCCCTTTTGTGCTGTCCCAGGCAGCCCTGCCGTCAGCGGGGACTGCTGGCCATTCCACACTGTCCTGTGTACAGAGAGGAAGGACGGGCCACTGCTCAGGATGGCTCGCGAGGAGGACGGCCATCCGACGGGCCCAGGGCCGGGCCAGCACAGGGAGCCACCTCTGCCGGAAGCCGTGGTTCCCGCCGCCAGCTCGCAGAGCAGTGCTCTTGCAGCAGAGTCGCCCCGACCGGGCCCCTGGCGGCCGAGGACCCCAGCTTCAGGCTGCTCCTGGAGGAGAACACGTTCCAAGCCTTGGCCCAAGAGCCTCTGCTCAAGAGGCCCCGCACCGTGGAGGACGTGCTGTCGGTGGCAGGCGGCAACCTGCTCTGTCTGCCCTTTCCCAAGAAGCTGTGGAGGCTCGTCAACAGCAGCCGGTTCACGTCCATCTGGTGGGAGAAGGACGGGACGAGCATCGGCCTCAACGAGGAGCTGTTTCAGAAGGAGATTCTGGAGCAGGACGGGCCCGACAAGGTGTTTGAGACCGACTGCACGAAGAGCTTCATCCGGCAACTGAACCTCTATGGATTCAGCCAACTGGACCAGGACGTGCACACGTCCGTCTGCCTCAGCAGCTACTTCACCAGGGGAGTGGGACTGGGGGCGGTCCGTGTCCTGAGCAAGGTAACCGTACCCCTCGGGCCCTGCCAAGCAGAGCCGTGGGCACTGGGGCGCTGGGGCCAGGGACGGGGGGCTGGAAACCCCGGGACCACCGCCAGGGAATCAGGGCCCGTGTCCCCTAGGGGCCGAGGGGCGGGGCCGGGGAGCGAGCCCTGGATGAGGTCCCAGGACAGTGCCCAGTGGGTGGGGCGTTGTGTTCAGATACCCCATGAGGGACATGTGTGACCTGGAGCAGATGCAGGAGAGGGAGAGTGGGCAAGGAAGGAGGCCCCCAGGGTTCTCCCCAGGAGACACTATCCCCCCTTGCCCCACCTTTCCCATTTCTTTGTTTCTCATTCGGTTTGGTGTCCCTGTGAGACGAGGGGCACCGGTTCAACTGGCTGTGCCCATGGCTTCGCAACCCCTGGGGGTGGAGGGCCACCCCAAGTGCCACCCGGCCCTTCCACCCCTCACTCCCAGCAGCCCCGGCCTCCTGCCCTCCTGTGGGGGTCCACCACGCAAGGTCCTTGGGGGCTGTGCACACCCACCCCAGTCCTGTAGCTCCGAGTCAGAGCTCTGTGGGGGCCGGGTCCTCTGGCCAGGGCAGTGCCATCCCCGAGCACCGTGGGCAGCCAGCCGAGGGTGGAACGATGGGCCCCGGAGGCCGAGAGCCAGGGACACCCAGCCAGGGATAGTCGGATGGCCCCGACGCTCCTTCAGGAAGCCGTGACCCCTCTCCCCCGTGGGCTTGTCCGCATCCCCAGCGCAGGTGGCTCTTGTCCTCCGCCAAGGGCACTGGGGCTTTCAAGTCAGCGAATGAGGCCTAGGCAGAGCAGGGGCACACCTTCCCTTTGGGGCTGCGACCTCTGGAGAGGGAGGCCCTGGGACCCCTGGCTCAGAGCCCGGAGGCACCCAGAGTGGCCTTGCCGGTGCCCCGGGCCCTGTTATGACCTGGAGTTTCTGTTCCCCTTTCCATTTGGAACCTCAGTTACAGTTCTACAGCAGCCCTCTCTTCCGGAAGGACTGCCCCCACCTGCTGAAGAAGAGGAGAGTGGGCGTGAAGGTGGCCCAAAGGCAGGAGGAGGACAAGGCTGAAGGGCTGGGAAGCCCAGCGGAGGCAGATCCCGCCAGCGGGCACCAGAGGAGCTCCTGTCCCTGCGGAGCACCAGCAGGAGCAGCAACAGGAGCTGGCAGGCGGCCAGGAGCATCGCTGACCCTCTGCCCGGGACAGGAGCAAGTCTGCCCCTCCCGCCCCGGTCAAGAGCGAGTCCGCCCCTCCCGCCATCCTCGGGGCGGCTGCTGAGCGCCCCCCTGACCCATCGCGGTGCTGAGTACCAGCCCTAGGACACTGGTGCGCCCGTGGCTCTCGTGGCTGACGTGGCCGTACCCGTGGCGGTGCCCCGCCCTTGCCGGTGCTGTGCCTCGCCCTGCGGCCCCTGCATATGTACCCTCATCCACCGCCGCCCGTGGACCTGGCTGCCGTACCCCCTGTGCTGCTGCACCTTCCTCCCTTGTGTTCCCCGGGATGATGCCTCTGTGCCACCCGTGGGTGCCTGTCGAGGCTGCAGGGCCCGTCGACCCCATGCCCTCCATTCCTCCTCCCTGGCCCCGTTCCCCTACTGCCCGGTCTGCCACTGTTTCCTGGGATACCTGGCACCTATGGCTGGACGTCCAGAATGCCCCTACAGCGCTCCCTACCGCAGCTAGAGGGCTCGCACCTCGGGCGGGGCAATAAACCGGACGGTGACCAGGCCATTGTCTGCTGAAGCCAGGTGCTCCCGGCCTCTGGGACGTTTCTTCTCGAGCAGCTGGGAGGCCTCAGCTCCGTCTGCTGCCCTGGGTGAAGATGGAGCACAGCCTGCCGCTGCCGTGTGCAGGAGCCCTGTGTGCACTTAGGTGCCCGGGGTCCCGCCTCTGCTCCTACAGAGGAGCACTGGGCAGGCACGAGAACTGAGCATCGGGGACCCAGGGGTAACCGGGGCCTTGTGCTCCTGCCCAGCGGGCCCATTTCCCTCTCCGGTGGGGGCCTGGGTCCCACGGGGCATTCGCGTTCCCCACACCAGGAGGTCAGTTCTCCCCAGGGCAGAGGGCTCAAAGGCGGCCCCTCAGTATGCAGCGCCCAGGTACGGATGGGGACAGGCGCCCCCAGGGCCCTCCAACGTTGCTGTGCAGGGGTGCTCGTGGGTGCCCGGACGGCAGCATCTACGCTTGGCTTTTGCTGCAAGAACTGGACCTGGGACTCTCTCTCTCTTGAATGAAATGTTTCGAGGGTGTCCTGGGCCAACCCTGGAAGGACAAAGCCCCGGTTGCCGGGGTGTCCCTCTTCTATACAATGCACTGTCTTAGCGATGAACCTCTTTAAAAGGCGATTGTCTGAAGGAGCCTAGGAAATGAGCGTCCACAAACTCCCCGGAGCAATTAAGTGTCCTGGACCCCAGGAGGCCTCCGACATCAGGCAGAAGGGGATAGTGAGGGGTGCCTCCCGCCAGAACCACAAGACAGCCCTCTCCTCTTTTCCATTGCACGGCAGGTAGGGTGTCCCCCCAAGAAGGGGCAAGAGCCCGTAGGACATGCACACGGTCTGACGTGGTCACTGAACCCTCGTTCCCCCGAGTGTAGCACTGCTCTGGCCATGGTGAATCACTCCGGCCCAGCCCGCTCCCTTCGGAACTGACGCTCACACCCACGTCCTCATCTTTCCTAAGATTCCTTACCCCGGGGAGTCCTCAGCTCATAGGTGGTACATTGGGTTGGCCTCTGGATCTGGGTCTTCCACATGCTCCCCGAGCCGGATAACACCCAACTGGGAAAACCACTTTCCTATAAACGTCAGCAGGGGGAACCTGGCTGACATATACAGCCACAGGGAAAGGCCCAGCGGGGACAAGCATCGGGAGGATCACCTGCTTTTCCATGGGGGCATGGCCGTAGGATGGAGATGGACCCCCTCCCACCCACAGCAGCCCCAGGCTGCCCTTTTCTCTGTGCCTCCTTGGGTGAAGGCGCCAAAGGGTGACGGGGGGAAGGTGAAGGAATCGGAGCCTTTCGGCCACTGAATGGCCAAGCCCAAGTGAGGGAAGCGCGGGCATCGCCTGTCCTGGAGTGCATGCTCTGTGGACACAGGCCTGCCACGTTCGTCCCAGGGTCCCTTCACGGCTGGGGGACGATGGGGGTGCCCGCTCATCACGAGAGTCACCGTGTGCAACACCAGCGCCATAGGGACTGACTGGGTGCCCGGGCTGTCACCCCAGAGGTAGGCATGGGTTGTCACGTGGTTCCGCAAGGGCAGACGAAGCAGCACCCGACACCGGGACCCTTAGAGGGGCAGCAAGAGCTGAGACCTCGGTCCCCACCAAGGCCTTCGAAATCCCCAGATCGGTCCCCAAAAGCAGTGGTCCACCTAAGACAGCCATCCACACAGGGAAGGTCTCCCTCCTGGAGATACGGGGCGGGGTCTAGAGACACTAGGTGTCCCAACTGGGGAGCGGGCCGGAGGAGGAGGGGTGCTATGCCACCGGAGCACAGAGACCAGGGGCGCCGCTCAACAGCCCGCGTGGCCCAGCACAGCGCACCCACACACACGCAAAGGAGGACCCTGCCCCCGTGGCTCCCTGGCCCTGGGTGCTGACCCTGGCCTGCAGTGTGGCCCGTCCCACCCACACCCGATGGATCGCCTCCTGCTTCCACTAGATACCACGAAGCTCCTGAGGCCTCAGTTTGCACAGGAGCCTCCGGGAGGAGGACAGCCCTCCCTTCCCAAGGGTGAAATCCAACGGAACAGTTCACCAGCTAAGCATGATGACAGTTCTGGTTACAATATGGTTGTTCCAGGTCACCACGGCGACAGAATCCATGTCACTCTGAGGAATGCCATTTCAGACACATTCCGGGGGCCCTCAAAACACAGGAGGACACTGCTGGGGTTCCTGAGTCCCTGACAGGCCCCTGCAAACTGTGCATGGCAGGTGTCGCGGATACGAGGGTTGCTCTGTTATTTCTTTTTTCAAAAATTTACTTTTTCATCAGAGACAAACACAGAGAGAGGCAGAGACACAGCAGAGGGGGAAGCAGGCTGCCTGCATGGAGCCCGATGTGGTACTGGATCCCAGGACCCCGGGATCACGCCCCGAGCCGAAAGCAGGCGCCCAACCCCTGAGCCTCCCTGGCGTCCCATTCCTCTGTTCTTTGCTAACTTCCTGAGGTTCCTTTTTTTTTCCAGTACCAATAGGCTTTTATTGTATTTTCCCGGAGTGAAGAGAGGAGGGAAAAAGGTCATCATGTGTGTTACACCACACTAGCAGGTGAGAAAGGAAGTGCCCGCCCAGCAGCATCACCCAGCAAATAAACTCTCCCCAGAGCTGGAGGGGGTCCAGCCCCGTAGGGCCCAGGGTCCTGCAGTTCAGAGCTGAGGGGAACGGAGCAGGCTCAGAGCAGGGAGCTACAGCTTTCCCGACGCACCCCCCTCCGACCGCCCCAAGAAATTGGAGATTTCAAACAAAGCTTTGGTTTGTGGCAGTCTACAGGGAGTTACATGGGCCCGTGCCTGTTAAAGGGCCTTGCGGCCACTCTGACAGAAGCTTCTAGCACCTGCGTAAAAGTTCCTGTGTGACCAGGGTATACATTCCGCTCCCCTTTCTGGGTCTTCCGCACCTCCTGTGTACATGCAAGTCTCCCCTCGTTGCTTCTGCTTCCCTCCACCGTCAGACCTGAGACTAAAGCAGGTTCGCTCCATGCAAATACAAGTGTATTAGTATGAGTCACACCCAGCAATGGTCTCCACACAGGAGATGGGGAAGGAGGGAGGAAGTGTTCTTTGCTTCTTCAGAAGGTGGGGCTTTTCTTGGCAGGGGGGATAGAAGAGGGGTAGGGTAGGAGCCAAGTTTTTAGGACCCAAGACCTGGCCTCTGCGGGAAGCAGGCACCGTGGACCGGCAGGTAAGCGTTGGAGAGGCCCCGCCGGCGTCTCTTCGACACCTCCAGCTCCAGCACGGCCAGTGGCGTGGTGACAGGGGCAAGGATGCGCCCCGGGCCACAGCCTTCGGGCCGGCGCAGGTCCTCAGAAATGGGCAGGGGCCAAGTGCCCGGGATAAACCTCGCCACTGGGTCCCCAGAGGGCCGGGCCCACTGTGCTCCCCCAGCTTCTGGGCAGAGGAGCCTCCTCCTCCCCAGAGTGGTCTTGCATTTCCCATGCTGACCACTCGTCCCATGCAGGGCCCCCGCACCTCCTGCTGTAAGTGCCTGTGAGGAGCACCAGGGGGCAGGAGGCACCGGGACAGGAGACCCTGGGGTGTGTCGGCACTGGGCGCCTGTGGGACAGGCTGTGCACCTGGTGACCGCGGCCTCTGCTTCTGCCCTGAATGGGGCTCCTGTCCGGCCCCTTGGAGCTCAAGCGCTCAGACCCCTTGCCCCTCCGCACACAGTCCAGTAGCGCCCCCTGACCGCATTCCTGGGCAGGGCAGACGTTGCTCACTTGTGACCTGGGAGGGGAACAGGCCTGGGTAACACATCCTCAGCGGGAGAGCAGGACTTCCCCCCGCCCCAGGCCCGGGGATCAGAAGACAAGCATCGCCTGGTTCCCAATCTCCACACCTGGGGAAAGCAGGCACAAGACAGACACTAACGACTGCGGGGTCTATGGACGCCGATGTGGACTGGGCCTTGTCCTTCCGGGCCTCACCCTGCCTAACGCACAGCAATGCTTGACCTTGCAGGGAGACTATGCCCGTGTCACCCTTGCGACCGTGTGACCCGTGTGTCCGTGCACAGGGTCAGACTCGCGGCGCGTCCATCGGGGTCAGGGGGAGCAGTACAACGCCCAGTCCAGCTGAGCACGCTCCAAGGGCGAAGCCTGGTGGCTTGGGCCTCAGGGACATCGTGCCAACGCTCCACGTCCCATGATTGGGGGACCGTGGGAGTGCCGGGCACCGATGCCACCCACAGCTTGACATGGACCCCCGCCCACGCGGCCTCTTAGCAGCGCCTCAGGGTCACCATCGTTTCTACTTGGATGCCAGGCCCCGGGGCCATGTGGAGGCAGGACCGAGCGTGTGAGGAGAGAGAGGATCGCACACGCATGGAGCTGGAGGAGCTGTGGCTCCTCGAGGGCCTCCCTGGGGTTCAGGCTTGACCCTGGCCCAGTCTGGCCCCTTGTTGCCCAGCTGACTGGTGCCCCACGTCATCCCGCAGGCTCATTGCCCTGGGCAGGCTGCACGTCAGCCACCCAGCAGGCCAGCAGGTCAATACCCCACCCAGGGGGTCTCAGGACCCGCACTGCATCCCCACAGGGGGCCGGACCCGGGAACCCTTGGCACACCCCCTCTCTCTGGGGGCGGGGCCAGCTTGGCTTGGCCAGCTCCAGGCCTGAAGACAGGCAGGGAGGCCCAAGTCGGGCCCAGGAATGGCCCCAGGGCAGGTGCCAGCGGTATTTGTCACACAGGGCAGGCAGGTGGAGGCCAGATAGCAGGTCAGAGACCAGTCAAGGGGGTGCATTCAGAGCAGGCTTGGCCATGGCTCAGCAACGAGGTCTCCTGAGGAGCAGGACCATGGCCGAGGTGCCTTGTGCCAGCCTGTCAGGGCAGCAGCTCAGGGCATTTACATAACGTCAGGACTTCCTGCTGGGGACAGGGAACGTTGTGCATAATCGGCCATGGCCTGGTGACAACTGCCAGACACCTGGCCGCTGTGTGTGAATACAAACATTGCGGGATAGGACCTGGCACCCCGGAGATGCCTCCCCGAGGACCCAAATGCTGGTTCTCGGGCATCCCTGAGTGCTCTGTGCGAGCAGTCCATGGTGGCCTGGATCAAACCCCGGGCCCCAGCAGTCACTTCCCTCCCAGGACACCATGCAGGGTCCCCGCATCCAGCCACAACTGTCCCACAGGGCCTGCTCCTGGGACTTGTGTCAAGGCCACCAGCCTCAGGATGGCGGGTGCTCCTCCCCCCCCTCGTGGGGCAACCGACTTTCTGCACTGCCTGCCTCCAGGGTCCCCAAAGGCCTTCCTGCCCAGCTGTTTGCAAAATCCTCATGTGAGCCAGGGGGCCTGTGAGGGTGTGGGGGAACATCCCGGTTACCACCACTGTCACCCACTACACTATCCTCTGCTCAAAGTGCCCATTTCAGGACCCTAGGGTCCCGGCGGCTCTGGGGATGGCTGATAGGTACACACCCCGTCTCTGCCTCTGCCTCTGCCTCAGCCTCAGAGAGCCAACCTGGCAGTGGCCATCACGAGGACACCGGCTTCACAGAACGATGGCTATGACCCAGGAGTTCTCTGACAATACCCACCTGGCACAGTCGCCAGGGTCACCAGATAGGAGAGTCGTTTACCGGCCCTTAGGACATGCCCCGCCACGGCAGCCTGGTCAGCACCCCTGGGAGCACAGGTAGGCAGAGAGGGCATCCCCATCTGGAGACACCCACAGCAACATGAGCACCCGTGATCAGCAGCACTGGGGAGGGAGCGATTGGAAGTGGGGAGACAGGACCAAGACCCAAGGTCTGCAGGCTGAGGCCAACGGTCAGGAGAGACAGGGCAGGGCGGGCAGCAGGGGCTATGGGGGCTGCCGGCTGGCCCCAGGAGCAGGACACCCCAAATCCCAGCCCGGCCACTGGGCAGTGGGCTGCCGGCCTCCCGAAGGAACCTTGTGCGGGGCCTGAGGGGATTGATGGCCGTGTCTCCGGGACCCAAGGGTCAGGTGGCAGGAAGGACTGCCCACCGGCCCTCTCTGCGGGGCACAGAGGCTCCTCTGCAGAACTCCCCCAAGCACCCACCAGCTGTGGGGCAGGTGCTTCCAAGGCAGGATCACATCTGATTGTCACTACTTTGCACACTCACCTGGCTGTGGTGGTTCAGGGGGAGGGATCCCTCCTCACTCCTAGCACCTTGCTGCAATTCGCATGGCAAGAACCTCGAAAATCTCCACGGGTTGACAATGTGCTCTTTCCCCTGATGCACTGGCATCTGCCTGGCTCTGCTATTGTCCCATTTCAGGAGAGACCGGCACACGGGACCACTGGCAAATGAGGACCGTTAGTGGTTGGGAGAAGGTCCAGCCTTATTGTGACGTCCACCATCACACCCCCTGCCCTAAGAATTTCCGTTCCCGTGACATATCCCAGGATGGGAGAGCAAGGGGAACCGAAGAGAAACTGAGCAGAATGAGCTGTCTGCACACGACCCTCCCAGACCACATAGGATTCAATGGCCGTGACGCTGGGGCAGGCTTCTTGCCCCACTGGGGGCAACACAGAGCTCCCACAATTTCAGGAAAAGCTCTGGGCTGGTGGGCTGGTGCAGGTCTCAGGGCACCCCTCCCCGCCTTCCTGTGGCATAGTGGCCACTAGACAGTCCCCGAAGGCGGTGTGACCACGGGTCCCCGTGTCCCCCGTGCTCACACACAGGGCCTTGCAGGGAGCAGAGCTCAGCCGCTGTGTGGCTGTGAGGGAGCCGCCAGCAGGGCTCTCTGGCCTCAGTCAGGACCCTTCTCTCCCGTTCCGGCAAAACCAAGTGAATGCACGAGCGCACATCACGTTACTTTGGAAAATAGGCACACGGCAAGGGTAAGAAGCAAAAGTGAACAAGGTTTATTTTCCTATTTCCACACTCCAGCACTTGCCTGCTGCACTCTTGCCCTTTCCAACAGATTCCAACGCCATTTCCCTGTGATTTCATCCAGAACCCAAACAAGGAGGGAAGGTCTCCCAACTTGTATCCAGGGCAGACAAAACTCTTAACTCTTGAACTGGGGGGCTGTCAGGGTAGCACAGTGGTTTAGCGCCAACTTCAGCCCTGGGCATGATCCTGGAGACCCGGGATCAAGCCCTATGTCAGGCTCTCTGCTTCTCCCTCTGCCTGTGTCTCTGCCTCTCTCCCTCTCTCTGCACTCTGTGTATTCTCATAAATAAATAAATAAATAAATAAATAAATAAATAAATAAATAAATCTTTAAAAATATATTGAACTGGGGAAGTACGAACGCGAAGGGGTGCGTGTCACTCACACACGGGGCTGCGGAACCTTCTATCCCAAGGAACAAACAGGGAGAGCTTCCTCAAGGAAACCAAGCTCTGGAAGTCGGGGTCATCGTAGAGCCCAGGCCCCAGAGAAGCTCTTGGCCCTGCTTTCCCCCAAAATGCCCTGGCCCTTAACTCCTGAGAATGCCCAGGACTTTCTCTTTACAAATCCAACGAGACAACACCGGGAGGAAGCACCCTAAGGCCTCCCTTCATGCCGGAACCACAAAAGCTTGAAAAGGGACTGGCTGCCCCTGGGGCTGTGGCCCCTTTTCCTTATCTCAGAATCTTTCCTCACAGGACCAGGGAGAACCCCAGGTTCTTGCTACCGATCTGGAGCAGAAAGTCCATGACCTGCACCTGGCTGGTTTCCTCGTAGGCTCTGGGCCCCCAGAGGAACTCATTGCGGGCAGGGTCACTGCCCGCCACCTGCCGGCGCTCCAGGTAGCCTTCCTGCACCCAGACATTGGTGAGGCGATCCACGGGCTCCCCATAGATGGTGTTCTCTTGGCCATCGTACACCGCTGTGAACCCCAGAGTCTCCCACACCTCCTCCTCAAGGACACATCCATCCTGCAGTAGGATAAACCCCAGGATCAGCCCCAGGAGGCTGGTCTTGGGGATACCCCACTGATCGCTCAGCATCCCATCCCAGGTGAGGCCCAGGATGGGGTTGAGGACGTAGGAGTGCTCGCTGGGATCCACTTCAATCACATCCAGGCCAAAGACCAGCCGCAAGCAGATGGACGCTTGGCTCAAGATGGCGGGGAAGTCGTCCTGGTATTCTGGGGAGAAGACCTCCAGCATCTCTGCCTTGCTGAAGGACTCCTTGGTGCGATACTTGAGGAGCAGGAATACCACCAGGGCAGCCGTCTTCATGCGGAAACTGCCCTCCACCAAGGGCTCCTCATCTCCCGCCTCCCCTGGGCCGCTGGGGCCAGGAGGCTCGGGCTGGCCAAGGCCACCAGCTGCCCCACCACTGGGGGAGGGGTCGGCACTCTGAGAGCTCTGGGGAGCACTCAAGGCCCCGGCAGCAGCAGACCCCTCCTCTGGGGGGCCACAGACCATGCCAGAGAAGGACAAGGAAGGGGAAGAGGAGGAGGAGGAGGAGGAGAAGGAGGAGGAGGAGGAGGGGGAGGAGGAGGAGGAGGAGGACAGAAAGAGATGAGATAGGGGGTCTGGTGGAGATGGGGGAGAGGGGGGAGGTGGAGCCTCCTCCTCCCCTTCCTCCTCTTCCTCAGCCCCAGACAGCTGGGCATCCACCAGGCCCTGGGCCTCCTCTAGGTCTTCTCCCTGCTTCCAAAGCTCGCTGCTATTCCTCAGGGGCATGGTGTCAGATTTGGGCTGAACCTGAAGACAGAGTTGGGAGAGCTTGTCAGGGGGCAGCCCAGCCAAGATACTCCGAGGTGCCAGGGCTGACAGGGGACCGTGCCGGGCTCCCCTGCAGAGGGCTCCCGTGTTGGGCTGGGAGAGCTCCTGACACCAGGCTCAGAGAGAGCGTGCCCCTCACCTGGACAAGTGGCTCTGGCCCGTGCCTCCTCAGCTCTGTGTCCTGAGGGGCCCCCGCGTCAGACCAAGGCCTCCGATGCCAGTTCTTGAAGTCCCTGCACGAGGGAAGGAGGAGGGTCCTCAGGGTGCAGACTGCCAGCCCAGCCCTGGGGCCCAGTGTGGACAGGAGGGCTGGCTTACAGTCTGGGAGGTCCCCGGCAGTCCAGGTGGGACAGTCCCCCTCTGGGCCTCTCAAGGGTCTGCCCCGGCCCTGTCCTTCTCAGGCCAAACATCCCTGCAAGAAAACAGGGCCTCGACACTCCGCAGGAGGAAGCCAGGGCCCCAGCCCAGGCCACACTTGCCAAAGTCCAGGGCCAGCTCTGGCTTCCATCTGGGCTGGGATGGGGTGCCTCTGTGTCTTCACCTGGACCCCACACAAGGCCTGGGAAGACCCTCCGGCTAGCCCTGAGGCCACCCTCTTTGCACCTTCCTTGCAAGGGCCCCTGTCACGACCCCCCACCAGCCAAAGTCCAGAGAAATCAGTTGGGCCACCCATCCCGCCTCTCCCCATGGCCCACACATGGTCCCTAGGGATCCTGCTGTGGGAGGCATCCCCTCATTTCTCACCTCGATCCCCGCCAGGGCCTGGACCAGGGCCATGGCAGGGCACCTGCCTCCTCTGCTGACCTGAATCCAGACCCTCAGGCCCAGGCCTGCCCCTCCCTGAGCCCAGGGATCTGGAGAGGAGGAGGGGCTCTGCGGGACAGGCTGCACCACGGGTTCCCTTCCCAGGGCTGCCAGGGAAGGGCACCCATATTTGGGGCCATGACCTCCTGGGCCTGATGGCTGTCTTTGGGGCCATACACCCCTTCTATGCGGGGTGGGCGGGGTTCCTCAGAAGACTCTTGGGCAGGCCCTGGGACTCCCAGGCATCTATCACCCAGGTGGGCTTCCTCCCACACTCTGACTGGGACCTCTCCCAGTGGGGTCCTCAACACCATGAGAACTGGGAGAGGAGCAGGGAGAGGTACCCTGTTATGTCCTATGTCCCCATCCTGTCCTGTGTCCCCTGCCAGGCAGGTCACAGCCGCAAAGCCCCTCCCCCCCACAATCCCTCAGCAATATCAGGAAGGGCTGGCTTGGAGACTGGCCCCTCTGTCCTGGGGCACAGATGCCTTCAGGCTCCCGGGAGGGTCCTCAGCATTATCCTGCCAGGACCTGCTCTTCCTCTGGTCCCCCATCCTCCCATAGAGGACACGTGACCCTCACATCAAGACCATACCAACCCCAGGTCAGCCCACCTTCCTGCCGCCCACCCGCCCCAGGGACAAGTGAGCATGCCACTGAGGGCCAGCGCTCTCCCATCCTCGGTGGGCTGCCCACAGGGCACGGCCTCCCTCTACTGCACTGTCTTCTTTGGTCACGGGCCGGGTGGGGCCAGCCAGGCGTCCCCAGGGTCCTCACCCTGACTCCCCACAGGCCGAGTGTCCTCCAAACACACCCTCACCCCAACCACCCCCGAGGCCCTGCTCCACTGAAGCATAAGCCCTCAGGCTCTAACACCCAGACGTGGACGTCAGGATGGAAGCATGGGCTCATCATGCATGGGGACCTTCTTCCTCCCTGGACTGCATGTGCTGGGGCCCAGGGTCCGTCACTCCTCCCTGTGGTCCTCACCTTCAATCCCTTTAGGCCCCAGGTTGGCTGTGGGCGGGCACCTACCCAGCTCCTTCCGCCAAGCCCCCAGGCTCTAGGAGACTTGGCTGGCAAGCCAGGGCAGCCCAAGGTGATCATCGGCCCGGGGGGCTCCCAGGACCCAGTCTAGTCTGTGTCCCTAGGGCTTCAGTGCCCCTGTGGTACTGGCCTTAGCCGCCAGCCACACGTGGGCCATTGCCCCTCACCCCACCCGACCCCACCACCGCCCACACCCTGGAGGCAGTGGTCCAGCCCAATGGCCACAGTGTGGGAGGCCCCATCGCACCAAGGGCCATGCAGTTCAGGACTTGTCCACGCCCCCCCCCTCGGCAGCCTCCCGAGGCTGAAGCAGGGGCAGGGCGGTGGTGCTGGGGGCTCCCTGGGGACCCACTCCCTCGGGGGTCTCAGTCCCTCGGGTGTCCTCCCTCCAGCCCTAGGAGACCCCGGGCCCCTCAGGCAGCCGTCCTGAGGCCGGGCCGCTCACACCAAGGCCCTCCCCTCCGCCCGGACCGCAATGGAGACAGGGAGTGACTGTCTTTCCATCAAGACCGCAACCCAGCCCGGGGACTTCCCAGGGCTCACAGAGGGGGCTGAGCTGGGGGGCGGGGGACAGGCTCCCTGGGCCCTTCTACCCACCCCTGCTGGCGGGGCTCCCTGGGCACCTGGACCTCTGCCGGGCTCCACTCGGCCTGCCTCCCGGGACTGACTGTGGACTGGGGTGCAGGGTCCCTCCGTCCTCCATGGACATCCTCGCCAGGAACCCAGCAGGACCTGAGCCCAACCTCTGCCCCCTCAGGGAGGCCCTGCTCTGAACACCAGCCCCCTGGTCTCTCAGAGCCCAGAAGCGGAGGGGAGGGGGGCCTCACCACGTGTTCCCATCCCCCCACCACGACCTTCCCGGGAATAACTCTGGGCTGGGGTGGGGGTCCCCCGGGCCTCTTCCGCATCCTCCCCGGGATTCCCAGCAGCACCCGGGGCCCTCCCCTTTGCCCACGTGTCCTAGGCCCTGCTCCTGACGCCAGGGGCCTGCAGTGTCTCGGGAGACCCGGATGTGGAAGTATGAGCACCCATACTCCCACGGAGGGCAAGTCCCTATCCCCCGGGGGGCCTCACAGCCCTTGTGACCCTCCGACAGGTTCCCCTCTGTCCCGCTCAGGGTCCATCGCTCAGTCCCCATAGCCCCGGGACCCTCCCTCCGCCCCCCTCAGCGTCTGCTCCCGCCACACCAGGCCTCAGGCACTCGGGTACCCGGATGTGCCAGGCCTGCCGCACCCACCGCCACCATCCGGCCCCATCCCGCTCCTCCGCGGCCTTCCCGGGCTCACCATGGGCCCTGACCTCCGCCGGGTCCCCTCTGTCCCCCTCAGGGTCCATCGCTCAGTCCCCATAGCCCCTGGGCCCTCCCTCCGCCCCCCTCAGCGTCTGCTCCCGCTACACCAGGCCTCAGGCTCTCGGGTACCCGGATGTGCCAGGCCTGCCGCACCCGCCGCCACCACCATCCAGCCCCATCCTGCTCCGCCGTGGCCTTCCCGGGCTCACCGTGGGCCCTGACCTCCACCGGGTCCCCTCTGTCCCCCTCAGGGTCCATCCCTCACCTCCCCTTAGCCCCTGGGCCCTCCCTCCGCCCCCCTCAGCGCCTGCTCCCGCCACACCAGGCCGCAGGCTCTCGGGTACCCGGATGTGCCAGGCCTGCCACACCCGCCGCCACCATCGGGCTCCATCCTGCTCCCCTGCGACCTTCCCGGGCTGACCGTGGGCCCTGCCCTCCGCCGGGTCCCCTCTATCATGGGCTCTTGGGTCCCCTCTGTCCTGGGCTCCCGCCCCCACCGTCACTCCCTGTGTCCCTGCCCTTCTCAGGCCACTGCCCCAGGCCCCATCATCCAGGCCTCAGCTCGAAGCCGGGCCCCGCCTTCCCCCGGTGGTCTCTCGGGGTTCCTGACAGGCCCCACCCCCCCACCCCCCGCCGCCCTCCGGGGCCCCTCCCCCGCCCTCCGAGCCCCCTCCCGGGGCTACCTGCTGCCTGGCTGCCGCCGCCCGGGCCTGGCCTCCTTCCAGGGGACCCCACTGCGACCCCCCACACGAGGCCCTCCGCTGTCTCAGACCTCCGCGGCGGAAGTCGGCCCACGTCACATCCGGACCCCGTGCACCGGTCCCTAAGGGCTGATTGCACGTCCCCTGGAGATGGGCTCCGCGGGGCGGTGGTAGGAGGACCCGTGTGGGAGGCTCCCTGGGTCCTCTCGCGGGGCCTCCCTCCCTGGACTCGGGCGGGCTGGGGCCTCGGCTCTCTGCAGACCTCAGCCTGTGCCCCTGACCCCGAGCCTCTCAGGACCCGACGTCCCTGAGCGCCTGAGGGATGGTGGCTGCGGCTCGGGCCCCACCCCACCGGCTCTGCAGGTCCCGGGGTGGCCCAGGGCTGCTGGCAGGGGCACAGCAGGGTTCGGTGGCCCCCAGCGTCCTGGGACAGCTCGGCTCTCAGTCCTCACCCAGGAGGCCCTCATCAGGACACAGGCCTGCCTGCAGCCTGTGCAGCTGCCTGCTGCCTGCAGCCTCTGCTGTGCAGCCGCAGCGCCCATAGCCCCGGGGCAGGGGCAGGGGCAGGGTAGGGGCAGGGGCCGGGAGGAAGCGCCCCTTCCCATGGGGTCCCTCGGCCAGCAGCCAGACTTTAGGAACATCGTGCTAAAGGTTTACGTTCCTGGGGGCGGCCGAGCAGCTGCAAGGGTGTCTAGGGGCGTCCCGAATTGCGGGGCCCACTGCAGGGGGTTTTCCCCTGACTTGCTGCGTCATCGGGAGAAACACACCGTCCCTCTCTACCGAGTGTGTGTCCTGTGCACGCGTATGTATAAGGTGTGCAGATTATATGTGCTGGTACATATGCAATCGTACGTACATATCACGTAACACCGACGTTGACACATGTGTGTGCGTCTGTGTTCACGTGATACAGGCATTTGTATATGTATTTATACCAAATGTGGAAGAAGGCGGTCATGTGAGAAACTCAACTGCCCATTGCTGACTTTGAAGATGGAGGAAACGTCTATGAGCCAAAGATGGTGGTCACACTCTGGGTGCTGGAAAAGTCATGAAAACACATTTCTCCTTGGAGACTTCCCAAAGCATCACAGCCCTGCTGATGGCTTGATGTTAGCCCAGTGAGACTCTCCTGGGACTTCTGACTTCCAGCATTTGTGTTGTTCCATTAATGAATTTGTGTTGTACCACTAAGGTTGTGGTGATCTGTTACCACAGCAATAGGAAAGTAATACAGTTTCAAACAAACAGGAAATACTAAGGAGCTATCACATATTGGAGGACATGAAGCGGGCATAATGACTGCATGTAATGGTGCCATCCTGGGTTGCAAAGAAAAAGGGCACATTCCTGCCCCTTTGCCCCCAGGGCTCTTGGCCCCATGGCCACTGTATGGTACCTCCGACTGTACCACCACTCTGGACCATTGCAGGTGCCCAATTGGGACATACACAGGGGTCTGCGGCTGAGGGGCAGAGACAAGACCACCCATGAGGACAGGGCATGCCTCCCCCCACATTCCTCCTTGCAGGATCAAGCATCCTGTCCCCCCACCCCCCCTCCCCCAGTGAGCGAAACTGAGGGATAAGGTTGAGGGACTGGGTGCTGACAGTTGGAGAATAGCCAGCACGCAGCTGGGGGTGTAGGGAACTGCATGAGGCTGTTTCTACAGAAGCCTCGGGAGCCAAGGGCTTCGTTACCACACTGTGAGCTCACAGAGCACAGTCCAGTGTCTTCTCTTACTAGGGGACTTAAGTCAGGCAGAAATGTTTTCCTAGGTGACTCCGGATTCTGCACCTTTAAGGAGCAAGGCCGGAGTGGAGGTGTTCAAAAGAGGAGCTGCCCCACAGGAAGCTGCCTGTTCCCGGTGGTCCTTGTCAGAGAACTCCTGAGTCACAACCACCGCTCTGTGAAGCTGGTATCCTCATGAAGGCCACTGTGAGGTTGGCTTTCTGAGGCTGAGCCAGAGAGGGAGTGTGGACCTCTTTGCCATCCCAACAGCCACCTGGGACCCTGGGGTCCCAAAACGGGCACTTTGATCAGAGGAAAGTGTAGTGGTTGACCGCGGTGGTCACCGGGATGCTTCCCCACACCCCGCAGGCCCCCGAGTTCACATGAGGATTTTGAAAGTAGCCGAGCAATAGGGCCTTCGGGTCCCTGGGCGGCAGGCTGTGCAGAAGGTCGGCCGCCCCATGAGAGGGGTGAGAAGGAGCACCTGCCATCCTAGATCTGGTGGCCTTGGCACAAGTCCCAGGAGCAGGCCCTGTGGGGCAGTCGTGGCTGGACGCGGGGACACCTCTGCTAATGTTGCTTGCTGTGGGGAACTGGTGGGTCACAGTGTTCTTACTCAGAGTTGAGAAAGACTGTTGTTCTGTAGCAGCTAGGTCACCCCCGGGCCTCTACCCTCTTTGTTGGAGTCATTCTAGGGTGCATCTCTTTAGCCACAGCATCCTGTGTGACACATGCCATTCAGGCCCTGAGCTGTCATAAGCAGGGCAAAGCAAGTCAGACAGGAGCTCCCCAGCCTTGAGGACTCTAGGTCCTTGTCTTCCTGATATGAGAAGCCTCTGGTTTTTCCCAGGCAGAGCGAAAGGCCTGCTCTACACTCTGGTCTCCTTTGCGAGGAGTTGAGTTCCTGCCTGGCTCTTGCCAGAGAGGCCCTGTGGCAGATACCCCTGCAAGTGTCTTTTTTTAAAGATATTATTTATATATTCATAGAAACACACACACACACACACACACACACACACACACAGAGAGAGAGAGAGAGAGAGAGAGAGAGAGAGGGAGAGAGGCAGAGACACAGGCAGAGGGAGTAGCAGGCTCCATGCAGGGAGCCCGGCGCAGGCCTCAATCCCTGGTCTCCAGGATCACACCCCAGCCTGCAGGCGGTGCTAAACCACTGCGCCATGGGGGTTGCCCCTCTGCACGTGTCTTAAGGCCCTTCGTGGGCAAATAAGTGTTTGAAGGTCTCCATCTGACATCATCGAGAGCCTCCTGCTAAAATCCGTGGAAGACAGCTAGGAGGCAGGGCTAAGGCAGGGGTTGCAGGGCTCCAAGAGGGAAGGGACTCCAGAAATGTCTATGAGATGGAAGAATGCAGACTAGTGTATGATGCAGGCTTGGAAGTTAAAGGAGGAGAAGGAAGTGAAGAAGATTCAGGAAGGTTGTGTTTCACACTGCCTGGGTTTGTGTGCTTGTGTTTGCTTTTCCTTTGAATCTTTGTTTCTTTATCTGAAACGTATCCATTACCTTTTGTTCAGTTGCTCTTTGCCCTTTTTATTTTGAAAACTTCAATAAACTATTAATTTTAAACTATTTTGTTTTCGACTTGTAAAAAATTTGCAAAGATAGTACAGTTTTTATATGCCCCTCACGCAGTTTCCCATTATTGACCGCTTCTGTCAATGTGGTACACTTGTTACAATTGATGGAGTAATTTTGACACTTCATTTATTAGTAACTGAAGCCATACTTTACCCAGACTTAGGCAGTGTTTACCCAGAATCTGTTTTCTGTTCCAGGATCCCAGTCAACATACCACCTTACGTTATTTGTAGTGTTTCCTTGGCTGTGGCAGTTCCTTTGTTTCTGAGGAGCTTGACTCTTTTGGGAAGAAGTGATTAGATATTTTGTACACTGTCCCTCAGTCTCGATGTTTCTGATATTTTACTCATGATTAGTCTGGAGTTCTGTGTTTTGGGAAACAAGGCCACAGCAGTGCAGTGCTACTGTCATCACATCCTACCAACACTACATACCAGTAGCTTCATTTATCACTGATGAGGTTTACCTTGATCACCTGAGTTAATACCTCTTAGGTGTCTCCACTGTAAACTTACTGGTCTCAGCCCCCTTTGCATACTGTCCCCTTTGGAAGAAAGTCACAATATGTGGCCCACACTTCAGTGCTAGGGAGTTATGCTGTACTATCTTCAAGTGAGAGTATCTGCGTAAACCAGAATTGTTCTCCATTGGAGATCTGCCTATTTTCCTATATTTATGTGTTTAATAAGTCAAATACTTTTCTCAGTATAGACACATGGGCACTTCGATTACACTTTGGGTTAATAGCCAACAGAATTGTATATATTTGTGCTGCTTAACTTGTTCCAGGTTTGGCCACTGGGCGCTCTTCCTGTTAGCTCTCTCTGTGTGTACCTTCGTCACGCCCCTGGACATGCTTTCATTGGTTTGTTTTTATGTTTTTGGTTTTTTTAAGCACTTCTTTATTTTCAGACACTACAAGGTGCTTCAGGCTCATCTTGCATATTTCTCTGTCCCATTTCTAGAATAAGCAATTTTTCCATAGAGTCCTTGTTCCATTTACCATAGAATAGTATGAGAATCCTACGTCTGTGCACTAAGTACGCGCATTGCATCTGGGGTCATTGCTTATAGGACTCCTTGGCTGACAGAGGAAGAAATTACATGTGTGTTCACTACCCTGTGTGTATTCACATATGTATACAAATTTTAGATGTAATCATATATATATGTGCATTAAGCTACATAAGAGTTTTTACTGATGTTTTTGGCTCTAATCCACCACCACCTAGATCACTATAGCTTCCTCCTCTACAGTGAAAAACCCTGAGATTTGGACGTTGTTTATATGTCAGTGTCCTGATGTCTCTGCCGGGTTATCATGGTTATCTCTGAAGGAGCTGCTGAAATAGAATTTGTGGATGGGCTAAGCATCAGTTCAGCTCCAGAACTCCCTGGAGCCTCATCAAAGTTATGCCTGCCCTCTAGCCTCTGGACTCTGATAAGCCTACCTGGCCCCTGTCTATGGAACTCTTGAAAGGTCAAGAGTACCCGTTAGTTGAGTGTCTGATCTGATGAACAATTCGACTTTTGATGCTTTGGGGGGTTGAGATCACCTGTAACTAAGTTTGGCCTTCCTTATCTGTCTGGAAAGTCTTTCTTTCTTACAAGAGCATGAGCTACAGGGTAAGCTGGACCCCAAGATGAGTCTTTGTTTCCTCACCTTTATTTAGCTTTATGACTCAGGGCATGTTATATGAGCTTTTGCTGCCTCAGTGCTTTTTCTCTACTCTGTATTTGAATAGTCACTGGGCAGCTCCTCGAGGCTGGCAATTAGATTCTACCCAGAAGGAGGGCAGGATAGCTGGATGAAAAACAGACACCCCTCAGATTCAACAGCCGACAACCCTGCTATATGTTACTCATCCTTAAAACCAACTTATATAATGATATACACTCTCCAGTGAGTGTTGGAAAGCCTAACTAGAAATTGAGAAATGTGCCCAAGTTCTCAGATTAAAGATGATACATCCTGGGAAATCGTGAGTTGATACTTTGATTGATTATTATCAATCAAGTAATAATGATTCTCTCAAGCTGTTCCTTAAATAAATACCATAGAATTGCCTATTTGAAACTCTGCTATGGTGTAAAGTGTGACTGTTTTCCATAACAATACTAGATGAATGTTGAAGGTATTGCTATAATCACAAATACTCTCAAATTGACTGGAAATGAAGACAGTATACTAGGTCACCTTCTGTGATGTGGTGTAGTGTGGTATGGCCTAACACAACCTAAAGAACACCTGCAAAGATTGGGATTTCAATTTTGAATGGCAGGCTTTTTCTTCTTTTGAAAGCCCTTGCCTTCCCTGAATGAACAGCAAAGCCCAAGTTCACAGAATCCGAGAAAAGGACCACCCTAATCCTCACACCCTTCAACAACTGGACTCTGGGTCTCTCCCACTCTCCCTCCACAAAAAGGACCATAGTACCCAAATAGGTTTTTACACACACACACACACACACACGCACACACACCCTGGGTGGAAAACCAAAAATGTCTGGGGTGTCCAGAGCACAAGTGTAAAGTATCGAGGGATAAAGGACTCATGGCTACTGCAGCCTAGTTGGAGTCTGAAACTCTATGGCACTCTAGATATATGTGTATTGTGGGGGACTTGAACATATGATTGGATTCTGGAGAAGCTCATAAAGTGGTAGCCTCTTTGTATCTCCTGGGGTTTCACCTTAGGTTTGGTCTCCATAGGGGCCACCTGGCTTCATTCTCATGTGTTGAGGACGTCCGTGCTCGCCCGCCGACAGGGTCTGCACAACGTTTGTGGCATCCTGATTAGAAGACGCATGGAAGTCTGCTCAGAGAGACAGAGTCCTGCCCAGCTCTACAGGCCATAGCTGCCTCCCCCCGCCCACCCATCCTGCAGCTTACAGAGTGGTGCCCCTTTGTGGACCCCCTTTGCGCCCCATTTGACACAGCCTCACTGTTGACTCCATGCCTTTCACTCCCTCAAGTCACTGTGAGGCTTTCGAAGTGTGGTCAGTGTTCCTCTGTCCAGGCTGGAAACAGAAAGTCTCTTGGCCCGCCAAGCCCCTGGGAGACCTTAGGGGCCTGGGATAGTTATCTTCTGCATCCGCTAAGATGGGGTGTAGCCGTGATTAGTTGGGGCCGCCGACAGCAGATCACAGACCAGGAGAGTTCATTTCTCTCTCAGGTGGAAGCCACAGGTAGATAGCTCAGGGCTGGTTTGCTGGTTCTACTCGCCCACTGAGTGCTTTGGAATGCTGAGTCCTTCTGGCTTCTTGCTTTGTTTTCTCTTTAAGATTTCATCCATCTATTCATGACACACACACACACACACACACACACACACACACACACAGAGAGAGAGAGAGAGAGAGAGAGATCGGCAAAGGGAGAGGGAGCGGCAGAGACACAGGCAGAGGGAGAAGCAGGCTCAATGCAGGAAACCCGATGTGGGATTCGATCCTGGCTCTCCGGGATCACAACCTGGCCTGAAGGTGGCCCTAAAAGCCTGAGCCACCTGGGCTGCCGGGCTTCTTCCTCCACCATACATCGGCAGGGTTCCCAAGGTTCCCTCATGGTCCAAGGCGCTGTTCCAGCTCCATCCATCTTGTAAGCGTCCCAGCCAAGAGGAGTGAGGAGCAACTAAAGAAGCAGGTTAAAGGGCACAGGCCACAGGCTCTTCCAGGAAGGCTGCTGCACATTTTCCCGAGACACTTTCATGAAACCAGTGTCTCCTTGGCCAGTGCTTAGTCCGATGGCGACATTTAACTTACAGAAAGCTGAAAGGGAAGGCTCAAAATTATGGAGGAAGAGGAACGTGGCTCACAGGGGGCAGTGCAGAGTCTCTCCTTCGTCTTTTTTTTTTTAATTTTTTTATTTATTTTTATTTTTATTATTTTTTAAGTAATAAATTTATTTTTTATTGGTGTTCAATTGGCCAACATACAGAATAACACCCAGTGCTCATCCCATCAAGTGCCCCCCTCAGTGCCCATCACCCATTCACTCCCACCTGCCACCCTCCTCCCCTTCCACCACCCCTAGTTCCTTTCCCAGAGTTAGGAGCCTTTATGTTATGTCTCCCTTTCTGATATTTCCTACCCATTTCATCTCCCTTCCCTCATATTCCCTTTTAACTATTATTTATATTCTCCAAATGAATGAGAACATATAATGTTTGTCCTTCTCCGATTGACTTATTTCACTCAGCATAATACCCTCCAGTTCCAACCACGTTGAAGCAAATGGTGGGTATTTGTCATTTCTAATGGCTGAGTAATATTCCATTGGATACATACGCCACATCTTCTTTATCCATTCATCTTTCGATGGACACCGAGGCTCCTTCCACAGTTTGGCTATTGTGGACATTGCTGCTATAAACATCGGGGTGCAGGTGTCCCGGCGTTTCACTGCATCTGAATCTTTGGGGTAAATCCCCAACAGTGCAATTGCTGGGTCGTAGGGCAGGTCTATTTTTAACTCTTTGAGGAACCTCCACACAGTTTTCCAGAGTGGCTGCACCATTTCCCATTCCCACCAACAGTGTAAGAGGGTCCCCTTTTCTCCGCGTCCTCTCCAACATGTGTGGTTTCCTGCCTTGTTAATTTTCCCCATTCTCACTGGTGTGAAGTGGTATACCATTGTGGTTTTGATTTGTATTTCCCTGATGGCCAGTGATGCAGAGCATTTTCTCATGTGCGTGTTGGCCATGTCTACGTCTTCCTCTGTGAGATTTCTGTTCATGTCTTTTGCCCATTGCATGATTGAATTGTTTGTTTCTTTGGTGTTGAGTTTAATAACTTCTTTATAGATCTTGGAAACTAGCCCTTTATCTGATACGTCATTTGCAAATATCTTCCCTCATTCTGTAGGTTGTCTTTTAGTTTTGTTGACTGTATCCTTTGCTGTGCAAAAGTTTCTTATCTTGATGAAGAGTTAGACAAATTATTTTTAAGATTTGTGTGGAATAAGAAAAGACCCCCAATAGCCAGGGGAATTTTTAGAAAGAAAACCATTGTTGGGGGCATCACAATGACAGATTTCAGGTTGTACTACAAAGCTGTGGTCATCAAGACAGTGTGGTACTGGCACAAAAACAGACACATAGATCAATGGAACAGAATAGAGAATCCAGAAGTGGACCCTCAACTTTATGGTCAACTAATATTCGATAAAGGAGGAAAGACTATCCACCATTCAATAAATGGTACTGGGAAAATTGGACGTCCACATGCAGAGGAATGAAACTTAGACCACTCTCTTGCACCATACACAAAGATAAACTCAAAATGGATGAAAGATCTAAATGTGAGACAAGATTCCATCAAAACCCTAGAGGAGAAAACAGGCAACACCCTTTTTGAACTTGGCCACAGTAACTTCTTGCTAGATACATCCACGAAGGCAAAAGAAACAATAGCAAAAATGAACTATTGGGACTTCTCTCCTTCATCTTAACACTTCCCCCCAGGCAATGATGAACTTCTCCAAGATTCTGCTGCACTGACTCTGTAAGACGAGGCTGTGGTGGCCGTGTCCAATTTGGAAATACTGTCACACTTCCCCTACAATGACTTTTTGCAGAGGTGGGGCTGGTAAAACACTGCTGTTCTCGGTTGCTTCTCTAGGATTTAGTAAGAAAATCTCTTTCTTTTTCCTTTTAAGATTTATTTATTTATTTGAGAGAGAGAGAGAGAGAGAGAGAGAGAGAGAATGGGAGAACATGGGTGGCGGTAGGGGCAGAGGGAAAGGGAGAGAGAGAATCCCAAGCAGGCTCCACACCCAGCACTGCAGCCTGACACAGGGCTTGATCCCACAACTCCAGAATCATGACCTGAGCCAAAATCAATACGCAGACGCTCAATCTACTGAGTCACCCAGTCGCCCCAGTAATGCAATTTCTTAGAGCATCATTGTTTAATCTTTAAATGTGTGATTTGGGGATCCCTGGGTGGCTCAGCAATTTCGAGCCTGCCTTCGGCCCAGCGCATGAACCCAGAGTCCCGGGATCGAGTCCCACATTGGCCTCCTTGCATGGGGCCTGCTTCTCTCTCTGTCTCTCTCTTTATCTCTCTCTCTCTCTCTCTCTCTCTCTCTCTCCGTGTCTCTCATTTAAAAAAATAGAATCTTTAAAAAAATAAATGTATGATTTATGTATGTTTCCACTTAGGGAACTTTGGAACTTCAGTCAGTCGATTATGGGCTCTAAGCTCCAATCTGCCCTATCCCATCCCAAACCACCTTTCATCCTTCCTACCTGTCTCAGAGAAGGGGCTGCCCCAACCTGTTGGCAGTAATCCTGCCTCTGTACCTTGGTTCAAAGCTCTGCCAACCTCTTGAGGGACGTTCATGACAAAATTTTTTTTTTGAGTTCGTATCTTGAACCTTCTACTATTTCCGCGCAACTTTCTGCCTAATCAGATATTTTTCCCTCTGGCCGGTACATGTTTAATTTCTCCTCCATCTTCTGCTTTTTTCAAAGCTTCTGATGCATCATTGCTCCTCAGTCCATTGCATTTAATATTTCCAGCATTCGTATATAATATATTGTGAATTACCTGAAGAGAATAGATAATTGGAAACTATTGCAAAGGAATTAAGATGTCATGAGCTTTGAATATTCATCACCTTTGTGTCCAGTGTATTTTATTTCATTATGACTCTCTCCACCAATTATCATGGGGTCTTGGTCCAATTACTATTGGAGGACGTCACCGAGGGCATGACTTCCAGTTCACTCGTGAGCTGGACCCCAGCCATGGGAGGTTCCTCGCCTCCTCCCCTGTCTTTGGACTGTGCATTCTGCTTATCTTCCCCGCTCCCAGAAGCTGCCAAAGGACGTAGCCCCGAGATACAGCGTGGTGTTGTGACCATCTGGATGGTAGTCGCGACTGAACCCAGTTACGGCTTCTGGATAAACTCTTAGGATTCTGGAGGGCAGATGTAGAGATCGACTTATCTTGCAGCCACCCAAGACAAGCCTCATATATAAGTTCCCTTGTTTATTAAACCAGCTACCTCCCGATCTGGAGTGGCCTGCATCTTTCTTTGATCTCTCCCTGCCCTCCATATATGGGACCCAGTTTCAGATTATACCCAGGAATCTCCCGGAAAGGTTACAAACCAACAATTTCCTAAACTCATGTTTCCTTAGTTTTCTCATCTCTTAGATGGGTCTAGGGATATTCCCATCCTCTTAGGTTTTCAGGGAGGACGCTTTTTTCAACTCCTGTTACCAAACTTGCTTCCCCCAAAGGCTGCTTTCTGGTCCTCCCTGACTCCTGGTTCTTAGAACCTTTCCCAGGGCTGACTACTCTTTGCCTATCCTTCAGCCTGCCACCCCAGCCTTCTGTCCTTTTATGTCCTGGTTCTTTGGATTCTGATCAGACCTCTCCACACTGCCATGCCCCAGCCCCTTGTAATAAGAGGCAGCACAGATACTCACAATGGCTTTTGCCTCCGTCTTGTCACCCCATTAATTTGTTCAGCCATTTAGTCAACAGACTTTTTATTATTATAGTTAATATGAACCAAGAAGTCTCTCTGTGCCAGGCACCATTCCAACTACTTTACCTGTTACTCGTCACAACATACCCAAGAGGAATTTGAAAAGTTTAAAAAGCATAATTTACTAGTGAAGCCATGTGGTCCCGAGTGTTCTTTTTGTAGAAAAGGTTTTGATTTAAAAAAGAAGAAAAAAAGAAAAAAAAAGCAAGGTGTCTGATCAGTAATTCAATTTTTTACTTGTTTTTTTTTTAAATTTATTTATTTATTTATGATAGTCACAGAGAGAGAGAGAGGCAGAGACACAGGCAGAGGGAGAAGCAGGCTCCGTGCACCGGGAGCCCGACGTGGGATTCGATCCCGGGTCTCCAGGATCGCGCCCTGGGCCAAAGGCAGGCGCCAAACTGCTGCGCCACCCAGGGATCCCAATTTTTTACTTGTTATATAGGTCTATTCCGACTTGCTTCTTGAGTCAGTGTTGGTTCTCTGTGTCTTCTAGGAAACTCTGTATTTATACATGCCATCTCCTTTCTCAGATAACAGATATGCATAGTATTTCCATCTAATCCTCTTTATTTGTATATCGTCTACTCTTTAATTCTTGATTTGAATAATTTGACACTTGTCTTTTCTTGAATGATCTGACTATATGTATGCCAAATGTGTACCCCTGGATTATTCAGTCACTAGCTGGTCCTGGCTTTCAGAAGTGTGTGGTCCTGGCTACAACTCATTGCTTAGTCATTGACCAGGGGCCATCCTTAGAAGATTCTGACTTTGGCTATATCGTAAAGACAGAACACATAGAAGCTAATAGGATCTATCAGCTAATCACAATATTTGAGGCAGGGCAGCAAGTCGTCTCTTGAAGGGGGAATCTTCTAGTCAATGACTGGATTCCCCCTATGCCTTAGAGGCTGTGGCTTAGCACTGTTGAAATGTGGGTAGGGTACCTGGGTGGCTCAATGGTGAAGCATGTGCCTTTGGCTCAGGTCATGATCCCGGGGTCTTGGAATCGAGTCCCGCATTGGTACTCATCACTCAGCAGGGAGTCTCCTTCTACCTCTGCCTGTGTCTCTGCCTCTTTCTGCAACTCCCATGAATAAATAAATAAAATCTTTAAAACAAATAAAAAAGGAATTGTAGGTATAAGAGCATTGCTGCTCCTGCCTTACAAGGCAGCCCATCCACACACTCCCAAATGACAGAAATTCAAATTTTTGAGTAGGAGATTGCATCTCATTCTTAGACCCCCAAGTAGGAGAACCACCTTCTTTTTAATTAAAAATATTTTTGATTCAGGAATAATTCCCATAACTAAATCCACCCCTTTAAAATATGTAATTTAGTGATTTTAGTATATTCACAGGATTGTAAAACAATCACCACTGTCTGTTCCAGAATATTTTCATTACCCCAAAAGGAGTCATTTCCTTTTAAGGAATGACTTAAAGGACTTCCATAGCCATTATAAATCATTCCTTTTTACCCTAAACCTCTGGCAGTAACTGATCTGCTTTCCACATTGGTGGATTTGCCTGTTTTGGGTACTTTATATTTATTTTATTTTATTTTATTTTATTTTATTTTATTTTATTTTATTTTATTTTATTTTATTTATTTTATTTTATTTATTTTATTTTTTATAATAAATTTATTTTTTATTGGTGTTCAACTTGCCAACATACAGAATAACACCCAGTGCTCATCCCGTCAATGCCCCCCTCAGTGCCCGTGACCCATTCACCCCCACCCCCCGCCCTCCTCCTCTTCCACCAACCCTCGTTCGTTTCCCAGAGTTAGGAGTCTTCATAATCTGTCTCCCTTTCTGATATTTCTCACACATTTCTTCTCGCTTCCCTTATATCCCCTTTCACTATTGTTTATATTCCACAAATGAATGAGAACATATAATGTTTCTCCTTCTCCGATTGACTTACTTCACTCAGCATAATACCCTCCAGTTCCATCCACGTTGAAGCAAATGGTGGGTGTTTGTCATTTCTAATGGCTGAGTAATATTCCATTGTATACATAAACCACATCTTCGTTATCCATTCATCTTTCGATGGACACCGAGGCTCCTTCCACAGTTTGGCTATTGTGGACATTGCTGCTATAAATATCGGGGTGCAGGTGTCCCGGCGTTTCATTGCATCTGAATCTTTGGTGTAAATCTCCAACAGTGCAATTGCTGGGTCGTAGGGCAGGTTTATTTTTAACTCTTTGAGGAACCTGCACACAGTTTTCCAGAGTGGCTGCACCATTTCCCATTCCCACCAGCAGTGTAAGAGGGTTCCCTTTTCTCCGCGTCCTCTCCAACATTTGTGGTTTCCTGCCTTGTTAATTTTCCCCATTCTCACTGGTGTGAGATGGTATCTCATTGTGGTTTTGATTTGTATTTCCCCGATGGCAATGCAGGTAATGGTATCTCATTGTGGTTTTGATATGTATTTCCCTGATGGCAATGCAGAGCATTTTCTCATGTGCATGTTGGCCACGTCTACGTCTTCCTCTGTGAGATTTCTGTTCATGTCTTTTACCCATTGCATGATTGTATTGTTTGTTTCTTTGGTGTTGAGTTTAATAAATTCTTTATAGGTCTTGGAAACTAGCCCTTTATCTGATAGGTCATTTGCAAATATCTTCTCCCATTCTGTAGGTTGTCTTTTAGTTTTGTTGACTGTATCCTTTGCTGTGCAAAAGCTTTTTATCTTGATGATGTCCCAATAGTTCATTTTTGCTTTTCTTTCTTTTGCCTTCGTGGATGTATCTTGTAAGAAGTTACTGTGGCCGAGTTCAAAAAGGGTGTTGCCTGTGTTCTCCTCTAGGATTTTGATGGAATCTTGTCTCACATTTAGATCTTTCATCCATTTTGAGTTTATCTTTGTGTATGGTGCAAGAGAGTGGTCTCGTTTCATTCTTCTGCAAGTGGATGTCCAATTTTCCCAGCACCCTTTATTCAAGAGACTGTCTTTTTTCCAATGGATAGTCTTTCCTCCTTTATCGAATATTAGTTGACCATAAAGTTCAGGGTCCACTTCTGGGATCTCTCTTCTGTTCCATTGATCTATGTGTCTGTTTCTGTACCAGTACCACACTGTCTTGTTGACCACAGATTTGTAGTAGAACCTGCAATCTGCCATTGTGATGCCCCCAGCAATGGTTTTCTTTTTAAAATTCCCCTGGCTATTCGGGGTCTTCTCTGATTCCACACAAATCTTAAAATAATTTGTTCTAACTCTCTGAAGAAAGTCCAGGATATTTTGAAAGGGATTGCATTAAACGTGTAAATTTCCTGGGTAACTTTGCCATTTTCACAATATTAATTCTGCCAATCCATGAGCATGGAATATTTTTCCATCTCTTTGTGTCTTCCTCAATTTCTTTCAGAAGTGTTCTATAGTTTTTAGGGTATAGATCCTTTACCTCTTTGGCTAGGTTTATTCCTAGGTATCTTATGCTTTTGGGTGCAATTGGAAATGGGATTGACTCCTTAATTTCTCTTTCTTCAGTCTCATTGTTAGTGTATAGAAATGCCACTGATTTCTGGGCATTGATTTTGTATCCTGCCACGCTACCAAATTGCTGTATGAGTTCTAGCAATCTTGGGGTGGAGGCTTTTGGGTTTTCTATGTAGCGTATCATGTCATCGGCGAAGATTGGGGAATTTAAATAGGCATAATATTTGAAAGGTCAATCCATGTGGAAGCAAGTATCTGTCCCTCCTTCCTTTTTTTTTCCTTAACTGTTTAGTTCATTCCTTTTGAATGCATGAGTGGTAGGTCAGTGTACGACATAGTAGGACATTTTCTTTACCCATCTCTTGATGTACACGTAGGTTGGTTCTGCATTCAGGATATCATGCAAAACACTTCTGTGAATATTCAGGCACACAATTTTGTGTGGACACGTGTTTCAGGTCTCTTGTGTGTATATGTAGGAATGGAATTGCTAGGTCATATGATAACTTTGTGTTTAACTTTCTGAGGATCTTTCTAAGTGCTCTTCAAAGTAGCTGCATTCTTTTACATTCCCAACAGCCTTATATGTGGGTTCCAATGTCTTCACATCCTTCCAACATTTATCTTTTTTATTTTATCCGCCCTATAGGTGTTGTAGCGGTAGAAGTTCAACCAGAGAAAGAGAACCAGTAGTATATAAATAGTATATAAATCAGGAGTGAGCAGCAGAACAATAGAAGGTTGGGTCAGAAAATGCACGGGGGGTGGGGTGCAGCATAATGTAGGCTTTCCTGACTGATACAGTCTCTAAGGGCCCTTCCAGGTCTAACATCATACACATCTAGAAGCCAAAGTGGCAGAGACAGTGAAAGAAGCAGTTTACATTCTGTAACAAGTGAAACAAAGCCAAAGTTGTGGGCAATGCTCTTTGTTTCCTTTAGCTCTTCCATGAGCTGGCATCTCCCAGGAACTTGGGTCACAGTTTATTGGCTACCTCCAATTTGCCAGGCAGTGTGGCACCACTTGACACAATTCAGGAATGAAGCCTCATGGCAGGACTCGCAACGGTTCCTTAAGATGCTGGGAAATTTTGAGTAGCAAGCAGTTTTAATGTATTCACAACTAATTTGAAAGCAACTGACTTGGGGTTCCTTAAACAGAATTGGAATGACTTCCAACAGCTGTTTCTTTGGAAACCTCACAGGAAGCTGCCTGTCTGGCTCCTCTCACTGGTACTTCTTCCCTGCAGGGAACTGCCTTTTCAGGTGCTGAGTTCTTTTGTCTGTCCTGGGCTAACAACCAGGCCCAGAAAGCAGCATGCATCCTCACGAACCAGGGGAGCAGTGTACGGTAAAACCCAAGTGTGGGTTCAGAAGAAGAGAGACATGATAGAACTATATAGAGACTGATCCCAATTGTGAGAATCCTGTTGGCATCAATTTTCCATCTGGGCCAAGGCTCCGAACTACATCTCAAGTAACCACAGGATGTGTTTGATGGTCAGCAGACATAACATATGACTTGTCCTTCTTGACTCATAAATCATGACAGGGTGGTGGAAAGATATGCACAAGTATTTGGGGGTGAGACGCACATATCAGGATATTGATCTACTTATTTATGTAAATGAGAAGAGCCTACTGAGTGGCCAACATCCATTTTCAAATTATTTTTTGTGACCACTACGTTCTGGAATGGTGGCAGAAGCGAATGGCAGGAGGAATTTCAAGTTAGACTCTGAGATTTAGCTACTGGAAGCTCAAGTCAGAGGTAAAGGGGCCATCCATGTATTTTGAGAGAAATTCCAGATCTACAGCCCCCTAGGTGTTGGGTTTGGGATCCATCAAAAGCCAGAATCTAAGCCTTTTTTGCCTTGTTGCTTACTTTAGCAAATGAGATCATCTCCATGACCCGTTGTATAAATTGAAAAGTTCTAAGAAGAGGTTGCTATTTTTATCGTGATGACAGCAATATATGTATCCTGCAGTAAGTTGGGGTGGTCGTGGACAATCAAAATGCCTGGGCTGCTTTAGGGCTCCAGTGAGAAACTGCCTGTGACCCCTACACTGATGAACAGTGCCGTGTGATGATTGCAGAAGCCGCTCCAGACATGAAGGGATTTTATTAGAACTGGCCACTGGATGGTGGCAAAGGGCGATATTTGACAGATGTAATAGTGCCCTCTGGAGCATTGAGGGATCTAAGAGAAGACTTCAGGGCCAGCCCCACGAATGACTATAAGTACAATACCATGTGCTGCAGGAGGCTAAGTGCTTCATGTTCACTAGAGCTCTAAGAAGTACAAGTTTAACCCCACTTTACAAACCCTCTGTTACTTGACTGACTTTGTCCTGAGGCCATGCATGAGTGTTGAGAGAGGCCAGGATTTGCAATTTCACAAGTACTCACTTGGCATATACTATGTGCCAGGTCTGTTGTATGTGCTCTACATGGATTATTTGGCTTTGTCCTCATAACGGCCTCATTAGGTAGGTACTATTGCTATCCATGGTTTATAGATAAGGGACCTGAGGCACAGTGAGGTCAGGAGCTTACCCAAGATCCCAAAGCTGGGAAGTGGCAGTCAGGATTCAAATCCTGGCACCAGGGTGAGAGCCCCTGCTCTCAGCCATGTACTTGGCTGTGTCCTTTATATCTGAGTCTGATTAAATAAACTATTCTCTCAGAAGTAAACACACTTGTAATTACAAGTTATGGTTGTCGAGAAGGACGCGGCAACATGGTGGAAGAGTAGGGTCCCCAAGTCACCTGTACTCACCAACTTACATAGATAACTTTCAAATCATCCTGAAAACCTATGACATCATCCCCTGATTTACAGAGAGAATGGCGGGAATGCTACAGAGAGAGGAGTTTGCGCTTCTAACAAGGTTGGACCATGGAAAAAATAAATAAATAAAAAAGAATTCGGTGGGGGAGGGGCCCCCCCGAGGAGCTGCGCAGCGAGAGACCCCCGGATAGGAAAGCCCAGTCCTGGAGAAGCAGGAACGAAAAAAATCCACCCGGATTCTTCCTGGATAGAAAGGTGCTGGCAGGGACCTCGGGCAGGATCCCAAGAGGGGCCGTGGAGCCCCCAGGCTTCCGGGGTCCCTCACAGAAGAGGAGCGCCTGGGGGAGAGCACCCCACACCCCGGGCCAACCGCGGTAAAGGACTGGAGCGGGCACCCAGCGGGGCCTCGGGAGCAGCTCAGGCGGTGGCTCAAGTGGAGGGGGCTCGGCAGCCCCAGGAGCATGATTCCAGCGGTGCAGGCACCAGAGCCCAGGGCGATGGGGGGCACAGCCCCCTATTCTGTGGTCTCCCTGGGGCAGGCTGAGATCGGGAGGGGCCAGGACAGCAGGGATGGTCCTACCACCTGGCGCCCCCTACCCCTGGAGCATCCAGGCCAGTGCAGACTGGGAGCTGCCATCCTTACAGCGGGAACTGACTCCAGAGCTGGAGAGCTGGCCGCTACCAGTGTGGTCGTTCCTCCTGGTGTCACCTGTGTCTGGGAGGGTCGGGGCCGCCAGGGGGCATGGGCCTCACAGGGTAAACACCTCCCACTGAGCCGTGCACCTGGCAGGGGGCACTGCAGCTCCCCCAGGTGCACACACCTGAGCAAAAGCACAGCAGGCCCCTCCCCCAGAAGACCACCTGAAAGGACAGAGAAGAGCAAGTTGTGAAATGAGCAGCAATGGAAAGCTCCAGGGCAAGTCCAGGGATTTAAAGTATATAGAAACAGAGGATACCGGTCCTTGTTTTTTGTGTTTGTTTGTTTCTTTTTGTTTCTTTGTTTGCTTTTTCGTTTTTTCTCTCTTTTTTTCTTCCTTTTTCCAACACAACTCATTTTTAGCCACTCTGCACTGAGCAAAATGACTAGAAAAAGAACTCACCACAAAAGAAAGAATAGAAACAGTACCCTCTCCCACAGAGTAACAGAATTTGGATTAAAATTTGATGTCAGAAACCCAATTCAGAAGCACAATTATAAAGCTACTTGTGGCTCTAGAAAAAAGCACAAAGGATTCAAGAGACTTCATAACTGCAGAATTTAGATCTAATCAGGTCGAAATTAAAAATCAATTAAATGAGATACAATACAAACTGTGGGTCCTACCGACAAGGGTTAAGGAGGTAGAAGAATGAGTGAGTGACATAGAAGACAGGTTGATGGCAAGGAAGGAAGCAGAGGATAGAAGAGAAAGACAATGAAAAGATCATGAGGAAAGGTTAAGGGAAAGAAATGACAGCCTCAGAAGGAAAAAAATCTACATTTAATTGGGTTTCCAGAGGGCGCCAAAAGGGACAGAGGACCAGAATGTGTATTTGAACAAATTATAGGTGAGAACTTCCCTAACTTGGGGAGGGAAACAGGTATTCAGATCCAGGAGATAGAGAGATTCCCCCTCTGAAATCAATATAAACCTTTCAACACCTCGACATTTAATTAGCGAAACTTGCAAATTCCAAAGATAAAGAGAAAATCCTTAAAGCAGCAAGAGACAAGGGATCCCTGACTTATATGGTGAGAACTATTAGATTATCAGCAGACCTTTCCACAGAGACCTGGCAGGCCAGAAAGGACTGGCAGGATATATTCAGGGTCCTAAATGAGAAGAACAGGCAGCCAAGAATACTTTATCCAGGAGGCTCTCATTCAGCATAGAGGGAGACATAAATAGCTTCCAAGAGAGGCAGAAACTGAAAGAATATGTGACCACCAACCCAGCTCTCCAAGAAATATTAAGGGGGATTCTGTTAATGAAAGAGGATGCTCAAAGAAACAATCCACAGAAACAGGGACTGAATAGGTATTATGATGACACTAAATTCATATCGCTCAATAGTGACTCTGAACGTCAATGGGCTTAATGATCCCATCAAAAGGCGTAGGGTTTCAGACTGGATAAAAAAGTAAGACCCATCTATTCGTTGTGTACAGGAGACTCATTTCAGACCTAAGGACACCTACAGCCTGAAAATGAAAGGTTGGAGAACCATTTACCATTCAAATGGTCCTCAAAAGAAAGCAGGAGTAGCCATCCTCATATCAGATAAATTAAAGTTAATCCCAAAGACTGTAGTAAGAGATGAAGTGGGACACTATATCATACTTAAAGGACTATGCAACAAGAGGACCTAACAATCATGAATATTTATGCCTCTAATGTGGGAGCTGCCAAGTGTATCAATTAACTAATAACCAAAGTTAAGACATACTTAGATAATAATACATTTTTACTTGGAGACTTCAATATGGTGCCTTCTGCAAATGCCAGATTTCATAAGAATAACATCTCCAAAGAAACAAGAGCTTTAAATGACACCCTGGACCATATGGACTTCACAGATATTTACAGAATTTCACATCCAAATGCAACTGAATACACATTCTTCTCAAGTGCACATGGAACTTTCTCCAGAATGGAACACATAAATGGTCACAAATCAGGTCTCAACTGATACCAAAAGGTTGCAATCTTCCCCTGCATATTTTCAGACCATAACGCTTTGAAACTAGAACTCAATCACAAGAAGAAATTTGGAAGAAATTCAAACAGTTGGAGGTTAAAGACCATCCTGCTAAAAGATGAAAGGGTCAACCAGGAAATTAGAGCAGAATCAAAGAGGTTCATGGAAACCAATGAGAATGAAGATACAACCGTTCAAAATCTTTGGGATACAGCCAAAGCAGTCCTGAGAAGGAAATACATCGCAATACAAGCATCCCTGAAAAAACTGGAAAAACTCAAATACACAAGCTAACCTTGCACCTAAAGGAACTGGAGAAGACAGCAAATAAAACCTACACCCAGCAGAAGAAGAGTTAATAAAGATTGGAGCAGAACTCAATGAAATAGAGACCAGAACAACTGTAGAAAAGATCAACACATCCAGGAGTTGGTTCTTTGAAATAATTAATAAGACAGGTAAACCAGGAGCCAGCCTTATTAAAAACAAAAGAGAAAAGACTCTAATAAAATCACGAATGAAAAAGGGGAGATCACCACCAATACCAAGGAAACACAAATGATTTTAAAGACATATAATGAGCAACGGTATGTCAATAAATTAGGCAATCTAGAAGAAATGGACGCATTTCTGGAAAACACAAACTCCCAAAACTGGAGCAGGAAGAAATAGGAAACCGGAGCAGGCCAATAACCAGGGAGGAAAATGAAGCAGTCATCAAAAACCTCCCAAGTCACAAAAGTCCAGGGCCGGATGGCTTCCCAGGGGAATTCTACCAAACGTTTAAAGAAGAAACTATACCTATTCAACTGAAGCTGTTCTGAAAGATAGAAGGAGATGGAGTACTTCCAAACTCGTTCTATGAGGCCAGCATCACCTTCATTCCAAAGCAGGGAAGACTATCCACAGGAAAAAGGACAGTTTCTTCAAAAAATGGTGCTGGGAAAATTGGACAGCCACATGCAGAAGAAAGAAATGAGACCATTCTCTTACACCATACACAAACATAAGCTCAAAAAGGATGAAAGTTCTAAATGGGAGACAAGAATCCATCAAAATCATAGAGGAGAACACAGGCAACACCCTTTTTGAACTTGGCCACAGCAACTTCTTGCAAGATACATCTATGAAGGCAAGGGAAAGACAAGCAAAATGAATTATTGGGACCTAGTCAAGATAATAAGTGTCTGCACAGCAAAGAAAACAGTCAACAAAACTAAAAGACAACCTACAGAATGGCAGAAGATATTTGCAAATGACCCATCAGATAAAGGGCTAGTATCCAAGATCTATAAGGAACTTACTAACCTCAACAGCAAGGAACCAAGCATTCCAGTCATTGAATGGGCAAAAGACATGAACAGAAATTCCACAAAGAAGACATACACATTGCCAACAAACACATGAGAAAATGCTCCATATCCCCATTTTGACTAATTAGGTTTGTTTATTTGGTATGCTAAGTTACATTGGAAATATTGTCAAACAAATAACAATTTTATGAGGGTATATTATGTGGGTAAATGTTATTATGGTTCTAAAAGTTATGTAAAATTCTTAAAGTTTTAATATGTCCTGACATAATGTCATTACATGTAATTCTAATTAGTAAAATATTGTGTGCCACAGAAATAATTGGATTTCCTTGTCAACCACATTAGAATAAAGTCTTATCAGATTTAACAACAATTGGATATATAGGACATGGTTGTCATCATTTTGTGTGTAGGGGGTAATTTTTGAATATATATGTATTTTACAAATAAATATATATAGAGATATATATGCATTTTGACCTTCCATATTACCAGAAAGCCTCACAGTGTGAATAGTTGTCAAAAGAAATCACTTTAGTAAAACTAAAAAAATATGTATATATTAGAAATTATTCATATGAAATACAAAGAGGAAAAACAATAACTGAAAAATAGAATACAGTGTCCGAAAGTGGTGAGATAATATGAAATGATGTAGTTTGTGTGTTAATTTGGAGTTCCAGAATAAGAAAGAGGTAAAGAACAGGGTTGACAATATGTCTGAAGAGCTGATAGGCAAGAATTTTCTAAAGTCAGCAAAAGACAAAATACACACACAGATCTAATTAGCTCATGAAACACTAACCAGGATAAAAAGGACACACAAAACCCAAACTGTTGAAAATGAAAGAGAAGTTTCCATAAAGGAAACAAGGGCAATAAGAGGGGAAAAAATCTTACATACAAAGAAAAATGGGAATTATCGTAGATTTTCATCCAGAATGCAAAAGAGTGATTTTTAAAGTGTTAAAAGGAGGGGAACATAACTTCTAAATCCAGATTCCCGTATCTAGTGAAAATTTTGCTCAAAATTCAAGGGTGGGTGGTGCCCTGGGTGGCTCAGTCAGTTAAGCATCCAGTTCTTGGTTTTCGCTCAGGTCATGATCTAGTGGGTCCTGAGATCCCTCACCACAGTGGGCTCCTCACTCAGCAGGGAGTCTGCTTGAAAGATTCTCTTCCTCTGCCCCTCCCCCCACTTATGCAGGAGCACTCACTCTCTCTAAAATAGTGAAAAAAGTCTTTTAAAAAGATGACTTGTCACTCAAAAAAATTTTACAGACAAAAGCTCAAATTCATTGCCAGAAATACACTGTAAGAAATGTAAGAGACGAGATCCCTGGGTGGCAGAGCGGTTTAGCGCCTGCCTTTAGCCCAGGGCACGATCCTGGAGGCCCGGGATCGAATCCCACGTCAGGCTCCCGGTGCATGGGGCCTGCTTCTCCGTCTGCCTATGTCTCTGCCTCTCTCTCTCTCTGTGACTATCATAAATAAATAAAAAATTTTAAAAACATTAAAAAAAAAGAAATGTAAGAGACAGTCCTTGGTGCAGATGGAGTACACTCTTATGTGTAATTGTGGATATATACAAAGGAATGACAAGCACCAGAAATTGTAAAAATAAGGGTAAATATAAAAGACATTTTCTCCTTATATTTAGACACCTTAAAAGATCATTAACTGTCCAAAGCAAAAAAAAAAAACAAAAAACTGTCCAAAGCAAGGGTTGGTCTATTGCTGCCTCTAGGTCAGTTCCAGACTGCAGCGTGTTTCTATTCAGCCTTTGAAATCAGAATAGTTTTAAAAGCTTACATCTTTAATGGACTATGCAGTCTGCGAAACCTACAATATTCACTATCTATCTTTTTATGGGAAAAGTGTGCTGACTTCTGGCATAAAGCAACAATAGCCACAATATATTGAAGACTTTGCAAAATATGTACAAGTAAAACTTGTGACAATAGTCTAAGGGATGAGAAGGAGGAAATGGAATATACTTACTGTGTTAAGGATATTATATTATGCCTATTGGTATAATATTATTTGAAGGGATGATAATAAGTAAAACTTGATACTGCAAAAACAGAACTACAAAAATCCAAAAGATATACAACTATCAACCAATAGCATGCCTAAAATGGAATAATAGAAAGTAAGCAATTTATCAGAAAAGGTTTGCAAAAAAGGGAGAAAGAACAAAGACAAGATGGATGAATAGAAAGCAACAAGCAAGTGGTATTTTTAAAACAACCATCTCAATCATTAAATGTAAATTATCTAGGGTCAAGTTGGAGTAAGCATACTCTTTCTTGTCTATTCCATTGAAAGCAACTATAAATCTTAGAGAAAAAAATATGGAGCAGCCACCTGAGAACGATAAAAAATAAGTATTATATACACGCATGTATTTTCTTGCTCTGTCAGCTGGGAGAGCTGAGAAGCAAGGACATACCAGGGGCAATGGACCCCTGCAGCATCAGTTTCTAATCTTATTTCCCAATTAAGAAAACTGGGGATCCTTAAAGAAATAAATAATCCTAAGGCCCATGCAGGAAATAGACAAGACAAGCCTGGGACATCTTGTCATGCCAGAATATAAGGAAATGCTCAAAACAAACATAAGGAAATTCTCAAAACAAACAAACAAACAAATAAAACTATCATGTGGATATGTCAAAAGGCCACAGAAGTCAATGAAAAGAGCTCCCAATCAAAAGAGCTCCCAAATCTGGAAAAATTTGAGCAAATAAATAAAATTGTACTGCATTATAACCCAAAGCATAAAATAAATATCCGTGAGGACAAATTTCTTATGCCAAAGAATTCCAAATCCTTATTAATGTAGATAGTCTCCCACTCAAGGAGATGAAACCTAATCCTTACTCTCTAACTGTGGCCTGCACATAGTCACTTCCTTCCAGATAATGGAGGAAAGATAGAGAAGAAAACATTTGGTGCAGAAGCCTAAGCAACACCATCTCAGCCAGATGATCAAGATCACCATCATCAGGGATGAGTCATATTGATAGAATGTACCCTTGATAGGACGTGATGAGAAGAGCACTTGACCTTTCTAGGCTTCCTCCCCCAAACTCATAACAACAGCCTACTTATGAGAAAGACACCAAACAAATTCAAATAGAGGGATATTCTACAGTATGCCTAACTAGTACTCAAAATTGTCATCATCAGAAGGAATGGAAAGTCGGAGAAACCGTCACTGAAAAGAGGATCTTAAGGAAACATGACAGTTACATGGAATGCAGTTTACTGGACATGATCTTGTAACTGGAAAAGGACATTAGGTTAAAACTAAATATAAACATATAAAAAACTAAATATTGACATCTTTCTTTAAGCATTGAATGCTATTTAGTAATATAAATATTAAACAAACAATTAAATAATTGGTTTAACTATAAATGTTAACTAGAAATACACCTGAAGTAAAATGGATATGAATACCCACATCATATGAAAACAAAATATAAAACCTATCTATCTTAGAGAAGGTATGGCCTACAAAGCCAAAAATGTTTATAGTCTAGCCTTTTATGGGAAATATATGTCGACCACAGTATAGAGCAAACGTGCATGAATGTACGGAGGGATTTATCACGTAGGTCGAAGGAAAGCCCCGGCCCAAAGCTGAAACCCTGTGGCGGAGCCTCAGCAACAGCAGGGCAGATACCTTAAATGGGGAGGGAAGGTAACGTGTTTCTCTGTAAAGAAAATCTTTGGTACCAAAAAGTGCGAGGTAACTACTTTGCTATTTTTCTCTCAATTTTCCCACCACTTGGCCACCAAGACCAATCCATTCAATGGAATGAATACTCAGCAGAGTGGGGAGACTATAGATCCCCTCCTAGTTAGAGGACAAGGAAAGGAATGTCCTAGTAGCCAGTATAGGAGGAAATGATGAATGGGGCAAATACCAGCAAGGGATCAAGTTCCCAGGGAAGTCCTGATTTTACCTGAGTTGCTCATGCTGGAATCTCACCACAAATAGGATGCCAAAAGCTTGGAGAAGAGCTCAGTCTGGCCCTGGGTTAGTCAGAAACACTATGGATCCATATATAATTGCTCCATCACAGCAAAATGCACGTTTATTTCAAGCACATACGGAGCATTCCCCAGGATCGACTACATCCTGTGTCATTAAAATGTTTTTAAAATTTAAATGACCCAGGGGCACCTGGGTGGCTCAGCGTTTGAGCGTCTACCTTCGGCGCAGGTCATGATACCGGCCGGGATCCTGGGATCGAGTCCTGCATCGGCCTCCCCAAAGGGGGCCTGCTTCTCCCTCTGCTTATGTCTCTGCCTCTCTGTGTGTATGTTTCTCATGAATAAATAAATAAAATCAAAAAATACATGTAAATGATCCAGAGGATATTTTGTGATAATAAAGGAATCAAAGTAGAAATCAAACACTATTGGAAGAACAAGAAAAACCTCAAAACATTTGGAAATTAAACAGCATACTCTAAAATCATCCGCAGGTCAAAGAAAAGACTGATTTCACTTTTATTTCTTTGTCTTCCGTTGTTTTGTCCCTTTGTTTATTTCTTTCTTTCCGTCGTACTGATTTTGGTTGTTTCTTCTTTTTCTAAGTTATGGTGGAAACAGATTATTGATTTGAGATCTTTCTTAATCTAAGCATTAAATGCTACAATTTCCCCCTTGTAACATTGATTTGCTGCATCCCATAAATTTTAAAACTCTAGCCAGACAAAGTAAAAAGAAGAGAAGGCGTACATTACCAATATCAGAAATGAAAGTCGGTATCACTGCAAGCCCACAAACCCCACACTAGACATTAGAGAATAAAAGAAAAATACTAAGAACAAATCTATGTACATAAGTTCAAGAACTTAAATGAAACTGTAGAATTCTTCAAATATCAGAAACTACCCAAGCTTATCCTCAATGAAATTGCATATCCTGACCAGTACCATAGCTATTCAAGAACTGATTTCATAGTTTTAAATTTTTCCAAGAAGGATATCTTTAGGACCACCGGAACATCAAAAAATAAAGCAGAGGGGCACCTGAGTGGCTCAGGGGTTGAGCGTCTGTCTTTGGCTCAGGTTATGACCCTGGGTCCCTGGGATCAAGTCCTGCATCGGGCTCCCCGCAGGGAGCCTCCTTCTCCGTCTGCCAATGTCTCTGCCTCTCTCTCTGCGTCTCTCATGAATAAATAAATACAATATGTAAAAAAATCAAGCAGAAACTGTTAGAATCAATCTCAGTAAGACTCTGGAAAACAGATTTGTAGCAACCCTGCCACCAAGATTGTAAGCTGCTTGGAGAAGGGTCACATGTCATACTCTGTATTCCTGAGCCCAGCATGGGCTTTGGCACTCAGTACGAAATCAGGACATGTTTGCTAAATAACATCATCTCACTCAAAACACACAATTTTGTTGGATCAATTTTATTTGGCCTCTAATATGAACAACATATCTACACACCCATAAACACGGGATTAGTAACTCAAGTACATGTCTCTAAACAACTTTAGGAGAGGTGCCTACTCTTACACCCAATGGTAGACAGAACCATTTTAGTGTATGTGTAACTTTAAAAAGTCACATTTTCTATGAAAATCAGTACAATGCTCTGAGAAAGACAGAGAGAGACAGAGGCAGAGACACTGGCAGAGGGAGAAGCAGGCTCCATGCAGGGAGCCTGATGTGGGACTGGATCCCGGGTCTCCACGATCATGCCCTGGGCTGAAGGCAGCAACAAACCGCTGAGCCGCCCGGGCTGCCCAAGAGAGGGAGACTTTTAACTCTATTTCTAATTGGGGGAACATAGTGGCCCCTCTCCTGCTGGTGTACACATTCAATGCCAGTACCAAGAAACAAGCGCCTACACAGCCCGAATTCTGGGTTACAATTTCCTATCACTGTTATTGCGAAGTGAGCATGTGAAGCAAGTACGCAGTAAGTTAGTTCACTTTCGCTTAAGTCAAAACCTAAGAATTTGTGTCTGGTTAGCAACTCCACCATTCTAGTGACAGAGAAATCAAGCTAGTCAAGGTGATACCCCAGCAAAATAAATAAATAAATAAATAAATAAATAAATAAATAAATAAACCTACAAGTGAGATCCAGATGGAAAATGTAATTGTGTACATGACCGTAGGTTTGAGGATTCAGGCCATCCAATAGGGAAATGCAGCTGGTGTTTCCAGTTCTTCATCAAGACTTCCTGCTTTCCTGGGTTTGGGGCCATGATGTACAGCTGCCACTGGATGGAGCTTACCCTGAGAAAGTCAAGAGGGAACATACACATAAACCAAGTGTGGTTCTTATGAAATATTTTGGTCTACAAACGAGCAAAGTATCATTCTCATATGGGAGTTTAAAAGGGGCCCTTCTGAGGTACTGATAAGTACATGTCTTACTCAACACTTTTAACCCTTCCTAACACCCGGTGAGGAAGGTGAGCAAACAGGCAGTACATGAGAAAATAGCTCCGAGCTCCACTACTAAGAAGAAGGAAGGATGAGGGGCCAGCTGTGATCCTGGCACTCTGCTACTTAATTCCCTGCCACTCACAAAGTAAGGTTCACATGCTGTACTCTGATATTCAGGCTCCGTCTAAAGAGGGACCCAAACTCCCTAATCACCTCTATATACACCATGATCCTTTTCATTTTTGTCCACATTAGAAGACTTCTGTTACACTGCAGGAAGTAGAGGTTGAATTATTTTTGTTGGGTTCTAATCTGTGTGACAAGTTGGCTACGGTTAGTGCTGATGCCTGGGCTGGTAATTTAGGAAATTAGGCAAGTGCTGACCCCTCCTTTCCCTCCCTTCCTTACCTCTGCACCTGAGCTCGAGAGAAGGAGAAACCTGAGGAACACTACCACAGCTGGGTGATAAAGGTCAACGTTAATGATGACAAATCATGTTCACAGTATGTGTCCTTGATGTGATGTGATGAGAATAGCACATTATCTCTCTGGGCTTCCTCCCCAAAACCCATAGTCCCTGTCTAATACTTTGGGCTGACATCTCTTTTGTTTTTTATTATGAATGGATGTTAATTTTGATTAGATACTTTTCTATATCGATTTAGATCTGATTTTTCTCATTCAATCTGTTAATGTAATGTAAGGCAATCCTGGTCCTACTCCCTCCAGATCCACCCCTCTTTCTTCCCCATTCTGCTCTAGATTGTGCAAGGGCTGTGCCTGTAGGTTACAATTCCTAAACTCACCAACATTTGGCTGCCATTCTCGTTCAGCTAATTGACACACCATTAAGAGATTAGAACCGAGAAGGATAGAGCTGTCAGAGATTTTCTCCTCCTTCTTCTACATCAACTGGCATTTCCTTCAATGGGTACATATTCTTCTTGGCTCCAGCTACATCAGATTGACCCATCATGGCCCTGGATTCTGCTGAATCCTGAACCCAGGTTCTAGTAACACTCTTTCCCCTCTTTGTTCTTCAGGCCTAGAGGTGGGAGTGATTTCCTTGTAATGCTAATTATTGGGTTTCCCAATTCTCCTCTGCTTGGCTTCTCTATCACTTGTGTGACCAATTCCTTGCATTAAATTTCCTCCATGTTAAATATTTACAGTGGCTTTGATTTTCTTTTCTTTTTTCTTATTTAAAGATTTATTTATTGGGCAGCCCCGGTGAGGAAGCCCGGCTTTGATTTTCTTGAACCATCCTGACTGTTACATGTGGCCAATTATATTGGTTGATATACTAGTGTTAAACTTCTTTGCATCCCTGGGTTAAACTCAACTCTGTCACCAACAGCTAATTATGTTTAAGTTTCTCCCAGAATTAATAACAAAAATAAAATGACACTGCTGAACCCCACAACTTCCTCCAAATAACATTCTAACACTCTTACCATCTTTGCAGACTTCTCGAAATAATTTTACACTTCCAAATTTTGAGATATACTTTGAAAATCTTCCAGTAGCATAAGTAATAGAATGATCTAGTCAACTTGTTAAAAATTTGAGCAATACAGGGGCACCTGGGTGGCTAAGTCAGTTGAGCATCCTATTCTAGATTTCGGCTCAGGTCATGACCTCGGGGTCGTGAGACTGAGCCCCATGTTGGGCCCTGTGACCAGTGGGGAGTCTCCTTAAGGTTTTCTCTCTCCAAACTAGAGGGTATTATGCTGAGTGAAGTAAGTCAATCGGAGAAAGACAAATATTATATGGTTTCATTGATTTGGGGAATATAAAAAATAATGAAAGGGATTAAAGGGAAAAGGAGAGAAAATGAGTGGGAAATATCGGAGAGAGTGAGAAACCATAAGAGACTCCTAACTAGGGGAAATGAACAAGGGGTAGTGGAACAGGAGGTGGGCAAGGGGAAGGGGTGACTGGGTGACAGGCACTGAGGGGGGCACTTGACGGGATGAACACTGAGTGTTATACTATATGTTGGCAAATCGAACTCCAATAAAAAATATAGAAAATAAAAGATTTTCTCTCTCCCTCTGCACCCCCTCCAAAAGAATAAATAAATATTTTTAAAAATTCAAACAATACGCATGGAGCTTATAGCATGACATGTGCGGTAGCGCCCAAATGGATATCGAAAATAAATATATAGTCTTAAATAGATGCATCAGAGAAAAGAAGTAGTTAAAGTACCCAAGAAATTCAAGAAGCTAGGGCATGAACATTGTATTGAACCCAAAGGAGTAAAAGGTTGGAAATAATGAAGATAAGTGTAGAAATAACATTTTAGAAAGCAGTAAGACCAACTAACAAATGCCAATTCTTTGAAAATACTCATAAAACCGACATATTTTTGCAAATATGACCAGGTACTAAGGAGAAAAATCACAAGTAAACAGTGTCGGTTAAAACTGTACAAAATATAGATGCAGAATATATTTAAATGATGTAAAGACACAGAATAAATACATGATCCTCTCAGGATAACCAAGTGATAGATGAAGAAATTTTTATAGATATAAAAGTTAAAAAAAAAAGATATAAAAGTTTTTCAAATAATACGCTAAGAACAAATGAGAGAACTAGAAAATTACCAGTCTGCAACCCCCAACACACAAATAAAAGTGATGATCATCAATGAGTGCCAACTTCAGCACAGAGGACAATAGATATTATGATCCTCATAATGGAAGTATGTAGCATTATCTATGTAGCAATCTTGTTTTTTTAAAAAAGAAAATACAGTAGAAAAACAAACATGCAAACTTAAATTGATCAAGTGTCTATTTGAGGCTATCAATTTAAAGAACTAGGAGGTCAAAGTACATGCTTAAGGACACCAAAATGTTTTGTTCAACATAATTCAGATTATGGGAAATGTCACAAAATTTGACCTGCTTTTTTCCCTCAAGAACAATAACTGCAAGGGGAGAAAAGGGTGATGTGGGGGGAAATCTATTGATGAAAAAAGACTTAAGGGAAATAACCAAAAAATCACAGAATATAGGCCATCTTTGTGATTCAAGAAACTTAAAAAAAAAATTTCCAGATAAGTTAAATGTGAAAAGTAACTGGATATTTAATACTAATAACTACTTTAAATTTGTGGGAACGATAATTGTATTGCATTTATGTTTTACCAAAGATCCTTTGTTTGGAAATGCATATTGAAATACTGATGAGATGACAAAGCACGATGTCTCAGATGATCCTCACGTTATCCCAATGGCAGAGATGTGGGGAAGGTGAGGGTATATTGGAACCAGACTGGCCATGAACTAAAGATGATTACTGCTGGCCATCATGTATATTGGGTTTGTTATACTATTCTCTACTATTGTATGTGTTTTAGAGTTTCTATAATAAAGGTTTTATTATAAATATCACGCAATTACATTAGAAATCCTGGGTGAAATGGACAATATTTTTACAAAGATAGAGGACAAAATCAGTTCATAGAGAAAGGGAAAATTTAATTAAACAATACAAACTGAAACCATAGTCAACACCCAAACTCTCCTGTTCCTGGACAGGCAGTTTGTGTGGCCAGTTCTACAGGTGACCAGGAAAAACTTACCTTCATCTTAAGTCTCCAGAAGCATAACAAAATATGGGGAGTTATTTAACTCATGTTTCCAGTGTAGCTCTCTATAACTCTCAAACTGGATGACCATGCTCATGGGGTGATGAGCACCCCATTTCCACACAGAACACACCTGAACCAAGATCACTCTTACAGAAGCAAATATCCTAAGTAAATTAATGCCATATTCAGTATAGCAGTGAATTGGGTGAACAAACAGTCTGTGGCTAAGAAGGGAAAATATGATTTAAAGTAGAAAATACTGGGCAGCCCCGGTGACACAGCGGTTTACTGCCACCTGCGGCCCGGGGTTGATCCTGGAGACCTGGGATCAAGTCCCACGTCGGGATCCCTGCATGGAGCCCGTTTCTCTCTCTGCCTGTGTCTCTGCCTCTCTCTCTCTCTCTCTCTCTCTCTCTCTTTCTCTCTGTGTGTGTCTCTATGAATAAATGAATAAAATCTTTAAAAAATAAAGTGGAAAATTCTTTGAATTATAATTCCCCACGCTGACAAATTAAAGGGAAACATTATATCATGCCAATGGGTATGATAAAAGCCTTTGAAACAAATTCACCATGAGTACAAGATAAAAACTTTTAGCAAATTTCCTAATAGCTACTCCACACATACTTAAATGTGAAATGCGAGGTGCATTCTCATTGAAGACACTGATAAGACACAGATGTATGCTTTTACCTGTACCATTCAAAAGTACACTAGAACAGAGCCAGAACTATAATATGCATATCAAAATAAATGACTATCAAAAAGGAAGATAATGCTGCATGACAATATGATCATCTATATAGACAATTCAGAGAAATAGGTACATGGGATATCTGAATTAGAAAGAGTCTTCAGAAAAATTGTGTATGGTACATCACTATAGCACGATCAAGAGCCTGCAACACACACAAAAGTAATAACTATATTGAAGATGTCCTAGAACATATCCCATTCACAACAGAAGAGGTCTAAGATCTTTATGGAGATTACTATACAAATTTACTGATAGATTGAGGTGGGAAAAAAAGACCTGAATAAAAGGAGCACTAAACCCTATTTATTGATGGTGAACAAAATGTTGTAGAGATGTCAATTATGCTTAAAATTTGTTTTTTCTTTTCTTTCTTTCTTTCTTTCTTTCTTTCTTTCTTTCTTTCTTTCTTTCTTTTTTTTTTAAAGTGCCTTAACTGTAGCTGGCAAAGTGATGGTGAAGTGCAGGCTACTGTCTTCTGCTTCCAAAAATCAAACCAGGAAAACTAGAGAAGGGAAAACTAATAAAAGGCACAATATGAACAACAAAAACTTAACAGCCAAACTTGATAAACCTCTGGGGTAGACGGAAGACTGTGCTGAACTGAAGAACAACAACAAAATCCCAGAGGAGAGAGCGTGAGGCTTGGGGTCAGGACAGCATTCAACATACCTGCCGTTCATCCAGGTTCCAATATATGCCAGGTGGCATGCAAGGTGCTTCCCATCCCTGGCACACATCCCTGCCGTCCTACGGGGTGGCTCAAACCCACGTACTTCACCAATGACAACCCCGAGGCTCTCAGGGTTGGTCCTTCTCCCAGGATCACATGGCTGGTGAGTGACAAGGCAGAGACTGGAACCCTGGTGCGAAGTCATGTCCATTCCACCATGTTCCCATCCTGCCTAGCCTGTGGCCAGCCTTCTGAAACCTACATCAGGAGTGAGGACAGCGTGCTGTCTCCCAGGTGACAAAAGGAAGGATGCCCTGGTGAAGGTACTTGGACCCGGGCTAAGAAAGGCAGGTGACACTGAGAATCAAATACAGTTGATATTGTCTGATGCTAATCCAAATGTTCTTCCCAGGTGCCCTCAAACATGACAATCTTACGCTGAGATGGGGCCACTTCAAAACAGCCTGGAAACTTGGGTTCCCTGAGAGTGGTGAGACCCTGCCAAACGGCATCAAAATTTAGGTGTACAAAAAAACCAAACCTCTGCTGCGTTAAGCCATTCAAAGCCATTCATTTGGGGAATATTAATAGTAGTGAAAGGGAATAGAAGGGAAGGGAGAATAAATGGGTAGGAAATATCAGAAAGGGAGACAGAACATAAAGACTCCTAACTCTGGGAAACGAACTAGGGGTGGTGGATGGGGAGGAGGGCGGGGGGTGGGGGTGAATGGGTGATGGGCACTGAGGGGGTCACTTGATGGGATGAGCATTGGGTGTTTGTTATTCTGTATGTTGGCAAATTGAACACCAATAAAAAATAAATTTATTATTTAAAAAAAAAGTTTGGGTTTTGCCTATTGCATCAACTAGAATTTGCTTTAGCTGGAAAATACGCAGCTACTTGTATAGAGAATGGCAAAAGCTCGCCAACCAGAAGGGGGAGGAGACAAGGGAACTCCCAGAGGATAGGGAAATCAGTGTGCTCTCACCCATCAGCACGATGTAAATTCTCTAGGCCAGAGAACTGAGAAAGGCAGCAGTGGCTTGGAGGTCTGAAAGCCCTAGAATTACCTTATCTATGCCCAGTAGATGTTGGGCACAGTTTTCTAGGGTATGCAAAGCAGGCAGGCCATAGAAGGCTAAAAGTCAGCTTATTTGGAATACATTTAAAGCAACGAGATGTGTAAAAATTTGAATGTGTTTGAGGATATTTTAGGAAAGGCCTTGGTTTCACGTTTCTGGAGTCATCAGGAAACTGCAGCCCACTCTGTCTCTGGCCCCCCTCCCTGAGAGCTTAATTTGCCTTCCTATTGTGCTTGGTTGGCCATTTCTCCCTAAATGGTAGAGCTGTCCCTCCAGCCCTTGGAGGATACTGGTTCAGCTCAATCACTGTAAGAGGAACTCTCTCCTGCCACCATTTTGTTCTTTCACAACATTTTACTGATTTCCATGAGAAACGGGACTTTTAAAGTTACACATAGACTGGAATGGTTCCATCTGCTGTTGAGTGTGTAATCATTAGGCATCTCTCCTATAGATGTTTTTTTAAATTTTATTTATTTATTCATGAGACACACACACACAGAGAGAGAGAGAGAGAGAGAGAGAGAGAGACATGCGAGACACAGGCAGAGGGAGAAGTAGCAGACTCCATGCAGGGAGCAGGATGGGGGACTCGGTCCCAGGTCTCCAGGATCACACCCTGGGCTGAAAGCAGCGCTAAAACACAGAGCCCCGGAGGCTGCCCTCCTACGATGTTTTAAGATATGCCATTTGTGTTACTTATGCTGCTTGTTCTTATGTTTGTGTTGACACGTTATGTGTACTGGAGGCCAGACAAAGTTGATCCAACATGATTGTGTGGGTTTTGAATAAGATGTTGTTTAACACACATTTCCTGATCTCCTATTGGGTGACAAAGCCCATGATGGGTGCCAGGAGTATGATGAGTCATGATACATGACTCCTGCCTTGCGTGGCTCACCCTCTGAGAGGGTGGAATGGGCACATAACGTAATTTCTCTCTGCTTCCAGAAGTGCTACAGCACATGGAAAACAAGAATGTTTTGTATTGGAGTTCAATTTGCCAACGTATAGCATAACACCCAGTGCTCATCCTATCAAGTGCCCCCCTCAGTGCCCGTCACAGAGTCACCCAACCTCGCCACCCACCTCCCTTTCCACCACCCCTAGTTTGGTTTTCAGAGTTAGGAGTCTCTCATGTTTTGACACCCTCACTGATATTTTCACTCATTTTCTCTCCTTTCCCTTTATTCCTTTTCACTAATTTTATATTTCCCAAATGAATGAGACCATATAGTGTTTGTCCGTCTCCAATTGACTTATTTCACTCGGCACAATAACCTCTGGTTCCATCCACATCGAAGCCAATGGTGGGTATTTGTCCTTTCTGATGGCTGTGTAGTATTCCATGGTATACATAGACCACATCTCCTTTATCCATTCATCTTTCGATGGACGCCATGGCTCCATCCAAAGTTTGGCTATTGTGGACATTGCTGCTATAAACATCGGGATGCTGGTGTCCCTGCATTTCATTGTATCAGTATCTTTGGGGTCAATCCCCAACAATGCAATTGCTGGGTTGTAGGGCAGATCTATTTATAACTCTTTGAGGAACCACCACACAGTTTTTCAGAGTGGCTGCACCAGTTCACAGTCCCACCAACAGGGCAAGAGGGTTCCCCTGTCTCCACATCCTCTACAACATTTGTTGTTTCATGTCTTGTTAATTTTCACCATTCTCGCTCTTGTAAGGTGGTATCTCATTGTGGTTTCTATTTGTTTTTCCCTGATGCCCAGTGATACAGAGCATTTTTTCGTGTGCTTGGTGGCCATGTCTATGTCTTCCTCTTTGAAATTTCTGTTCATGTCTTTTGCCATTTCATGATTGGATTGGTTAGCTTTTGTATTTTGAGTTTTTTCCAGTTTTTGGATGGATGCTTGTATTGTGATGTATTTCCCCCTCAGGACTGCTTTTGCTGTATCTCAAAGATTTGGAATTGTTCTGTCTTCATTCTCATTAGTTTCCATGGATCTTTTTAATTCTTCTCTAATTTCCTGGTTGACCCTTTCATCTTTTAGCAGGATGGTCCTCAACCTCCACGTGTTTGAAATCCTTCCAACTTCTTCTTGTGCCTTAGTTCTAGTTTCAAAGCATTTTGGTCTGAAAATATGCAGGGTACGATCTCAATATTCTGGTATCATTTAAGACCTAATTTGTGACCCGGTATGTGGTCTATTCTGGAGAAACTTCCATGTGCCCTTGAGAAGAATGTGTATTCAGTTGCGTTTGGATGTAAAGTTCTGTAAATATCTGTGAAATCCATCTGGTCCAGTGTATCATTTAAAGTTCTTGTTTCTTTGGAAATGTTGTGCTTAGAAGATCTCTGGATTGTAGAAAGCACTGTGTTCAAGTCTCCAAGTATAAGTGTATTATTATCTAAGTATGTCTTAACTTTGGTTATTAATTTATTGCTATACTTGGCAGCTCCCACATTCGGGATATCAATATTCATGATTGTTAGGTCCTCTTATTGGATAGATCCCCTAAGTATGATATAGTGTCCCTCTTCATCTCTTAGTACAGTCTTTGGGATAAACTTTAATTTATCTGATATCAGGATGGCTACCCCTGCTTTCTTTTTTTTTTTTAAAGACAGATTTATTCAGGGTCATGATCAGATTATTACATTTAACAGTCAACAGCATGGGTGCAAAAAAAAATCTACATTAAAACCCTTTGTTGCAATGCTTTACACTTTCCACAGAACAGAAACTAAAATAACCTGTTATACAATTAGTTACAAATACAGTCCTTGAGGTTTTTTGCCCATACACATGAGTATTGTCTAAAACATGTCTTCTTTGTAGCAGCTAGGCCCTGCCACCACTGTGCTTGGCTGAGTTCACAAATCTGTTGTAACCTGTAGCTTCCCTGTCACCTCTCTGGTTCTCCTCTCCTGCTAAGCTTTGTTTCCTGGCAGTAATTAAAACTTTCTGCCACTGCCATAGCTGCTGCTGGTACTGGAACCGTCAGTCACCTTGGTTTTGTGGTTTGGCAAAGTAGTGGCCTCCACCACCATAGGGGCCAGAGCTTCTGCCTCCAATATTTCCTCCTTTCATGGGTCCAAAATTTGAGGATTGATTGTTGTAATTGCCAAAATCGTTGTAGCTTCCGCCACCTCCAAAGTAGCTTCCATCATTACCATCATTACCAAATCTGTTATAGCCATCCCCACGGCCATCCACCATATCCACCACCACCTCGACTGCCACCGAAGTCACCTCGACCACTGAAGTTCCCTCCACAACCAAAGTTGTCATTCCCACCAAAACCACCTCCACGACCACCACCAAAGTTTCCAGAACCACTTCGGACTCTTTGGCTGGACGAAGCACTAGCCATCTCTTACTTCGATAGGGCTTTCCTTACTTCATAGTTGTGGCCATTCACAGTATGGTATTTTTGAATGACAATCTTCTCTACAGAGTCATGGTCGTCAAAGGTCACAAAAGTAAAACCTCTCTTTTTGTCACTGCCTCAGTCAGTCATGATCTCAATCACTTCAATTTTCCCATACTGTTCAAACTAATCTCTTAGATGATGTTCTTCAGTGTCTTCTTTAATGCCACCAACAGAAATATTTTTCACAGTTACGTTGGCACGAGGTCTTTGAGAATCTTCTCGGGAGACAGCCGTCTTTAGTTCCACGACGCTCCCATCTACCTTATGCCGCCGAGCATTCATGGCTGCGTCCACCTCCTCACGGTGACGTAGGTGACCAACCCAAAGCCTCTGGAGCACTTGGTGTTGGGGTCATCATTACCACACAGTCCATAAGCATCCACCATTGCTCAAAATGATTCCTCAGACACTCATCGGTTGTTTCCAAGCTCAAAAATCCGATGAAGAGCTTCTGCAGCTGCTCAAGCTCTTTGGGAAACTTTGACTTAGATATGACAGCAGTGGGAGGGGAGACTTTAACAATGCTTACTTGGCGGCATCCAGGGGCACAAAGGCTTGAGGACCTTTTGAATGGTAAATGGTTCTCCAACCTTTCATTTTCAGGCTATAGATGTCCTTAGGTCTAAAATGAGTCTCTTCAGAACATGAGAGGCTCCTTACTCTGGGAAACGAACTAGGGGGGGTGGAAGGGGAGGTGGGCGGGGGGTGGGGGTGACTGGGTGACAGGCACTGAAGGGGCACTTGATGAGATGAGCACTGGGTGTTATTCTATATGTTGGCAAATTGAATACCAATAAATAAAATAAAATAAAATAAAATAAAATAAAATAAAATAAAATAAGTCTCTTGTAGACAGCAAATAGATGAGTCTTGCTTTTTTATCCAGTCTGAAGCCCTGCACCTTTTGATGGGATCATTAAGACCATTCACGGTCAGAGTTACTATTGAAAGATATGAATGTAGTGTCATCATAATACCTATTAAGTCCCCATTTTTGTGGATTGTTTCCTTGGACTTCCTCTTTCTTTTACAGAGTTCCCCTTAATATTTCTTGCAGAGCTGGTTTGGTGGTCACACATTCTTTCAGTTTCTGCCTATCTTGGAAGCTCTTTATTTCTCCTTCTATTCTGAATGAGAGCCTTGCTGGATAAAGTATTCTTGGCTGCAGATTCTTCTCATTTAGGACTCTGAATATATCTTGCCAGCCCTTTCTGGCCTGCCAGGTCTCTCTGTAGAGGTGTGCTCCTAACCTAATACTTCTCCCCATAAAGGTTAAGGATCTCTTGTCTCTTGCTGCTTTAAGGATCTTCTCTTTATCTTTGGAATTTGCAAGTTTAGCTAATTAAATGTCAAGGTGTTGAACTGTTTTTATTGATTTTAGGGGGAGGATATCTCTATCTCCTGGATCTGAATGCCTGTTTCCCTCCCCAAGTTAGGGAAGTTCTCAGCTATGATTTGTGTTCAAATATACTTTCTGGTCCTCTATCCCTTTCGGCGCCCACTGGCACCCCAATTAAACGTAGATTTTTTTCCTTCTGAGGCTGTCATTTATTTCCCTTAACTTATCCTCATGATCTTTTAATTGCTTTTCTCTTTTTTCCTCAGTTTCCTTCCTTGCCATCCACTTGTCTTGTATGTCACTCACTCATTCTTTTACCTCGTAAACCCTCATCGTTAGGACCTCCAGTTTGGGTTGCATCCCATTTAATTGATTTTTAATTTCGGCCTGATTAGTTCTAAATTCTGCAGTCGTGAAGTCTCTTGAATCCTTTATGCTTTTTTCCAGAGCCACAAGTAGCTTTATAATTGTGCTTCTGAATTGGCTTTCTGACATTGAATTGTAATCCAAATTTTGTAACTCTGTGGGAGAGAGTACTGTTTTTGATTCTTCTTTTGTGGTGAGCTTTTCCTTCTAGTCATTTTGCTCAGTGAAGAGTGGCCAAAAACAAGTTGCACTGGAAAAAGGAGAAAAAGAGTGAAAAAAGGGGGTGCGGGGGAAACAGAAAATAATAAACAAGGAGGGGTATCCTCTGGTTCTATATACTGTAAATCTCTCGACTTCCCCTGGAACTTTCCAGGGCTGCTTGGTCAAGGACTTGCTCTTCCCCTGTCCTTCCAGCTGGTCTTCTGGGCGAAGGGCCTTCGGTGCCCATTGTCAGTTGTGTGCACCTGGGGGAGCTGCCCTGTCCCCTGCCAGGTGGACGGCTCAATGGGAGGTGTTTATGCTGTGAGGCCCGTGCTCAACCCAAGCACAAGGCAACACCAGGGGGCACAAAGACAGTGGCAGCGGCCAGCTCTCCATCTCTGGAGTCAGCTCCTGCAGTAAATATTGCAGTCTCCCAGGCTGTAGGGGTCTGGATGCCTTGGGGGACGGCGGGTGTGCACCTATACAGCTCAGGGCTGCCCAGCGGCAGGAGTGTCCTTGCTGGCCTGTGTCCTCCTGGCCTCCACCTGTCCCCGGGGGGAGCACCGGATCCTGGGCTGTGTCCCCCAGTGCCCTGAGCTCCGGGACCTGTGCCGACTGAGCTGCTCCCGGGCCTCGCTGGGCACTCCCTCCAGCCCTATACGAAGCTCGGCACAAGGTGTGTGGCGTGCTCTCCCCTGGGCGCAAATCCTCTGTTAGTGCCCCCGGGAGCCTGAGGGCACACTGCCCCTCCTGGGATCCTGCCCGTGTTCCCTGTGAGTGCCATCTGTCCAGGAAGATTGGTAAAGCTCCTGCTCCTCCAGGTGAGTAGGCCGGGGGTGCTTTTGCAGGCGGTAGGCACACTCTGTGTCAGGGGAGGACAGAGGACCCTGTGAATCCTGGAGAGGAGGTAGCAGTGATAAGCTGGCCAGCAGGCCAGGTACCAGAGGTGGACAGGAAGACACATGGGGCAAGACCAGGGAAGGATGTTGTCACGTGGGAAAGTGCTGCAACTGGACAGGAATGGTGGCATCTGCAGTCTACTCTGAGCAAAACTCAGACAATCTCCAAACTGTATTTGATTCTCAGGGTCACCTGCCTTTCTTAGCCCGGGTCTCAGTACCTTCGCCACGACATCCTTCCTTTTGTCACCTGGGAGACACCACGCTGTCCTCACTCCTGAAGTCGGAGTCAGAAGCCTGGCCACAGGATGGGTGGGATGGGAACATTGTGGACTGGACATGACTTCCCACCAGGGTTCCAGTCTCTGCCTTGTCACTCACCAGCCATGGGATCCTGGGAGAAGGACCAACCCTGAGAGCGTTAGGGTTGTCATTGGTGAAGTACGTGGGTTTGAGCCACCCCGTAGGATGGCAGGGATGTGTGCCAGGGATGGGAAGCACCTTGCACGCCGCCTGGCATATATTGGAACCTGGATGAACGGCAGGTATGTTGAATGCTGTCCTGACGCCAAGCCTCACGCTCTCTCCTCTGGGATTTTGTTGGTGTTCTTCAGTTCAGCACAGACTTCCGTCTACCCCAGAGGTTTTTCATGTTTGGCTGTTAAGTTTTTGTTGTTCATATTGTGCTTTTTTATTAGTTTTGTTTTCCTGGTTTGATTTTGGAAGCAGAAGACAGTAGCCTGCACTTCACCGTCTTCTTGCCAGCTACAAGTAAGGCACCTAATTTGTAGAAAAGAAAAGAAAAGAAAAGAAAAGAAAAGAAAAGAAAAGAAAAGAAAAGGAAAGGAAAGAAAAGGAAAGGAAAGGAAAGGAAAGGAAAGAAAAGAAAAGAAAAGAAAAGAAAAGAAAAGAAAAGAAAAGAAAAGAAAGAAAAGAAAAAAGAAAAGAAAAGGAAAGAAAAGAAAAGAAAAGAAAAGAATAAAGTAATTTTAAGCAGAATTGACATCTCTACAACATTTTGTTCCCCATCAATGAATAGGGTTTAGTGCTCCATTTATTCAGGGCTTTTTTTTCACCTCAGTCTATCAGTAAATTTGTATAGTAACCTCCATAAATATCTTAGACCTCTTCTGTTGTGAATGGGATATGTTCTAAGACATCTTCAAAATAGTTATTACTTTTGCATGTGTAGAAGGCACTTGATCTTGCTATAGTGATGTAGCATACACAATTTTTCTGAAGTCTCTTACTAATTCAGATATCCCATATACCTATTTCTCTGAATTTTCTATATACATGATCATATTGTCATGCAACATTATCTTCCTTTTTGATAGTCATTTATTTTGATTTGCATAGTTCTGGCTCTGTTCTAGTGTACTGTTGGTTTTCTTATTTTATAGAGATTTTATTTATTTATTTATTTATTTATTTATTTATTTATTCATGAGAGACACACAGAGTGAGAGAGAGAGGCAGAGACACAGGCAGAGGGAGAAGCAGGCTCCATGCAGGGAGCCCAATGTGGGACTCGATCCCGGGTCTCCAGGATCACACCCTGGGCTGCAGGTGGTGCTAAACCACTGAGCCACCGGGGCTGCCCTGTTCTAGTGTACTTTTGAATGGTACAGGTAAACGCATACATCTGTGTCTTATCCGTGTCTTCATTGGGAATGCACCTCGCATTTCACATTTAAGTATATTTGGAGTAGTTATTAGGAAATTTGTTATAAGTTTTTGTCTTGTACTCATGGTGATTTTTTTTCTAGCGCTATTATCATACCCATTGGCATGATATAATGTTTACCTTTAATTTGTCGGGATGGCCAAATAATATTCAAAGTATTTTCTACCTTAAATCATTTCTTCACTTCTTAGCCAAGCCTACTTGTTCACTCAATTCACTGCTATAATGAATATGGTATCAATTTACTTAGGATATTTGCTACTAAAAAAAAAAAAAGGATATTTGCTACTGTAAGAATGAACTTGGCTCAAGTGTTTTCGGTGTGCAAATGGGGTGCTCATCTGGTATGAGAAGTATAGAGAGCTAGCCTGGAAAAATGAGTTAAATAACTCCCCATATTTTTGTATGCTTCAGGAGACTTGAGTTAAGATGGAGATAAGGTTTTCTTTTTTTCTCATTTTATTTTTTATTTATTTTTAAATTTCTTTAATTGGAGTTAAATTTGGCAACATTCAGCTTTGGCCACCCAAACTGCCTGTCCAGGAACTAAGGATAGTTTAGGTGTTGACTATGGTTTCAGTTTGTATTGTTTAATTAAATTTTCTGTTTCTCTATGGGCTGATATGGTCCTTTTCTTTTTAAAAATAATGTCCATTTTGGGCAGCCTGGGTAGCTCAGTGGTTTAGCGCCTGCCTTCATCCCAGGTCCTGAACCTGGAGACCCGGGATCCAGGCCCGTGTCAGGCTCCCTGCGTGGAGCCTGCATATCCCTCTGCCTGTCTCTGCCTCTCTCTGTCTCTGTGTGTGTGTGTTTGTGTCTCGTGAAAAAATAAATAAATAAATAAATAAATAAATAAATAAATAAATAATTCTTTTAAAAATATATTGTCCATTTCACCCAGGATTTATAAAGCAATTGCATGATAATTATAATAAAACCTTAATTACACAAAGTCTAAAACACATACAATAGTAGTGAAGAGTATAACAAACCCAATGGCCAGCAGTAATCATCTTTCGTACGTGGTCAGTCTGGTTCCAATATACCCTCACCTTACCCACATCTCTGCCAATGGATTAACGTGAGGATCATCTGATACGCTGTGTTTTTTCGTCTCATCACATCAGTATTCCAATATGCATTTCCAAAAGACAAACAAAAATCTTTGGTAACACATAAATGCAATACAATTATCATTCCTACAAATCTAAAGAAGTTGCTAGTATCAAATGTCCAGTTACTTTTCACATTTAACTGATCTGGAAAAAAAGTTTTAAGTTTATTGGAATCACAAATATGGCCTATATTCTGTGACTTTTTTGGTTATATCCATTTAGTCTTTTTTAATCAGTAGACTTCCTCCACATCACCCTTTTCTCCCCTTGCAGTTATTTGTTCCAACTCTCTGAAGTAAGTCTATGGTATTTTGATAAGGATTGCATTAAACGTGTAAATTGCCCTGAGTAACATTGATATTTTCACAATATTAATTCTGCCAATCCATGAGCATGGAATATTTTTCCATCTCTTTGTGTCTTCTTCAATTTCTTTCAGAACTGTTCTGTAGTTAATCGGGTATTGATCCTTTACCTCTTTGTTTAGGTTTATTCCTAGGTATCTTATGCTTTTGGGTGCAATTGGAAATGGGATTGACTCCTTAATTTCTCTTTCATCAGTCTCATTGTTAGTGTATAGAAATGCCACTGACTTCTGGGCATTGATTTTGGATCCTGCCACACTGCCAAATTTCTGTATGAGTTCTAGCAATCTTGGGGTGGAGTCTTTTGGGTTTCCTATGTAGAGTATCATGTCATCTGCGAAGAGGGAGAGTTTGACTTCTTCTTTGCCAATTTGAATGCCTTTAATGTCTTTCTTTTGTCTGATTGCTGAGGCTAGGACTTCCAGTACTATGTTGAATAGCAGTGGTGAGACTGGACATCCCTGTCTTGTTCCTGATCTTAGGGGAAAGGCTCCCAGTGCTTCGCCATTGAGAATGATATTTGCTGTGGGCTTTTTTAGATGGCTTTGAAGATGCTGAGGACTGTTCCCTCCATCCCTACTCTCTGAAGAGTTTTGATCAGGAATGGATGCTGTATTTTCTCAAATGCTTTCTCTGCATCTATTGAGAGGATCATATGGCTCTTTTTTCTCTTGCTGATATGATCAATCACATTCATTGTTTTATGAGTGTTGAACCAGCCTTGCATCCCGGGCATAAATCCCACTTGCTCATGGTGATTAATCTTCTTAATGTATTGTTGGATCCTATTGGCTAGTATCTTGTTGAGAATTTCTGCATCCATGTTCATCAGGGAGTTTGCTCTGTAATTCTCCTTTTTTTGGTGGGGTCTTTGTCTGGTTTTGGAATTAAGGTGATGCTGGCCTCATAGAACGAGTTTGGAAGTATTCCATCTCTATCTATCTTTTCGAACAGCGTTCGTAGAATAGGTATGATTTCTTCTTTAAACGTTTGTGAGAATTCCCCTGGGAAGCCATCTGGCCCTGGACTCTTCTGTCTTGGGAGGCTTTTGATGACTGCTTCAATTTCCTCCCTGGTTATTGGCCTGTTCAGGTTTACTATTTCTTCCTGTTCCAGTTTTGGTAGTTTGTGGCTTTCCAGGAATGCGTCCATTTCTTCTAGATTGCCTAATTTGTTGGCAGATAGCTGTTCATAATATGTTTTTAAAATGTTTGTATTTCCTTGGTGTTGGTAGTGATCTCTCCTTTCTCATTCATGATTTTATTAATTTGAGTCTTCTCTCTCTTCTTTTTAATAAGCTTGGCTAATGGTTTATCTATCTTATTAATTCTTTCAAAGAACCAACTCCTGGTTTTGTTGATCTGTTCCACAGTTCTTCTGGTCTCGATTTCGTTGAGTTCTGCTCGAATTTTAATTAACTCTCTTCTTCTGCTGGGCGTAGGGTCCAACTGCTGTTTTTTCTCTAGCTCCTTTATGTGTAAGGTTAGCTTTTGTATTTGAGTTCTTTCCAGTTTTTGAATGGATGCCTGTATTGCGATGTATTTCCCCCTCAGGACTGCTTTTGCTGCATCCCAAAGATTTTGAACGGTTGTATCTTCATTCTCATTAGTTTCCATGAATCTTTTTAATTCTTCCTTAATTTCCTGGTTGACCTTTTCATCTTTTAGCAGGAAGGTCCTTAACCTCCACGTGTTTGTGGTCCTTCCAAACTTCTTGTTGTGATTAAGTTCTAATTTCAAGGCATTATGGTCTGAGAATATACAGGGGACTATCCCGATCTTTTGATATCGGTTCAGACCCGATTTGTGACCCAGTATGTGGTCTATTCTGGAGAAAGTTCCATGTGCACTTGAGAAGAACATGTATTCAGTTGAGTTTGGATGTAAAGTTCTGTAGATATCTGTGAAATCCGTCTGGTCCAGTGTATCATTTAAAGCTCTCGTTTCTTTGGAGACGTTGTGCTTAGAAGACCTATCGAGCGTAGAAAGAGCTAGATTGAAGTCACCAAGTATAACTGTATTATTATCTAAGTATTTCTTCACTTTGGTTATTAATTGGTTTAAATATTTGGCAGCTCCCACATTCGGGGCATATATATTGAGGCTTGTTAAGTCCTCTTGTTGGATAGATCCTTTAAGTATGATATAGTGTCCCTCTTCATCTCTCACTACAGTCGTCGGGGTAAATTTTAGTTTATCTGATATAAGGATGGCTACTCCGCTTTCTTTTGAGGACCATTTGAATGGTAAATGCTTCTCCAACCTTTTTTTTCAGGTTGTAGGTGTCCTTCTGTCTAAAATGAGTATCTTGTAGACAGCAAATAGATGGGTCCTGCTTTTTTATCCAGTCTGAAACCCTGTGCCTTTTGATGGGGTCATTAAGCCCATTCACGTTCTATTTACAGTTACTATTGAGTTACTATTGACAGTTATGAGTTTAGTGTCATCATGATATGTATTCAGTCTTTCTTTTTGTGGATTGTTCCACTGAACTTCTTAAAGGGAAATTTTAAGAGTCCCCCTTAAAATTTCTTGCAGAGCTGGTTTGGAGGTCCCATATTCTTTCAGTTCTTGCCTGTCTTGGAAGCTCTTTATCTCTCCTTCCATTTTGAATGAGAGCCTTGCTGGTTAAAGTATTCTTGGCTTCATGTTCTTCTCATTTAGGACCCTGAATATATCCTGCCTGCCCTTTCTGGCCTGCCAGGTCTCTGTGGAGAGGTCTGCTGTTTCCCTAATATTCCTCCCCATCAAAGTCAGGGATTTCTTGTCTCTTGCTGCTTTAAGGATCTTCTCTTTATCTTTGGAATTTGCAAGCTTCACTATTAAATGTCGAGGTGTTGAACGGTTTTTATTGATTTTAGGGTGGGATCTCTCCATTTCCTGGATCGGAATGCCTGTTTCGCTTCCCAGATTAGGAAAGTTTTCAGCTAGGATTTGTTCAAATACATATTCTGGCCCTCTGGCCCTTTCGGCGCCCTCAGGAACCCCAATTAAACCTAAGTTTTTCTTCTTCAGGCTGTCGTTTATTTTCCTTAATCTGTCTCCATTGTCTTTTAATTGTCTGTAACTTTTTTCCTCAGTTTCCCTCTTTGCCATCAGCTTGTCTTCTATGTCACTCACTCGATCATCCGCCTCATTAACCCTCGTCGTTAGGACGTCTAGTTTGGATTGCATCTCATTCAATTGATTTTTAATTTCTGCCTGATTGGATCTAAATTCTGCAGTTATGAAGTCTCTTGAGTCCTTTACGCTTTTTTCTAGAGCCACCAGTAGCTGTATAATAGTGTTTCTGAATTGGCTTTCTGACATTGAATTGTAATCCAGATTTTGTAACTCTGTGGGAGAGAGGACTGTTTCTGATTCTTTCCTTTGAGGTGAGGTTTTCCTTCTAGTCATTTTGCTCAGTGCAGAGTGGCCAAAAACAAGTTGTATTGGGAAAAGGAGAAAAAGAGACGAAAGAAGGAAGGAAAGAAAAGAGAAAAAGAAAAAAGAAAAAAGGAAGAAAAAAGAGAAGAAAAAGAGAAAGAAAAAGGAAGAAAGGGGAAAAAAAGGGTGGGGGAAGCAAACAGAAATCAAAAAGAAAATAAAAAAGAAGAAAAAACCACGGGGACTATCTTCTGTTTCTGTATACTTTAAGTCCCTTGACTTCCCCTGGAACTTGTCCGTCTAGCTGGTCTTCTGCGGGAGGGGCCTGTTGTGCTGATTTTCAAGTATTAGCACTTGGGGGAGCTGCTCTGCCCCCTGCCTGGTTGTTTACCCGGTGAGGCCCCAGGAGGAACAACCCCAGTGGGGCGGCAGCTCTGGAGCCCTGGCTTCAGCCCCCGCAATAACTAGGGAGCTCATGGTCTGCAGGGCCTGGAGGCTCCGGGGTGGGGCCGCTGATCTGCTCAGCCCCGGGCAGGAGAGTCCTTGCAGTCCTGGACCCTCCCGGCCTCTGCCTGTCCCGGGGGAGGCCGGATCCTGGGCTGTGTCCCGGCGCCCTGTGCTCCGGGGCCTGCGCTGTTGGATTCGCGCTCCCGGCCGCGCAGCCCCCTCCGTGGAGTCGCCGCCGGAGCTCCTCCCAGCTGCTCCCAGTGCGCAGCCCCCTCCGTGGAGCCTCTTCCTCCACCCGAGCCCCTCCGAGCTGCTCCTGGAGCCGCGCAGCCCCCTCCGCGGAGCGTCCGCCCGAGCCCGTCCAAGCTGCTCTGGGTCCCGCCGTGCGCGCTGCAGCCCTTAGGGAGCTCGGCACACTCTCCTGGGGGCGCAGGTGCCTGTTAGTGCACCTAACTAACTGAGGGCACCCACGCCCTCCTGGGGTCCTGCTCTAACCCGGCGGGCGCCTTTCCGCCCGGGAAGGTTGGTGCAGCTCCTGCTTCTCCGGGACGGGCCTCTCCTGTCGTGGGGACCCTCGCCCCGGCCTCAGCCCGGCTCCTCGCGGGGCCCCTCCCCCATGGATGCCTTTTGTTTCTTTATTTGTTTTTTCCCCGTCTTCCTTTTTTTAAAAAAATTTTTTTAATTTTATTTATTTATGATAGTCACACACACAGAGAGAGAGAGAGAGAGAGAGAGAGAGAGGCAGAGACACAGGCAGAGGGAGAAGCAGGCTCCATGCACCGGGAGCCCGATGTGGGATTCGATCCCGGGTCTCCAGGATCGCGCCCTGGGCCAAATACAGGCGCTAAACCGCTGCGCCACCCAGGGATCCCCTTCCCCGTCTTCCTACCTTGATAGAAGCCGAACTCTTCTCACTGTAGCATTCCAGCTGTTCTCTCTTTAAATCTCAGGCCGAATTCGTAGATTTGCAGGATGATTTGAAGGTTATCTAGGTAATTTGGTGCGGACGGGTGATTTGGGGACCCTACTCTTCCGCCATCTTGCCCTTCCTCAAACCGTATCTTCTTTATCCATTCATCTTTTGATGGACACCGAGGCTCCTTCCACAGTTTGGCTATTGTGGACATTGCTGCTAGAAACATCGGGGTGCAGGTGTCCCGGCGTTTCATTGCATCTGAATCTTTGGGGTAAATCCCCAGCAGTGCAATTGCTGGGTCTAGCGCAGGTCTATTTTTAACTCTTTGAGGAACCTGCACACAGTTTTCCAGAGTGGCTGCACCAGTTCACGTTCCTACCAACAGTGTAAGAGGGTTCCCTTTTCTCCGCATCCTCTCCAACATTTGTGGCTTCCTGCCTTGGTACTTTTGCCCATTCTCACTGGTGTGAGGTGGTATCTCATTGTAGTTTTGATTTGTATTTCCCCGATGGCAAGTGATGCGGAGCATTTTCTCATGTGCATGTTGGCCATGTCCATGTCTTCCTCTGTGAGATTTGTCTTCATGTCTTTTGCCCATTTCATGATTGTGTTGTTTGTTTCTTTGCTGTTGAGTTTAATAAGTTCTTTATAGATCTTGGAAACTAGCCCTTTATCTGATAGGTCATTTGCAAATATCTTCTCCCATTCTGTAGGCAATGCCCAGAAATCAATGGAATTTCTATACAGTAACAATGAGACTGAAGAAAGAGAAATTAAGGTGTCAATTCCATTTACAATTGCACCCAAAAGCATAAGATACCTAGGAATAAACCTAGCCAAAGAGGTAAAGGATCTATGCCCTAAAAACTCTAGAATACTTGTGAAAGAAATTGAGGAAGACACAAAGAGATGGAAAAATATTCCATGCTCATGGATTGGCAGAATTAATATTGCGAAAATGTCAATGTTACCCAGGGCAATTTACACATTTAATGCAATCCTTATCAAAATACCATGGACTTTCTTCAGAGAGTTAGAACAAATTATTTTAAGATGTGTGTGGAATCACAAAAGACCCCGAATAGCCAGGGGAATTTTAAAAAAGGAAACCATTGCTGGGGGCATCACAATGCCAGATTTCAGGTTGTACTACAAAGCTGTGGTCATCAAGACAGTGTGGTACTGGCACAGAAACAGACAGATAGATCAATGGAACAGAATAGGGAACCCAGAAGTGGACCCTCAACTTTATGGTCAACTAATATTCCATAGAGGAGGAAAGACTATCCACTGGACGAAAGACAGTCTCTTCCATAAATGGTGCTGGGAAAATTGGACATCCACATGCAGAAGAAGGAAACTAGACCACTCTCTTTCACCATACACAAAGATAAACTCAAAATGGATGAAAGATCTAAATGTGAGACAAGATTCCATCAAAATCCTAGAGGAGAACACAGGCAGCACCCTTTTTGAATTAGGCCACAGTAACTTCTTGCAAGATACATCCACGAAGGCAAAAGAAACAAAAGCAAAAATGAACTATTGGGACTTCATGAAGATAAGAAGCTTTTGCACAGCAAATGATACAGTCAACATCCACAAATTCTGTTTGAGCAGCTCCTTCAGAGATAACCAAACCTTGTGGGCTACCCAGCAAAGACAACAGGACACTGACACATAAACAACTTCCAAATATCAAGGTTTTTCACTGTTGAGGAGGAAGCTATAATGTTCTATGTGGTGGTGGATTAGAGCCAGAAACATCAGTAAAAACTCTTATTTAGCTTAATGCACATATAGATGATTACATCTAAAATTTTTATACATATGTGAATGGACACAGGGTAGTGAACATACATGTAATGTCTTCCTCTGTCAGCCAAGGAGCCGTAGGAGCAATGACCCCAGATGCAATGTGCATACTTAGTGCACATACCTAGGATTCTCATACTATTCTATGGTATGTTATGGTATGATTGTAGAAATGCGACAGAGAAATATGCAAAATGAGCCTGAAGCACCATGTAGTGCCTAAAATACAGAAGTGATTATAGAAAGCAAATACGTGAAAACAATCAAATGGAAACATGTTCAGGGACAAGATGTTGGTATACACAAAGGGAGCTAACAGGAAGAGCTCCCAGTGGCCAAACCTGGAACAATTTAAACAACACAAGTATATAGAACGGTGTTGGATTTTAACACAAAGTGTAATAGAAATGCCCATACGTCTATACTGAGAAAAGAAGTTGACTAATTAATTAGACACATTAATATGGGAAAATAGGCAGATCTCCAATGGAGAACAATTCTGGTTTACGCAGATACTCTCACTTCAAGATAGTAGAGCATAACTTCCTAGGGCTGAAGTGTGGACCACGTATGGTGACTTTCTTCCAAAGAGGACACTATGGAAAGGGAGCTGAGACCAGTTACAATGGAGACACCTAAGAGGCATTAACTTGGTCAGGTGATTAAGGTAAACCTCATCAGTGATAAATCAAGCTACTGGTATGTAGTGTTGGTAGGATGTGATGACAGTAGCACTTCACTGCTGTGATCTTCCTTCCCAAAACACAGAACTCCAGACTAACCATGAGTAAAACATCAGAGGAGGCGGGGCAAGATGGTGGAAGAGACGGGTCCCCAAGTCACCTGTCCCCACCAAATTACCTAGATAACTTTCAAACCATCCTGAAAACCTACGAATTCAGCCTGAGATTTAAAGAGAGAACAGCTGGAATGCTACAGTGAGAAGAGTTCGTGCTTCTATCAAGGTAGGAAGAGGGGGAAAAAAGAAATAAAGAAACAAAAAGCCTCCAAGGGGGAGGGGTCCCCGAGGAGCCGGGCTAAGGCCGCCGGGAGTGCCCCCAGGACAGGAAAGCCCCCGGGAGAAGCAGGAGCTTCACCAATCTTCCCCGACGGAAAGGCACTCTCAGGGACTTAGAGCAGGACCCCAGGAGGGCGGTGATGCCCTCAGGATCCCTGGGACACTAATAGAGCACCTGCGCCCCGGGGAGAGTGTGCCCAGCTCCCTAAAGGGCTGCAGCGCGCACGGATCGACCGGGAAGCAGCTCAGGGGGGCTCGGGTGGTGGCTCTGGGCTGAGGGGGCTGCGGGGGCCCGGGAGGGCGATTCCAGCAGCACAGGCCCACAAGGAGCCCAGGGTCCTGAGGGACACAACCCAGGATCCGACCACCCCCCGGGACAGGCAGAGGCCAGGACGGCACAGGACAGCAAGGACACTCCTGCCCCAAGCTGAGCAGATCAGCAGCCGGCCCCCGGAGCCTCCAGGCCTCTGCAGACAGAGAGCTCTGTAGTTACTGCGGGAGCTGAATCCAGGGCTCCGGAGCTGGCCACTGCCACTGTAGTTGTTCCTCCTGGGGCCTCACAGGGTAAACAACCCCCACTGAGCCTCTCGGTGGCCTCACGAGATAAACAGGATAAACATTACTCACTGAGCCCTGCACCAGGCAGGGGGCTGAGCAGCTCCCCCAAGTGCTCACCCCTGAGAATCAGCACAGCAGGCTCCTCCCCCAGAAGACCAGCTAGACAGACAGGGGAAAAGCAAGTTATTGACCAAGCAGCACTGGAAAGTTCCAGGTGAAGTCGAGGGATTTACAGTATATAGAATCAGAGGATACTCCCCCTTGTTTTTTGTTTTCTGTTTGCTTCCCCTCCCCTTTTTTTTCCTGTTCTTCTCTTCTCTTTTTCTTCTTCTTCTTTTTTTTTCTTTTCTTCTTTCTCTCCTTTTGCCAATACAACTTGTTTTTGGCCACTCTACACTGAGCAAAATAACTAGAAGGAAAAACTCACATCAACAGAAAGAATCAGAAACAGTCCTCTCTCCCACAGAATTACAAAATTTGGATTAACATTCAATGTCAGAAAGCCAATTCAGAAGCACTATTATAACGCCACTGGTGGCTCTAGAAAAAAGCATAAAGGACTCAAGAGACTTCATGCCTGCAGAATTTAGATCTAATCAGGCAGAAATTAAAAATCAATTAAATGAGATGCAATCCAAACTAGAGGTCCTAACAACAAGGGTTAAAGAGGGACAAGAACGAGTGAGTGGCATTGAAGACAAGTTGATGGCAAAGAGGGAAACTGAGGAGAAAAGAGAAAAACAACGAAAAGATCATGACGATAGATTAAGGAAAATAAATGACAGCCTCAGGAAGAAAAATCTACATTAAATTGGGGATCCTGAGGGCACTGAAAGGGACAGAGGTCCAGAATATGTATTTGAACAAATCCTAGCTGAAAACTTTCCTAATCTGGGAAGGGAAACAGGCATTCACATCCAGGAAATAGACCCCCCCCCAAAAAAAAATCAATAAAAACTGCTCAACACCTCAACATTTAAGAGCGAAGCTTGCAAATTCCAAAGATAAAGAAAAGATCCTTAAAGCAGCAAGAGACAAGAAGCCTCTACTTTTATGGGGAGAAATATTAGATTAACAGCAGACCTCCCAACAGAGACCTGCCAGGCCAGAAAGGGCTGGCAAGATATATTCAGGGTCCGAAATGAGAAGAACATGCAGCCAAGAATACTTTATCCAGCAAGGCTGTCACTCAGAATAGAAGGAGAGATAAAGAGCTTCCAAGATAGGCAGAAACTGAAAGAATATGTGACCACCAAGCCATCTCTGCAAGAAATATTAGGGGGATTCTGTAATAGAGGATGTCCAAAGGAACAATCCACAAAAACACGGACTGCATAGGTATCATGATGAAACTAAATTCATATCTTTTAATAGTAACTCTGAATATGAATGGGCTTAATGACCCCATCAAAAGCCACAGGGTTTCAGACTGGATAAAAAAGCGGGACCCATCTACTTGCTCTACAAGAGACTCATTTTAGAGATAAGGACACCTACAGCCTGAAAATAAAACGATGTAGAACCATGTACCATTCCAATGGTCCTCAAAAGAAAGCAAGGGTAGCCATCCTTATATCAGATAAACTAAAGTTTATCCCGAAGACTGTAGTGAGAGATGAAGAGGGACGCTATATCATACTTAAAGGGTCTATCCAACAAGAGGACTTAACAATCATCAATATATACGCCCCGAATGTGGAAGCTGCCAAGTATATCAATCAGTTAATAACCAAAGTTAAGACATAATTGGATAATAATACAATTAAACTTGGTGCCTTCAAAGTAGCGCTTTCTACAATCGACAGTTCTTTTATGCTCAACATCTCCAAAGAAATAAGAGCTTTAAATGATACACTTGACCAGGTGGATTTCACAGATATCTACAGAACTTTACATCCAAATGCAACTGAATACACATTCTTCTCAAGTGCACATGGAACTTTCTCCAGAATAGACCACATACTGGGGCAAAAATCAGGTCTTAACCAATACCAAAAGATTGGGATCGTCCCCTGCATATTTTCAGACCGTAATGCTTTGAAACTACAACTCAACCGCAAGAAGAAGTTCAGAAGGATTTCAAACACGTGGAGGTTAAGGACCATCCTGCTAAAAGATGAAAGGGTCAACCAGGAAAGTAGAGAGAATTTAAAATATTCATTAAAACTAATGAGAATGAAGATACAACCATTCAAAATCTTTGGAATACAGCAAAAGCAGTCCTGAGGGGGAGATACATCGCAATACAAGCATCCATCCAAAAACTGGAAAGGACTGAAATACCAAAGCTAACCTTGCAACTAAAGAAGCTGGAGAGGGAACGGAAAATGAAACATTCACCCAGCAGAAGAAGCCAATTAATAAAGATTCGAGCAGAACTCAATGAAATAGAGATCAGAAGAACTGTGGAACAGATAAACAAAACCAGGTGTTGGTTCTTTGAAAGAATTAATAAGAGAGGTAAACCAGGAGCCAGCCTTATTAAAAAGAGGAGTTACCCAGCAAATAAAATGGTGGTCCAGGCACTGGTGACCTGACTGACTCACGCGGCCCTGAGTGCTCCCCAGGGCTCTCAGAGTGCCGACCGCTCCCCCAATGGTGGGGCGGCTGGTGGCCTTGCCCAGCCCGAGCCTCCTGGCCCCAGCGGCCCAGGGGAGGCGGGAGATGAGGACCCCTTGGTGGAGGGCAGTTTCCACATGAAGACGGCTGCCCTGGTGGTATTCCTGCTCCTCAAGTATCGCAACAAGCAGCCCACCAGCAAGGCAGAGATGCTGGAGGTCTTCACCACAGAATACCAGGACGACTTCCCCGCCACCTTGAGCCAAGCGTCCATCTGCTTGTGGCTGGTCTTAGGCCTAGATGTGATTGAAGTGGATCCCAGCGAGCACTCCTACGTCCTCCACCCCATCCTGGGCCTCACCTGGGATGGGATGCTGAGCCATCAGTGGGGCCTGCCCAAGACCGGCCTCCTGGGGCTGGTCCTGGGGTTGATCCTCCTGCAGGACGGATGTGTCTCCGAGGAGGAGGTGTGGGAAGATCTGGGGTTCACGGGGGTGGACGATGGCCAAGAGCACATTATCTGTGGGGAGTCCGGGGACCACCTCACCAACGTCTGGGAGCAGGAAGGCTACCTGGAGCGCCGGCAGGTGGCGGGCAGCAACCCTGCCCGCAACAAGTTCCTGTGGGGCCCAGGGCCTCTGAGGAAACCAACAACTTGCAGGTCATGGACTTTGTGCTCCAGGTCGGTAGCAAAAACCTGGGGTCCTCCCTGGTCCTGTGAGAACAGATTCTGAGATAAGGAAGAGGGGGCTGCAGCCCCAAGGGCGGCCAGGCCCTTTCCAAGCTTTTGTGGGGCCGGTATGAAGGGAGGCCTTAGGGTGCTTCCTCCCGGTGTTGTCCTGTTGGGTGTGTAAAGAGGAAGACCTGGGTGTTCTCAGGGGTTAAGGGCCAGGACACTTTGGGGGAAAGCAGGGCCAAGAGCCTCTCTGGGAGCCTGGGCTCTGCAATGACCCTGGCATCCAGAGCTTGGTTTCTTTGAGAAAGCTCCCCATGTTTGTTCCTTGGGATAAAAGGGTTCCCCAGGCCAGTGTGTGAGGGACACGCACCCCTTTGCGATCGTACTTCCCCAATTCAAGAGTTAGAGTTTTGTCATATCCTCCATACAACTTGGGAGAACGCTCCTGTTTGGGATCGGGATGAAATCACAGGGCAATAGCGTTGGAATCTGTTGGAAAGGCCAAGAGTGCAGCAGGCAAGTGCTGGAGGGTGGAAATAGGAAAATAAACCTTGTTCACTTTTCATTTCTACCTTTGCCGTGTGTCATTTTTCCAAAGTATCGTCAATGTGCGCTCCTGCATTCACTTGAGTTTTCAGGAACGGGAGAGAAGGGTCCTAATGCGAGGGGAGCCCTGCTGGCAGCTCCCTCACTGCCACACATCGGCTGAGCTCTGCTCCCTGCAATGCCCTGCGTGTGAGCAGTGAGGACAAGAGGGGCCCAGGGTCACGCTGCCTTCGGGGACTGTGTCTAGCAGCCACTGTCAAACAGGAAGGCGGGGAAGGGTGTTGCTCTGAGATCAGTGCTAGCCCGCCAGCCCCGAATTTTCCTGGAATTGTGGGAGCTCTGATTTGCCCCCAGCGGGGCAAGAATCCTGCCCCAGTATCACAGCCATTGAATCCTATGTGGTCTGGGAAGGTTGTGTGCAGACAGCTCATTCTGCTCAGTTTCTCTTCGGTTCCCCTTGCTCTCTCATCCTGGGATATGTCTCGGGATCAGGAAATTCTTAGAGGAGAGGGTGTGGTGGTGGACGTTACAATAAGGCTGGACCTTCTCCCAACCACTAACGGTCCTCAGTCTCCAGTGGTCCCATGTGCCGGTCTGTCCTGAAATGGGACAATACCAGAGCCAGGCAGGTGGCAGTGCATCAGGGGAAAGAGCACATTGTCAGCCCATGGAAATTTTCGAGGTTCCTGCCACAGGAAGTGCAGCAAGGTGCTAGGATTGACGAGGGATCGCTGCCCGGAACCACCACAGCCAGGTGAGTGTGCAAAGTAGTGACAATCAGATGTGATCCTGCCTTGGAAGCACCCGCCCCACAGCTGGTGGGCGCTTGGGGACATTCTGTAGACAAGCCTCTGTGCCCCACAGAGAGGGCCGGTGGGCAGTCCTTCCTGCCACCTGACTCTCGGGTCCCCGAAGCGCGGCCATCAATCCCCTTGGGCCCCACACCAGGTTCCTTCTGGAGGCCGGCAGCCCGCTGCCCAGCGGCCAGGATGGAATCAGGGACGTCCTGCTCCTGGGGCTCAGCCGGCAGCCCACACAGCCCCTGCTGCCCGCCCTGCCCTGTGTCTCCTGTCCGTGGGCTCAGCCTGCAGATTTTGGGGCTGGTCCTGTCTCCCCACTGCCAACTGCTCCCTCCCCAGTGCTGCTGTTCAGGGGCGCTCATCTTGCTGTGGGGGTCCCCAGACGGCGATGCCCTCTCTGCCTACCTGTGCTCCCAGGGATGCTGACCAGGCCACGCTGGTGGTGCATGTCTTAGGGGCTGGTAAATGACACTCCTAGCCTGGTGACCATGGCGACTCTGCCAGGTGGGTATTGTCAGAGAACTCCTGGGTCATAGCCATCGTTCTGTGAAGCTGATGTCCTCATGAAGGCCACTGCGAGGTTGGCTCTCTGAGGCTGAGGCAGAGACGGGGTGTGTACCTATCAGCTATCCCCAGAGCCGCCGGGACCCTAGGGTCCCGAAACGGGCACTTTGAGTAGAGGAAAGTGTAGTGGGTGATGGCGGTGGTCACCGGGATGCTCCCCCACACCCTCACAGGCCCCCAGGCTCACATGAGGATTTTGTAAGCAGCCGACCAGGAGGGCCTTTGTGTGCCCTGGAGGCAGGCAGTCCAGAAGGTTGGTTGCCCCACGAGAAGGGGGAGGAGGAGCACCTGCCATCCTGAGGCTGGTGGCCTTGACACAAGTCACAGGAGCAGGCCCTGTGGGACAGTTCCGGCTGGTTGCGGGGACCCTGCATGCTGTCCTGGGAGGGAATTGACTGCTAGGGCCCGGGATTTGATCCACGCCACCATGGACTGCTGGCATGGAGCCACAGAATGCCTGAGCACCAGCATGTGGGTCTTCGGGGAGGCATCTCCGGGGTGCCACGTCCTTCCCACAATGTCTGTGTTCACACACAGCAGCCGGGTGTCTGGCAGTTGTCACCAGGCCATGGCGGATTATGCACGAGGTCCCCTGTCCCCAGCAGGAAGTCTTGACGTTCTCTAGATGCCCTGAACCAGTGCCCTGACAGGATGGCACAAGGCCCCTCGGCTGCAGTCCTGCTCCTGAGGAGCCCCCCTGCCCAGTGATGGCCAAGCCTGCTCTGAATCCACCCCCTTGGCTGGGCTCTGACCTGCTGTCTGGCCTCCACCTGCCTGCCCTGTGTGACAAATACCACTGACACCTGCCCTTGGGCCATTCCTGGTCCTGACTTGGGCCTCCCTGCCTGTCCTCAGGCCCGGAGTTGGCCAAGCCATGCTGGCCCCGCCCCCAGAGACATCGGGAGTGCCAAGGATCCTTGGGACTCTCCCTTGTGGGGATGCAGTACGGGTCCTTAGACCCCCTGGGTGGGGTATTCACCTGCTGGCGTTCTGGGTGGCTGACGTGCGGCCTGCCCAGGGCAGTGAGCCTGTGGGACGACGTGGGGCCCCAGTCAGCTGGGAGACAAAGGGCCAGACTGGGCCAGGGTCAAACCTGAACCCCAGGGCCGCCCTTGAGGGGCCACAGCCCCGTGCATGGGCGATTCTCTCCCTCCTCACACACTTGGTCCTGCCCCCATACGGCCCTGGAGCTTGGCATCCAAGTAGGAATGACAGTGACCCCAAGGCGCTGGTAAGAGGCCGTGTGGGTGGGGGCATGTGTCAGCCTGCTGCTGGCATCAGTGCCCTGCATTCCCACAGCCCCCCAATCATGGGATGTGGAGAATCTGCACAATGCCCCCCCCCCGGAGGACAGGTGGACCCCTGTTGTCGGCAGGGAAAACACTGAGGCCCAGGCCATCGAGCTTGGCCCCTGGAGGACGCTCAGCTGGATGGGGCGATGTACCACTCCCCCTGACCCGAAGGACACTCCGCGAAGCTGACCCTGTGCATGGATCACACGGGTCACCCGGGCATATTGTCCCTGCAAGGTCTCGCATTGCTGTGCATTGGGCAGGGTGCTGCCCAGATATATAATGCCCAGTCCCCATCGGCGTCCACAGACCCCGTGGTCGTTAGCATGTGTCTAGGGCCTGCTTTCCCCGGGTGTGGAGATTGGGAACCAGGCAATGGTTGTCTTCTGATACCAGGCCTGGGAGGAAGGAGGTCCTGCTCTCCCACTGTGGATGTGTTACCCAGGCCTGTTCCCCTCCCAGGTCACAAGTGAGCAAAAGTGGTCCCTCTTGCCTGGAGCTGGCTAGCGTGACTGTCAGGTCCCTGGATGGGACACAGAGAGTCCAGCGCTGGGCCGGACTCTAATGACCCTGGGCTCCCTGTCCTGCTGTGGACGCTCAGCCCAGAGTTCTCAGAGCACGGTGGGGGTCCCACCTGGAGGCTGTGGGGACGACGCCTGCTCCAATGCACCCCCAGGGATGCTCTGATGCCCCCTTCCCTGGACGGGCCCCTCCTGAGCATCTGGTTTACTCCAGGCTGCAGGGAGGCAGCTAGGCAGCAGGTGGCTCATGGGGTGCTGAGCTGGGTCCTCGAGATGCCCTGGCCAAGAACAACACCTGCCCAGTACCTGTCGGCAAGGGCAGGACCGGGGGAGACCTCGCTGTGTGTGGCGTCTTTGGACAAGGCCTCGGAGTCCTGGGTGGGCCCGCGGGGGCTTCTTCCACTGGTTAGGGTGGCGAGGAGCTCTGTGCAGACACAGGACACAGGGGTGCCTGTGTGCCAGGAAGGCCCCTTGGGACCCCCACGTGGAGGCTGCCAATGGACCTGGGCTCTGAGGGAGCCCCTGCCACAGTCCCACTGAGCCAGAAGCAAGATGAGTTGTCACCTGGCCAGGCCTGCAGGGAGGGAGCGGGTCCTGAGGTGTGCGCGAGGCAGAGGAGGCCAGAGTCGCAGCTGGGTCCGGCTTTGAGGCACCTGGAGGACAGACGGCTGGAGTCACCCTGTGGATCCTTAGGCGTCCTGCCGCCCAGTTCATCTGTGTGTTGGCTTCGGCTCTTGCTTTTCAAAACGTGTTCATCACCCATTGAGTTCTGTACATTTCCGTGGACTTGATGTCGGAGAGTCTCGTTTGCACAGAAAGTGTGCTCGCCTTGCACAGAGTCTCCGGACCCTGCCGCCCCTGTTCCCCTGGTACTAGCATCACAGATCTTGGGTCAGGAGGTAAGACTAGAGAGCTCTCTTCCTTGGGATAGTATGAGCTCAAGGTCACCAGGTCCTCAGATTGCCTCCGTTTTCTGCTTGCTGCGCCTGTTTCCATTCCAGCATCCCATCCAGGGTGCCCCACCCCAGCGGGTGGTCGCGGCATCTCCCTAGCCCTCCCCTTGGCTGCGGGAGTCTCTCGGATGTTGGTGTTGATGAGCTTGCCATTTCTGAGAAGTCTGGTCGCAGGCGCGGTAGGATGTATGTCACCTGGGGTTGGAGAGATTTCTCCAGGCTTAGAGGGAGGCTGCAGCTTCCCGAGAGGAAGAGCACAGAGGAAAAGTGCATTCGTAGCACGCCATTGGGAGGGTGAGGACAGATTAGGAGGAGGGTTTGCCTCTGTCCATGAAGACCTTGACCTTGTGGAGGAGGCAGAGGCGGTCAGGTGTCCCCAATGCAAAGTGACTCTTGGACGTGCCTGTTCCACATTGTCCTGTGTGGCAGGAGGTCACTGCACAGCTCACCTCTGGGGTGAGGGACGATGCTCCCCCTCTTTGAGGGCAGGGTATCTACCCTGGTTTTCTGGACTGTTCCCGCAGGGCAAATTTGTCTTCTCCCATGCATTTGTTCCTTTCCCATCCATCACGTACTTCTCTCGCTAGGGACTCAGGATGTTTCTTTGAGTTGTAGGTTACATTCCTAAATGACTTTATTTGGTCGGTCAGCTGCTCCCAGCGTCGCTCATTGGAAGGTGTCTCAGTTTCCCTTTGATGAACAATGTGGTTGGATTGGAGTTTTGTTTTGTTTCTTTGTTTTTTGGTTTCTTTGTAACCAGGTCCCTACTTGGAGGCACCACAAGATGCTCCAGATGCTCCGGGCTCCTTGGGAAATTAGAATATATGGATTTCTTGATTTCTAGATCTCTGTGTCTATATTATGTCTGACTCTCTCTCCATCTCTGTCTTTTTCTCCATTGCACAGGTGTCTGCCCCCGCTTCCTGACACAGGCTCCTCAAGCCCTTGTCCACGGGGGTGCTAGGAGGCTCTTTTGCCCTACCATGTAGTCCTTGACCTGTGCTTTGACACAGGGCTCCTAAGCCCTTGTCAGTTCCCAAGCTATAGGAGAATGAGGGGCACCTTTTGTCCTAACCAGAGGCCCTGAGGGGGGCTCCAGGTGGCCCCAGAGGGGGATTGCTTGCCAGAGAGACTAACCATGATTAGAAGGTTGGAAAGTTCAGCCCCATCCCCCCATTCTCCAGAGCATGAGAGGCCCCGGACAAACAATCAATAATCAATCATGACAACACGAGGACGCCACCATGAAATCCAAATATTAATGGGGTTTGGGGGCTTCCAAGAGGATGAACACCTCTACATTCCAGGAGAGTGGTGCACCCAAGTCCTCGGGCACAGGTGGGCTTGTGCTCACGATCCTCTCGGGCCTCCCCTGGGGGTTGTCTTCACCTGGCCACTCCTGCCCTCTACTAGAAGAGTAAACATGTTCCTCTGAGTTCCTTGACCTGTTCTAGCAAATGGTCAGCTCCACGGCGGGAGGGCCGAGGGAACTTCCGATTTTAGCCCTCTCAGGCAGAGCCGTGGGGAACCTGGGGACCTGTTCCCTGGGACTGGCATCCACGGTGGGAGGCAGTCTAGTGGGCCTAAGCCCCTGACCCGTGGGGTGTGGTGCTGTCTCTGGGTAGAGAATGTGGGAAGCGAATCACTCATGGATTCGGGACACCCAGCTGGTGCTGTAGGGAATCGCTTGGTGTGAGGGGTGGGGGAGGGAAAGCCCACAGAAGTGTCAGATGTGTTTGGGGTGTGGCCGGGGTGTGGGAATAGAGAAGAGGACAAGGTCGTGGGGAGATCCATGACGGTGTGTTAGTCGCTCATGTGGTGTATCTCCTGCCTCAGTCCGGAATCATCCTGACGTCTGAGGGTCCTGCTTCCTTTCCTCCATGAATGGTTTTAGAAGCCACGATGTGCCTGCTGAGTGCGCTTCTTGTGACTGGGGTGTTACTAGTTCTTGGCCGTGTCTGCTGACAGACCTGGGAAACCTATACAGGGACCTCAGCCCTGCATCCACCTGTGTCCCCACACATTTCCTGTGCTGTGATCTCCTGTTCCTACAGGAAGTTTGCCTTGGCCTCTTGCTGACCACCCCCACTCACATCCAGTTCCAGCTGGATCCTTATAGGCTCCTGCCCTGGTTGATAAGTAAACACCCCTTTCAACAGTGAGAAACCCGGCTCCCCCAGTGGCCACCATTTGCATACTTGTCCATTCGGGTGTTTTTGTCCGGCAGCATCAGCGGTGTTCACCTGTGTCCACCATCTTGGGGAGCAGCTCCATGGCTTGGAACCCACAGCTTATGTCATCCCCTGGGGTTTATTCCCACAGAGTCCCCTGCCTCCAAAGCTCCTTAGCTCAGCACGCCATTCCCTGGCCCCTCCCGTGACGGTGAGTGACAGATTTGTAATACTTCTGCCAGGGTTGGGTTCCTGGGACAGTCTGCGTGCCTCCCTGGGATTGCACCGATGGTCGCCGTGATTGTCTGCACATGTGCACTGCGCGTCCCTGAAGGTACCCTCTCCTGTGTGGGCTCTCTGGGTTTAGAGAAGCGCGTGACACTGTAGAGCCACAGGGACAGGGTGGCACTGAATGGTTTCAGTGTCCTAATATATCCCCGGCCTTCCACCAATCGGGTCCTTCTTCCCTTTGCCCAAACCCACAGCACTAGCCCATCTTTTCAACGCGATTTGTCATTCAGCCTTTTCTAGATGCCACACACTGGGACCCCACAGGGTGAGCAACCTTTAAGACTGATTGGGAGTAATTTGAATGCTCTTTGTCTCTCGGTGAGTCTAGCTAAAGGTGGTTCTCGTCTCTTGATCTTTTCAGAGAACAAACATTTGTTCGCCTCAATCTTCTGTATTTCCTTTGTCTTTGTAAAGCCTTTCTGTGTAGGGAGTCTCCCACCCAGTGTGGGGCTGCAATGTCAGAGCTGCGCGCTCCCCCAACGGAGCCAGCCAGGCACCCCAATGTATCTCTGTTCTCTGTTTCACCTCTGTGCATTCTGTTTTCACTCACTCCCTTCGTTTTGCCTCCATAGGGTTTGCTTTGCTCCCTGGCCAGCTTTCCGGTGTTGAGGGCTAGGTGTGTGGGGTTTGTGTTTCTGTTTTTGAGACTTTATAGCTGCAGAATTCTCAGGGCTGCTTTGGCCTCATCCCATAAGCTTCGACATACCTGCTGGGGTTTTTGTTAATTTCAAAGAATTTACCAGTTTCCTGTTGACTCCTGCGGTGTGTGGGTGGCAGCCCGTGTCAGGTTGCTGGAGGCATCAGTGCCCGGCACTCCCACGGTCCCCCAATCATGGGACATGGAGCATTGGCAAGATGTCCCCCCCTCCCCAGAGGACAGCTGGACCCCTGCTAGCAGCAGGGAGGACCCTGAGGCCCACACCTTCGGGCTTGGCCCCTGGAGGGCGCTCACCTGCTGGGGCGTTGTAAGGCTCCCCCTGCCCCAATGGACGCTCCGCTAGCCTGACCCTGTGCACGGTCACATGGCTCATACAGTCACATGGGTCACCGGGGCATAGTCTCCCTGCAAGTTCAATCATTGCTGTGTGTTGGGCAGGGTGCTGCCCAGACGTATGAGGCCCAGTCCACATCGGCGTCCACAGACACCACAGTCGTTAGCGTTTGTCTTGGGCCTGCTTTCTCCGGATGTGGAGATTGGGAACCAGGCAACGCTCATCTTCTGAAGCCAGGCCCGGGGAGGAGGGAGGTCATTCTCTCCCGCTGAGGATGTGTTGCCCAGGCTCAAGCAATCAATAATCGATCATGGCCAAAAAAAAAAAAAAAAATCAATCATGGCAATGCAAGGAAGCCTCCATGAATTCCCAACACTAATGGGGTATGGGGGGCTTCCAGGAGGGTGAACACCTCCACATTCCAGGAGAGTGGTGCCACCCAAATCTTCGGGCACAGGTGGCCCTGTGCACAGGATCCTCCCGGACCTCCCCTGGGGGTTGTCTTCACCTGGCCACTCCTGCCCTCTACTCGATGGGTAAATGTGTTCCTCTGAGTTCCTTGAGCTGTTCTAGCAAATGGTCAGCTCCATGGCGGAAGGGCCAAAGGTACCTCCGATTTGTAGCCCTCTCAGGCAGAGCCATGGGGAAACTGGGGACCTGCTCCCTGGGACTGGCATCGACAGTGGGAGGCAGTCTTGTGGGCCTGAGCCCCTGACCCATGGGGTGTGGTGGTGTCTCAGGGTAGAGAGTGTGGGAAGCAAATCAATAATGGAAACGGGGCACCCAGCTGGTGCTGCAGGGAATCGCTTGGTGCGAGGGGTGGGGGAAAGAAAGCCCACAGAAGTGTTAGATGTGTTTGGGGTGTGCCCGGGGTGTGCGGTCTGTGTTTGTGTTGTTGGGCCTTTATAGCTGGAGAATTTCAGGGCTGCTTTGACCTCATCCTGTAAGCTTCGACATGCCTGCTGGGGTTTTTGTTCATTTCAAAGCATTTCCCAGTTTCCATTTGACTCCTGCGGTGTCCACTGGTCATTATTAGGGACCGAATCGCCGTGCCTCCCAGATTCCCGTGTTGCCACCATACGCCCGCACCTCCGAGTGTGTGTGTTGCTGGACTTTGGGCCTTCCACGTGCTGACACGTGGTGTGTTGCTGGCCTAGACTCGGGTCGAACCCCGTTAGGACCCTCCTGATGGAGGTCCGGGGCTCCCACTTCCCTGGCTGTGCCTCCGTGCATCCCGGGTTGGGGAGGTCCCAGAGGAACCAGGGGCTCCCAAAGAACAGCTTGGCCTTTTTGCCAGGATCACCCTGGGGAGGAGTAGGTTCCTTTGCCCAGAGGCTTGGGGAGCACAGTGGGCCCGGCCCTCCAGGGACCTGGTGGCGAGGTCCATCCCAGCAACATGGCCCCAGACCATTTCTGACGACCTGCGCTGGGCCGAACGCTGTGGCCTGGGGCACGTCCCTGCACCTTGCACCACGCCACTGACCTGCTGGAGCTGGAGGTATGGACGAGATGCTGGCGGGGCCTCTCTGACACTTACCTGCCGGTCCGCGGTGCACACTTCCCGCAGAGGCCTTCCTCCTGAAAGTTCTCTCCAAACTTTGCGGCTGTTCTCCCCACCCCAGCGAGTGCCCAGCGCCCGAGCCCCAGCCGGCATCCGGCCCCACAGGACAAGCCCCTTTGGTGCCCCAGCCTGCCGCGGCTGCGGACGAGCTCCACCTTTGATGTAGCTGAAGCGCCAGGAATGGACTAAGTGAGGAACCTCAGCACCTGGCCTCGGACTTGTCTGGGGCCCACAGCCACCCCCGGCAGCCTGGGGCCACGAGCTCGGCCACCAGGCCACGGAATGCAAGTTTCCCCCTAGCCAGAGACATGCCACTTTGCCAGAGCATTGGCCACATGCTAGCCTCACATCCCCTGAAGGCCAAGCAGGCCGCTGGCTCATGGGAAGATCAGCTGCCTTTCTGGAGGACCAAGAATAGGAGACCCATGGGCCTGCGGCTCCCTTGGGCCCAGTGCCGAGCCCCAGTGGGGCGGGCAAATCCATGCTAATCGGGAAGTCTGGAGGAGGAGGCACTAGTGGGCAGAGTGGAGAACTGGGGACAGGGCGGGCTTTTGAGAGTGGCCTGGATCGGGAAGTGGTTTTCCTTTCAGGGAAGGACATGTAAGAATAATTCTTCCCCTGCCAGAGTGTAGAGATGAAGCCCGAGATTGGATTGGTGGGCCCACCCCAAGGACCTCTGTCCTCTGTGGGGAGGGAGCCTCTCGGGGGCAGCGCAGGCTCCTTCCCCATCTTGTGTCATAACCCCCTCGTAGGATGGGCCTCTAGGGCTGTCCCTAGCAGTGGGTTGTGACGGCCGCCACGGGGCTTGAGGGGGGAAGATCCACAGAGCTCCTGCTCCTAAGCTCACTGCCACGCCATCCTGGCCTAGAGGATTTTCTGTCTTTGCTCCCTTGTACAACCCCAACTTGGGCCCCATATTCCGCAGGATGCCAGCTGCACTAGCTGTGCGCAAATGACGGATCTCGTGCTTTCTAACTCTTTTGGCGTAATAGAGATATTCTGCTTCTGTGTCTTGTGTATGTTGATCAAAGGCCCTCGATCCTGCGCCGGGCTCTCAGGGACACGGGCAACCCCAGGGATAAGTCGGCAGCAGCTCCAGGTCTGCAGGGCAGGAATGCTTTGTGCTTTCTCAGCAGGGAGAACGAGTATGTGGAGTGCGTAGCCTACTCAACGACCTCGTTTTTGCCGATTAGAGCTGGCTTTTCTGCCGTAGTGTTCTCTTGAACCCCTCGACCTGCAGTGTTCCACGGGAGATGCCAGGTCTTAAGTCAGTTGCGCCATGACGTGACCTTCCCCCACTGGAGGATGGGAAATTGGTCTGAACAGGAAGAGCTGGAACAGGAGGCAGGGTTAGGAGAGGCCCCACCGGCGGACAGGTGCCCGGGGAAGCCGGGATGAGTCGAGGGTTGTCCAGATGTGTAACCCGGGATTCCTGATCCAGACTTCTAGGCCTGGGGCACCGGCCTCACTTTACATACCAGACCCATCCTTTGCTGGGTTAGGCCGAGTCGACCTCGCACAACAGGGCATGTGTGTGTGCATGTGTGTGCCCGTGTGTGCACGTGGGTGCGTTAAAACACCACGTGTGTTTTAAATGTGAGTTGGTGAGGATAGGTTACGGGTAGTAACCCTGGACCCAGGTCGAGCTGCCCAGGGATGGGAGTAGGAAGCAAAGGCTGATTGTCTTAACCTTAGCAATTCTGGGCTTTTCCTGGCTTCCAGAGAGATCATAAGGCACGGCCCCTTTGCGGCGCCCAGAGCCAGAGTCCTGTCCTGCTGCAGCAGTGATTAGGGTCGTGGTAGCGAAAGGATAAAAGGAGGTTTTCTTCAACGTGTGGCCAGATGACCACAAACCTACCTCACTGTGTTCAAACGGGACACATGCGCTGGAACGCGTCGTGGGGTGCGTGTCTGCCCCTGGGTCCCAGTCTCCCCTTCTGCAGCCCCCTCTTGTGACCGCATTTGTCTGGGTTTTATAGGGCTTCATGCATGGCTGACTGTGTGATTGCTAGGTGGCCTGATTTGTGTCAACATAATGTGTTGCTCTTCTCCATGTTCTTTTGGGGCTTTATTGTTGACAAACTTATTTTTGCACTGAGAACACTACCCAAAGCATCTTCCAGACAAGGTTCTGCGCCAGGAAAAGAATCTGGAAACACAACTCAGTGACCCCTCTTGAAGTATGGCAGCCTCAGGGGGACGAGGGCTCAGTGACCACGTCGGAGCATGTGCATGTCCTAGGAGCTCTTGCCCCTTCTTGGGGGGACCCCTTCCTGCCGTTGAATGGAAAAGAGAGGAGAGCGCTGTCTTGCGGTTCTGGCGGGAGGCCCCCTTCCCTACCCCCCACTCGCCTGATGTGGGAGACCTCCTGGTATCTACCACCCATAATCGCTCTGGAGAGATTGTGGAGCTCATTTCTTAGGCTCCTTCAGACAATCGCCCTTTAAAGAGGCGCATCGCTAAGACAGTGCATTGTATAGAAGAGGGACATCCCGGCAACCGGGGCTTTGTTCTTCCCAGGTCGACCCAGGATAGCCTCGAAACATTTCATTTAAAAGGGAGAGAGAGGGAGTCCCAGGTCCAGTTCCTGCAGCAAAAGCCAAGCGTAGATGCTACCGTCTGGGCGCCCGTGAGCACCCCTGCACTGCAACGTTGGAGGGCTCTGGGGGCGGCTTTCCCCACCCGAATCTGGGTGCTGGGGACGGGGGCACACGTGAGCCCTCCAACCTGGGGCGACCCGACCTTTGGTGTGTTGAACGCTTTGGCCCCGTGGGACCAGGGTCCCCACCCAAGAGGGAAATGGGCCTGCTGGGTGGGAGCACAAGGCCCCGGTTAGCCCTGAGCCCCAATGCTCAGTTCTCGTGCCCACCCAGTGCCTCCACGGGCATCTGTCGGTCCAGAAGCGGGACCCCGGGCACCTAAGTGTGGGCAGGGCCATGCACGCACCAGTGGCAAGCTGTGATCCATCCTCACCCAGGGCAGCAGACGGAGCTGAGGCCTCCCAGTTGCTTGGCAAGAAACGTCCCAGAGTCAGGGAGCACCTGGCTTCAGCAGACAACGGCCCAGTCACCGTCCAGTTTATTGCCCTGCCCGAGGTCCAAACCATTTACCTGCAGTAGGGAGTGCAGTAGGGGCAATCTGGGGGCCCAGACATAGGTGACAGGTATCCCAGAAAACAGTGGCAGACCGGGCAGTAGGGGAACAGGCCTGGGGGACGAGGAAATGGGGGGCATGGGGCCATGGGCCCCGCAGCAACCATGGGCACCCACGAGTGTCACAGAGGCAGCAGCCCAGCCTTGGGGAGCACCAGGGGAGCGAAAGCTGCCTACCCCGTGAATCATTCGACCTGCACGGGTCCCCATTCCGCACCCCGCCACTGACTCCTAGGCAAGACTCGGGGCCTCCGTGACAGGGGGTTGCCACTGGCCTCACACCGGGCTTACGTCCCTTGACCGACATAGCAGGGACACCAGGTCCGGCTCGTGCCCGGGGTATGAGCTCCGAGATCCTTCTCAGGGCTGTGTGGCTAGGAGGATCAGTAAGAGGTGGCCAGGCAGAGAAGCTTCTTTAGCACATTCGCCCCCTCGTGCACGGCCAACTCCACCCCAACTCGATTCTGGCTTGGCACTCGATGACCCCCGGAGATTTCTGTGTCTCCAGCCTTGAGAGTATTTTGTCTAACAGCAAGTCCTAAATAGTCTGTGGCCGCTGGCTTCCAGTAGGTCACATCCCGTCACTGGTGGGTGAAAACCCTGGACTAAAATGCCACCTGAGTTGGCGCAGAACATACCAGGGGGAGCTAGCCAGAATCACAGGGCATTTTGTAGCAATGTAAGTGTTCCTCAGCCCCTGGTGTCACCGGGCGATACCTCAGGACCACCAAACTGCCCATTTCAGGGTAGACTGTCTCGAGCCTCGAGAATCCTCTCGGCAGGCTCCTCAGCTGTAACAAGGCGGCTGCGTGGTCCCCAGCCAAAGGTCGAGTCTCCAGGGTGTCCGTCCGTCTTTCCCTCTACACTCTGTCCATTCAGGCTGTACCTGAGGGCTCATTAGAGATGTTTGGCCGCCCGTGGCCACCCAAGGCCATGTGCACGCTGGCTGGGAGTACCCGTGTCCTGGTCCACATCTAAAGTACTATGCACATGGTACCATGGAAAAGTTGGAACCGGTTTATTGAACACCTGCAGGGAGCAAAACTAGTGGACTGCACTACCTTTGTCACACACCAGGCAGGGAAGGCTTTGCCACTCCAGATGCTCCCCCTCTCCCTCGGAGACAGCAGGCTGCCAGACCCAGGGCCCGGGGGCACTGGGGGTGCTCAGCGTCAGTGGGGCCAGGCTGAGACACATCTGCTGCCCCCTGCATTAAACCCTCCCCTCCTCTCCTGGGTGAGTCCGTCGGTGACACTTTCCCTCCTGTAACAAACGGCTGCTTGTTCTCAGGCAGGAGACTCTCAGCCTGGAGGATCTGCGTCCCTCTATGCTCACTCGCGGTTCTCCCAGCAGCTCTCGGAGCCTGAGGTTTCTTTGGTGGATCGGAAGAGACAGCTGTGGGAGGGAAGAGATGTTACAGCCTCCTGTGTCTATAGCACAAATGTAACTCCAAGCACATCCCCAAGTTCTGACTAAGTCCTGCAGTATAGGTAATGATGTTCCCTGCCCTAAAGCCATGAAACCTGTCCACCTGGAGCCATAGTATCCTCCTGACCTTGACTCCATCTCACCAACGAGTCAGAGGCAGACCACGTTGAGGAACCTGGAGCTCCTTGCTCAGGGCTTCAGTGAAAACAGAGCCTACCTAATTTCCCCTTTGCTGACTAATGTCCTAGGGAGTAGACACCTTCCCAAGTCCTTTGGGTGGAGGGCCCTGCCACCCAGCTGTGATCCAAGTCCTTGGTGTCTCTTCAATCCTCCCATGTCACCATTTTCCCCCAACTTGATTTCATACCTTGAAACACTTGAGGTTGACTTCCAAATTCCAGAATCCAAACTGTCAATTGACTGTCTTATAACGGAATGCTGCCTACCTACCAGGCCATCAGCCATCCCTAAAGGAGACATACATTCATCTGTTGTTCCTTGCTCTGTCCTTCTGGTTTCCCCACGCCAGTCATATCAAGACAGTTCATCTTGTGACAGTGACCCTGTCACAAAACTTTTTGAGCTAAGAATATAGTTCTGCTTATGAAAATGTAGGTAAAACCCCACCAGATCCTCAGCAGTACATTTACTCTCAGCTGTGAAAACTTTGTTCCATGTCACAGAACAGTGTATGTCCATTCCTTGGAGCAGTGAGATTTCAAGGTTATGTTCACTTCAATACCTGAGAAATAATACACATTTAGATATTGGTAAAAATTTGGTATTTCAAAGTCAAACTGATTCTATGGAATAACTTATGTGATGAATCAGATCATTCACTGGATATCATTGAAATCAGTTTCCTAATGTGAGTTACCAACGATGATTAGAAGGGTAGCCAAATGCATTTAAAAGCCACATAAGGAACTACACAAGCAATGACATCAGCAAAATGTTAAAGTTTAACACTAGTAGATCAATCAATATAATTGGCCACATGTAATAGTCAGGATGGTTCAGGAAAATTAAAACCACTATAAATATTTAACACGGAGGAAATTTAATGCAAGAAATTGGTCATGCAAGTGATAGAGAAGCCAAGCAGAGGAGAATTGGGAAAACCAATAATTAGCATTACAAGGAAATCACTCCCACCTCTAGGCCTGAAGAACAAAGAGAGGAAATAGTGTTACTAGAACCTGGGTTCAGGATTCAGCAGAATCTATAGCCATGATGGGTCAATCTGATGTAGCTGGAGGCATGAAGAATATGTAGCCATTGAAGGAAATTCCAATTGATGTAGAGGAAGAAAGAGAAAATCTCTGACTGCTTCTATTCTTCTGGGTTCTAATGTCTTAATAGTGTGTCAATTAGCTGAACCAGAATGGCAAATGATGGTGAGTTTAGGAATTGTTTCCTCAGTCATTAGAAACGACAAATACCCACCATTTGCTTCAATGTGGAGGGACCTGTAGGGTATTATGCTTAGTGAAATAAATCAATCAGAGAAGGACAAACATTATATGGTTTCATTCATTTGGAGAATATAAGAAATAGTGAAAGGGAAAAGGGGAAAGGAGAGAAAATGAGTGGGAAATATCAGAGAGGGTGACAGAACATGAGAGACCCGTAAATCTGTAAAACGAACAAGTGGTGGTGGAAAGGGAGGTGGGCGGGGGTTGTGGTGACTGGGTGATGGTCACTGAGGGGGGCACTTGATGGGATGAGCACTGGTTGTTATGGTATATGTTGGCAAATCGAACTCCAATAAAAAATATAGAAAAAAAAAGATTTTCTGTCTCCCTCTACACCCCCTCCAAAAGAATAAATAAATCGTTTAAAAAATTCAAACAATACAGATGAAGCTATACAGCATGACATGTATGGTATAGGCCAAATGGAAATCAAAAAATAAATATATAATCTTAAATACATGCATCAGAAAAAAGAAGTAGTTAAAGTACCTATGAAATTCAAGAAGCTTGGGAATGAACCCAAAGGAATAAAAGGTTGTATTGAACCCAAAGGAATAAAAGGTTGGAAATAATGAAGATAAGTGTAGAAATAACATTTTAGAAAGGAGTAAGACCAGCTAACAAATGCCAATTCTTTGAAAATACTAAAAAAAACATACATTTTCTTGCAATAATGACCAGATACTGAGGTGGGCACTTGACGGGATGAGCACTGCGTGTTATTCTGCATGATGACAAATTGAACACCAATAAAAAATGAATTTATTATTTTAAAAAAATGACCAAATAATGTTTGTCCTTCTCTGATTGACTTATTTCACTCAGCATAATACCCTCCAGTTCCATCCACCTTGAAGCAAATGGTGGGTATTTGTCTCATTCATTTGGGGAATATAAATAATAGTGAAAGGGAATATAAGGGAAGGGAGAAGAAATGGGTAGGAAATATCAGAAAGGGAGACAGAACATAAAGACTCCTAACTCTGGGAAACGAACTAGGGGTGGTGGGAGGGGAGGAGGGCAGGGGGTGGGGGAGAATGGGTGACGGGCACTGAGGGGGACACTTGACGGGATGAGCACTTGGTGTTATTCTGTACGTTGGCAAATTGAACACCAATAAATAATAAATTTATTATTTAAAAAAACAAACTGGACATTAAATAGATGGTTTTTTAACCTCCCTGATATTTGCAGTAAAATTTTAATGGGATGCCCTATTTGAAACTGGCTACTAAACACATATGCAGAGAAATGAACTTACCTAGGAGATCAAAACCCAGAGTTGCCCTCAATAGTTGTGTGAAAGAAGACCATGGAAGTCAATGTGGAGCAAACATCTATTAGGTTGAATGCTTTAAAATCCTCCTACGAGGAGAAAAATGGTGCCTTAGTGGACGTGCTAGCTCAGATTAAAAGGGAAAAATAACCATCCTTCTCTGGCCTCTTCTCTGCGTACCAGCCCACAGGAAAGTCCTGGCTTGCAGTGTGCCTAATGGCACTGGTGCAGGTGTTCAGGCAAGTTCAGTCCTGTGGAGGGCAACAGATACTCAAAGGTTGAGATGTGACTCATGGATCAAAAGGAAGGAGAAAATTCTCAGCCTACTGACATGATAGTTGCAAAGGGCAGCATAGAAAGGTACTATTGAGTAAAGAATGGCAAATCTTCCCACTGACATTTACATGATCCTCTTAAAATTACATGATATTGTATTTGAAAGCATCTGTCATATAGTCGGCGCTTAAAATTTGGAGACTATCCAAGCAAACCTGGCCTTCTCAGAAAGTCCTGCAAGAAATGAAGAAGCTTGTGGTCATCACAAATTACAAGGGTCACTTTTAATTGAGCACCACCTACTGTGTAACAGTGTGTGGGAGAGACTACAAATACTCACCGGATCTTGTCCTCCTTTCCCTCCTGGATTCAGGGACACTACATTTCCAGTTGGCTTGTAGTTAGGAAGGGTCATGTGACTAGCTATTGTCACTGAGATATGAGCAAAAGCATTGTTTGCCCCACCTGAAGCCAGTATGCCATTTCTGTGCTTTCTCTTTTACTCAGAAGCAGACATGGTAATCTTTTTTTTCTTTTTTTCAAATATTTTATCTACTGGGGCACTTGGGTGGCTCAGTTACTTAAGTTTCTGCCTTTTGCTCAGGTCATGATCTCAGGGTCCTGGGATCAAGCCCTACATGGGCTCCCTGCTCAGCAGGGAATCTGCTTGTCCCTCTCGCTCTACCTGTCTCCCCTGTTCATGCTCAATTTCTCTCTCTAAAATATATAAATAAAATCTTTAAAAAATATTTTATCTATTTATTTCAAGAGAGAGAATGAGAGCGTGAGAGAGCAGGGTTTTTGGGGTGGGAGTCAGAGTGAGAGAAAGCGAGAATCCCAAGCAGACTCCATGTTGAGCACAGAGCCTGACCTGACCTGACCTCAATCTCATGACCCTGACATCATGACCTGAGCCAAAATCAAGAGTCGGATGCTTACCCAAATGTTCTACCCAGCATGACAATCAAGCATGACAATCTTATGCTGACATGGTGGCACTTCAAAACAGCCTGGAAATTTGGATTCCTTGAGAGTGATGAGACCCTGCCAAACAGCATCAAATTTTATGTGCACAAAAAAAACAAACTCTGCTGTGTTAAGCCATTCAAAGTTCGGGTTTTGCCTATTGCATCAACTAGAATTTGCTTTAGCTGGCAAATACAAGCTACTTTTACAGAGAATGGCAAAACCTCACCACGCAGAAGGGGAAGGAGACAAGGGAACTCCCAGAGGATAGGGGAATCAGCATGCTCTCACCCATCAGCACAACGTAAATTCTCTAGGTCAGAGAACTGAGAAAGGCAGCAGTGGCTTGGAGGTCTGAAATCCCTAGAATTACCTTATCTATGTCCAGCAGATGTTGGGCACAGTTTTCTAGAATATGCAAAGCAGACAGGCCGTAAAAGGCTAAAAGTCAGCTGATTTGGAATACATTTAAAGCAACTGGATGTGTAAAAAATTGAGTTTGCTTGAGGTTATTTAAGACAGGCCTTGATTTCACATTTCTGGAGTCATCAGGAAACTGTAGCACACTCTGTCTCCTGCTCCCCTCCCCATGAGCTTAATTTGCCTTCCTATTGTGCTTGGTTGGCCATCTCATCCTAAATGTTAGAGCTGTCCCTCCAGCCCTTGGAGGATACTGGTTCGGCTTGCTCTCCTTGTGAGGAAATCTCTCCTGCCACCATTTTAATCTTTCACAGCATTTTACTGATGTCCATGAAAAATGTGACTTCTAAAGTTACCCATTGACTGGAATGGTTCCGTCTCCCGTTGAGTGTGTAAGCGTTAGACACGTCTCCTATAGATGCTTTAAGATATGTCATTTGTGTTACTTATCCTTTTTGTGCTTATATTTGTCTTGAGAAGTTATGTGTACAGAGGCCAGATAAAGTTGATGCATCTTGATTGTGCAAGTTTTGAATAAGATATAGTTTAAGAAACTTTTCCTGGGATCCCTGGGTGGCGCAGCGGTTTGGCGCCTGCCTTTGGCCCAGGGCGCGATCCTGGAGATCCAGGATCGAATCCCACGTCAGGCTCCCGGTGCATGGAGCCTGCTTCTCCCTCTGCCTGTGTCTCTGCCTCTCTCTCTCACTGTGTTCCTATCATAAAAAAAAAAAAGAAACTTTTCCTGATTTCCTATTGGGTGACAAAGCCCATGATGGGTGCCAGCAGTATGATGATTCATGACACATGACTGCTGCCTTGCGTGGCTCACCCTCTGATAGGGTGGTATAGGCACATAAAGTTCTTTCTCTCTGGTTTCAGAAGTGCTACAGCACATGGACAACAATATTTTTTATTGGAGTTCAATTTGCCAACATATAACATAACACCCAGTGACTGGGATCCCTGGGTGGCGCAGCGGTTTGGCGCCTGCCTTTGGCCCAGGGTGCGATCCTGGAGACCCGGGATCGAATCCCACGTCGGGCTCCCGGTGCATGGAGCCTGCTTCTCCCTCTGCCTGTGTCTCTGCCTCTCTCTCTCTCTCTCTCTCTCTCTCTCTCTGACTATCATAAATAAATAAAAATTAAAAGACAAAAACACACCCAGTGATAATCCCATCAAGTGCCCCCTTCAGTGCCTGTCACACAGTCACCCCAAACCCCCCACCTCCCTTTCCACTCACCTTGTTCATTTTCCAGAGTTAGGGGTTTCTCATGTTCTGTCACCCTCACTGATATTTCCCACTCATTTTCTATCCTTTCCCTTTAGTCCCTTTCACTATTGTTATATTCCCCAAATGAATGAGACCATATAATGTTTGTCCTTCTCCGATTGACTTACTTCACTCAGCATAATACCCTCCGACTCCATCCACGTTGAAGCAAATGGTGGGTATTTGTCCTTTCTGATGGCTGAGTAATATTCCATTGTATACATAGACCACAATTCTTTATCCATTCATCTTTTGATGGATACTGAGACTCCGTCCACAGTTTGGCTACTGTGGACATTGCTGCTGTAAACATTGGGGTGCAGGTGTCCCCGCATTTCACTGCATCTGTATCTTTGGGGTAAATCCCCAGCAGTGCAATTGCTGGGTCGTAGAGCAGATATATTTTTAACTCTTTGAGGAACCTGCACACAGTTTTCCAGAGTGACAGCACCAGTTCACATTCCACCAACAGGGCAAGAGGGTTCCCCTTTCTCCACATCCTCTCCAACATTTGTTGTTTCCTGTCTGGTTGATTTTCCCCATTCTCACTGGCGTGAGGAGGTATCTCATTGTGGTTTTGATTTGTATTTCCCTAATGGTAAGAGATGCACAGCATTTTCTCATGTGCTTGATGGCCATGTCTATGTCCTCCTCTGTGAGATTTCTGTTCATGTCTTTTGCCCATTTCATGATTTGATTGTTTGTTTATTTGCTGTTGAGTTTAATAACTTCTTTATAGATCTTGGAAACTAGCCCTTTATCTGATGGGTCATTTGCAAATATCTTCTCCTATTCTGTAGGTTGTCTTTAAGTTTTGTTGATTGTTTCTTTTGCTGTGCAGAAGCTTTTTATTTTGATTAGGTCTCAGTGATTCATTTTTGCTATTGTTTCCCTTGCCTTCCTAGATGTATCTTGCAAGAAGTTGCTGTGGCCAAGTTCAAACAGGTGTTGCCTGTGTTCTCCTCCAGTATTTTGATGAATTCTTGTCTCACATTTAGATCTTTTATCCATTTTGAGTTTATCTTTGTGTATGGTGTAAGAGAATGGTCTCTTTCACCACATTGCTGAATTGCCGTATGAGTCCTACTAATCTTGGGGTGGTCTTTTGGGTTTTCTGTGTACAATATCATGTCATCTGCAAAGAGGGAGAGTTTGACTTCTTCTTTGCCAGTTTGAATGCCTTTTATTTCTTTTTGTTGCCTGAGGCTAGGACTTCTGGCTCTATGTTGAATAGCAATGGTGAGAGTGGATATCCATGTCTTATTCCTGATCTTAGGGGAAAAGCTCCCACTGCTTCCCTATTAAGAATGATATTTGCTGTGGGCTGTTCGTAGATGACTTTTCAGATGCTGAGGAATGTTCCCTCTATCCCTACACTCTGAAGAGTTTTGATCAGGAATGGATGCTGTATTTTGTCAACTGCCTTCTCTATCTATTGAGAGGATCATATGTTTCTTGTTTTTTCTCTTGTTGATATGATCTATCACGTTGATTGCTTTACCAGTGTTGAACCAGCCTTGTATCCCAGGGACAAATCCCACTTGGTCATGGTGAAAAATCTTCTTAATGTACTGTTGGATCCTATTGGCTAGTATCTTGTTGAGAATTTTTGCATCTGTGTTTATCAGGGATGTTGGTCTATAATTCTCCTTTTCAGTGAGGTCATTGTCCGGTTTTGGAATCAAGGTGATGCTGGCCAAATAGAATGAGTTTGGAAGTACTCCATCCCTTTCTATCTTTTGTAGCAGCTTTAGTAGAATAGGTATTGTTTCTTCTTTAAACGTTTGAGATAATTCCTCTGGGAAGCCATCTGGCCCTGGACTTTTGTGTCTTGGGAGATTTTTGATGACTGCTTCAATTTCCTCGCTGGTTATTGGCCTGTTCTGGCTTTCTATATATCCCTGTTCCAGTTTTGGTAGCTTGTGGTTTTCCAGAAATGTGTCCATTTCTTCAAGATTGCCTACTTTATTGGCGTATAGATGGTCATATGTTTTTAAAATAGTTTGTATTTCCTTAGTATTGGTGGTGATCTCTCCCTTCTCATTCATGAGTTTATTAATTTGAGTCTTTTGTCTTTTTTTAATAAAGCTGGATAATGATTTATATATCTTATTAATTGTTTCATAGAACCAACTCCTGGTTTTGTTGATATGTTACACAGTTCTTATGGTCTCTATGTCATTGAGTTCTGCTCGAATCTTTATTAAATATCTTCTTCTCCTGGGTGTAGGTGTTATTTGCTGTTTTTTTCTCCAGCTCCCTTAGGTGCAAGGTTAGCTTGTGTATTTGAGTTTTTTCCAGGTTTTTGAGGCATGCTTGTAATGCAGTGTATTTCCCTCTCAGGACTGCTTTTGCTGTGTCTCAAAGCTTTTGAACAGTTGTATCTTCATTCTCATTACTTTCCATGAAGATTTTTAATTCTCCTCTAATTTCCTGGATGATCCTTTCATATTTTAGGAGGGTGGTCTTTAACCTCCACGTGTTTGCATTTCTTACAAAATTCTTCTTGTGATTGAGTTCTAGTTTCAAAGCATTATGGTCTAAAAATATTCAGGGCACATTCCCAATTCTTTGGTATCGGTTAAGTCCTGATTTGTGACCTAGTATGTGCTCTGTTCTGGAGAAAGTTACATGCGCACTTGAGAAGAAGTTGTATTCAGTTACCGTTGGATGTGAAGTTCTATACATATCTGTGAAGTCCACCTGATCCAGTGTATCATTTAAAGCTCTTGTTTCTTTGGAGGTGTTGTTCTTAGGATATTTGTCTTTTCCAGAAAGCGCCATATTGAAATCTCCCAGTAAAAATGTACTATTATCTAAGTATGTCTTAACTTTGGTTATTAGTTGATTGATATACTTGGCATTTCACACATTAGGGGCATAAATAGTCATGATTGTTAGGTCGTCTTGTTGCATAGTCCCTTTAAGTATGATATAGTGTCCTTCTTCATCTCTTACTACAGTCTTTGGGATTAACTTTAATTTATCTGATATGAGGATGGCCACTCCTGCTTTCTTTTGAGGACCATTTGAATGGTAAATGGTTCTCCAACCTTTCATTTTCAGGCGGTAGGTGTCCTTATGTCTAAAATGAGTCTCTTGTGCACAAAAAATAGATGGGTCTTGCTTTTTTATCCAGTCTGAAAACCCTTGTCTTTTGATGGGATCATTAAGCCCATTCACATTTAGAGGTACTATTGAAAGATATGAATTTAGTGTCATCATAATACCTATTCAGTCCCTGTTTTGTGGATTATTTCTTTGGGCATCCTCTTTATTTAACATAATCCCCCATAATATTTCTTGCAGAGCTGGTTTGGTGGTCACATATTCTTTCAGTTTCTGCCTATCTTGGAAGGTTTTTATCTCTCCTTCTATTCTGAATGAGAACCTTACTGGATAAAGTATTCTTGGCTGCAGGTTCTTCACATTTAGGACCCTGAATATATCCTGCCGGCCCTTTCTGGCCTGCCAGGGCTGTGGAGAGGTCTGCTGTTACCCTAATACTTCTCCGCATATAGGTTAGGGATCTCTTGTCTCTTGCTGCTTTAAGATTTTTCTCTTTATCTTTGGAATTTGAAAGTTTCACTATTAAATGCGGAGGTGTTGAATGTTTTTTATTGATTTTAGAGGGGGATGTTTCTATCTCCTGGATCTGAATGCCTGTTTCCCTCCCCAAGTTAGGGAAGTTCTCAGCTATGATTTATTCAACCACAGTATCTGGTCCTCTGTCCCTCTCAGCGACCTCTGGAACCCCAATTAAACATAGATTTTTTTTCCTTCTGAGGCTGTCATTTATTTCCCTTAACCTTTCCTCATGATCTTTTAATTGTTTTTCTCTTTGTTCTTCAGCTTCCTTCCTTGCCGTCTACTTGTCTTCTATGTCACTCACTCTTTCTTCTACCTCCTTAACCCTTGACGGTAGGACCTCCAGTTTGGATTGCATGTCATTAAATTGATTTCTAATTTCTCCCTGATTCGGTCTATATTCTGCATTCATGAAGTCCCTTGAATCCTTTATGGTTTTTTCCAGAGCCACCAAAAGCTTTATTTTTGTACTTCTGAATTGGCTTTCTGACAACGAATTGTAAACCAAATTCTGTAACTCTGTGGGAGAGGGTACTGTTTCTCATTCTTTCTTTTGTGGTGAGTTCTTCTTTCTAGTCATTTTGCTCAGTGCAGAGTGGCCAAAAACAAGTTGTATTGGGAAAAGGAGAAAAAGAGACGAAAGAAGGAAGGAAAGAAACTAGTTGTATTGGAAAAGGAAGAAAAAAAGAGAGAGAGAAAAAGAAAATACCAAAGAAACAAAAACAAGGAGGGGTATCCTCTGTTTGGAGGATGGCCTCAAGATAAAGTCAGTCAACTCACAGAGGGATCGTAAATGGTGTAAAACTTGTACTTCATAGAGCTCTGATGAAACTGAAGCCTAAGCCTCCTGCAGCACATGGAATTGTAGTTATTGTCAACCTTGGGGCTGGTCCTGAAGTCCTCCCTTAGATCCTCCAATGCTCCAGAAGTCACTATTACATCTGTCAAATATCGCCCTTTGCCACCATCCAGTGGCCAGTTCTAATAAAATCCCTTCATGTCTGGAGCGGCTTCTGCCATCATCACACAGCACTGTTCATCAGTGTAGGGGTCACAGGCATTTTCTCACTGGGACCCTAAAGCAGCCCGGGCATTTTGATTGTCCACAACCACACCGACTTACTGCAGGATACGTATATTGCTTCATCACGATACAAAGAGCAACCTCTTACTAGAACTTTTCAATTTATACAAAGCGTCATGGAGATGATCTCATTTGCTAAAGCAAGCAACAAGGCACAATAGGCTTAGATTCTGGCTTTTGATGGAACCCAAACCCAACATGTAGGGGGCACTAGTTCTGGAATTTCCATCAAAATACATGGATGGTTCCTTTACCTCTGACTTAAGCTTCCAGTAGCTAAATCTCAGAGACTAACTTGAATTTCCTCCTGCCATTCGCTTCTGCCACCATTCCAGAATGCAGTGGTCACAAGGAATAATTTGAAACCAGATGTTGGCCGCTCAATAGCCTCTTCTCATTTAGATAAATAAGTAGATCAATATCCTGATATGCGTGTCTCACCCCCAAATACTCATGCATATCTTTCCACCACCCTGTCATGATTTATGAGTCAAGCAGGACAAGGCATGTGTTATGTCTGCTGACCATCAAACACATCCTGTGGTTACTTGAGATGTAGTTGGGAGCCTTGGCCCAGACGGAAAATTGATGCCAACAGGATTCTCCTATTTGGGATCAGCCTCTAAATAGTCCTATCATGTCTCTCTTCTTCCAAACCCACACTTGGGTTTTCCTATACATCTGCTGCCCTGGTACATGAGGATGCATGCTGCTTTCTGGGCCTGGCTGTTAGCCCAGGACAGACAAAAGAACTCAGCACCTGAAAAGGCAGTTCCCTGCAGGGAAAAAGTACCAGTGAGAGGAGCCAGACAGGCAGCTTCCTGTGAGGTTTCCAGAGAAACAGCTGTTGCAAGTCATTCCAATTCTGTTCAACAGACCCCAAACCAGTTGCTTTCAAATTACTTGTGAATACATTAAAACTGCTTGCTACTCAAAATTTCCCAGCATCTTAAGGAAACTTCGCGAGTCCTGCCATGAGGCTTCATTCCTGAATTGTGTCAAGTGGTGCCACACTGCCTGGCAAATGGGAGATAGCCAATAAACTGTGACCCAAATTCCTGGGAGATGCCATCTCATGGAAGAGCTAAAGGAAACAAAGAGCATTGCCCACAGCTTAGGCTTTGTTTCACTTGTTACAGAATGTAAACTGCTACATTCACCCTCTCTGCCTCTTTGGCTTCTAGATATGTATGATGTTAGACCTGGAAGGGCCTTTGGAGACTGTATCAGCCAGGAAAGCCTAGGTTATGCTTCGCACCCCCCCACCATGAATTTTCTGACCCAACCTTCTATTGTTCTGCTGCTGACTCCTGATTTATATACTATTTATATACTACTGGTTGTCTTTATCTGGTTGAACTCCTACCGCTACAACACCTATAGGATGGATATAATAATAAAAAAAAAAGGATAACTGTTGGAAAGACGTGAAGACATTGGAAACCACATATATTGCTGCTGAGAATGTAAAGGGTGTAGCTACTTTGAAAAACACTTAGAAAGATCCTCAGAAAGTTAAACACAAAGTTATCATATGACCTAGCAATTCCATTCCTACATAGACACGCAAGAGAACTGAAACACACATCCACACAAAATTGTGTGCCTGAATACTCACAGCAGTGTTTTTCATAATACCCTGAAAGCAGAAACAACCCAAGTGTACATCAACAGAGGGATAAACAAAATGTGCTATGTCATACAATGACCTACTACTCATGCATTCAGAAGGAATGAACTGCACCCCGATGTTTATAGCAGCAGTGTCCTCAATAGCCAAACTGTGGAAGGAGCCTAGGTGTCCATCGAAAGATGAATGGATAAAGAAGATGTGGTTTATGGATACAATGGAATACTACTCAGCGATTAGAAATGACAAATGCCCACCGTTTCCTTCGACGTGGATGGAACTAGAGGGTACTATGCTGAGTGAAATAAGTCAATCGGAGAAGGACAAACATTATATGGTCTCATTCATTTGGGGAATATAAAAAATAGTGAAAGGGAATAAAGGGGAAAGGCGAAAAAATAAGTGGGAAATATCCAAAAGGGTGACAGAACATGAAAGACTCCTAACTCTGGAAAACGAACTAGGGGTGGTGGAAGGGGAGGTGGGCGGGAGGTGGGGGTGACTGGGTGGCGGGCACTGAAAGGGCACTTGACGGGATGACCACTGGGTGTTATTCTGTATGTTGACAAATAGAACACCAATAAAAAAGAATTATTTTAAAAAAAGGAATGAACTAAACACTTTAGAAAAAAACAAAGGAGGACTGATACTTGCTTCCACATGGATCAACCTTTCAAATATTGTGCTAAGTTAAAGTCCCCAACACAGGCAAATCCACAGACTTAGAAAGCAGATCAGTTACTGCCAGAGTTTGTGGGTTAAAGGGAATGATTCCTAATGGGTATGGAAGTCATTTAAGTCATTCCTAAAAAAGAATGACTCTTTTTGGGGGAATGAAAATATTCTGGAGTCAGACAATGGCCATGGTTTTACAATCCTGTGAATATACTAAAACCACTAAATTACGTATTTTAAAGGGGTGGATTTAGTTTAGTGAATTATACCTAAATTGAAATATTATTTTTTCTATTTTTATTTTGGTGATTTAATTCAAAAAATCCTAGAAGAATACTTTTGTGACAACCTCAGCTCCTTGTCATTTCAAAGTTTAGAGAACTCTTGACTGCCACAGTTCTTAAATACAGAATTTTGTCTCTGGACAGGAAAGCTCTTTGGATGTAGCCAGAAGTGAGACAGTGGATGATCAAGGGATGAAAGCCCATTAGAGGGAGATTGCCTGGATGTGGCTGGCACTCCTGTTTGGTAGCTCACGGTGTCAGTTCTGTTTGTTGAAAGCAAAAAGGCTGTGCCCTAATTTTAAATAGGCCGCCTCAGACACTACATCTCTGGAAGCCTGAATACCTAAATTAAAATATTATTAATAAAAAAGAAGGTGGTTCTCCTACTTGGGGTCTAAGAATAAATGCAGTCTCCTACTCAAAAACTTGAATTTCTGTCATTTGGGAGTGCGTGCATGGGCTGCCTTTTAAAGCAGGAACAGCAATGCTCTTATACCCATATTTCTTTTTTTATTTGTTTTAAAGATTTTATTTATTTATTCATGAGATATACAGAGACAGACAGTGACACAGGCAGAGGGAGAAGCAGATTCCCTGCTGAGTGGTGAGCCTGATGTGGGACTCGATTCCAGGACCCCAGGATCATGACCTGAGCCGAAGGCAGGTGCTCAACCATTGAGCCACCTAGGTACCCTACCCACATTTCAACAGTGCTAAGCCACAGTCTCCAAGGCATAGGGGCAATCCAGTCATTGACTAGAAGATTCCTCCTTCAAGAAACGACTTGTTGCCCTGCCTCAAATATTGTGATTAGCTGATAGTTCCTATCAGCTTCTATGTGTTCTGTCTTTACGATATAGCCAAAGTCACAATCTTCTAAGGATGGCCACTGGTCAATGACTAAACAATGAGTTGTAGCCATGGCCACACACTTCTCAAAGCGAGGACCAGCTAGTGACTGAATAATCCAGGGGTACACATTTGGCAAACCTATAATCAGATCATTCAGGAAAAGAGAAGTTTCAAATTACTCAAATCAAGAATTAAAGAGTAGACAATATACAAATAAAAAGGATTCGATAGAAATACTATGAATAACTGTATGTTGAGAAAGGAGATGACATGAATAAAATGTAGAGTTTCCTAGAAGACACAGAGAACCAACACTGACTCAAGAAGCAAGTCGGAATAGACCTATATAACAAGTAAAAAAAATGAATTACTGACCAAACAACTTTCCTTTTTGTCTTTTTCTTTTTTTTTTAATTAAACCCCTTTCTACAAAAAGAACACTCGGGACCACATGGCTTTACTAGTAAATTATGCTTTTTAAACTTTTCAAATTCCTCTTGGGTATGTTGTGACGAGTAACAGGTAAAGTAGTTGGAATGGTGCCTGGCATACAGTGACTGCTTGGTTCGTATTAACTATAATTACAAAAAGCCTGTTGACTAAATGGCTGAACAAATTAATGGGGTGACAAGACGGCGGCAAAAGCCACTGTGAGTGTCTGTACTGCCTCTTATTACAAGGGGCTGGGGCATGGCAGTATGCAGATGTCTGATCAGATTCAAAGAACCAGGACATAAAAGGACAGAAGGCTGGGGTGGCAGGCTGAAGGATAGGCAAAGAGTAGTTAGTCCTAGGAAAGGGCCTAGGAACGAGGCTTCAGGGAGGCCCAGAAAGCAGCCTTTGGAGGAAGCAAGTTTGGTAACAGGAGTTGAAATCAGGCGTCCTCCATGAGGAAAACCCAAGAGGTTGGGAATATCACTACCCATCTAAGAGATGAGCAAAGTAAGGAACCATGAGTTTAGGTAATTGTTGGTTTGTAACCTTTTCAGGAGATTCCTGGGTATAGTCTGAAACTGTGTCCCATATGTGGAGGGAAGGGAGAGATCAAAGAAAGATGCAGGCCACTCCAGATCGGGAGGTAGCAGGTTTAATAAACAAGGGAACTTATATATGAGGATTGTCTTGGGTGGCTGCAAGATGAGTCGATCTCTACATCTGCCCACCAGAATCCTAAGAGTTTATCTAGAGGCCTCAACTGGGTTCAGTCACGTCTACCATCCAGATGGTCACAACACCAAGCTGTATCTCAGGGCCTACGTCCTTTGACAGCTTCTGGGAGCAGTAAGGAGAATGCGCAGCCCAAGGACAGGGGAGGAGGTGAGGATCCTCCCATCACTGGGGTCTAGCTCAAGAATCAACTGGATGTCATGCCCTCGGTGAACTCCTCCAATAGTAATTGGATGAAGACCCCATGAGAATTGGTGGAGACAGTCATAATGAAATAAAATACACTGAAAAAAAGGTGAATACTCAAAACTCATTACTTCTTAATCCCTTTCCAATAGTTTCCAATTATCTATTCTCTTCAGGTAATTCACATATATTATATACAAATGGCGGAAATAGTAAATGCAATGGACTGAGGAGCAGTGATGCAGCATAATCTGTGAACAAAGAAGATAGAGAAGAAAGCAAACACGTATGGGCCAGAGGGAAAAATATGTGATTAGGCAGAAAGGTGCGCGAAGAAAGAAGAAGGTTCAAATATGAGACCAAAAAAAGTTTTGTTAGGAAGGTTCCTCAAGAGTTTGGCAGAGCTTTGAACCAGGGCAGAGAGGCAGGATTAGTGCCATCAGGGTAGGGGCAGCCCCTTCTCTGAAACAGGCAGGTAGGATGAAAGGTGGCTTGGGATGGCGGTGGAAAGCTTGGAGCTAAGAGCCCATGATCGACTGACTGAAGTTCCCAAGTTCCCAAAGAGGATATATTTATAAATCATACATTTATTTTTTAACATTATATCGTCTCATTCATTTGGGGAATATAAAAAATAGTGAAAGGGAATAAAGGGGAAAGGAGAAAAAATGAGTGGGAAATATCAGAAAGGGAGACAGAACATGCGAGACTCCTAACTCTGGGACACGAACTAGGGGTAGTAGAAAGGGAGGTGGGGGGTGGTGACTGGATGACAGGCACTGAGGGGGACACTTGATGGGATGAGCACTGGGTGTTATTCAATATGTTGGCAAATTGAACACCAATAAAAAGTAAATTTATTTAAAAAATAAAAAAATATTCTATTAATTTAAATGAGGTGGGCTCATTAAAATCACATACACACACACACACAGAGAGAGAGAGAGAGAGAGAGAGAGAAAGAGAGAAGCAGAGAGACAGGCAGAGGGAGAAGCAGGCTCCATGCAAAGAGGCCGATGTGGGACTCGATCGCAGGATCTGGGATCACGCCTTTGGTCGAAGGCAGGGTCTAAACTGCTGAGCCACCCAGGGATCCCCAAATCATACATTTAAAGATTAAACAATGATGCTGTAAGAAATTTCATTACTGGGGCGCTTGGGTGACTCATTTGATTGAGTGTCTGTGTCTTGATTTTGGCTCAGGTTATGATTCTGGGGTAATAGGATCAAGCCGTGTGTCAGGCTGCAGTGCTGGGTGTGGAGCCTGCTTGGGATTCTCTCTCTCCCTTGCCTCTGTCCCTATCCCCACTCATGTTCTTGCATTCTGTGTCTCTCTCTCTGTATCTCTGTATCTCTCTCTCAAATAAATAAATCTTTAAAGGAAAAAGAAAGAAGTTGTATTACTAAATCCTAGTGAAGGAACCCAGAACAGCAATGTTTTACCAGCCCGACCTCTGCAAAACGTCATGGTAGGGGCAGTGTGACACTATTTCCAAATTGGACATGGTCACCACAACCTCGTCTTACAGAGAGAGTGCAGCAGAATCAGGGAGAACTTCATTGCTTGGAGGCAAGTGGTAAGATGAAGGAGAGACTCTGCACTGCCCCCTTAGAGCCACTATCCTCTTCTTCCATAATTTTGAGCCTTCCCTTTCAGCTTCCAGAAGTTAAATGTAACCATGGGACTAAGCTCTGGCCAAGGAGACACTGGTGTCATGAAAGTGTCTCGGGAAAACATGCGGCAGCCTTCCTGGAAGAGCTTGTGGCCTGTGCCCTTTAACCTGCTTCTTCAGTTGCTCCTCACTCCTCTTGGCTTGGACGCTTACAGGATGGCTGGAGCTAGAACAGCAGCTTGGACCATGAGGGAACCTTGGGAACCCTGTCTATGTACGGTGGAAGAATGAAGCCGGGCACCCCCAGGTGGCTCAGGCGTTTAGGGCCACCTTCAGGCCAGGTTGTGACCTGGTAGAGCCGGGATCGAGTCCCACGTCAGGCTCCTGCATGGAGCCTGCTTCTCCCTCTGCCTGTGTCTCTGCCTCTACTTCTCCCTCTGCTTCTGTGTGTGTGTGTGTGTGTGTATGTGTGTGTGTGTGATGAATAGATGGATGAAATCTTAAAGAGAAAACAAAGCAAGAAGCCAGAAGGACTCAGGATTCCAAAGCACTAGGTGGGCGAACAGAACCAGCAAACCAGCCCTGAGCTATCTACCTGTGGCTTCCACTTGAGAGAGAAATGACCTCTCCTGGTCTGTGAGCTGCTGTCTGAGGTCCCCGTTAATCACAGCTACACCCCATCTTAACGGACGCAGAAAACAACTATCCCAGGCCCCTAAGGGCTCCCAGGGGCCCGACGGGCCAAAAAACTTTCTGTTTCCAGCCCAGACAGAGGAACACTGACCACATTTCTAAAGCCTCGCAGTGACTTGAGGGAGTGAAAGGAATGGAGACAACAGTGAGGCTGGGTCAAATGTGACGCAAAGGGGATCCTGTCCCAGGGAGACCAGGGTGTCTGCTGCCCTTGCCAGAGACCGTGTTACACCCGCCAGACCACGGGGGTGCTTAGCCTCTGACCTCCACGCTTCTCCCCTGCCCTCTCTTTCTCTCCTGTCGCACTGACTACATTCTAAAGTCCCGGGGCACCGGGGGACTCAACAGTTGAGCGTGTGCCTTCGGCTCAGGGTGTGAACTCGGCGTCCTGGGGTCAAGTCATGCATCAGGCCCCCCGCTAGGACCCTGAGTCTCCCTCTGCCTGTGTCTCCGCCTGTCTTTCAGGAATGAATAATATCTTAGGAAACTAAACCAACCCCTAGAGTCCTGAGGAGGAGAGATCAGCCTTCCTACTTTTCTGCCCGGTGCCTGACTCTGAGCCTTACCTCCCCCAGCGGCTCACAAGTTACTGAGGAAGGAAAACGTGATGCTGACAGAGACCAGGAGGATTCCAACCACGTAGGTGACAGTCTCCTTTCAGAATACTCCTCCTTATGTTTAACCTACACCCCTCACTCTGCTTCGGGAGTTTGCCTCTGTGTGCGACAGCTGCAGCTCGCCTGAGATTCCTTTCCCTGACAGGACAACAGAATTGGCTGCCACGCGGCTTCTCCACGTGCATAATGCCTGCCAGGCGGCTCAGGGGAAGTATGGAGAGCGCAGGTCTCCCGAAGGTCACCACGGCACACCTGCCCATTGCTAGGCAGTGTGGTGTCAGGAGCGCCACCACTCCCCCAACACACGGGGTCCCCATCAGCCGCTCTGCTGGTGACCTTCCTGAAAGACACACCAACGGACAGTGGTTGGGGCCAGTCTTGGATAACCAGGTTGTGGCAAAGAGCACCGGGGAGGGCAGGCCGAGGTCCACCTGCTTCGGGGACTCAGACAACGCGTGGACTACTGCGAGGCATGAGTTCGCCCTTGAGGAGGAGTGGGAAGGAAGACAAGGCGCATAGTCCATCTCAGAGCCCAAGGTTGGGACACAGGCTCATGCTGTGTTTGGGAGCCACTCTGTAAACTGCAGGGGGCGCGGCAGCTATGGCCTGGAGAGCTGGGCAGGGCTCTGTTTCTCTGAGCAGACTTCTACCCACCTTCTAATCAGGGTGCCACAAACGTTGTGCAGACCCCATTGGCGGGCGATCACGGACGTCCTCAACACACGAGAACGAAGCCAGGTGACCCCTACGGAGACCAAACCTACAGGTCAAAGCACAGGAGATACAAAGAGGCTACCACTTTATGAGCTTTGCCCACGGGCCCGGCCCCTGGATAGAGATGCCCATGTCAAGGTGCGGATTGAGAGGAAGGGGAAATCAAAGTGGCAATGCCAGCAGCCTGGTAACGCTGGCATCCGGGAGCCCAGGTCTGTCCAGTGGCACCCACTGAGTTTGAATGACACCAGGGGCCTCGTACACTGCTAGGCTAGACAGTACAGTATTAGCTTTGGTCCCCCCTCCTCTTCCCTACCCACCTCAGTCCCTGTGTCTCCACCTCACTCAGTCATCAGGGTCCACCAATTCTACCTCAGAAACATCTCTAGCTCTCTTCCTCCCTTGGGCACTGTCTTCATTCAGGCCCTGATCATTCCTTGCCTTCTAACTGGTCTCCTCTCTCAGGCTCTTGCAATCCCTCCTCCACACTGCTGCTGGGGGACCTCAAGAAGTAGTAACAGGACCACTGAGATAGGCTTTGGACTTTCCATAAGTAACGAAGATGTCTACAGTTGAACACCAGCCCACATGAACCATGCTTCTGTACGGGGACTCTGCTGCTCTCCACAGGACCCCACGGGTCAGGACAACAGGGACCTTGCAGTTTGCCATCCTGAGAGGGAGTTGGAAGCCAAGAAGTGTGCACTGAAGCAAAGTGGGAAACCCAGAAATGCGGGCCTCTTTCCTCCTCTGTCCTGTATGCAAATGCTCAGTGCTTTCCGACTCTTAAAAATAGTCTTTGCACTTCATATAGCACCTTTCATCAGAGGATCTCACAAAAGGAGCTCAAAACCGTCTCCTCACAGACTCTTGAGCCGCATCCCTCTCTGAGCAATGGGCAGCCAGGGGCACAGGAAGGAAGGAGACCCGGTTCTAGAGCTTCCTTGGGAGGTTTTCGTGCTGCTTCTGAATTCCTACCTGGCTCCCTGAAATCCCAGGTAGAACCCCATTTAATAAGAGGAAAAGATAACAGCATCTTGTATGTGGGAGAGAAAGGGGGTGGGGGTGGCAAAGAAAGGCAGAATGTAGAACAACCGAATGGTTATCCATGGCTATCACCTCCCCTGGGAGAGTTGGAAGGGGCTAGAATGATCCCTCCATTCACTTCTGGGTTGCACGGGTTTTTGTTGTGTATCTTTTTGCAAGAAGGTATAGCTATTTAGGGCTTGGGTAATATCAGAAAGCAATCTCTTAATACCGTCAAGTATCATGAATACTGGTGAAAAGAGTAGTGAAGTATTTCGACGGGTAGTATACTAGCACCGAACTGTATGGCTTCACGTTTTGGAGGAATCTAAAGAACAAAACCAATGAATAAACGAAGAAAAATCTGAGATGGACTCATAAAAACAGGGGACAAACTGGTGGTCACCAGAGGGGAAGGGGGTGGGAGCCGGGTGAAATGGGCGGAGGGGTTGAAGAGGTACAACATTCTAGTCACGAACAAATGAGTCAAAGAGATGAAAAGTGCAAGATAGGGAATAGAGTCTATAATACTCTAATAACCACGCATGGCCACAGACGGGGACCACACTTATCATGGTGAGAGCACTGAGTGACTCACAGAAATGTCGAAGCTCTATGTCGTACACCCGAAATAATATAACATTGCATGTCTACGGTATTTCATAACCTTAAAACAACTCAAACCCCCGAGATAGTGCTGAATATTTACATCGAATATAATATAGATTAATATTATATTTGTTTCTCCAAAACAAGTTTGAGATACTGTGCGTCTCATACTGAAAAATATTGAAAGGAAAAGATTTTTAATGATATGTTATCAGTAAAAGGTTCTTATATCCTGATTGTGATGATAGTTACATGGTTTAATGTCAAAAGTCAGAACTGTACAATAAAAAATGGTGATAGTCAATTATGTCTCTCAATTACGTCTCCAAAAATTAGTAAAACAATAAGTACCGCCGGAAGGTTAATTGTTCACAAGCAACTACCACTTCTAATTGAGGATTTCTGGAGTATAAGCCTGTTGATCAGCTTACATACAGTATTTCATGGCGAGCTTGATAGTGTCATCAATACCATTTTACAGATGAAAGAACAGATGCTCAGAGATGGAATTTGCCCACCCATGTGACTGCTAAGCAGCTGATCTGGAATTTGAGTTCACACCTTGTGACATCCTGCCCTGAACCACCCTCTAAATGCCCATCAATATGGGCCACGAGAGGTGGTGCACTCCATCCCTCGGGGCTGTGTTTGCTGCCGACGCCCTTGGCCTCTGGGGAGAATCTGCGGTGAAATCATTGCAACTGTGTATCCAGGGTTCACCTTCATGTCCAAAGGCAGTAACCTTGCACTCCCTGCCCACACTTCCACCACCCTGTCCCAAAGCAGCCTTGGTGGCTAATGCTGCAGGTGTCCGCCTGGTCAAGTCCTGACTAACCACCTGCCCCCAGATGGACCAGCCCCATCTAAATGAAAACCGGAAGCAGTTGGGTCCACCTAGCAAGGCCTGGCCTGTATTCCCTCCACATCCACAGGCTGGGCTATGGTGTGCTCTCCCATCTCCAAGGCAGCGCCCCACCCCAACACCAGTTGCCTTTTGTGGGCCCAAACATCGTTCCAGGAAACTCAGGGAACAGGAGTGACATGTCAAATTATTATTTGCTTGCTGGTTTGTAGGCTCAAGCCAGCCAGGTGTCCTCCCTGTGGGAGGGAGGAAAACACCTCTGTGCCAGGACAGGTAAGGGCAGCAGGGACTCAGCAGGCACTGGGCTGCAGGAGACCTGAGGCCATCGAAAGTCCCTCCACTGCCCTTCTGTCACCCACTGCTCAGACACAAAACCCAAGGGGCGAGTGGGGACGTGAGCAGTACAGTGAGCCTGGTCACTGACACCTGCCAGGAGCTATAGAGGAGTACTGGGGGACAGGGTTGGGGTTGGGGTCCTGGAGAAGAGCACAGGATCAGTGGAAGAGTGTGAGCTCGGGAGAAGGCCAAGGATCCTGAGGGGGCACAGGGTCTGGGGAGAATTGTGCTCAGTTTGAGGAGGGTCTGCGAATAGGGTAGGGCAGCGGGGCACTCCTGTGTCTGGAGAAAGCTGCAGGGTCTGAGGTCAGAAGAGGAGGTGGGATGGGGGGGTGCAGGGTAAAGTGCAGTGAGCAGATTTCTGGGAGAGGGGTATGGGAGAGGGTTCCTCGGAGGAGAACGGGATCTGGGGAAGGGCATAGGACCAGGAGACAGCAGCAGAGACTTGGGCGGGGCACAGGGTCCTGGTGATTTGGAAAGGACCTGGGAGGGAGGTGGGGAGGGTGATGTGATCCAGGAACAGCCTGCAGAGGGCAGGGGGTCCTGGGGAGGGGCTTGGGGCTTGGGGCAGGAGCGCAGGGTGAGAGACAGGGCTTGGCATTGGGACAACTGACCGGATCCAGGGAAGGACTTGGGTCTAGAGAAGCAGTACCGTATCCAAGCAGGGCACACACAGGGCGTGGGGAGGGACGTGGAATTGGGACAGGGGTTGAGGACCCAGGAAAGGAATAAACAGAGTCCAGAGTAGAAGTTCGGGGTCCTGGGGAGGGACTCAGATTCCTGAGGAGCACGAGGAGCATTCCTAAGGTCGCAGGTGTAGGACCTTAGGGGACTGAGTCAGCCCTTCACCTGCTTCAGATGTAGTCCTTGTCCACTTCCCAGGAAATGTACCACAGGATCACATAGAGGATGAGCAGGATCATGAAGAGGAACAGAGCCACGAATATGGCCTTGGTCATGGGGGAGACCAGGTCTTGCATGGTCCGGCCAAGGGGGTGCCGTGTGGCCCTGAAGGGGGGACCAGGACAAGAGCAGCGCCAGCTACCACCTGCACCTGCACAGACAAGGAGCCCTGGCGGGGAGGAAACTTGCCCAGCCACGTTCCTGGCAGCAGCAGCGCCTGCGCAGCGCCCCAAGGCCCTGGGCCAAAGGCTTGGCCAGCATAGATTAGCGCACACAGAATTCTCTGTGCCCCTGGCAGCGACCCTTTGTTGGGGATGGGCCAGTCCGAATTAAAGGAGCTAAGGGCTGAAAGAGGACTGGCAGGCACTGGCGGGGCACCTCCAGAGTGGGCCAGGCATCTCCTTGAGGACCCGAGGCTGCGAAGAAGGGTAGGGTGTCCCCTGTTTACCCCAGAGTGTCCCTAAAGGACGATCCCCCTCCTCTCTCCAGCACTTCAGGTACAAACCTATCAGGGAGGTCGCAAGCTAGCCCCACCCTGACGACCACACCCTGCCCACTTTGCACACACATCCTTCCTGCAATCCTGTGCTGTTCCCCGCTCTTTGTAACCATCCCTCAGGTGGATCCTTAAGCAGGAAGGAGGGGCCAAATGTGTCGGGGGCAAGGGGTGGGGATCTTGGTCAAATCCCAAGCCTTGGGGAGTGGGGGGACCACCATGGTGCATCCAGAATCCTCCTGGAGGAAGACTAAGGCTGCTTTATCTCGACTACACCTCCCCCTTCTCTGGAAGGACATGAAGTTGCTTATTCTGGGGTCAGATGTCATAGGTCTGAAGTCTTTCCTCTGCTCCGTTGTCCACCTGTGGTTCTGACCAGTAAGTAGCATGTGCCTCACTTGAGGTCCAGTTGGAAGCAGGATGTCAGGCCCAGCTCAGCCCCTGGAAGCAAGACTCTGCATAGCAGCAAGGTTCCCTGGGGACTCCAGGGCTCCTTACCACACACTTCCGGTGGCTTGGTGGTGCTTTGGGCCTCTGCCTTCTGTTGCTTGTGACGTGCTGAATATAGGAGCCTTGTGTCTTCAATCGTTGGGAGTCATCAGGCAGGATATCTTGTGTGGAGACTTTGTAGAAAGTCCCATTACTGAGCCCGTGCTAGAAGCCAGAGTTACTCTGTCCCTTCTGAGCACGATTCCCTCCGCTCTTCAGGAGAAACTTTTTCAGGGCTGAATAACAAATACCAGCTTACAGCCAAAAGGGAATGAACCTTTCTATTCCCCCCTCCACCCCCTTCCTGAAAGCTCTGTTCTTGGTTTCTCCTGCTCTCCAGGTGCTTTCTCGGGTGGAGACACGCAAATAAATAATCTGTGACTTCTGTACTCTGCATACTCGATCTAGCCTAGGGTACCAGGTGGGGGATGTGGCATTTTACAAATGGAAATATCAGAAACAGGAGCATCAGATTTGAGAATATGAGCTACACAGGCCAGATCCCCTGTCGCACCCACAGCTGCCAACCTGAGAGGTAGCAGTGACTGTGGGGAGAGCATTGCTGTCAGAAGGGCCAAGACTACTGTCGCTTTTGGGATGTCGGATGCGATCTCGCTGTTGTGAGAGTGGATGTCTCCGAACAGGAGACTGTTCTCCGAACAGGAGAACTGAGGGCGAGCTCAGTTCAAGCAGGGGTTATTTTTCCTTGGTCTCTGCTGTCATATTCCTTGATTCCTCGCTGCTTTCCTGAGTCAGTTTACCTTGATTTTCTGGACTGAATCTTTTCCTACTTAGATACCCACTGCCCTTCCTCTGCATCAGGCCAGTCCAGGGACAATCCACTTTGTTAGATATTAAGTGCCCACTGTGTACAGGGAACCAAGAGGGTGTGCCAGGCAAAGTGGCGATTGCTAACACAGAATGTACGATTCAAGTCTAGTGGAGTCCAAAGAAAAGCACGTGAACGCCTAGGGCAGAGGCACCCCAAAAGAGGTGTGCAGATGAGAGGTGGAAGGGTGAGATTGGATCTCTGTGGCAGAACAGGGGAATGCTCCATGGAAGAGGTAGCATAGGAGACAGAGGGGGAAGGTCATCGCAGGTGGAAAAAATGTCCAAGCAAAATGTAAATGCAAAGGGCCGTCCTATTTGGAAGTGGTGATGGGGCCCTCTGTGGCCAGGACCTAGGGTGCATGGGATAGAGCATGGCCAAAGGATCACAGGAGTGCCGTCCTGGAGGGGGCCGAGTGGGTTATACACATGAAGGAAGGTGTTCAACTGTGGCAGAACATTGAGCCAGCGGGGGCCAAGTGTTGTCAGTGCTTCTAATGTTTGAGAGAGCTCAAGCTGTCATTCCAGACTTTGATGTGGCATCTCCCAATTTTAAATGCTGGTGATCATTGTGGAAATGATAAGGCATCCAGTCTTTGTCTCCCACACTGGCATGCCCCTTCCCTGTTTCCCCACATGGGACTCCCTCTGCTTTTCCTTGCGCTCCACATCCTGGTGCCATGTGGTGCCCAACAGAGGTGGCATTTGTGGGTAACAGGTGGTAGATGGGAAGGAGTGGATGGAGGAACACCTGGGTGGCTCGGTAGTTGAGCATCTGCCTTCGGCTCAGGGCGGGATCCTGGGGTCCTGGGATCGAGACCTGCACAGGGCTCCCTGCAGGAAACCTGCTTCTCCCTCTTCCTGTGTCTCTGCCTCCCTCTGTGCGTGCCTCTCAGGAATACAGAAATAAAGTGTCTAAAAAAATATTCCATTTGTATATACCACATTCTATACTGTGTTTTAAAAAGATTTTATTTTTATTTGGGAGAGAGATAGTTCATGAGTAAGAATGGAAGGGGCGGTGGGAGATCAGGGAGCCCGACGGGGGGCTCAATCCCGGGACCCTGGAATCATGATCTGAGCTGAAGGTAGACGCTTAACCAACTAAGCCTGCCAGGTGCCCCTGTATTTTATCCATTGACCCACTGAGGGACACTTAGGTTGTTTCTGTGTCTTGGCTATTGTGAAAAAAATGATTCTATGTACATCGGCGGGGTGTGCACATATCTTGTCAACACAGTGTTTTCATTTCCTTTGGATATATTCCCTATAATGGAGTTTCTTGGTGGTATGGGAGTTGTACTCTTTCTAAAAGTTTGAATGGCTAGAAATCTGGGAATTGAGAGGCCATGACTCTTTGACTTCGTGATTTGCTTTTGTTGACTTGGTCTAGAACTTTTCTGGTTTTGTAAGTCAAGTGACAATTTACTGGGCTTTCTATCTATTTCACTTGTCAGAACAGCATGATCAACTAGCCAGCACATAGATCTGCACATGTCAGACTATTCTGATAGCTGCCTTGGCACTGATGTCCTGTACCGTAACCACACTCACCTGGCCTTTGGCAAATGGGGGCTGCCCCTTGGCCCCTGCCACCAGAGGATTCCTTTGAATTCAGGTTTCCCAATTCAGTGACTGCACTTTCCATCTTAAAGTCTGGGCTGTGGAGAAGAACAATCACAGAGCCCTTCAAGGATGCTGGCGTTCCCCCCACAAATTTATCTCTCACAGCTGTGGTGAAGGGCATGTCCATTGCACCTTCACAGTGTGTGGATAGGTCCTAGATGACAATCCCCCTGAGGCTTTGTGTCCCTGCTTCCATATTAAACCAAGGCAGTCCTGGCATTTCCAACCCACTCATTATAGGCCACCTTTCGGTCCAGGTTTCAGCCCACGAACTATTAGAACTTTCTAACTACCGAAGCTGCAATATTAAATGCAGTCTATTTCTCCTCCAGTTAATTAATTTCTATTCCTCGATTGTTGAATATTTTAATCCTGACTGGTGTTGGATTTTCTAAAGGGCTTCTTCAGCTTTTTTTTTTTTTTTTGCATGGGCATTTTTTTTTATTTTTTTAATAAATTTATTTTTTATTGGTGTTCAATTTACCAACATACAAGATGATCATGTGTCTTCCCTCCTTCATTCTGTGGATGTACCCTATTTGATTGCTTTTCATGTGTTGAAACAATCCTGCTAGTAGTCAGCAAAGGGGAAATTTAAGTGGGCTCAGTTTTCACTGTAGCCCCAAGCTAGAAGCTCCAGGTTCCTTAAAGTGTCCCGCCTCTGACTCATAGGCCTGAGGGAGTCAAGGTAGGGAGGGTTATAAGGCTCCGGGTAGACAGGGATAAATCCTATTCAATTATGATGTAAAATCCTTTTTATATGCTACCATATTCAGTTAGAGAGGATTTTGTAGTGGATATTTGCATTTATACTCATAAGAGATATTGATCTATGCTTTATTTCTCTGTGATACCTATTTCTGGGTTAGTTTTTAGGGTAGTTTCGGCATCATACAATGAGTTAGGGAAGTGCTCTCTTTTCATCTTTCTGTAAACACTTCATGGGATTCACCAGTGAAGCCATCTGGATTGAAGCTTTTCTCTGGTGGAAGTGTTTGGTTTCCAATTCAATGTCTTGTGTTGTAGGTCCATTCAGATTTTCTACTCCTTTTTGAGCTAGTTTTTCTACTTTGTATCTTGGACACTTGTTCTAATAATGTGTCCACTTTTTCATCCTAATTTCTTGGCATGCTGTTTCTAGACTCTCTTATCCTTCTTTTCTAGTGAGGTCATTAGTAATGTCTCTCTTTCTTCCCTGATTCTGATCATTTTGGCTGTTTTCTCATTGCTTTCATGGAAGAGGGATATTAGGAGATTCTTGTTTTAATATTTTGCTGCTGTCACTGCTTGTGTAATTGCGTATGTGGCTGTTAAATGCATTTGGCTAGCCCTCTCATCATCGTTGGTAACTCACATTAGGAAACTGATTGCAGTGATATCCAATGAGAAACTGAACAAAATGAGCTCTCAGCACACGACTGTCTCAGACCACATAGGATTCAATGGCCGTGACGCTGGCACAGACTTCTTGCCCCACTGGGGGTAACTCAGAGCTCCCACAATTCCAGGAAAAGCTCGGGGTTGGTGAGCTAGGGTAGGTCTCAGGGTACCCCTCCCTGCCTTCCTGTGGGACAAGGGCCACTAGTCACACTCCCTGAAGGCAGTGTGACACCAGGTGCCTCATGTCCTCACTGCTCACATGCAGGGTCTTGCAGGGAGCAGAGCTCAGCTGCTCTGAGGCCCTGAGGGAGCCGCCAGCAGGGCTCCCCTGGCCTCAGACAGGACCCTTCCCTCCCTTTCTTGAAGAACCAAGTGATTGCAGGAGCGCATATTGAAGTTATTTTGGAAAAATGGCACATGGCAAGGGTAGAAATGAAAAGTGAACAAGGTTTATTTTCTAATTTCCACACTCCACCACTTGCCTGCGGCACTCTTGGCCTTTCCAACAAATTCCAACACCGTTGCCCTCTGATTTCATCCAGTACCCAAACAAGAAGGGAAGGTCTACTAACTTGTAGGCAGGACATGACAAAAATCTAACTCTTGAACTGGGCAAGTATGAACGCGAAGGGGTGCGTGTCACTCACCCACTGGGCTGGGGAAACCTTCTATCCCAAGGAACAAACATGGGGAGCTTCCTCAAAGGAACCAAGCTCCGGATGCCGGGGTCATCATACAGCCCAGGGACCCAAAGAGGCTCTTGGCCCTGCTTTCCTCCTACTTGCCCTGGCGCTTAACCCCTGAGAACGCCCAGGATACACCCAATAGGATAACACCCAACAGGATAATACCAGGAGGAAGCACCCAAAGGCCTCCCTTCATGCCGGCCCCACAAAAGCCTGGAAAGGGACTGGCCACCCCTGGGGCTGTAGCCCCCTCTTCCTTATCTCAGAATCTTTTCTCACAGGATCAGGGAGGAACCCAAGTTGTTGCTACCGACCAGGAGCAGAAAGTCCATGACCTGCAACTTGTTGGTTTCCTCGTAGGCCCTGGGCCCCCACAGGAACTCGTTGCGGGCAGGGTCGCTGCCCGCCACCTGCCGGCGCTCCAGGTAGCCTTCCTGCACCCAGACATTGGTGAGGTGGTCGCCAGGCTCCCCACAGACGATGTGCTCTTGGTCATCGTACACCGCCGTGAACCCCAGAGCCTCCCACACCTCCTCCTCAGGGACACATCCGTCCTGCAGGAGGATCAACCCCAGGACCAGCCCCAGGAGGCAGGTCTTGGGCAGGCCCCACTGACCGCTCAGCATCCCATCCCAGGTGAGGCCCAGGATGGGGTTGAGGACGTAGGAGTGCTCGCTGGGATCCACTTCAATCACATCTAGGCCAAAGACCAGCCTCAAGCAGATGGACGCTTGGCTCAAGATGGCGGGGAAGTCGTCCTGGTATTCTGTGGTGAAGACCTCCAGCATCTCTGCCTTGCTGGTGGGCTGCTTGTTGCGATACTTGAGGAGCAGGAATACCACCAGGGCAGCTGACTTCATGTGGAAACTGCCCTCTACCAAGGGCTCCTCATCTCCCGCCTCCCCAGGGCCACTGGGGCCAGGCGGCTCAGACTGGCCAAGGCCACCAGCTGCCCCACCACTGGGGGAGGGGCTGGCATTCTGAGAGCTCTGGGAAGCACTCAGGACCCCGGGAGCCATAGAACCCAACTCTGGGGGTCCAAAGACCATGCCAGAGGTGGAAAAAGAAGCGGAAGACGACGATGATGATGATGAGGAGGAGGAGGACGAGGACGAGGACGAGGACGAGGAGGAGGACAAAAAGAGATGAGATAGGTGGTACGGGGGAGATGGGGTAGAGGGAGGAGGTGGAGCCTCCTCCTCCCCTTCCTCCTCCTCCTCAGCCCCAGACAGCTGGGCATCCACCAGGCCCTGGGCCTCCTCTAGGTCTTCTCCCTGCTTCCAAAGCTCGCTGCTATTCCTTAGGGGCATGGTGTCAGATTCGGGCTGAACCTAAAGACAGAGTTGGGAGAACTTGTCAGGGAGCAGCCTGCCCAAGATACCCCAAGGTGCCAGGGCTGACAGGGGGCTGTGCCGGGCTCCTCTGCAGAGGGCTCCCCTATGTTGGGCTGGGAGAACCCCTGAAACCAGGGACGGAGAGAGCGTGCACCTCACCTTGACAAGTGGCTCTGGCCCGCGCCTCCTCAGCTCTGTGTACTGAGGGACCCCCGCCTCAGACTGAGGCCTCCACTGCCAGTTCTTGAAGTCCTGAAGGAGGGGAGGAGGAGGGTCCTCAGGGTTCAGACTGCCAGCCCAGCCCTGGGGCCCAGTGTGGACAGGAGGGTGGCTCGTACTGTGGGAGGTCCTCAGCAGTCCAGGAGGGACGGTCTACCCCGGGGCCTCTCAAGAGCCTGCCCTGGCCCTGTCCTTCTCAGGCCAAATATCCCTGCAAGAACACAGGGCCCCCAGACTCCACAGGAGGAAACCAGGGGCCTAGCCCTGGCCACACCTGCCAAAGTCTCCAGGATTCCTCCTGGATCGTGCACAAGAGAAGGGCCAGCTCTGGCTTCCATCTGGGCTGGGAAAGGGCGCCTCTGGGTCTTCTACTGGACCTCACGCACGACCTGGGAAGACTCCACGGGTAGCCCTGAGGCCACTCTCTTTGCACCTTCCTTTCAAGGGCCCCTGCTATGACCCCCCACCAGCCAAAGTCCAGAGAAAACATTCGGTCCACCGGTTCCACCTCTTCTCAGGGGCGACACAAATGGCTGTGGTGGCCTGATCCCTAGGGATCCTGCTGTGGGAGGCATCCCCTCTTATCTCACCTAGACTGAAGTCAGTGCCTGGGCCAGGGCCAGGGCAGGGCACCCGCCTCCTCTGCTGACCTGAGTCCAGACCCTAAGGCCCAGGCCATCCCCTCCCTTTACCCAGGGATCTGGAGAGGAGGAAGGGCTCCACGGGACAGGATGCACCCTGGGTTCCCTTCCCAGGGCTGCCAGGGAACGGCACCCAGGTTTTGGGGCAATCGCTTCCTGGGCTTGATGGCTGTCTTGGGGGCCACTCACCCCTTCAATGTGGGGCGGGCATGGTTCCTCACACAGAGTCTCGGCAGGCCCAGGACTCCTGGGCATCTATCCCCCAGGTGGGCCTCCTCCCACACTCTGATTGGGATCTCTCCCAGCAGGGTCTTCAACTCCCTGAGAACTGGGAGAGGAGCAGGAAGAGGCGCCCTGTTATGTCCTCTGTGCTCTCCTGTGTCCTTAGCCAGGTGGGTTACAGCCGCAAAGCCCCCCGGCCCAAGTACCCCAGCAAGATCAGGAAGGGCGGGCCTGGAGACCGGCCCCTCTCTCCTGGGGCACAAATGCCCTCAGGCTCCCAGGAGGGTCCTCAGCATTATCTTGCCATTATCCTGACTTTCCTCCAGGCCCCCAAACTCCCATAGAGGACATGTGTCCCTCATACCAAGACCATACCAACCCCAGGCCAGCCCACCTTCCTGCCACCCACCCGTCACAGGGACAAGTGAGCATGCCACTGAGGGCCAGCGCTCTCCCATCCTCCGTGGGCTGCCCACAGGGCAGGGCCCCACTCCACTGCACTGGCTTCTTTGCTCACAAGACGGGTAGGGCCAGCCAGGCCGTCCCCAGGGTCCTCACCCTGACTCCCCCCAGGCGGTGTGTCATCCAAACACACCCTCTCCAACCACCCCCAAGACCCTACTCCTTTGAAGCACAAGCCCTCAGGCCCTAACATCCAGACATGGACATCAGGACCATGCTGCCGCATGGGCTCATCTTGCACGGGGGCCTCCTTCCTCCCTGGACAGCACGTGCTGGGGCCCAAGGTCCTTCAGTCCTCGCTGTGGTCCTCACCTTCAATCCCCTCAGGCCCCAGGTCAGCCCTGGGCAGGCTCCAACCCTGCTCCTTCCACCAAGCCCCCAGGCTCTAGGAGACTTGGCTGGCAAGCCAGGGCACGCCCCAGGTGGTCATCGGGCCCGGAGTGCTCCCAGGACCCAGTCTAGTCTGTGTCCCTAGGGCTCTAGTGCCCCTGTGGTCCTCGCCTTGGCTGCCAGCCACACGTGGGCGATTGTCCTTACCCCACCAGATCCCACCCCCGCCCACATCCTGGAGGCAGTGCTCCAGCCCAATGGCCACAGTGTGGGAGGCCACGAAGCACCAGCTGCCACGCAGCTCGGGATTTGTCCAACCCCCGGCAGCCTCCCGAGGCCGAAACAGGGGCAGGGTCGTGGTGCTGGGGTATCCTGGGGGACCAGCTCCCTCGGGGGTCTCAGTCCCTCGGGGGTCCTCGCCTCCAGCCCTAGCTGACCCCAGGCCTCTCGGGCAGGATTCCAGAGGCCGGGCCGCTCACACCAAGGTCCTCCCCTCCGCCCGGACCCCACCAGGGATAGGGAGTGACCGTCTTTCCATAAGGACCAGGACCCAACCTGGGGGCTTCCCAGGGCTCAGAGAGGGGGCTGAGGTCGGAGGCGGGGGACAGGCTCCCTGGGCCCTTCTTCTCCACCCCTGCTGGTGGGGCTCTCTGGGCGCCTGGGCCTCTGCCTGGCTCCACTTGGCTTGCCACGCGGGACTGACTGTGGACTGGGGTGCTGGATCCCTCCGTCCTCCATGGACATCCTTGCCAGGAACCCTACAGGACCTGGGCCCACCGTATGTCCCCTCAGGGAGGCCCTGCTCTGAACACCAGCCCCCTGGTCTCTCAGAGCCCGGATGCGGAAGTGGAGCCTCACCACGTGTTCCCATCCCCCCCACCACGACCTTCCCGGGAATAACTCTGGGCTGGGGTGGGGGTCCCCCGGGCCTCTTCCGCATCCTCACCGGGAATCCCAGCAGCACCCGGGGCCCTCCCCTCTGCCCTCATGACCTAGGCCCTGCTCCTGACGTCAGGGGCCCCCAGTGTGTCGGGAGACCGGGATATGGAAGTGTGGCCACACTACCCGAGCGGCCGCCCACCAGAGGGCAGGTCTCCGGTCCCATGGGGACCTCACAGCCCTGGCAACCCTCCGACGGGGTCCCCTTTGTCTCTGTCAATGGTCCATCCCTCGCCTCCCCTTAGCCCTGGACCCTCCCCCCGCCCCCCTCAGCGTCTGCTCCCGCCACACCAGGCCCCAGGCTCTCGGGTACCCGGATGTGCCAGGCCTGCCGCACCCGCGGCCACCATCGGGCTCCATCCTGCTCCCCCGCGACATTCCCGGGCTGACCGTGGGCCCTGCCCTCCGCCGGGTCCCCTCTATCATGGGCTCTTGGGTCCCCTCTGTCCTGGGCTCCCGCCCCCACCGTCACTCCCTGTGTCCCTGCCCTTCTCAGGCCACTGCCCCAGGCCCCATCATCCAGGCCTCAGCTCGAAGCCGGGCCCCGCCTTCCCCCGGTGGTCTCTCGGGGTTCATGACAGGCCCCACACCCCCACCCCCCCGCCGCCCTCCGGGGCCCGTCCCCCGCCCTCCGAGCCCCGCCCCCCGGGGCTACCTGCTGCCTGGCTGCCGCTGCCCGGGCCTGGCCTCCTTCCAGGGGACCCCACTGCGACCCCCCACACGAGGCCCTCCGCTCTCTCAGACCTCCGCGGCGGAAGTCGGCCCACGTCACATCCGGACCCCGTGCCCCGGTCCCTAAGGGCTGATTGCACGTCCCCTGGAGATGGGCTCCGCGGGGCGGTGGTAGGAGGACCCGTGTGGGAGGCTCCCTGGGTCCTCTCGCGGGTCCTTCCTCCCTGGACTCGCGAGATCTGCCTATTTTCCCATATTTATGTGTTTAATAAGTCAAATTCTTTTCTCAGTACAGACACATGGGGACTTGTATTACACTTTGGGTTAAAATCCAACATCATTCTATATATTTGTGTTGTTTAACTTGTTCCAGGTTTGGCCACTGGGCGCTCTTCCTGTTAGCTCCCTCTTCATATACCTCCCTCACGCCCCTGGAAACGTTTTCATTGGTTTCTTTTTATGTATTTTTTTTTTTTAGCATTTCTTTATTTTCAGGCACTACAAGGTACTTCCGGCTCAACTTGCATATTTCCCTGTCCCATTTCTAGAATCAGCATTTTTTCCAGGGAGCCCTTGTTCCATTGACCGTAATAAAGTGTGAGAAACCTAGGTCTGTGCACTAAGTTCGCGGTTTGCAAATGGCGTCATTGTTCCTAGGGCTCTTTGGCTGACAGAGGAAGAAATTACATGTGTGTTCACGACCCTGTGTGTATTCACATATGTATACAAATTTTAGATGTAATCATCTATATGTGTATTAAGCTACAGAAGAGTTTTTACTGATGTTTTTGGCTCTAATCCTCCACCACATACATCACTATAGCTTCCTCCTCTTCAGTGAAAAACCTTGAGATTTGGACGTTGTTTATATGTCAGTGTCCTGTTGTCTCTGCTGGGTTATCATGGTTGTCTCTGAAGAAGGTGCTGAAATAGAATTTGTAGATGGGCTAAGCATCAGTTCAGCTCCAGAATACCCTGGAACCTCATCAAAGTTATGCCTGCCCTCTAGCCTCTGGACTCTGATAAGGCTACCTGGCCCCTGTCTATGGAGCTCTTGAAAGGTCAAGAGAACCCATTATTTGAGTGTCTGAACTGATGAACAATTCGACTTTTGATGCTTTGGGGGGTTGAGATCACCTGTAACTAAGTATGGTCTTCCTTATCTTTCTGGAAAGTATTTCTTTCTTACCCAGAGCTACAGGGTAAGCTGGACCCCAAGTTGAGTCTTTGTTTCCTCACCTTTATTTAGCTTTATGACTCAGGGCATGTTATATGAGCTTTTGGTGCCTCAGTGCTTTTTTCTCTATTCTGTATTTGAATAGTCACTGGGAAGCTCCTGGAGGCTGGCAATTAGACTCTACCCAGAGGGAGGTCAGGATAGCTGGATGAAAAACAGACACCCCTCAGATTCGACAGCTGACAACCCTGCTATATGTTACTCATCCTTAAAACCAACTTATATAATGACATACATTCTCCAGTGAGCATTGGAAAGACTAACTAGAAATTGAGAAATGTGCCCAAGTTCTCAGATTAAAGATGATACATCATGGGAAATCATGAGTTGATACTTTGATTGATTATGATCAATCAAGGAGTAATGATTCTCTCAAGCTGTTCCTTAAATAAATACCATAGAATTGCCTATTTGAAACTCTGCTATGGTGTAAAGTGTGACTGTTCTCCATAACAATACTAGATGAATGTTGAAGGTATTGCTGTAATCACAAAAACTCTCAAACTGGCTGTAAGTGAAGACAGCATACTAGGTCACCTTCTGTGATGTGGTGTAGTGTGGTATGGCCTAACACAAACTAAAAAAACACCTGCAAAATTGGGATTTTAATTTTGATTCAATACGTTGAAGAAAATTTCCATCAAATCAGTATGTGACAGCTAAGAAAAGCTGGTTCGTTGAAAAGACCAAAAATTTTGACAAACATTTAGTAAGAGAGAGAGAAAAAAGAAGACTCAACTACTAATATAAAAAATAAAAGTCGGGGTAGTATTACAGATCTTTTTTTTTTTTTTTCAGATCTTTTTTTTTAAAGACGGTTTTACTTATTTACTTATGAGAGAGGCAGAGACATAGGCAGAGGGAGAAGCAGGCTCCCTGTGGGGAGACTGATGTGGGACAGGAAGCCAGGACTCTGGGATCATGCCCTGAGCCATAGGCAGATGCTCAACCCCTGAGCCACCCAGGCACTCCAGTATTTTAGGTCTTAAAGAAACAAACAGGATAGTAAGAGAGTACTCTGAACAATTATACCCCAAGAAATTATATAACCTAAATGAACTGGGTGTATTTTTAAAAACACAAACAACCAAAGTAACCCAAGAGGAAAAGAAAATTAAAACAGATCTAACAGGTAAGGAGAATGAATCCGTGATCAAAAATGTCAAAGAAATAACATCCCAATTCCAGGTGACTTCTCTCATGGATTCCACGAATACTTGAAAGAAGAACTTATACAAATCCTCAATTTCTTCCCAAAATATGGAAGAGGAGGGAATACTTCCTATCTCGTTCTGTGTGTGAGGTCAGCAATACGGAGGTAGTAAAGCTTGACAAAGACAAAAAAAAAAAAAAAGAAGTGACACACTTTCATGATAAAAAAAAAAACTTTCAACAAACAAGAAATAAAAGAAAACTTTAACATGATAAAAGGCATCCACGAAAAATCCACATCTAACATACTGAATGGTCAAAGACTGAAATTTTCCCATTAAGTCAAGAAATAAGAAATAAAGCAAGGGGCACCTACGTGGCTCAGTCGGTTAAGCAGCTGGCTCTTAATTTCTACTCAGGTCATGATCTCAGGATTGTGAGATCAGGCCCTGCATTGGGCTCCATGCTCAGGGGCGTCTGCCTGAGATTCTCTCTCTCTTCCTCTTCCTCTCCCTCTCCCCCACCCTCTCTCCCTAAAATAAATAATGTTCTTTTAAAAGCCTAGAATGCCTGCTTTTGCTGCTTTTATGTTATTATACTGAAAGTGCTAGCCAGAGTGATTAGGCAAAAAATATTTTTTAATAAATAATAAATAAATAATCATCATAATAAAGACAAACAATGTGGGGGAAAAAGTAAAAAAAAGAAGTAAAAGCAGAAGAAAATACTAAAAATACGTTTATCCAAGGAAATATAAGGCATGTACACTACAGCTTACAACATATTGCTCGAGGAATTTAAGAAGATTTCCGTATTTGGAAAGATACCTTGCATTCATGGAGTTGAAGACTTAATTTTCTAAAGATAGCAGTTGTATTAAAGCAATATACAGATTCAATACAATCCGTATAATAAATCCCAACAACGTGCTTGAAGAAATGGAAAAGCTGATTCCAGAGTGTATATAAAGGGACGCCAGGATGGCTCAGGGGTTGAGCATCTGCCTTTGGCTCAGGTGGTGAAACCATGGTCCTGGGATCAAGTCCCGCAGGGAGTCTGCTTCTCCCTCTGCCTATGTTTCTACCTCTCTCTGTGTGTCTCTCATGAATAAATAAAAAAATATAATAAATAAATAAATAAAGTGTATATGGAGTGCAGATGCCCCTTTGGATAATTATGTTGGTATCGTTTACGTAAATACCTCATAGAAAAGAATCAAGATGTCCATCAATACAATAATGGAAAAAGAAGATGTGATATATATATATATATATATATATATATATATATATATATATATAATGGAATATTACTGCCTGGCACATTGGTGGTAGGAATAAAAAATGGTGCAGGCTTTGTGAAAGATGTTTGCACTGGTTAAAGTGTATCAGATTGTCAAAAAGTTAAACTTTTTAAAATTTATATTTTTTACTTTAATTTATAGGACTATCAATTACAGTCCTATGTATATACTCAAAAAATTGGAAAACAGGTATTCGAACAAATACCTGTGTAGAAATGTTCACCAAAATTCACAATAGCAAAAGGACGAAACGACCCAAATATCCATCAATTTGAGAATGAATAAGGAAGGTGTATAGGCCTATAAAGAAATATTAAGCCGTGAAAATGAATGAAGTCTCAATACAGGCTTTAGCATGGATGCACCTTGAAAACTGCTGAGGGCAAGAAGCCAGACACAAAGTTAGCATATTGCAATTTCCGTTTCTATGAAATACACAGAACAGGTATATTCATAGAGAAAGCAGAGTAGTGGTTGACAGGGTCTGAGGGAGAGGGAATGGGCAGTGTCCACTTATCAGATTCGACATTTGCTTTTGGGGTGTTGCAAGTGCTTTGGAACCAGACAGAGGCGATAGTTGTACAACACCACAAATGTACGAAATGGCACTGAATTGGACACTATAGAATGACTTCATGTTATGTGTATTTACCTTAAAATAAATAAATAAATAGATAGATGATAGATAGATATAGATAGATATATTGATAGACGCTGTGAAACAAGAAGGCATGAATCTGCTGGAAACCAGGGAGTGCCTTCCCCTTCTCTCAATTGCCCTTTGCCCTCAACCTAGGGTCAAGCTCCGCGGCCTAACATGCTGGGTTAAAGGTCTAGCCTGATTCTCTGCGTCTGGCCTCGTCTTCTGCCTTCCACCACACTGTAGCCTTTCTCTTTCGTACATGGAACTGTTTTCTCTGATATTGAGCAACCGAGTCCTCATTATCTCAACTACGTTCACTATTCATCCCCACCTAGTAAACAGATGAGCAATTAGAGATTTGCTAAGTCCTACTTCTGTGAAACCAAGACATACTAATTGGGGTACAAAACTCGTGTCCCCTTCAATGAGGTCTGGCTGTTCTTACAAGAAATATACCCAGGAACGGATGAGTCCATATGACAGGGACATTGGCATTGACCCTGGACCTTCTTTAACAGGGTGACAGATGAATTTAAGGAGCAAGGGGATCTGAGGATACTGGTGAGAGGGTCTATTTCAGGCTGCTGGCCATGTGCACGGGAAAGATGGACCACTGGTCACATGCTAGCAGTACAAACTTACTTAAGGGCCAGTGAAGAACGACCCACAAGCTTCATTCCTCTTCACTCCTGGAGCCATGTAATCCGAGACTACATTTTTGCTTGAACTCCATCGTCCTTGCCAGCGAGGCTTCTCCTTTAGTTTAGCAAACCTAACTGCGCTTTTGGCTTCATTCACCCAGATGGCACCCCCAGATCTCAATAAGAAGGACTGCACAGTTGTGACCAAAAATCTTAAAACATCCCTAAAGAGTTACTGTGTCCCTTCTATCTCCACTACAGAGTCTCATATGATACTCTGGAAAGTAGTCTGCAGGTTATGGTCCGTCTCAGGTTGTTTAAATGTTTTAGGTTGGATTCTTTAAATTGGCAGACTTTTTCTTCTTTTGAAATTCCTTGCCATCTCTGAATGAACAGCAAATCCCAAGTTCACAGAAACCAAGAAAAGAACCACCCTAATCCTCACACCCTTCACCAACTGGACTCTGGGTCCTTCCCACTCTCCCTTCACAAAGCCCTTTGCCAACCACTGATGACTGTGGGAGGTCCCACCCAGAGCAAGCTCTCCAAGATGAGATCTTGAGGACACTGCCTCACCTCTCTGAGAACTTGAAAAACTATCTGCAATCGGAAACATCATGTTTCCCACATACTGTTTGCAGTAGCAGTTTTTTTTAACCCTTTATTTTTTTATTATCTTTAAATAATAAATTTATTTTTTATTGGTGTTCAATTTACCAACATACAGAATAACACCCAGTGCTCATCCCTTCAAGTGCCCCCCTCAGTGCCCGTCACCCATTCACCCCCACCCCCTGCTGCAGCCTAGTTGGAGTTTGAAACTCTATGGCACTGTAGATATGAGTGTATTGTGGGGGGCTTGAACATATGATTGGATTCTGGAAACAATGGAAGCATCCTCTATTTCAAAAAACAAGCAATAGCTATTCTTGTGTTCCTTTTCAGCTTTGGTTGTCAGCTTCACTCTCAAACTACCAGACACATCCCACACACAGCCAGCCAACCACAGACATGTGAAGACTCGTCATACCATCTCCTGCTGGTTTCAGGAAGAACTTCATGGAATGAATGCTCTCTTCTCTTACCCAGAGAGGCACTCGCTTTGGAATAATTCATTTTTCCCTTTCTGCCTGTCTCTTCCACAGGCCAGTTTCATTAATGTTACTGAGCCTAAAATTAGTCTCAAGTATATGTAAGTATGCTAGATGGTTGTGAATGATAGTTACAGAAAAGCATTGGGGTAATTCTTCATGAAATCATGTTAGATGATAATTTCTTAGATTATGACACTGTCTCGATCTGCTTGAGCTACCATAATAAAACACTATAGACTGGGTGGCTTACACAATACTAATTTATTTCTCATGGTTCTAGAGACTGGCAGTCCAAGATCAAGGTCTGGCAGGATTCAATTTCCAGTCAGAATCCCTCTCTTGGCTTGCAGATGGGCACTTTCGTTCTGCAACCTTTTCTTTCTGCAAGGCCTTTTGTCTGTGCTCACACACAGAAAGATAGTATAAGCACACTAATCCCATCATGGAGATCCCACCACCATAAACTTGTCTAATTCTATCTCCCAAAGGCCTATCTCCAAATACCATTGCATGAGGGGCTTTAACATGAATTTGAGGGTAGGGCCACAGATAATTCCATAGCAGATACCAATACCCAAATGGCAAAAATATAGATAACTTAAATTTCATAAAAATTAAAAATGCTTCTGCTTCAAAGGACATCATTTAAAAAAATACCACCCACAGATTGGGAGAAAATACTTGCTCATCATGTATAAATGTGTGGTATACAGAATATATAAAGAACTGTTATGGGGATCCCTGGGTGACTCAGCAGTTTAGAGCCTGCTTTCAGCCAAGGGTGTGATCCTGGGGGTCCTAGGATCAAATCCCACATGGGGCTCCCTGCATGAAGCCTGCTTCTCCCTCTGCCTATGTCTCTGCCTCTGTGTGTGTGTGTGTCTTATCAATAAATAAATAGAAACGAAAAAAAGAACTGTTACAACTCTACAAAGAAAAGAAAAATAAACCAATTTGGAAAGGAGCAAAAAAAAAAAAAAAAAAGGAAAGGAGTAAAACATTTGAATAGACATTTCTGAAATAAGATGTATAAGTAACCAAAAAGCACATGAAGAGATACTCAACAGGATCATTAGGGAAATGCAAATCAAAACCACAATGAGTAAGGATTTCAAACTTGCTGGCTAAAATATAAATATACAAAGTAACAACTATTGGTGATGATATGAAGAAATTGAAGTCTTCATATATTGCTAGTTAGAACATAAAATGGTGCAGTCACTGCAAAGCAGTCAGCAGGTCCTCCAAAAATTAAACATAGAGTATAACCATATGACCCATTGATAACACTCCCAAATATATATCCAAGACAGATGAAAACATATGCTCACACAAAAACCCTATCCACAAATGTTCATAACAGCGTTCCTTACACATAATAACCCAAATCAGGAAACAATTGCAACGTCCATCAACTGATGAATACATAAAAGGATGGTCTAGCTACATAATGTATATTATTTGTCAGTATGAATAGATGAAACGTTGATACATGGTATAATATGGGTGAACCTTGAATACTGCATGCTTAGGCAGAAAATCTAGACACAAAAGACCACATATTTTATTATAGTATCCATATGAAATATCCAGGCTATGCACCTCACTAGACACAAATAGTAGGGTAATGCTTGCCTAGGGCTAGGGAAAAGGGTAATGGGAAGTCACTCCCAATGTTGAAAGCCTTTTGAAGTGATGAAAATCTCTGGAGTTAGGTAGTGGTGATACTCCACAATCTAGTGAATATAATAAAAAGCACTGAATTGTACACTTTATTTTATCTTTTAAAAAGGCTTTATTTATTTATTTGAGATGGAGAGAGAAAGAGAGGACACAGGCAGGGTAAGGGGCAGAGGAAGAGGGAGAAGCAGACACTCCCTCACCTCCCACTGAACAGGGAGCCCGATGCGGGGCTCGATCCCAGGACACCCAGATCATGACCTGAGCCGAAGGCAGACACTTAACCAACTGGGCCACCCAGGTGCCCCTGAATTGTATATTTTAAAAAGGTAAATTAGATGGCATGTGAATTATATCTCAATAAAGAATAAAAAGGAGAAAACAGGAGATGAGAGGGTAAGAGCACAGATGGAGAGGCCCTGGCTGGTGTAGCCCGCTGAGACTGCTGGCAGCTGAGACAGCGGGGACTCGGGGAAAACCCTGACATCACAGGCCCTGAAGTTGGCACAGGGAAAGGCAGCTCACCACTGGAAGATTTTGAAACTCGTAGCAACAACAAACCTCGGACCCAGCTAAATTACAGAGTAGATGTGCTACACCCCACACGCTAATAGCCCAGCGAAGAATAGGCATGCCAATTTCCAGTCCTAAATGCTATTCACCTCAGTCTCTGCTGTACTCCTACAGATGATGTCTGGCTGCAAATCAATAAAAAATATTGCAAAATACCAACACTCCAAAATCAAGAACAGTCAACTCACTGCCAATAGAAAAAACAATAAATAGAACTCTACTCCAAGGTGATTTATATTCTAACTATATTAGGGAGAAACTTTTATTTTATTGTTTTAAGGTTTTTATTTATTTATTCACAAGAGACACAGACACAGGCAGAGACACAGGCAGAGGGAGAACCTGGCTCCCTACAGGGAGCCTCATGTGGGCCTTCATCCTGGGACCTCGTGGATCACAACCTGAGCCGAAGGCAGACACCCAATAGCTGAGCCACCAGGTGACCCAGAAGAAACGTTAAGTCACCTCTGATTAACATGTTGAATAATCTAGAAGAATAGATGAATAACATGCATGAAGAGATTGGTAATTTTAACACCGATGTAAGCAATAAGACAACCAAATGGAAACGCTAGAATTGGAAAACAATATCTGCTAAAAGGATTATAAACAGACTGAACATGGAAGAGGAAAGACAGAATCAACTTGAGAGAAGTAAATTAGAAATTGATGCGAGGCAAGATGCCGGAATAGTCCGGTCTCCAAGTCACCTGTCCACACCAAATTACCTAGATAACTTTCTTTTTTTTAATTTATTTTTTATTGGTGTTCAATTTGCCAATATATAGAATAACACCCAGTGCTCATCCCATCAAGTGCCCCCCTCAGTGCCCATCAACCAGTCACCCCCACCCCCCACCCACTTCCCTTTCTACCACCCCTTGTTTGTTTCCCAGAGTTAGGAGTCTCTCATGTTCTGTCTCCCTTTCTGATGTTTCCCACTCATTTTTCTCCTTTCCCCATTATTCCCTTTCACTATTTTTTATATTCTCCAAATGAATGAGACCATATAATGCTTGTCCTTCTCTGATTGACTTATTTCACTTAGCGTAATATCCTCCAGTTCCATCCACGTTGAAGCAAATGGTGGGTATTTGTCATTTTTAATGGCTGAGTAATATTCCATTGTATACATAGACCACATCTTCTTTATCCATTCTTCTTTCGATGGACACCGAGGCTCCTTCCACAGTTTGGCTATTGGGGACATTGTTGCTATAAATTTCAGGGTGCAGGTGTCCCGTCAGCCTGAGATTTAAATAGACAACTGCTGGGATGCTATAGTGAGAAGAGTTAGCGCTTCTATCAAGGTAGGAAGACAGAAAAAAATAAAGAAATAAAAGAGCATCCAAGGGGAGGGGGCCCCTCGAGGTGCCGGGAGAGAGCCCCCGGGACAGGAAAGCCTTGTCCTGGAGAAGCAGGAGCTTTACCAATCTTCCTGGACAGATGGTGCCCGCAGGGAACATGGGCAGGATCCCAGGAGGGGCGGGGATCCCAGGGGCAGGCTCCCGGGGGCACTAACAGAGGATTTGCACCCAGGGGAGAGTGCACCACGCACCTTTGGCCGAGGTCCGTATAGGGCTGGAGCGAGTGCCCGGCAGGGCCGGGAGCAGCTCAGTCAGCACAGGTCCCAGAGCCCAGGGCACCAGGGGACACAGCCCAGGATCCAGTATTCCCCCCAAGAACAGGTGGAGGCCGGGAGGACACAGGGCAGCAAAGACACTCCTGTTGCTGGGCAGCCCTGAGCTGTGCAGGTCCATGCCCACCGGCCCCCAAGACAATGAGACCCCTACAGATGGGAGACTGCGATAGTTTCTGCAGGAGCTGACTCCAGAGATGGAGAGCTGGCCGCTGCCACTGTCATTGTTCCCCCTGGTGTCACCTTGTCCCTGGACTGAGCAGGGGCCTCACAGGATAAACACCTCCCACCGAGCCGTGCAACTGGCAGGGAACTGGGCAGCTCCCCCAGGTGCACACAACTGAGAGTGAGCACCGCAGGCCCTTCCCCCAGAAGACCAGCTGGAAGGACAGGGGAAGAGCAAGTCCTTGACCAAGCAGCCCTGGAAAGTTCCAGGGGAAGTCGAGAGATTTACAGTATATAGAACCAGGGGATACCCCTCCTTGTTTATTGTTTTCTGTTTCCGCCGACCCCCCTTTTTTCTCTCTTTTACTCCTTTTTCCAGTACAACTTGTTTTTGGCCACTCTTCACTGAGCAAAATGACTAGAAGGAAAAACTCACCACAAAAGGAATCAGAAACAGTCCTTTCTCCCACAGAGTTACAAAATTTGGATTATAATTCAATGTCAAAAAGCCAATTCAGAAGCACAATGATAAAGCTACTTGTGGCTCTGGAAAAAAAGCATAAAGGATTCAAGAGACTTCATGACTGCAGAATTTAGATCTAATCAGGCCAAAACTAAAACTCAATTAAATGGGATGCAATCCAAACTAGAGGTCCTAACGACGAGGGTTTACGAGGTAGAAGAACGAGTGAGTGACATAGAAGACAAGTGGATGGCAAGGAAGGAAACTGAGGAAAAAAGAGAAAAGCAATTAAAAGATCATGAGGATGGGTTAAGGGAAATACATGACAGCCTCAGAAGGAAAATTCTACATTTCATGGGGGGGGGGGGCAGAGGGCGCTGAAAAGGACAGAAGACCAGAAAGTGTATTTGAACACAAATCATAGCTGAGAACTTCCCTAACTTGGGGAGGGAAACAGACATTCAGATCCAGGAGATAGAGACATCCTCCCCTAAAATCAATAAAAAACGTTCAACACCTTGACATTTAATAGCAAAACTTGCAAATTCCAAAGATAAAGAGAGGATCCTTAAAGCGGCAAGAGACAAGAGATCCCTAACCTTTATGGGGAGAACTATTAGGTTAGGAGCACACCTCTACAGAGAGACCTGGCAGGCAAGAATGGGCTGGCCGGATATATTCAGGGTCCTAAATGAGAAGAACCTGCAGCCAGGAATACTTTATCCAGCAAGGCTCTCGTTCAGAATAGAAGGAGAGATCAAGAGTTTCCAAGATAGGCAGGAACTGAAAGAATATGTGACCATCAAACCAGCTCTGCAAGAAATATTAAGGGGGACTCTGTAAAAGAAAGAGGAAGTTCAAGGAAACAATCCAGAAAAATGGGGACTTAATAGGTATTATGATGACACTACATTCATATCTTTCAATAGTAACTCTGAACGTGAATGGACTTAATGATCCTATCAAAAGGCGCAGGGCTTCAGACTGGATAAAAAAGCAAGACCCATCTATTTGCTGTCTACAAGAGACTCGTTTTATTTTATTTTATTTTATTATTTTATTTTATTTTATTTTATTTTATTTTTTAATTGGTGTTCAATTTGTCAACATATAGAATAACATCCAGTGCTCATCCCAATAAGTGCCCCCCTCAGTGCCCATCACCCAGTCACCCCCACCCCCTGCCCACCTCCCCTTCAACCCCCCCCCCCCAATTCGTTTCCCAGAGTTAGGAGTCTCTCATGTTCTGAAGAGACTCATTTTAGACCTAAGGACACCTACAGCCTGAAAATGAAACGTTGGAGAACCATTTACCATTCAAGTTGCCTTCAAGCCTTTCTGCCCCTGACCCCGCCAAGTAAGCATCATTAAAGTCTCCCCTCACACCGCCATCATATCTAAGTCAGAGTCTCCCAAAGAGCTTGAGCAACTGCGGAAACTCTTCATCGGAGTTTTGAGCTTGGAAACAACCAATGAGGGTCTGAGGAGCCATTTTGAGCAATGGGGGACGCTTATGTACTGTGTGGTACTGAGCGACCCCAACACCAAGTGCTCCAGAGGCTATGGGTTCATCACCTACGCCACCGGGAGGAGGTGGACGCAGCCATGAATCCTTGGCGGCAGAAGGTGGATGGAAGAGTCGTGGAACCAAAGACGGCTGTCTCCCGAGAAGATTCTCAAAGACCTGGTGCCCACTTAACTGTGAAAAAGATTTTTGTTGGTGGCATTAAAGAAGAAACTGAAGAACATCATCTAAGAGATTATTTTGAACAGTACGGGAAAATTGAAGTGATTGAGACCATGACAGACTGAGGCAGCGACAAAAAGAGAGGTTTTGCTTTTGTGACCTTTGACGACCATGATTCTGTAGAGAAGATGGTCATTCAAAAATACCATACTGTGAGTGGCTACAACTATGAAGGAGAGCTCTATCAAAGCAAGAAATGGTTAGTAATTCATCCAGCCAAAGAGTCCGAAGTGGTTCTGGAAACTTTGGTGGTGGTTGTGGAGGTGGTTTTGGTGGGAATGACAACTTTGGTTGTGGAGGGAACTTCGGTGGTCGAGGTGACTTTGGTGGCAGTCGAGGTGGTGGTGGATATGGTGGATGGCCGTGGGGTTGGCTATAACAGATTTGGTAATGATGGTAATAATGGAAGCAACTTTGGAGGTGGTGGAAGCTATAACGATTTTGGCAATTACAACAATCAATCCTCAAATTTTGGACCCATGAAAGGAGGAAATATTGGAGGCAGAAGCTCTGGCCCCTATGGTGGTGGAGGCCACTACTTTGCCAAACCACGAAACCAAGGTGCTATGGCGGTTCCAGTACAAGCAGCAGCTATGGCAGTGGCAGAAAGTTTTAATTACTGCCAGGAAACAAAGCTTATCAGGAGGGGAGAGCCAGAGAGGTGACAGAGATGCTACAGGTTACAACAGATTTGTGAACTCAGCCAAGCACAGTGGTGGCAGGGCCTAGCTGCTACAAAGAAGACATGTTTTAGACAATACTCATGTGTATGGGCAAAAAACCTCAAGGACTGTATTTGTAACTAACTGTACAACAGGTTATTTTAGTTTCTGTTCTGTGGAAAGTGTAAAGCATTCCAACAAAGGGCTTTAATGTAGATTTTTTTTGCACCCATGCTGTTGATTGTTAAATGTAATAATCTGATCATGACGCTGAATAAATGTGTCTTAAAACAAAGAAAGCAGGGGTAGCCATCCTTATATCAGATAAATTAAAGTTTATCCCAAAGACTGTACTAAGAGATGAAGAGGGACAATATATCATACTTATATATAGATCTTGTGGGATCTATCCCACAAGAGGACCTAACAACCATGAATACTGATGTCCTGAATGTGGGAGCTGCCAAGTATAGCAATAAATTAATAACCAAAGTTAAGACATACTTAGATAATAATACACTTATACTTGGAGATTGAACACAGCCCCTTGTATAATCCAGAGATCTTCTAAGCACATTTCCAAAGAAACAAGAGCTTTAAATGACACACTGGACCGAATGGATTTCACAGATATTTACAGAACTTTACATCCAAACGCAACTGAATACACATTCTTCTTAAGGGCACATGGAAATTTCTCCAGAATAGACTACATATTGGGTCACAAATCAGGTCTTAAACGATACCAAAAGATTGAGATCATACCCTGCATATTTTCAGACCATAGTGCTTTGAAACTAGAACTAAACCAGAAGAAGAATTTGGAAGTATTTCAAACACGTGGGGGTTAAGGACCATCCTGATGAAAGATGAAAGGGTCAACCAGGAAAATAGAGAAGAATTAAAAAGATTCATGGAAACTAATGAGAATGAAGATAGAACAATTCAAAATCTTTGAGATACAGCAAAAGCAGTCCTGAGGGGGAAATACATCACAATACAAGCATCCATCCAAAAACTGGAAAGAACTCAAAATACAAAAGCTAACCAATCCAATCATGAAATGGCAAAAGACGTGAACAGAAATTTCACAGAGGAAGACATAGACATGGCCACCAAGCACATGAGACAATGCTCTGCATCACTGGGCATCTGGGAAATACAAATCAAAAGCACAATGAGATAACACCTCACAAGAGCGAGAATGGTGAACATTAACAAGACATGAAACAGCAAATGTTGTAGAGGATGTGGAGACAGGGGAACCGAACCCCCTTGCCCTGTTGATGGGAATGTGAACTGGTGCAGCCACTCTGGAAAACTGTGTGGAGGTTCCTCAAAGAGTTATAAATAGATCTGCTCTACAACCCAGTAATTGCATTGTTGGGGATTGACCCCAACGATACTGATACAGTGAAACGCCGGGACGCCAACATCCCGATGTTTATAGCAGCAATGTCCACAATAGCCAAACTTTGGAAGGAGCCACGGCGTCCATCGAAAGATGAATGGATAAAGGAGATGTGGTCTATGTATACAATGGAATACTTCACAGCCATCAGAAAGGGCAAATACCCACCATTTGTTTCGACATGGATGGAACCAGAGGTTATTGTGCCGAGTGGAATAGGTCAATCGGAGAAGGACAAACATTATATGGTCTCATTCATTTGGGAAATATAAAATTAGTGAAAGGGAATAAAGGGAAAGAGAGAAAATGAGTGAAAATATCAGTGAGGGTGTCAAAACATGAGAGACACCTAACTCTGGGAAATGAACAAGAGGTAGTGGAAAGGGTGGTGGGCGGGGGGTTGGAGTGACTGGGTGATGGGCACTGAGGGGGGCACTTGGTGGGATGAGCACTGGGTGTTATGCTATACGTTGGCAAATTGAACTCCAATAAAAAAAAATTTGTTGTTTTCCATGTGCTGTAGCACTTCTGGAAGCAGAGAGAAATTACGTTATGTGCCCATTCCACCCTATCAGAGGGTGAGCCACACAAGGCAGGAGTCATATATCATGACTCATCCTACTCCTGGCACCCATCATGGGCTTTGTCACACAAGAGGAGATCAGGAAATGTGTGTTAAACAACATCTTATTCAAAACTCACACAATCATGTTAGATCAACTTTTTCTGGCCTCCAGTACACATAACGTGTCAACACAAACATAAGAACAAGCAGGATAAGTAACACAAATGGCATATCTTAAAACATCGTAGGAGGGCAGCCTCCGGGGCTCCGTATTTTAGCGCTGCTTTCAGCCCAGGGTGTGATCCTGGAGACCTGGGATCGAGTCCCCCATCCTGCTCCCTGCTTGGAGCCTGCTACTTCTCCCTCTGCCTGTATCTCTATCTCTGTCTCTCTCTCTCTCATGAATAAATAAATAAAATAAAAAAAAACATCTATAGGAGAGATGCCTAATGATTACACACTCAACAGCAGATGGAACCATTCCAGTCTATTTGTAACTTTAAAAGTCCCATTTTCATGGAAATCAGTAAAATGCTGTGAAAGAACAAAATGGTGGCAGGAGAGAGTTCCTCATATGGTGATTGAGCTGAACCAGTATCCTCCAAGGGCTGGAGAGACAGCCCTACCATTTAGGAAGAAATGGCCAACCAACCACAATAAGAAGGCAAATTAAGCTCTCAGGGAGGGGGGCCAGAGACAGAGTGGGCTGCAGTTTCCTGATGACTCCAGGAATGTGAAACCAAGGCCTTTACTAAAATACCCTCAAACACACTCAAATTTTTACACATCTAGTTGCTTTAAATGTATTCCAAATAAGCTGACATTTAGCTTTTTAGGGTCTGCCTGCTTTGCATACCCTAGAAAACTGTACCCAACAACTGCTGAGCATAGAGAAGGTAATTCTAGGGCTTTCAGACCTCCAAGTCACTGCTGCCTTTCTCAGTTCTCTGACCTAGAGAATTTACATTGTGCTGATGGGTGAGAGCACGCTGATTCCCCTATCCTCTGGGAGTTCCCTTGTCTCCTTCCCCTTCGGGTTGGCGAGCTTTTGCCATTCTCTAAACAAGTAGCTGTGTATTTCCCAGCTAAAGCAAATTCTAGTTGATGCAATAGGCAAAACCCAACCTTTGAATGGCTTAACACAGCAGAGGTTTGGTTTTTTTTGCACCCAAATTTTTATGCTGTTTGGCAGGGTCTCACCTCTCTCAGGGAACCCAAGTTTCCAGGCTGTTTTGAAGAGCCCCCATCTCAGCATAAGATTGTCATGTTTGAGGGCAACTGGGAAGGACATTTGGGTTAGCATCGGACAATCTCAACTGTATTTAATTCTCAGTGTCACCTGCCTTCCTTAGCCAGAGTCTCAGTACCTTGGCCACGGCATCCTTCCTTTTGTCACCTGGGAGACACCATTCTGTCCTCACTCCTGATGTAGGAGTCGGAAGGCTGGCCACAGGATGGGCAGGATGGGAACATGGTGGAATGGACATGACTTCGCACCAGGGTTCCAGTCTCTGCCTTGTCACTCACCAGCAATGCGATCCTGGGAAAAGGACCAACCCTGGGTCTCCAGGATCACACCCCCGGCTGCAGGCGGCGGTAAACTGCTGTGTCACCGGGGCTGCCCAGTATTTTCTGCTTTAAATCATATTTTCACTTCTTAGCCACAGACTGCTTGTTCACCAAATTCACTGCTATACTGAATATGGCATTAATTTACTTAGGATATTTGCTTCTGTAAGAGTGACCTTGGCTCAAGTGTTTTCTGTGTGGAAATGGGGTGCTCATCACCCCATGAGCATGGTCATCCAGTTTGAGAGTTATAGAGAGCTACACTGGAAACATGAGTTAAATAACTCCCCATATTTTGGTATGCTTCTGGAGACTTAAGATGAAGGTAAGTTTTTCCTGGTCACCTGTAGAACTGGCCACCCAAATTGCCTGTCCAGGAACAGGAGAGTTTGGGTGTTTACTATAGTTTCAGTTTGTATTGTTTAGTTAAATTTTCCCTTTCTCTATGAACTGATTTTGTCCTCTATCTTTGTAAAATTATTGTCCATTTCACCCAGGATTTCTAATGTAATTGCATGATATTTATAATAAAACCTTTATTACAGAAACTCTAAAACACATACAATAGTAGAGAATAGTATAACAAACCCAATATACATGATGGCCAGCAGTAATCATCTTTAGTTCATGGCCAGTCTGGTTCCAATATACCCTCACCTTCCCCACATCTCTGCCATTGGGATAACGTGAGGATCATCTGAGACATCGTGCTTTGTCATCTCATCAGTATTTCAATATGCATTTCCAAACAAAGGATCTTTGGTAAAACATAAATGCAGTACAATTATCATTCCCACAAATTTAACGTAGTTATTAGTATTAAATATCCAGTTACTTTTCACATTTAACTTATCTAGAAAATTTTTTTAAGTTTCTTGAATCACAAAGATGTCCTATATTCTGTGATTTTTTTGGTTATATCCCTTAAGTCTTTTTTCATCAATAGATTTCCCCCCACATCACCCTTTTCTCCCCTTGCAGTTATTGTTCTTGAGGGAAAAAAGCAGGTCAAATTTTGTGACATTCCCATAATCTGAATTATGTTGAACAAAACATTTTGGTGTCCTTAAACATATACTTTGACCTCCTAGTTCTTTAAATTGATAGTCTCAAATAGACACTTGATCAATTTAAGTTTGTGTGTTGGTTTTTCTACTGTATTTTCTTTTTTAAAAAATAAGATTGCTACATAGATAATGCTACATACTTCCATTATGAGGAACATAATATCTATTGTCCTCTGTGCTGAAGTTGGCACTCATTGATGATCATCACTTTTATTTGTGTGTTGGGGGTTGCAGACTGGTAATTCTCTAGTTCTCTCATTTGTTCTTAACGTATTAGTTGAAAAACTTTTATATGTATAAAAATTTCTTCATATATCATTTGGTTATCCTGAGAGGATCATGTATTTATTCTGTGTCTTTGCATCATTTAAATATATTCTGCATCTATATTTTGTACAGTTTTAAGCGACACTGTTTACTTGTGATTTTTCTCCTTAGTACCTGGTCATATTTGCAAAAATATGTCGGTTTTATGAGTATTTTAAAAGAACTGGCATTTGTTAGTTGGTCTTACTGCTTTCTAAAATGTTATTTCTACACTTATCTTCATTATTTTCAACCTTTTACTCCTTTGGGTTCAATACAATGTTCATGCCCTAGCTTCCTCAATTTCTTGGGTGCTTTAACTACTTCTTTTCTCTGGTGCATCTATTTAAGACTATATATTTATTTTTGATTTCCATTTGGGCTATACTGCACATGTCATGCTATAAGCTTCATGTGTACTGTTTGAATTTTTTAAAAGATTTATTTTTTGGAGGTGGTGCAGAGGGAGAGAGAAAATCCTTTTTTGTCTATATTTTTTATTGGAGTTCGATTTGCCAACATGTAGTATAACAATGCTCATCCTGTCAAGTGCCCCCCTGTGCCTGTCACCCAGTCACCCCTTCCCCCCGCCCACCTCCCTTTCCACTACCCCTTGTTCATTTCCCAGAGTTAGGAGTCTCTCATGGTTTGTAACTGTCTCTGATATTTCCCACTCATTTTTTCTCCTTTCCCCTTTAATCCTTTTCATTATTTTTCATATTCCCAAAATGAATGAAACCATATAATATTTGTCTTTCTCCGATTGACTTACTTCACTGAGCATAATACCCTCCATTTCAGAGAGAGAAAACCCTAAGGAGACTCCCCACTGATCACAGGGCCCCATATGGGGCTCAGTCTCAGGACCCCGATGTCATGACCTGAGGCGAAATCTAGAATAGGATGCTCAACTGACTTAGCCACCCAGGAGCCCCTGTATTGCTCAAATTTTTAACAAGTTAACTAGATCATTCTATTCCTTATGCTACTGGAGGATTTTCAATGTATATCTCAAAATGAGGAAGTGTAAAATTATTTTGAGAAGTCTGCAAAGATGGTAAGAGTGGTAGAATGTTATTTGGAGGAAGTTGTGGGGTGCAGCAGTTTCATTTTATTTTTGTTATTAATTATGTAAGAAATTTAAACATAATTAACTGCTGGTGACAGAGTTGAGTTTAACCCAGGGATGCAAAGAAGTTTAACGCTAGTAGATCAACCAATATAATTGGCCACATGTAATAGTCAGGATGGTTCAAGAAAATCAAAGCCACTGTAAATATTTAACATGGAGGAAATTTAATGCAAGGATTTGGTCATGCAAGTGATAGAGAAGCCAAGCAGAGGAGAATTGGGAAACCCAATAATTAGCATTACAAGGAAATCACTCCCACCTCTGGGCCTGAAGAACAAAGAGGGGAAAGAGTGTTACTAGAACCTGGTTTCAGGATTCAGCAGAATCTAGGGCCATAATGGGTCACTCTGATGTAGCTGGAGCCAAGAAGAATATGTAGCCATTGAAGGAAATGCCAGTTGATGTAGAAGAATGAGGAGAAAATCTCTGACTCCTCTATCCTTCTCGGTTCTAGTCTCTTAACGGTGTGTCAATTAGCTGAACCAGAATGGCAGCCAAATGTTGGTGAGTTTAGGAATTGTAACTTACAGGGGCAGCCCTTGCACAGTCTAGAGCAGAATGGGGAAGAAAGGGGAGGATCTGGGGGGGAGTAGGACCAGGATTGCCTTACATTACATTAACAGATTGAATAAGAAAAATCAGATCTACATCGATATTGAAAAGTACCTAATCAAAATTAACATCCATTCATAATTTAAAAAAAAAGAGATGTCAGCCCAAAGTCTTAGACTGGGACTATGGGTTTTGGGGAGGAAGCCCAGAGAGATAAAGTGCCATTCTCATCACATCACATCAAGGGCACATACTATCAACATGATTTGTCACCATTGAAGTTGACCTTTATCACCCAGCTGTGGTAGTGTTCCTCAGGTTTCTCCTTCTCTCGAGCTCAGGTGCAGAGGTAAGGAAGGGAGGGAAAGGAGGGGTCAGCACTTGTCTAATTTCCCAAATTACCAGCCCAGGCATCAGCGCTAACCGTAGCAACTTGTCACACAGATTAGAACCCAACAAAAATAATTCAACCTCTACTTCCTGCAGTGTAACAGAAGTCTTCGAATGTGGACAAAAATGAACAGGATCATGGTGTATATAGAGGAGATAAGGGAGTTTGGGTCCCTCTTTAGACGGAGCCTGAATATCAGAGTACAGCATGTGAACCTTACTTTGTGGGTGGCAGGGAATTAAGTAGCAGAGTGCCAGGATCACAGCTGGCCCCTCATCCTTCCTTCTTCCTAGTAGTGGAGTTTGGAGCTATTTTCTCATGTACTGCCTGTTTGCTCACCTTCCTCACTGGATGTTAGGAAGGGTTAAAAGTGCTTAGGAAGACATGTACTTATCAGTACCTCAGAAGGGCGCCATTTAAACTCCCATATGAGAATGATACTTTGCTCATTTGGAGACAAAATATTTCACAAAAACCACATTTGTTTTATGCGTGTGTTCCCTCTTGACTCTCTCAGGGTAAGCTCCATCCAGTGGCAGCTCTACATCATGGCCCCAAACCCAGGAAAGCAGGAAGTCTTGATGAACAACTGGAATCACCAGCTGCATTGCATTTCCCTATTGGATGGCCTGAATCCTCTAACCTATGGTCATGTACACAATTACAGTTGCCATCTGTATCTCACTTGTAGGCTTTTTTTTTTTTTTTTTTTTTTGCTTGGGTATCACGTTTACTAGCTTGATTTCTCTGTCACTAGCATGGTGAAGTTGCTAAGCAGACACAAATTCTTAGCTTTTGACTTAAGCGAAAGTGAACTAACTTACTGCATACTTGCCTCACACACTCACTTCCCAATAACAGTGATAGGAAATTGTAACCCAGAATTCGGGCTGTGCAGGCGCTTGTTTCTTGGTACTGGCATTGAATGTGTACAACAGCAGGAGAGGGGGCACTATGTTCCCCCAATTAGAAATAGAGTTAAAAGTCTCTGTCTCTTGGGCATCCCGGGTAGCCCAGCAGTTTGTTGCTGCCTTCATCCCAGGGCATGATCGTGGAGACCCGGGATCCAGTCCCACATCAGGCTCCCTGCATGGAGCCTGCTTCTCCCTCTGCCAGTGTCTCTGCCTCTGTCTTTCTCTCTCTCTTTCTCACAGCATTGTATTGATTTTCATAGAAAATGTGACTTTTTAAAGTTACACATACACTAAAATGGTTCTGTCTACTGTTGGGTGTAAGAGTAGGCACCTCTCCTAAAGTTGTTTAGAGACATGTACTTGAGTTACTAATCCCGTGTTTATGGGTGTGTAGATATGTTGTTCATATTAGAGGCCAAATAAAATTGATCCAACAAAATTGTGTGTTTTGAGTGAGATGATGTTATTTAGCAAACATGTCCTGATTTTGTACTGAGTGCCAAAGGCCCATGCTGGGCTCAGGAATATAGATTATGACATGTGATCCTTGCTACAAGCAGCTCACAATCTTGGTGGCAGGGTAGCTACAAATCTGTTTTCCAGAGTCTTACTGAGGTTGATTCTAACAGTTTCTGCTTGATTTTTTTTACATATTGTATTTATTTATTTATGAGAGACGCAGAGAGAGAGGCAGAGACATTGGCAGATGGAGAAGGAGGCTCCCTGCGGGGAGCCCGATGCAGGACTTGATCCCAGGAACCTGGGATCATAACCTGAGCCAAAGGCAGACGCTCAACCACTGAGCCACCCCGGTGCCCCTCTGCTTTATTTTTTGATGTTCCGGTGGTCCTAAAGATATCTTTCTTGGAAAAATTTAAAACCATGAAATTAGTTCTTGAATAGCTATGGTACTGGTCAGGATATGCAATTTCATTGAGGGGTAGTTACAGATATTTGAAGAATTCTACAGTTTCATTTAAGTTCTTGAACTTATGTACATAGATTTGTTCTTAGTATTTTTCTTTTTTTTCTCTAATGTCTAGTGTGGGGCTTGTGGGCTTGCAGTGATACCAACTTTCATTTCTGATATTGGTAATGTACGTCTTCTTTTTACTTTGTCTGGCTAGAGTTTTAAAATTTATGGGATGCAGCAAATCAGTGTTACGAGGGGGAAATTGTAGCATTTAATGCTTAGATTAAGAAAGATCTCAAATCAATAACTTGTTTCCACCATAACTTAGAAAAAGGGATGATTTTAGAGTATACTGTTTAATTTCCAACTCTTTTGAGGTTTTCCTTGTTCTTCCACTACTCTTTGATTTCTTCTTTGGTCCTTTATTATCACAAAATATCCTCTGGATCATTTACATATATTTTTTAAGATTTTATTTATTTATTCATGAAAGACATACACAGAGAGAGGCAGAGACATAAGCAGAGGGAGAAGAAGGCTCCCTTTGTGGAGGCCGATGCAGGACTCGATCCCAGGATCCCGGCCGGTATCATGACCTGCGCCGAGGGTAGACGCTCAATCGCTGAGCCACCCAGGTGCCCCTGGATCATTTAAATTTAAAAAAACATTTTAATGACACAGGATGTAGTCGATCCTGGGGAATGCTCCGTATGTGCTTGAAATAAACGTGCATTTTGCCGTGATAGAGCAATGGTATTTGGATTCATAGTGTTTCTGACTACCCCAGGGCCAGACTGAGCTCCTCTCCAAGCTTTTGGCATCCTACTTGTGGTGAGATTCCAGCATGAACAACTCAGGTAAAATGAGGACTTCCCTGGGAACTTGATCCCTTGCTGGTATTTGCCCCATTCATCATTTCCTCCTATACTGGCTACTAGGACATTCCTTTCCTTGTCCTCTAACTAGTAGGGGATCTATAGTCTCCCCACTCTGTTGAGTATTCCATTGAACGGATTGGTCTCGGTGGCCAAGTGGTGGGATAATTGAGAGAAAAATAGCAAAGTAGTTACCTCCCACTTTTTGGTACCAAAGCTTTTCTTTGCAGAGAAACACGTTACCTTCCCTCCCTATGTAAGGTATCTGCCCTTCTATTGCTGAGGCTCCGCCACAGGGTTTCAGCTTTGGGCCGGGGTTTTCCATCGACCTACGTGATAAATCCCTCCGTACATTCATGCGCGTTATCTCTATACCGTGGTCGACATATTTCCCATAAAATGCTAGACAATAAACATTTTTGCTTTGTAGGCCATACCTTTTCTAAGATAGATAGGTTTTATATTTTGTTTTCATATGATATGCGTATTCATATCGATTTTTTTAATAATAGATTTATTTTTTATTGGTGTTCAATTTGCCAACATACAGAATAACACCCAGTGCTCATCCCGTCAAGTGCTCCCCTCAGTGCCCATCACCCATTCACCCCCACCCCCGCCCTCTTCCCCTTCCACCACCCCTAGTTCATTTCCCAGAGTTAGGAGTCTTTATGTTCTGTCTCCCTTTCTGATATTTCCTACCCATTTCTTCTCCATTCCCTTCTATTTTATTTCAGGTGTATTTCTATTTAACATTTATAGTTAATCCAATCATTGTTTGTTTAATATTTATATTTCTAAATAGCATTTAATGCTTAGATTAAGAAAGATGTCAATATTTAGTTTTTTATATGTTTATATTTTTATATTTAGTTTTTACCTAATGCCCTTTTTTTATATTTTTATATTTAGTTTTAACTTAATGTCCTTTTCCAGTTACAAGATCATGTCCAGTATACTGCACTCCATGTAACTGTCATGTTTCCTTAAGATCCTCTTTGCAGTGACAGTTTCTCTGACTTTCCATTCCTTTTGATGATAACTATTTTGAGTACTAGTTAGGCATACTGTAGAATATCCCTCTATTTGTATTTGTCTGGTGTCTTTCTCATAAGTAGGCTGCTGTTATGAGTTTGGGGGAGGAAGCCTCTAGGCTTCAAGTGCTCTTCTCATCACGTCCTATCAAGGGTACATTCTATCAATATGACTCATCCCTGATGAGGGTGATCTTGATCATCTGGCTGAGATGGTGTTGGTTAAGCTTCTGCACCAAAGGTTTTTTTCTCTATCTTTCCGTCATTATCTGGAAGTAAGTGACGATGTGCAGGCCACAGTTAAAGAGTAAGGATTAAGTTTCATCTTCTTGAGTGGGAGATTATCTACATTAATAAGGATTTGGAATTCTTTGGCATAAGAAATTTGTCCTCACGGATATTTATATGTACTCATCAGTTCAGACACTCAAATAACGGGTACTCTTTACCTTTCAAGAGCTCCATAGACGGGGGCCAGGTAACCTTATCAGAGTCCAGAGGCTAGAAGGCAGGCATAACTTCGATGAGGTTCCATGGAGTTCTGGAGGTGAACTGCTGCATTACACATACACAAATTCTATTTCAGCAGCTCGATCAGAGGTAACCAAGCCTTTGGGCTACCTATCAGAGACAACAGGACACTGACATATAAACAACTTCCAAATCTCAAGGTTTTTCACTGTAGAGGAGGAAGCTATAGTGATTTATGTGGTTGAGGATTAGAGCCAAAAACATCAGTAAAAACTTTTATGTAGCTTAATACACATATAGATTACATCTAAAATTTGAATACAAATGTGAATACACACAGGGTAGTGAACACACATGTAATTTCTTCCTCTGTCAGCCAAGGAGCCCGAGGAGCAATGACCCCAGATGCAATGTGCGTACTTAGTGCACAGACCTAGGTTTCTCATACTATTCTACGGTAAATGGAACATGGGCTCCATGGAAAAATAGCTGATTCTAGATATGGGACAGGGAAATATGCAAGTTGAGCCGGAAGCACCTTGTAGTGCCTGAAAATAAAGAAATGCTTAAAAAAACCAAATACATAAAAACAAACCAATGAAAACATTTCCAGGGGCGTGATGAAGGTATACACAGAGGGAGCTAACAGGAAGAGTGCCCAGTGGCCAAACCTGGAACAAGTTAAACAACACAAATATATAGAATGGTGTTGGATTTTAACCTAAAGTGTAATAGAAATGCTCATGTGTCTATACTGATGAAAGAAGTTGACTTATTAAATACATAAATATGGGGAAATAGGCAGATCTCCATTGGAGAACAATTCTGGTTTACGCATATATACTCATATATACGCAGATACTCTCACTTGAAGATAGTGCAGCATAACTCCCTAGCACTGAAGTGTGGGCCACATATGGTGACTTTCTTCCAAAGGGGACAGTATGCAAAGGGGGCTGAGACCAGTAAGTTTACAGTGGAGACACTTAAGAGGTATTAACTCAGTCAGGTGATCAAGGTAAACCTCATCAGTGATAAATGAAGCTACTGGAATGTAGTGTTGGTAGGATGTCATGACAGTAGCACTTCACCGCTGTGGCCTTCTTTCCCAAAGCACAGAACTCCAGACCAATCATGAGTAAAACATCAGAAACATTGCGAGTGAGGGACAATGTACAAAATATCTAATCACTCCTTCCCAAAAGAGTCAAGCTCCTCAAAACAAAGAAACTGCCACAGCCAAACGCTAGAAATAATGTAAGGCGGTATGTTGGCAGGGATCCTGGAACAGAAAATAGATTCTGGGTAAACATTGCTGAAGTCTGAGTAAAGTTTGGCTTCAGATACTAATAAATGAAGTGTCAAAATTACCCCATTAATTGTAACAAATGTACCACATTGACAGAAGCAACTGCTTCCGCTTTCCGTCATAATGGGAAACTGAGTGAGGGGCATATAAAAACTGTACCATCTTTGCAAATTTTTTACAAGTCGAAAACAAAATAGTTTAAAATTAATAATTTATTGAAGTTTTTAAAATAAAAAGGGCAAAGAGCAACTGAACAAAAGGTAATGGATAAGTTTCAGAAAAAGAAAGATTCATAGGAAAATCAAACACAAGCACACAAAACCAGGCAGTGTGGAACACAACCTTCCTGAATCTTCTTCACTTCTTTCCCCTCCTTTAACTTCCAAGCCAGCATTATACTCTAGTCTGCATTCTTCCATCGCATAGACATTTCTGGAATCCATTCCTTCCTCGAGCCCTGCAACCCCCGCCCTAGCCCAGCCTCCCAGCTGTCTTCCCCGGATTTTAGCAGGAGGCTCTCAATGATGTCAGATGGAGGCCTGCAAGTACTTATTTGCCCACGAAGGGCCTTAAGACACCTGCACGGGTGTCTGCCACAGGGCAGGTCTGGCAAGAACCAGGCAGCAGTTCAACTCCTCGCAAAGGAGACCAGAGTGTAGAGCAGGCCTTTCGCTCAGGCTGGGAAAAAGCAGAGGCTTCTCAGATCCGGAAGACTAGGACCGAGAGTGAGTCCTCAAAGTCGGTGAGCTCCTGTCTGACTTGCTTTGTCCTGCTTTCAACAACTCAGGGCCTGGGTTGCATGTGTCACACAGGAGGGTGTGGCTAAAGAGATGCACCCCAGAATGACTCCAACAAAGGGGGTAGAGGGCCAGGGGTGTCCTAGCTGCTACAGCCCAACAGTCCTTCTCAACTCTGAGTAAGAACACTGTGACCCACCAGTTCCCCACAGCAAGCAACATTAGCAGAGGTATCCCCGCATCTAGCCGTGACTGCCCCACAGGACCTGCTCCTGGGACTTGTGCTAAGGCCAGCAGCCTCAGGATGGCAGGCGCTCCTCCTCCCACCTCTTGTGGGGTGGCCGACATTCTGCACAGCCTGCTTGCCACCTGGGGACCCGAACGCCCTCCTGCACGGCTGCTTACAAAATCCTCATGTGAGCCCGGGGGCCTGCGGGGTGTGGCAGAGCATCCCGGTGACCACCGCCGTCACTCACTACACTTTCCTCTGCTCAAAGGGCCCGTTTCGGGACCCCAGGGTCCCAGGCAGCTGTCGGGATGGCTGACAGATCCACACTCCCTATCTGGCTCAACCTCAGAAAGCCAACGTGGTAGTGGCCTCCACGAGGACACCAACTGCACAGAGTGGTGGCTATGACTCAAGAGTTCTCTGAGAAGAACCACTGGGGACAGGCAGCTTCCTGTGGGGCAGCTTCTCTTTTGAACATCTCCACCCCAGCATTGCACCTTAAGGTGCAGAATCCGGAGACTTGCACCTAGGAAAACATGTGTGCCTGACTTATATCCCTCAGTAAGAGAAGACAGTGGACTGTGCTCTGTGAGCTCACAGTGTGGTAACAAAGTCCTTGACTCCCGAGGCTTCTGTAGAAATAGCCTCATGCAGTTTCCTACACTCCCAATCGTGCTGGCCATTCTCCAACTGTCAGGACCCAGTCCCTCAACCTTGTCCCTCTGTTTCTCTCATTGTGGGGGATAGGATGCTTGATCCTGCAAGGAGGAATGTGGGGGAGGCATGCACTGTCCTCATGGGTGGTCTTGTCTCTACAGGTCAGCATCAGACTCCTGTGTATGTCCCAATTGGGCACCTGCATTTACCCAGAGTGGTGGTACAGTCGGAAGGACCATAAAGTGGCCGCGGGGCAAGAGCCCTGGGGGCAAAGTGGCAGGAATGTGCCCTTTTTCTTTGCAACCCTGGATGGCACATTGCAGGCAGTCATTATGCCCGCTTCATCTCCTCCAATATGAGATAGCTCCTTCGTATTTCCTGTTTTTGAACCAGAAATACTTCCCTATTGCTGTTGTTGTTTTTGTCTTTTTAAAGATTTATTTATTTATTTATTTATTTATTTATTTATTTATTTATTTATTTATTTATAGAGACAGGCAGAGGGAGAAGCAGGCTCCATGCAAGGAGCCCGAATTGGGATTCAATCCCAGGTTTCCAGGATCACACCCAGGGCAGCAGATAGCACTAAACCGCTGTGCCACCGGGGCTGCCCTCCTACTGCTGTTGTAACAGATCACCACAAAGTTAGTGGTGCAGCACAAATTCATTAATGGAACAACAGAAATGTTGGAAGTCAGAAGCCCCAGAAGAGTCTCACTGGGCTAACATCAAGCCATCAGCAGGGCTGTGATGCTTTGGGAAGTCTCCAAGGAGAAATGTGTTTTCATGACTTTTCCAGAACCCAGAGGGTGACCATCATCTTTGGATCATAGACCCTTCCTCCATCTTCAACGCCAGCAATGGCAGTTGAGTCTCTCACATGACTGTCTCCTTCGACATTTGGATCATTGAAATTACATTGGGTCTACCTGGATAATCTTGAACAATCCCCCTATCTTCAGGTCAGGGAATTGGTAATTTCAATTCCATCTTCAGTGTTAATTCCACTTTGAAGTATAACTTAACATATTCCAGCTGTGAGCATTAGGATGCGGACATCTCTGGAAGGCCAGTGTTCTGCTTATATCTATGGCATTGACATTTCTGAGGAGTACTGGTCCAGTTGTAGTAGAATATCCCTCTGAGTGTGTCTGATGCCTTCTCACGAGGAGGCTGGCCTTTGGCATTATCAGGAAGGACAGCACCGACAGCAAGAGCCCTTCTCATTGCAAGTAAAGTATCTCCGATACCTCAGGATGCAGGGAACAGTATGTGCAAAGGGAAGGAGCGCACCTGCATTCTGGCAATGGGGAGAAATCCTAGTGGTTGGAGTGTTTTGTGTTTGAAAGTAGCCTTGCAACCAATCTTAGTTACCCTCCTTTCTACCTTCGCTAGGGAAGTCTTTTTATGGTCATATGTGAACATGGGTGTGCCCTCTGGAATCAATGGGCATGTGCTGTGTGAATTGGCTATTTGTAAAACCTTCTGTGGCCCAACCCAAACCCCAGGACACGTGAGTAGGCAGGGCTACTAGGCAGTGTTGTGGCATCACTGTGGTAGGCAGGGAAATGGTGGCTTTCTTGAGCAGACGGGATGCAAAACAAAGCAAACACGTTCCTGCAGATGCCCAGAGCTCTCGCCACAGAGCAGACCCTGTGCCTTCTTCTCCTGAAGACAGCTGTATTTCCTGTCACTGTACGTTCACCCCAGTTGGAGGCCAGAAGCAAGTTCAACTTTCTCTGGAGATCATTACTCCTCGGTGGTACTGTGTGCTTCTTAGTGCTTTCTAACAGAAGGCATGCCACTTCTGGCTCTTCCAGTGTGTGCGTGTGTGTGTTTTAAGATTTTATTTACTTACTTATGACATACAGAGAGAGAGACAGAGGCAGAGACACAGGCAGAGGGAGAAGCAGGCTCCATGCAGGGAGCCCCACATGGGACTCGATCCCGGGTTTTCCAGGATCACGCCCTGGGCTAAAGGCAGGCGCTAAACCGCCGAGCCACCGGGGCTTCCCTATGTCACTAATTCTATCTTCTGCCTCAATTATCCGAGCAGTCAGAGCCTCCATTTTTTATTGCTTCTCATTGATAGCCCTTTTGAAATTTCAACTTGATTAGGTTTTAGTTCTTTTATTTCTCCAGAAAGGCTTTGTCTAGTGTCATTGATGCTTTATTCAAGCCCCGATAGTATCTTTATAATCATTATTCTGAACTTTACTTCTACCAGCTTACTTACGTCCATAGTCATTAGGTTCCTGGCAGTCAGTACTGCCTTTGGTTCTCTTTTATGTGATGAGGTTTTTTCCATCTGTGCAGAGAAGAATCGATGAATGAGAGAACAAAATACTGAAATGGCAACAATGACCCCAGAGAAATATACACTACACAAATCACAAGAGACCCAGAACTGAAAAGAAAAATTAAAAAGAGAGAATATAATCAGACGGGTGAAGAGGATAGAGTAATACGCTGGATCCTGTGTGTATTTTGGTCCGTTTGTTAGGAAACTAAATCCCAAAATTGTAACAAAAGGAAAACTTTTCTAGGTACTAAACAAATTAAATACAAGGAAAGGGTAGAATGCAATTGTAAAAATGAAAATTAAAAGAGAAAAAAAGTAGAAATATCAACAGACAGGTGAAGAAAACAGAGCAATACACTATATTCTGAGTGTATTTCCTTCGGTTAGAAGAAACTACATCTCAAAATTGTGAAGAAGGGCAGCCCAGGTGGCTCAGCGGTTTAGCGCCACCTTCAGCCTGGGGTGTGATCCTGGAGACCCTGGATCAAGTCCCAAGTCAGGCTCCCTGCATGGAGCCTGCTTCTCCCTCTGCCTGGGTCTCTGCCTCCCTCTCTCTGTGGTCTGTCATGAATAAATAAACGAAATTAAAAAAAAAAGATGGCTTCAAAATTGTAAAAAAAATAACCTTGTATATATATTATGTATATTAAATACATTGACAGGATAGAATGTAACTGTAAAGATGAAAATTTAGAAAGACCTTAGTTTTTTTTATTTTTATAAATTTATTTTTTATTGGTGTTCAATTTGTCAACATATAGTATAACACCCAGTGCTCATCCCGTCAAGTGCCCACCTCAGTCGCCCCCACCTCCTGCGCACCTCCCCTTCCACCACCCCTAGTTCGTTTCCCAGCGTTAGGAGTCTTTGTCTCATTCATTTGGGGAATATAAAAAATTAGTGGGAAATATCAGAAAGGGGAGACAGAACATAGAAAGAACTTAACAAAAAAGAAACAAGGAAGGAGAAAAAAGAAAAAAAAAGCGATTTTGAGGAGACAGGTGAAGAAAACAGAATCATATACCGTACACTAGGTGTATTTTGGCCTGGTGGAAGAAACTGCACCGCAAAGGTGTAAAGAAAAAAAAAAACTAACCCATATAAAATTAAAAACAATGGAAGGATAGCATGTAAGAATGAAAACTAAAAAATATTTCCTAAAAGTTTGATAAAATAAGAAGTTGGTTGCAAAAGGACAGGGAAAAAAAATGAAATGGAAAGACCAAAGAATCAAGGGGGAAAACGCTGTGAATTGTATACGTTATATTCCCCTAGCGCTGGAGTTTTGCGGTTCTCAGTGTTCGGTAAAGTTGGTCTGGGCCGCATGCTCTTGCTGACTTTCTGGGGGAGCGACCTGTTGCGCTGATTCTCAGGGGTCTTTGCCCCGAGTGGGCGAGCACCGCCCTTGCCAGGGGGCCAGGCTAAGTAATCTGCTCCGGGTTGCTCTCTGTGGATTTTGTTCCCTGAAGACCTTGCAGGCCGCTTTAGAGGCTGAGAGCGAAAGTGGTGGCCTCCTCATCCCCAGCCCCAGGGCTGAAAGCTCAGGGCCCCTCTCCTTAGCGCACCCCCAGTGAAAGGCAACCCATCACTCCTGTCTCCCTGGTCCCGGACCGCACACTGTGCTCACCCAGCCTGTGACCAAGCGTTTCCATCTCAGGCACGGACCCTGCTTCGCCTTCCAAACCCTGCAGATTCCTGCTGTGTGGACCTGTGCGCTGCTCCTCCCCAGGGGGAGCAAGGGGGGGGGCTTGCCGGTTCAGCCGCCTGCTGGGCTGCTGCTCGGAGAGCCCCTGTGCTGAGGGTGCTGGGACCCACTGACCCTGCTGGGTTCCGGGGCTACGGCCACCACTGGCCGAGAGCCCGCTGCTGGGCTCGCTACCTGCAGCCGGCTTCCCTGCTCCCATGTCTGGGAGCTCTGCTGCACTCAGGCACCGTCAGTGTTCCTGTGACCCCGGGGGATCCTGAGACCAAGCTGTCCCACCTGGGATTCTGCACCCGCTTCACTGTCTGAGCACCGGGCAGGCAGGGCCGTCCCTCACCGGAGCGGACTTCTAAAGGTCTGGATTCTGCTCTCTCTGCTGCTCCATCACTTTCTGGTGGAGGCTGCTGGAGCTCGCCCCCTTGTTGCTCCCCCGTATCTTCCCATGTATCGCCTCCCTTTTGCCCCCCCCCCCCATCTTCCCATGTATCACCTCCATTTCGCTTCTCCACACCTCCTGTCTTGTAGAAACTGGATGCTTTTCTCTTTGTAGCGTTGCAGCTATTCTTTTTGTAGATGTCCGGTTCAGTTCCCAGGGGTTCAGAATGATTTAGTAGGTGTCTCGCTGAATTCCGGGGACCAGAGGAACTTAGGTCTCTCAACTCCTCCGCCACTTTGGACTCCCCCCCCACCCCGCCCCGCCGCCCTGTGGTCTCATTCGACCAAATGGTTGGGGAGAAGTCATCATCTTAGCGAAACTCCTTCAAACTAAAGAAAAATATGGGCATTGTTTTCAATTAAATGTCCCACGCTAGTGCTCCTGGATGCAAATGCTAGAGGAGAAATCCACCTTGAAAGAACGCTTAAGCCAAAAGCACTCATATAGCAGCAAATATCCTGAATAAGTATATGCATATTCAAAATCCTAGCGAAGGAAAGGGACGAGAGGCGGTGCCCAGTGAACAGAAATCTGCCTTAACGTTAGAAAAATCTTTCAACTGTATTTATGTACATTAAGAAAAGAATGGAACTAAAAACATCTGATCACGACTGGGTATAGAAAATTCCTTTGAAAGAAATTCAACACTAGCTAATGGGAAAAGCTTCTATCAGAATACGATGAGGAAGGGATTTCCGTTTTCATCTCTGTGCAACTAAAACCTCACTTAAAAAAAAAGTAAGTCTCGGGCAGATACTTGGTCCTGGAGAGCCTGGATCGAGTCCCACATCGGGCTCCCTGCGTGGAGCCTGCTTCTCCTTCTGCCTGTGTTGCTGCCTCTCTGTTTCTCTCTGTGTGTCTCATGGGTAAAGAAATAAAACCTTAACAAAAAAAAGAAAAAGAAAAAGAAAAAGAAATGAAAGTCTTGAAAAACACACAGAGAATAAACAACGTCCAAACAAACAATAAATGAGGAGAAAGCCTTGGGGGACCCTGAAGACTGCTGAGCTGGATATTGAGTTTGGGTTGGGGATGCAGGGAACATCAGGGATGTGGGGAGGGAATGCAGCCTGCATCAATGCAGATGACAGGATTGATAGGCGGAGCAATTTCCAACTTCTCCTTCTGCTTCCCAGCATAAATCTGAGGCAAGACCTCAGAGTACACATGACCTTAGCCCTGGGGTGCTAAGAGGACACAGGGAAAGACAGGATGATTGAGGCACTGGACTCTAGAGTCTATGCAAATAAGCACCTGAAATCATCTTAGTGGCCAGGAATGCCCCTTAAAAAAATCACTTAAGTAGAATATACAGAATCAACCTGAAATAGAGTAGGGAGTATCAGAGCAATTCACAGAGTAAGAAAAGGTATTTTTGATAAAGTATATATATGTAGTGTACACATATATAGGTACATATACAAATGCCTGTATCACGTGAACACAGACGCACATACATGTGTCAACGTCGGTATTACGTGATATGTAGGTACGATTGCATATGTACCAGCACATATAATCTGCACACCTTATACATACGCGTGCACAGGACACACACTCGGTAGAGAGGGACGGTGTGTTTCTCCCGATGACGCAGCAAGTCAGGGGAAAACCCCCTGCAGTGGGCCCCGCAATACTGGACGCCCCTAGACACCCTTGCAGCTGCTCGGCCGCCCCCAGGAACGTAAACCTTTAGCACGATGTTCCTAAAGTCTGGCTGCTGGCCAAGGGACCCCATGGGAAGGGGCGCTTCCTCGCGGCCCCTGCCCCTGCCCCTGCCCCTGCCCCTGCCCCGGGGCTATGGGCCCTGCGGCTGCACAGCAGAGGCTGCAGGCAGCAGGCAGCTGCTTGCAGGCAGGCCTGTGCAGAGGCTGCAGGCAGAGGCAGCTGCACAGGCTGCAGGCAGGCCTGTGTCCTGATGAGGGCCTCCTGGGGGAGGACTGAGAGCCGAGCTGTCCCAGGACGCTGGGGGCCACCGAACCCTGCTGTGCCCCTGCCAGCAGCCCTGGGCCACCCCGGGACCTGCAGAGCCGGTGGGGTGGGGCCCGAGCCGCAGCCACCATCCCTCAGGCGCTCGGGGACGTCGGGGCCTGAGAGGCTCGGGGTCAGGGGCACAGGCTGAGGTCTGCAGAGAGCCGAGGCCCCAGCCCGCCCGAGTGCAGGGCAGGAGCCCAGGGAGGACAGGGGGCCCCCGCCTTGCCAGCCGGCGCGCTTCCCTCCTCCCACCCTAGCCTGCAGCTCATCTCAACCCAACGTGCTGTCAGCCGTGGGGACCCCTGGCAACGGGGTCAGGGCGTGATGTGACGTGGGCCGACCTCTGCGTCAGAATTGAGAGAGCGCGGAAGGCCTCGGTGCGGGGGGTCGCACTGGGGTCCCCTGGAAGGAGGCCAGGCCCGGGCCGGCGGCAGCCAGGCAGCAGGTAGCCCCGGGAGGGGCCCCGGAGGGAGGGCGGGGGGCGGCCCTGGAGGGCGGCAGGGGAGGGGCCCCGGAGGGCGGCGGGGCGCGGAGGGGGCCTGTCGGGAACCCCAAGAGACCACCGGGGGAAGGCGGGGCCTCGGCGTCCTCGGCGTGGAGCTGAGGCCTGGATGCTGGGGCCTGGGGCAGTGGCCTCGGGCCCCCGGAGGCAGGACGGGCCCGGGCCCTCCGCGGAGCGGCGTGAGGACCTGAGGGAGAACTGCGGGGGTCCCCCACCCCACCTTCAGGCGTCCACCCGCGGCCCGCCCTCCCCGAGAGATGGAGGCACCGGGCCCCCCCTCGGGGCTGGGGGGCGGCCCTGGGGAGGCAGGACACCCTCGGCCACCCGGGAAATGCGCCTCGGGGGCTGGGGGTGGGGACCGGAGCCCCCGGAGCTCAGGAGCCCGGGCTGGGGAGGGGCACAGGGCGTGCCTGTGGGGGCGGGGGCGGGGGCCCTGGAGCCCAGGACAGAGGGGACCTGGCAGGAGGTCGCCAGGGATAGGAGGCCTGGGAGGCCCCCTGGGCAGGCTGGAGGTGGGGACCGGAGCCCCCGGAGCTCAGGAGCCCGGGCTGGGGAGGGGCACAGGGCGTGCCTGTGGGGGCGGGGGCCCTGGAGCCCAGGACAGAGGGGACCTGGCAGGAGGTCGCCAGGGATGGGAGGCCTGGGAGGCCCCCTGGGCAGGCTGGGGGTGGGGACCGGAGCCCCCGGAGCTCAGGAGCCCGGGCTGGGGAGGGGCACAGGGCGTGCCTGTGGGGGCGGGGGCCCTGGAGCCCAGGACAGAGGGGACCTGGCAGGAGGTCGCCAGGGATGGGAGGCCTGGGAGGCCCCCTGGGCAGGCTGGGGACCTGCCTGCGGCCGGGCGGCCAGACTTCCCCATCTGGGTCTCCCGAGAGACTGGGGGCCCTTGGCGTCAGGAGCACGGCCTCCCTGAGGGGGCAGACGGTGGACCCCCGCCCACCCCACATTGAAGGGGTGAGTGGCCCCCAAGCCAGCCCTCAGGCCCAGGAGGGGATGGCCCCGAAATCTGGGTGCCCCTCCCTGGCAGCCCTGGGAAGAGAACCCGGGGTGTGGCCTATCCCAAGGAGACCCTCCTCCTCTCCAGATCCCTGGGCTCAGGGAGGGGAGGGCCTGGGCCTGAGGGTCTGCACTCAGGTCAGCAGAGGAGACCTTTGGCAGGCCTGCCCAGAGCCGGTCCCCTGGCTTCCTCATGGGGAGGGTCGGGGCAGCCTGGTTTTGTGGGGACACTTTGGCCTCAGGACCGCAGACAGAGGCCTGGGTCCCAGGCCCTGCCAAGGGCACTGGCAGGCCAAGGAGGGGACTGGGACTGCTGGGGACCTCCCAGAGTGCGAGCCAACCTTCCTGTGTGCACTGGGGGCCCAGGGCTGGGCTGGCAGTCTGCACCCTGAGGTGCCCCCTGCTTCCCTCCTGCAGGGGCTCCAAGAACTGGCAGCGCAGCAGGGGCCTTGGTGGCCGGCAGGAGGCCCTCAGGTCACAGAGTGAAGGAGGCATAGCAGGTCTGTGTCGCGGGACCTGCTGAGGTCCACGTGGTCTCTGAGCCTGGTGCCAGGGGCTCAACTCGCCCGGCCCAACACGCAGGGGCCTCCTGTGTAGCCGATCCTGATGCGGCCCGCTCTCTGCCCTGGCACGGGGCCTCTCTTGGCCCAACTGCACCCCGACCAGCCATCCCACCGCTGTCTTCAGCTTTAGCTCCACGCCCACACCATGCCCCTGAGGCACACGAGTCAGCTCTGGAAGCTGGAAGAAGACCCGGGAGAAGCCCAGGGCCTGGTCAGTGCCCAGCTGCCAGAGGCTGAGGATGAAGACGAAGATTCATCTTCCCCCTACCCCTACCTGTGTTCCTCTTCCTCCTCCTCCCCCTCCTCCTCCCCTTGCTCCTCCCCTTCCTTGTCCAGCTCTGGCCTGTTCTTTGTGCCCCCAGAGGAGGGGTCTGAGACTGCCTGGAGTCCTCCCCAGAGCCCTCAGAGTGCCGGGCCCTCCCCCAGTGGCAGGGCAGCTAGTGGCTGGAGCCAGGTGGAGTTTGCTGGCCCCAGTGGCCCAGAGGAGGAGATCTGGAACCCCTGGGAGGTGCCCGAATATGCGCAGCCCTATGCCCAAGGAGGAGACGCAATGCTCATGAGTGGAGCTGACCTGGTGGGCTTCCTGCTCCGCAAGTATCTCGACAAGCAGCCCACCAGCCAGGCAGAGGTGCTGGAGGTCCTCAGCCCAGATATGCAGGATGCCTGGCCCGAGATCTGGGGTCAAGCCTGTGAGTGCATGCAGCTGGTCTTTGGCGTGGAAGTGAAGGAAGTGGACCCCGTCGCACACTCCTACGTCCTGGTCACCGTCCTGGGCCTCAGCTACGATGGGGTGCTGAGCGGTGAGCAGGGCCTGCCCACGACCGGACTCCTGGTGCTGCTGCTGGGGGTGATCCTCCTGGAGGGCGACTGTGCCCCCGAGCAGGAGGTGTGGGAAGCCCTGGGGGTCATAGGGGTGTTTGCCGGCAGGCAGCACGTCATCTATGGGGAGCCCAGGGAGCTCCTCACCCACGTCTGGGTGCAGGAAGGCTACGTGGAGTACCGCCAGGTGGTGGGCAGCAACCCTGCTCGCTACGAGTTCCTGTGGGGGCCCAGGGCCCACGAGGAGACCAGCAAGCTACGGGTCATGGAGTATGTGCTATGGGTTAATAGCAGGTGGCCGGTTTCCTCCCTGGCCCCGTTTGATGAGGAAGAGTGGGTCTGAGCCCCAGAGGCGGCCCGGCCCTCTCCAGCCTTTGGTGGGGTCGGCAGCTTCTCCCGCGGGATGGGCACGAAGGGAGGCATCCCTTCTGCTGCTTCTTCCCCGTGGGCGCCTCTGGGTCTACCTGTGTGTGTTTGTGTGTTTGTTTGTGTGTTTGTGTTGGAGAAGACAGACCACTGGGCTTTCTAGGGGTGCAGGGCCAGGGCGGCTTGGGGGCAGAAAGCAGGGTGAAGAGCCACTCTGGGGGCCTGTTGTCTGCCGCCACCCGGACATCGAGAGCTTGGTTAACATGAGGAGGCTCTGGCACATCGTTGCTCGGATTCGGGGGATTCATCAGCTTGGGAGGCTACGTGTGCCACTGACATTCCGCCCGCCAGGACCGCCGCAGCCGCCCCCCCCCCCCAGACGAACTTCTGTACATCCCCCAGTTCAACAGTTAAGAGTTTCATCCTGTCCTGAAAACCAGCTGGCCAAGTCCACCTTCGTCCCTGTGTGGGTTCCACCCGGATCCTCATCCCAGGCAGGGCACTGGGACAGAAATAGGTTGGGAAGCAGCAAGGACGGAGGGGTCAAAGGACCGGGTCGGGTCGTGCAGCCAATAAAAAGGAAAAGTCTTTTGTTCTGGCTTCCTGTGCCTCCTGGCCCGTTCATTCTGCAAGGGCCCAAGGAACCCGGACCCGTGTACTCCGTCATGGGCAGGGGCTGGTGGAAAGGACGAGAAAGGGCCCGCGGGAGGCCATGGGAGCACTGCTGGCGGCTCCCTCATGGCCACACAGGGCTGAGCTCTGCTCCCTGCAAGGCCCTGTGTGTGAGCAGTGAGGACACGAGGGGCCCGGGGCCACGCCGCCTTCGGGGAGTGTAGAAGCCGCCTGCAGGGAGGTGGCAGGTGTGCCCTGAGGCCTGGGCCAGCCCCAAGGGGCGGAAGGGCGAGGGGGGCGGCGGCCCCAGGGCAGGCTCTGCAGGGGCCAGGGCCCCGGGGCCCGGGGGGCTCTGTGAGCAGGGCGACTCCTCGTGTGCAGCTGAGGAGCGAGCAGCGGGTGGGGGACGGAGGCCGGTCTCCACTCTGCCTCCAGGTCGGGAAGCGGGGACCTGAGTCTTGTGGGGGGTGGGACGCGCGCAGACTGCCTGGCGACGGGTGGGGGTGGGCCCAGGCCGGCCATAGTCCCGGGAGGAATCCCGGGAGGTCGGGTGGGGGGCCTGACCTCCCAGCCTGAAGGAGAGCCCCGCCTGCCTGCTCCCCAGACCCCCAGCCCGGAGCCCATCTCCGCTGGACCCACCTGCTTTGAGCACTGGGGACCCCTGGCATGGGGTCCGGATGACACGTGGGCCACGTCCGCCTCGGAGGTCTGAGAGAGCGGAGGGCCTCGCGTGGGGGTCGGATTGGGGTCCCCGCCGAGCGAAGGCGGGCAGGCCCGGGCTGGTGGCAGCCAGGGGAGCAGGTAGTGCCCGGAGTGGGCCCGGAGGGCGGCTGGAGGGGGCCTGTCGGGAATCCTGAGAATCCACGCGGGGGAAGGCGGGGCCGGGGCCTGGAGCTGAGGGCTGCCCAGAGGGAGGACAGGCCCGGGCTCTCCCCGGAGTGGGGTGAGGAGCTGAGGGAGAATGGCGGGGGTCCCCCACCCCACCTTCATGCCTCCACTCCTCCCCGAGAGATGGAGGCACTGGGCCCCCTCCTCGGGGCTGGAGGGCAGCCCTGGGGAGGCCGGACACATGCCGCCACCCAGGAAATGCGCCTCGGGGGGTGGGGGTGGGGACCGGAGCCCATGGAGCTCAGGAGCTGGGTCTGAAGGGAGGTTTGCCGGGCCTGAGGGGGGCAGGGGCTCAGGGGGTGCCTCTGGGGGCGGGGTGGGAGGGCAGGGACACAGAGGCCCAGGACAGAGGGGATCTGGCGGATGTCAGGGCCCACGGTGAGCCCGGGAAGGCTGCGGAGGAGCAGGAGGGAGCCAGATGGTGGCGGCGGGTGCAGCAGGCCTGGCACCACCGGGTACCCGAGAGCCTGAGGCCTGGTGTGGCGGGAGCAGATGCTGAGGGGGGCGGAGGGAGGGTCTAGGGCTAAGGAGAGGCGAGGGATGGACCATTGACAGGGACAAAGGGGACCCCGTCGGAGGGTCGTAAGAGCTGTGAGGACCCCTGGGATGGGGATTTGCCCTCACTTGGGAGTATGGGTGCTCAGACTTCCACATACTGGTCTCCCGAGAGCCTGGGGGCCCCTGGCTTCAGGAGCAGGGCCTAGGACACGTGGGCAGAGGGGAGGGCCCCGGGTGCTGCTGGGATTCCCAGGGAGGATGGGTAAGAGGCCCAGGGGACCCCACACCCCAGCCCAGAGTCGTCCCGGGAAGGTCGTGGGGGGGATGTGAACACGTGGTGAGGCCCCACTTCCACATCCGGGCTCTGGGAGACCAGGGGGCTGGTGTTCAGAGCAGGGCCTCCCTGAGGGGCAGAGGGTGGGCCCAGGTCCTGCTGGGTTCCTGGCGAGGATGTCCATGGACGACGGAGTGACCCTGCACCCCAGTCCACAGTCAGTCCCGGGAGGCAGGCTGAGTGGAGCCCGGCAGAGGCCCAGGCACCCAGGGAGCCCCGCCAGCAGGGGTGGGGAAGAAGGGCCCAGGGAGCCTGTCCGCTGCCCCGCAGCTGAGCCCCCTCTGTCAGCCCTGGGAAGCCCCCAAGCTGTGTCATGGTCCTGATGGAAAGAAGGTCACTCCCTGTCCCCGGTGGGGTCTGGGTGGAGGGGAGGGCCTGGGTGTGAGCGGCCTGGCCTCCGGTCGTCTGCCGAGGGGGCCAGGGTCAGCTAGGGCTGGAGGCGAGGAACCCCAAGGGACCAAGACCCCCGAGGGAGTGGGTTCCCAGGGAGCCCCCAACACCACGGCCCTGCCACTGCTTCAGCCTCGGGAGCCTGCCGGGGGGGAGGGGGTGGATAAGTCCCGAGCTGCATGAACGCTTATGCGACAGGGCCTCCCACACCTGTGGCCATTGGGCTGGAGCACTGCCTCCAGGGTGTGGGAGGCGGTGGGGTCGGGTGGGGTGGGGGGCAATGGCCCACGTGGAGCTGGAGGCCAAGGCCAGGACCACAGGGGCACTGCAGCCCTAGGGACGCAGCCTAGAATGGGTCCTGGGAGCCCCCGGGGCCCGATGACCACCTGGGGCGTGCCCTGGCTTGGCAGCCAAGTCTCCTAGAGCCTGGGGGCTTGGAGGAAGGAGCAGGGTTGGAGACTGCCCAGGGCCGACCCGGGGCTTGAGGGGATTGAAAGTGAGGACCAGAGGGAGGACTGACGGACCCTGGGTCCCAGCACGTGCAGTCCAGGGAGGAAGGAGGCCCCCGTGCAAGACGAGCCCATGCTATAGTCCTGATGTCCACCTCTGAGTGTTAGGGCCTGAGGGCTTTTGCTTCAAAGGAACAGGGCCTCAGGGTTATTTGGAGAGGGTGTGTGTGGAGGGCGTATGGCCAGCGGGGACTCAGGGTGAGGACCTTGGGGACGTCCTGGCTGGCCCCACCTGGCCCATGAGCAAAGAAGCCAGCGCAGTGGAGTGGGACCCTGCCCTGTGGGAAGCCCACGGAGGATGGGAGAGAGCTGGCCCTCAGTGGCATGCTCACTTGTTCCTGGGGCAGGTGAGTGGCAGGAAGGTGGGCTGGCCTGGGGTTGGTATGGTCTTGGTGTGAGGGGCACGTTTCCTCTATGGGAGGCTGGGGGCCCGGAGGAAGAGCAGGCCCTGGCAGGATAATGTTTCAGGGAGGGGAGGGCCTGGACCTGAGGGTGTGGACGCAGGTCAGCAGAGGAGGCGGGTGCCCTGCCCTGGCCCTGGACCAGGCACTGGCGACAGTCGACGTGACATATGAGGGGATGCCTCCCACAGCAGGATCCCTAGGGACCAGGCCGCCCCAGCCATTTGTGTGGGCCATGGGGAGAGGCGGGACGGGTGGCCCAACTGATTTCTCTGGACTTTGGCTGGTGGGGGGTCGTTGCAGGTGCCCTTGCAAGGAAGGTGCAAGGATGGTGGCCTCAGGGCTTGCCGCAGTCTTCCCAGGCCTTGTGTGGGGTCCAGGTGAAGACCCAGAGGTGCCCCACCCCAGCCCAGATGGAAGCCAGAGCTGGCCCATCCCTTACGCATGATCCAGGAAGAATCCTGGAGACTTTGGCAGGTGTGGCCACGGCTGGGCCCCTGACTTCCTCCTGTGGAGTGTTGGGGACCTGTGTTCTTGCAGGGACAGTTTGGCCTAAGAAGGACAGAGCCGGGGCAGTCTTTTGAGAGGCTAAGGAGGGGATTCCCCACCTTGACAGTTGGAGACCTCCCAGAGAATGTGCCAGCCCTCCTGTCCACACTGGGCCCCAGGCCTGGGCTGGCAGTCTGTACCCTGAGGACCCTCCCCCTTCCCTCGTGTAGGGACTTCACGAGTCCCTTGGCAACGGAGTCCTCGGTCTGAGGCCAGGGTCCTTCAGGACACAGAGCTGAGGAGGCGGGAGCTAGAGCCACTTGTCCAGGTGAGGTGCACCCTCTCTCTGAGCCTGATGTCAGGGGCTTTCCCAGCCTCAACACAGGGGAGCCCTCTGCAAGGGAGCCAGGCACGGTCCCCTGTCAGCCCTGGCACCTCGGGGTGTCTTGACTGGGCTGCCCCCTGACAAGCTCTCCCTACTTTGTCTTCAGGTTCAACCCAAAACTGACACCATGCCCCTGAGGAATAGCAGAGAACTTTGGAAGCAGGGAGAAGACCTAGAGGAGGCCCAGGGCCTGGTGGATGCCCAACTGTCTGGGGCTGAGGAGGAGGAGGAAGGGGAGGAGGAAGCTCCACCTTCCCCATCTACCCCATCTCCGCCATACCACCTATCTCATCTCTCTCTATCCATAGCACCTATCTCCTCCTCCTCCTCCTCCTCCTCCTCCTCCTCCTCCTAACCCCCTCCTCCCCCTCCTCCTCCGCCCCCTCCTCTTTCTCCTTCTCCTCCTCCTCCTTCTCATCTTGCCCTTCATTGTCCTTCTCTGGCATGGTCTTTGGCCCCCCCAGAGGAGGGGTCTGCTACTCCCGCGGCCCTCAGTGCTCCCCAGAGCTCTCAGAGTGCCGACTGCTCCCCCAATGGTGGGGCAGCTGGTGGCCTTGTCCAGCCCGATCCCCCTGGCCCCAGCGGCCCAGGGGAGGCGCGAGATGAGGAGCCCTTGGTGGAGGGCAGTTTCCACCTGAAGACGGCTGCACTGGTGATGTTCCTGCTCCTCAAGTATCGCAACAAGCAGCCCACCAGGAAGGCAGAGATGCTGGAGGTCATCACCCCAGAATACCAGGACGACTTCCCCACCATCTTGAGCCAAGCATCCAGATGCATGCAGCTGGTCTTTGGCCTAGACGTGATTGAAGGGGATCCCAGCGAGCACTCCTACGTCCTCAACCCCATCCTCGGGCTCACCTGGGATGGGATGCTGAGCGATCAGTGGGGCCTGCCCAAGACTGGCCTCCTGGGGCTGGTCCTGGGGTTGATCCTCCTGCAGGATGGATGTGTCCTCGAGGAGGATGTGTGGGAGTCTCTGGGTTTCACGGGGGTGTACGATGGCCAAGAGCACATCGTCTATGGGGAGCCCGGGGACCACCTCACCAATGTGTGGGTGCAGGAAGGCTACCCGGTGCGCCGGCAGGTGGCGGGCAGCGACCCTGCCCGCAACGAGTTCCTGTGGGGGCCCAGGGCCTCCGAGGAAACCAACAACTTGCAGGTCATGGACTTTGTGCTCCAGGTCGGTAGCAGCAACCTGGGGTCCTCCCTGGTCCTGTGAGAAAAGATTCTGAGATAATCTTTTCCAGGGGCCACAGCCCCAGGGGCGTCCAGGCCCTTTTCAACCTTTTGTGGGGCCGGCATGAAGGGAGGCCTTAGGGTGCTTCCTCCCGGTCTTGTCCCATTGGATTTGTAAAGAGAAAGTCCTGGGCGTTCTCAGGAGTTAAGGGCCAGGGCAGTTTGGGAAAAGCAGGGTCAAGAGCCTCTCTGGGGGCATGGGCTCTATGATGACCCCGACATTCAGAGCCTGTTTTCCTTGAGGGAGGTCTCCCTGTTTGTTCCTTGGGATAGAAGGTTCCGCAGCCCAGTGTGTGAGTGACACGCACCCCTTCGCGTTTGTACTTCTAGAGTTCAACATATTTTTTAAAGATTTATTTATTTATTTATTCATGAGAATATACAGAGTGGAGAGAGAGAGAGGGGCAGAAACACAGGCAGAGGGAGAAGCAGGCTTCATGCAGAGACCTGACATGGGGCTTGATCCCGAGTATCCAGGATCATGCCCTGGGCTGAAAGTGGCACTAAACCACTGAGCCACCCTGGCAGTCCCCCAGTTCAGGAGTTAAGCGTTTTCTCATGTCCTGGATACAAGTTAGGAGACCTTCCCTCCTTGTTTGGGTTCTTGATGAAATCAGAAGGCAATGGTGTTGGAATCTGTTGGAAAGGCCAACAGTGCAGCAGGGAAGTGCTGGAGGGTGAAAATAGGAAATAAGCCCTGTGTGTGAGCACTGGGGACACGGGGGCCCGTGGTCTCACCACGTTCAGGGACTGTGTCTAGTGGCCAGTATCGCATAGGAAGTCAGGGAGGGGTGCCCTGAGACTTGGCCAGCTCGCCAGCCCTGAGATTTCTCCTGGAATTGTGGGAGTTTTGTGTTGCCCCCAGCAGGGCAAGAATCCTGCCCCAGCGTCACGGCCATTGAATCCTATGTGGTCTGGGAGGGTCGTGTGCAGACAGCTCATTCTGCTCAGTTTCTCTTATGGTTCCCCTTGCTCTCCCATCCTGAGATATGTCACGGGAACAGGAAATTCTTCGGGCAGGGGGTGTGGTGGGGGACGTCACAATAAGGCTGGACCTTCTCCCAACCACTAACGGTCCTCATTTGCCAGTGGTCCCGTGTGCCGGTCTCTCCTGAAATGGGACAATAGCAGAGCCAGGCAGGTGGCAGTGCATCTCGGGAAGAGCACATTGTCAGCTCGTGGAGATATTCGAGGTTCCTGCCACAGACGTGCAGCAAGGTGCTAGGAGTGAGGAGGGATCGCTGCCCCTGAACCACCACAGCCAGGTGAGTGTGCAAAGTAGTGACAATCAGATGTGATCCTGCCTTGGAAGCACCTGCCCCACAGCTGGTGGGCGCTTGGGGACATTCTGTAGATGAGCCGCTGTGTCCCACAGAGAGGACCAGTGGGCAGTCCTTCTTGCCACCTGACCCTTGGGTCCCCAGGACACGCCCAACAATCCCCTAAGGCCCCACACGAGGTTCCTTTGGGAGGCCGGCAACCCGCTGCCCAGTGGCCGGGCCAGGATTGCGGGCATCCTGCTCCTAGGGCCCAGTTGGCAACCCCCAAGCCCCCTGCTGCCTGCCCTGCCCTGTCTCTCCTGACCGTGGCCTCAGCCCGCAGACCTTGTGCCTTGGTCCTGTCTCCCCACTGCCAACTGCTCCCTCCCAAGTGCTGCTGCTCACCTGTGCTCATCTTGCTGTGGGGGTCACCAGACGGGGATCCCCTCTCTACCTACCTGTGTTCCAGGGGTGCTGACCAGGCTGCGCCAGTATTTTGGGTCCTAGGGGCCGGTAAACAACTCTCCTAGTTGGTGACCCTGGCGACTGTGCCAGGTGGGTATTGTCAGAGAACTCCTGGGTCATAGCCATCGTTCTGTGAACCTGGTGTTCTCGTGAAGGCCACTGCGAGGTTGGCTCTCTGATGCTGAGGCAGAGACGGGGTGTGTACCTATCAGCCATCCCCAGAGCCGCCGGGACCCTAGGGTCCCGAAATGGGCACTTTGAGCAGAGGATAGTGTAGTGGATGACAGCGGTGGTCACCGGGATGCTCCCCCACACCCTGCAGGCCCTCAGGCTCACATGAGGATTTTGCAAGCAGCCGGCCAGGATGGCCTTTGGGTCCCTGGAGGCAGGCAGTGCAGAAGGTCGGTTGCCCCATGAGAGGGGGGAGGAGGAGCACCCGCCGTCCTGAGGCTGGTGGCCTTGGCACAAGTCCCAGGAGCAGGCCCTGTGGAACATTTGCGGCTGGATGCTGGGAACCTGCATGCTGTCCTGGGAGAAAAGTGATTGCTGGGGCCCAGGGTTTGATCCAGGTCACTATGGACTGCTGGCACAGATCACTCAGGGCACCCGGGCACCAGCATGTGGGTCCTCGGGGAGGCATCTCCGGGGTGCCAGGTCCTGTCCCACAATGTCTGCCTTCACACACAGTGGCCCGTTTTATGGCAGTTGTCACCTGGCCACGGTGGATTATGCACGTCCCCTGTCCTCAGCAAGAAGTCCTAATGTTCTCTAGATGCCCTGAGCCGGTGCCCTGACAGGCTGGCAAGAGGCGCCTCAGCTGCGGTCCTGCTCCGGAGGAGCCCCCGTGCCCGACTTGGGCCTCCCTGCCTGTCTTCAGGCCTGGAGCTGGCCAAGCCACTCTGGCCCTGCCCCCAGAGAGAGGGTGTGTGCCAAGGTTTCCCAGGTCCGCCCCCTTGTGTGGATGCAGTGTGGGTCCTGAGGCCCCCTGGGTGGGGAATTGACCTGCTGGCCTGCTGGGTGGCTGACGTGCGCCCTGCCCAGGGCAGTGAGCCCGTGGGATGACGTGGGGCACTAGTCAGCTAGGAAACAAGGGGCCAGACTGCCAGGGTCAAGCCTGAAACACAGGGAGGCCCTCGAGGGGCCACAACTCCTCCAGCCCCGTGAGTGTGCGATCCTCTCCCTCTTCACAGGCTTGGTCCTGCCCCCACACGGCCCCGGGGCCTGGCATCAAAGTAGAAATGATGGTGAGCCTGAGGCGCTGCTATGAGGCCACATGGGCAGGGGTCCGTGTCAGGCTGCGGGTGGCATTGGTGCCCCGCCCTCCCATGGTCCCGCAATCATGGGTCGTGGAGCGTTGGCACGATGTCCTCCCTGGAAGACAGCTGGACTCCTACTAAAGGCAGGGAGGACCCTGAGGCCCAAGCCACCAGCCTTCGCCCTTGGAGGGAGCTCAGCTGGACGGGGTGTTGTACCGCTCCCCCTGACCCCGATGGACGCTCCGCAAGGCTGCCCCTGTGCACGGTCACACGGGTCACACGGTCACAAGGGTGACATGGACATAGTCTCCCTGCAAGGTCAAGCATTGCTGTGCATTGGGCAGGGTGCCGCCCGGACGTACAAGGTCGGTCCACATCGAAATCCACAGACCCTGTGGTCGTTAGCATGTGTCTGGGGCCTGCTTTCCCCGGGTGTGGAGATTGGGAACCAGGCAACGCTTGCCTTCTGATCCCCGGCCTGGGAAGGGGGGAGGTCCTGCTCTTCCGCTGAGGATGTGTTACCCCGGCCTGTTCCCCTCCCAGGTCACAAGTGAACAACGTCTGCCCTGCCCAGGAATGCGGTCATGGGGCGCTACTAGCCTGTGTGTGGAGGGGCAAGGGGTCTGAGCGCTTGAGTTCCAAGGGGCCGGAATGGAGCCACGTTCAGGGAAGAAGCAGAGGCCGCGGTCACCAGGTGCACAGCCTGTCCCACAGGCGCCCTGTGCATACACACCCCAGGGTCCCGTGTCCTGGTGCCTCCTGCCCCCTGGTGCTCCTCACAGATACTTACAGTAGGAGGTGCGGGGCCCTGCATGGGACGAGCGGTCAGGATGGGAAATGCCAGTCCAGCTCCCAGCCCCTGGGCCACCAAGAGCGGCCAGGGCCTCCCTGAGGGCTCCGAGTGGGCGCGACACCCCACTGCAGTCGGGATGAGAAAGGGTGAGCCCCCTGGGTGCTTCCTTCCCTCGGGGTCCTGAGGGACCATTCCTGGCCCCCTGGCACTCATGGCAGGAGATGGCTGCAGGTGTGTGTACGGAGGGGCAAGAGCAGGAAAGCGACAGGGGGCCAAGTCCTCGCGTGTGTGGCTCTCCCTGTCCAGAAGGCGGGAGACCTAGGTGGGCCTCCGGCCTCCCTGTGTCAGTCCACAGGGGTTCCTGAGAGGCCTGGGCTTTCTCTCGCTTAGACCTGGGACAAACACCGCGAGGACCCTCCTGATGCAGGTCTGGGGCCCTGAGTCCCCTGCCTGGGCCCCTGTGCATCCCAGATGGCGGAGTTCCTGAAGGAGCCTGGGGGCTCCCGAAGAGCAGCTTGGCCTTTTTGCCAGGACCACTCTGGGGAGGAGGAGGCACCTCTGCCCCGAGGCTGGGGGAGCACAGTGGGCCCGGCCCTCTGGGGACCCAGTGGCGAGGTCCATCCCAGGAACTTGGCCCCCCGCCCATTTCTGAGGACCTGCACCGGGCTGTAGGCTGTGGCCCGGGGCGCATTCCTGCCCCTGTTACCACGCCACTGACCGTGCTGGAGCTGGAAGTGTGGACGATATGCCAGCGGGGCCTCTCCGACACTTACCTGCCGGTGCACGGCGCCTGCTTCCCGCAGAGGCCAGGTCTTGGGTCCTAAAAATTTGGCTCCTACCCTACCCCTCTTCTATTCCCCCTGCCAAGAAAGCCCCACATTCTGAAGAAGCAAAGAACACTTCCTCCCTCCTTCCCCATCTCCTGTGTGGAGACCATTGCTGGGTGTGACTCATACTAATACACTTGTATTTGCATGGAGCGAACCTGCTTTAGTCTCAGGTCTGATGGTGGAGGGAAGCAGAAGCAACGAGGGGAGACTTGCATGTACACAGGAGGTGCGGAAGACCCAGAAAGGGGAGCGGAATGTATACCCTGGTCACACAGGAACTTTTACGCAGGTGCTAGAAGCTTCTGTCAGAGTGGCCGCAAGGCCCTTTAACAGGCACGGGCCCATGTAACTCCCTGTAGACTGCCACAAACCAAAGCTTTGTGAGCAATCTCCAATTTCTTGGGGCGGTGGGGGGGGTGCATCTGGAAAGCTGTAGCTCCCTGCTCTGAGCCTGCTCCGTTCCCCTCAGCTCTGAACTGCAGGACCCTGGGCCCTACGGGGCTGGACCCCCTCCAGATCTGGGGAGTTTATTTGCTGGGTGATGTTGGGCGGGCACTTCCTTTCTCACTTGCTAGTGTCTTGTAACAAACATGCTGACCCTTTTCCCTCCTCTCTTCAAGCCCGGAAAATACAATAAAAACCTATTGGTACTGGAGAAAAAAAGAACCTCAGAAACTTCGTAAGAACAAAGGAGTGGGACGCCGAGGAGGCTCAGGGCTTGGGCGCCTGCATTCGGCTCGGGGCGTGTTCCCGGGGTCCTGGGATCGAGTCCCACATCTGGCTCCATGCAGGCAGCCTGCTTCCCCCTCTGCTGTGTCTCTGCCTGTCTGTGTGTGTGTTTCTGATGAAAAAATAATTTTTTGAAAAAAAATAATAACAGAGCAACCCTTGTATCCGTGACGCCTGCAGTTTGCAGGGGCCTGTCGGGGACTCAGGCTCCCCACCAGTGTCCTCCTGTGTTTTGAGGGGCCGCGGAATGTGTCTGAAATGGATTCCTCAGAGTGACATGGATTCTGTCGCCATGGTGACCTGGATCAATCACATTGTAACCAGAACTGTCATCATGCTTAGCTAGTGAACTGTTCGGTTGGCTTTCATCCTTGGGAAGGGGGACTGTCCTCCTCCCAGAGGCTCCTGTGCAAACTGAGGCCTCAGGAGCTTCATGGTATCTAGTGGAAACAGGAGTCAATCCATCGGGTGGAGGTGGGACGGGCCACACTGCAGGCCAGGGTCAGCACCCAGGGCCAGGGAGCCACGGGGGCAGGGTCCTCCTTTGCGTGTGGGTGGGGGCACTCTGCTGGGCCCTGCGGGCTGTTGAGCGGCGCCCCTGTTCTCTGTGCTCTGGAGGCATAATACCCCCTCCTCCTCCGGCCCACTTCCCCATTGGGACACCTAGTGTTTCTAGGCCCCGCCCCATATCTCCAGGAGGGGGACCTTCCCCATGTGGACGGCTGTCCTAGGTCGACTGCCGCTTTTGGGACCGATCTGGGGATTTCGAAGGCCTTGGTGGAGACCGAGGTCTCAGCTCTTGCTGCCCCTCTAGGGTCCTGGTGTCAGGTGCTGCTTCGTCTGCCCTTGCGGAACCACGTGACAACCCATGCCTACCTCTGGGGTGACAGCCCGGGCACCCAGTCAGTCCCTATGGCGCTGGTGTTGCACACAGTGGCTCTCGTGATGAGCGGGCGGCCCCATCGTCCCCCAGCCATGAAGGGACCCTGGGACGAATGTGGTGGGCCTGTGTCCACAGAGCATGCACTCCAGGACAGGCAATGCCTGCGCTTCCCTCACCTGGGCTTGGCCATTCATTGGCCGAAAGTCTCCGATTCCTTCACCTTCCCCCCGTCACCCTTTGGTGCCTTCACCCAAGAAGCCACAGAGAGAAGAGGAGCCTGGGGCTGCTGCACAGGGGTCCATCTCCATCCTATGGCCATGTCCCCATGGAAAAGCAGGTGATCCTCCTGACGCTTGTCCCCGCTGGGCCACTCCCTGTGGTCATATATATCTGCCAGGTTCCCCCTGTTGACGTTTATAGGAAAGTGGTTTTCCCAGTTGGGTGTTATCCGGCTCGGGGAGCATGTGGAAGCCCCGGATCCAGATGCTAACTCAATGAACCCCCTATGAGCTGAGGACTTCCTGGGGTAAGGAATCTTAGGAAGGAGATGAGGACGTGGGTGTGAGCATCAGTTCTGAAGGGAGCGGGCTGGGCCGGAGTGATTCACCATGGCCAGAGCAGCGCTACCCTCGGGGGAACGAGGGCTCAGTGACCACGTCGGACCGTGTGCATGTCCTACGGGCTCTTGCCTCTTCTTGGGGGGAACCCCTACCTACCGTGCAATGGAAAAGAATGGAGAGGGCTGTCTTGTGGTTCTGGCAGGAGGCACCCCTCACTACCCCTCTTGCCTGATGTCGGAGGCCTCCTGGGGTCCTGGAGTCCGAAGGTCTCTCCGGGGAGATTGTGGAGGCTCATTTCCTAGGCTCCTTCAGACAATTGCCTTTTAAAGAGGCTCATCGCTAAGACAGTGCATTGTATAGAAGAGGGACACCCCGGCAACCGGGGCTTTGTCCTCCCTCGAAACATTTCATTCAAAAGAGAGGGAGAGAGGGAGTCCCAGGTCCAGTTCTTGCAGCAAAAGCCAAGCGTAGATGCTGCCGTCTGGGCACCCACAAGCACCCCTGCACAGCAACGCTGGAGGGCCCTGGGGGCGCCTGTCCCCACCCGTTCCTGGGCTCTGCGTACTGGGGGGCCGCCTTTGAGCCCTCTGCCCTGGGGAGAACTGACCTCCTGGTGTGGGGAACGCGAATGCTCCGTGGGACCCAGGCCCCCACCGGAGAGGGAAATGGGCCTGCTGGGCAGGAGCACAAGGCCCAGGTTACCCCTGGACCCCGATGCTCGGTTCTCGTGCCCATCCAGCGCCTTCACGCGCCTATGTAGGAGCAGAGGCGGGACCCCGGGCACATAAGTACACACAGGGCCCCACACACGGCAGTGGCAGGCTGTGCTCCATCCTCACCCAGGGCCGCAGTCAGAGCTGAGGTCTCCAGGCTGCTTGAGAAGAAACGTCCCAGAGGCTGGCAGCACCTGACTTCAGCAGGCAGCGGCCCGGTCACCGTTGGGTTTATTGCCCCGCCCGAGGTACGAGCCCTCTAGCTACAGTAGGGAGTGCTCTAGGGGCAGTCTGGGCGCCCAGCCATAGGTGGCAAGTATCCCAGGAAATAGTGGCAGACTGGGTAGTAGGGGAACGGGCCCGGGGGGGTGAAAGGGTGGGCACAGAGTCGACGGGCCCTATAGCCACTACAGGCACCCATGGGTGGCACAGAGTCATCATCCCGTGGAACACAAGGGAGGAAGGTGCAGCAGCACAGGGCATACGGCAGCCAGGTCCACGGGCGGCGGTGGATGAGGGTACATATGCAGGGGTGGCAGGGTGAGGCACAACATGGGCAAGGGCGGGGCACCGCCACGGGTACGGCCACGTCAGCCACGAGAGCCACGGGCGCACCAGTGTCCTAGGGCTGGTACTCGGTACCGCGATGGGTCGGGGGGCGCTCAGCTGCATCCCCGAGGATGCTGGGAGGGGCGGACTCGCTCTTGACCGGGGCGGGAGGGGCAGACTTGCTCCTGTCCCGGGCAGCGGGTCAGCGATGCTCCTGGCCGCCTGCCAGCTCCTGTTGCTACTCCCGCTGGTGCTCCGCAGGGACAGGAGCTCCTCTGCTGGCCATTGATGGGCTCCACCTCCGCTGGGCTTCCCAGCCCTTCAGCCTTGTCCTCCTCCTGCCTTTGGGCCGCCTTCACGCCCACTCTCCTCTTCTTCAGCAGGTGGGGGCAGTCCTTCCTGAAGAGAGGGCTGCTGTAGAAGTGTAACTGAGGTTCCAAATGGAAAGGGGGACAGAAACTCCAGGTCACGATAAGGCCCACGGCACCGGCAAGGCCGCTCTGGGTGCCTCTGGGCTCTGAGCCAGGGGTCCAGGGCCTCCCTCTCCAGAGGTGGCAGCCCCAAAGGGAAGGTGTGCCCCTGCTCTGCCTAGGCCTCATTCGCTGACTTGAAAGCCCCAGCGCCCTTGGGGGAGGACAAGAGCCACCTGCGCTGGGGATGCAGACAAGCCCACGGGGGAGAGGGGCCGGGGCTTCCTGAAGGAGCGTCAAGGCCACCTGACTACCCCTGGCTGGGTGTCCCTGGCGCTCGGCCTATGGGGGCCTCAGCCGTCCACCCTTGGCCGGCTGCCCACGGTGCTCGGGGATGACACTGCCCTGGCCAGGGGACCCGGCGCCCACAGAGCTCTGATTCAGAGCTACAGGTCCGGGGTGGGCATGCAGAGCCCCCGAGGACCTTGCGTGGTGGACCCCCGCAGGAGGGCAGGAGGGCGGGGCTGCTGGGGGTGAGGGGTGGAAGAGCCGCGTGGCACTCCGGGTGGCCCTCCACCCCCAGGGGTTTCCAAGCCATGGGCACGGCCAGTTGAGCAGTTGTCCCTCGTCTCACAGGGACACCAAACCGAATGAGAAATAAAGAAATAGGAAAGGCGGGGCAAGGGGGGACAGTGTCTCCTGGGGAGAACCCTGGGGGCCTCCTTCCTTGCACACCCTCCCTCCCCCGCATCCGCTCCAGATCACATGTCTCCCTCACGGGGTATCTGAACACAGTGCCCCACCCACTGGGCACTTTCCTGAGCCCTCATCCAGGGCTCGCTTCCCGGCGCTGCCCCTCGGCCCCTGGGGGACATGGGCCCTGATTCCCTGGCGGTGGTCCCGGGGTGTCCAGCCCCCCGGCCCCGGCCCCAGAGCCCCAGTGCCCGTTACTCTGCTCGGCGGGGCCGGAGGGGCACCATTACCTTGCTCAGGACACGGACCGGCCCCACTCCCAATCCCCCCGTGAAGCAGTTGCTGAGGCAGACGGACTTGTGCACGTCCTGGCGCAGTTTGCTGAATCCATAGAGGTTCGGCTGCCGATGAAGCTCTTCGTGCAGTCGGTTTCAAACACCTTGTTGGTCCCATCCCGCTCCAGAATCTCCTTCTGAAACAGCTTCTCGTTGAGGCCGATGCTCGTCCCGTCCTTCTCCCACCAGATGGACGTGAACCGGCTTCTGTTGACGAGCTTCCACAGCTTCTTGGGAAAGGGCAGACAGAGCAGGTTGCTGCCTGCCACTGACAGTGCGTCCTCAGTGGTGTGGGGCTTCTTGAGCAGAGTCTCTTGGAGCAGGGATTGGAAAGCATTGTCCTCCAGGAGCAGCCTGAAGCCGGGGTCCTCGGCCACTAGGGGCCTGGCTGTGGTGCCGGGCGGCTCTACTGCAGGAGCACTGCTCTGCAAGGTGGCAGTGGGAACCGCGGCTTCTGGTGGGGGTGGCTCCCTGTGCTGGCCCGGCCCTGGGCCCATCGGATGGCCGTCCTCCTCGCAAGCCATCCTGAGCAGTGGCCCGACCTTTCTCTCTGTACACAGGACAGTGTGGCATGGCCAGCAGTCCCCGCTGACGGCAGGGCTGCCTGGGACAGCACAAAGGGGTTCAGGACACTTGGGGGTGACATCACCAACAGCCAGCCAGTGACGTGATAAAGGGCCGGCCCCACGGGCCACCTGGCTGCTCGCCACCCTTTGGGGCCCACAGGGTCATCAACTGCTTTACAGAACGTGCCTGACAATAGAGCAGAAGACAAGCGGGCCCTCTGCCCCCCATCTGGGACACGGCTGCCCCACACCCACACACGCACGTGCTGAATGGGCGGCTCACAGCTCATTCCTTGGGCCCAAAGGCCCTTGGGCCTTGTGCGCCATCATCAAGTTTCAGGCTTTCCAGCAAGGAGCACATGCCACGCTGGTTGACCAGGGTCAAGGCCGCAGCCACGTGCTCTTCTTAGCAGGGTCCCAGCCAGGGCGGTGAGGTCCTCCACAGGGACCCTTCCACACCACCCACTGTGGGTCCCCGAAAGCATGTGGCCAACTGCTCCTCAGGTACGTGGCCTGGGCAGGTGACCCACCGACACCCTGCAGACTGAGGAGGAGGATGCAGAGGCCGCCTTTTCCGTGACTCACTCAGCCTGCACAGGTCCCCCCTCCGCACCCCGCCACTGACTCCCAGGAAGGTCCTGGGCTCTCCGTGACAGGGGGGAGCCACTGGCCTCACCCCGGGCTTACATAACTTGACTAACATAGCAGGGACACCAGTCTTAGCTAGTGCCCAGTGTATGAGTTCTGAGATCCTTCTCTAGGCTGTGCGGCTGGGAGGATCAGTAAGAGGTGGCCAGGCAGAGAAGCCTCTCTAGCACATTCTCCCCCTCTTGCACGGCCAACTCCTCCCCAACTCGATTCTGGCTTGGCACTGGATGACCTCCGGAGATTTCTGTGTCTCCAGACTTGAGAGCATTTTGTCTAATAGCAAGTCCTAAATAGTCTGTGGCCACTGACTTCTAGTAAGGCACATTCTGTCACCAGCGGGTGAAAACTCTAGGCTGAAATGCCACTTGAGTTGGTGCAGAGCCAGCCAGGGGGAGCTAGCCAGAAATCACAGGGCATTTTATGACAATGTAAGCGGTCCTCAGCCCCTAGTGTCACCGGGTGATGCCTTGGGACCACCAAAGTGCCAATTTCAGGGTAGACTGTCTCAAGCCTAGAGAATCCTCTCAGCAGACTCCTCAGCAGTAACAAATGGGTCTGTGGCCCCCAGCCAGAGGTCGAGTCTCCAGGGTGTCTGTGTTTCACTCTAAACTCTGTCCGTTCAGGCTGTACCTGAGGATTCATTAGAGATGTTTGGTGGCCTATGGCTGTGCAAAGCCATGTGCTCGCTAGCTGGGAGTTCCCGTGTCCTGGACCACATCTAAAGTACAATAGACATGGTAGCATGTAAATGGAGGAATCGGTTTATTGAACAGCTGCAGGGAGCGAAAAGAGTGGACTGTGCCAACTTTGTCACATACCAAGCAGGGAAGGCTTTGCCACTCCAGATGATCCTCCTCTCTCACAGAGACAGCAGGCTGCTGGGACCCAGGGCCCAGTGGTACTGGGGGTGGTGGGCATCAGTGGGGCCAGGCTGAGACACATCTCCCGCCCCCCGCATTAAACCCTCCTTCCTCCCTGGGTGAATCTGTCGGAGCCTCTGTCGCTCCTGTAACAAACGGCTGCTTGTTCTCAGGCAGGAGACTCTCAGCCTGGAGGATCTGCGTCCCTCTGTGCTCACTTATGGCTCTCCCAGCAACTCTCGGAGCCTGAGGTTTCTTTGGTGTATCGGAAGAGACAGCTGCGGAGGGAAGAGATATCACAGTCTCCTGTGTCTATAGCATAAATGCAACTCTAAGCACATCCCCAAGTTCTGACTAAGTCCTGCAGTATAGGTAATGATGTTCCCTGCCCTAAAGCCATGAAACCTGTCCACCTGGAGCCATAGTACCCTCCTGATCTTGACCCCATCTCACCAATGAGTCAGAGGCAGACCACGTTGAGGAACCTGGAGGTCCTTGCTCAGGGCTTCAGTGAAAACAGAGCCTACCTAATTTCCCCTTTGCTGACTAGCATCCTAGGGAGTAGACACCTTCCCAAGTCCCTTCGGTGGAGGGTCCTGCCACCCAGCTGTGATCCAAGTCCTAGACATCTCTTCAATCTTCCAATGTCCCGATTTTTCCCCACCTTGAATTCGTACCTTGAAACGCTTGAGGTTGACTACCAAATTCCAGAATCCAAACTGTCAATTGACTGTCTTAGAGCATAGAATGCTGCCTACCTAGCAGGCCATCAGCCATCCCTAAAGGAGACATACGTTCATTTGTTGTTCCTTGCTCTGTCCTTGGAGGGTTTGTCTGGTTTCCCCACACCAGTCATATCAAGACAGTTCATCTTCTAACAATGACCCTGGTACAAAACCTTTGTGAGCTAAGAATATAGTTCTGCTTATGAAAATATAGGTAAAACCCCACCAGATCCTCAGCAGTCCATTTACTGTCTGCCGTGAAAAGTTTGTTCCATGTCACTGAACAGTGTATGTCTATTCCTTGGAGCAGTGAGCTTTCAAGGTTACGTTTACTTCAATGCCTGAGATATAATACACATTTAGATATTGGTAAAAATTTGGTATTTCAAAGTCAGACAAATTCTATGGAATAACTTATGAGATGAATCAGATCATTCACTGGAAATCATTGCAATAGTCTCCCAAGGAGACTTACCAGTGATGATTAGAGGGCTTTCCAATGCATTTAACAGCCACATAAGCAATTATACGAGCAATGACATCAGCAAAATATTAAAGAAATAACCTCCTAATATCCCTCTTCCATGAAAGTAATGAGAAAACCGCCAAAATGTTCAGAATCAGGGATGAAAGAGAGAGAGTCGTTACTATACTAATGACCTTACAAGAAAAGAAGGCTAAAAAAAAAAAAAAAAAAAAAAAAAAAAAAAAAAAAAAACAAGAAAAGAAGGCTAAGAGAGTCTACAAACAGCATAGCGAGAAATTAGCTAGGATGAAAAAATGGACGAAGTCCTAGAACAAATGTCCAAGACACAAAGTAGAAAAATTAGCTCAAAATGAAGTAGAAAATCTGAATGGACCTCCAACACAAGACACTGAATTAGTCATCAAACATTCCACCAGACAAAATCTTTAAACCATATGGCTTCACTGGTGAATGCCACGAAGCATTTACTGAAAGATGAAAAGAGAACACTTCCTAACTCATTCGATGATGCCAGAACTACTCTAATACCTAACCCAGAAAAAGGTATCAGAGGAAAAGAAGGCATAGATCAATAATTTTTATGAGTATAAATGCAAATATCCTCAACAAAATGCTGTCTAACTGAATCCGATAGCATATAAAAAGGATTCTACATTTAATGGAATGGGATTTATCCCTGTCTACCTGGAGCCTAGTTACACTCCCTACCTTGGCTCTATTGGGCCTATGAGTCAGAGGCCGGACCACTTTAAGGAACCTGGAGCTTCTAGCTTGGGGCTTTAGTGAAAACTGATCCCACCTAAATTTCCCCTTTGCTGACTACCAGCAGGATTGTTTCAACACATGAAAAGCAATCAAATAGGATATATCCATAGAATGAAGGAGGGAAGACACATGATCATCTTAAAAAAAAAAAACTGAAGAAGTCCTTGAAAAAATCCAACACCCTTCAGGATTAAAATATTCAACAATTTAGGAATAGAAATTAATTAACTGGAGGAGAAATCGACTGCATTTAATGTTGCAGCTTTGGTAGTGACAAAGTTCTAATAGTTCATGTGCTGAAACCTGGATCGAAAGGTGGCCTATTATGAGTGGGTTGGAAATGCCAGGTCTGCCTTGGTTGAATATAGAGGAAGGGACACAAAGCCTCAGGGGGATTGTCATCTAAGACGTATCCACACACTGCAAAGGTGCAATGGACATGCCCTTCACAACAGTTGTGAGAAACAAATTTATGGGGGAAACCCCAGCATCCTTGAAGGGCTCTGTGATTGTTCTTCTCCACAGCCCAGACTTTAAGATGTGCAGTCACTGAATTGGGAAACCTAAATGCATAGGAATCCTCAGGTGGCAGGGGCCAAGGGGCAGCCCCCAAGTGCCGAATGCCAGGTGCGTGTGGTTATGGTACTGGACAGCAGCGTCAAGGCAGCTATCAGAATAGTCTGACATGTGCAGATCTATGTGCTGGCTAGTTGATCATGCTGTTCTGACAAGTGAAATAGATAGAAAGCCCGGTAAATTGTCACTAGATTTCCAAAATCAAAAAAGTTCTAGACCAAGTCAACGAAAGCAAATCACGAAGTCAAAGGTTCATGGCCTCTCAATTCCCAGACTTCAGCCATTTTAGAAAGAGTACAACTCCTGTACCACCCAGAAACTCCATTGTAGGGAATATATCCAAACGAAATGAAAACACTGTGTTGACAAGATATCTGCACACCCCTCCCATGTTCGTAGAAGCATTCTTTCACAATAGCCAAGACACAGAAACAACCTAAGTGTCCATCAGTGGGTCAATGGATAAACAAAGTACAGGGGCACCTGGCTGGCTCAGTTGGTTAAGCGTCTGCCTTCAGCTCAGATCATGATCCCAGGGTCCCGGGATTGAGCCCCACGTCGGGCTCTCTGCTCTCCCACCGCCCCTTCCATTCTTACTCATGAACTATCTCTCTCCCAAATAAAAATAAAATCTTTTTAAAACAGAGTATAGAATGTGGTATATACAAATGGAATATTTTTTTAAACATTTTATTTCTGTATTCTTGAGAGGCAAGCACAGAGGGAGGGAGAGACACAGGCTGAGGGAGAAGCAGGCTTCCCTGTGCAGGACTCGATCTCAGGACCCGAGGATCCCGCCCTGAGCCGAAGGCAGATGCTCAACTACCGAGCCACCCAGGCGTTCCTCCATCCACTCCTTCCCATCTACCACCTGTTACCCACAAATTCCTCCTCTGCCGGACACCACATGGCCCCAGGATGCGGAGGGCAAGGAAAAGCGGAGGTTGTCCCATGTGGGGAAACAGGGAAGGGGCATGCCAGTGTGGGAGATAAAGACTGGATACCTTATCATTTCCACAATGATCACCAGCATTTAAAATTGGGAGATGCCACATCAAAGTCTGGAATGACAGCTTGAGCTCTCTCAAACATTAGAAGCACTGACGACACTTGGCCCCGCTGGCTCAATGTTTCTGCCACAGTTGAACATCTTCCTTCTTTTGCATAACCCACTTGGCCCCCTCCAGGATGGCACTCTAGTGATCCTTTCGCCATGCTCTGTCCCATGCACCCTGGTTCCCGGCCACAGAGGGCCCCATCACCACTTCCAAATAGGACGGCCCTCTGCACTTATATTTTACTTGGATATTTTTTCCACCTGTGGCGACCTTCCCCCTCTGTCTCCGATGGCTGCCTCTTCCATGGAGCCTTCCCCTGTTCTGCCACGGAGATCCAATCTCACCCTTCCACCTCTCATCTGCACACCTCTTTTGGGGTGCCTCTGCCCTAGGTGTTCGCGTGCTTTTCTTTGGACTCCACTAGACTCAAATCCTACATTCTGTGTTAGCAATCGCCGCTTTGCCTGCCATACCCTCTTGGTTCCCTGTACACAGTGGGCACTTAATATCTAACAAAGTGGATGGTCCCTGGACTGGCCTGATGCGGAGGAAGGGCTGTGGCTATCTAAATGGGAAAAGATTCAGTCCAGAAAATCAAGGTAAACTGACTCAGGAAAGCAGCGAGGGATCCAGGAATATGACAGCAGAGAACAAGGAAAAATAACCCCTGCTTGAACTGAGCTCGCCCTGTTCGGAGACATCCACTCTCACAACAGCGAGATCGCATCTGACATCCCAAAAGTGACAGTGGTCTTGGCCCTTCCGACGGCAATGCTCTCCCCACAGTCACTGCTACCTCTCAGGTTGGCAGCTATGGGAGCGACAGGGGATCTGGCCTGTGCAGCTCATATCCTCAAATCTGACGCTCCTGTTTCTGACGTTTCCATTTGTAAAATGCCACGTCCCCCACCTGCTACACTAGGCTAGATCGAGTATGCAGAGTACAGAAGTCACAGATTATTTATTTGCCTGTCTCCACCTGAGAAAGCACCTGGAGAGCAGGAGAAAACCAAGAACAGAGCTTTCAGGAATGGGGTGGAGGGGGGAATAGAAAGGTTCATTCCCTTTTGGCTGTAAGCTGGTATTTGTTATGCAGTCGTGAAAAATTTTCTCCTGAAGAGCGGAGGGAATCGTGCTCAGAAGGGACGGAGAAACTGTGGCTTGTAGCACGGGATCAGTAATGGGACTTTCTACAAAGTCTCCACTCAAGAAATCCTGCCTGATGACTCCTGACCATTGAAGACGCAGGCCCCTATATTCAGCACGTCACAAGCTACAGAAGGCAGAGGCCCAAAGCACCACCAAGTCACTGGAAGTGTGTGGTTTGGAACCCTGGAGTCCCCAGGGAACCTTGCCGCTGTGCAGAGTCTTGCTTCCAGGGGATGAGCTGGGCCTGACATCCTGCTTCCAACTGGCCTGCAAGTGAGGCACGTGCTACTTACTGGTCAGAACCACGGGTGGACAACAGAGCAGAGGAAAGGTTTCAGACCTATGATATCTGACCCCAGAATAAGCAACTTCATGTCCTCCCAGAGAAGGGGGAGATATATTCTAGAAAAAGCAGCCTTGGGGTTCCTCCAGGAGGATTCTGGATGCACCATGGTGGTCCCCCCACTCCCCAAGGCTTGAGATTTGATCAAGACCTCCACCCTCTACCCCAGCCACATTTGGCCCCTCCTTCCTGCTTAATCATCCACCAGAGGGATTGTTACAAAGAGCAAGGAAGAGCACAGGAGTGCAGGAAAGGGTGTGTGTGCAAAGTGGGCAGGGTGTGGAAGTGGGGGTCGGGCTTGTTTGCAACCTCCCTGATAGGTTTGTTCCCGAAGTGTTTGAGAGAGGAGGGGGATCATCCTTTAGGGACACTCTGGGGCAAACAGGGGACACCCTACCCTTCTTCGCAGCCTCGGGTCCTCAAGGAGATGCCGAGCCCACTCTGTAGGTGCCCCGCCAGTGCCTGCCAGTCGTCTTTCGGCCCTTAGCTCCTTTAATTCGGACTGGCCCACCCCCACTAAAGGGTCGCTGCCAGGGGCACGGAGACTTCTGTGTGCGCTAACCTACGCTGGCCAAGCCTTGGCCCCAGGGTCTTGTGGCGCTGTGCAGGTGCTGTTGCTCCCAGGAACGTGGCAGGGCAAGTATCCTCACCACGAGGGCTCCTTGCATGTGCAGGTGCAGGTGCAGGTGGCACTTGGGATAGATGTTTTCTGTGTCCACTAAGAAGGGGTGTAGCCGTGATTAGCGGGGGCCACAGACAGCGGCTCACAGACCAGGAGAAATCATTTCTCTCTCAGGTGGAAGCCACAGATACATAGCTCAGGGCAGGCTTGCTGGTTCTGTTCTGCCACCGAGTGCTTTGGAATCCTGAGTCCTTCTGACTTCTTGCCTTGTTTTCTCTTTAAGATTTCATCGATCTATTCTTGAGACACACACACACACACAGAGAGAGAGAGAGAGAGAGAGAGAGAGAGAAGCAAAGGGAGAGGGAGAGGCAGAGACACAGGCAGAGGGAGAAGCAGGCTCCATGCAGAAGCCCCACGTGGGACTCGATCCTGGCTTTCTGGGATCACAACCTGGCCTGAAGGTGGCCCTAAATGCCTGAGCCACCCGGGGTGCCCGGCTTCATTCTTCCACAGTACATAGGCAGGGTTTCCAAGGTTCCCTCATGGTCCAAGCTGCTGTTCCAGCTCCAGCCATCCTGTAAGCGTCCCAGCCAAGGGGAGTGAGGAGCAACTGAAGAAGCAGGTTAAAGCCCACAGGCCACAGGCTCTTCCAGGAAGGCTGCTGCACGTTTTCCCGAGACACTTTCATGACACCAGAGCTTAGTCTCATGGCGACATTTAACTTCAGGAAGCTGAAAGGGAAGGCTTGAGATTATGGAAGAGGAGGAAAGTGGCTTTTAAGGGGCAGTGCAGAATCTCTCCTTCATCTTAATACTTGCCCCGAAGCAATGATGAAGATCTCCATGATTCTGCTGCACTGTCTCTGTAAGACGAGGTTGTGGTGGCCGTGTCCAATTTGGAAATAGTGTCACTCTGCCCCTACAATGACTTTTTGCAGAGGTGGGGCTGGTAAACCATTGCTGTTCTGGGTTGCTTCTCTAGGATTTAGGAATACAATTTCTTTCTTTTTCCTTTTTCCTTTTTTTTTTTTTTTTTTTTTTTAAAGATTTATTTATTTATTTATGATAGGTATAGAGAGAAAGAGAGGCAGAGATTCAGGAGGAAGGAGAAGCAGGCTCCATGCCGGGAGCCTGACGCGGGACTCGATCCCGGGACTCCAGGATCGTGCCCTGGGCCAAAGGCAGGCGCCAAACCTCTGCGCCACCCAGGGATCCCCTCTTTTTCCTTTTAAGATTTATTTACTTATTTGAGAGAGAGAGAGAGAGAGAGAGAGAGAGAGAGAGGAGAGAGAATGTGAGAACATGAGTGGGAGTAGGGGCAGAGGGAAAGAGAGAGAGAGAATCCCAACAGGTTCCACACCCAGCACTGCCACCTCACACAGGGCTTGATCCCACAACCCCAGAATCGTGACCTGAGCCATAATCAAGACTCAGACACTCAATCAACTGAGTCACCCATGCGCCCCAGTAATGCAATTTCTTACAGCTCATTGTTTAATCTTTAAATGTGTGATTTGGGGATCCCTGGGTGGCTCAGCAGTTTAGAGCATGCCTTCGGCCCAGGGCGTGATCCCAGAGTCCCAGATTCGAGTCCCACATCGGCCACTTTGCATGGAGCCTGCTTCTCCCTCTGCCTCTATCTCCCTCTGCCTCTCTCTTTCTCTCTCTCTCTCTCTCTCTCTCTCTCTCATTTAAATAAATAGAATCTTTAAAAAAAATAACATATGATTTATGAATGTTTCCTCTTTGGGAACTTTGGAACTTCAGTCAGTTGATCATGGGCTCTTAGCTACAAGCTTCCCTCCCCCATCCCAAGCCACCTTTCATCCTACCTGCCTGTCTCAGAGAAGGGGCTGCCCTCACCCTGATGACACTAATCCTGCCTCTGTGCCCTGGTTCAAAGCTCTGACAACTCTCAAGGGACCTTCATGACAATTTTTTTTAATTTCATATATTGAACCTTCTTCTATTTCCACTCAACTTTCTGCCTAATCAGACATTTTTCCCTCTAGCCCATATGTATTTTCTTTCTCCTCTATCTTCTGCTTTGTTCACAGCTTCTGCTGCATCACTGCTCCTCAGTTCATTGCATTTAATATTTCCACCATTTGTATGTTATATACATAAGTAACCTGAAAAGAACAGATAACTGGAATTTTTTTAATAATAAATTTATTTTTTATTGGTGTTCACTTTGCCAACATACAGAATAACACCCAGTGCTCATCCCCTCAAGTGCCCCCCTCAGTGCCCGTCACCCATTCACCCCCACCCCCCGCCCTCTTCCCCTTCCACCACCCCTAGTTCGTTTCGAGAGTTAGGAGTCTCTATGTTCTGTCTCCCTTTCTGATATTTCCCACACATTTCTTCTCCCTTCCCTTATATTCCCTTTCACTATTATGAATATTACCCAAATGAATGAGAACATATAATGTTTGTCCTTCTCCGATTGACTTGATAACTAGAAGTTATTAACTGGAAAGGAATTAAGATGTGATGAGCTTTGAGTATTCATCACCTTTGTTTTTAGTGTATTTTATTTCATTATGATTGTCTCCAACAATGATCATGGGGTATTGGTCCAATTACTATTGGAGGAGGGCAACGAGGGCAGGACTTCCAGTTCCCTCGTGAGCTGGACCCCAGCAATGGGAGGTTCCTCACCTCCTCCCCTGTCCTTGGACTGTGCATTCTGCTTACCTTCCCGGCTCCCAGAAGCTGCCAAAGGATGTAGCCCCAAGATACAGCGTGGTGTTGTGACCATCTGGATGGTAGTTGTGATTGAACCCAGTTACGGCTTCTAGATAAACTCTTAGGATTCTGGTGGGCAGATGTAGAGATCGATTCATCTTGCAGCTACCCAAGATAAGCTTCATATATACGTTCCCTTGTTTATTAAACCTGCTGCCTCCCGATCTGGAGTGGCCTGCATCTTTCTTTGATCTCTCCCTGTCCTCCATATATGGGACCCAGTTTCAGATTATACCCAGGAATCTCCCGAAAAGGTTACAAACCGGCAATTACCTAAACTCATGTTTCCTTAGTTTGCTCATCTCTTAGATGGGTCTAGGGATATGCCCAACCTCTTCGGTTTTCAGGGAGGACGCCTTTTTTAACTCCTGTTACCAAACTTGCTTCCCCCAAAGGCTGCTTTCTGGTCCTCCCTGACTCCTGGTTCCTAGGCCCTTTCCCAGGGCTAACTACTCTTTGCCTATCCTTCAGCCTGCCACCCCAGCCTTCTGTCCTTTTATGTCCTGGTTCTTTGGATTCTGATCAGACCTCTCCATACTGCCATGCCCCAGGACCTTGTAATAATAGGCCGCACAGACACTCACAGTGGCTTTTGCCTCTGTCTTGTCACCCCATTAATTTGTTCAGCCATTTACTCAACAGACTTTTTTGTAATTATAGTTAATACAAACTCAGCAGTCACTGTATGCCAGGCACCATTCCAACTACTTTACCTGTTAATCGTCACAACATAACCAAGAGGAATTTTAAAAGTTTAAAAAGCATAATTTACTAATAAAGCCATCTGGTCCCGAGTGTTCTTTTTGTAGAAAGGGGTTTGATTTAAGAAAAAAGAAAAAGAAAAAAAGGAAAGTTGTTTGATCAGTAATTCAATTTTTTACTTGTTATATAGGTCTATTCTGACTCGCTTCTTGAGTCAGCGTTGGTTTTCTGTGTCTTCTAGGAAACTCTACATTTTATACATGCCATCTCCTTTCTCAGCATACAGTTATTCATAGTATTTCCATCGAATCCTTTTTATTTGTATATTGTCTACTCTTTCATTCTTGATTTGAATAGTTTGAAACTTCTCTTTTCCTGAATGATCTGATTGTAGGTTTGCCAAATGTGTACCCCTGGATTATTCAGCCACTAGCTGGTCCTTGCTTTGAGAGGTGTGTGGCCCTGGCTCAACTCATTGCTTAGTCATTGACCAGTGGCCATCCTTAGAAGATTGTGACTTTGGCTATATCGTAAAGACACATCCCATAGAAGCTAATAGGGACTATCAGCTAATCACAATATTTGAGGCAGGGCAGAAAGTCGTTTCTTGAAGGGGGAATCTCATAGTCAATGACTGGATTCTCCCTATGCCTTAGAGACTGTGGCTTGACACTGTTGAAATGTGGGTAGGGTACCTGGGTGGCTCAATGGTGGAGCATGTGCCTTTGTCTCAGGTCGTGATCCAGGGGTCCTAGAATCGAGTCCCGCATTGGGCTCACCACTCAGCAGGGAGTCTGCTTCTCCCTCTGCCCGTGTCACTGCCTCTCTCTGTAACTCTCATGAATAAATAAATATAATCTTTGAAACAAATAAAAAAAGAAATGCAGGTATAAGAGCATTGCTGCTCCTGTCTTAAAAGGCAGCCCATGCACACACTCCCAAATGACAAAAATTCAAGTTTTTGAGTAGGTGACTGCAACTCATTCTTAGACCCCAGGTAGGAGAATCACCTTCTTTTTATTAATAATATTTTTTATTTAGGTATAATTCACATAACTAAATCCACCCCTTTAAAATATGTGATTTTGTGATTTTAGTATATTCACAGGATTGTAAAGCCATCACCACTGTCTCAGTCGAGAATATTTTCATTACCCCTGAAAGAGTCATTCCCTTTTAAGGAATGACTTAGAGGGCTTCCATAGCCATTAGGAATCATGCCCTTTTACCCATAAACTCTGGCAGTAACTGATCTGCTTCATCTGTGGATTTGCCTGTTTGGAGTAATTTAACTTAGCACAATATTTGAATGATAGATCCATGTGGAAGCAAGTATCAGTCCCTCCTTTTTTTTCATAAGTGTTTATTCATTCCTTTTGAATGCACGACACAGTACGACATTTTCTTTACCCATCTGTTGATGTACCTTTGGGTTCTTTCCGCATTCAGGATATTATGAAAAACACTGGTGTGAATATTCAGGCACATAATTTTGTGTGGACGTGTGTTTCAGTTCTCTTGCGTATATATGTAGGAATAGAATTGATAGGTCATATGATAACTTTGTGTTTAACTTTCTGAGGATCTTTCTAAGTGTTTTTCAAAGTAGCTGCATCCTTTTACATTCCCAGTACCAATATATGTGGTTTCGAATGTCTTCACATCCTTCCAACATTGATCCTTTTTTTATTATATCCATCCTATAGGTGTTGTAGCGGTAGGGGTTCAACCAGAGAAAAAGAACCTCGATTATATAAATAGTATATAAATCAGGAGTGAGCAGCAGAACAATAGAGGTTTGGTCAGAAAATGCACGGGGAGGGATCCCTGGGTGGCGCGGCGGTTTGGCGCCTGCCTTTAGCCCAGGGCGCGATCCTGGAGACCCGGGATCGAGTCCCATGTCGGGCTCCCGGTGCATGGAGCCTGCTTCTCCCTCTGCCTGTGTCTCTGCCTCTCTCTCTCTCTGTGACTATCATAGATAAAAGTTAAAAAAAAAAATTAAAAAAAAAAAGAAAAAAGAAAATGCACGGGGGATGGCACAGCATAACATAGGCTTTCCTGACTGATACAGTCTCTAAGGGCCCTTCCAGGTCTAACATCATACACATCTAGAAACCAAGGTGGCAGAGAGGGTGAAAGAAGCAGTTTACATTCTGTAATAAGTGAAACAAAGCCTAAGTTGTGGGCACATATACCAGGATGCTTTTTGTTTCCTTTAGTTCTTCCATGAGCTGGCATCTCCCAGGAACTTGGGTCACAGTTTATTGGCTCCCTCCAATGTGCCAGGCAGTGTGGCAGCACTTGACACAATTCAGGAATGAAGCCTCATGGCAGTACTGGCAAAGGTTCCTTAAGATGCTGGGAAATTTTGAGTAGCAAGTAGTTTTAATTTATTTACAACTATTTTGAAAGCAACTGGTTTGGGGTCCCTTAAACAGAATTGGAATGACTTGCAACAGCTGTTTCTCTGGAAACCTCACAGGAAGCTGCCTATCTGGCTCCTCTCACTGGTACTTCTTCCCTGCAGGGAACTGCCTTTTCAGGTGCTGAGTTCTTTTGTCTGTTCTGGGCTGACAGCCAGGGCCAGAAATCAGCATGCATCCTCACATACCAGGGGAGCAGATGTATGGGAAAACCCAAGTGTCGGTTTAGAAGAAGAGAGACGTGATAGAACTATTTAGAGGCTGATCCCAAATATGAGAATCCTGTTGGCATCAAGTTTCCATCTGGGCCAAGGCTCCCAACTACATCTCAAGTAACCACAGGATGTGTTTGATGGTCAGCAAACAAAACACATGCCTTGTCCTGCTTGACTCATAAATCATGACAGGGTGGTGGAAAGATATGCATGAGTATTTGGGGGTGAGATGCGCATATCAGGATATTGATCGATTATTTATGTAGATGAGAAGCGCCTACTGAGTGGCCAACATCCAGTTTCAAATTATTCCTTGTTACCACTACGTTCTGTAATGGTGGCAGAAGGGAATGGCAGGAGGAAATTCAAGTTAGACTCTGAGATTTAGCTACTGGAAGCTTAAGTCAGAGGTAAAGGGGATGTCCATGTATTTTGACAGAAATTCCAGAACTAAAGCCCCCTAGGGGGCAGCCCGGGTGGCTCGGTGGTTTGGTGCAGCCTTTGGCCCAGGGCCTGATCCTGGAGACCCAGGATCGAGTCCCATGTCGGGCTCCCTGCATGGAGCCTGTTTCTCCCTCTGCCTGTGTCTCTGCCTCTCTCTCTCTCTGTGTGTATCTCATGAATAAATAAATAAAATCTTCTTAAAAAAAAAAAAAGCCCCCTAGGTGTTGGGTTTGGGCTCCATCAAAAGCCAGAAACTAAGCCTATTGTGCCTTGTTTCTTGCTTTAGCAAATGAGATCATCCCCATGACCCGCTGTATAAATTGAATAATTCTAGTAAGAGGTTGCTATTTTTATCATGATGACAGCAATATACATATCCTTCAGGAAGTCAGGGAGGTCATGGACAATCAAGAAAAGCTTCAGCACATCTAAAGAAACAGTCACCAAAATTTAAAGACAACCTACAGTATAGGAGAAGATATTTGCAAATGACCTATCAGATAAAGGGCTAGTATCCAAGATCTATAAAGAACTTATTGAACTCAACAGCAAAGAAACAAACAATCCAATCATGAAATGGACAAAAGACATGAACAAAAGTTTGACCAATGAAGATAAAGACATGGCCAACAAACACATGAGAAAATGCTCCACATCCCTTACATTCAGGGAAATACAAATAAAAACCATAATGAGATACCAACTCACACCAGTGAGAATGGGGAAAATTAACAAGACAGGAAACAACAAATGTTGGAGAGGATGTGGAGAAAGGGGAAGCCTCTTGCCCTGTTGGTGGAATGTGAACTGGTACAGCCACTGTGGGAAACTGTGTGGAGGTTCCTCAAAGAGTTAAAAATAGAACTGCCCTACGACCCAGCAATTGCACTGTTGGGGATTTACCCCAAAGATACAGATGCAGTGAAACACGGGGACACCTGCACCCCAATGTTTATAGCAGCAATGTCCACAAGAGCCAAACTGTGGAAGGAGCCTCGGTGTCCATCAAAAGATGAACGGTTAAATAATCTGTGGTCTATGTATACAATGGAATATTCCCCAGCCATCAGTAAGGAACAAATACCCACCATTTGCTTCAAGGTGGATGGAACCAGAGGGTATTATGCTGAGTGAAGTAAGTCAATCATAGGACAAACTTTATATGATCTCATTGATTTGGGGAATATAAAAGTAGTGAAAGGAATAAAGGGGAAAGGAGAGAAAATTAGTGGGAAATATCAGTGAGGATGACAGAAGATGAGAGACATCTAACCCTGGGAAATGAACTAGGGGTGGTAGAAAGGGAGGTGGGCGGGGGGTGGGGGTGACTGGGTGACGGGCACTGAGGGGGGCACTTGATGGGATGAGCACTGGGTGTTATGGTATATGTTGGCAAATTGAACAGCAATAACAAGAAATTCATAAAAAGAAGATTTTATTTATTTATTTCAGAGAGAGAAAGAGAGCATGAGCAGGGGACACAGGCAGAGGGAGAGGTACAAGCAGACCCCCGCTGAGCAGGGAGTCCAACACAGGGCTTGATCCCAGGACCCTGAGATCATGACCTGAGCCAAAGGCAGACGCTTAACTGACTGAGCCACCCAGATGCCCCAGTAGATAAAACCTTTGAAAAAAAAGATTACCATGTCGGCTGCTGAGTAAAAGTGAAAGCACAGAAATGGCATGCTGGCTTCAGATGGGACACACAATGCTTCTGCTCATATCTCAGTGACAATAGCTAGTCACATGACCCTTCCTACCTACAAGCCAACTGGAAATGTAGTGTCCCTGAATCCAGGAGGGAAAGGAAGATGAGTTGTGGCGAGTACTTGTAGTCTCCCCCACACACTGTTACACAGTAGGTGGTGCTCAATTAAGAGTGACCCTTGTAATTTGTGATGACCACAAGCTTCTTCATTTCTTGCAGGACTTTCTGAGAAGGCCAGGTTTGCCTTGGATGGTCTCCAAATTTTAAGCACCTACTATATGACAGATGCTTTCAAATACAATATCATGTAATTTTAAGAGGATCATGTAAATGTCAGTGGGTGGATTTGCCATTCTTTACTCAATAGTACCTTTCTATGCTGCCCGTTGCAACTATCATGTCAGTAGGCTGAGAATTTTCTCCTTCCTTTTGATCCATGAGTCACATCTCAACCTTTGATTATCTGCTGCCCTCCACATGACTGAACTGGCCTGAACACCTGCACCAGTGCTATTAGGCACACTGCAAGCCAGGACTTTCCTGTGGGCTGGTACGCAGAGAAGAGGCCAGAGAAGGATGGTTATTTTTTTCCCTTTTAATCTGAGCTAGCACGTCCACTAAGGCACCATTTTTCACCTTGTAGGAGGGTTTTTAAGAGTTCAACCTAATAGATGTTTGCTCCACATTGACTTCCATGGTCTTCTCTCAATACAACTTTTGAGGGGAACTCTGGGTTTTGATCTCCTAGGTAAGTTCATTTCTCTGCACATGTGTTTATTACCCAGTTTCAAATAGGGCATCCCATTAAAATTTTACGGCAACTATCAGGGAGGTTCAAAACCCTCTCTTTAACGTCAGGTCTGTATCCAAAGATCTAGTCAATTATGCAGCCAATCAGACTACTCACAAACCCACTTGTAGAGACATTTTGAGAATGTGTTCAATTTGCGAGAAGGACTGCCGGTGTTTAAATGTCCTTACCCAAATTCAAAGGGACTGTGGCTATTAGAGGGATTCCAAGGTGAGGACAGTATCGCGGGGGTGCTTTTGCAGGGGGTAGGCACACTCCATGTCAGGGGAGGCCACAAGACCCTGTGCATCCTGGAGAGGAGGTAGCAGTGATAAGCTGGCCAGCAGGCCAGGTACCAGAGGTGGACAGGTGGACACATGGGAGAAGACCAGGGAAGGATGTTGTCATGTGGGGAAGTGCTGCAACTGGACAGAAATGGTGGCATCTGCAGAGTATACTCTGAACAAAACTCAGACAATCTCCAAATTGTATTTGATTCTCGGTGTCACCTGCCTTCCTTAGCCTGGGTCTCAGTACCTTCGCCACAGCATACTTCCTTTTGTCACATCTTCAAAATAGTTATTAGTTTTGTGTGTGCAGCAGGCCCTTGATCTTGCTATAGTGATGTACCATACACTATTTTTCTGAAGTCTCTTACTAATTCAGATATCCCACATACCTATTTCTCTGAATTCCCTCTATAGTTCATCATAATGTTATGCAACATTATCTTCCTTTTTCATACTCATTTATTTTGATATGCATATTTCTGGCTCTGTTCTAGTGTACTTTTTTTTAAAGATTTTATTTATTCATGAGAGACACACAGAAAGCGAGAGAGAGAGGCAGAGACACAGGCAGAGGGAGAAGCAGGCTCCATGCAGGGAGCCTGATGTGGGACTCGATCCCATGTCTCCAGGATCTACCCTGGGCTGCAGGTGGTGCTAAACCACTGAGCCACCGGGGCTGCACTGTTCTAGTGTACTTTTGAATGGTTTAGGTAAAAGCATACATCTGTGTCTTATCCGTGTCTTCAATGGGAATGCACCTCGCATTTCACTTTTAAGTATATGTGGAGTAGCTATTAGGAAATTTGCTAAAAGTTTTTGTCTTGTACTCATGGTGAACTTTTTTTCAAGGGCTTTTATCATACCCATTGGTATGATGTAATGTTTCCCTTTAATTTGTCAGCCTGGGGAATTACAATTCAAAGTATTTTCTACTTTAAATCATATTTTCACTTCTTAGCCACAGCCTGCTTGTTCACTCAATTCACTGTTATACTGAATATGGTATTACTTTATTAGCATATTTGCTACTCTAAGAGTGCACTTGGCTCAAGTGTTTTCAGTGTGGAAATGGGGTGCTCATCTGGTTTGAGAGGTATAGAGAGCTAGCCTAGAAAAATGAGTTAAATAACTCCCCATATTTTTGTATGCTTTGGGAGACTTGAGTTAAGATGGGGATAAGTTTTTCTTGATCACTTGTGGAATTGGCCACCCAAACTGCCTGTCCAGGAACAAGATAGTTTGGGTGTTGGCTATGGTTTCAGTTTGTATTGTTTAATTAAATTTTCTATTTCTCTTTGGACTGATTTGGTCCTTTATCTTTTTAAAAATATTGTCCATTTCACCCAGGATTTCACCCATGTAATTACATGATATTTTTTTTTAATTTTTTTTATTTATTTATGATAGTCACAGAGAGAGAGAGAGAGGCAGAGACACAGGCAGAGGGAGAAGCAGGCTCCACGCACCGGGAGCCCGACGTGGGATTGGATCGCGGATCTCCAGGATCGCGCCCTGGGCCAAAGGTAGGCGCCAAACCGCTGCGCCACCCAGGGATCCCTTGTAATTACATGATATTTATAATAAAACCTTTATTACAGAAAATCTAAAACACATACAATAGTAGAGAATATTATAACAAAACCAGTATACCTGATAGCCAGCAGTAATCCTCTTTAGTACATGGCCAGTCTGGTTCCAATATACCCTCACATTCCCCACATCTCTGCCAATGGAAGAAGGGATCCTCAGACACTCAGATCAGATGGATCTTCAGAGGAGGATCATCTGAGACACTATGCTTTTTCATATCAACTCATCAGTATTTCTATATGCATTTCCAAAAGACAAAGAATCTTGGTAAAACATAGATGCAACGCAATTATCATTTCTACAAATCTAAAGAAATGATTAGCATCAAATATCCAGGTACTTTTCACATTTAAGTTATCTGGAAATTTTTTTTATGTTTCTTTGAATCAGAAATATGGCCTATATTCTGTGATTTTTTTGGTTATATCCATTAAGTCTTTTTTAATCAATAGATTTCCCCCCACATCCCCCTTTTCTCCCCTTGCGGTTAGTGTTCTTGAGGGAAAAAAAGCAGGTCAAATTTTGTGACATTTCCCATAATCTGAATTATGTTGAACAAAACAATTTGGTGTCCTTGAACATGTACTTTGGCCTTCTTTTTCTTTAAATTGATAGTCCCAGGTAGACACTTGATCAAATTTGTTTTTCTGCTGTATTTTATTTCTTAAAAAAAAACAAGATTGCTACATAGATAATGCTACGTACTTCCAGTATGAGGAACACAGTATCTATTGTCCTCTGTGCTGAAGTTGGCAGTCATTGATGATCATCACTTTTATTTGTGTGTTGGGGGTTGAAGAATGGGAATTTTCTGGTTCTCTCATTCGTTCTTAGCATATTAGCTGAAAAACTTCTATATGTAGAAAAATTTCTGCATCCAACATTTGGTTATCCTGAGAGGATCATGTATTTATTCTGTCTTTACATCATTTAAATATCTTCTGCATCTATATTTTGTACAGTTTTAACTGACTATTTACATTTGATTTTTCTCTTTAGTACCTGGTAATATTTGCAAGAAAAACATGTCTGTTTTATGAGTATTTTCAAAGAATTGCCATTTGTTTGTTGGTCTTACTGCTTTCTAATTTGTTATTTCTACACTTACCTTCATTATTCCTAACCTTTTACTCCTTTGGGTTCAATTCAATGTTCATTCTCTAGCTTCTTGAATTTCTTGGGTACTTTACTTCTTTTCTCTGATGCATCTATTTAAGACTATATATTTATTTTTTATTTCCATTTGGGCTCTACTACACATGTCATGCTATAAGCTTCATGCGCATTGTTTGAATTTTTAAAGATTCATTTATTTTCTTGGAGGAGGTGTATCAGAATACAGCATGCTAACCTTACTTTGTGGGTGGCAGGGAATTAAGTAGCAGAGTGCCAGGATCACAGCTGGCCCCCCATCCATCCTTCTTCTTAATAGTGTAGTTTGGAGCTATTTTCTCATGAACTGCCTGTTTGCTCACCTTCCTCTCCGGGTGTTAGGAAGGGTTAAAAGTGTTTAGTAAGACATGTACTTATCAGTACTCAGAAGGGGGCCATTTAAACTCCCATATGAGAACGATACTTTGCTCATTTGGAGACCAAAATATTTCACAAGAACCATATTTGTTTTATGTGTGTGTTCCCTCTTGCCTCTCACAGGGTAAGCTCCATCCAGTGGCAGCTCTACATCATGGCCCCAAACCCAGGAAACCAGGAAGTCTTGATGAGGAACTGGAAACACCGGCTGCATTTCCCTATTGGATGGCATGAATCCTCTAACCGATGGTCATGTACATGATTACAGTTTCCATATGGATCTCACTTATAGGCTTATTATTATTATTATTATTATTATTATTATTATTATTTGTTTGGGTATCACCTTGACTAGCTTGATTTCTCTATCACGAGAATGGTGGAGTTGCTAACCTAACACAAATTCTTAGCTTTTGAATTAAGTAAAATGAAGTAACTTACTGCGTCTTGCCTCACATGCTCACTTCCCAATAACAGTGATAGGAAAGTGAAACCCAGAATTCGGGCTGTGCAGGCACTTGTTTCTTGGTCCTGGCATTGCATGAATATACCAGCAGGAGAGGGGCCACAATGTTCCCCCAATTAGAAATAGAGTTAAAAGTCTCTGTCTCTAGGGCAGCCCGGTTGGCTCAGCGGTTTAGCGCTGCCTTAAGCCCAGGGTAAACTCCTGGAGACCTGGGATTGAGTCCGACGTCGGGCTCTCTGCATGGAGCCTGCTTCTCCCTCTGCCTGTGTCTCTGCCTCTCTCTCTCTCTCTTTCTCTCTGTGTCTGTCATAAATAAATAAAATCTTAAAAAAGAAGTCTCTGTCTCTTGACTGTACCAGGGGATACTGTAGGCAAAGGCTTAATTTTCTACTTCTGGAGCCCATTGGAATATTGTAACCTCCCCCTCCAAACCTAATTTGATTTCCTATTGTGCCATTTCTTACTAAATTGGTCATTTTTTCCTAAACGATAGAGATGTCCTTCCAGCACTTCGAGGACATTGGCTCAGCTTGCTAAGTCCACAAGGACTCCTCTCTTGCCATCATTTTATTCTTTCACAGCATTTTACTGACTTTTTAATGTAACACATAGACTAAAATGGCTCTGTCTACTGTTGGGTGTATTAAGATTAGGCACCTCTCCTAAAGTAGTTTAGAGACATGTACTTGTTACTAATCCTGTGTTTATGGGTGTGTAGATATGTTGTTCGTATTAGAGGCCAGATAAAATTGGTCCAACAAAGTTGTGTGTTTTGATTTAGATGATGTTATTTAGCAAACATTTTCTGATTTCCTACTGAGTTCCCAAGGCCCATACTGGGCCCAGGAATACAGAGTGTGATATTTGACCCTTGCTCCAACTAGTTCACAATTCTGGTGGCAGGGTTGCTACAAATCTTTTTTTCCAAAGTCCTACTGAGATTGATTCTAACCATTTCTGCTTGATTTTTTTTACATATTTTATTTATTTATTTATTCATGAGAGACACAGAGAGAGATGCAGACACACTGGCAGAGGGATAAGCAGGCTCCCTGCAGGAAGCCCGATATGGGACTCGATCCCAGGACCCCGGGATCATGACCTGAGCCAAAGGCAGACGCTCAACCACTGAGCCATTTAGGTGTCCCTCTCCTTTATTTTTGACGTTCCAGTGGTTCTAAAGATATCCTTCTTTGAAAAATGTAAAACTATGAAATCAGTTAGTGAATAGCTATGGTACTAGTCAGGTTATGCAATTTCATTGAGGATAAGTTTGGGTAGTTTCTGATATTTGAGGAATTCTATAGTTTCATTTAAGTTCTTGACCGTCTGTACATAGATTTGTTCTTTGTATTTTTCTTTTTATTCTCTAATGTCTAATGTGGGGCTTGTGGGCTTGCAGTGAAACCCACTTTAATTTCTGATATTTATAATGTACATCTTCTCAACTTTTTACTTTGTCTGTCTGGCTAGAGTTTTAAAATTTATGGGAAGCGTCAAATCAGTGTTACAAGGGGAAATTATAGCATTTAATACTTAGATTAAGAGAGATCTCAAATCATGACTCCTGCCTTGCTTCACTCACCCTCTGATAGGGTGGTATAGGCACATAACGTAATTTCTCTCTGCTTCCAGAAGTGCTAGAGCACATGGACAACAAAAATTTCTTTTTATTGGAGTTCAATTGGCCAACATATACCATAACACCCAGTGTTCATCCCATCAAGTTCCACCCTCAGTGACCATCACCCAGTCACCCGATCCCCCTGCCAAACTCCCTTTCCACCACCCCTTGTTCATTTCCCAGTTAGGTGTCTCTCATCTTCTGTCACCCTCACTGATATTTCCCACTCATTTTCTCTACTTTCCCCTTTATTCCCTTTCACTATTTTTTATATTCCCCAAATGAATGAGACCATATAATGTTTCTCCTTCTCCGATTGACTTATTTCACTCAGCATGATACCCTCCAGTTCCATCCACGTTGAAGCAAATGGTGGGTATTCATCGTTTCTAGTGGCTGAGTAATATTCCATTGTATACATAGACCACAGCTTCTTTATCCATTCATCTTTTGATGGACACCGAGGCTCCTTCCACAGTTTGGCTATTGTGGACATTGCTGCTGTAAACATTGGGGTGCAGGTGTCCCAGTGTTTCACTACATCTGTATCTTTGGGATAAATCCCCAGCAGTGCCATTGTTGGGTCGTAAGGCAGTTGTATTTCTAACTCTTTGAGGAACCTCCACACAGTTTTCCAGAGTGGATGTACTAGTTCACATTCCACCAACAGGGCAAGAGGGTTCGCTGTTTTCCACATGCTCTCCAAAATTTGTTGTTTCCTGTCTTGTTAATTTTCACCAATCTCACTGGTGTGGGGTGGTATCTCATTGTGGTTTCAATTTGTATTTCCCTGATGGAAATGGATGCGGAGTATTTTCTCTTGTGTTTGTTGGCAATGTGTATGTCTTCTTGGTGGAATTTCTGTTCATGTCTTTTGCTCTTTTGATGATTGGATTGTTTGTTTCCTTGCTGTTGAGTTTACTAAGTTCTTTTTCGATCTTGGATACTAGTCCTTTATCTGATATGTTATTTGGAAATATCTTCTCCCATTCTGTAGGTTGTCTTTTAGTTTTGTTGACCATTTCGTTTGCTGTGCAGAAGCTTTTTATCTTGATTAGGTCCCAATAATTCATTTCTGCTTTTGTATCCATTGCCTTCATAGATGTATCTTGCAAGAAGTTGCTGTGGCCAAGTTCAAAAGTGGTGTTGTCTCTGTTTTCCTCTAGGATTTTGATGAATTCTTGTCTCACATTTAGATCTTTCATCCGTTTTGAGTTTATCTTTGTGTATGGTGTAAGAGAATGGTCTTGTTTCATTCTTCTGCATGTGGCTGTCTAATTTTCCCAGCACCATTTATTGAAGAGACTGTCCTTTTTCCAGTGGAGAGTCTTTCCAGCTTTGTCCAATATTAGTTGACCCGAGAGTCGAGAGCCCATTTCCAGGTTCTCTGTTTTGTTCCATTGATCTATGTGTCTCTTTTTGAGCCAGAACCACACTGTCTTGATGATCACAGCTTTGTAGTACAACCTGAAGTCTGGCATTGTGATGCCCCCAGCTCTTTTCTTTTTTAATACCCTTGGCTATTCAGGGTCCTTTCTGATTCCACACAAATTTTAAGATGATTTGTTCCAACTCTAAAGAATGTCCATGGCATTTTGATAGGGATTGCATTAAATGTGTAAATTGCCCTGGGTAGCATTGACATTTTCACAATATGAATTCTTCCAATCCATGAGCATGGAATATTTTTCCTTCTCTTTGAGTCTTCCTCAATGTATTTGAGAAGTGTTCTGTAGTCTGTAGGGTATAGATCCTTTACATCTTTTGTTAGGTGTATTCCTAGGTATCTTATGCTTTTGGGTGCAATTGGAAATGGGATTATCTCCTTAATTTCTCTTTCTTCAGTCTCATCATTAGCGTATAGAAATGCCACTGATTTCTGGGCATTGATTTTGTATCCTACCACACTGCCAAATTGCCATATGAGTTCTAGCAATCTTGGTGGGGAGAGTCTTTTGGGTTTTCTACGTACAGTATCATGTCACCTGAGAAGAGGGAGAGTTTGACTTCTTTTTTGCCCATTTGAATGCCACTTATTTCTTTTGTTGCCTGATTGCTGAGGCTAGGACTTCTAGTACTACGTTGAATAGCAGTGGTGAGAGTCATGTTCCTGATCTTAGGGGAAAGGGTCCCAGTGTTTCCCCCATTGAGAATGATATTTGTTGTGGTCTTTTCATAGATGGCTTTTATGTTGCTGAGGAATGTTCCCTCTATCCCTACACTCTGAAGAGTTTTGATCAAGAATGGATGCTGTATTTGTCAACTGCTTTCTCTGCATCTATTGAAAGGATCATATGGTTCTTGTTTTTTCTCTTATTGAAATGATCTATCACACTGATTGCTTTACAAGTGCCAAAACACCCTTGCATCCCAGGGATAAATCCCACTTGGTCACGGAGAATAAATCTTAATGTACGGTTGTATCCTACTGTTGAGAATATTTGCCTCAATGTTAATCAGGGAAATTGGTCTATAATTCTCCTTTTTGGTGGGGTCTTTTTCTGGTTTAGGAATAAATTTGATCCTGGCCTCATAAACGAGTTTGGAAGTACTCCATCTCTATCTTTCGGAACAGCTTTAGTAGAATAGGTATTCTCTCTTCTTTAAACGTTTGAATGAATTCCCCTGAGAAGCCATCTGGCCCTGGACTTTTGTGTCTTGGGAGGTTTTTGATGACTGCTTCAATTTCCTTGCTGGTTATCGGCCTATTCAGGTTTTATATTTCTTCCTGTTCCAGTTTTGGTAGTTTGTGGTTTCCAGAAATGCATCCATTTCATCTAGATTGCCTAATTTATTGGCGTCACAAAATACGTTTTTAAAATCATTTGTATTTCCTTGGTATTGGTGGTGATCTCTCATTTTTCATTCGTGATTTTATTAATTTTAGAAAGCTTTTGTTTTTAATAAGGGTGGCTTCTGGTTTACCTATCTTATTAATTCTTTCAAAGAACCCACTCCTGGTTTGGTTGATCTGTTACACAGTTCTTCTGGTCTCTATTTCATTGAGTTCTGCTCGAATCTTCATTAATTGTCTTCTTCTGCTGGGTGAACGTTTCATTTGCCATTCCTTCTCCAGCTCCTTTAGTTGCAAGTTTAGCTTTGGTATTTAAGTCCTTTCCAGTTTTTGGATGGATGCTTGTATTGTGATGAATTTCCCCCTCATGACTGCTTTTGGTGTATCCCAAAGATTTTGAACGGTTGTATCTTCATTCTCATGAGTTTCCATGAATCTATTTAATTCTTTTCTAATTTCCTGGTTGACCATTTCATCCTTTAGCAGGATTGTCCTTAACCTCCACGTGTTTGAAATCCTTCCAAAATTCTTCTTGTGGTTGAGTTCTAGTTTCAAAGCATTATGGTCTGAAAATATGCAGGGGACGATCCCAATCTTTTTGTATCTGTTAAAACCTGATTTGTGACCCAGTATGTGCTCTATTCTGGAGAAACTTCCATGTGCTCCTCAGAAGAAGAATGTGTATTCAGTTGCATTTAGATGTAAATTTCTGGAAATATCTGTGATATCCACCTAGTCCAGTGTATCATTTAAAGCTCTTATTTCTTTGGAGATGTTGTGCTTAGAAGATCTATTGATTTTAGAAAGCACTCTGCTCATGTCTCCAAGTATAAGTGTATTATTATCTTGGTATGTTTTATTTTTTTTTTTTATTTTATTTTTATTTTTTTTAATTTTATTTATTTATGATAGTCATACAGAGAGAAAGAGAGAGGCAGAGACACAGGCAGAGGGAGAAGCAGGCTCCATGCGCCGGGAGCCCGACGTGGGATTGGATCCCGGGTCTCCAGGATCGCGCCCTGGGCCAAAGGCAGGCGCCAAACCGCTGCGCCACCCAGGGATCCCTCTTGGTATGTTTTAACCTTGGTTCTTAATTGAATCTTGTCTCACAGATCTTTCATCCATTTTGAGTTTATCTTTGTGTATGGTGAAAGAGAGTGGTCTAGTTTCATTCTTCTGCATGTGGATGTCCAATTTTCCCAGCACCATTTATTGAAGAGACTGTCTTTCTTCCAGTGGATAGTCTTTCCTCCTTTATCGAATATTAGTTGACCATAAAGTTGAGGGTCCACTTCTGGATTCTCTATTTTGTTCCATTGATCTATGTGTCTGTTTTTGTGCCAGTACCACACTGTCTTGATGACCACAGCTTTGTAATACAACATGAAATCTGGCATTGTGATGCCCCCAGCTATGGTTTTCTTTTTTAACGTTCCCCTGGCTACTCGGGGACTTTTCTGATTCCACACAAATCTTAAAATAATTTGTTCTAACTCTCTGAAGAAAGTCCATGGTATTTTAATAGGGATTGCAATAAACGTGTAAATTGCTCTGGATAACATTGACATTTTCGCTATATTAATTCTGCCAATCCATGAGCATGAAATATTTTTCTGTCTCTTTGTATCTTCCTCAATTTCTTTCAGAAGTGTTCTACAGTTGTTAGGGTATAGATGCTTTACCTCTTTGGTTAGGTTTATTCCTAGGTATCTTATGCTTTTGGATGCAATTGTAAATGGGATTGACTCCTTAATTTCTCTTTCATCAGTCTCATTGTTAGTGAATAGAAATGCAACTGACTTCTGGGCATTGATTTTGTATCCTGCCACATTGCCAAATTGCTGTATGAGTTCTAGCAATCTTGGGGTGGAGGCTTTTGGGGTTTCTATGTAGAGTATCATGTCATCAGTGAGGAAGGAGAGTTTGACTTCTTCTTTGTCAATTTGAATGTCTTTAATGTCTTTTTGTTGTCTGATTGCTGAGGCTAGGACTTCCAATACTATGTTGAATACCAGTGGTGAGAGTGGACATCCCTGTCGTGTTCCTGACCTTAGGGGAAAGGCTCCCACTGCTTCCCCATTGAGAATGATATTTGCTGTGGGATTTTCGTAGATGGCTTTTAAGATGCTGAGGAATGTTCTCTCTATCCGTACACTCTGAAGAGTTTTGATCAAGAATGGATGCTGTATTTTGTCAAATGCTTTCTCTGCATCTATTGAGAGGATCATATGGTCCCTGGTTTTTCTCTTGCTTATATGATGAATCACACTGATTGTTTTACGGGTGTTGAACCAGCCTTATGTCCCAGGAATAAATCCTACTTGGTCACAGTGAATAATTTTCTTAATGTACCGTTGGATCTTATTGGCTAGTATCTTGTTGAGAATTTTTGCATCCATGTTCATCAGGGATATTGGTCTGTAATTCTCCTTTTTGGTGGGGTCTTTGTCTGGTTTTGGAATTAAGGTGATGCTGGCCTCATAGAACGAATTTGGAAGTACTCCATCTCTTTCTATCTTTCCAAACAGCTTTAGTAGAATAGGTATCGTTTCTTCTTTAAATGTTTGATAGAATTCCCCTGGGAACCCATCTGGCCCTGGACTTTTGTGTCTTGGGAGGTTTTTGAGGACTGCTTCAATTTCCTCCCTGGTTATTGGCCTGTTCAGGTTTTCTATTTCTTCCTGTTCCAGTTTTGGTAATTTGTGCCTTTCCAGAAATGCGTTGATTTTTTCTTGATTGCCTAATTTATTGGCGTATAGCTGTTCATAATATGTTTTTAAAATCGTTTGTATTTCCTTGGTGTTTGTAGTGATCTCTCCTTTCTCATTCATGATTTTATTAACTTGAGTCTTCTCTTTCTTCTTTTTAATAAAACTTGCTAATGGTTGATCTATCTTACTAATTCTTTCAAAGAACCAACTCCTGGTTTTGTTAATCTGTTTCACAGTTCTGGTCTCGATTTCGTTGAGTTCTGCTAGAATATCTATTAACTCTCTTCTTCTACTGGGTGTAGGATCTGTTTGCTGTTTTTTCTCTAGCTCCTTTAGGTGTAAGGTTAGCTTCTGTGTTTAAGCTCTTTCCATTTTTTCGATGGATGCTTGTATTGCGATGTATTTCCCCCTAAGGAATGCTTTTGCTGTATCCCAAAGATTTTGAATGGTTGTATCTTCATTCTCATTAGTTTCCATGAATGTTTTTAATTCTTCCTTAATTTCCTGGTTGACCCTTTCATCTTTTAGCAGGATGGTACTTAACCTCCACGTGTTTGAAGTCCTTCCAAACTCCTTGTTTTGATTTAGTTCTAATTTCAAGGGAGGGATTTTAATTTTGATTCCATACATTGAAGGGAACTTCCACCAAATCACTAGGTGACAACTAAGGAAAGCTGGTTCATTGAAAAGATCAAAAATATTGACAAACATTTGGTAAGACAGAGAGAAAAAGGAAGACTCAACTACTGAAATAAAAAATAGAGTCGGGGTAGTATTAGAGATCTTTTCTTTAAAGAAGATTTTATTTATTTATTTATTTATTTATTTATTTATTTATTTATTTATTTTTGAGAAAGGCAGAGACATAGGCAGAGGGAGAAGACAGCTCCCTGCGGGGAGCCTGATGTGGGACAGAAACCCAGGACCCCTGGATCACGCCCTGAACCAAAGGCAGATGCTGAAGCCCTGTGCCACCCAGGAACCTCAGTATTATAGTTCTTAAGGAAACAAAAAGGATTGTAAGAGAGTACTCTGAACAATTATACTCCAGGAAATTATATAACCTAAATGAACTGGATACATTTTAAAAAACATAAACAACCAAAAGTAACTCAAAAAGAGAAGCAAATTCAAACAGATCTAACAGGTAAGGAGAATGAATCTGCATTTAGAAATCTAGCCAATCTGTGGAAGGAGCCTTGGTGTCCATGGAAAGATGAATGGATAAATTAGATGTGGTTTATGTATACAATGGAATATTACTCAGCCATTAGAAACGACAAATACCCACCACTTGCTTCAATGTGGATAGAACTGAGGGTATTATGCTGAGTGATATAAGTCAATCGGAGAAGGACAAACATTTTATCGTCTCATTCATTTGGGGAATATAAATAATAGTGAACGGGAATAGAAGGGAAGGAGAAGAAATGGGGAGGAAATATCAGAAAGGGAGAGAGAACATGAAGATTCCTAACTCTGGGAAACGAACTAGGGCTGGTGGAAGGGGAGGACGGTGGGGGGTGGGGGTGAATGGGTGACGGGCACTGAGGGGGGCACTTGACGGAATGAGCACTGGGTGTTACTCTGTATGTTGGCAAATTGAACACCAATAAAAAATAAATTTATTATTGAAAAAAAAAGAATTCTTTGCCTAACCCATATTCAAACAAAACAAAACAAAACAAAACAAAACAAAAAACAAAAATCTCACAAGAATGAACATCACAAGACCAGGTGACTTCACTCATGAATTCCACGAATACTTGAAAGAAGAACTATACAAATTCTCAATTTCTTCCCACACTATGGAAGAGGAGGGAATACTTCCTATCTCGTTCTGTGAGGTCAGTAGTACTGCGGAAGTAAAGCCTGACAAAGATATTTAAAAAGAAAAAAGTAAACTAAATTTCTTTCATGAAAAAAAAAAACATTCAAGAAACTAGAATGTAAAGTGTGTTATCGAGGGAAAAAGGACTCATGGCTACTGCAGCCTGGTGGAGTTTGAAACTCTATGGCACTCTCGATATGTGTGTATTGTGGGGGGCTTGAACATATGCTTGGATTCTGGAAACAATGGAAGCATCCTCTATTTCAAGAAAACAAGCAATGGCTATTTTTGTGTTCCTTTTCAGCTTTGGTTGTCAGTTTCACTCTCAAACTACCAGACACATCCCACACACAGCCAGCCAGCCACAGACATGTGAAAACTCTTCTTACCATCTCCTGCTGGGTTCAGGAAGAACTTTATGGAATGAATGCTCTCTTCTCTTACCCAGAGAGGCACTCGCTTTGGAATGCTTCATTCTTCCCTTTCTGCCTGTCTCTTCCCAGGCCAGTTTCATTAGTGTTATTGAACCTAAAATTAGTCTCAAGTATACGTAGGTATGCTAGATGGTTGTGAATAATAGTTACTGAAAAGTGTTGGCGTAAAGCTTCATGATGCCATGTTAGGCAATAATATTTTAGATATGACACAGTCTCGAGCTACTTGAGCTACCATAACAAAACACTATAGACTGGGTGGCTTACAAAACAGTAATTTGTTTCTCAAGTTTCTGGAGACTGGAAGTCCAAGACCAAGGTCTGGCAGGATTGAAATTCCAGTCAGAATCCCTCTCTTGTCTTGCAGATGGGCACTTTCGTTCTGCATCCTTCTATGTCCTTTTGTCTGTGCTCACAAACAGAAATATAGTATAAGCACACTAATCCCATCATGGGGATCCCACCACCATAAACTCGTCTAATTCTATCTCCCAAAGGCCTATGTCCAAATACCATCACATGGGGGGCTTTAACCTGAATTTGGGGGTAGGGACACAGATCAGTCCATAGCAGATACCAACACCCAAATGACAAAAATATAGATAAATTAAATTTCATTAAAGTTAAAGATGCTTGTGCTTCAAAGGACATAATTTAAAATATACCACCCACAGATTGGGAGAAAATACTTGTTCTCATTGATAAATGTGTACTATACAGAATATATAAGAACTGTTATGTGGATCCCTGGGGGGTTCAGCAGTTTCGAGTCTTGCTTTCGGCCCCAGGTGTGATCATGGTGCCCTGTGATCAAGTCCCATATGGGACTCCCTGCATGGAGCCTGCTTCTCCCTCTGCCTATGTCTCTGCCTCTCTCTCTATCTGTGTGTGTCTCTCATCAATAAATAAATAAAATCTTTTTTAAAAAAGAACTGTTAAAACTCAACAAAGAAAAGAAAAATCAACCAATTCTAAGAGGAGCAAAATATTTGAAAAGGTGTTTCTGCAAATAAGGTGTATAAATAACCAATAAGCACATGAAGAGATACTCAACAGGATCCTTAGGGAAATGCAAATCAAAACCACAATGAGCAAGGACTTCAAACTTGCTGGCTAAAATTAGAAGACACAAAGTAACAACTATTGGTGATGATATGAAGAAATTGAAATCTTCATATATTGCTAGTGGGAACGTAAAATGGTGCAGTCAGTGTGCAAAGCAGTCAGCAGTTCCTGCAAAAGTTAAACATAGAGTATAACCGTATTACCCATTGATACCATTCCTAAGTATATATCCAAGAGAAATGAAAATATATGCCCACACAAAAACCCTATCGACAAATGTTCATTGCACCTTCCATACACATGATAACCCGAATCAGAAAACAATTCCAACATCCATCAACTGAGGAATACAAAAAAGTAGGGCCTATCTACTTACTGTAATATTATTTGCCAGTACGAATAGATGAAATGCTGATATAGGGTATAAAATGGGTGAACCTTGAATACTGCATGCTTAGGCAGAAAAACTAGACACAAAAGACCACATATTTTATTATTGTATTCGTATGAAATATCCAGGCAATGCATGTCACTAGACACAAATAGTAGAGTAATGCTTGCCTAGGGCTAGGGGAAAGGGTAATGGGAAGTCACTCTGAAAGTTGAGAGCCTTTTCCAGTGATGAAAATGCTCTGTAGTTAGATAGTGGTGATGGTCCACAACCTAGTGAATATAGTAAAAAGCACTGAATTGTACACTTTATTTTTATCTTTTAAAAAGGGTTTCTTTATTTATTTGAGATGGAGAGAATAAGAGAGAGAGGACACAGGCAGGGTAGAGGGGCAGAGGAAGAGGGAGAGGCAGACACCCCCTCATCTCCCACTGAACGGGGAGCCCGATGCAGGGCTCGATCCCAGGACACCCGGATCATGACCTGAGCCGAAAGCAGACACTTAACCAACTGAGCCACCGAGGTGCTCCTGAATTGTATACTTTCAAATGGTAAATTAGATGGCATGTGAATGAAATCTCAATAAAGTATAACAAAGTGAAAACAGGAGAGGAGAGGGAAAGATCACAGATGGAGAGGCTCTGGGTGGTGCAGCCTGCTGAGACTGCTGGCAGCTAAGACAGCAGGGACTCGGAGAAAACCCTGACATTACAGGCCCTATACTTAGAACAGGGAAAGGCAGCTCACCACTGGAAGATTTTGAAACTTGTAGCAACAACAAACCTTGGACCCAGCTAAATTACGGAGTAGATGTGCTACTCCCCACACACTAACAGCCCAGAGAAGAAGAGGCATGCCAATTCCCAGTCATAAATGCTATTCACCTCAGTCTCTGGTGTACTCCTACAGATGATGCCTGGCTGCAAATCAATAAAAAATACTACAAAAAACCAACACTCCAAAATCAAGAACAGTCAACCCACTGCCAATAGAAAAAAACAATAAATAGAACTGTACTCCAAGGTGATCTATATTCTAGCTATATTAGGTAGAAATTTTTGTTTTATTCTTTTATGATTTTATTTATTTATTCACAGGACACAGAGACAGGCAGAGACACAGGCAGAGGGAGAACCTGGCTCCCTGCAGGGAGCCTCATGTGGGCCTTCATCCCAGGACCTTGCGGACCACAACCTGAGCGACGTCAGACACCCAATCACTGAGCCTCCCAGTTGCCCCAGGAAGAAACTTTAAGTCACCTATGATTAACATGCTAAATAATCTAGAAGAACAGATGAATAATGTGCATGAAGCGATTGGTAATTTTAATACAGATGTAAGCAATAAGACAACCAAATGGAAACCCTAGCATTGAAAAATAATATCTGCTAAAAGGATTAAAAACTGACAGAACATGTTAGAGGAAAGACAGAATCAACTTGACATAAGTAAATTAGAAATGCGGGCGAGGCAAGATGGCGGAAGAGTCGGGTCCCCAAGTCACCTGTCCCCACCAACTTACCTAAATAAATTGCAAATCATCCTGAAAACCTAGGAATTCAGCCTGAGATTTAAAGAGAGAACATCTGGAATGCTAGGCTGAGAAGAGTTAGCGCTTCTATCAAGATAAGAAGACTGAAAAAAATAAAGAAATAAATGAGCATCCAAGAGGGAGGGGCTCCCGCAATGGGCCAGGCTGAGGCCGGGCATCGAGAGCCCCAAGACAGGAACACCCAGTCCCTGAGAAGCAGGAGCTTTACCAATCTTCCCGGAGGGAAAGGCGCTCACCAGGAACTCGGGCAGGATCCCAGGAGGGGCGGGGATGCCCTCAGGCTCCCAGGGTCACTAATAGAGGAACTGCCCCAGGGGAGAGCACGCCACACACCTTGGGCCGAGCTCCCTATAGGGCAGGACCGTGTGCCAGGTGGGGCCCCGGGAGCAGCTAGGGAGGCACAGGTCCCAGAGCCCAGGGCGCCGGGGACACAGCCCAAGATACAGTGTTCCCGCCAGGCCAGGGACAGGCGCAGGCTTGGAGGACACAGGGCAGCGAGGACGCTCCTGCCAATGGGCAGCCCTGAGCTGTGCAGGTCCACGCCACCCGCCTCCGCGGTAATCAGACCCCTACAGACTGGGAGACTGCCGTAGTTACTGCTGGAGCTGACTCGAGAGATGGAGAGCTGGCTGCCGCCACTCTCTGTTACTCCTGGTGTCACCTTGAGCCTGGGACTGACCTGGGCCACCAGGGAGCAGGGGCCTCAAAGGATAAACAGCTACCACTGAGTCGTGCACCTGGCAGTGGGGTGGGCACCTACCCCTGGTTCACACACCTAAGAATCAGCACCACAGGCCCCTCCCCCAGAAGACCAGCTGGAAGAACAGGGGAAGAGCAACTCCTTGACCAAGCAGCGCTGGAAAGTACCAGGAGAAGTCCACAGATGTACAGTATATAGGACCAAAGGATACCCCTCCTTTGTTTGTTTGTTTTTGTTTGTTTCCCCCACACCAGCTTTTTTTCTCTCTCTTTTTCTCCTTTTTCCACTACAACTTGATTTCAGCCACTCTGCACTGAGCAAAATGACTAATGAAAAATTCACCACAAAAGAAAGTATCACAAATAGTAGTCTCTCCCACAGTGTTACAAATTTTACATTACAATTCAATATCAGAAAGCCAATTCAGAAGCACAATGATAAAGCTACTGGTGGCTCTAGAAAACAGCATACAGGATTCAAGAGGCTTCATGACTGCAGAATTTAGATCAAATCAGGCCAAAATTAAAAATCAATTAAATAAGATGCAATCCAAACTGGAGGACATAACGACGAGGGTAATGAGGTAGAAGGACGAGTGATGACATAGAACACAAGTTGATGGCAAGGAAGGAAGCAAAGGAAAAAAGAGGAAAACAATTTAAAGATCATTAGAATAGGTTAAGGGAAATAAAAGACAACCTGAGAAAGACAAATCTACATTTATTTGGAGTTCCAGAGGGTGGCAAGAGGGACAGAGGACCTGAAAGTGTATTTGAACAAATCATAGGTGAGAACTTCCCTAAATTGGGAAGGGAAACAGACATTCTGATCCAGGAGATGTAGAGGTTCCCTCCCTAAAATCAATAAAAACAGTATAACACCTCGACATCTAATTCCGAAACGTGCAAATTCCAAAGGTAAAGAGAAGATCTTTAAAGCAGCAAGAGACAAGAGATCCCTAACAGTTATATGGAGAGGTATTAGGTTAACAGCAGGCCTCTCCACAGAGACCTGGCAGGCCAGAAAGGGCTGGCAGGATATATTCAGAGTCCTAAATGAGAAGAACCTACAGCCAAGAATACTTTATCCAGCAAGGCTCTCATTCAGCATATAAGGAGAGATAAAGAGCTTCCAAGATAGGCAGAAACTGGAAGAATATGTGACCACCAAACCAGCTCTGCAAGAAATATTAAGGGGGACTGTCTAAGGGAAACAATCCACAAAAAACAGGGACTGAATAGGTATCATGATGACACTAAATTCATATCTTTCAATAGGAACTCTGAATGTGAATGGGCTTAATGACCCCATCAAAAGGCGCAGGGTTTCAGACTGGATAAAAAAGCAAGACCCATCTATTTGCTGTCTACATGAGACTCATTTTAGACGTAAGGACACCTATAGCCTGAAAATAAAAGGTTGGAGAACCATTTACCATTCAAATGGTCCTCAAAAGAAAGACAGTCTCTTCAATAAATGGTGCTGGGAAAATTGGACATCCACATGCAAGAGAATGAAACTAGACCACTCTCTTGCACCATACACAAAGATAAACTCAAAATGGATGAAAGATCTAAATGTGAGACAAGATTCCATCAAAATCCTAGAGAAGAACACAGGCAACACCCTTTTTGAACTCGGCCACAGGAACTTCTTGCAAGATACATCCATGAAGGCCAAAGAAACAAAAGCAAAAATGAACTATTGGGACATCATCAAGATAAGAAGCTTTTGCACAGCAAAGGATACAGTCAACAAAACTAAAAGACAACCTACAGAATGGGAGAAGATATTTGCAAATGACCTATCAGATAAAGAGCTAGTTTCCAAGATCTATAAAGAACTTCTTAAACTCAACACCAAAGAAACAAACAATCCAATCATGAAATGGACAAAAGCATGAACAGAAATGTCACAGAGGAAGACATAGACATGGCCAACACGAAAATGAGAAAATGCTCCGCATCACTGGCTATCAGGGAAATACAAATCAAAACCACAATGAGATACCACCTCACACCAGTGAGAGCGGGGAAAATTAACAAGGCAGGAAACCACAAATTTTGGAGAGGATACGAAGAAAAGGGAACCCTCTTACACTGTTGGTGGGATTGTGAAATGGTGCAGGCACTCTGGATAACAGTGTGGAGGTTCCTCAAAGAGTTAAAAATAAACCTGCCCTATGACCCAGCAATTGCACTGTTGGGGATTTACCCCAAAGATACAGATGCAATGAAACGCCGAGACACCTGGCCCCGATGTTTCTAGCAGCAATGTCCACAATAGCCAAACTGTGGAAGGAGCTTCGGTGTCCATCAAAAGATGAATTGATAAAGAAGATGTGGGGAACCCTGGGTGGCGCAGCGGTTTGGCGCCTGCCTTTGGCCCAGGGCACGATCCTGGAGAGCCGGGATTGAATCCCGCGTCGGGCTCCTGGTGCATGGAGCCTGCTTCTCCCTCTGCCTATGTCTCTGCGTCTCTCTCTCTCTCTCTCTCTCTGACTATCATAAATAAATAAAAATTAAAAAAAAATAAAAAGCTAATCTTACTTTAAAAAAAAAGATAAAGAAGATGTGGTTTATGTATACAATGGAATATTACTCAGCCATTAGAAATGACAAATCCCCACTATTTGCTTCAATGTGGATGGAACTGGAGGGTATTATGCTGAGTGAAATAAGTCGATCAGAGAAGGACAAACATTATATGTTCTCATTCATTTGGGGAATATAAATAATAGTGAAAGGGAATAGAAGGGAAGGAAGAAAAAATGGGTAGGAAATATCAGAAAGGGAGACCGAACATGGAAGACTCCTAACTCTGGGAAATGACCTAGGGGTGGTGGAAGGGGAGGAGGGTGGGGGTGAATGGGTGACGGGCACTGAGGGGGGCACTTGATGGGATGAGCACTGGGTGTTATTCTGTATGTTGGAAAATTGAACACCAATAAAAAATAAATTTATTATTAAAGAAAAAAAAACGAAAAAAAAAAACAAATGGTGCTCGAAGAGAAAGCAATGGTAGCCATCCTTATATCAGATAAACTAAAGTTTATCCTGAAGACTGTAGTAAGAGATGAAGAGGGACACTATATCATACTTAAAGGATCTATCCGACAAGAGGACTTAACAATCATGAATATTTATGCCCCGAATGTGGGAGCTGATAAGTATATCAATCAATTAATAACCAAAGATAAGACTTATATAGATAATAATACACTTATTCTTGGAGACTTGAACACAGACTTTCTACAATAGATAGATACTCTAAGCACAACCTCTCCAAAGAACTAAGAGCTTTAAATGATACACTGGACCAGATGGATTTCACAGATATTTCCAAAACTTTACATCCAAACACAACTGAATACACATTGCTCTCAAGTGCACATGGAAGTTTCTCCAGAACAGAGCACATACTGGGGCACAAATCAGGTCTTAACCGATACCAAAATATTGGGATTGTCCTCTGCATATTTTCAGACCATAATGCTTTGAAACTGGAACTCAACCACAAGAGGAAGTTTGGAGGGATTTCAAACTTGTGGAGGTTAAGGACCATCCTGCTAAAAGATGTAAGGATCAATTAGGAAATTAGAGAAGAATTAAAAAGAATCATGGAAACAAATGAGAATGTAGATACATCCATTCAAAATCTTTGGGATACTCAAATGGCAGTCCTGAGGGGGAAATACTTCACAATACAAGCATCCATCCAAAAACTGGAAAGGACTCAAATACTAAAGCTAACCTTGCACCTAAAGGAGCTGGAGAAGAAACAGGAAACAGATCCTACACCCAGCAGAAGAAAAGAATTAATAAAGATTCGAGCAGACCTCAGTGAAATAGAGACCAGAAGAATTAGAACAGATCAACAAAACCAGGAGTTGGTTCCTCGAAAGAATTAATACGATAGATAAACCATTAGCCAGCCTTTTTAAGAAGAAGAGAGAAAAGACTCAAATTAATAAAATCATGAATGAGAAAGGTGAGATCAGCACCAATACCAAATAAATACAAATGATTTTAAAAACTTATTATGAGCAGCTATACGCCAATAAATTGGGCAATCTAGAAGAAATTGATGCATTTCTGGAAAACCACAAGCTACCAAAACTGGAAAGGAAAAAATAGAAAACATGAACAGGCCAATAACCAGGGAGGAAATGGAAGCAGTCATCAAAAACCTCCCAAGACACAAAAGTACAGGTCCAGATGGCTTCTCTGGGAAATTCTATCAAACATTTAAAGAGGAAACCATACCGATTCTACTAAAGCTGTTCCGAAGGATAGAAAGATATGGAGTACTTCCAAACTCGTTCTATGAGGTCAGTATCACCTTAATTCCTAAGCAGACAAAGACCCCACCAAAAAGGAGAATTATAGACCAAAATTCCTGATGAACATGGATGCAAAAATTCTCAACAAGATACTAGCCAATAGGATCCAAAGGTACATTAAGAAGATTATTCACCATGACCAAGTGGGATGTATCCCAGGGATGCAAGGCTCGTTCAACACTCATAACGCAATCAATGTGATTGATCATATCAGCAAGAGAAAATAAGAACCATATAATCCTCTCAATAGATGCAGAGAAAGCAGTTGACAAATACAGCATCCATTCCTCATCAAAACTCTCCAGAGTGTAGGGATAGAGGGAACATACCTCAGCATCTAAAAATCCATCTATGAAATGCACACAGCAAATATCATTTTCAATGGGGAAGCACTGGGACCCTTTCCTCTAAGATCAGGAACACGACAGGGATGCCAACTCTCACCACTGCTATTCAAAATAGTAGAAGTCCTAGCCTCAGCAATGAGGCAACAAAAAGAAATAGGGGGTACTCATACTGGCAAAGAAGTCTAACTCTCCTTCTTCGCAGATGACATGATAGTGTATGTAGAAAACCTTAAAGACTCCACCCCAAGATTGCTAGAACTCATACAGCAATTCGGCAGTGTGGCAGGATACAAAATCAATGCCCAGAAGTCAGTGGCATTTCTGCACACTAACAATGAGACTGAAGAAAGAGAAATTAAGGAGTCAATCCCATTTACAATTGCACTCAAAAGCATAAGATACCTAGGAATAAACCTAATCAAAGAGGTAAAAGATCTATACCCTAAAAGCTATAGAACACTTCTAAAAGAAATTGAGGAGGCTACAAAGAGATGGAAAAATATTTCATACTCATGGATTGGAAGAAATAATATTGTGAAAATGTCAATGTTCCCCAGCGTAATTTTCACATTTAATGCAATTCCTATCAAAAAATAATGGAATTTCTTCAGAGAGTTAGAACAACTCATCTTAAGATTTGTGTGGACTCAAAAAAGACCCTGAATAGCAAGGGGAATATTAAAAAAGAAAACCGTAGCTGGGGGCATCACAATGCCATATTTCAGTTTGTACTAGAAAGCTGTGGTCATCAAGGCACTGTGGTACTGACACAAGAACAGACACATAGATCAGTGGAACAGAATAGAGAATCCAGAAGTGGACCCTCAACTTTATGGTCAACTAATATTCGATAAAGGAGGAAAGACTATCCACTGGAAGAAAGACAGTCTCTTCAATAAATGGTGCTGGGAAAATTGGACATCCACTTGCAGAAGAAAGAAACTGGACCATTCTCTTACACCATACACAAAGATAAACTCAAAATGAATGAAATTTCTAAAAATGAGACAAGATACCATCAAAATCCTAGAGGAGAACACAGGCAACACACTTTTTGAAACCAAGCAAAAAAAAAATAAGCCTACAAGTGAGATCCAGATGGAAACTGTAATTTTGTACATCACCGTAGGTAAGAGGATTCATGCCATTCCATAGGGAACTGCAGCTGGTGTTTTCAGTTCCTTATCAAGACTTCCTTCCTTGTGGGTTTGAGGCCATGATGTAGAGCTGCCACTGGATGCAGCTTACCCTGAGAGAGTCGAGAGGGAACACACACATAAACAAAATGTGGTTCTTGTGAAATATTTTGGTCTCCAAATGAGCAAAGTATCATTCTCATATGGGAGTTTAAATGGCGCCATTCTGAGTACTGATAAGTACATGTCTTCCTAAGCACTTTTAACCCTTCCTAACACCCAGTGAGGAAGGTGAGCAAACAGGCAGTACATGAGAAAATAGCTCCAAGCTCCACTACTAAGAAGATGGAAGGATGGGGGGCCAGCTGTGATCGTGGCACTCTGCTGCTTCATTCCCTGCCACCCACAAAATAAGGATCGCGTGCTGTATTCTGATATTCAGGCTCCATCAAAAGAGAGACCCAAACCCCCTTATCTCTTCTAAATACACCATGATCCTGTTCATTTTTGTCCATATTAGAAGACTTCTGTTACACTGCAGGAAGTAGAGGTTGAATTATTCTTGTTGGGTTCTAATCTGTGTGACAAGTTTGCTATGGAGAGCCCTGATGCCTGGGCTGATAATTTAGGAAATTAGGCAAGTGCTGACCCTCCTTTCCTTACTTTTTCACCTGAGCTTGAGAGGAGAAACCCGAGACACGTTACCACAGCTGGGCGATAAAGGTCAACATCATTGGTGACATATCATGTTGATAGCATGTGCCCTTGATGTGATGTGATGAGAATGGCATTTTATCTCTCTGGGCTTCCTCCCCAAAACCCATAGTCCCAGTCTAATACTTTGGGCTGACATCTCTTTTTTTATGAATAGATGATAATTTTGATTAGATACTTTTCTATATACAATTAGATATGATTTTTCTCATTCAATCTGTTAATGTAATGTAAGGCAATCCTTGTCCTCCTCACCTCCAAATTCACCCCTCATTCCTCCCCATTCTGCTCTACATTGTACAAGGGCTTACCCCTATAGGATATAATTCCTAAGTTCACCAACATTTACCTGCCATTCTCATTTAGCTAACTGAAACACCATTAAGACATTAGAACCCAGAAGGATAGAAGCAGTCATAGATTTTCTCCTCCTTCCTCTACATCACCTGGCATTTCCTTCAATGGCTACATATTTTTCATGTCTCCAGCTACATCAGATTGACCCATCATGGCTATAGATTCTGCTGAATCCTGAACCCAGGTTCTAGTAACACTCTTTCCACTCTTTGTTCTTCAGGTCTAGAGGTGGGAGTGATTTCTTTGTAACGCTAAATATTGGGTTTCCCAATTCTCCTCTGCTTGGCTTCTCTATCACTTGAATGATCAATTCCTTGCATTAAATTTCCTCCATGTTAAATATTTGTAGTGGTTTTGATTTTCCTGAACCATCCTGACTATTACATGTGGCCAATTATATTGATTGATCTACTAGTGTTAAACTTCTTTGCATCCCTGGGTTAAACTCAACTCTGTCACCAGCAGTTAATTATGTTTAAGTTTCTTCTATAATTAGTAACAAAAATAAAATGAAATACTGCTGAACCCCGAAACTTCCTCCAAATACCATTCTAACTCTTACCATCTTTGCAGACTTCTCAAAATATTTTTACATTTCCCAGTTTTGAGGTATACATTGAAAATCCTCCAGTAGCATAAGTAATAGAATGACCTAGTCGACTTGTTAAAAATTTGAACAATACAGGGGCGCCTGGGTGGCTAAGTCAGTTGAGCATCTTATTCTTGATTTCGACTCAGGTCATGATCTCGTGGTCGTGAGATTGAGCCCCATGTCAGGCCCTGAGATCAGTGGGGAGTGTGCTTAAGATTTTCTCTCTCCGAACTGGAGCATATTATGCTGAGTGAAGTAAGTCAATCAGAGAAAGACAAACCTTATGGTTTCATTCATTCGAGGAATATAAAAAATAGTGAAAGGGATGAAAGGGGAAAGGAGAGAAAGTGAGTGGGAAATATCAGAGAAGGTGACAAACCATGAGAGACTCCTAACTCTGGGAAATGAACAAAGGGTAGTAGAAGGGGAGGTGCATTGGGGGATGGGGTGACTGGGTTTCGGGCACTTAGGGAGGCACTTGACGGATGAGCACTGAGTGTTATACTATGTGTTGGCAAGTGGAACTCCAATAAAAAAATATAGAAAGAAAAAGATTTTCTCTCTCCTTCTGCACCCCCTCCAAAAAAAAATAAATCTTTTAAAAAATTCAAATACACAAGACGCTTATAGCATGACATGTGTGGTATAGCCCAAATGGATATCAAAAATAAATATATAGTCTTAAATAGATGCATCAGAGAAAAGAAGTAGTTAAAGTACCCAAGAAGTTCAAGAAGCTACAGCATGAACATAATATTGAACCCAAAGGAGTAAAAGGTTGGAAATAATGAAGATAAATTTAGAAATAGCAAAATAGAAAGCAGTAAGACCAACGAAAAAAAGCAATTCTTTGAAAATACTCATAAAACAGACATTTTTTTTTTTTTTGCAAATATGACCAGGTACTAAGGAGAACTATGACAAGTAAACAGTGTCGGTGAAAACTGTACAAAATATAGTTGAAGAAGATATTTAAATGATGTAAAGACACAAAATAAATACATGATCCTCTCCGCATAACCAAATGTTGGACATGGAAATATTTCTACATATGGAGGTTTTTCAGCTAATATGCTAAGAACGAATGAGAAAACAGAAAATTCCCATTCTGCTACCCCCAACACACAAAAGTGATGATCATCAGTGTCTGCCAACTGCAGCACAGAGGACAATAGATATTATGTTCTTCATACTGGAAGGACGTAGCATTATCTATGTGGCAATCTTGTTTTTTTAAAGAAAGAAAATACAGCAGAATAACACACATGCAAACTTAATTTGATCAAGTGCCTACCTGGGACTCTCAGTTTAAAGAACTAGGAGGCTAAGTACATGTTCAAGGACACCAAAATGTTTTGTTTAACATAATTCAGATTATGGGAAATGTCACAAAATTTAACCTGCCTTTTTTCCCTCAAGAACAATAACTGCAAGGGGAGAAAAGGGGGTTGTTTGGGGAAAATCTATTGATTAAAACGGACTTAAGGGATATAACCAAAAATCACCGAATATAGGCCATATTTGTGATTCAAAGAAACATAAAAAAAATTCCAGATAAGTTAAATGTGAAAAGTAACTGGATATTTGATACTAGTAACTTCTTTAGATTTGTAGAAATGATAATTGTATTGCATCTATGTTTTACCAAAGCTTCTTTGTCTTTTGGAAATGCATGTAGAAATACTGATGAGATGAGATGAAAAAGCATAGTGTCTCAGATGATCCTCATCTGAGTATTCATCTTATCTGAGTGTCTGAGGATCCCCTCTTCCAGTGGCAGAGATGTGGGGAAGGTGAGGGTATATTGGAACCAGACTGGCCATGTACTAAAGATGATTACTGCTGGCTTTCAGGTATACTGGGTTTGTTATACTATTCTCTACTATTGTGTGTGTTTTAGAATTTCTGTAATAAAGGTTTCATTATAAATATCATGCAATCACATTAGAAATCCTGGGTGAAATGGACAATATTTTTAAAAAGATAAGGGACCAAATCAGTCCATAGAGAAATAGAAAATGAGTTATTTAACTCATTTTCCTGGGCAAGCTCTCTATACCTCTCAAACCAGATGAGCACCCCATTTCCACACTGAAAACACTTGAGCCAAGTTCACTCTTACAGTAGCAAATATCCTAAGTAAATTAATACCATTTTCAGCATAGTAGTGAATTGAGTGAACAAGCAGGCTTGGCTAAGAAGTGAAAATATGATTTAAAGTAGAAAATACTTTGAATTATGATTCTCCATGCTGAAAAATTAAAAGGAAACATTATATCATGCCAATGGGCATGATAAAAGCCCTTGAAAAAAATTCACCATGAGTACAAGATAAAAACTTTTAACAAATTTCCTAATAGCTACTCCACACACACTTAAATGTGAAATGCAAGGTGCATTTCTCACTGATGACACGGATAAAACACAGATGTATGCTTTTAGCTGTACCATTTAAAAGTACACTAGAACAGAGCCAGAACTATGCATATCAAAATAAATGACTATCAAAAAGGAAGATAATGGCGCATGACAATATGATCATCTATATAGAGAATTCAGAGAAATAGGTACATGGGATATCTGAATTAGTAAGAGACTTCAGAAAAATTGTGTATGCTACATCACTATAGCAAGATCAAGAGCCTGCTACACACACAAAAGTAATAACTGTTTTTGAAGATTTCATAGAACATATCCCATTCACAACAGAAGAGGTCTAAGATCTTTATGGAGGTTACTATACAAATTTACTGATAGATTGAGGTGAAAAAAAAGCCCTAAATAAAAGGAGCACTAAACCCTATTCATTGATGGGGAAAAAAATGTTATAGAGATGTCTATTCTGCTTAGGGGTGGTGGAAACGGAGGAGGGCGGGGGTGGGGGTGAATGGCTGACGGGCACTGACGGGGGCACTTGACAGGATGAGCACTGGGTGCTATCCTGCATGTTGGTAAATTGAACACCAATAAAAAATAAATTTATTATAAAAAAAGAAAACAAATAAAGTGAAAAAATTTATTTATTTATTTATTTATTTATTTATTTATTTATTTATTTATTTTAATAAATTTATTTTTTAATGTGGACATTGCTCCTAGAAACATTGGGGGTGCAGGTGTCCCCATGTTTCACTGCATCTGTATCTTTGGGGTACATCCCCAGCAGTGCAATTGCTGGGTCGTAGGGCAGTTTTATTTTTAACTCTTTGAGGAACCTCCACACAGTTTTCCAGAGTGGCTGTACCAGATCACATTCCACCAACAGGGCACGAGGGTTCCCCTTTCTCCATATTCTCTCCACATTTGTTGCTTCCTGCCGTGTTAATTTTCCCCATTCTCACTGGTGTGAGGTGATATCTCATTGTGTTTTTTATTTGGATTTCCCTGAATGCAAGGGATGTGGAGCATTTTCTCATGTGTTTTTTGGCCATGTCTATATCTTCATTGGTCAAAGTTTTGTTCATGTCTTTTGTCCATTTCATGATTGGATTGTTGGCTTCCTTGTTGTTGAGTTTAATATGTTCTTTACAGATCTTGGATACTAGCCCTTTATCTGATAGGTAATTTGCAAATATCTTCTCGCATTCTGTAGGTTGTCTTTACATTTTGGGGACTGTTTCTTTAGCTGTGCTGAAGCTTTTTATCTTGATTAGGTCTCAATAATTCATTTTTGCTTTTGTTTCCCTTGCCTTCATAGATGTTTCTTGCAATAAGTTTCTGTAGCCAATACAAAAAGGGAGTTGCCTGTGTTCTCCTCTAGGATTTTGATGGATTCTTGTCTCACATTTAGATCTTTCATCCATTTTGAGTTTATCTTTGAGTATGGTGTAAGAGAATGGTCTCGTTTCATTCTTCTGCACGTGCCTGTCCAATTTTTCCAGCACCATTTGTTGAACAGACTGTCCTTTGTCCAGTGCAGAGTCTTTCCTGCTTTGCTTAATATGAGTTGACCATAGAGTTGAGGGCCCATTTCTGGGTTCGCTATTCTGTTCTATTGACCTTGTGTCAAGGCCTGATATCTGGCATTGCGATGCCCCCAGCTTTGGGTTTCCTTTTTAATACCTGTGTCTATTCAGGGTCTTTTCTGATTCCACACAAACCTTAAATGATTTGTTCCAACTCTGAAGAAAGTCCATGGTATTTTGTTAGGGATTGCATTAAATGTGTAAATTGCCCTGGGTAGCATTGACATTTTCACAATGTTAATTTTTCCAATCCATGAGCACAGAATATTTTTCCATCTCGTGGTGCCTTCTCAATCTATTTCAGAAGTGTTCTGTAATTTTTAGGGTATAGATCCTTTACTTCTTTGGTTAGGTTTATTCCTAGTTATCTTATGCTTTTGGGTGCAACTGTAAATGGGATTGACTCCTTATTTCTCTTTCTTCGTCTCATTTGTACTGTAGAGAAATGCCACTGATTTCTGGGCAATGACTTTGTATCCTGCACACTGCTGAATTGCTGTGTAAGTTCTAATAACCTTGTCTTTTGGGTTTTCTCTGTACAATATCATCTCATCTGCAAGGAGGAAGAGTTTGACTTCTTTGCCAATTTGAATGCCCTTTATTTCTTTTCCTTGCCTGATTGCTGAGACTAGGACTTCTAGTACTATGTTGAATGGCATTGGTGAGAGTGGACATCCCTGTCTTGTTCCTGATCTTAGGGGAAAGGATGCCAGTGTTTCCCCATTGAGAATATTTGCTGTCTGCTTTTTGTAGATGGCTTTTAAGATGCTGAGGGATGTTCCCTCTATCCCTACTCTCTGAAAAGTTTTGACCAGGAATGGATGCTATATTTTGTCAACTGCTTTCTCTGCAGCTATTGAGAGGATCATATGGTTCTTGTTTTTTCTCTTGTAGATATGATCTATCACATTGACTACTTTATGACTGTTGAACCAGCCTTGCATCCCAGGGATAAATCCCGCTTGCTCATGGTGAATAACCTTCTTAAAGTACTGTTGGATCCTATTGGCTGGTATCTGTTGAAAATTTTTGCCTCTGTGTTCATCAGAGATATTGGTCTATAATTCTCCTTTTTGGTGGAGTCTTTGTCTGGTTTTGGAATTAAGGTGATAGTGGCCTCAAGGAATGAGTTTGGAAGTACTCCAACCCTTTTTATCTTTCAGAACAGCTTTAGTAGGATAGGCATGGTTTCTTCTTTAAACGTTTGGTAAAATTCCCCTGGGAAGCCATCTGGCGGAGGACTTTTGTGTCTTGGGAGGCTTATGATGACTGCTTCAATTTCCTCCCTGGTCATTGGCCTGTTACAGTTTTCCATTTCCCCCGTTCCAGTTTTGGTAGTTTGTGGTTTTCCAGAAATGCGTCCATTTCTTCTCGATTGCCTAATTTTTTGGCATATAGAGCTCATAACATGTTTTTAATTCATTTGTATTTCCTTGGTATTGGTTGTGGTCTCTACTTTTTCATTCGTGATTTTACGAATTTGAGTCTTTTCTCTTTTGTTTTTTATAAGGCTGGCTAATGGTTTATCTATCTTATTAATTGTTTCAAAGAACCAACTGCTGGTTTTCTTGATCTCTTCCACTGTTCTTCTGGTCTCTGTTTCACTGAGTTCTGCTCGAATCATTATTAACTCTCTTTTCTGAGTGAAGGTTTCATTTCCTGTTCCTTCAACTCCTTTAGGTGCCAGGATAGCTTGTGTATTTGAGTTTTTTTCCAGTTTTTTCAGGGATGCTTATTTTGTGCTGTATTTCCTTCTCGGAATTGCTTTTGCTGTATTCCAAAGATTTTGAAGGGTTGTATTCATTCTCATTAGTTTCCATAAAACTTTTTAATTGTTCTCTAATTTTCTGGTTGACCCTTTCTTCTTTTAGCCGGATGGTCTTTAACCTCCACGTGTTGAAATCCTTCGAAACTTCTTCTTGTGATTCAGTTCTAGTTTCAAAGCATTATGGTCTGAAAATATGCAGGGGATCATCCCAATCTTTTGGTATCAGTTCAGACCTGATTTGTGACCCCGCATGTGGTCTATTGTGGAGAAAGTTCCGTGTGCAATTGAGAAGAATGTGTATTCAGTTGCATTTGGATGTAAAGTTCTCTAAATATCTGTGAAGTCCATCTGGTCCAGTGTATCATTTAAAGCTCTTGTTTCTTTGGAGATATTGTGCTGGGAAGACCTGGAATTTTCAGAAAGCACTGAGTTGAAGTCTCCAAGGATAATTGTTTAATATCTAATTATGTTTTAACTTAGGTTATTAATTGATTGATATACTTGGCAGCTCCCACATTAGGGGCATAAATATTCGGGATTGTTAGTTCCTCTTGATGGATAGACCCTTTACGTATGATATAGTGTCCCTCTTTATCTCTTACTACAGTCTTTGAGATAAACTTTATCCATATGAGGATGGCTACCCCTGCTTTCTTCTGAGCACCATTTGAATGGTAAATGGTTCTCCAACCTTTCATTTTAAGGCGATAGGTGTCCTTAGGTCTAAAATGTGTTTCCTGTAGATAGCAAAGAGATGGATATTGCTTTTTTAACCAGTCTGAAATCTTCCACCTTTGATGGCAATCATTAAGCCCATTCACGTTCAGAGTCACTATGGAAATATATGAATTTAGTGTCATCATAATACGTATTCAGTCCTACGGTTTGTGGATTGTTTCTGTGGGCATTCTCTTTCTTTTAAATAGTCCCCCTTAATATTTCTTGCAGAACTCGTTTGGTGTCACATATTCTTTCAGTTTCTCTCTATCTTGGAAGCTATTTATCTCTCCTTCTATTCCGAATGTGAGCCTTGCTGGATAAAGTATTCTTGGCTGCAGGTTCTTCTCATTTAGGACCCTGAATATATCCTGCCAGCCCTTTCTGGCCTGCCAGGTCTCTGTGGAGAGGTCTGCTGTTAACTTCATACTTCTCCTTATATATTTTAGGAATATCTTGTCTCTTGCTGCTTTAAGGACTTTTGCTTTATCTTTGGAATTTGCAAATTTCACTATTAAATATGGAGGTCTTGAACAGTTTTTTTTGATTTTTAGGGGGGATCTCTCTATCTCCTGGATTTGAAGGCCTGTTTCCCTCCCCAAGTTAGGGAAGTTCTCAGCTATGATTTGTTCAAATAAACTTTCTGGTCCTCTGTCCCTCTCAGTGCCCTCTGGAACCCCAAGTAAACGTAGATTTTTCCTTCTGAGACTGTCTTTTATTTCTCTTAGCCTTTCGTCATGATCTTTTAATTGTTTTTCTCTTTTTTACTCAGCTTCCTTCGATACCATCACCTTGTCTTCTTTGTCACTCGCTCGTTCTTCTCCCTCATTTTAACCCTCGTCGTTACGACCTCCATTTTCGATTACATCTCATTTCATTGATTTTTAATTTTCAGTCTGATTAGATCTGAATTCTGCAGACATGAAGTCTCTTGAATCCTTCATACTTTTTCCAGAGCCACCAGGAGCTTTATCATTGTGCTTCTGAATGGACTTTCTGACATCAAATTTTAATCCAAATACTGTAACTCTGTGGGGGAGGGTACTGTTTCTGATTCTTTTGTGGTGAGTTCTTCTTTCTAGTCATTTTGCTCAGTACAGAGTGGCCAAAATGAGTTGCGTTGGAAAAAGGAAGAAAAAAAAGAGAAAAAAAATAAAAAACAGGGATCCCTGGGTGGTGCAGCGGTTCGGCGCCTGCCTTTGGCCCAGGGCGTGATCCTGGAGACCCGGGATCAAATCCCACATCGGGCTCCCGGTGCATGGAGCGTGCTTCTCCCTCTGCCTGTGTCTCTGCCTCTCTCTCTCTCTCTGTGACTATCATAAATAAATAATAATAAAAAGTTTAAAAAAAATAAAAATAAAAAATAAAAAACAAAGAAACAAAGCAAGCAAGCAAGCAAGCAAGCAAACAAACAAACAAAAACAACAACAAGGCAGGGTATCCTGTGTTCTGTATACTGTACATCCCTCGACTTGCCCTGGAGCTTTCCAGTGCTGCTGGGTCAAGAATTTGCTCTTCCCCTGTTTCTACAGCTGGTATTCTGAGGAGGAGCCTGCTGCACTGATTCTCAGGTGTGTGTACCTGGGGGAGCTGCCGTGCCCCCTGCCAGGAGCATGGCTCAGTTGGAGCTGTTGACGCGATGAGGACTCTGTCCACTGACCGACCTGACACTCCCAGTCACAGGTGACACCAGGAGGAACAAACACACTGGCTGTGGCCAGCTCTCCAGCCCTGGTGTCAGTTCCCACAGTAACAACCACAGCTCCCAGTCTGCACTGGACTGGATGTTCCTGGGATTGGAGGTGCTGACCAGCACTGCTTGAGGGCACCAGCAGGTAGGACCATCCCCGCTATCCTGGCCCCTCCCGGCCTACGCCTGTCCTGGGGGGAGTGCAGGATCCTGGGTTGTGTCCCCCGTTGCCCTGGGCTCCGGGGCCTGCGCTGCTGGAATCCCACTCCCAGTGCCGCACAGCCCCCTCTGTGAGGAGCCACCTCCTGAGCTGCTCCTGATGCCCTGACAAGTGCACACTCCTGCCCTTTAACCCGCTCAGCCTGTGGGGTGTGGGGCGGTCTCCTCCTGGGGCGCACTTCCTCAGTTAGTGACCCCGGGAACCTGGCAGCTCCACTGCACCTCCTGGGATCCTCCACGTGTTCCCTGTGAGCGCCTTTCCATCAGGGAATATTGTTAAAGTTTCTGCTTCTCTGGAACTGGGCTTTCATGTCCCAGGGTCTTTCAACGTCTCCCTTAGCCCAGCTCCTCGGGAGGCCAGTCCCTCAATAGATTCTTTTTTATTTATTCATTTTTCTTCCATTTTCTGACCCTGTTAGAATTGCAAACTCGTCTCTCTGGAGCGTTGCCGCTGTTCTCTTTTTAAATGCCAGGCCAATGTCATAGGTTTTCAGTATGATTTGAAAGTTATCTATGTAAATTGGTGGGGACAGGTGACTTGGGGACCCTACTCTTCCACCATCTTGCCCCGTCCTTCTCAACAACTACAATTTGCAATTACAAATGTGTTTACTTCTGAGAGAGAATAGTTTATTTAATCAGACTCAGATATAAAGGACACAGCCAGGTACATGGCTGAGAGCAGGGGCTCTGGACCCAGGTGCCGGGGTTTGAATCCTGATTGCCACTTCCCAGCTTTGGGATCTTGAGGAAGCTCCTGACCTCACTGTGCTTCAGTTACCTTATCTATAAACCATGCATAACATTTGTACCTACCTAATGGGGCCATCAGGAGGACAAAGTCAAGTAATCCATGTAGAGCACATACAACAGTACTGGCACATTGTAAATGCCAAGTGACTACTCGTTAAAGTTGCAAATCCTGGCCTCACTGGACACTCACGTATGGCCTCAGGATAAAGTCAGTCAAGTCACAGAGAGTTTGTAAAGTGGGGGTAAAACTTGTACTTCATAGAGCTCTGGTGAACCTGAAGCCCCTGGCATCCTGCAGCACATGGTATTGTAGGTACTGTCATCTTTGAGGCTGGCCCTGAAGTCCTCCCTTAGATACCCCAATGCTCCAGAGGGCACTCTTACATCTGTCAAATATCGCCCTTTGCCACCATCCAGTGGCCAGTTCTAATAAAATCCCTTCACGTCTGGAGCAGCTTCTGCCATCATTACACGGCACTGTTCATCAGTGTAGGGGTCACAGGCATTTTCTCACTGGAGCCCTAAATCAGCCCGGGCATTTTGATTGTCCATGATCATACCGACTTACTGCAGGATATGTATATTGTTGTCATCACGATGAAAATAGCAACCTCTTACTAGAACTTTTCGATTTATACAAAGGGTCATCATTTTCATTTACACAAAGGGTTCAGCTATATAGCTGAACAAATCAATGTGGTGACAAGACGGAGGCAAAAGCCACTGTGAGTGTATGTGCTGCCTATTATTACAAGAGGCTGGGGCATGGCAGTGTGGAGAGGTCTGATCAGAATCCAAAGAACCAGGACATAAAAGGACAGAAGGCCGGGGTGGCAGGAGATGACCTCATTTGCTAAAGCAAGAAACAAGGCACAATAGGCTTAGATTCTGGCTTTATATTGAGCCCATGTATATGTAAAAGCATGCACATACTTTGAAAAATACTTAGAAAGATCCTAAGAAATTTAAACACAAAGTTATCATTTGACCTAACGATTCCATTCCTACATAGATACGCAAGAGACCTGAAACACACGTCCACACAAAATTGTGTGCCTGAATATTCACAGCAGTGTTTCATAATACCCTGAATGTGGAAACAACCTAAGTGTACATCAACAGATGGGTAAACAAAATGTCATACTATGTCATACAATGACCTACTACTCATGCATTCAAAAGGAATGAACTCAGCCATTAGAAATGACAAATACCCACCACTTGCTTCAACATGGATGGAACTGTAGGGTATTATGCTGAGTGAAATAAGTCAATCGGAAAAAGACAAACATTATATGGTCTCATTCATTTGGGAAACATAAACAGTAGTGAAATGGAATAGAGTGGAAGGGAGAAGAAATGGGTAGGAAATATCAGAAAGGGAGACAGAACATGAAAGACTCAACACTGGGAAACGAACTAGGGGTGGTAGAAGGGGAGGAGAGCGGGGAGGGGGTGTGACGGGGTGGCGGGCACTGAGGGGGGCACTTGACGGGATGAGCACAGGGTGGTATTCTGTATGTTGGCAAATTGAACACCAATAAATATGAATTTATTATTAAAAAAGGAATGAACTAAACACTTAAGATAAAAAAAGGAGGTACTGATACTTGCTTCCACATGGAACAAACTTTCAAATATTGTGCTAAGTTGAAGTCCCCAAAACAGGCCAATACACAGACGTAGAAAGCAGATCAATTACTGCCAGAGTTTGTGGGTAAAAGGGAATGATTCCTAACGGCTATGGAAGTCATTTAAGTCATTCCTTAAAACGAATGACTCTTTTTGGGGGAATGAAAATATTCTGGACTGAGACAGTGGTGATGCTTTTACAATCCTGTGAATATACTAAAATCACTAAATTACATATTTTAACGGGGTGGATTTAGTTATGTGAATTATACCTAAATAAAAATATTATTAATAAAAAATGAAGTTTGTTCTCCTATTGGGGTCTAAGAATGAGATGCCGTCTCCTACTCAAAAACTTGAATTTCTGTCATTTGGGAGTGTGTGGATTGGGTGACTTTAAGGCAGGAACAGCAATGCTGTTATAGCCGCATTTCTTTTTTAATTTGTTTTAAAGATTATATTTATTTATTCATGAGAGATACAGAGAGAGGCAGTGACATAGGCAGAGGGAGAAGCAGACTCCCTGCAGAGTGGTGAGCCCCATGCGGGACTCGATTCCTGGACCCCGGGATCACGACCTGAGACAAAGACAGACACTCAACCATTGAGCCACCCAGGTACCCTACTCACATTTCAACAGTGCTAAGCCACAGTCTCTAAGGCTGTGGGGGGAATCCAGTCATTGACTATAAGATTCCCCCTTCAAGAAACAACTTGGTGTCCTGCCTTAAATATTGTGATTAGCTGATAGTCTCTATTAGCTTCTAACGGATATGTCTTTACAATATAGCCAAAGTCACAATCTTCTAAGGATGGCCACTGGTCAATGACTAAGCAATGAGTTTTATCCAGGACCACACACTTCTCAAAGCGAGACCAGCTAGTGACTAAGAAATCCAGGGGTTCACGTTTGGCAAACCTATAGTCAGATCATTCAAGAAAAGAGAAGTGTCAAATTATTCAAATCAAGAATGAAAGAGTAGAAAATATATAAATAAAAAGGATTAGATGGAAATACTATGCATAACTGTATGCTGAGAAAGGAGATGGCATGTATAAATATAGAGTTTCCTAGCAGACACAGAGAACCAACACTGACTCAAGAAGCAAGTCGGAATAGACCTATATAACAAGTAAAAAATTGAATTACTGATCAGACACCTTGGTTTTTTTCTTTTTTCTTTCTTTTTTTTTTTTAAATCAAATCCTTTTCTACAAAAAGAACACTCGGCACCACATGGCTTCACTAGGAAAGTATGCTTTTTAAACTTTTAATATTACTCTTAGGTATGTTGTGATGATTAACAGGTAAAGTAGTTGGAATGGTACTTGGCACACAGTGACTGCTTGGTTTGTATTAACTATAATTATAAAAAGTCTGTTGACTATATAGCTGAACAAATTAATGGGGTGACAAGACGGAGGCAAAAGCCACTGTGAGTGTCTGTGTGGCCTATTATTACAAGAGGCTGGGGCATGGCAGTGTGGAGAAGTCTGATCAGAATCCAAAGAACCAGGACATAAAAGGACAGAAGGCTGGGGTGGCAGGCTGAAGGATAGGTAAAGAGTAGTTAGCCCTGGGAAAGGGCCTAGGAACCAGGAGTCAGGGAGGACAAGAAAGCAGCCTTTGGGGGAAGCAAGTTTAGTAACAGGAGTTGAAAAAAGCGTCCTCCCTGAAAACTCAAGAGGTTGGGAATATCCCTAGACCAATCTAAGAGATGAGCAAACTATGGAGCCATGAGTTTAGGTAATTGTTGGTTTGTAACCTTTTCGGGAGATTCCTGGGTATAATCTGAAACTGGGTTCCACATATGGAGGGCAGGAAGAGATCAAAGAAAGATGCAGGCCACTCCAGATCGGGAGGTGGCAGGTTTAATAAACACGGGAAATTATATATGAGGCTTATCTAGGGTAGCTGCAAGATGAATCGATCTCTACATCTGCCCTCCAGAATCCTAAGAGTTTATCCAGAAGCCGTAACTGGGTTCAGTCACGACTACCATCCAGATGGTCACAACACCATGCGGTATCTCGGGGCTATATCCTTTGGCAGCTTATAGGAGCAGGGAAGGTAAGCAGAATGCACAGTCCAAAGACAGTGGAGGAGGCGAGGAACCTCCCATCGCTGGGGTCCAGCTCAGGAGTGAACTGGAAGTCATGTCCTCGGTGACGTCTTCCAATAGTAATTGGACCAAGACCCCATGAGAATTGGTGGAGACAGTCATAATGAAATAAAATACACTTGACACAGGGTGATGAATATTCAAACCTCATCACATCTTAATTCCTTTCCAATAGTTTCCAATTATCTATTCTCTTCAGGTAGTTCACATATATTATATACAAATGGTGGAAATATTAAACGCAACGGACGGAGGAGCAGTGATGCAGCAGAAGCTGTGAACAAAGCAGAAGATGGAGGAGAAAGAAAACACGTACGGGCCAGAGGGAAAAATATGTGATTTGGCAGAAAGGTGCGCGGAAATAGAAGAAGGTTCAAGACATGAAATTAAAAAAAAATTTTGTCATGGAGATCCCTCAAGAGGTTGGCAGAGCTTTGAACCAGGGCACCGAGGCAGTATTACTGCCAACAGGTTAGGGCAGCCCCTTCTCTGAGACAGGCAGGAAGGATGAAATGTGGCTTGGGATGGGGGAAGGAAGCTTGGAGCTAAGAGCCCATGATCGACTGACTGAAGTTCCAAAGTTCCCTAAGAGGAAACATTCATAAATAATACATTTATTTTTTAAAGATTCTATTTATTTAAATGAGAGACAGAGACAGAGACACACAGAGAGAGACAGAGAGAGAGACAGAGAGACAGAGAGACAGAGAGAGAAGCAGGCCCCATGCAAGGAGGCCGATATGGTACTCAATCCCGGGACTCTGGGTTCATGCCTGGGCCGAAGGCACGCTCTAAACTGCTGAGCCACCCAAGGATCCCCAAATCAAACATTAAAGATTAAACGACGATGCTATAAGAAATTGCATTACTGGGGCGCCTGGGTGACTCAGTCAATTGAGCGTATGAGTATTGATTTTGGCTCAAGTCATGATTCGGGGGTTGTGGGATCAAGCCCTGTGTCAGGCTGCAGTGCTGGGTGTGGTGCCTGCTTGGGATTCTCTCTCTACCTTTCCCTCTGCCCCTACCCCCACTCATGTTTTCACATTCTCACTCTCTCTCAAATAAATAAATAAATCTTAAAAGGAAAAAGAAAGAGATTGTATTACTAAATCCTAGAGAAGCAACGAAGAGCAGCAATGTTTTACCAGCCCCACCTCTGCAAAAAGTCATTGTAGGGGCAGTGTGACAGTATTTCCAAATTGGACACGGCCACCACAACCCTGTCTTGCAGAGACAGTGCAGCAGAATCATGGAGAACTTCATCATTGCTTGGGGGCAATTGTTAAGATGGAGACACTCTGAACTGCCCCGTAAGATCCACTTTCCTCCTCTTCCATAATCTCAAGCCTTCCCTTTCAGCTTCCTGTAAGTTAAATGTCGCCATGGGACTTAGCTCTGGCCAAGGAGACACTGGTGTCATGAAAGTGTCTCGGGAAAACGTGCGGCAGCCTTCCTGGAAGAGCCTGTGGCCTGTGCCCTTTAACCTGCTTCTTAAGTTGCTCCTCACTCCTCTTGGCTGGGACGCTTACAGGATGGCTGGAGCTAGAACAGCAGCTTGGACCACGAGGGAACCTTAGGAACCCTGCCGATGTATGGTGGAGGAAAGAAGCCGGGCAGTCCGGGTGGCTCAGGCGTTTAGGGCCACCTTCAGGCCAGGCTGTGATCCTGGAGAGCTGTGATCAAATCCCACATCGGACTCCTTGCATGGAGCCTGCTTCTCCCTCTGCCTGTGTCTCCCCCTCTCCCTCTCCCTCCGCCTGTCCCTCTCCCTCTCCCTCTCCCTCTCCCTCCTCTCCTTCTCCCTCTCCCTCTCCCTCTCCCTCTCCCTCTCCCTCTCCCTCTGTCTCTCTGTCTCTCTGTCTCTCTCTCTCTCTCTCTCTCTCTCTCTCTCTCTCTCTCTCTGTGTGTGTGTGTGTGTATTTGTCTCTCATGGAGAGATGAAATCTTAAAAAGAAAACAAAGCAAGAAGCCAGAAGGACTCAGGATTCCAAAGGACTCGGTGGATGAACAGAACCAGCAAACCATCCCTGAGCTATATACCTCTGGCTTCCACTTGAGAGAAAAATGACCTCTCCTGGTCTGTGAGCCACTGTCTGTGTCCCCAACTAACCATGGCTACACCCCATCACAATGGATGCAGAAAACAACTATCCCAGGCCCCTAAGGGTTCCCAGGGGCCTGACGGGCTAACAGACTTTCTATTTCCAGCCCAGACAGAGGAACACTGACCACATTTCTAAAGCCTCGCAGAGACTTGAGGGAGTGAAGGGAATGGAGTCAACAGTAAGGCTGGGTCAAATGGAGTGCAAAGGGGGGCCTGTCCCAGGGAGACCAGGGTGTCTGCTCACCTTGCCAGAGACCCTGTTATACCTGCCAGACCACGGGGGTGCTCACCCTCTGACCTCTGCTCTTCTTCCCTGCCCTCTCTTTCTCTCCTGCCGCACTGACAACACTCTAAAGTCCTGGGGCGCCTGGGGCCTCAGCGGTGGAGTGTGTGCCTTCTGCTCAGGGCGTGACCCCAGGGTACTGGGGTTGAGTCCTGCATCAGGCCCTCCGCGAGGAGCCTGTTTCTCCTTCTGCCTGTGTCTCCGCCTGTCTTTCAGGAATGAATAATATCTTAGGAAACCAAACCAACCCCTAGACTCCTGAGGAGGAGAGATCAGCCTTCCTACTTTTCTGTGCCCGGTGCCTGACTCTGAGCCTTACCTCCCCCAGCGGCTCACAAGTTACTGAGGTAGGGTAAGATGATGCTGACAGAGACCAGGAGGATTCCAACCACGTAGTTGACAGTCTCCTTTCAAAATACTCCTCCTTATGTTTAACCTACACCCCCTTCTGCTTCAGAAGTTTGCTTGTGTGTGCAACAGCTGCAGCTCACCTGGGATTCCGATCCGAGACAGGGCAGCAGAATTGGTAGCCACGCGGCTTCTCCATGCGCGTAATGCCTACCACGCGGCTCAGAGCAAGATCGGAGAGCGCGGGTCTCCCGAAGGCTGCCGCAACACACCTGCCCATTGCTCTGGAATGTGGTGTCAGGAGCGCTGCCACCACCCCAACACACGGGATCCCTGTCAGCCACAGTTCATGCCATCTTCCTGGAAGGCGCACCGATGGACAGTGGTTGGGGCCAGTCTCGGATCACCACGTTGCAGCAAGGAGCGCCATGGCGGGCCAGCCGAGGTTCTGCCCCGACCCGCCTGCTTCGGGGACTCAGACCCCCCGTGGACTACTGAAAAGCATGAGTTCGTCCTTGAGGCGGGGTTGGAAGGAAGAGAAGGCACATAGTCCATCTCAGAGCCCAAGGCTGGGACACGGGCTCGTGCTGTGTTCGGGTGCCACTCTGTAAACTGCAGGAGGGGTGGGCGGGGGAAGGCAGCTATGGACTGTAGAGCTGGGCAGGGCTCTGTCTCTCTGAGCACACTTCCACCAGTCTTCTATTCAGGATGCCACAAACGTTGTGCAGACCCCGTCGGCGGGTGAGCACGGAAGTCCTCAACACAGGAGAACGAAGCCAGGTGGCCCCTAGGGAGACCAAACCTACAGGTCAAAGCGCAGGAGATACAAAGAGGCTACCACTTTATGAGCTTTTCCCACGGGTCCGGCCCCTGGATAGAAATGCCCATGTCAAGGTGCAGGATGGGAGGAAGGGGAAATCAAGGTGGCAATGCCAGCAGCCTGGTAACGCTGGCATCCGGGAGCCCAGGTCTGTCCAGTGGCACCCACTGAGTTTGAATGACACCAGGGGCCTCGTACACTGCTAGGCTAGACAGTACAGTATTAGCTTTGGTCCCCCCTCCTCTTCCCTACCCGCCTCAGTCCCTGTGTCTCCACCTCACTCAGTCATCAGGGTCCACCAATTCTACCTCAGAAACATCTCTAGCTCTCTTCCTCCCTTGGGCACTGTCTGCATTCAGGCCTTGATCATTTCTTGCCTTCTAACTGGTCTCCTCTCTCAGGCTCTTGCAATCCCTGCTCCACACTACTGCTGGGGAACTTTCTAGAAGCCCTGACAGGACCACTGAGATAGGCTCTTGCAATCCCTCCTCCACACTCCTGCTTGGGTACTTTCTAGAAGCAGTAACAGGACCACTGAGATAGGCTTTGGACTTTTCGTAGATAAGGGAAGACGTCTCCAGTGCTTCTGAACCATGCTTCTGTGTGGGGACTCTGCTGCTCTCCCGAGTACTCCAAGGGTCCAGACAACAGTGACCTTGCAGGTTGCCACCCTAAGAGGGAGTCGGAAGCCAAGAAGTATGCAATGAAGCGAAGTGGGACACGCGGAAATGCGGGCCTCTTTCCTCCTCTGTCCTCTATGCAAATGCTCAGTGCTTTCCGACTCTTAAAAATAGTCTTTAAACTTCATATAGCACCTTTTATCATAGGATCTCACAAAGGAGCTCAAAACCATCTATTCACAGACTCTTAAGCCGCATCCCTCTCTGAGCACTGCACATGCAAAGGCGCAGGAAGGGACGAGACTGGATTCCTGAGCTTCCTTGGGAGGTTTTCATGCTGTTTCTGAATTCCTTCCGGGCTCCCTGAAATTCCAGGTAGAACCCCATTGAATAAGAAGAAAAGTAACAGCATCTCGTATGTGGGAGAGAAAGGGGTTTGGTGTGACAAAGAAAGGCAGAATGTAGAAGAACCAAATGGTTATCCATGGCTATTACCTCCTCTGGGAGAGTGGGCAGGGGCTAGAATGATCCCTCCATTCACTTCTGGGCTGCATGGGTTTTTATTATGTTTTTCTTCTTTTTTTGCAAGAAGGTATAGCTATTTAGGGCTTGGGTAATATCAGAAAGCAATCTTTTAATAACGTCAAGTATCATGAATACTGATGAAAAGAGTAGTGAATTATTTCGACGGGTAGTATACTAGTTCCAAACAGTATGGCTTCACGTTTATGAGGAATCTAAAGAACAAAACCAATGAATAAACCAAGAAAAAACCAAGATGGACTCATAAAAACAGAGGACAAACTGGTGGCCACCAGAGGGGTGGGATGTGCCTGTCGCCTGCTAAAGGCCTTGCGGCCATGTAGTCAGAAGCTTCTAGCACCTCCGTAAAAGTTCCTGTGGGTACCCTTTCTGGGTCTTCCGCACCTCCTGTGTACATGCAAGTCTCCCCTCGTTGCTTCTGCTTCCCTCTACTGTCAGACCGGAGATGAAAGTAGGTTCGCTACATGCAAATACAAGTGTATTAGTATGGGTCACAACAAGGAATGGTCTCCACACAGGAGATTGGGAAAGAGGGAGGAAGTGTTCTTTGCTTCTTCAGAATGTGGGGCTTTTCTTGGCAGGGGGGATTGAAAAGGGGTACGGTAGGAGCCAAACTTTAGGACCCAAGTCCTGGCCCCAAAAGGGAAAGCCAGGAAGGGAACCCGAAAGAAAGTTTGGTGCGAGGCTGCCACACAGCAAGAGGTGTCACCGAGCTGTTTCCAGATTCTTTTCCTGGCACAGATTCTTTTCTGGAAGATGCTTTGTCTAGTTTTCTCAACGCAAAAATAAGTTTGTCAACAATATAGCCCCAAAAGAACATGGAGAAGAGCAACACATTATATTGACACAAACCAGGCCACCTAGCAATCACACAGTCAGTCATGCAGGAAGTCCTACAAAACCCAGACAAATACGGTCACGAGAGGGGGCTGCAGCAGGGGAGACCAGGACCCAGGGGCAGACATGCACCCTGCAACGCGTTCCGTGTCATGTGTCCCGTTTGAACACAGTGAGTAGGTTTGTGGCGATCGGGCCGCACGTTGAGGACAACCTCCTTTTATCCTTTCGCTACCACGACCCTAATCACTGCTGCAGCAGGACAGGACTCTGGCTCTGGGCGCCACAAAGGGGCCGTGCCTTATGGTCTCTCTGGAAGCCAGGAAAAGCCCAGAATTGCTAAGGTTAAGACAATCAGCCTTTGCTTCCTACCCCCATCCCCGGGGCAGCTCGACCTGGGTCCAGGGTTACTATCCATAACCTATCCTCACCAACTCATGTTTAAAACACACGTGCATGCCCCCGCATGCGCACACACACAGGCACACACACACACACACACACACACGCCCTGTTGTGCGATGTTGGCCCAGCCCAACCCAGCAAAGCATGGGTCTGGTATGTAAAGTGAGGCCGGTGCCCCGGGCCTAGAAGTCTGGATCAGGAATCCCGGGTTACACGTCTGGACTACCCTCGACTCATCCTGGCTTCCCCCGGCACCTGTCCGCCGGTGGGGCCTCTCCTAACCCTGCCTCCTGTTCCAGCTCTTCCTGTTCAGACCAATTTCCCATCCTCCAGTGGGGGAAGGTCACGTCATGGCGCAACTGACTTAAGACCTGGCATCTCCCGTGGAACACTGCAGGTCGAGGGGTTCAAGTGAACACTACGGCAAAAAGCCAGCTCTAATCGGCAAAAACGAGGTCATTGAGTAGGCTACACACTCCACATACTCGTTCTCCCTGCTGAGAAAGCACAAAGCATTCCTGCCCTGCAGACCTGGAGCTGCTGCCAACTTATCCCTGGGGTTACCTGTGTCCCTGAGAGCCCGGCGCAGGATCGAGGGCCTTTGATCAACATACACAAGACACAGAAGCAGAATATCTCTATTACGCCAAAAGAGTTAGAAAGCACGAGATCCGTCATTTGCGCACGGCTAGTGAAGCTGGCATCCTGGGGAACATGGGGCCCAAGTTGGGGTTGTGCAAGGGAGCAAAGACAGAAAATCCTCTAGGCCAGGATGGCGTGGCAGTGAGCTTAGGACAGGAGCTCTGTGGATCTTCCCCCCTCAAGCCCCGTGGCGGCCGTCACAACCCACTGCTAGGGACAGCCCTAGCGGCCCATCCCACAAGTGGGTTATGACACAAAATGGGGAAGGAGCCTGCGCTGCCCCCGAGAGGCTCCCTCCCCACAGAGGACAGAGGTCCGTGTGTTGGACCCTGGCTCACGGGTGCCAACGCGTCCCGGTGGACGCCCCAGAGACTCAGACCCCAGACAGGCAGATGCAACAAGCAAGAGGGTTTATTGAACGTTTGCGCAAACGGGCTCTCCGCCTCAGAGGTGGCAGAGCCCCGATTAGCAATTACAGGCATCTTTTAAAGGCAAAAAAACCGCGGGAGTAGCATAGCATTCGGGTTATGACATGATTGATTTCTTTGAAGGTCAACACGACCATGTTCAGGGACTTTCCCAGTCAGGGCGAGGGGGGGATAGTTTTCTTATCTCGGAAAAACAGAATGTTTTTGTTGCTTGAATTCATGGGAGGCGCCTGGATGAGCTGCCTCAGGGTTAGGCCTGGTCCCACTCACGGGGGCGGGGGTGTGGGGTTTCTTCATTCCCTCCTCTTTGTTTGGACTGATTTTAACCTTAAAATCTTAGGGAACTTTTATTTATTTATTTATTTTTTCAGTTTGAAGGGCCCAATATTGTTGAGTTAGTACCAGAGCTTGGGTAATGGACAACCTTTCTCGGATGAACTGGAGCAGCCGGTTGAGGATGCAGGGGCCGAAAGTTAGCAGCAGGAGCAGGATAACTAGAGGGCCCATAATGGTAGAGATTAGGGTGGTCATCCAGGGAGACCGGTTAAACCAGCCTTTAAACCAACCCTGCTGGGCCTCTCGGTCCCTTTGTCTTTTATTTAGCCTATCTCTGAGTTTGGCCATGGAGTCCCTGATGACTCCAGAGTGGTCTGCATAGAAACAGCATTCTTTTTCCAGGGCCGCACACAGTCCTCCCTCTTTCAGGAATAGTAAATTCAAGCCTCTCCTGTTTTGAAGTACTACTTCTGAAAGTGAGGTGAGGGATTGCTCTAACTTAGAAACGGACTGCTCTAGTGTCCGAAGATCCTCATCTACAGCGGCTTGGAGTTCTAAATAACGTTGTGAGCCCTGGATCAGGGCGGCTGCACCAGTACCCACCCCAGTTGCGACCCCTAGTCCCAGCATAACGGCTAGGGTTAGGGAGACAGGCTCGCGCTGAAAACGGGTGGGATGTCTGTCATATTGATTTTTTAGAGTTTCAGCAGGGTGATAGAACACCCTGGGCATAATCTGCACCATAATACAGAAGTCCTCAGAGTTATTTAGGACCTGAGCAGATACACAGGGGGTGAGGCCTTTGTTGCATGCCCACCAGGTTCCCGGCTGGGGCACCAGGTAAGAGTCAGTCCCTAAAATCAGGGCGGCAATATTGCAGAGTTCCTGGTAACCCGGGTGAGTATAGTTAGCCTTGACAGTGATGTAATCCCAGGAGGAGGAGGGCCTCCCATCCTGTGTCTTCCGTAGTCTCGCACCCCCAATTTTTACAATAGAAGTATTCCCCCCCTCCACAGGTGGGATTTAGCCTGCGATCTCTGTGGTACTCGGGACAGACATAGAAGGGGAGGGTGCGTAACATGGCCCTCCTTAGGCGTCCCACATCCTCCCCAGGGGTCTAATCCTTTTCGTCTGGGGGGCTTTAGAGGTGTTGGAATACCTCTCTAGGCCCCATGGGCTGGGGGCCCCTATGGTTAATTTACATAAGTCAGGATATAGGTTGGGCCACCAGGTTCCCATGGGAGTAGTTTTTGTTATTGACCTGACCTTGTCCCCCCCAGACGTTAATACCTGCCAGGTTAACTTTTTTTGGGGGGCATGAGGGTTACCTTTGGTGGGGGTGAAAAGCGCTAGGAGTGGTAGGAATATAACAATTGTCATTGAACAATTTTTGAAAGTCTTATCTTGAACGGGTTTTGGGTGCGGTGGAGCTTCCATTGGAGTGGCTCGCCCGGTCCGTCCTGGCTGGCATCAGCGGTGCTCATTGATGGGGCGCATTTGACGTGTGAGGCATGGACCCAAGCAGCAACACCGTCTACTTTTAGGGCGGTTGGGGTGGTTAGTAGTACGATGTACGGGCCCTTCCAGCGGGACTCAAGGGTCCTGGACTGATGTCTCCTGACGTGGACGGAGTCACCGATCTGGAACGGGTGTGGGTCGGTTGCATCTCCGGGGTGGTAGACAGCTGCCAGGGGTCTCCAGATCTGGTGCTGGATAATCTGGAGCGCCTTTAGCCTGTCCTGTAAACCGGGAGTGTTAGCAAGAGGGTCAATAGCAGAATCTAGTAAGTCCGTTACTGGTGGGGGACCTCCATAGAGAATCTCATAAGGAGTTAGTCCATGGTGCGTGGGAGTGTTCCGGACTCGGAACAGGACCAAGGGGAGGAGTTGGACCCAGTCTCTAGTGCCAGTCTCCAATGTCAATTTGGTTAGGGCCTCTTTAATTGTTCTATTCATTTTTTCTACCTGCCCTGAGCTCTGGGGTCTGTATGCACAATGTAATTTCCAATTTATCCCCAGTAATCTGGCCACCAACTGACTTACCTGGGAGACGAAGGCAGGGCCGTTGTCCGACCCTATTACCTTGGGCAGTCCAAACCGGGGGAAAATTTCTTCTAGGATTTTCTTGACAACCACCTGGGCAGTTTCTCGTCTGGTGGGGGATGCTTCTGTCCATCCTCCTGTGGGCCTAGTGCAGCGGCTCGTGCTGTTTCATCGGCCATCCTGTTCCCCTCTGCTACTGGGTCGTTGCCGTGCTGATGCCCAGGACAGTGAATTATACTCAATTTTCTGCTGTCAGTATAAATGTTGACCTTTTTGTCCTTAGCCTTTTTAGGGCCTGAGTTAGGGCTATAAGCTCCGCCCTTTGAGCTGAAGTTCCAGGCTCTAGGGCACTGGCCCAGATGACAGGTTTTTTTTGTTGTTTTTTTTTTAATTTACCACAGCCACCCCGGCTTTACATTCACCATTTTGTAGAAAGCTACTCCCATCTGTGTACCAGGTTGCTTCAGCATCTGCAAAGGCTGGTCCGTCAAGTCCCCTCTGGTGCCATGGACCTCGGCTAGGATCTGGTGGCAATCATGCATTATCAGGGAGGGGGACTCAGTTTCTGGAAGCAAGGTGGCCAGGTTTAGGGATGTAGCCGTTCCAAACTGCATCCGCTCGGAATTCAGTAACATGGCCTGATAATGGGTGACCCGAGCGTTTGAGAGCCATCGATCAGGGGGCTGGTGGATGACTGTCTCTATGGCGTGGGGGGGGGGGCACCACAGTGAGGGGTTGGCCAAAGGCCAACTTTTCTGAGTCTTTTACCAGGACTGCCACAGCCGCTATTATTCGGAGACATGGGGGCCATCCTGCAGCCACGCTGTCTAATTTTTTTGAAAAGTATGCCACGGGCCTTTTTCAGGGTCCCAGTTTCTGAGTTAGGACCCCTTTGGCTATTCCTCGGCGTTCATCAGCATATAGCGCAAATGGCTTGGTTACATCTGGGAGGCTCAGGGCAGGGGCAGTCAATAAGGCCCTTTTTATTTTGTCAAAAGCCAATTGTTGCTCCTTTCCCCAGTGGTAGGGGGTGTTGGATTTCGTGAGAGGATATAGGGGAGCCGCCAGCTCTGCAAACCCGGGTATCCAGAGGCGGCAGAACCCGGCAATGCCAAGGGACTCTCGTAGTCCTCTGGCATTAGTGGGTGCTGGGATCAGGGCTACAGCCTTTTTGCGGCCCTCCGTCAACCACCTCTGGCCTCCTTCCAGGAGATATCCCAGATAGGTCACTTGTCTCTGGCCTATTTGGGCCTTTTTGGCAGAGGCCCTATATCCCAGTTCTCCCAGTCTCTCGAGCAGGGCCCCCGTACCTTTTACACAATCCTGTTCTGTCTTAGCCGCTAGGAGCAAATCATCCACGTACTGCAGGAGGATGAGGTCCAGATGGCCAACTCGGAAGTCTGCCAAGTCCTGATGCAAGGCTTCGTGGAACAAGGTGGGGGAGTTTTTGAATCCCTGTGGCAGCCTTGTCCAAGTGAGTTGTCCTGAGAATCCCGTCTCAGGATCTTTTTATTCAAAGGCAAAAATAGGCTGGCTTTGAGAGCTTAACCTTATGCAAAAGAATGCATCTTTTAGATCTAAAACCGTATACCAGACGTGGCTCGGGGGCAAGGTGCTGAGTAAGTTGTAGGGATTCGGCACCGTGGGGTGTATGTCCTCCGCCCTTCGGTTAACTTCCCGTAAATCTTGTACCGGCCGGTAATCTCCTGTGCCTGTGCCGGGTTTTTTTACAGGCAACAGAAGAGTGTTCCAGGGCGACTGACAAGGTATTAAGATGCCCAATTGTAATAGTCTCTGTATATGTGGCCGAATGCCCTCTTTGGCCTCTTTGCTCATTGAATATTGCCGGATCGATATGGGGGTGGCCGAGGATTTTAGGTTTATATTTTTTTTTATTTGTTTTTATTTATTTATTTTTTAATTTATTTATGATAGTCACACACACACAGAGAGAGAGAGAGAGAGGCAGAGACATAGGCAGAGGGAGAAGCAGGCTCCATGCACCGGGAGCCTGACGTGGGATTCGATCCCGGATCTCCAGGATCGCGCCCTGGGCCAAAGGCAGGCGCCAAACCGCTGCGCCACCCAGGGATCCCGGATTTTAGGTTTATAATTATGGGTGGCTGGTTAACAGCTAGTCCCATTCCGGCTGTTTTCACCCAGGCCTGAGGGTAGTTAGTGAGCCATTCAGAATTTAGGGGCTGCACGGACGGTGGAGAGTCCTCGTGCAGCCGGTGTTCATCCTCTGGGCGCACGGTCAATACCTGGAGGGGCTGCCTTTCTGCGCCAGTAATGGTGGCCCCTTTCTGATGAAAATAGATCTGAGCCCCCACTTTTGAAAGAAGGTCTCTGCCTAGGAGGGGGTAGGGGCAGTCTGGGACCAGTAGGAAGGAATGTGTTACTTGCCCAGTGCTCAGGTGGACCTTCCATTCGGTTGTCCATCGATATAACTTGCCTCAGTTGCTCCCTGAACCCAAGATGTTTTGGAGCTCAAGGGTCCTTTTGCCTCAGTTAAAACTGAATGTTGAGCTCCCGTATCAACCAAGAAGGTCACTGGCTGGCCCTTCTTTGGACAATCTTTAACCCAATGTCCTTTTTCCTTGCAGTAGGCACACTGGTCTCGTTCAACCCGTGGTTTTCTTTTGTCTCCCAGGTCCTTTTTTTTTTTTTTTTTTTTTTTTTTTTTTTTTTTTAATTTTTTTTATTTATGATAGGCACACAGTGAGAGAGAGAGAGGCAGAGACACAGGCAGAGGGAGAAGCAGGCTCCATGCACCGGGAGCCGGACGTGGGATTCGATCCCGGGTCTCCAGGATCGCGCCCTGGGCCAAAGGCTGGCGCCAAACCGCTGCGCCACCCAGGGATCCCTGTCTCCCAGGTCCTTACTCTGTCCTGACTTACTCTGCCCTGAGCCCTGTACTATGGTGGCCAGTATCCCAGTCAGTTCTTTATTGCGTTTCTTTTATCTCTTTTATTCCCTCATTCCTCTTGCTCTTTACGGATCCTTTCCTCCCTTTCCTCTGGGGTGTCTTTCTCTCTCTCTTTCTTTTTTTTTTTTCTCTTTCTTTCTTTTTCTCTGTCTCTCTTTCTCTTTCCTCTTTCACTTTCACTTTCTCTCTTTAAGTATACATACGGTAGCCCTCTATTAATCTTTCCAGAAAACCTGCCGGAGCCTCATCTTTTCCCTGCACTATAGCACGTACCTTTGCCAAATTGGTGGGGCATCACCCTGCCCCTCTGAGACCCGCTAGGAGTACCTGGCGATAGAGGCGGAGCCGCTCCCTACCAGCAGCAGTGTAGCAGTCCCAGGTCGGGCGAACCAAGGGGAAAACATCCTCGATTAGTTAGGCAGTTAGGCAGTTAGGCAGTTAGGCAGCTGGGTCGGCCTCCCATCCGCCCCCGGGACGCTTTTCCGAGCTTCAAGGTAGACGCGCTGTCTCTCCTCCGTGGTGAGGAGAGTCTGCAGGAGCTGTTGGCAGGCATCCCAGGTCGGCTGGTGGGTCAACAGAATTGACTCAATTAACCCGGTTAGCGCCTGGGGATCTTGGGAGAAAGTGGGGTTATGAGTTTTCCAGTTGTAAAGGTCAGAGGCAGAGAACGGCCAGGATTGCATCTGGCCGCCCACTGATCGGAGGGGAAGTGCCTGGGAGGTCCAGACGTCTTCCAACTCCCCCTCGCGCTCTCCTCGAAAGCGGAGGCAACTGGAGAGCGGGGGGGTGAAGCGAGGGGTCGCCTCTTTACCCCAGTAGAGTCGGGGGATGGAGCTGAGGGAGCAGAGGGAGAGGTAGGGCGGGGAATAAGGGGAGTGACGCAGGGAGGGGGTGGGGGTCTCGGCCCGGTCCCCCCCTGAGAAGGGGTGAAGCATTTTATCCAGGGGGGTGGGTTTTTAGCGAGATCCTCCCAAACTATGATGTACGGCACCTGATCGAGGTGCCCATTGGGTCCTGGCTGAAAGACCAGGGCCTTCACCTGCAAGATAATACCAATGTTAAAAGTTCCGTCCCTGGGCCACCCGACTTTGAGAGTCGGCCACTCTGAGGAGCAGAAGGTGACCCATTTTTGTCTTCTGACTTCGACCGAAAGATTGTGTGCCCGGCCGGCGACTTCTTTCCAGTGATCTAGAGTGAGGCTTAAAGGGGTGGTTACAGTCTGTCCCATGGGTGTAGAAAAGAGGTGAGCGGTGAGGAGGAGGACAGAGAGAAAGACACAGAACAGACAGACGCACACAGATGACAGGACCGGCACGGCGGATTCAGATGGGAACGGTTGCGAACAACGACCCTCCCTGAAGAGGAGGGAGTGCCGGGCTCCCTCCGTCTTCCAGACCACTCCGGAGTCCGACTCCGGAGCAGGACCAGAAAGACACAGAACAAACAGACACACACGAATGTCAGGACTGGCGCGGCAGATTCAGATGCGAGCGGTCGCGAACAATGACCGTCCCCGAAGAGGAGGGAGTGCCGGGGCTCCGTTCCTCTTCCAGACCACTCCGGAGTCCGACTCCGGAGGGGGACCAGGGGTCTCAGGGCACGTCTGCCTCCCCCGCTGGTCCAAATACAGAGTACAGCGTCCTGCAGGCACAATACAGACCCGGCACAGACCCGGCCAGTCAGACAAACGGACGAGACAAATATGACATTTAGCGAGCTCGGTTTTACCTCCTACCTGTTTTAGGATTGAGCCTGGGGGCGTCTCCGATCCCGGACGAGCCCCCAAATGTTGGACCCTGGCTCACGGGTGCCAACGCGTCCCGGTGGACGCCCCAGAGACTCAGACCCCAGACAGGCAGATGCAACAAGCAAGAGGGTTTATTGAACGTTTGCGCAAATGGGCTCTCTGCCTCAGAGGTGGCAGAGCCCCGATTAGCAATTACAGGCATCTTTTAAAGGCAAAAAAACCGCGGGAGTAGCATAGCATTCGGGTTATGACATGATTGATTTCTTTGAAGGTCAACACGACCATGTTCAGGGACTTTCCCAGTCAGGGCGAGGGGGGGATAGTTTTCTTATCTCGGAAAAACAGAATGTTTTTGTTGCTTGAATTCATGGGAGGCGCCGGGATGAGCTGCCTCAGGGTTAGGCCTGGTCCCACTCACGGGGGCGGGGGTGTGGGGTTTCTTCACGTGGGGTGGACCCACCATTCCCATTTCGGGCCTCATCTCTACACTCTGGCAGGGTAAGAATTATTCATACACGTCCTTCCCTGAAAGGAAAACCACTTCCCGATCCAGGCCACTCTCAGAAGCCGGACACCTGGGGCAGGAGATTCAGGTTAAGCCCACGGGCGGGGAGGTGCAAGAAGTTTTCTCCAGAACCCTCCGAAGCATCTGCACAGAGTTTGTTTGGGGTTGCTGTGCCTAAACCCGTCCCCCTACCCTGCTGAGAGGGAAGCGGGTGATGCCAGGGTACCCTGGCCGGAACTACTTGGCAGAGCCAGCTGCCCCTGCCCACCCTGTCCCTAGTTCTCCAGTCTGTCCACTAGTGCCTCCTCCTCCAAACTTCCTGATTAGCATGGATTTGCCCGCCCCGCTGGGGCTCAGCACTGGGCCTGCGGGAGCTTCAGGCCCACGGGAATCCTATTCTTGGTCCTCCAGAAAGGTGGCTGGACTTCTCGTGACCGGTGGCCTGCTGGGCCTTCAGGGGACGTGATGCCACCATGTGGGTGACACTCGGGCAAAGTGGCATGTCTCTGGCTAGGGGGCTGCTTGCATTCCGTGGCCTGGTGGCTGAGCTCACGACCCCGGGCCGCCGGCTCTGACTGCAGGCCCCAGAGAAGTCCGAGGCCAGGTGCTGAGGTTCCTCACCTGGTGCATTCCCGGTGCATCAGCTACATCAATGGCGGATCTTGCCAGCAGCCACGGCAGGCTGGGGCACCAAAGGGGCTTGGCCTGTGGGGATGGAAGCTGACTGGGGCTCGGGCGCTGGGCTCTCGCTAGAGTGGGCGGGACAGTGGCGGGGTTTGGAAACAACCTTCAATAAGAAGGCCTCTGTGGGGAAGTGTGCACCGCGGACTGGCAGGTAAGGTTCAAAGAGGCCCCGCCAGCGTCTCATCCATTTCTCCGGCTCTAGCAGGTCAGTGGCACGATGCAAGGTGCAGGGACGCACTCTGGGCTACCACCTTCGGCCCAGCACAGGTCCTCAGAAATGGTCGGGGGGCCATGTTGCTGGGATGGACCTCACTGCCAGGTCCCCAGAGGGCCGGGCCCACTGTGCTCCCCGAGACTCCGAGCAAAGGAGCCTCCTCCTCCCCAGGGTGGTCCTGGCAAAAAGGCCAAGCTACTCTTCGGGAATCCCCGCTCCTCCGGCACCCAGGATGCACGGGGGCACAACGAGGGAAGTGGGGGCCCCGGACCTCCATCAGGAGGGTCCTCATGGGGTTCGACCCGAGACTAGGCCAGAGGCAGCCCCAGTCTTCCCGGACCCCCTGTGGATGGCCACAGGGAGGCCGGAGGCCCCTCCTATGTCTCCCACCCTGGTCTGGACTCAGTGTTTTTCCCGAGTTTGGTGGGACAGCGGGGGCTGAGCCCAGCGGTGGGGGGGGGGGGGGCGTGAGCCTAGGTACCAAGGATGGTACATCCACCAGAGGAGCTAAACTAGCCCCAGGTCAGTCCTGTTGGCATTGCCCACTCCTGCTGGTCACAGTCCCACAGCTAGTGGGGTGGGGACCTCCCGGGAAACCTAGCAGAGCCCCAAAATGACCTCGAACAGACCAAAGTTGGGAAGGACAGATGGCTCCGGATAGAACCTGATAAAACTGGGAGGCGTCCCACCCTGTGTGAGGGACCGAGCTGAGTCCTCTTCCAAATTGCTCTGGTGTAGGCCTAAGCCCCGGGGCCACTGGATGTGCCGAGAGGGACCCTAGGGAGGGAGGTGGTTGACCGAGGCCATGTGGGTCATCGGCCCTTACCAGCAGCACTAGCGTCTATAGGAAAAGCGGAGGACACGTGAACATCTACCTCCCCGCCACACCTGCACAAAGAGGCGAGGCCATGGGAGGGACCCATTGACACGAAGGCCTTCTCCAAGCCGGGACGAGAGGTTTGCCCACCCTGGAAACCAAATGTGTAACCCCTGGTTCTTAGACTTGGAGCCTCCAGACCTGCAAGAACATGAGGAGCTGGGGGACTCGGCCAGCTTCCCACACAGCAGAGCCCAAGCAGCCCGGAGCTCAAGAGGGGAACCCACGCCTCGCTTCGCACCAGAAGACCCGGGGCCCGGAAAAGTTGTGACCATCTGTCCCCAATGTCACACAGCAGATGTTCCCTGGCCAAGGAGGAAGGAGCACGGTCCTCGACCCTCGGAGCCCACGTGTGAGTTTTCAAAGAGCTGGAAGTCAAGCAGCCCACTCCCACATGCCCGAGCGCATGTGCTCTGACTGCCAGGACAAAAGTCATGGGTTCCCTCCCAGTTCTGAAGCCCGGGAGTCAAAGGGTATGGTGCCGGCAGGGTCGCGACCTCTCTGTTCCTCCCATGGGTGGCCCCACTCTTGCTGCCTCTGCATATGGGCCCCCTGCTTGTGCATGCCGTAGGCGAGTCGCCTTCCCCACATCCCCACCTACTCTTCCTGAGGACACCATCCATATGGCTTTAGAGGTCACGTTCACTGGCTCTGCCCAAACCCCGTCAGCACTTGGAAGGCCCAAAGTCCAGCAACACACACACTCGGAGGTGCGGGCGTATGGTGGCAACACGTGAATCTGGGAGGCATGGCGATTCGGTCCCTAACAATGACCAGTGGACATCCCGGGAGTCAATAGAAAACTGGCAAATGCTTTGAAATGAACAAAAACTTCAGCAAGCATGTTGAAACTTACGGGTTGAGGCCAAAGCAGCTCGGAGAATTCTCCAGCTATAAAGGCCCAACAACACAAACACAAACCCCACACACCTAGCCCTCAACACCAGGAAGCTGGCCAGAGAGCAAAGCGAACCCTAAGCAGGCACAAGGAAGGCAGTGAGAGAGAACAGAGTGCACAGAGGTGAAACAGAACAGAGAGACAACAGGGCGCCCGGCTGGCTCCGTCGGGGGAGCGCAGCTCTGACACTGCAGCCCCACATAAATGCCTTACAAAGACAAAGGAAATACAAAAGATTGAGGTGAACAAATGTTTGTTCTCTGAAAAGATCAAGAGACGTGAACCACCTTTAGCTAGACTCACCGAGAGAGAAAGAGCATTCGAATTACTCCCAATCAGTCTTAAAGGTCGCGCACCCCTGTGGATCCTGGGGTGTGGCATCTAGAATAGGCTGAATGACAAAACGGGTTGACAAGATGGGCTAGTGTCATGGGTTCAGGCAAAGGGAAGAAAGACCCGATGGCGGAAGGCCGGGGATTTATTAGGACACTGAAACCATTCGGTGCCACCCTGTCCCTGTGGCTCTCCGGTGTCACATGCTTGTCTAAACCCAGAGAGCACACACACGAGAGTGTACCTTCGGGGACGCACAGCGGATGCACATGCACACAAATCACGGTGACCATCAATGCAATCCTAGGGAGGCTCACAGCCTGTCCCAGGAACCCAATCCTGGCACGAGTATCACAAACCTGTGACGCACCCTCACAGGAGGGGCCGGGGGGGTGCTTACCTAAGGAGCTTTGGAGGCAGGGGACTCTGGGGGACTAAAGGCCCAGGGGATGACATAATCATGGGGTTCCAGGCAATGGAGCTACTCCCCGAGATGGTGTACACAGGTGAACACCACTAACACTCCTCAACAAAAACACCCGAATGGACAAGTAGGCAAATAGTGGCCATTTGTGGGACCCAGGTTTCTCACTGTTGAAAGGGGTGATTACTTATCAACCAGGGCAGGAACCTACAAGCATCCGGTGGGAATGGATGTGAGTAGGGGTCATCAGTAAGAGGCCACGAGAAGCTTCTTGTAGAAACAGTAGATCACAGCACAGGAAAATGTGTCGGGACACAGGTGGACACAGGGCTGAGGAATGTGTATAGGTTTCCCCGCTCTGTCAGTCGACACAGCCAAGAAGTAGTAACACCCCAGTCACAAGGAGCGCACTCAGCAGGCACATATTGGCTTCCAAAACCATTCATGGAGGACAGGAAGCAGGACCCTTAGATGTCAGGATGATTCTGGGACTGGGGCAGGAGATACGGACATGAGCGACTAACAGAACGTCACGTTCCCCCCACGTTCTTGTCTTCTATTCCAACACCCTGGCCACACCCCAAACACATCGAACACTTCTGTGGGCTTTCCCTCCCCCACCCCTCGCACCAAGCAATTCTCTACAACACCAGCTGGGTGTCCCGATTCCATTATTGGTTCGCTTCCCACACTCTCTACCAGGAGACAGCACCACACCCCATCGATCAGGGTCTCAGGCCCACAAGACCGTCACCCAACATCGATGCCAGTCCCAGGTAGCAGGTCCTCAGGTTCCCCACGGCTCTGCCTGAGAGGGCTACAAATCAGAGGTTCCCTCAGCCTTCCCACCGTGGAGCTGACCATTTGCTAGAACAGGTCAAGGAACTCAGAGGAACATGTTTACTCTTCTAGTAGAGGGCAGGAGCGGCCAGGTGAAGACAACACTGAGGGGAGGTCTGGGAGGATCCCGAGCACAGGCCCACCTGTGCCCGAGGACTTGGGTGGCACCACTCTCCTGGAATGTAGAGGAAGCCTGGAAGCCCCCAAACCCCATTAATATTGGGATTTCATGGAGGCTTCCTCGTGCTGTCATGACTGATTATTGATTGCTTGTCCAGGGCCTCTCATGCTCTGGAGAATGGGGGGATGGTGCTGAACGTTCCAACTGTCTAATCATGGTTAGTCTCCCTGGCCAGCAATCCCCATCCAGGTTCATCCGGAGCCCCCCTCGGGGCCCCTGATTAAGACAAAAGGTGCCCCTCGTGCTCCTATAGCTTGAGAGCTGACAAGGGCTTAGGAGCCCTGTGTCAAAGCACAGGTCAAGAACTACATGGTAGGGCAAAAGAGCCTCCTAGCACCCCCGTGGACAAGGGCTTGAGGAGCCTGTGTCAGGAAGCAGGGGAAGACACCTGTGCAATGGAGAAAAAGACAGAGATGGAGAGAGAGTCAGACATAATATAGACACAGAGATCTATAAATCTAGAAATCCATATATTCTAATTTCCCAAGGAGCCTGGAGCATCTGGAGCATCTTGTGGTGCCTCCAAGTAGGGACCTGGTTACAAAGAAACAAAAAACCAATAAACAAAACAAAACTCCAATCCAACTACATTGTTCATCAAAGGGAAACTGAGACACCCTCCAAAGAGTGACACGGGAGCAGCTGACTGAACAAATAAAGTCATTTAGGAATGTAACCTACAACTCAAAGAAACATCCTGAGTCCCTAGCGAGAGAAGTACGTGATGGATGGGAAAGGAATAAATGTATGGGAGTAGAGAAATTTGCTCTACGGGAACACTCCAGAGAACCAGGGTAGATACCTGCCCTCAAAGAGGGGGAGCATCGTCCCTCACCCCAGAGGTGAGCTGTGCAGTGACCTCCTGCCACACAGGACAATGTGGAACAGGCACGTCCAAGAGTCACTTTGCATTGGGGACACCTGACCGCCTCTGCCTCCCCCACAAGGTCAAGGTCTTCATGGACAGAGGCAAACCCTCCTCCTAATCTGTCCTCACCCTCCCGATGGCGTGCTACGAATGCACTTTTCCTCTGTGCTCTTCCTCTCGGGAAGCTGCAGCCTCCCTCTAAGCCTGGAGAAATCTCTCCAAATCCAGGTGACAGACATCCTACCGCGCCTGCGACCAGACTTCTCAGAAATGGCAAGCTCATCAACACCAGCATCCAAGAGACTCCCGCAGCCAAGGGGAGGGCTAGGGAGACGCCGCGAACACCCGCTGGGGTGGGGCACCCTGGATGGGATGCTGGAATTGAATCACGCACAGCAAGCAGAAAACGGAGGCAATCTGAGGACCTGGTGACCTTGAGCTCATACTATCCCAAGGAAGAGAGCTCTCCAGTCGTACCTCCTGACCCAAGATCTGCGATGCTAGTACCAGGGGAACAGGGGCGGCAGGGTCCGGAGACTCTGTGCAAGGCGAGCACACTTTCTGTGCAAACGAGACTCTCCGACATCAAGTCCACGGAAATGTACAGAACTCAATGGGTGATGAACACGTTTTAAAAAGCAAGAGCCGAAGCCAACACACACACGGACAGGGTGGCAGGACTCATAAGGATCTGCAGGGTGACTCCAGCCTTCTGTCCCCCAGGCGGCTCATTGCTGGACCCTGCTGCCACTCTGGCCTCCTCTGCATCGTGCACAACTCAGGACACATTCCCTCCACACAGGCCCTGGCCTGGTGACAACCCACCTCACTCCTGCTCAGCCAGACTGCCACAGGGGCACCCTCGGGGCCCAGGTCCATTGGCAGCCTCCACGTGGGGGTCCCAAGGGGCCTTCCCAGCACAGAGGTGTCCCTGTCGCCTGCGTCCACACAGAGCTCCTCGCCAACCTCACCAGTGGAAGAAGCCCCCGTGGGCCCCGCTGGCCTCTGAGGCCTCGTCCGAAGAGCCCACGGACAGCAAGGTCTCCTCCGGCCCTGCCCTAGCTGACGGGTGCTGGGCCGGTGCTGTCCTCAGCCAGGGCGTCTTGAGGACCCAGTTCAGCACCCCATGAGCCACCTGCTGACTAGTTGTGTCCCTGCAACCTGGAATAAACCAGATGCTCAGGAGGGGCCCGTTCAGGGAAGGGGGCATCAGAGCATCCCTGGGAATGCAGTGGTGCAGGCGTCGTCCTCACAGCCTTCAGCTGGACCAAACGGTGCTCCCAGAGCTCCGGGCAGAGTGTCCTCAGCAGGACAGGCAGCCCAGGGATGTTAGAGGCTGGCCCAGCCCGCGGGACTCTCCGTGTCCCGTCCAGGGGCCAGACAGTCATGCTAGCCGGCTCCAGGCAACAGGTACCAAGTTTGCTCACTTGTGACCTGGGAGGGTAACGGGCCTGGGTAACACATCCTCAGCGGGAGAGCAGGACCTCCCTCCGTCCCGGGCCGGGGGATCAGAAGACGAGCATTGCCTGGTTCCCAATTTCCACACCAGGGGAAAGCAGGCTTGAGACAAATGCTAATGACCCCGGGGTCTGTGGATGCCATTGTGGATCAGGCCTTGTATGTCCGGGCGTCACCATGCCCAACACACAGCAATGTTTGACCTTGAAGGGAGACTATGCCAGTGTCACCATTGTGACCGTATGACCGTGCACAGGGTCAGCCTTGTGGAGCGTCCATCGGGGGCAGTGGGATCCGTACAACGCCCCATCCTGCTGAGTGCCCGCCAAAGGCGAAGCCTGGTGGCGTGGGCCTCAGGGTCTTCCCTGCCATCAGTAGGAGTCCAGCTGTCCTCTGGCGAGGACATCGTGCCAACGCTCCACTTCCCATGATTGGGGGACCATGGGAGTGCCAGGCACTGATGCCACCAGCAGCCTAATATGGGCCACCACCCACACGGTCTCTTAGTGCCTCGGGGTCACCATCATTCCTACTTGGATGCGAGGCCCCAGGGCTGCGTGGGGGCAGGACCGAGTGTGTGAGGAGGGAGAGGATCGCACACATACGGGGCTGGAGGAGCTGTGACTCCTTGAGGGTCGCCCTGGCGTTCAGACTTGACTCTGGCCCATTCTGGCCCCTTTTCTACCAGCTGATTGGGGCCCCACATCGTCCCGCAGGCTCACTGCCCTGGGAAAGCCGCACATCAGCCACCCAGCAGGCCAGCAGGTCAATACGCCACCCTGGGGGTCTCAGGACCCGCACTGCATCCACACAGGGGATGGTCCCTGGGATTCTTGGCACAACCCCTCTCTCTGGGGGTGGGGCCAGCTTGGCTTGGCCAGCTCCGGGCCTGAGGACAGGCAGGGAGGCTCAGGACGACCCCAGGAATGACCTCAGTGCAGGTGCAGGACAGGCAGGTGGAGGCCACATAACAGGTCAGAGACCAGCCAAGGGGGTGCATTCAGAGCAGGCTTGGCCATCGCTGGGCACGGGGCCTCCTGAGGAGCAGGGCCGTGGCCAAGGCACTTCCTGGGAGGGCTGTCAGGGCACCGATCAGGGCATTAGGAAAAAATTAGGACTTCCTGCAGAGGACAGGGGACCTCGCGCATAATCCACCGTGGCCTGGTGACAACTGCCAGACACCTGGCCGCTGTGTGTGATGGCAGACATTGTGGAACAGGAGTTGGCACCTCGGAGATGCTTGCTCCCCAAGGACCCTAGTGCTGGTGCTCGGGCATCCTGAGTGCTGTACGCCAGCAGTCCATGGTGGCCTGTATCAAACCCCGGGCCCCAGCAGTCAATTCCCTCCCGGGAGAGCATGCAGGGTCCCCGCATCCAACTGCAACTGTCCCACAGGGCCTGCTCCTGGGACTTGTGCCAAGGCCACCAGCCTCAGGATGACGGGTACTCCTCCTTCCCCTCTTGTGGGGTGGCCAACCTTCTGCACAGCCTGTATCCTGGGGACCCAAGGCCCTCCTACTCGGTTGCCTGCAAAATCCTCATGTGAGCCTGTGGGGGAGCATCCCGGTGGCCACTGCTGTCACCCACTACACTTTCCTCTGCTCAAACAGCCCGATTCAGGACCCTAGGGTCCCAGGCAGCTCTGGGGATGCCAGAGAAGTCCACACTCCCTCCCTGGCTCAGCCACAGAAAGCTAACCTGGCAGGGGCCTTCACGAGGACATCAGCTTCACGGAGCAGTGGCTATTACCCAGAAGTTCTCTGACAAAAACCACCAGGCACAGTATCCATGGTCACCAGGCTAGGAGTGTCATTTACCGGCCCCTAGGATGTGCACTGCGGGCGTGGCCTGGTCAGCACCCCCAGGAGCACAAGTAGGCAGAGAGGGGATCCCCATCTGGGGACCCTCACAGCAAGATGAGTGCCTGTGAGCAGCAGCACTGGGGAGGGAGCGGTTGTCAGTGGGGAGACAGGACCAAGCCCCAAGGTCTGCAGGCTGAGGCCACGGTCAGGAGAGACAGGGCAGGGCGGGCAGCAGGGGCCGTGGGGGCTGCCGGCTGGGCCCCTGGAACAGAACGCCCCAATCCCAACCTGGCCATCAGGCTGCAGGCTGCAGGCCTCCTGAATGAGCCTCGTGCGGGACCTGAGGGGATTAATGGCCGGGTTTCAGGGACCCGAGGGTCATGTGGCAGGAAGGACTGCCCACTGGCCCTCTCTGTGGGGCACAGAGGCTCGTATACAGAATGATCCCAAGTGCCCACCGGCTGTGGGGCAGGTGCTTCCTTTTTTCTTTAATAATAAATTTATTTTTTATTGGTGTTCAATTTGCCGACATACAGAATAAGACCCCGTGCTCAACCCGTCAAGTACCCTCCTTAGTGCCCGTCACGCAGTCACCACCACCCCCCGTGCTTCTCCCCTTCCAACACCCCTAGTTCTTTTACCAGAGTTAGGAGTCTCTACAGAATGCCCCCAAGTGCCCACCGGCTGTGGGTCGGGTGCTTCCAAGGCAGGATCACAACTGATTGTCACTACTTTGCACACTCACGTAGCTGGTGTTTCAGGGGCATCGATCCCTCCTCAATCCTAGCACCTTGCTGCACATCCTGTGGCAGGAACCTCGAAAATCTCCACAGGCTGACAATGTGCTCTTTCCCCTGATGCACTGCCACCTGCCAGTCTCTACTACTGTCCTATTTCAGGATAGACCGGCACACGGGACCACTGGCGACTGAGGACCGATAGTGGTTGGGAGAAGGTCCAGCATTACTGTAACGTCCACCACCACACCCGTCCTAAGAATTTGCTGTTCCCGTGACATATCCCAGGATGGGAGAGCAAGGCGAACCGAAGAGAAACACAACAGAATGAGCTGTCTGCACACGACCCTCCCAGACTACATAGGATTCAATGGCCGAGACACCAGGGCAGGCTTCTTGCCCTGCTGGGGGCAACTCAGAGCTCCCACAATTCCAGGAAAGCTCAGGGCTGGAAGGCCAGCACAGGTCTCAGGGCACCCTACCCACATTCCTTCGGGACATTGGTCGCTTGACACAGTCACCGAAGGCGGCATGACAAAAGGTCCCTAGTGACCTCACTGCTCACACACAGGGCCTTGCAGGTAGAAGAGCTCAGCCATTGTGTGGCCGTGAGGGAGCCGCCGGCAGGGATCCTTGGCCTCAGACAGGACCCTTCGCTCCCATTCCTGAAAATCCATGTGAATGCAAGAGCGCACATCGACTTTACTATGGAAAAATTGGCACACGGAAAGGGTAAGAAGCGAAAGTGAACAAGGTTTATTTTCCTATTTCCACACTTCAGCACTTGCCTGCTGCACTCTTGGCCTTTCCAACAGATTCCAATGCCATTGCCCTGTGATTTCATCCAGTACCCAAACAGGGAGGGAGGGTCTCCTAACTTGTATCCAGGACATGACAGAACACTTAAATCTTGAACAGGGGAAGTATGAACACGACGGGGTGCGTGTCACTCACACACACTGGGCTGCGGGAACCTTCTATCTCAAGGAACAAACATGGGGAGCTTCCTCAAAGAAACCAAAATCTGGATGTCGGGGTCATCGCAGAGTCCAGGCCCCCAGAGAGGCTCTTGGCCCTGATTTCCCCCAACCTGCCCTGGCCCCTAAATCCTGAGATCGCCCAGGTCTTCCGCTTTACACACCGAACAGGACAACGCCGGGAGGAAGCATCTCAGCCCCAAAAAAGCTTGGAAAGGGCCTGGCCACCCCTGGAGCTGCGGTCCCCTCTCCCTTATCTCATAATTTTCTCTCACAGGACCAGGGAGGACCCCAGGTTGTTGCTACCGACCTGGAGCATGTAGTTCATGACCTGCAACTTGCTGGTTTCCTCGGAGGCCCTGGGCCCCCACAGGAACTCGTTGCAGGCAGGGTCACTGCCCGCCACCTGCCGACACTCCAGGTAGCCTTCCTGCACCCAGACATTGGTGAGGAGGTCCCTGGGCTCCCCATAGACGATGTGTTCTTGGCCATCGTACACCCCTATGACCCCCAGAGCCTCCCACACCTCCTCCTCGGGAACACACCCATCCTGCAGGAGGATTAACCCCAGGACCAGCCCCAGGAGGCCGGTCTTGGGCAGGGCCCACTGATCGCTCAGCATCCCATCCCAGGTGAGGCCCAGGATGGGGTTGAGGACGTAGGAGTGCTCGCTGGGATCCACCTCAATCACATCTAGGCCAAAGACCAGCCGCAAGTAGATGGACGCTTGGCTCAAGATGGCGGGGAAGTCGTCCTGGTATTCTGGGGTGAAGACCTCCAGCATCTCTGCCTTGCTGGTGGGCTGTTTGTTGCGATACTTGAGGAGTAGGAACATCACCAGCGCAGCCGACTTCATGTGGAAACTGCCCTCCACCAAGGGCTCCTCATCTCGCGCCTCCCCTGGGCCGCTGGGTCCAGGCGGCTCGGGCTGGGCAAGGCCACCAGCTGCCCCATCACTTGGGGAGGGTTCGGCACTTTGAGACCCCTGGGGAGCACTCAGGGCCCCTGGAGCAGCAGACCCCTCCTCTGGGGGGCCAAAGGACATGCCAGAGAAGGACAAGGAAGGGGAAGATGAGGAGGACCAGGAGGAGGAGGATAGAGAGAGATGAGATAGGTGGTATGGGGGAGATGGGGTAGAGGGGGGAGGTGGAGCCTCCTCCTCCCCTTCCTCCTCCTCCTCAGCCCCAGCCAGCTGGGCATCCACCAGGCCCTGGGCTTCCTCTAGGTCTTCTCCCTGCTTCCAAAGCTCGCTGCTCTTCGCTAGGGGCATGGTGTCAGATTCGGGCTGAACCTGAAGAGAGAGGAGGGAGAGCTTGTCAAGGGGCAGCCCGGCCAAGACACCCCGAGGTGCCAGGGCTGACAGGGTTCCATGCCGGGCTCCTCTGCAGAGGGCTCCCCTGTGTTGGGCTGGTAGAACCCCTGACACCAGGCTCAGAGAGAGCATGCACCTCACCTGGACAAGTGGCTCTGGCCCGTGCCTCCTCTGCTCTGTGTCCTGAGGGACCCGCGCCTCAGACCGAGGCCTCCGCTGCCAGTTCTTGAAGTCCCTGCATGAGGGATGGAGGAGGCGCCTCAGGATGCAGACTGCCAGCCCAGCCCTGGGGCCCAGTATGGACAGGACGGCTGGCTCCCACTCTGGGATGTCCCTTGTAGTCCAGGTGGGATGGTCCCTGCTTGGGCCTCTCAAGGGTCTGCCCCGGCCCTGTCCTTCTCAGGCCAAATGTCCCTGCAAGAACACAGGGCCCCAGCCCTGGGCCAGCTCCTGTTTCCATCTGGACTAGGATGGGGCGTCTCTCGCTCTTCTCCTGGACCCCACGTAACCTTGGGAAGACTTCCCAGCTAGCCCTGATGCCACTCTCCTTGCCCTTCCTTGCAAGGGCCCCTGACACGACCCCTCACCAGCCAAAGTCCAGAGAAATCAGTCAGCCCACCCGTCCTGCCTCTCCCCATGGCCCACACAAGCGGTCTGGGCGGCCTGGTCCCTAGGGATCCTGCTGTGGGAGGCATCCCCTCATTTCTCACTTCGATCCCCACCAGGTCCTAGACCAGGGCCAGGGCAGGACACCCGCCTCCTCTGCTGACCTGAGTCTAGACCTTCAGGCCTTGGCCCTCCCTTCCCTGACCCCAGGGATCTGAAGAGGAGAAGGGGCTCCTTGGGACAGGCCCCACCCCGGTTTCCCATCCCAGGGCTACCAGGGAGGGTACCCAGATATCTGGACAATCCCCTCCTGTGCCTGAGGGCTGGCTTAGGAGCCACTCACCCCTTCAATGTGGGGTGGGCGAGGGTCCCCACACTGACTCCTGGCCGGCCCTGAGATTCCTGGGCATCTACCCCCCAGGTGGGCTTGCTCACAAGCTCTTACTGGGACCTCTCCCAGTGGGGTCCTCGCCTCCTTGAGAATTGGGAGAGGAGCAGGAGGAGGTACCCTGTCATGTCCTGTGTCCCCATCCAGGCAGATCACAGACAGAAACCCCCCAAGACTCCCAGCAAGATCAAGAAGGGCTGGCCTGTTGCCCGGCCCCTATGTCCCAGGGGTTCATGCCCTCAGGCTCCCAAGAGTGTCCTCTGCATTATCCTGCAGGGCCTGCTCTTCCTCCGGGCCCCCAACCTCCCATAGAGGACACGTGCCCCTCACACCAAGACCATACCAACCCCAGGTCAGCCCACCTTCCTGCGCCCACCCGCCACAGGGACAAGTGAGCATGACACTGAGGGCCAGCGCTATCCCATCCTCTGTGGGCAGCCACAGGGCAGGGCCCCACTCCACTGCACTGGCTTCTTTGCTCATGGGCGTGGTGGGGCCAGCCAGGCCGTCCCCAGGGTCCTCACCCTGATTCCCTGCAGGCTGTGTGCCCTCCAAACACACCCTCTCCAACCACCCCCAAGGCCCTGCTCCACTGAAGCACAAGCCCTCAGGCACTAACACCCACACGTGGACATCAGGATGGCAGCATGGGCTCATCTTGCACGGGGGCCTCCTTCCTCCCTGGACTGCATGTGCTGGTGCCCAAGGTCCTTCAGTCCTCACTGTGGTCCTCACCTTCAATCCCCTCAAGCCCCAGGTCAGCCCTGGGCGGGCTACAACCCCGCTCCATCCACCAAGCCCCCAGGCTCTAGGAGACTTAGCTGGAAAGCCAGAAAATGCCCCAGGTGGTCATCAGGCCCCGCGTGCTCCCAGGACCCAGTCTAGTCTGTGTCCCTAGGGCTGTAGTGCCCCTGTGAACTTCGCCTTGGCTGCCAGCCACACGGGGGCCATTGTCCCCAACCCCACCCGACCCCACCGACCCCCACACCCTGGAGGCAATGCTCCTGCCCAGTGGCCACAGTGTGGGAGGCCCCGTCGCACCAGACGCCACACAGCTTCGGACTTGTCCACCCCCCGGCAGCCGCCCGAGGCTGAAGCAGGGCAGGGTCGCAGTGATGGGGGCTCACGGGGAATTCACTCCCTCGGGAGTCTCAGTCCCTCGGAGGTCCTCGCCTCCACCCATAGCAGACCCCGGGCCCCTCGGGAAGCCTTCCAGAGGCTGGGCCGCTAACACCAAGGCCCTCCCCTCCGCCCGGACTGCAATGGAGACAGGGAGTGACCGTCTTTCCATCAAGACCGCAACCCAGCCCGGGGACTTCCCAGGGCTCACAGAGGGGGCTGAGCTGGGGGGCGGGGGACAGGCTCCCTGGGCCCCTCTTCCCCACCCCTGCTGGCGGGGCTCCCTGGGCACCTGGGCCTCTGCCGGTCTCCACTCGGCCTGCCTCCCAGGACTGACTGTGGACTGGGGTGCGGGGTCCCTCCGTCCTCCATGGGAATCCTCACCAGGAACCCAGCATGACCTGGGCCCACCCTCTGCCCCCTCAGGGAGGCCCTGCTCTGAACACCAGCCCCCTGGTCTCTCAGAGCCCGGATGCGGAAGTGGGGCCTCACCACGTGTTCCCATCCCCCCACCACGACCTACCCTGGACTAACTCTGGGCTGGGGTGCGGGGTCCCCCGGGCCTCGTCCGCATCCTCCCCGGGATTCCCAGCAGCACCCGGGGCCCTCCCCTCTGGGCACATGTCCTAGGCCCTGCTCCTGATGCCAGGGGCCCCCAGTGTCTCGGGAGGCCCGGATATGGAAGTCTGAGCACCCATATCCCACGGAGGGCAAGTCCCTATCCCCCGGGGGGCCTCACAGCCCTTGTGACCCTCCAACAGGTTCACCTCTGTCCCGCTCAGGGTCCATCGCTCAGTCCCCATAGCCCCGGGACCCTCCCTCCGCCCCCCTCAGCGTCTGCTCCCGCCACACCAGGCCCCAGGCTCTCGGATACCCAGATGTGCCAGGCCTGCCGCACCCACCACCACCATCCGGCCCCATCCCGCTCCTCCGCGACCTTCCCGGGCTGACCGTGGGACCTGAGCTCCGCCAGGTCCCCTCTGTCCCCCTCAGGGTCCATCCCCGCCTCCCTTTAGCCCCTGGGCCCTCCGTCCGCCCCCCCTCAGCGTCTGCTCCCGCCACACCAGGCCTCAGGCTCTCGGGTACCCGGATGTGCCAGGCCTGCCGCACCCGCCGCCACCACCATCCAGCCCCATCCCGCTCCTCGGCCTTCCCAGGCTCACCGTGGGCCCTGCCCTCCGCCGGGTCCCCTCTATCATGGGCTCTTGGGTCCCCTCTGTCCTGGGCTCCCGCCCCCACCGTCACTCCCTGTGTCCCTACCCCCCTCAGGCCACTGCCCCAGGCCCCATCATCCAGGCCTCAGCTCAACGCTGGGCCCCGCCTTCCCCCAGTGGTCTCTCAGGGTTCCTGACAGGCCCCACCCCCCCACACCCCGCCGCCCTCCGGGGCCCCTCCCCGCCCTCCGGGGCCCCTCCCGGGGCTACCTGCTGCCTGGCTGCCGCCGCCCGGGCCTGGCCTCCGTCCAGGGGACCCCACTGCGACCCCCCACACGAGGCACTCCGCTCTCTCAGACCTCCGCGGCGGAAGTCGGCCCACGTCACATCCGGACCCCGTGCCAGGGTCCCTAAGGGCTGATTGCACGTCCGCTGGAGATGGGCTCCGCGGGGCGGTGGTAGGAGGACCCGTGTGGGAGGCTCCCTGGGTCCCCTCGCGGGGCCTCCCTCCCTGGACTCGCGAGATCTGCCTATTTTCCCATATTTATGTGTTTAATAAGTCAAATTCTTTTCTCAGTACAGACACATGGGCACTTGTATTACACTTTGGGTTAAAATCCAACACCATTCTATATATTTGTGTTGTTTAACTTGTTCCAGGTTTGGCCACTGGGCGCTCTTCCTGTTAGCTCCCTCTGTGTATACCTTCCTCACACCCCTGGAAATGTTTTCATTGGTTTGTTTTTATGTAATTGTTTTTTTTTAGCATTTCTTTATTTTCAGGCACTACAACTTGCTTCAGGCTCATCTTGCGTATTTCCCTGTCCCATTTCTAGAATCAACAATTTTTCCATGGAGCCCTTGTTCCATTTACTATAGAATAGTATGGGAAACCTAGGTCTGTGCACTAAGTACGCACATTGCATCTGTGGTCATTGCTCCCAGGGCTCCTTGGCTGACAAGGAAGAAATTGCATGTGTGTTCACGACCCTGTGTGTATTCACATATGTATACAAATTTTAGATGTAATCATCTATATGTGTATTAAGCTACAGAAGAGTTTTTACTGGTGTTTTTGGCTGTGATCCACCACCACCTAGATCACTATAGCTTCCTCCTCTACAGTGAAAAACCTTGATATTTGGAAGTTGTTTATATGTCAGTGTCCTGTTATCCCTGCTGGGTAGCCCCCAGGGCTTGGTAATCTCTGAAGGAGCTACTGAAACAGAATTCGTGGATGTGCAAAGCAGCACTTCAGTTCGAAAACTCCCTGGAACCTCATCAAAGTTATGCCTGCCCTCTAGCCTCTGGACTCTGATAAGGCTACCTGGCTCCTGTCTATGGAGCTCTCGAAAGGTCAAGAGTACCCGTTATTTGAGTGTCTGAACTGATGAACAATTCGACTTCTGATGCTTTTGGGGGTTGAGATCACCTGTAACTAAGTTTGGTCTTCCTTATCTGTCTGGAAAGTCTTTCTTTCTTACAAGAGCATGAGCTACAGGGTAAGCTGGACCCCAAGATGAGACTTTTGTTTCCTCACCTTTATTTAGCTTTATGACTCAGGGCATGTTATATGAGCTTTTGGTGCCTCAGTGCTTTTTCTCTATTCTGTATTTGAATAGTCACTGGGAAGCTCCTCGAGGCTGGGAATTAGACTCTACCCAGAGGAAGGTCAGGATAGCTGGATGAAAAACAGACACCCCTCAGATTCGACAGCCAAAAAACCTGTATATGTTATTCATCCTTAAAAGTAACTTATATAATAATACACATTCTCCAGTGAGTGTTGGAAAGCCTAATTAGAAACTGTGAAATGTGCCCAAGTTCTCAGATTAAAGGTGATACATCATGGGAAATCATGAGTTGATACTTTGATTGATTATGATCAATCAAGTAATAATGATACTCTCAAGCTGTTCCTTAAATAAATAGCATAAAATTGCCTATTTCAAACTCTGCTATTGTGCAAAGTGTGACATATTAATATTGTGCAAAGATTTCCATAGTATTATTATTGTGTAAAGTTTTATTACTGTAAAATATTATGAAAATAATATTTATTATTTATATAATAATATAAATAATATAATTATAATATAATGATACATAATTATAATATATAATTATATAGGGAATTATATATAAGTTAATAATAAATATAAATACATAATTATAATATCAATAATATAATTGATATAAGAACAATGAGATTATTCCGTAAAGTTTTCCATATTGTGTAAAGTTTTCCATATTAATACTTGAAGAATACTGAAGGTATTGCTGTAATAACAAAAACTCTCAAAATGGCTGGAAATGAACACAGTATACTAGGTCACCTTCTGTGATGTGGTGTAGTGTGGTATGGCCTAACACAAACTAAAAGAACACCTATAAAGACTGGGATTTTAATTTTGATTCCATACATTGAAGGAAACTTCCACCAAATCACTAGGTGACAACTAAGCAAAGCTGGTTTGTTGAAAAGATAAAAAATACTGACAAACATTTAGTAAGACAGAGAGAATAAAGAAGACTCAACTCCTGAAATAATCTTTTATTTAAAGAGGATTTTATTTATTTATTTATTTATTTATTTATTTATTTATTATTGATTGATTGATTGATTTTTGAGAGAGGCAGAGACATAGGCAGAGGGAGAAGCAGGCTCCCTGCGGGGAGCCTGATGTAGGACAGGACCCGGGGATCATGCCCTGAGCCAAAGGCAGATGCTGAAGCCCTGAGCCACCCAGGCGCCCCAGTATTATTGGTCTTAAGGAAACAAAACGGATTGTAAGAGAGTACTCTCAACAATTATGCTCCAAGAAATTATATAACCTAAATGAACTGGATACATTTTAAAAAACATAAACAACCAAAAGTAACTCAAGAAGAAAAGATTATTCAAACAGATCTAATAGGTAAGGAGAATGAATCTGTGTTCAAAAATCTCACAAGAATGAACATCCCAAGACCAGGTGACTTCACTCATGAATTCGACAAATACTTGAAAGAAGAACTTATACAAATCCTCAATTTCTTCCCACACTGTGGAAGAGGAGGGAATACTTCCTATCTCGTTCTGTGAGGTCAGTAGTACTGAGGTAGTAAAGCCTGACAAAGACATTAAAAAAAAAAAAAAGTAAACTAACATTCTTTCATGATAAAAAAAATTTCAAGAAATTAGAAATAAAACTTTAACATGATAAAAGGCATTCATGAAAAATCCACATCTAACATACTGAATGGTCAAAGACTAAAATTTTCCCATTAAGCCAAGAAATAAGAAAGAAGCCAAAGGCCGTCTAAGTGGCTCTGTCAGTTAAGCAGCGGGCTCTTGATTTCTACTCAGGTCATGGTCTCAGGATTGTGAGATCAGGCCCTGCATTGGGCTCCATGCTCAGGGGCGTCTGCCTGAGATTGTCTCTCTTCCTCGTCCTCTCCCTCTCAATCTCTCTCTAAAATAAATAACCAATAATATTCCTTTAAAAGCCGACAATGCCTGATTTTGCTTCTTTTATGTTATTATACTGAAAGTGCTAGCCAGAGTGATTAGGCAAAAAAATAATTTTAATAAATAATAAATAAATAGTCAATAATAAAGACAAATAAAGTGAGAAAAAAGTTTAAAAAAAAGAAGTAAAAGCAGAAGAAAATACTTAAAATAAGTTTATCCAAGGAAATATAAGACATGTACACTACAACTTACAACAGACTGCTTGAAGAATTTAAGAAGATTTCAGTATTTGGAAAGCTATCTTGCGTTCATGGAGTTGAAGACTTAATTTTCTTAAGATAGCAGTTGTATTAAAGCAATTTACAGATTCAATAAAATCCCTAAAAGGAATCCCAACAATCCTGTTTGAAGAAATGGAAAAGCTGATTCCAAAGTGTATATGGAGGGACACCAGGGTGGCTCAGGGGTTGAGCATCTGCCTTTGGCTCAGGTGGTGAAACCAAGGTCCTGTGATTGAATCCCACAGGGATTATTCTCATGAATAAATAAATAAATAAATAAATAAATAAATAAAATCTAATAAAGAAAGAAAGAAAGAAAGAAAGAAAGAAAGAAAGAAAGAAAGAAAGAAAGAAACTGTATTTGGAGTGCAGATGCCCCTTTGGATAATTATGTTGGTATCCTCTGGGTTGGGTAAATACCTCGTAGAAAACAACCGAGATGTCCATCAATCGATGAATGGATAAAGAAGATGAATGGATATATATATATATATATATATATATATATATATATATATATATTTTATATATATAAAATGGAATATTACGGTCTGGCACATTGGTGGTAGGAATGAAAAATGGTGCCGCTTTTGTGAAAGATGTTTGCCAGTGGTAAAAGTCTATCAGTTTGTCAAAAAGTTAAACTTTTTAAAATTATATTTATATTTTTTATTTTAATTTATATGACTATCAATTCCACTCCTATGTATATGCTCAAAAAATGGAAAACAGGTATTCAAACAAATACCCGTGTAGAAATGTTCACCAAAATTCACAATAGCAAAAGGATGAAACGACCGAAATATCCATCAATTTGAGAATGAATAAGCAAAATGTATAGGCCTATAAAGAAATATTCAGCCGCAAAAAAGAATGAAGTCCCGTTACAGGCTTTAGCATGGATGCACCTTGAAAACTGCTGAGTTGAAGAAGCCAGACACAAAGATATCATATTGCAAATTCCGATTATATGAAATACACAGAATGGCTATATTCATAGAGAAAGCAGAGTAGCGGTTGACAGGGTCTGAGGGAGGAGGGAATGGGCAGTGACCACTTATCGGATGCGACGTTTGCTTTTGGGCTGATGCAAGTGCTTTGGAACCAGACAGAGGCGATAGTCGTACAACACCGCAAATGTACGAAATGGCACTGAATTGGACACTATAGAATGACTTCATGTTATGTGTCTTTACTATAAATAAATAGATCAATAAATCAATAAATATTGATAAATGCTGTGAAACAAGAAAACATGAATCTGCTGGAAACCAAGGAGTACCTTCCCCTTCTCTCAATGGCCCTTTGCCCTCAACCTAGGGTCAAGCTCCGTGGCCTAACATGCTGGGTTAAAGGTCTAGCCCGAGCCTCTTCGTCTGGCCTCGTCTTCTGCTTTCCACCACACCCGTAGCCTTTCTCTTTCCATACATGGAACTGTTTTCTCTGATATTGAGCAATGGGGTCCTCATTATCTCAACTACGCTCGCTATTCATTCCCACCTAGTAAACATATGAGTGATTAGAGAATTGCTAATTTCTACTCCTGTGATCCAGATATACTAATTAGGATACAGAACTCGTGTCTCCTTCAATGTGGTCTGGCTGTTCTTACAAGAAATATACACAGGATCGGATGAGTCCATATAACAGGCACAGTGGCACTGACCCTGGACCTTCTGTTAACTGGGTGACAGATGAATTTAAGGAGCAAGGGGATCTGAGGATACTGGTGAGAGGGTTTAATTCAGCTGCTGGCCATGCGCACAGGGAAGATGGACCGAGATGGGCTCAGGTTAGAGGTAGAAACTTACATAGAGGCCAGTGAAGATTTTTCAGGTGTGGCTGAGTCTTGACTAGCTGGACATTCCAAGACACTCTCTCTGCTACAGGGCACAAGGCAGAGAATGGCTGGTGGTGACAAGACCGATCAGTAAAAAGAAAATCTATCACCTGTCCAGGTGTGAGCTGCTGAGAGCATGACTGAGACAGGGACTGGGGGTGGAGAGGACAGAGACACAGAATGTACTCACGAGCCCTCCACTGCTTTCCTCAGAGGGGCCACTTTTCCAACAGCCACCCGCTGCCCGCAAGCTTCACCTCCTCTTCACTCCTGGAGCCATGTAATCCGAGACTACATTTTTGCTTGAACTCCATCTTCCTAGCCAGCGAGGCTTCTTTTGTTTAGCAAACCTAACTGCGGTTTTGGCTTCATTCACCCAGATGGCACCCCCAGATCTCAGCAAGAAGGACTGCACAGTTGAGAGTAAAATCTTAAAACATCCCTAAAGAGTTACTGTGTCCCTTCTAACTCCACTACAGCGTCTCATATGATACTCTGGAAAGTAGTCTGCAGGTTACGGTCTTTCGCGGGTTGTTTAAATGTTTTAAGTTGGATTCTTTAAATTGGCAGACTTTTTCTTCTTTTGAAAGCCCTTGCCATCCCTGAATGAACAGCAAAGCCCAAGTTCACAGAATCCAAGGAAAGGACCACCCTAATCCTCACTCCCTTCACCAGTTGGACTCTGGGTCCTTCCCACTCTCCCTCCACAAAACCCTTTGCCAACCATTGATGACTCTGGGAGGTCCCACCCAGAGCAAGCTCTCTAAGGTGAGATATTGAGGACACTGCCTCACCTCTCTGAGAACTTGAGAAACTATCTAAAATGGGAAATTTCACGTTTCCCACACACTGTTTGCAGTAACTGTTGTGATAAGTAAAACACCAATGCCCACAGGAGGTGTTCTGAATCGAGAGGGGCAGTTATCTCAAGCTCCCATTGCTTTCTTGTAGGCGTCCATTTAATTGCCTTTTAGTATGAGAAAAAGACCATAGTACTCAAATAGGTTTTATACACACACACATACACACACACACACACACACACACACACACCCTGGATGGAGAGTCAAGAATGTCTTGAATGTATGGAGCACAAGTGTAAAGTATCGAGGGATAAAGGACTCATGGCTACTGCAGCCTAGTTGGATTCTGAAACTCTATGGCACTGTAGATATGTGTGTATGGGGGGGGGCTTGAACATATGATTGGATTCTGGAAACAAAGGAAGCATCTTCTATTTCAAAAAACAAGCAATAGGTGTTCTTGTGTTCCTTTTCAGCTTTGGTTTTCAGCTTCATTGCAAACCGCCAGACACATCCCACACAGCCAGCCACCACAGACATGTGAAGACTCTTCCTACCATCTCCTGTTGGGTTCAGGAAGAACTTCATGGAATGAATCCTGTCTTCTTTTGACCAGAGAAGCACTTCTTTGGAATGCTTCATTCTTCCCTTTCTGCCTGTCCCTGCCACAGGCAAGTTTCATTTGTATTACAAACCTAAACTTAGTCTCAAGTATATGTAAGTATGCTAGAGTGTTGTGAATAATAGTTACGGAAAAGCATTGGCGTAGATCTTCATGAAATCATGTTAGGCGATGGGATCCCTGGGTGGCGCAGCGGTTTGGCGCTTGTCTTTGGCCCAGGGCGTGATCCTGGAGACCCGGGATCGAATCCCACATTGGGCTCCCGGTGCATGGAGCCTGCTTCTCCCTCTGCCTGTGTCTCTGCCTCTCTCTCTCTCTCTCTCTGTGTGACTATCATAAATAAATTTAAAAAATTTAAAAAAAAATCATGTTAGGCGATAATTTCTTAGATATCACAGAGTCTCAATCTGTTTGGGCTACCATAACGAAACACTATAGACTGGGTGGCTTAAACAATAGTAATTTATTTCTCATGTTCCTGGAGACTGGGAGTCCAAGACCAAGGTCTGTCAGGATGAAATTTCCAGTTGAATCCCTCTCTTGGCTTGCAGACGGGCACTTTTGTTCTGTATCCTCATATGGCCTTTTGTTCGTGCTCACACAAAGAAAGATAGTATAAGCACACTAATCCCATCATGGGGATCCCACCACCATAAATTCATCTAATTCTGTCTCCCGAAGGCCTATCTCCAAATACCATCACATGGGGGGCTGTCACATAAATTTGGGGGTAGGGACACAGATCAGTCCATAGCAGATATCAATACCCAAATGACAAAAATATAGATAAGTTTCATAAAACTTAAAAATGCTTGTGCTTCAAAGGCATCATTTAAAAAAATACCACCCACAGATTGGGAGAAAATACTTGTTCATCATGTATAAATGTGTAGTATACAGAATATACAAAGAACTGTTATGTGGATCCCTGGGTGGCTCAGCAGTTTTGTGCCTGCTTTCAGCCCAGGGTGTTATCCTGGGGGTCCTGGGATCAAGTCCCATACTGGGCTCCCTGCATGGAGCCTGCTTCTCTCTCTGCCTATGTCTCTGCTTATGTGTGCATGTGTGTGTCTCATCAATAAATAAATAGAAACTTAAAAAAAAGAACTGTTACAACTCAACACAGAAGAGAAAAATAATCCAATTTTGAAAGGAGCAAAAGATTTGAATAGAGGTTTCTGCAAATAAGGTGTATCAGTAACCAATAAGCACATGAAGAGATCTCAACAGGATCGTTAGGGAAATGCAAATCAAAACCACAATGAGTAGGGACTTCAAACTTGCTGGCTAAAAGAAAAAGATACAAAGTAACAACTATTGGTGATGATATGAAGAAATTGAAATCTTCATGTATTGTTAGTGGTAACATAAAATGGCGCAGTCACTGTACAAAGCAATCAGCAGTTCCTCCAAAAGTTAAACATAGAGTATAACCATGTGACCCATTGATACCACTCCCAAGTATATATCCAAGACAAATGAAAATATATGTCCACACAAAAACCCTATCCACAAATGTTCATTGCACCATTCCTTACACATATAACCCAAATCAGGAAACAATTCCAACATCCATCAACTGACGAATACATAACAGTATGGTCTAGCTACATATTGAAATATTATTCGCCAGTACAAATAGATGAAACACTGATACATGGTATAATACAGGTCAACCTTGAATATTGCATTCTTAGGCAAAAGAACTAGACACAAAAGACCACATATTTTATTATAGTATCCATATGAAATATCCAGAATATGCACATCACTAGACACAAATAGTAGAGTAATACTTGCCTAGGGCTAGGGAAAAGGATAATGAGAAGTCACTCCTAAAGTTGAGAGCCTTTTGAAGTGATGAAAATGATCTGGAGTTAGATAGTGGTGATGGTCCACAGTCTAGTGAATATAGTAAAAGGCACTGAACTGTACACCTGATTTCTATCATTTAGAAAGGTTTTATTTATTTATTTGAGATGGAGAGAAAAAGAGAGAGGACACAGGCAGGGTATAGGGGCAGAGGAAGAGGAAGAAGCAGACACCCCCCCATCTCCCACTGAACAGGGAGCCCCTGTTCCTGAGCCCCTGATGTGGGGCTCAATCCCAGGACACCCGGATCATGACGTGAGCCGAAGGCAGACACTTAACCAACTGAGCCACCCAGCTGCTCCTGAATTGTATACTTTAAAAAGGTAAATTAGGGATCCCTGGGTGGCACAGCGGTTTAGCGCCTGCCTTTGGCTCAGGGCACGATCCTGGAGACCCGGGATCGAATCCCACGTCAGGCTCCCGGTGCATGGAGCCTGCTTCTCCCTCTGCCCTGTGTCTCTGCCTCTCTCTCTCTCTGTGTGACTATCATAAATAAATAAAAAAAAATTAAATTTAAAAAGGTAAATTAGATGGCATGTGAATGAAATCTCAATAAAGAATAAGAAATTGAAAACAGGAGAGGAGAGGGAAAGAGCACAGATGGAGAGACCCTGGGTGGTGCAGCCCACTGAGACTGCTGGCAGCTGAGACAGCGGGGACTCGGGGAAAACCCTGACATCACAGGCCCTGCAGTTAGCACAAGGAAAGGCAGCTCACCACTGGAAGATTTTGAAACTCGTAGCAACAATAAACCTTGGACCCAGCTAAATTACGGAGTAGAAGTGCTACTCCCCACACACTAACAAAGAAGAGGCATGCCAATTTCCAGTCCTAAATGCTATTCACCTCATTCTCTGCTGTACTCCTACAGATAATGTCTGGCTGCAAATCAATAAAAAATACTACAAAAAACCAACACTCCAAAATCAAGAACAGTCAACCTACTGCTAATAGCAAAAACAGCAAATAGAACGGTACTCCAAGGTGATCTATATTCTAGCTATATTAGGAAGAAAGTTTTATTTTATTATTTTAAGATTTTATTTATTTATTCATGCGAGACACAGAGACAGGCAGAGACACAGGCAGAGGGAGAAGCAGGCTCCCTGCAGGCAGCCCGATGTGGGCTTCGATTCCGGGACCCTGTGGATCACAGCCTTAAATGAAGGCACACAGCCAATTGCTGAGCCACCCACGTGCCGTAGGATGAAGCTTTAAGTCACCTATGATTAACATATTAAATAATCTAGAAGTAGAGGTGAATAACGTGCATGAAGAGATTGGTAATTTTAACACAGATGTAAGCAATAAGACAACCAAATTTAAAAGCTAGAATTGGAAAACAATATCTGCTAAAAGGATTATAAACAGACTGAACATGGTAGAGGAAAGACAGAATCAACTTGAGTAAGTAAATTAGAAATCGAGGTGGGCCAGATGGTGGAAGAGTAGGGTCCCCAAGTCACCTGTTGCCACCAAATTACCTAGATAACTTTCAAATCACCCTAAAAACCTAGGAATTCGGCCTCAGATTTAAAGAGAGAACAGCTGGAATGCTACAGTGAGAAGAGTTCGTGCTTCTATCAAGGTAGGAAGACAGAAAAAAATAAAGAAATAAAGCAGCATCCAAGGGGGAGGGGGCCCTGTGAGGAGCCGGGAGAGAGCCCCCTGGACAGTTAAGCCCCATCCCAGAGAAGCAGGAGCTTTACGAATCTTCCTGGACAAATGGCATTCGCAGGGAACTCGGACAGGATCACAGGAGGGGCAGGGATGCCCTCAGGCTCCCAGGGGCACTTACAGAGGACCTGTGCCCCGAGGGAGAGCGCCCCACACACCTTGGGCCCAGTTCCTTATAGGGCTGGACCGTGTGCCCGGCAGGGCCTCGGGAGCAGCTCAGGCGGCACAGGTCCTGGAGCCCATGGCACCGGGGGACACAGCCCAGGATCCGGTGCTCCCCCAGGGACAGGCGGAGGCCGGGAGGACACAGAGCATCAAGGACATTCCTGCTGCTGGGCAGCCCCGAGCTGTGCAGGTACACGCCCGCCGGCCCCCGAGGCATCCAGGCCCCTACAGACTGGGAGACTGTGGTAGTTACTGGAGGAGCTGACTCTAGAGATGGAGAGCTGGCCGCCGCCACTGTCGTTGTTCCTCCTAGTGTCACCTTGTGCCTGGGACTGAGCAAGGCCACTAGGGAGCAGGGGCCTCAAAGGATAAACACCTTCCACTGAGTCGTGCACCTGGTAGGAGACTGGGCACCTCCCCCAGTTGCACACAACTGAGAATGAGCACCTCAGGCCCCTCCCCCAGAAGACCAGCTAGAAGGACAGGGGAAGAGCAAGTCCTTGACCAAGCAGACCTGGAAAGTTCCAGGGTAATGCGAGAGATTTACAGTATATAGAAACAGAGGATACCCCTCCTTGTTTATTGTTTTCTGTTTCCACTGCCCCCCTTTTTTCTCTCTTTTGTCCTTTATCCAGTACAACTTGTTTTTGGCCACTCTTCACTGAGCAAAATGACTAGAAGGAAAAACTCACCACAAAAGAAAGAATCAGAAACAGTCCTTTCTCCCACAGAGTTACAAAATTTGGATTATAATTCAATGTCAGAAAGCCAATTCAGAAGCACAATTATAAAGCTATTTGTGGCTCTGGAAAAAAGCACAAAGGATTCAAGAGTCTTCATAACTGCAGAATTTAGATCTAATCAGGCCGAAATTAAAAATCAATTAAATGGGATGCAATCCAAACTGGAGGTCCTAATGATGAGGGTTTACAAGGTAGAAGAACGTGTGAGTGACATAGAAGACAAGTGGATGGCAAGGAAGGAAACTGAGGAAAAAAGAGAAAAGCAATTATAAGATCATGAGGATAAGTTAAGGGAAATAAATGACAGTCTCAGAAGGAAAATTATATGTTTAATTGGGGTTCCAGAGGGTGCCGAAAGGAACAGACGACCAGAAAGTGTATTTGAACACAAATCATAGCTGAGAACTTCGCTAACTTGGGGAGGGAAACAGGCATTCAGATCCAGGAGATAGATTCCCCCTCAAAAAAATCAATAAAAACCGTTCAACACCTCAACATTTAATAGCAAAACTTGCAAATTCCAAAGATAAAGAGAGGATCCTTAAAGCAGCAAGACACAAGAGATCCCTAGCCTTTATGGGGAGAACTATTAGGTAAATAGCAGACCTCTCCACAGAGACCTGGCAGGCCAGAAAGGGATGGCAGGATATATTCAGGGTCCTACAGGAGAAAAACCTGCAGCCAAGAATATTTCATCCAGCAAGGCTCTCAATCAGAATGCAAGGAAAGATAAAGAACTTCCAACATAGGAAGAAACTGAACGAATATATGACCACCAAACCAGCTCTGCAAGAAACAGTAAGGAGGACTCTGTAAAAGAAAGAGGAAGTCCAAGGAAACAATCTACAAAAAGGGAACTGAATAAGTATCATGATAACACTAAATACATATCTTTCAATAGTACCTCTGAATGTGAATGGGCTTAATGATCCCATCAAAAGGCGCAGGGTTTCAGACTGGATAAAAAAGCAAAACCCATCTATTTGCTGTCTACAAGAGACTCATTTTAGACCTAAGGACACCTCCAGCCTGAAAATAAAAGGTTGGAGAACCATTTACCATTCCAATGGTCCTCAAAAGAAAGCAGGGTTAGCGATCCTTATAGCAGATAAATTAAACTTTATCCCAAAAACTGTAGTAAAAGATGAAGAGGGACGCTATATCATACTTAAAGGATCTATCCAACAAGAGGACCTAACAATCATGAATGTTTATGCCCCGAATGTGGGAGCTGCCAAGTATATCAATCAATTAAGAACCAAGGTTACGACTTACTTAGATAATAATACACTTATACTTGGAGACATGAACACAGTGCTTTCTACAATCGATTGATCTTCTGAGCACAACATCTCCAAAGAAATAAGAGCTTTAAATTATACACTGGACCAGCTGGATTTCACAGATGTTTCCAGAATTGTACATCGAAATGCAACTGAATACACATTCTTCTTCTGAAGAGCACATGGAAGTTTCTCCAGAATAGAGCACATACTGGGTCACAAATCAGGTCTTAACTGATACCAAAGGATTAGGATCATCCCCTGCATATTTTCAGACATTAAATGCTTTGAAACTAGCACTCAACCATAAGAAGAATTTTGGAAGGATTTCAAACACATGGAGGTTAAGGACCATCCTGCTAAAAGATGAAAGGGTCAACCAGGAAATGAGAGAAGAATTAAAAAGATTCATGGAAACTAATGAAAATGAAGATACAACCACTCAAAATATTTGGGATACAGCAAAAGCAGTCCTGAGGGGGAAATACATCACAATACAAGCATCCATCCAAAAACTGGAAAGGACTCAAATACCAAAGCTAACCTTGCAACTAAAGGAGCTGGAGAAGGAACGGCAAATGAAATGTTCACCCAGCAGAAGACAATTAATAAAGACTCGAGCAGAACTCAATGAAATAGAGACCAGAAGAACTGTGGAACAGATCAAGAAAACCAGTATTTGGTTCTCTGAAAGAATTAATAAGATAGGTAACCAAGAGCCACGCTTATTAAAAACAAGAGAAAGGACTCAAATTAATAAAATCACGAATGAAAAATGAGAGATCAGCACCAACACCAAGGAAATACAAACGATTTTAAAAACGTATTTTGCGCAACGATACACAAATAAATTACGCAATCTAGAAGAAATGGACACATTTCTGGAAAACCACAAACTACCAAAACTGGAACAGGAAGAAATAGAAAACCTGAACGGGCCGATAACCAGGGAGGAAATTGAAGCAATCATCAAAACCTCCCAAGACACAAAAGGCCAGGGCCAGATAGCTTCCCAGGGGAATTCTCTCAAACGTTAAAGGAATGAAACATACCTATTGTACTAAAGGTGTTTGGCAAGATATAAAGAGATGGAATACTTCCAAACGTGATCTATGAGGCCAACATCACCTTAATTCCAAAACCAGACAAAGACCCAACCTAAAAGGATAATTATAGACCAATATCCCTGATGAACATGGATGAAAAATTCTCAACAAGATACTAGCCAATAGGATCCAACAATACATTAAGAAGATTATTCACCATGAGCAAGTGGGATTTATGCCCGGGATGCAAGGCTGGTTCAACACTCGTAAAGCAATCAATGTGATTCATCATAACAGCAAGAGAAAAAACAAGAACCGTATGATCCTATCAATAGATACAGAGAAAGATTTTGACAAAATACAGCATCCATTCCTGATCAAAACTCTTCAGAGTGTAGGGATAGAAGGAACATTCCTCAGCATCTTAAAAGCCATCTCCGAAAAGGCCACAGCGATTAACATTCTCAAAGGGGAAGCACTGGGACCCTTTCCCCTAAGATGAGGAACACGACAGGGATGTCCACTCTCACCACTGCTATTCAACATAGTACTAGAAGTCCTAGCCTCAGCAATCAGACAACAAAAAGAAATAAAAGCATTCAAATGGGCAAAGAAGTCAAACTCTCCCTCTTTTCAGATGACATGATACTCTACATAGAAAACCCAAAAGCCTCCACCCCGAGATTGCTAGAACTCATACAGCAATTTGGCAGTGTGGCAGGATACAAAATCAATGCCCAGAAGTCAGTGGCATTTCTATACACTAACAATGAGACTGAAGAAAGAGAAATTAAGGAGTCAATCCCATTTCCAATTGCACCCAAAAGCATAAGATACCTAGGAATAAACCTAACCAAAGAGGTAAAGGATCTATACCCTAAAAACTACAGAACACTTCTAAAAGAAATTGAGGAGGACACAGAGAGATGGAAAAATATTCCATGCTCATGGATTGGCAGAATTAATATTGTGAAAATGTCAATGTTACCCAGGGCAATTTACACATTTAATGCAATCCCTATCAAAATACCATGGACTTTCTTCAGAGAGTTAGAACAAATTGTTTTAAGATGTGTGTGGAATCAGAAAAGACCCCGAATAGCCAGGGGAATTTTAAAAAAGAAAACCATAGCTGGGTCATCACATTGCCTGATTTCAGGTTGTACTACAAAGCTGTGGTCATCAAGACACTGTGGTACTGACACAAGAACAGACACATAGTTTAGTGGAACAGAATAGAGAATCCAGAAGTAGACCCTGAACTTTATGGTCAACTAATATTTGATAAAGGAAGAAAACTATCCACTGGAAAAGGTCTCTTCAATAAATGGTGTTGGGAAAATTGGACATCCACATGCAGAAGAATGAACCTGGACCATTCTCTCACACCATACAAAAAGGTAAACTCAAAATGGATCAAAGATCTAAATATGAGACAAGAATCCATCAAAATCCTAGAGGGGAGCTTTTTGAACTTGGCCACAGCAACTTCTGCAAGATACATCCATGTAAGCAAGAAAAACAAAAGCAGAAATGAATTATTGGGACTTACTCAAGATAAGAAGCTTATGCACAGCAAAAGAAACAGTCAACAAAACTAAAAGAACTTACAGAATGGGAGGAGATATTTGCAAATGACCTATCAGATAAAGGAGTGATATGTAAAATCTATAAAGAAGTTATTAAACTCAACAGCAAAGAAACAAAAAATCCAATCATGAAATGGACAAAAGACATGAACAAAAATTTGACCAATGAAGATATAGACATGGCCAACAAACATATGTGAAAATGCTCTGCATCACTTGCCATCAGGGAAATACAAATCAAAACCACAATGAGATACCACCTCACACCAGTGAGATTGGGGAAAATCAACGAGACAGGAAACCACAAATGTTGGAGAGAATGTGGAGAAAGGGGAAATCTCTTGCACTGTTGGTGGGAATGTGAACTGGTGCAGCCACTCTGGAAAACTGTGTGGAGGTTCCTCAAAGAGTTAAAAATGGACCTGCCGTACGACCCAGCAATTGCACTACTGGGGATTTACCCCAAAAATACAGATGCAGTGAAACGCCGGGACACCTGCACCCTGATGTTTCTAGCAGCAATGTCCACAATAGCCAAACTGTGGAAGGAGCCTCCATGTCCATCGAAAGATGAATGGATAAAGAAGCTGTGGTCTATGTATACAATGGAATATTACTCAGCCATTAGAAATGACAAATACCCAGCATTTGCTTCAGCATGGATGGAACTGAAGGATATTATGCTGAATGAAATAAGTCAATCGGAGAAGGACAAACATCATATGGTCTCATTCATTTGGGGAATATAAAATTAGTGAAAAGGAATAAAGGGAAAGGAGAGAAAATGAGTGAAAATATCAGTGAGGGTGACAAAACATGAGAGACACCTAACTCTGGGAAATGAACAAGGGGTAATGGAAGGGGAGGTGGGCGGGGGGTTGGGTTGACTGGCTGATGGGCACTGAGGAGAGCACTTGGCAGGATGAGTACTGGGTGTTATGCTAAATGGTGGTGAATTGAACTCCAATAAAAAACATTTTAAAAATATAGTTACAATTGCTCAATGAAAAAAATAAAGTTCTGATGAATGGAATTGAGACTGCTGGAAATGATAAGGTAACTGTATATTGGAATACAGGAGATGTATAAAAAGGTATGACGAATAAAATGCATTTTTGTTGAGGGAAAGAAAGTATTTTTCCCAAAATGAGATTGGCTATTTATAGAGAGATGAAGTTTATGAAATAATTTGAGTTAAAAAAGAAATTGGAGGAAGGTTATAAATGAAAATCTTGGGGAAAAAGTATGCATGATCTGGACTCACTATGATTGGAATATATGAATTTTTAAAATATGCTGATATAAAATTGGAATTTTTTTCCTGGAAATTGGCTTAACTTTGTTAAAAACACAAAAGCTTCTTTTTTATTTGGTCTGTTCTGGATAAGAAATTATAAAAAGCTATTTTATCTTTATCTGCCCAGAAAAACAAGATTTCTCTGTTTTCATTAGGTCTTTGATTACTAAATCTTCTCAATATTTAAAGAAGCTCTTTTGTTAACAATCAAGTAACCCTCTGTTTTTGCCTTTGGGATCTTTTATTGTCACCGTGGTTAAATACATGATAAAGTATTAAATTTTACAGTGACCTATGATCCTATTTAGGCATACCATCTAGAATCTTCTGAAGTTCTTAACAAACTTCCTAAAAATTCAAATTCTAAATAATAATTTTGACTAATTAGGTTTGTTTATTTGGTATGCTAAGTTACATTGGAACTATTGTCAAACAAATAATGGTTAATTTTATGAGGTTATATTATGTGGATAAATGTTATGATGGGTCTAAAAGTTATGTAAAATTCTTAAAGTTTTAATGTGTCCTGACATAATGTCATTACATGTAATTCTAATTAATAAAACATTGTGTGCCATAGAAATAACTGGATTTCCTTGTGAACCAGATTATAATAAAGTCTTATCAGGTTTTTTTTTTTTTAAATTGGATATATATGACATGATTGTCCTTTTGTGTGTAGGGGGTAATTTTTGAGTATATATAATTATTTTCAAATAAATATATATAAAGATATATATATGCATTTTGACCTTCCATATTACCAGAAAGCCTCATAGTGTGAACTATTGTCAAAAAAATCACTTTAGTAGAACTAAAAAAAATGAAATTAGAAATTATTCAAACGAAATACAAGGAGGAAAACCAATAACTGAAAAATAGTATAAAGCATCCAAAAGTGGTGAGATAATATGAAATGATGTGTTATCTGGAGTTCCAGAATAAGAAAGAGGTAAAGAACAGGGTAGATGATATATAGCTGAAGAGCTGATAGGCAAGAATTTTCTAAAGTCAGCAAAAGACAAAATACACACACAGATCCAAATAGCTCATGAAACACTAACCAGGATAAAAAGGACACACAAAACCCAAACTGTTGAAATGAAAGAGAAGTTTCCATGAAGGAAACAAGTGCCACAAGAAGAAAAAAATATTACATACAGAGAAAAATGGGGATTATGGTAGATTTCCATCCAGAAGGCAAAAGAGTGATTTTTAAAGTGTTAAAAGGAGGGGAACATACTTTCTAAATCCAGATTCCCGTATCTAGTGAAATTTTTGCTCAGAACTCAATGGGGGATGGTGACTTGGGTGGCTCAATCAGTTGAGCATCCAATTCTTGGTTTCGGCTCAGTTCATGATCTTGTGGGTACTGGGATCCAGCACCACAGTGTGCTCCTCACTCAGCAGGGAGTCCGCTTGAAGGATTCTCTTCCTCTACCCCTCCCCCCACTTTTGCAGGAGCACTCCCTCTCCCTAAAATAATTAAATGTCTTTAAAAAAGGGATGACGTGTCCCTCAAAAAATTTTTAAAGACAAAAGCTGAGAAAATTCATTGCCAGAAATACACAAAAGAAATGTTAAAGACAGTTCTTCATGCAGATGGAGTATACTAATGTGTGTAAATGTGGATATATACAAAGGAACAACAAGCACCAGAAATTGTAAAGATGAGGGTAAATATAAAAAACATTTTCTTCTTATATTTAGATACCTTAAAAGATAATTAACTGTCCAAAGCAAAGGTTGGCCAACTGCCACCTCAAGGTCAAATCCAGACTGCGGCATGTTTGTATTCAGCCTTTGAAATCAAAATAATTTTAAAGGCTTATATCTTTAATGGACCTTGCAGTCTGCAAAACCTACAATATACACTGTCTATCTTCTTATGGGAAAAGTATGCTGACTTCTGGTATAAAGCAAGAATAGCAACAATATATTGAAGACTTTACAAAATATGTACAAGTAAAACTTGTGACAATAGTCTAAGGGATGAGAGGGAGGAAATGGAATATCCTTAATTTTTTAAAAATATTATATTGTGCCTAAATTGGTATAATATTATTTGAAGGTACGCTAATAAGTAAAATTTGATACTGCGAAAACAGAACTACAAAAACCCAAAAGATATACAACTATTAACCAATAGCATGCATAAAATGGAATAATAAAAAGTAGGCAATTAATCAGAAAAAAGTTTGCAAAAAAAGGAAGAAGGAACAAAGACAAGATGGATGAATAGAAACCAACAAGCAAGTGGTACATTTAAAACAACCCTCTCAATCATTAAATGGAAATGATCTAGGGTCAAGATGGAGTAAGCGTATTCTTCTTTGTCTATTCAATCGAAAGCAATTATAAACTTTAGAGAAAAAAATATGGAGCAGCCACCTGAGAATGATAAAAAATAAGTATTATATACACGCATGTATTTTCTTGCTCTGTCAGCTGGGAGAGCGGAGAAATAAGGACATACCAGGGGCAATGGACCCCTGCAGCATCAGTTTCTAATCTTATTTCCCAATAAAGAAAACCGGGGATCCATAAAGAAATGAAAGATTCTAAGGCTCATGCAGAAAATAGACAAGATAAGCCTGGGACATCTTGTCATGCCAGAATATAAGGTAATGCTCAAAAGGAACAAACAAATAAAACAATGATGAGCATAGGACAAAGGGCCACAGGAGTCAATGAAAAGAGCTCCCAGTGGCCAAATCTGGAAAAATTTGAGCAAATAAATAAAATTTTACTGCATTATAACCCAAAGCATAAAATAAATATCCGTGAGGACAAATTTCTTATGCCAAAGAATTCCAAATCCTTATTAATATAGATAGTCTCTCACTCAAGGAGATGAAACCTAATCCTTACTCTCTAACTGTGGCCTGCACATAGTCACTTCCTTCCAGATAGTGGCGGAGAGAGAAAGAAAAAAACATTTGGTGGAGAAACCTAACCAACACCATCTCAGCCAGATGATCAAGATCACAATCCCCAGGGATGAGTCATATTGATAGAATGTACCCTTGATAGGATGTGATGAGAAGAGCACTTGACCTTTCTAGGCTTCCTCCCCCAAACTCATAACAACAGTTGATTTAAGAGAAAGACACCAGACAAATTCAAATAGAGGGATATTCTACAGTATGCCTAACTAGTACTCAAAATTGTCATCATCAGAAGGAATGGAAAGACGGAGAAACTGTCACTGCAAAGAGGATCTTAAGGAAACATGACAGTTACATGTAATGTGGTTTACTGGACAGGATCTTGTAACTGGAAAAGGACATGGTAAAAACCAAATATAAAAATATAAAAAATAATAATATAGGGATCCCTGGGTGGCGCAGCGGTTTGGCGCCTGCCTTTGGCCCAGGGCGCGATCCTGGAGACCCCGGATCGAATCCCACATCGGGCTCCCGGTGCATGGAGCCTGCTTCTTCCTCCGCCTGTGTCTCTGCCTCTCTCTCTCTGTGACTATCATAAATAAATAAATAAAAAAATTTAAAAAAAAAAATAATAATAATAATATAAATATTAAATAAACAATTAAAGGATTGGATTAAGATAAATGTTAAATAGAAATATAGCTGAAACATCAAATCGATATGAATATGCATATCATATGAAAATAAAATATAAAACCTATCTATCTTAGAGAGGGTTTGGTCTACAATGCCAAAATTTTTTTTTTTTTGCCCAAAATTTTTATAGTCTAGCCTTTTATAGGAAATATATGTCGACTACAGTATAGAGCAAATAAGCATGAAAGTACTAAGGGATTTAACACTTAGTTCGAAGGAAAGCCCCCAGCCCAAAGCTGAAACCCTGTGGTGGAGCCTCAGCAACAGCAGGGCAGATACCTTAAATGTGGAGGTAAGGTAATGTGAGTGTCTCTGCAAAGAAAAGCTTTGGTACCAAAAAGTGGGAGGTAAGCATTTTGCTATTTTTCTCTCAATTATCCCACCACTTGGCTACCAAAGGCCAATCCATTGAAGGGAGAACTCAACAAAGTGGAGAGACTATAGATCCCCTCCTAGTTAGAGGACCAGGAAAGGAATGTCCTGGTTAGCCAGGGGAGGGGGAAATGATAAATGGGGCAAATACAAGCAAGGGATAAAGTTCCCTAGGAAGTCTTGATTTTACCTGAGTTGCTTATGCTGGAATCTCACCTCAAGGATGCCAAAAGCTTGGAGAACCGAAACATCAGTCAGAGCTCAGTTTGGCCCTGGGTTAGTCAGAAACACTATGGATCCAATATCACCCCTATATCACAGCAAAATGCATGTTTATTTCAAGTACATACGGAGCATTTCCCAGGATGGACTACATCCTGTGTCATTAAAATGTTTTAAAAAATAATAATAAAAAAATAAAAAAATAAAAAAAATGTTTTTTAAATTTAAATGATCCAGGGGCACCTGGTGACTCAGCAGTTGAGCATCTGCCTTAGGCGCAGATCATGATACCAGGTTCCTGGGTCCGAGTCCTGCGAGTCCTGCATCGGGCTCCCCACAGGAAGCCTGCTTCTCCCTCTGCCTATGTCTCTGCCTCTCTCTGTATGTGTCTTTCATGAACAAATAAATAAAATCTTTTAAAATATATATTTGAATGATCTGGAGGATATTTCTGATAATAAAGGGATCAAAGTAGAAATCAAACAGTAGTGGAAGGGCAAGAAAAACCTCAAAACATTTGGAAATTAAACAGCATACTCTAAAATAATCCCTAGTTCAAAGAAAAGACTGATTTCAGTTTTACTTCTTTGTCTTCCGTTGTTTTGTCTCTTTGTTTATTTCTTTCTTTCCTTCTTACTGCTTTGGGTTGTTTCTTCTTTTTCTAAGTTATGGTGGAAACAGATTATTGATTTGAGATCTTTCTTAATCTAAGCATTAAATGCTATAATTTCCCCTCGTAACACTGATTTGCTGCATCCCATAAATTTTAAACCTCTATCCAGACAAAGTAAAAAGTTGAGAAGACATACATTATCAATATCAGAAATTGAAGTGGGTTTCATTGCAATCCCACGAGCCCCACACTAAACATTAGTGAATAAAAAGAAAAAATACAAAGAACAAATCTATGTACATATGGTTAAGAAATTAAATGAAACTGTACAATTCCTGAAGTATCAGAAAGTACCCAAACTTATCCTCAATGAAATTGCATAAAGTGACTAGTACCACAGCTATTCAAGAACTTATTTCATAGTTTTACATTTTTCTAAGAAGGATATCTTTAGAACCACTGGAAAGTCAAAAATAAAGTAGAGGGGCATCTGAATAGCTCAGTGGTTGAGCGTCTGCCTTCGGCTCAGGTCATGATCCCGGGGTCCTGGGATCGAGTCCTCCATCAGGCTCCCCGCAGGGAGCCTGCTTCTCCCTCTGCCTGTGTCTCTGCCTCTCTCTCTGCGTCTCTCATGAATAAACAAATAAAATATGTTAAAAAAGTCAAGCAGAAACGGTGAGAATCAATCTCAGTAGGAATCTGGAAAACAGATTTGTAGCAACCCTGCCACCAGAATTGTGAGCTAGTTGGAACTGGGGTCACATGTCATACTCTGTATTCCTGGGCCCAGCGTGGGCCTTGGGCACTCAGTAGAAAATCAGGAAATGTTTGCTAAATAACATCATCTCGATCAAAACACACAACTTTGTTGGACCAATTTTATTTGGCCTCTAATATGAAAACATATCTACACACTCATAAACACAGGATTAGTAACACAATTACATGTCTCTAAACAACTTTAGGAGAGGTGCCTACTCTTAATACACCCAACAGTAGACAGAACCATTTTAGTCTCTGTGTTACTTTAAAAAGTCACATTTTCCATGAAAATCAGTAAAATGCTGTGAATATGTGTGTGTATAAAACCTATTTGGGTACTATGGTCTTTTTCTCATACTAAAAGGCAATTAAATGGACGCCTACAAGAAAGCAATGGGAGCTTGAGATAACTGCCCCTCTCGATTCAGAACACCTCCTGTGGGCATTGGTGTTTTACTTATCACAACAGTTACTGCAAACAGTGTGTGGGAAACGTGAAATTTCCCCATTTTAGATAGTTTCTCAAGTTCTCAGAGAGGTGAGGCAGTGTCCTCAATATCTCACCTTAGAGAGCTTGCTCTGGGTGGGACCTCCCAGAGTCATCAATGGTTGGCAAAGGGTTTTGTGGAGGGAGAGTGGGAAGGACCCAGAGTCCAACTGGTGAAGGGAGTGAGGATTAGGGTGGTCCTTTCCTTGGATTCTGTGAACTTGGGCTTTGCTGTTCATTCAGGGATGGCAAGGGCTTTCAAAAGAAGAAAAAGTCTGCCAATTTAAAGAATCCAACTTAAAACATTTAAACAACCCGCGAAAGACCATAACCTGCAGACTACTTTCCAGAGTATCATATGAGACGCTGTAGTGGAGTTAGAAGGGACACAGTAACTCTTTAGGGATGTTTTAAGATTTTACTCTCAACTGTGCAGTCCTTCTTGCTGAGATCTGGGGGTGCCATCTGGGTGAATGAAGCCAAAACCGCAGTTAGGTTTGCTAAACAAAAGAAGCCTCGCTGGCTAGGAAGATGGAGTTCAAGCAAAAATGTAGTCTCGGATTACATGGCTCCAGGAGTGAAGAGGAGGTGAAGCTTGCGGGCAGCGGGTGGCTGTTGGAAAAGTGGCCCCTCTGAGGAAAGCAGTGGAGGGCTCGTGAGTACATTCTGTGTCTCTGTCCTCTCCACCCCCAGTCCCTGTCTCAGTCATGCTCTCAGCAGCTCACACCTGGACAGGTGATAGATTTTCTTTTTACTGATCGGTCTTGTCACCACCAGCCATTCTCTGCCTTGTGCCCTGTAGCAGAGAGAGTGTCTTGGAATGTCCAGCTAGTCAAGACTCAGCCACACCTGAAAAATCTTCACTGGCCTCTATGTAAGTTTCTACCTCTAACCTGAGCCCATCTCGGTCCATCTTCCCTGTGCGCATGGCCAGCAGCTGAATTAAACCCTCTCACCAGTATCCTCAGATCCCCTTGCTCCTTAAATTCATCTGTCACCCAGTTAACAGAAGGTCCAGGGTCAGTGCCACTGTGCCTGTTATATGGACTCATCCGATCCTGTGTATATTTCTTGTAAGAACAGCCAGACCACATTGAAGGAGACACGAGTTCTGTATCCTAATTAGTATATCTGGATCACAGGAGTAGAAATTAGCAATTCTCTAATCACTCATATGTTTACTAGGTGGGAATGAATAGCGAGCGTAGTTGAGATAATGAGGACCCCATTGCTCAATATCAGAGAAAACAGTTCCATGTATGGAAAGAGAAAGGCTACGGGTGTGGTGGAAAGCAGAAGACGAGGCCAGACGAAGAGGCTCGGGCTAGACCTTTAACCCAGCATGTTAGGCCATGGAGCTTGACCCTAGGTTGAGGGCAAAGGGCCATTGAGAGAAGGGGAAGGTACTCCTTGGTTTCCAGCAGATTCATGTTTTCTTGTTTCACAGCATTTATCAATATTTATTGATTTATTGATCTATTTATTTATGGTAAATACACATAACATGAAGTCATTCTATAGTGTCCAATTCAGTGCCATTTCGTACATTTGCGGTGTTGTACGACTATCGCCTCTGTCTGGTTCCAAAGCACTTGCATCAGCCCAAAAGCAAACGTCGCATCCGATAAGTGGTCACTGCCCATTCCCTCCTCCCTCAGACCCTGTCAACCGCTACTCTGCTTTCTCTATGAATATAGCCATTCTGTGTATTTCATATAATCGGAATTTGCAATATGATATCTTTGTGTCTGGCTTCTTCAACTCAGCAGTTTTCAAGGTGCATCCATGCTAAAGCCTGTAACGGGACTTCATTCTTATTTGCGGCTGAATATTTCTTTATAGGCCTATACATTTTGCTTATTCATTCTCAAATTGATGGATATTTCGGTCGTTTCATCCTTTTGCTATTGTGAATTTTGGTGAACATTTCTACACGGGTATTTGTTTGAATACCTGTTTTCCATTTTTTGAGCATATACATAGGAGTGGAATTGATAGTCATATAAATTAAAAGTAAAAAATATAAATATAATTTTAAAAAGTTTAACTTTTTGACAAACTGATAGACTTTTACCACTGGCAAACATCTTTCACAAAAGCGGCACCATTTTTCATTCCTACCACCAATGTGCCAGACCGTAATATTCCATTTTATATATATAAAATAAATATATATATATATATATATATATATATATATATATATATATCCATTCATCTTCTTTATCCATTCATCTATTGATGGACATGTCGGTTCTTTTCTACGAGGTATTTACCCAACCCAGAGGATACCAACATAATTATCCAAAGGGGCATCTGCACTCCAAATACACTTTCTTTCTTTCTTTATTAGATTTTATTTATTTATTTATTTATTCATGAGAATAATCCCTGCGGGATTCAATCACAGGACTTTGGTTTCACCACCTGAGCCAAAGGCAGATGCTCAACCGCTGAGCCACCCTGGCGTCCCTCCATATACACTTTGGAATCAGCTTTTCCATTTCTTCAAACAGGATTGTTGGGATTCCTTTTAGGGATTGTATTGAATCTGTAAATTGCTTTAATACAACTGCTATCTTAAGAAAATTAAGTCTTCAACTCCATGAACGCAAGATAGCTTTCCAAATACTGAAATCTTCTTAAATTCTTCAAGCAGTCTGTTGTAAGTTGTAGTGTACATGTCTTATATTTCCTTGGATAAACTTATTTTAAGTATTTTCTTCTGCTTTTACTTCTTTTTTTTTAACTTTTTCCCACTTCATTTGTCTTTATTATTATGACTATTTATTTATTATTTATTAAAATTATTTTTTTGCCTAATCACTCTGGCTAGCACTTTCAGTATAATAACATAAAAGAAGCAAAATCAGGCATTGTCGGCTTTTAAAAGAATATTATTGGTTATTTATTTTAGAGAGAGATTGAGAGGGAGAAGAAGAGGAAGAGAGACAATCTCAGGCAGATGCCCCTGAGCATGGAGCCCAATGCAGGGCCTGATCTCACAATCCTGAGATCATGACCTGAGTAGAAATCAAGAGCCAGCTGCATAACCGACAGAGCCACCTAGGCAGCCCTTGCCTCTTTCGTATTTCTTGGCTTAATGGGAAAATTTCAGTCTTTAACCGTTCAGTATGTTAGATGTGGATTTCTCGTGAATGCCTTTTATCATGTTAAAGTCTTTTATTTCAAGTGTGTTGAAAGTTTTTTTTTTATATAATGAAAGAGTGTCAGTTTATTTTATTTTATTTATTTTTTTTGATGTCTTTGTCAGGCTTTACTACCTCAATACTGCTGACCTCACAGAACGAGATAGGAAGTATTCCCTCCACTTCCATATTTTGGGAAGAAATTGAGGATTTCTTTCTTTCTTTCTTTCTTTCTTTCTTTCTTTCTTTCTTTCTTTCTTCTTTCTTTCTTTCTTTCTTTCTTTCTTTCTTTCTTTCTTTCTTTCTAAGATTTTGTTTATTTATTTATAGAGACACAGAGAGAGAATGAGAGGCTGAGACACAGGCAGAGGGAGAAGCAGGCTCCGGGGGACTCCATCCAGGGTCTCCAGGATCACGTCCCAGGCTGCAGGCGGCGCCAAACCGCTGCGCCACCAGGGCTGCCCAAAGATTTCTTTCTTCTTTCAAGTATTGGTAGAACACAGGAGCGAAGTCACCTGGTCTTGGGATGTTCTTTCTTTGACGTTTCTGGTCACTGATTCATTCTCCTTACCTGTTAGATATGATTGAATTTTCTTTTCCTCTTGAGTTACTTTTGGTTGTTTATGTCTTAAAAAATATATCCAGTTCATTTAGGTTATACAATTTCTTGGAGTATAATTGTTCAGAGAACTCTCTTACATTCCTTTTTGTTTCCTTAAGATCTGTAATACTGGGGCGCCTGGGTGGCTCAGGGCTTGAGCATCTGCCTTTGGCTCGGGGCGTGATCCCGGGGTCCTGGGGTCCTGTCCCACATCAGGCTCCCCGCAGGGAGCCTGCTTCTCCCTCTGAGTATGTCTCTGCCTCCCTCATAAATAAATAAACAAACAAACAAATAAATAAAATCTTCTTAAAAAAAAAAAAAGATCTGTAATACTACCCCGACTTTGATTTTTGTATTTTAGTAGTTGAGTCTGCTTTTTTCTCTCTGTCTTACAAAATGTTTCTCAAAATTTTTATCTTTTCACCAAACCAGCTTTGCTTAGTTGTCACCTCGTGATTTGGTGGAAGTTTCCTTCAATGTATGGAATCAAAATTAAAATCCTAGTCTTTGCAGGTGTTCTTTTACTTTGTGTTAGGCCACACCACACTACACCACATCACAGAAGGTGACCTAGTATACTGTCTTCATTTCCAGACAATTTGAGAGTTTTTGTGATTACAGCAATACCTTCAACATTCATCTAGTATTGTCATGGAAAACAATCACACTTTCCACCATAGCAGAGTTTCAAATAGGCAATTTTATGGTATTTATTTAAGGAACAGCTTGAGAGTATCATTATTACTTGATTGATCATAATCAATCAAAGTATCAACTCATGATTTCCCATGATGTATCACCTTTAATCTGAGAACTTGGGCACATTTCTCAATTTCTAGTTAGGCTTTCCAACACTCACTGGAGAATGTATATCACTAAATAAGTCGGTTTTAAGGATGAGTAACATATAGCAGGGTTGTCAGCTGTCGAATCTGAGGGGTCTCAGTTTTTCATCCAGCTCTCCTGCCCTCTCTCTGGGTAGAGTCTAATTGCCAGCCTCCAGGAGCTTCCCAGTGACTATTCAAATACAGAATAGAGAAAAAGCACTGAGGCACCAAAAGCTCATATAACATGCCCTGAGTCATAAAGCTAAATAAAGGTGAGGAAACAAAGACTCAACTTGGGGTCCAGCTTACCCTGTAGCTCATGCTCTGGTAGAAAGAAATACTTGCCAGACAGATAAAGAAGACCAAACTTAGTTACAGGTGATCTCAACCCCCAAAAGCATCAAAAGTCGATTTGTTCGCCAGTTCAGACACTCAAATAACGGGTACTCTTAACCTTTCAAGAGCTCCATAGACAGGGGCCAGGTAGCCTTATCAGAGTCCAGAGGCTAGAGGGCAGGCATAACTTTGATGAGGTTCCAGGGAGTTCTGGAGCAGAACTGATGCTTAGCCCATCCACAAATTCTGTTTCAGCAGCTCCTTCAGAGATAACCATGATAACCCAGCAGAGACAACAGGACACTGACATATAAACAACGTCCAAATCTCAAGGTTTTTCACTGTAGAGGAGGAAGCTATAGTGATCTAGGTGGTGGTGGATTAGAGCCAAAAACATCAGTACAATCTCTTATGTAGCTTAATGCACATATAGATGATTACATCTAAAATTTGTATACATATGTGATTACACACAGGGTAGTGAACACACATGTAATTTCTTCCAGTAATAGAAATGTCCATGTGTCTATATTGTGAAAAGTATTTGACTTATTAAACACATAAATATGGGGAAATAGGCAGGTCTCCAATGGAGAACAATTCTGGTTTACGCAGATACTCTCACTTGAAGATAGTACAGCATAAGTCCCTTGCGCTGAGGTGTGGGCCACATATGGTGACTTTCTTCCAAAGCGGACAGTATGCAAAGGGGGCTGACACCAGTAAGTTTACAGTGAAGACACCTAAGAGGTATTAACTCAGTCAGGTGGTGAAGGTAAACCTCATCAGTGATAAACCACGCTACTGGTATGTAGTGTTGGAAGGATGTGATGACAGTAGCACTGCACCACTGTGGCCTTCCTTCCTAAAACACAGAACTCCAGACTAATCATGAGTAAAACATCAGAAACATTGCGAGTGAGAGACATGTACAAAATATCTAATCACTCCTCCCGAAAAGAGTCAAGCTCCTCAGAAACAAAGAAACTGCCACAGCCAAGGAAACACTAGAAATAACATAATGTGGTATGTTGACGGGGATCCTGGACAGAACACAGATTCTGGGTAAACACTGCCAAAGTCTCAGTAAAGTGTGGCTTCAGTTACTAATAAATGAAGTGTCAAAATTACCCCATTAATTGCAACAAATATACCACATTGACAGAAGCAACCGCTTTCGCTTTCCGTCATAATGGGAAACTGAGTGAGGGGCATATAAAAACTCTGTACTATCTTTGCAAATTTTTTACATGTCGAAAACAAAATAGTTTAAAATTAATAGATTATTAGATTTTTTTTAAATGAAAGGGCCAAAGAGCAACTGAACAAAAGGTAATGGCTAAGTTTCTGAAAAAGAAAGAAAGTTTCAAAGGAAAAGCAAACACAAGCACACAAAACCAGGCAGTGTGGAACACACAACCTTCCTGTATCTTCTTCACTTCTTTCCCCTCCTTTAAATTCCAAGCCAGCATTATACTCTAGTCTGCATTTTTCCGTCTCAATACACATTTCTGGAATCCATTCCTTCCTGGAGCCCTGCAACCCCTGCCCTAGCCCAGCCTCCCAGCTGTCTTCCCCGGATTTTAGCAGGAGGCTCTCAGTGATGCCAGATGGAGACCTGCAAACACTTATTTGCCCACGAAGGGCCTTAAGACACCTGCACGGGTATCTGCCACAGGGCAGGTCTGGCAGGAGGCAGGCAGCAGCTCAACTCCTCAAAAAGGAGACCAGAGTGTAGAGCAGGCCTTTCGCTCTGCTTGGGCAAAATCAGAGGCTTCTCAGATCAGGAAGACAAGGACCGAGAGTGAGTCCTCAAGGCCGGTGAGCTCCTGTCTGACTTGCTTTGCCCTGCAATGACAGTTCAGGGCGTGGGTGGCATGTGTCCACACAAGAGGCTGTGGCTAAAGAGATGCACCCCAGAATGACTCCAACAAAGGGGGAAGAGGCCCGGGGGGTGTCCTGGCTGCTACAGCCCAACTGTCCTTCTCAACGCTGAGTAAGAACACTGTGACCCACCAGTTCCCCACAGCAAGCAACATTAGCAGAGGTGTCCCCGCGTCCAGCCGCGACTGCCCCACAGGGCCTGCTCCTGGGACTTGTGCCAAGGCAACAAGCCCTGGGATGGCAGGTGCTCCTCCTACCCCATCTCATGGGGCAGCCAACCTTCTGCACAGCCTGCTTGCCACCTGGGGACCCGAAGGCCCTCCTGCCCGGCTGCTTACAAAATCTTCATGAGAGCCCAGGGGCCTGTGGGCTGTGGTGGAGCATCCCGGTGACCACCACCGTCACTCACTACACTATCCTCTGCTCAAAGGGCCCGTTTCGGGACCCTAGAGTCCCAGGCGGCTGTCAGGATGGCTGACAGGTCCACACTCCCTATCTGGCTCAGCCTCAGAAAGCCAACGTGGCAGTGGCCTCCACGAGGACACCAGCTGCACAGAGCGGTGGCTATGACTCAGGAGTTCTCTGACAAGAACCACCGGGGACAGGCAGCTTCCTGTGGGGCAGCTCCTCTTTTGAACATCTCCACCCCAGCCTTGCACCTTAAGGTGCAGAATCCGGAGTCTTGCACCTAGGAAAACATGTGTGCCAGAATTATGTCCCCTAGTAAGAGAAGACAGTGGACTATGCTCTGTGAGCTCATAGTGTGGTAATGAAACCCTTGACTCCTGAGGCTTCTGTAGAAACAGCCTCATGCAGTTTCCTACACCCCCAGCTTCGTGCTGGCCATTCTCCAACTGTCAGGACCCAGTCCCTCAACCTTGTCCCTCAGTTTCTCTCACTGTGGGGGATAGGATGCTTGATCCTGCAAGGAGGAATGTGGGGGGAGGCATGCACTGTCCTCATGGGTGGTATTGTCCCTGCACCTCAGCCTCAGACTCCTGTGTATGTCCCAATTGGGCACCTGCAATTGTCCAGAGTGCTGGTACACTTGGAGAGACCATACAGTGGCCAAGGGTCCAAGAGCCCTGGGGGCAAAGGGGCAGGAATGTGCCCTTTTTCTTTGCAACCCTGGATGGCACATTACATGCAGCCATTATGCCCGCTTCATGTCCTCCAATATGTGATAGCTCCTTCGTATTTCCTGTTTCAATGAAACTGTATGACTTTCCTATTGCTGTTGTTGTTTTTTTAAAGATTTATATTTATTCATAGAGGCAGAGAGAGAGAGAGAGAGAGAGAGAAAGAGAGAGAGGCAGAGGGAGAAGCAGGCTCCATGCAAGGAGCCCGACTTGGGATTCAATCCCAGGTCTTCAGGATCACACCCCGGGCAGCAGATGGCACTAAACTGCTGTGCCACCGGGGCTGCCCTCCTATTGCTGTTGTAAGAGATCACCACAAAGTTAGTGGTACAGCACAAATTCATTAATGGAACAACAGAAATGTTGGAAGTCAGAAGCCCCAGAAGAGTCTCACTGGGCTAACATCAAGCCATCAGTAGGGCTGTGATGCTTTGGGAGTCTCCAAGGAGAAATATGTTTTCATGACTTTTCTAGCACCCAGAGGGTGACCACCATCTATGGATCATAGACCCTTCCTCCATCTTCAACGCCAGCAATGGGCAGTTGAGTCTCTCACATGACCGTGTCCTTCCACATTTGGAGCATTGTATTTATATTGGGTCTACCTGGATTATCTTGAACAATCTCCCTATCTTCAGGTCAGGTAATTGGTAATTTCTATTCCATCTTCAGCATTAATTCCACTTTGATGTGTAACTTAACATATTCCAGCTGTGTGCATTAGGATGCGGACATCTCTGGAAGGCCAGTGTTCTGCTTATATCTATGGCATTGACATTTCTGAGGAGTACTGGTCCAGTTGTAGTAGAATGTCCCTCTGAGTGTGTCTGATGCTTTCTCACGAGGAGGCTGGCCTTTGGCATTATCAGGAAGGACAGCACCGACAGCAAGAGCCCTTCTCATTGCAAGTAAAGTATCTCCGATACCTCAGGATGCAGGGAACAGTATGTGCAAAGGCAAGGAGCGCACCTGCATTCTGGCAATGGGGAGAAATCCTAGTGGTTGGAGTGTTTTGGGTTTGAAAGTAACCTTACAAACCATCTTAGTTACCCTCCTTTCTACCTTCGCTAGGGAAGTCTTTTTATGGTCATATGTGAACATGGGTGTGCCCTCTGGAATCAATGGGCATGTGCTGTGTCAACTGGCTATTTGTAAAACCTTCTGTGGCCCAACCCAAACCCCAGGACACGTGAGTCCTTGACTGTAGCAGCTTATAGATACAAGCCAACAAGAAGGAAGAGCAGAGCATAAGGGCGAGGGCCATAGCTGCCTGCTGGCAGGAGAGAGTGTCCAGTCAGCCATCGTTGTTTGGAATCCTACTACGCTGACTTCCCCCAGAATACCAGGAGCTCACACCAGGGACTGGGGCTAGGGTTCTCCAGAGTCCCTATAAGCTCAGTGGCTTACCTTGTCCATGAGCCAATAAGTAGAGCATGGACGGGAGCATTCAAACTTTGCCTGTTTGGACAGCTGTGGGGGTTAGAGATGCCAAGGGGGTTTAGGGACGAGAAGCTCCAAGGATCAGGACCTTGGAGCTGGCAGTTCTTTATTCATTCTCAACATGAGTAGTAAACATGTACTGTGTGCCAGGTGCTGCTCAAAGCTCTTAGAATACAGCATTGAACAGATTCGTTGCCTCTGTAGTGCTTATAGCCTAGCATGTGTAGCGGTGTACACTGAAGTGAATCATGAAATGAAGTGAAAGGTGAAGTAGGCTGATTAGTTTTCAATGCTATGGAAACAAATCGAATCCACAGAGCTGAATACAGAGTGTTGGGGATGGGGTGGGAGGAGGGGTTGCAATTTAGGATTGGGTATTCATAGAAGGACTCATGGAAAAGGTGACATTGAGGGCGAGACCTGAGGATGTCCCAAGAGGACCACTAGCAGCGTGGCAAAAGCAAATGCCCGGGGAAGAACAACGGCATGCAGTAGCTCAGGGCCCTGCAACAGAGAGCAGGAGGCAGAGGTCTAGAGAGGCTAGTCTGGAGGGCCTGATCCTCCGAGCCTAGAGCAGCCTTGCACCAAGATCAGTGGCACGGGTACAGTGAACTGGCTTGTCAGATCCAGGATTTTATCCTAGCTTTCTGACTTGACCTAGGGGATAGGGAGCAAATGCAGATCTAAGCATCCAGGGGCCGTTCTCCCAGGATAAAGGGAAAGGCAGGCACCATTGACTTGGAATAGGCAGGGCGACTGGGCAGTGTTGTGGCATCACTGTGGTAGGCAGGGAAATGGTGGCTTTCTTGAGCAGACGGGATGCAAAACAAAGCAAACACGTTCCTGCAGATGCCCAGAGCTCTCGCCACAGAGCAGACCCTGTGCCTTCTTCTCCTGAAGACAGCTGTATTTCCTGTCACTATACGTTCACCCCAGTTGGAGGCCAGAAGCAAGTTCAACTTTCTCTGGAGATCATTACTCCTCGGTGGTACTGTGTGCTTCTTAGTGCTTTCTAACAGAAGGCATGCCACTTCTGGCTCTTCCAGTGTGTGTGGGTTTTTTTTTCAAAGATTTTATTTACATATTTATGACATACAGAGAGAGAGACAGAGGCTTAGAAACAGGCAGAGGGAGAAGCAGGCTCCCCACAGAGATCCCGATACTGAACTCAATCCCAGGACCTCAGGATCACGACATGGGCCGAAGGGAGACGCTTAACCACTGAGCCACTCAGGGGCCCCTACAGTCTTTGCTTTAAAATCTAGTGTGTCTGGGGGCACCTGGGTGGCTCAGTGGTTGAGCCTCTGCCTTTGGCTCAGGTCTTGATCCCATTGTCCAGGGATCAAGCCCCACATCAGGCTCCCTGCATGGAGCCTGCTTCTCCCTCTGCCTGTGTCTCTGCCTCTCTCTCTGTCTCTCCTTAATAAAAAAATAAAATCTTTTTAAAAAATCTAGTCTGTCTGATATAAAGATTGCCAGCCCAGCTTTCATTTTATGTCCGTTAGCATGATAAATCTTTCTCCATCCCCCCCACTTTAAATCTGGAGGTGTCTTTGGGCCTAAAATGAGTCTCTTGCAGGCAGCGTATCAATGGTCCTTACTTTTTTATTCAACCTGATACCCTATAACTTTGGATTGGGGCTTTTAAAAACGATTTTATTTATTTATTCATTAGACGCACATACAGAGAGAGAGAGAGAGGGAGGCAGAGACACAGGGAGACGGAGAAACAGGCTCCATGCAGGGAGCCCCACATGGGACTCGATCCAGGGTTTTCCAGGATCACGCTCTGGGCTGAAGGCAGGCGCTAAACCGCGGAGCCAACCGGGCTGCTCTATGTCACTAATTCTATCTTCTGCCTCAATTATCCGAGCAGTCAGAGCCTCCATTTTCTTTGAGCCTCCATTTTTTATTGCTTCTCATTGATAGCCTTTTTGAAATTTCTACTTGATTAGATTTTAGTTCTTTTATTTCTCCAGAAAGGCTTTGTCTAGTGTCTTTGATGCTTTATTCAAGCCCCGATAGTATCTTTATAAATATTATTCTGCACTTTAGTTCTACCATCTTACTTATGTCCATACTCATTAGGTGCCTGGCAGTCAGTACTGCCTTTGGTTCTCTTTAATGTGATGAGGTTTTTTCCATCTGTGCAGAGAAGAATCGATGAATGAGAGAACAAAATACTGAAATGGCAACAATGACCCCAGAGAAATATACACTACACAAATCACAAGAGACCCAGAACTGAAAAGAAAAATTAAAAAGAGAGAATATAATCAGACAGGCGAAGAGAATAGAGTAATACACTGGATCCTGTGTGTATTTTGGTCCGTTTGTTAGGAAACTAAATCCCAAAATTGTAACAAAAGGAAAACTTTTATAGGTACTAAACAAATTAAATACAAGGAAAGGGTAGAATGCAATTGTAAAAATGAAAATTAAAAGAGAAAAAAAGTAGAAATATCAACAGACAGGTGAAGAAAACAGAGCAATACACTATATTCTGAGTGTATTTCCTTCGGTTAGAAGAAACTACATCTCAAAATTGTGAAGAAGGGCAGCCCAGGTGGCTCAGCGGTTTAGCGCCACCTTCAGCCTGGGGTGTGATCCTGGAGACCCTGGATCAAGTCCCAAGTCAGGCTCCCTGCATGGAGCCTGCTTCTCCCTCTGCCTGGGTCTCTGTCTCCCTCTCTCTGTGTCTGTCATGAATAAATAAACGAAATTTAAAAAAAAAAGATGGCTTCAAAATTGTAAAGAAAAAATCTTGTATAAATATTATATATATTAAATACATTGACAGGATAGAATGTAATTGTAAAGATGAAAATTTAGAAAGACCTTAGTTTTTTTTATTTTTTATAAATTTATTTTTTATTGGTGTTCAATTTGTCAACATATAGAATAACACCCAGTGCTCATCCCGTCAAGTGCCCACCTCAGTCGCCCCCACCTCCTGCGCACCTCCCCTTCCACCACCCCTAGTTCGTTTCCCAGCGTTAGGAGTCTTTGTCTCATTCATTTGGGGAATATTAAAAATAAGTGGGAAATATCAGAAAGGGGAGACAGAACATCGAAAGAACTTAACAAAAAAGAAACAAAGAAGGAGAAAAAAGAAGAAAAAAGCGATTTTGAGGAGACAGGTGAAGAAAACAGAATCATATACCGTACACTAGGTGTATTTTGGCCTGGTGGAAGAAACTGCACCGCAAAGGTGTAAAGAAAAAAAAAACTAACACATATAAAATTAAAAACAATGGAAGGATAGCATGTAAGAATAAAAACTAAAAAATATTTCCTAAAATTTTGATAAAATAAGAAGTTGGTTGCAAAAGGACAGGGAAAAAAAATGAAATGGAAAGACCAAAGAATCAAGGGGGAAAACGCTATGAACTGTATACGTTATATTCCCCTAGCGCTGGAGTTTTGCGGTTCTGGGTGTTCGGTAAAGTTGGTCTGGGCCGCATGCTCTTGCTGACTTTCTAGGGGAGCGACCTGTTGCGCTGATTCTCAGGGGTCTTTGCCCCGAGTGGGCGAGCACCGCCCTTGCCAGGGGGCCAGGCTAAGTAATCTGCTCCGGGTTGCTCTCTGTGGATTTTGTTCCCTGAAGACCTTGCAGGCCGCTTTAGAGGCTGAGAGCGAAAGTGGTGGCCTCCTCATCCCTAGCCCCAGGGCCGAAAGCTCACAGCCCCGCTCCTTGGTGCACCCCCAGTGAAAGGCAACCCATCACTCCTGTCTCCCTGGTCCCGGACCGCACACTGTGCTCACCCAGCCTGTGACCAAGCGTTTCCATCTCAGGCACGGACCCTGCTTCGCCTTCCAAACCCTACAGATTCCTGCTGTGTGGACCTGTGCGCTGCTCCTCCCCAGGGGGAGCAAGGGGGGGCTTGCCGGTTCAGCCGCCTGCTGGGCTTCTGCTCGGAGAGCCCCTGTGCTGAGGGTGCTGGGACCCAGTGACCCTGCTGGGTTCCGGGGCTACGGCCACCACTGGCCGAGAGCCCGCTGCTGGGCTCTCTACCTGCAGCCGGCTTCCCTGCTCCCATGTCTGGGAGCTCTGCTGCACTCAGGCACCGTCAGTGTTCCTGTGACCCCGGGGGATCCTGAGACCAAGCTGTCCCACCTGGGATTCTGCACCCGCTTCACTGTCTGAGCACCGGGCAGGCAGGGCCGTCCCTCACCGGAGCGGACTTCTAAAGGTCTGGATTCTGCTCTCTCTGCTGCTCCATCACTTTCTGGTGGAGGCTGCTGGAGCTCGCCCCCTTGTTGCTCCCCCGTATCTTCCCATGTATCGCCTCCCTTTTGCCCCCCCCATCTTCCCATGTATCACCTCCATTTCGCTTTTCCACACCTCCTGTCTTGTAGAAACTGGATGCTTTTCTCTTTGTAGCGTTGCAGCTATTCTTTTTGTAGATGTCTGGTTCAGTTCCCAGGGGTTCAGAATGATTTAGTAGCTGTCTCGCTGAATTCCGGGGACCAGAGGAACTTAGGTCTCTCAACTCCTCCGCCACTTTGGACTCCCCCCCCACCCTGCCCCGCCGCCCTGTGGTCTCATTCGACCAAATGGTTGGGGAGAAGTCATCATCTTAGCGAAACTCCTTCAAACTAAAGAAAAATATGGGCATTGTTTTCAATTAAATGTCCCACGCTAGTGCTCCTGGATGCAAATGCTAGAGGAGAAATCCACCTTGAAAGAACGCTTAAGCCAAAAGCACTCATATAGCAGCAAATATCCTGAATAAGTATATGCATATTCAAAATCCTAGCGAAGGAAAGGGACGAGAGGCGGTGCCCAGTGAACAGAAATCTGCCTTAACGTTAGAAAAATCTTTCAACTGTATTTATGTACATTAAGAAAAGAATGGAACTAAAAACATCTGATCACGACTGGGTATAGAAAATTCCTTTGAAAGAAATTCAACACTAGCTAATGGGAAAAGCTTCTATCAGAATACGATGAGGAAGGGATTTCCGTTTTCATCTCTGTGCAACTAAAACCTCACTTAAAAAAAAAGTAAGTCTCGGGCAGATACTTGGTCCTGGAGAGCCTGGATCGAGTCCCACATCGGGCTCCCTGCGTGGAGCCTGCTTCTCCTTCTTCCTGTGTTGCTGCCTCTCTGTCTCTCTCTGTGTGTCTCATGGGTAAAGAAATAAAACCTTAACAAAAAAAAAAAAAGGAAGAGATGAAAGTCTTGAAAAACATACAGAATAAACAACGACCGAACAATAGATGAGGCGAAAGCCTTGGGGGACCCTGAAGACTGCTGAGCTGGATATTGAGTTTGGGTTGGGGATGCAGGGAACATCAGGGATGTGGGGAGGGAATGCAGCCTGCATCAATGCAGATGACAGGATTGATAGGCGGAGCAATTTCCAACTTCTCCTTCTGCTTCCCAGCATAAATCTGAGGCAAGACCTCAGAGTACACATGACCTTAGCCCTGGGGTGCTAAGAGGACACAGGGAAAGACAGGATGATTGAGGCATTGGACTCTAGAGTCTATGCAAATAAGCACCTGAAATCATCTTAGTGGCCAGGAATGCCCCTTAACAAAATCACTTAAGTAGAATATACAGAATCAACCTGAAATAGAGTAGGGAGTATCAGAGCAATTTACAGAGTAAGAAAAGGTATTTTTGATAAAGTATATATATGTAGTGTACACATATATAAGTACATATACAAATGCCTGTATCACGTGAACACAGACGCACATACATGTGTCAACGTCGGTGTTATGTGATATGTAGGTACGTTTGCATATGTACCAGCACATATAATCTGCACACCTTATACATACGCGTGCACAGGACACACTCGGTAGAGAGGGACGGTGTGTTTCTCCCGATGACGCAGCAAGTCAGGGGAAACCCCCTGCAGTGGGCCCCGCAATTCGGGACGCCCCTAGACACCCTTGCAGCTGCTCGGCCGCCCCCAGGAACGTAAACCTTTAGCACGATGTTCCTAAAGTCTGGCTGCTGGCCAAGGGACCCCATGGGAAGGGGCGCTTCCTCGCGGCCCCTGCCCCTGCCCCTGCCGCTGCCCCTGCCCCTGCCCCTGCCCCTGCCCCGGGGCTATGGGCGCTGCGGCTGCACAGCAGAGGCTGCAGGCAGAGGCAGCTGCACAGGCTGCAGGCAGGCCTGTGTCCTGATGAGGGCCTCCTGGGAGAGGACTGAGAGCCGAGCTGTCCCAGGACGCTGGGGGCCACCGAACCCTGCTGTGCCCCTGCCAGCAGCCCTGGGCCACCCCGGGACCTGCAGAGCCGGTGGGGTGGGGCCCGAGCCGCAGCCACCATCCCTCAGGCGCTCGGGGACGTCGGGGCCTGAGAGGCTCGGGGTCAGGGGCACAGGCTGAGGTCTGCAGAGAGCCGAGGCCCCAGCCCGCCCGAGTGCAGGGCAGGAGCCCAGGGAGGACAGGGGGCCCCCGCCTTGCCAGCCGGCGCGCTTCCCTCCTCCCACCCTAGCCTGCAGCTCATCTCAACCCAACGTGCTGTCAGCCGTGGGGACCCCTGGCAACGGGGTCAGGGCGTGATGTGACGTGGGCCGACCTCTGCGTCAGAATTGAGAGAGCGCGGAAGGCCTCGGTGCGGGGGGTCGCACTGGGGTCCCCTGGAAGGAGGCCAGGCCCGGGCCGGCGGCAGCCAGGCAGCAGGTAGCCCCGGGAGGGGCCCCGGAGGGAGGGCGGGGGGCGGCCCTGGAGGGCGGCAGGGGAGGGGCCCCGGAGGGCGGCGGGGCGCGGAGGGGGCCTGTCGGGAACCCCAAGAGACCACCGGGGGAAGGCGGGGCCTCGGCGTCCTCGGCGTGGAGCTGAGGCCTGGATGCTGGGGCCTGGGGCAGTGGCCTCGGGCCCCCGGAGGCAGGACGGGCCCGGGCCCTCCGCGGAGCGGCGTGAGGACCTGAGGGAGAACTGCGGGGGTCCCCCACCCCACCTTCAGGCGTCCACCCGCGGCCCGCCCTCCCCGAGAGATGGAGGCACCGGGCCCCCCCTCGGGGCTGGGGGGCGGCCCTGGGGAGGCAGGACACCCTCGGCCACCCGGGAAATGCGCCTCGGGGGCTGGGGGTGGGGACCGGAGCCCCCGGAGCTCAGGAGCCCGGGCTGGGGAGGGGCACAGGGCGTGCCTGTGGGGGCGGGGGCCCTGGAGCCCAGGACAGAGGGGACCTGGCAGGAGGTCGCCAGGGATGGGAGGCCTGGGAGGCCCCCTGGGCAGGCTGGGGTTGGGGACCGGAGCCCCCGGAGCTCAGGAGCCGGGGCTGGGCAGGGGCACAGGGCGTGCCTGTGGGGGCGGGGGCCCTGGAGCCCAGGACAGAGGGGACCTGGCAGGAGGTCGCCAGGGATGGGAGGCCTGGGAGGCCCCCTGGGCAGGCTGGGGTTGGGGACCGGAGCCCCCGGAGCTCAGGAGCCGGGGCTGGGCAGGGGCACAGGGCGTGCCTGTGGGGGCGGGGGCCCTGGAGCCCAGGACAGAGGGGACCTGGCAGGAGGTCGCCAGGGATGGGAGGCCTGGGAGGCCCCCTGGGCAGGCTGGGGGTGGGGACCGGAGCCCCCGGAGCTCAGGAGCCCGGGCTGGGGAGGGGCACAGGGCGTGCCTGTGGGGGCGGGGGCGGGGGCCCTGGAGCCCAGGACAGAGGGGACCTGGCAGGAGGTCGCCAGGGATAGGAGGCCTGGGAGGCCCCCTGGGCAGGCTGGGGGTGGGGACCGGAGCCCCCGGAGCTCAGGAGCCCGGGCTGGGGAGGGGCACAGGGCGTGCCTGTGGGGGCGGGGGCCCTGGAGCCCAGGACAGAGGGGACCTGGCAGGAGGTCGCCAGGGATGGGAGGCCTGGGAGGCCCCCTGGGCAGGCTGGGGACCTGCCTGCGGCCGGGCGGCCAGACTTCCCCATCTGGGTCTCCCGAGAGACTGGGGGCCCTTGGCGTCAGGAGCACGGCCTCCCTGAGGGGGCAGACGGTGGACCCCCGCCCACCCCACATTGAAGGGGTGAGTGGCCCCCAAGCCAGCCCTCAGGCCCAGGAGGGGATGGCCCCGAAATCTGGGTGCCCCTCCCTGGCAGCCCTGGGAAGAGAACCCGGGGTGTGGCCTATCCCAAGGAGACCCTCCTCCTCTCCAGATCCCTGGGCTCAGGGAGGGGAGGGCCTGGGCCTGAGGGTCTGCACTCAGGTCAGCAGAGGAGACCTTTGGCAGGCCTGCCCAGAGCCGGTCCCCTGGCTTCCTCATGGGGAGGGTCGGGGCAGCCTGGTTTTGTGGGGACACTTTGGCCTCAGGACCGCAGACAGAGGCCTGGGTCCCAGGCCCTGCCAAGGGCACTGGCAGGCCAAGGAGGGGACTGGGACTGCTGGGGACCTCCCAGAGTGCGAGCCAACCTTCCTGTGTGCACTGGGGGCCCAGGGCTGGGCTGGCAGTCTGCACCCTGAGGTGCCCCCTGCTTCCCTCCTGCAGGGGCTCCAAGAACTGGCAGCGCAGCAGGGGCCTTGGTGGCCGGCAGGAGGCCCTCAGGTCACAGAGTGAAGGAGGCATAGCAGGTCTGTGTCGCGGGACCTGCTGAGGTCCACGTGGTCTCTGAGCCTGGTGCCAGGGGCTCAACTCGCCCGGCCCAACACGCAGGGGCCTCCTGTGTAGCCGATCCTGATGCGGCCCGCTCTCTGCCCTGGCACGGGGCCTCTCTTGGCCCAACTGCACCCCGACCAGCCATCCCACCGCTGTCTTCAGCTTTAGCTCCACGCCCACACCATGCCCCTGAGGCACACGAGTCAGCTCTGGAAGCTGGAAGAAGACCCGGGAGAAGCCCAGGGCCTGGTCAGTGCCCAGCTGCCAGAGGCTGAGGATGAAGACGAAGATTCATCTTCCCCCTACCCCTACCTGTGTTCCTCTTCCTCCTCCTCCCCCTCCTCCTCTCCTTGCTCCTCCCCTTCCTTGTCCAGCTCTGGCCTGTTCTTTGTGCCCCCAGAGGAGGGGTCTGAGACTGCCTGGAGTCCTCCCCAGAGCCCTCAGAGTGCCGGGCCCTCCCCCAGTGGCAGGGCAGCTAGTGGCTGGAGCCAGGTGGAGTTTGCTGGCCCCAGTGGCCCAGAGGAGGAGATCTGGAACCCCTGGGAGGTGCCCGAATATGCGCAGCCCTATGCCCAAGGAGGAGACGCAATGCTCATGAGTGGGGCTGACCTGGTGGGCTTCCTGCTCCGCAAGTATCTCGACAAGCAGCCCACCAGCCAGGCAGAGGTGCTGGAGGTCCTCAGCCCAGATATGCAGGATGCCTGGCCCGAGATCTGGGGTCAAGCCTGTGAGTGCATGCAGCTGGTCTTTGGCGTGGAAGTGAAGGAAGTGGACCCCGTCGCACACTCCTACGTCCTGGTCACCGTCCTGGGCCTCAGCTACGATGGGATGCTGAGCGGTGAGCAGGGCCTGCCCACGACCGGACTCCTGGTGCTGCTGCTGGGGGTGATCCTCCTGGAGGGCGACCGTGCCCCCGAGCAGGAGGTGTGGGAAGCCCTGGGGGTCATAGGGGTGTTTGCCGGCAGGCAGCACGTCATCTATGGGGAGCCCAGGGAGCTCCTCACCCACGTCTGGGTGCAGGAAGGCTACGTGGAGTACCGGCAGGTGGCGGGCAGCAACCCTGCCCGCTACGAGTTCCTGTGGGGGCCCAGGGCCCACGAGGAGACCAGCAAGCTACGGGTCATGGAGTATGTGCTATGGGTTAATAGCAGGTGGCCGGTTTCCTCCCTGGCCCCGTTTGATGAGGAAGAGTGGGTCTGAGCCCCAGAGGCGGCCCGGCCCTCTCCAGCCTTTGGTGGGGTCGGCAGCTTCTCCCGCGGGATGGGCACGAAGGGAGGCATCCCTTCTGCTGCTTCTTCCCCGTGGGCGCCTCTGGGTCTACCTGTGTGTGTTTGTGTGTTTGTTTGTGTGTTTGTGTTGGAGAAGACAGACCACTGGGCTTTCTAGGGGTGCAGGGCCAGGGCGGCTTGGGGGCAGAAAGCAGGGTGAAGAGCCACTCTGGGGGCCTGTTGTCTGTCGCCACCCGGACATCGAGAGCTTGGTTAACATGAGGAGGCTCTGGCACATCGTTGCTCGGATTCGGGGGATTCATCAGCTTGGGAGGCTACGTGTGCCACTGACATTCCGCCCGCCCGGACCGCCGCAGCCGCCCCCCCCCCAGACGAACTTCTGTACATCCCCCAGTTCAACAGTTAAGAGTTTCATCCTGTCCTGAAAACCAGCTGGCCAAGTCCACCTTCGTCCCTGTGTGGGTTCCACCCGGATCCTCATCCCAGGCAGGGCATTGGGACAGAAATGGGTTGGGAAGCAGCAAGGACGGAGGGGTCAAAGGACCGGGTCGGGTCGTGCAGCCAATAAAAAGGAAAAGTCTTTTGTTCTGGCTTCCTGTGCCTCCTGGCCCGTTCATTCTGCAAGGGCCCAAGGAACCCGGACCCGTGTACTCCGTCATGGGCAGGGGCTGGTGGAAAGGACGAGAAAGGGCCCGCGGGAGGCCAGGGGAGCCCTGCTGGCAGCACCCTCAGGGCCACACAGGGCTGAGCTCTGCTCCCTGCAAGGCCCTGTGTGTGAGCAGTGAGGACACGAGGACACGAGGGCCCCGGAGCCACGCCGCCTTCGGGGAGTGTAGAGGCCGCCTGCAGAGAGGTAGCAGGGGTGCCCTGAGGCCTGCGCCAGCCCCAAGGGGCAAAAGGGTGAGGGGGGTGGTGCCCCCGGGGCCTCTGTGAGCAGGGCGACTCCTCCTGTGCAGCTGAGGAGCGAGCAGCGGGTGGGGGACAGAGGCCGGCCTCCACTCTGTCTCCACTCTTTCTGTCAGGAAGCGGGGAGCTGAGTCTTTTTGGGGGGGGACGCGCGCAGACTGCCTGGCGAGGTGTGGGTTGGGCCCAGGCCGGCCAGAGTCCCGGGAGGAACCCCGGGAGGTCGAGTGGGTGGCCTGACCTCCCAGCCTGAAGGAGCGCCCAGCCAGCCTGCTCCCCAGACCCCCAGCCCAGAGCCCATCTCCGCTGGACCCACCTGCTGGGAGCGCTGGGGACCCCTGGCACGGGGTCCGGATGACACGTAGGCCACGTCCGCCTCAGAGGTCTGAGAGAGCCGAGAGCCTCGCGTGGGGGTCGGACTGGGGTCCCTGCTGAGCGAAGGCAGGCAGGCCCTGGCTGGCGGCAGCCAGGGGAGCAGGTAGCGCCCGGAGTGGGCCTGGAGGGCGGCTGGAGGGGGCCTGTTGGGAATCCCTGGGGGGCGGGGGGGGAGGCGGGGCCGCAGCCTGGAGCTGAGGGCTGCCTGGAGGCAGGACAGGCTCGGGCCCTCCCTGGAGCGGGGTGAGGAGCTGAGGGAGAACGGCGGGGGTCCCCCAACCAACCTTCATGCCTCCACTCCTCCCTGAGAGATGGAGGCACTGGGCTCCCACCTCGGGGCTGGGGGTGGCCCTGGGGAGGCCGGACACATGCCGCCACCCAGGAAATGCACCTTGGGGGGTGGGGGTGGAGACCAGAGCCCATGGAGCTCAGGAGCTGGGTCTGAAGGGAGGTTTGCGGGGCCTGAGGGGGGCAGGGGCTCAGGGGGTGCCTCTGGGGGCGGGATGGGAGGGCAGGGACACAGATGCCCAGGACAGAGGGGATCCGGAAGAGGTCAGGGCCCACAGTGAGCCCGGGAAGGCCGCGGAGGAGCAGGATGGAGCCAGATGGTGGCGGCGGGTGCAGCAGGCCTGGCACCACTGGGTACCCGAGAGCCTGAGGCCTGGTGTGGCGGGAGCAGATGCAGAGGGGGGTGGAGGGAGGGTAGAGGGGTGAGGAGAGGCGAGGGATGGACCATTGACAGGGACAAAGGGGACCCCGTCGGAGGGTCGTAAGAGCTGTGAGGCCCCCTGGGATGGGGACTTGCCCTCACTTGGGAGTATGGGTGCTCAGACTTCCATATCCCGGTCTCCCGAGAGACTGGGGGCCCGTGGCTTCAGGAGCAGGGCCTATGACACTTGGATAGAGGGGAGGGCCCCGGGTGCTGCTGGGATTCCCGGGGAGGATGGGTAAGAGGCCCAGGGGACCCCACACCCCAGCCCAGAGTCGTCCCGGGAAGGTCATGGGGGGGATGGAAACACGTGGTGAGGCCCCACTTCCACATCCGGGCTCTGAGAGACCAGGGGGCTGGTGTTCAGAGCAGGGCCTCCCTGAGGGGGTAGAGGGTGGGCTCAGGTCCTGCTGGGTTCCTGGCGAGGATGTCCATGGAGGACGGAGGGACCCTGCACCCCAGTCCACAGTCAGTCCCGGGAGGCAGGCCGAGTGGAGCCAGGAAGAGGCCCAGGTGCCCAGGGAGCCCCACCAGCAGGAGTGGATCGAAGGACCCAGGGAGCCTGTCCCCAGTGCACCTGGTCAGCCCCTTCTGTGAGCCCTGGGAAAACCCCGGGCTGGGTCGTGGTCCTGATGGAAAGACAGACACTCCCTGTCTCCATTGGGGTCTGGGCGGATGGGAGGGCCTTGGTGTGAGCTGCCAGGCCTCGGGGACGGCTGCCCGAGGGGCCCAGTGTGAGCTAGGGCTGGAGGCGAGGACCTCCGAGGGACTGAGACCCCCGAGGGAGTGGGTCCCCAGGGAGCCACCAGTAACTCAGCCTCAGGAGGCTCCTGGGGTGTGGACAAGTCCGGAGCTGTGGCAGCTAGTGCCACGGGGCCTCCCATTCCTGTGGCGGTTGAGCTGGAGCACTGCCTCCAGGTTGTGGGCGACAGTGGGTTTGGGATGGGTGGGGGACAATGGCCCACGTGTTGCTGGCAGCAAGGCCAGGACCACAGGGGCACTGCAGCCCTAGGGACGCAGACTAGACTGGGTCCTGGCAGCCCCCGGGCCCGATGACCACCTGGGGCGTGCTCTGGCTTGCCAGCCAAGTCTCCTAGGGCCTGGGGCTTGGCGGAAGGAGCGTGGTTGGATCCCGCCCAGGGCAGACCTGGGACCTGAGAGGATTGAAGGTGATTATGAGAGGGGGGACTGACGGACCCTGGGCCCCAGCACGTGCAGTCCAGGGAGGAAGGAGGCCCCCGTGCAAGATGACCCCATGATGCCGACCTGATGACCACCTGTGGTGTGGGTGTTAGGACCTGAGGGCTTGTGCTTGAAAGGAGCAGGACCTTGGGGGTAGTTGGTAAGGGTGTGTGTGGAGGGCTCGTGGCCTGCGGGGAGTCAGGGTGAGGACCTTGGGGACGTCCTGGCTGGCCCCACCCGCCCCGTCAGCAAGGAAGCCGGTACAGTGGAGTGGGGCCCTGCCCTGTGGGCAGCCCACAGAGGATGGGAGAGCGCTGGCCCTCAGTGGCATGCTCACTTGTCCCTGGGGCAGGTGGGCGGCAGAAAGGTGGGCTGACCTGGGGTTGGTATGGTCTTGGTGTGAGGGGCATGTGTCCTCTATGGGAGGCGCGGCTCTGCCCAAGGAAGAGCAGGCCCTGCAGGATAATGCAGAGGACCTTCCTGAGAGCCTGACGGCATTCGCGCCCCAGGACAGAGGGTCCGGTCTCCAGGCCAGCCCTTCCTGATCTTGCTGGGGGACTTGGTGGGGGCTTTGCGGCTGTGACCTGCCTGTCCAGGGACACAGGACAGGAAGGGGACATACGACTTAACAGGGTACCTCCCCCGGCTCCTCTCCCAGTTCTCAGGGAGTTGAGGACCCCGCTGGGAGAGGTCCCAGTCAGTGTGTGGGAGGAGGCCCACCTGGGGGATAGATGCCCAGGAGTCCCGGGGCCTGCCAAGAATCTGTGTGAGGAACCCCACCCACCCCACATTGAAGGAATGAGTGTCTCCCAAGCCAGCCCTCAGGCCCAGGAGGGGATGGTCCTGAAATCTGGGTGCCCCTTCCTGGCAGCCCTGTGATGGGAACCCAGGGTGGGGCCTGTCCCGCAGAGTCCCTCCTCCTCTCCAGATCCCTGGGTTCAGGGAGGGGAGGGCCAGGGCCTGAGGGTCTAGACTCAGGTCAGCAGAGGAAGCGGGTGCCCTGCCCTGGCCCTGGTCCCGGCAGTGGCGGGGATTGAGGTGAGAAATAAGGGGATGTCTCCCACAGCAGGATCCCTGGGGACCAGGCCACGCCGGACTCCTGTGTGGGCCATGGGAAGGCGGCTGGAGGGTGGGCCGACTGATTTCTCTGGACTTTGGCTGGTGGGGGTTTGTGGCAGGCCCTTGCATGGAAGGTGCAAGGAGGGTGGCTGGAGGGCTAGCTGGAGAGTCTTCCCAGGCCTTGCGTGGGGTCCAGGTGAAGACCCAGAGGCGCCCCCATCCCATCCCGGATGGAAGCCAGAGCTGGCTCATCCCTTGTGCATGATTCAGGAGGAGTCCTGGAGACTATGGCAGGTGTGGCCATGGCTGGGCCCCTGGCTTCCTCCTGTGGAGCGTCAGGGCCCTGTGTTCTTGCAGAGACATTTGGCCTGAGAAGGACAGGGCCGGGGCAGGCCCTTGAGAGGCCCAGGGGGGACCATCCCACCTGGAATGCATGGGACATCCCAGAGTGCGAGCCAGCCCTCCTGTCCACACTGGGCCCCAGGGCTGGGCTGGCAGTCTGCACCCTGAGGTGCCTCCTTCTTCCCTCCTTCAGGGACTTCAATAACTGGCAGCGGAGGCCTTCCTCTGAGGCGGGGCTCCCTCAGGACACAGAGCAGAGCAGGGGCGGGCCAGTGCTACTTGTCGAGGTGAGGTGTATGCTCTCTCTGAGCCTGATGTCAGGGGTTTTCCCAGCCCAACACAGGGGAGCCCTGTGCAGGGGAGCCCAGCATGGCCCCTGTCAGCCCTGGCACCTCGGGGTGTCTTGGCCCGGCTTCCCCCTGAGAAGCTCTCCCTCCTCTCTCTTCAGGTTCAGCCCGAATCTGACACCATGCCCCTAGGGAAGAGCAGCGATCCTTGGAAGCAGGGAGAAGACCTAGAGGAGGCCCAGCGCCTGGTGGATGCCCAGCTGTCTGGGGCTGAGGAGGAGGAGGAGGCTCCACCTCCCCCCTCTACGCCATCTCCCCCATACCACCTATCTCATCTCTCTCTATCTTTCTCCTCCTCCTCCTCCTGCTCCTCCTCGTCTTCCCCTTCCTTGTCCTTCTCTGGCATGGTCTTTGGCCCCCCAGATGAGGGGTCTGTTGCTCCCGGGGCCCTGAGTGCTCCCCAGGGCTCTCAAAGTGCTGAACCCTCCCCGAGTGGTGGGGCAGCTGGTGGCCTTGGCCAGCCCGAGCCTCCTGGCCCCAGCGGCCCAGGGGAGGCGGGAGATGAGGAGCACTTGGTGGAGGGCAGTTTCCACATGAAGTCGGCTGCGCTGGTGATGTTCCTACTCCTCAAGTATCGCACCAAGCAGCCCACCAGCAAGGCAGAGATGCTGGAGGTCTTCTCCCCAGCATACCAGGACGACTTCCCCGCCATCTTGAGCCAAGCGTCCACCTGCTTGAGGCAGGTCTTGGCCTAGACGTGATTGAAGTGGATCCCAGCGAGCACTCCTACGTCCTCAACCCCATCCTGGGCCTCACCTGGGATGGGATGCTGAGCGATCAGTGGGGTCTGCCCAAGACTGGCCTCCTGGGGCTGGTCCTGGGGTTGATCCTACTGCAGGACGGATGTGTCCCCGAGGAGGAGATGTGGGATGCTCTCGGATTCATGGGGGTGTACGATGGCCAAGAGCACATCGTCTATGGGGAGCCCAGGGACCTCCTCACCAACGTCTGGGTGCAGGAAGGCTACCTGGAGCGCCGGCAGGTGGCGGGCAGCGACCCTGCCTGCTTTGAGTTCCTGTGGGGGCCCAGGGCCTCCGAGGAAACCAGCAAGTTGCAGGTCATGAACTACATGCTCCAGGCTGGTTGCAACAACCTGGGGTCCTCCCTGGTCCTGTGAGAACAGATTCTGAGATAAGGAAGAGGGTGTCGCAGCCCCAGGGACAGCCAGGCCCTTTCCAAGGTTTTGTGGGCCGGCATGAAGGGCGGCCTTAGGGTGCTTCCTCCTGGTGTTGTCCTGTTGGGTGTGTAAAGAGAAAGTCCTGGGCGTTCTCAGGAGTTTAGGGCCAGGGCAGGTTGGGGGAGAGCATGGCCAAGAACCTCTCTGGGGCCTGGGCTCTGCGATGACCCTGACCTCCAGAACTTGGTTTCTTTGAGGAAGCTCCCCATGTTTGTTCCTTGGGATAGAAGGTTTCCCCAGCCCAGTGTGTGAGTGACAGCCCCCACCCCTTCACGTTTGTACTTCCCCAGTTCAAGAGTTAACAGTTTTGTCATGTCCTGAATACAAGTTAGGAGACCCTCCCTCCTTGTTTGGGTTCTGGATGAAATCACAGGGCAATGGCGTTGGAATCTGTTGGAAAGGCCAAGAGTGGAGCAGGCAAGTGCTGGAGTGTGGAAATAGGAAAATAAACCTTGTTCACTTTTGCTTCTTCCCCATGCCGTGTGCCATTTTTCCAAAGTAAAGTAGATGGGCGCTCCTGCATTCACTTGAATTTTCAGGAACAGGAGAGAAGGGTCCTAAGGCCAGGGGAGCCGTCCTGGCGGCTCCCTCACGGCCACACAGTGGCTGAGCTCTGCTCCCTGCAAGGCCCTGTGTGTGAGCAGTGAGGACAAGAGGGGACCAGGGTCACGCCGCCTTCGGGGACTGTGTCTAGCGGCTGCAGTCACACAGGAAGGCAGGGAGGGGTGCCCTGAGACCTGCACCAACCTGCCAACCCCGATCTTTTCCTGGAATGGTGGGAGATGTCAATTTCCCCCAACGGGGCAAGAATCCTGCCCCGGTGTCACGGCCATTGAACCCTTGTGGTCTGGGAGGGTCGTGTGCAGACAGCTCATTCTGCTCAGTTTCTCTTCGGTTCCCCTTGCTCTCCCATCCTGGGATATGTCACGGGAACAGGAAATTCTTAGGGCAGGGGGTGTGGTGGGGGATGTTACAATAAGGCTGGACCTTCTGCCAACCACAAACAGGCCTCAGTAGCCACTGGTCCCGTGTGCCGGTCTCTCCTGAAATGGGACAATAGCAGACACTGGCAGGTGGCAGTGCATCAGGGGAAAGAGCACATTGTCAGCTCGTGGAGATATTCGAGGTTCCTGCCACGGGATGTGCAGCAAGGTGCTAGGAGTGAGGAGGGATCCCTCCCCCTGAACCACCACAGCAACGTGAGTGTGCAAAGTAGTGACAATGAGATGTGATCCTGTCTTGGAAGCACCCGCCCCACAGCCGGTGGGCACTTTGGGGAATTCTGCAGACGAGCCTCTGTGAACGAAAGAGAGGGCCGGTGGGCAGTCCTTTCTGCCACCGGACCCTCGGGTCCCCGAGACACGGCCATGAATCACCTCAGGCCCCACACGAGGCTCCGTCAGGAGGCGGGCAGCCCGCTGTCTGGTGGCCGGGCCAGAATCAGGGGCGTCTTGCTCCTGGGGCCCAGCCGGCAGCCCCGACGGCCCCTGCTTCCCGCCCTGCCCTGTCTCCTCTGACCGTGGCCTCAGCCTACAGACCTTGCGGCTTGGTCCTGTCTCCCCCACTGCCAACCGCTCCCTCCCCAGTGCTGGCGCTCACGGGCACCACCCCCCTGTGGGGATGCAGTGTGGTCCTGAGACCCCCTGGGTGGGGTATTGACCTGCTGGCCTGCTGGGTGGCTGACGTGTAGCCTGCCCAGGGCAGTGAGCCTGCGAGATGATGTGGGGCCCCAGTCAGCTGGGAGACAAGGGGCCAGACTGGGCCGGGGCCACGCCTGAACCCCAGGGTGGCCCTGCAAGGGCCACAGCTCTTCCAGTCCCGTGCGTGTGCGATCCTCTCCCTCCTCCCACACTCGGTCCTGCCCCCACGCGGCCCTGGGGCCTGGCTTCCAAGTAGGAATCTCAGTGACCGCAAGGCGCTAAGAGGCCGTGTGGGTGGGGGCCCGTGTCAGCCTGCAGGTGGCATCGGTGCCCGGCACTCCCATGGTCCCCCAATCATGGGACATGGCCGTTGGCACGATGTCCACCCATCCCGGAGGACAGCTGGACACCTTCTGGCGGCAGGGAGGACCCTGAGGCCCAGGCCATCGGGCTTGTCCCTTGGCGGGTGCTCACCTGGATGGGGCGTTGTACCACTCCCCCTGCCCCCGATGGACCCACCAAGCTATAGGAGCACGAGGGGCACCTTTTGTCCTAACCAGAGGCCCCGAGGGGGGCTCAATTGGCCCCGGATGCGAATTGCTCTCCAGAGAGGCTTTCCATGATTAGAGGGATGAAACATTCAGCCCCATCCCCCCATTTTCCAGAGCATGGAAAGGCCTGGGACAAGCAATCAATAATCAATCATGACAACACAAGGAAGCCCCCAGGAAATCCCAACATTAATGGGGTTTTGGGGCTTCCAGTAGGATGAACACCTCTATATTCCAGGAGAGTGCTGCCACCCAAGTCCTGGGGCACAGGTGGGCCTGTGCTCGGGATCCTCCCGGTCCTCCCCTGGGGGTTGTCTTCACCTGGCCACTCTTGCCCTCTTCTCGAGGGGTAAAAGTGTTCCTTCCCCTGAATTCCTTGAGCTGTTCTAGCAAATGGTCATCTCCACGGTGGGAGGGCCGAGGGAATCTCCAATTTGTAGCCTTCTCAGACTGGGCCGTGGGGAACCTGGGGACCTGCTCTATGGGACTGGCATCAATGGTGGGAGGCGGTCTTGTGGGCCTGAGCCCCTGACCTATGGGATGTGGTGCTGTCTCAGATGCAGATGCAATGAAACGGCTGGACACCTGCACCCCAATGTTTATAGCAGCAATGTCGACGATAGCCACACTGTGGAAGGAGCCTCGGTGTCCATCGAAAGATGATGGATAAAGAAGATGTGGTTTATGTATACAATGGAGCCCATTTCACTCAGCCATTAGAAATGACAAATACCCACCACTTGCTTTGACGTGGGTGGAACTGGAGGGAATTAGGCTGAGTGAAATAAGCCAATTGGAGAAGGACAAAGATTATATGGTCTCAGTCATTTGGGGAACATAAATAATAGTGAAAAGGAATAGAGGGGAAGAGAGAAGAAATGGGTAGGAAATATCAGAATGGGACACAGAACATGGAAGACTCCTAACTCTGGAAAACTAACTAGGGGTGGTGGAAGGGGAGGAGGGCGGGGGGCGGGGGTGAATGGGTGACGGGCACTGAGGGGGGCACTTGACGGGATGAGCACTGGGTGTTACTCTGTATGTTGGTAAATTGAACACCAATACAAAATAAATTTATTATTACAAAAAATAAAAGCACTTTACCTTTACCCCCCCCCCCGCAAAAAAAATTAACGCTCTTCTTCTGCTGGGTGTAGGAACTATTTGTTCTTTTTTCTCTAGCTCCTTTAGGTGTAAGGTTAGCTTTTGTATTTGAGTTCTTTCTAGTGTTTGGATGGATGCTTGTATCGTGATGTATTTCCCCCTCAGGACTGCTTTTGCTGTATCCCAAAGATTTTGAACGGTTGTATCTTCATTCTCATTAGTTTCCATGAATCTTTTTAATTATTCCTTAATTTCCTGGTTGACCCTTTCATCTTTTAGCAAGATCCTTGAACTCGGCCACAGTAACAATGCAATGGACTGAGGAGCAGTGATGCAGCAGAAGCTGTGAACAAAGCAGAAGAGGGAGGAAAAAGAAAATGCATACGGGCCAGAGAGAAAAATATCTGATTAGGCAGAAAGGTGAGTGGAAATAGAAGAAGGTTCAAGATATGAGTTCAAATAAAATTTGTCATGAATGTCCTTCGAGAGATTGGCAGAGATTTGAACCAGGGCACAGAGGCAGGATTAGTGCCATCAGATTAGGGGCAGCCCCTTCTCTGAGACAGGCAGGTAGGATGAAAGTTGGTATGGGATGGGTGAGGGATGCGTGGAGCTAAGAGCCCATGATCGTCTGAATGAAGTTCCAAAGTTCTCTAAGACGAAATTTTCATAAATCATACATTTCTACTTTTTAAAGATTCTATTTATTTAAATGAGACACACACACACTCACACACACAGAGAGAGAGAGAGAGAGAGAGAGAGAGAGAGAGAGAGAGAGAGAGAGGCAGAGACACATGTAAATGGAGAAGCAGGCTCCCTGCAAGGAGCCAGATGTGGGACTCCATTCCGGGACTCTGGGATCACGCCCTGGGCCGAAGGCAGGCTCTAAACTGCTGAGCCACCCAGGGATCACCAAATCACACATTTAAAGATTAAACGATGATGCTGTAGGAAATTAAATTATTGGGGAGCCTGGGTGACTCTGTCGATTGAGCGTCTGAGTCTTGATTATGGCTCAGGTCACGATTCTGGGATCAAGCCCTGTGTGAGGCTGCAATGCTGGGTATGGAGCCGGCTTGGGATTCTCTCTCTCCCTTTCCCTCTGTCTCTACTCCCACTCACGTTCTCACATTCTCTCTCTCTCTCTCTCTCAAATAAGTAAATAAATCTTAAAAGGAAAAAGAAAGAAATTGTATTCCTAAATCCGAGAGAAGCAACCCAGAACAGCAATGGTTTACCAGCCCCACTTCTGAAAAAGTCATTGTAGGGGCAGAGTGACAGTATTTCCAAATTGGACACGGCCACCACAACCTCGTCTTGCAGAGACAGTGCAGCAGAATCAGGGAGAACTTCATCATTGCTTGGGGGCAAGTGTTAAGATGAGGGAGAGACTCTGCACTGCCCCGTAAGAGACACTTTCCTCCTCTTCCATAATCTCGAGCCTTCCCTTTCAGCTTCCTGTAAGTTAAATGTCACCATGGGAATAAGCTCTGGCCAAGGAGACACTGGTGTCATGAAAGTGTCTCGGGAAAACGTGCAGCAGCCTTCCTGGAAGAGCCTATGCCCTGTGCCCTTTAAGCTGCTTCTTCAGTTGCTCCTCACTCCTCTTGGCTGGGACGCTTACAGGGTGGCTGGAGCTAGAACAGCAGCTTGGACCATGAGGGAACCTTAGGAACCCTGCCGATGTATGGTGGAGGAAAGAAGCCGGGCAGTCCGGGTGGCTCAGGCTTTTAGGGCCACCTTCAGGCCAGGTTGTGATCTGGCAGAGCCATGATCGAGTCCCATGTCGGGCTCCCTGCATGGAGCCTGCTTCTCCCTCTCCCTCTCCCTCTCCCTCTCCCTCTCCCTCTCCCTCTCCCTCTCCCTCTCCCTCTGTCTCTCTCTCTCTCTCTCTCTCTCTCTCACTCTGTGTGTGTGTGTGTGTGTGTGTATTTGTCTGTCATGAATAGATGGATGAAATCTTAAAGAGAAAACAAAGGCAAGAAGCCAGAAAGACTCAGGATTCCAAAGCACTCGGTGGGCAAACAGAACCAGCAAACCAGCCCTGAGCTATCTACCTGTGGCTTCCACCTGAGAGAGAAATGACCTCTCCTGGTCTGTGAGCCGCTGTCTGTGGCCCCCGCTAATCACGGCTACACCACTTCTTAGCGGACATAGAAAATATCTATCCCAGGTGCTACCTGCACCTGCACATGCAAGGAGCCCTCGTGGTGAGGATACTTGCCCAGCTGCGTTCCTGGCAGCAGCAGCACCTGCGCAGCACCCCAAGGCCCTGGGCCAAAGGCTTGGCCAGCGTAGGTTAGCGCACACAGAAGTCTCCTTGCCCCTGGCAGCGACCCTTTGATGGGGGTGGGCCAGTCCAAATTAAAGGAGCTAAGGGCCAAAAGAGGACTGGCAGGCACTGGCGGGGCACCACCAGAGAGGGCTTGGCATCTCCTTGAGGACCCGAGGCTGCGAAGAAGGGTAGGGTGTCTCCTGTTTACCCCAGAGTGTCCCAAAAGGACACTTGTGTGTGTTCCAGCACTTCCGGAACAAACCTATCAGTGAGTTTGCAAGCTAGCCCCACCCCCACCTCCACACTCTGCCAACTTTGCACACACACCCGTTCCTGCACTCCTGTGCTCTTCCCTGCTCCTTGTAACCATCCCTCAGATAGATCCATAAGCAGGAAGGAGGGGCCAAATGTGGCTGGGGTAGGGTTGAGGGTCTTGATTAAATCCCAAGCCTTGGGGAGTGGGGGTACCACCATGGTGCATCCAGAATCCTCCTGGAGGTAGCCCAACGCTGCTTTTTCTAGACTACACCTCCCTCTTCTTTGGAAGGGCATGAAGTTGCTTATTCTGGGGTTAGATGTCATAGGTCTGAACTCTTTCCACCCTACGTTGTCCACCCGTGGTTCTGACCAGTAAGTAGCACGTGCCTCACTTGGGGTCCAGTTGGAAGCAGGATGTCAGGCCCAGCTCAGCCCTAGGAAGTACGACTCTGCAGAGTGGCAAGGTTCCCTGGGGACTCCAGGGCTCCTTACCACACAATTCCAGTGGCTTGGTGGTGCTTTGGGCCTCTGCCTTCTGTTGCTTGTGACGTGCTGAATATAGGGGCCTTGCGTCTTCAATGATCAGGAGTCATCAGGCAGGATTTCTTGCGTGGAGACTTTGTAGAAAGTCCCGTTACTGAGCCCGTGCTACAAGCCAGATTTTCTCTGTCCCTTCTGAGCACGATTCCCTCCGCTCTTCAGGAGAAACTTTTTCAGGGCTGAATAACAAATACCAGCTTACAGCCAAAAGGGAATGAACCTTTCTATTCCCCCCTCCACCCCCTTCCTGAAAGCTCTGTTCTTGGTTTCTCCTGCTCTCCAGGTGCTTTCTCGGGTGGTGGTGACACACAAATAAATAATCTGTGACTTCTGTACTCTGCACACTCGATCTAGCCTAGTGTAGCAGGTGGGGGATGTGGCATTTTACAAATGGAAATGTCAGAAACAGGAGCATCAGATTTGAGGATATGAGCTGCACAGGCCAGTTCTCCTGTCGCTCCCACAGCTGCCAACCTGAGAGGTAGCAGTGACTGTGGGGAGAGCATTGCCTTCGGAAGGGCCAAGACCACTGTCGCTTTTGGGATGTCGGATGCGATCTCGCTGTTGCGAGAGTGGATGTCTCCGAACAGGGCGAGCTCAGTTCAAGCAGGGGTTATTTTTCCTTGGTCTCTGCTGTCATATTCCTTGATTCCTCACTGCTTTCCTGAGTCAGTTTGCCTCGATTTTCTGGACTGAATCTTTTCCTAGTTAGATAGCCACTGCCCTTCCTCTGCATCAGGCCAGTCCAGGGACAATCCACTTTGTTAGATATTAAGTGCCCACTGTGTATAGGGAACCAAGAGGCTGCGGCAGGCAAAGCAGCGATTGCTAACACAGAATGTACGATTCGGGTCTAGTGGAGTCCAAAGAAAAGCACGCGAAAACCTAGGGCAGAGACACCCCAAAAGAGGTGTGTAGATGAGAGGTGGATGGGTGAGATTGGATCTCCGTGGCAGAACAGAGGAAGGCTCCATGGAAGAGGTAGCCATAGGAGACAGAGGGGGAAGTTCGCCACAGGTGGAAAAAATGTCCAAGCAAAATGTAAGTGCAAAGGGCCGTCCTATTTGGAAGTGGTGATGGGGCCCTCTGTGGCCAGGACCTAGGGTGCATGGGACAGAGCATGGCCAAAGGATCACAGGAGTGCCGTCCTGGAGGAGGCCGAGTGAGTTATGCAAATGAAGGAAGGTGTTCCACTGTGGCAGAAACATTGAGCCAGCGGGGGCCAAGTGTTGTCAGTTCTTCTAATGTTTGAGAGAGCTCAAGCTGTCATTCCAGTCTTTGATGTGGCATCTCCCAATTTTAAATGCTGGTAACCATTGTGGTCATGATAAGGTATCCAGTCTTTATCTCCCACACTGGCATGCCCCTTCCCTGTTTCCCCACATGGGACTCCCTCTGCTTTTCCTTGCCCTCTGCATTCCGGGGCCATGCGGTGCCCGGCAGAGGTGGCATTTGTGGGTAACAGGTGGTAGATGGGTAGGAGTGGACGGAGGAAAGCCTGGGTGGCTCAGTGGTTGAGCATCTGCCTTCGGCTCAGGGCCGGATCCTGAGGTCCTGGGATCGAGTCCCGCACAGGCCTCACTGCAGGAAGCCTGCTTCTCCCTCTGCCTGTGTCTCTGCCTCTCTCTCTGCATCCCTCTCAGGAATACAGAAATAAAATGTTTAAAGAAATATTCCACTTGTATATACCACATTCTATACTCTGTTTTAAAAAGATTTTATTTTTGGCAGGGGAGAGAGATAGTTCATGAGTAAGAATGGAAGGGGCAGTGGGAGAGCAGGGTACCCGACGTGGGGCTCAATCCCCGGACCCTGGGATCATGATCTGAGCTGAAGGCAGACGCTTAACCAGCTGAGCCAGCCAGGTGCCCCTGTACTTTCTTTATCCATTGACCCACTGATGGAAACTTAGGTTGTTTCTGTGTCTTGGCTATTGTGTATAAATGCTTCTACAAACACGGGACAGGTGTGCACATATCTTGTCAACACATTGTTTTCATTTCCTACGGATATATTCCCTACAATGGAGTTTCTGGGTGGTACGGGAGTTGTATTCTTTCTAAAAGTCTTAATGGCTGAAGTTTGGGAATTGAGCGGCCATCACTCTTTGACTTCGTGATTTGCTTTCGTTGACTTGGTCTAGAACTTTTCTGGTTTTGTATATCAAGTGACAATTTAGCGGGATTTCTTCTATTTCACTTGTCAGACCGCATGATCAAGTAGCCAGCACATAGATCTGCAAATGTCAGACTATTCTGATAGCTGACTTGACGCTGCTGTCCAGTACCATAACCACACTCACCTGGCCTTTGGCACATGGGGGCTGCCCCTTGGCCCCGACCACCTGAGGATTCCTTTGCATTTAGGTTTCCCAACTCAGTGACTGCACTTTCCATCTTAAAGTCTGGGCTGTGGAGAAGAACAATCACAGAGCCCTTCAAAGATCCTGGGGTTCCCCCCACAAATTTATTACTCACAGCTGTGGTAAAGGCATTCCATTGCACCTTCCCAGTGTGTGGACAGGTCTTCGATGACAATCCCCCTGAGGTTTTGTGTCCTGTCCTCCATGTTAAACCAAAGCAGTCCTCTTATTTCGAGCAGAACTCAGCGAAATCGAGACCAGAAGAACTGTGGAACAGATCAACAAAACCAGGAGCTGGTTCTTTGAAAGAATTAATAAGATAGATAAACCATTAGTCAGCCTTATTAAAAGAGGAGAGAGAAGATTCAAATTAATAAAATCATGGATGAGAAAGGAGAGATCACTACCAACACCAAGGAAATACAAACCATTTTAAAAACATATTATGAGCAGCTATATGCCAATAAATTAGGCAATCGAGAAGAAATGGACGCATTCCTGGAAGGCCACAAACTACCAAAACTGGAACAGGAAGAGATAGAAAACCTAAACAGGCCAATAACCAGGGAGGAAATTGAAGCAGTCATCCAAAACATCCCAAGACACAAAAGTCCAGGGCCAGATGGCTTCCCTGGGGAATTCTATCAAAAGTTTAAAGAAGCAACCGTACCTATTCTAGTAAAGCTGTTCGGAAAGATAGAAAGAGATGGAATACTTCCAAACTCACTCTATGAGGCCAGCATCACGTTAAATCCAAAACCAAAGACCCCACCAAAAAGGAGAATTATAGACCAATATCTCTGATGAACCTGGATGCAGAAATTCTCAACAAGATACTAGCCAATAGGATCCAACAGTACATTATGAAAATTATTCACCATGACCAAGTAGGATTTATCCCCGGGACACAAGGCTGGTTCAACACTCGTAAAACAATCAATGTGATTCATCATATCAGCAAGAGAAAAACCAAGAACCATAGGATCCCCTCATTAGATGCAGAGAAAGCATTTGAGAAAATACAGCATCCATTCCTGATCAAAACTCTTCAGAGTGTAGGGACAGAGGGAACATTCCTCAACATCTTAAAAGCCATCTACAAGAAACCCACAGCAAATATCATTCTCAATGGGAAAGCACTGGGAGCCTTTCCCCTAAGATCAGGAACAAGACAGGGATGTCCACTCTCACCACTGCTATTCAACATAGTACTGGAAGTCCTAGCCTCAGCAATCAGACAACAAAAAGACATTAAAGGCATTCAAATGGGAAAAGAAGAAGTCAAACTCCCCTTCTTCGCCAATGACATGATACTCTATATAGGAAACCCAAAAGCCTCCACCCCAAGATTCCTAGAATTCATACAGCAATTTGGTAGTGTGGCAGGATACCAAATCAGTGCCCAGAAACCAGTGGCATTTCTATACACTAACAATGAGACTGAAGAAAGAGAAATTAAGGAGTCAATCCCATTTCCAATTGCACCCAAAAGCATAAGATACCTAGGAATAAACCTAGCCAAAGCGGTAAAGGACCTATACCCTATAAACTATAGAACACTTCTGAAAGAAATTGAGGAAGACACAAAGAGATGGAAAAGTATTCCATGCTCATGGATTGGCAGAATTAATATTGCAAAAATGTCAATGTTACCCAGGGCAATTTACACGTTTAATGCAATCCCTATCAAAATACCATGGACTGGGATCCCTGGGTGGCGCAGCGGTTTGGCGCCTGCCTTTGGCCCAGGGCGCGATCCTGGAGACCTGGGATCGAATCCCACGTCAGGCTCCCGGTGCATGGAGCCTGCTTCTCCCTCTGCCTGTGTCTCTGCCTCTCTCTATCTCTCTGTGACTATCATAAATAAATAAAAATTTAAAAAAAATATTTAAAAAAAAATACCATGGACTTTCTTCAGAGAGTTAGAACAAATTATTTTAAGATTTGTGTGGAATCAGAAAAGATCCGAATATCCAGGGGAATTTTGAAAAAAAAAAAAACATTGCTGGGGGAATCACAATGCCAGATTTCAGGTTGTACTACAAAGCTGTGGTCATCAAGACAGTGTGGTACTGGCACAGAGACAGACACATAGAACAATGGAACAGAATAGAGAATCCAGAAGTGGATCCTGAAATGTATGGTCAACTAATATTCCATAAAGGAGGAAAGACTATCCACTGGAAGAAAGACAGTCTCTTCAATAAATGGTGCTGGGAAAATTGGACATCCACATGCAGAAGAAGGAAACTAGACCACTCTCTTTCACCATACACGAAGATAAACTCAAAATGGATGAAAGATCTAAATGTGAGACAAGATTCCATCAAAATCCTAGAGGCGAACACAGGCAACACCCTTTTTGAACTCAGCCACAGTAACTTCTTGCAAGATACATCCACGAAGGCAAAAGAAACAAAAGCAAAAATGAACTACTGGGACTTCATCAAGATAAGAAGCTTTTGCACAGCAAAGGATACAGTCAACAAAACTAAAAGACAACCTACAGAATGGGAGAAGATTTTTGCAAATGACATATCAGATAAAGGGCTAGTCTCCAAGAACTATAAAGAACTTATTCAACTCAACAGCAAAGAAACAAACAATCCAATCCTGAAATGGGGAAAAGACATGAAGAGAATTCTCACAGAGGAAGACATAGACATGGCCAACATGCACATGAGAAAATGCTCCGCATCACTGGCCATCAGGGAAATACAAATCAAAACCACAATGAGATCCCACCTCACACCAGTGAGAATGGGGAAAATTAACAAGGCAGGAAACCACAAATGTTGGAGAGGATGCGGAGAAAGGGAACCCTCTTACACTGTTGGTGGGAGTGTGAACTGGTGCAGCCACTCTGGAAACCTGTGTGGAGGTTCCTCAAAGAGTTAAAAATAGACCTGCCCTTCAACCCAGCAATTGCACTGTTGGGGATTTACCCCAAAGATACAGATGCAATGAAACGCCAGGACACCCCGATGTTTCTAGCAGCAATGTCCACAATAGCCAAACTGTGGAAGGAGCCTCGGTGTCCATCGAAAGATGAATGGAAAAAGAAGATGTGGTTTATGTATACAATGGAATATTCCTCAGCCATTCGAAATGACAAATACCCACCATTTGCTTCATTGTGGATGGAACTGGAGGGTATTATGCTGAGTGAAGTAAGTCAATCGGAGAAAGACAAGCAGTATATGTTCTCATTCATTTGGGGAATATAAATCATAGTGAAAGGGAATATAAGGGAAGGGAGAAGAAATGTGTGGGAAATATCAGAAAGGGAGACAGAACATAAAGACTCCTACCTCTGGGAAATGAACTAGGGGTGGTGAAAGGGGAGGAGGGCGGGGGGTGGGGGTGAATGGGTGACGGGCACTGAGGGGGGCACTTGACGGGATGAGCACTGGGTGTTATTTTGTATGTTGGCAAATTGAACACCAATAAAAAGTAAATTTATTATTAAAGAAAACAAAACAACAGCAACAAAAATAGATCTGCCCTACGAACCAGCAATTGTACTGCTGGGGATTTACCGCAAAGATACAGATGCAATGAAACGCCGGGACACCTGCATCCCAATGATTATCGCAACAATGTCCACAATAGCCAAACTGTGGAAGAAGCCTCGGTGTCCATCGAAAGGTGAATGGAAAAAGAAGATGTGGTTTATGTATACAACAGAATATTCCTCAGCCATTCGAAATGACAAATACCCACCATTTGCTTCAACAAGGATGGAACTGGAGAGTATGCTGAGTGAAATCAGTCAATCGGAGAAGCACAAACATTATATGGTCTCATTCATTTGGGGAATAGAAAAAATAGTGAAAGGGAATAAAGGGCAAAGGAGAAAAAAATGAGTGGGAATATCAGAAAGGGGACAGAACATGAGAGACACCTAACTCTAGGAAACGGACTAGGGGTGGTGGAAGGGGAGGTGGGCAGGGGGTGGGGATGGGGGTGGGGGTGGGGTGACTGTGTGACGGGCACTGAGGGGGGCACTTGACGGGATGAGCATTGGGTGTTATTCTATATGTTGGCTATTGAACACCAATAAAGAAAATAAATTCATGGGAAAGGCGCTCACAGGGAGTTGGAGCAGGATCCCAGGAGAGGCGAGGATGCCCTCAGGCTCCCTGGGACACTAATAGAAGACCTGCGCCCCTGGGAGAGTCCGCCACACACTGCAGCCGAGCTCCCCAAAGGGCTGCATTGCGTGTCCTGCTGGACCCGGGAGAAGCTCGGTGGTGGCTTAGGTGGCGGCTCCCGGGGGAGGGAGCTGCTCAGCCCTGGGAGCGCGATTACAGCAGTGCAGTCCCCGGAGCCCAAGGCACTCGGAGACACAGCCCAGGGTCCCGCGCTCCCCCCGGGACATGCAGACGCCAGGAGGGCACAGGACAGCAAGACACTCCTGCCGCCGGGCGGCCCCAAGCTGTGCAGATCAGCGGCCCCCAGTCCCGGAGCACCCAGGCCCCTGCAGACTGAGAGCTCTAGTAGTTACTGCTGAAGCTGACTCCAGGGCTGGAGAGCTGGGCACCACCACTGTTGTTGTTCCTCCTGGGGCCTCACAGGATAAACAAACCCCACTGAGCCTCATAGTGGCCTCACAGGATAAACAAGATCAACAACTTTCACTGAGCCCTGTGCCAGGCAGGGGGCTGAGCATCTCTCCCAAGTGCTCACCCCTGACAATCAGCACCACAGGCCCCTCCTGCAGAAGACCAGCTAGACTGACAGGGGAAAAACAGGTTATTGACCAAGCAGCACTGGAAAGTTCCAAGGGAGGTCGAGGGATTTACAGTATACAGAATCAGAGGATACTCCTCCTAGTTTTTTGTTTTCTGTTTGCTTCCCCCCCTTTTGGTTTTTTCTTTCATTTCCTCTCTTCTCTTTTTTTACTTCCTTTTTTTTTCTTCTTCTCTTCTTTCTCTTCACTCTTTTTCTCCTTTTCCCAATACAACTTGTTTTTGGCCACTCAGCACTGAGAAAAATGACTAGAAGGAAAAACTCACCTCAAAGGATGAATCAGAAACAAACCTCGTGTTTGTTTCACAACCGCTGTTGTGAAAGATGTTTGCCAGTGGTAAAAGTCTCAGTTTGTCAAAAAGTTAAACTTTTTAAAATTTATATTTATATTTTTTACTTTTATTTAATTTATATGACTATCAATTCCACTCCTATGTATATGCTCAAAAAAATGGAAAAGAGGTATTCAAACAAATACCTGTGTAGAAATGTTCACCAAAATTCACAGTAGCAAAAGAATGAAACGACCCAAACGTCCTTCAATTTGTGAATGAATCAGCAGAATGTATCGGGCTATAAAAAACATTCAGCCATAGAAAAGAATGAAGTCCCTATAGAGGCTTTACCGTGGATGCACCTGAAAGCTGCTGAGTGCAAGAAGCTAGACACAAAGATATCATATTGCAAATTCCGTTTATATGCAATGCACAGAACGGGTATATTCATAGAGAAAGCAGAGTAGCAGTTGACAGGGTTTGAGTGAGTAGGGAATGGGCAGTGACCACTGAACGGATGCAAGGTATGCTTTTGGGGTGATACAAGTTCTTTGAAACCAGACAGAAGCCAATGTCGTACACCGCAAATGTACGAAATGGCACTGAATTGGAAACTATAGAATGACTTTATGTTATGTGTATTTACCTTAAATTAAATAAATAAATATTGATAAATGCTGTGAAACAAGAAAACATGAATCTGCTGGAAACCAAGGAGTACCTTCCCCTTTTATAATTGCCCTTTGCCCTCAACCTAGGTTCAAGCTCTGCGGCCTAACATGCTGTGTGAATGGTATAGCCCCAGCCTCTGCATCTGGCCTCGTCTTCTGCCTTCCACCACACTGTCGCCTTTCTATTTCCGTACATGGAACTGTTTTCTCTGACATGGAGGAACCGGGTCCTTATTATCTCAACTATGTTCACTGTTCATTCCCACCTAGCAAACAGATGAGCGATCAGAGAATTGCTAAGTCCTACTCCTGTGAAACACAGATATACTAATTGGGGTACAAAACTCGTGTCCCCTTCAATGCGGTTTGGCTGTTCTTACAAGAAATATACACAGGATCGGATGAGTCCATATCACAGGCACATTGGCATTGACCTGGAGCGTCTGTTAACTGGGTGACAGATGAATTTAAGGAGCAAGGGGATCTGAGGATATTGGTGAGAGGATCTAATTCAGGCTGCTGGCCAGGCACACGGGAAAGACGGACAGCTGGGCACAGGCTAGTGATACAAACTTACTTACTTAAAGGCCAGTAAAGATTTTTCAAGTGTGGCTGAGTCTTGTCCAGCCGGACATTCCAAGGCACTCTCTCTACTACAGGGCAGATGGCAGAGAATGGCTGGTGGTGACAAGACTAATCAGTAAGAAGAAAATTTATCAGCTGTCCAGGTGTGAGGTGCTGAGAGCATGACTAAGACAGGGACTGGGGGTGGAGAGGACAGAGACACAGAATGTACTCACGAGCCCTTCACTGCTTTCCTCAGAGAGGACACTTTTCCAACAGCCACTGGCTGCTGGCAAGCTTCACTTCCTCTTCACTCCTGGAGCCATGTAATCCGAGACTACATTTTTGCTTGAACTCCATCCTCCTTGCCAGCGAGGCTTCTCCTTTAGTTTAGCAAACCTAACTGCGGTTTTGGCTTCATTCACCCAGATGGCACCCGCAGATCTCAGTAAGAAGCACAAGTGTGAGCAAAATCCTAAAACATCCCTAAAGAGTTACTGTGTCCCTTCTATCTCCACAACAGCGTCTCATATGATACTCTGGAAAGTAGTCTGCAGGTTATGGTCCTTCACAGGTTGTTTAAGTGTTTTAAGTTGGATTCTTTAAATTGGCAGACTTTTTCTTCTTTTGAAATCCCTTGCAATCCCTGAATGAACAGCAAAGCCCAAGTTCACAGAAACCAAGGAAATGACCACCCTAATCCTCACCCCCTTCACCAACTGGACTCTGGGTCTTTCCCACTCTCCCTCCACAAAAAAAGACCATAGTACCCAAACAGGTTTTTATAGACACACACACACACACACACACACACGCACACTGGGTGGAGAATCAAAAATGTCTTGAGTGTACGGAGCATAAATATAAAGTGTGTTATCGAGGGATAAAGGACTCATGGCTACTGCAGCCTAGTGGAGTTTGAAACTCTATGGCACTCTAGATATGTGTGTATCGTGGGGGGCTTCAACATGTGATTGGATTCTGGAAACAATGGAAGCATCCTCTATTTCAAGAAAACAAGCAATGGCTATTTTTGTGTTCCTTTTCAGCTTTGGTTGTTGGCTTCACTCTCAAACTACCAGACACATCCCACACACAGCCAGCCAGCCACAGACATGTGAAAACTCTTCCTACCATCTCCTGCTGGGTTTAGGAGGAACTTCATTGGATGAATGCTCTCTTCTCTTACCCAGAGAGGCACTCGCTTTGGAATGCTTCATTCTTTCCTTTCTGCATGTCTCTTCCCAGTCCAGTTTCATTAGTGTTACTGCACCTAAAATTAGTCTCAAGTATATGTAGGTATGCTAGATGGTTGTGAATAATAGTTACTGAAAAGCATTGGCGTAAAGCTTCATGAAGTCATGTTAGGCGATAATTTTTTAGATATGACACAATCTCAAGCTGCTTGAGCTACCATAACAAAACAATATAGACTGGGTGGCTCACACAACAGTAATTTATTTCTCAAGGTTCGGGAGACTGGAAGTCCAAGACCAAGGTCTGGCAGGATTCAAATTCCAGTCTGAATCCCTCGCTTGTCTTGCAGATGGGCACTTTCGTTCTGCATCCTCCTACATCCTTTTGTCTGTGCTCACAAACAGAAAGATAGTATAAGCACACTAATCCCATTATTGGGATCCCACCACCATAAAGTCGTCTAATTCTATCTCCCGAAGGCCTATCTCCAAATACCATCGCATGAGGGGCTTTAACCTTAATTTGTGGGTAGGGACACAGATCAGTCCATAGCAGATACCAACACCCAAATGACAAAAATATAGATAAATGAAATTTCATAAAAGTTAAAAATGTTTCTGCTTCAAAGGACATAATTTAAAATATACCACCCACAGATTGGGAGAAAATACTTGTTCATCATTTATAAAGGTGTAGTATACAGAATATATAAGAACTGTTACGGGGATTCCTGGGGGGCTCAGCAGTTTAGAGTCTTCCTTTCGGCCCCGGGTGTGATCCTGGGGGTCCTGGGATCAAGTCCCATATGGGACTCCCTGCATGGAGCCTGCTTCTCCCTCTGCCTATGTCTCTGCCTCTGTGTGTGTGTGTGTGTGTCTCTCATAAATAAATAAATAAATAAATAAATAAATAAATAAATAAAATGTTTTTAAAAATGAACTGTTAAAACTCAACAGAGAAAAGAAAAATCAACCAATTATAAGAGGAGCAAAATATTTGAAAAGACGTTTCTGCAAATAAGGTGCATAAATAACCAATAAGCACATGAAGAGATACTCAACATGATCCTAAGGGAAATGCAAATCAAAGCCACAATGAGCAAGGACTTCAAACTTGCTGGCTAAAATTAGAAGACACAAAGTAACAACTATTGGTGATGATGTGAAGAAATTGAAATCTTCATATATTGCTAGTGGGAACATAAAATGGTGCAGTCACTGTGCAAAGCAGTCAGCAGTTCCTGCAAAAGTTAAACATAGAGTATAACCGTATTACCCATTGATACCACTCCCAAGTACATATCCAAGAGAAATGAAAATATATGCCCACACAAAAACCCTATCGACAAATGCTCATTGCACCTTTCCTTACACATAATAACCCAAATCAGGAAACAATTCCAACATCCATCAACTGATGAATACAAAAAAAGTAGGGCCTATCTACTTACTGTAATATTATTTGCCAGTACGAATAGATGAAATGCTGATACATGGTATAATATGGGTGAACCTTGAATACTGCATGCTTAGGCAGAAAAACTAGACACAAAAAACCACATATTTTATTATTGTATTTGTATGAAATATCCAGGCTATGCACGTCACTAGACACAAATAGTAGAGTAATGCTTGCCTAGGGCTAGGGGAAAGGGTAATGGGAATTCACTCTGAAAGTTGAGAGCCTTTTCCAGTGACGAATATGCTCTGGAGTTAGATAGTGGTGATTGTCCACAATCTAGTGAATATAGTAAAAAGCACTGAATTGTACACTGTATTTTCATCTTTTAAAAAGGTTTTCTTTATTTATTTGAGATGGAGAGAATAAGAGAGAGAGGACACAGGCAGGGTAAGGGGCAGAGGAAGAGGGAGAAGCAGACACCCCCTCATCTCCCACTGAACAGGGAGCCCGATGCAGGGCTCAACCCAGGACACCCGGATCATGACCTGAGCCGAAAGCAGACGCTTAACTAACTGAGCCACCCAGGTGCCCCTGAATTGTATACTTTCAAATGGTAAATTAGATGTCATGTGAATGAAATCTCAATAAAGAATAAGAAAGTGAAAACAGGAGAGGAGAGGGAAAGATCACAGATGGAGAGGCCCTGGGTGGTGCAGCCTGCTGAGACTGCTGGCAGCTAAGACAGCAGGGACTCGGAGAAAACCCTGACATCACAGGCCCTATACTTAGAACAGGGAAAGGCAGCTCACCACTGGAAGATTTTGAAACTTGTAGCAACAACAAACCTTGGACCCAGCTAAATTACGGAGTAGATGTGCTACTCCCCACACACTAACAGCCCAGAGAAGAAGAGGCATGCCAATTCCCAGTCATAAATGCTATTCACCTCAGTCTCTGGTGTACTCCTACAGATGATGCCTGGCTGCAAATCAATAAAAAATACTACAAAAAACCAACACTCCAAAATCAAGAACAGTCAACCCACTGCCAATAGAAAAAAACAATAAATAGAACTGTACTCCAAGGTGATCTATATTCTAGCTATATTAGGTAGAAATTTTTGTTTTATTCTTTTATGATTTTATTTATTTATTCACAGGACACAGAGACAGGCAGAGACACAGGCAGAGGGAGAACCTGGCTCCCTGCAGGGAGCCTCATGTGGGCCTTCATCCCAGGACCTCGTGGACCACAACCTGAGCGATGGCAGACACCCAATCACTGAGCCTCCCAGGTGCCCCAGGAAGAAACTTTAAGTCACCTATGATTAACATGCTAAATAATCTAGAAGAACAGATGAATTACGTGCATGAAGAGATTGGTAATTTTAATACAGATGTAAGCAATAAGACAACCAAATGGAAACCCTAGAATTGAAAAACAGTATCTGCTAAAAGGATTAAAAACCGACAGAACATGGTAGAGGAAAGACAGAATCAACTTGACATAAGGAAATTAGAAATGCGGGTGAGGCAAGATGGCAGAAGAATCGGGTCCCCAAGTCACCTGTCCCCACCAACTTACCTAAACAAATTGCAAATCATCCTGAAAACCTAGGAATTCGGCCTGAGATTTAAAGAGAGAACAGCTGGAATGCTATGCTGAGAAGTTAGCGCTTCTATCAAGATAAGAAGACTGAGAGAAATAAAGAAATAAAAGAGCATCCAAGAGGGAGGGGCTCCCGCGAGGGGCCGGGCTGAGGCCGGGCATCGAGAGCCCCCAGGACAGGAGAGCCCAGTCCCTGAGAAGCAGGAGCTTTACCAATCTTCCCGGAGGGAAAGGCGCTCACCAGGAACTCGGGCAGGATCCCAGGAGGGGCGGGGATGCCCTCAGGCTCCCGGGTCACTAATAGAGGAACTGCGCCCCAGGGGAGAGCACACCACACACCTTGGGCCGAGCTCCCTATAGGGCAGGACCGTGTGCCAGGCAGGGCCCCGGAAGCAGCTAGGGCGGCAGAGGTCTCAGAGCCCAGGGCACCAGAGGACACAGCCGAAGATCCGGTGCTCCCCCAGGGGCAGGCGCAGGCTTGGAAGACACAGGGCAGCAAGGACGCTCCTGCCGATGGGCAGCCCCAAGCTGTGCAGGTCCACGCCACCCGCCTCCGAGGCATCCAGACCTCTACAGACTGGGAGACTGCCGTAGTTACTGCTGGAGCTGACTCCAGAGATGGAGACATGGCTGCCGCCACTGTCTTTTGGTCCTGGTGTCACCTTGAGCCTGGGACTGAGCAGGGCCACCAGGGAGCAGGGGCCTCAAAGGATAAACAGCTACCAATGAGCCGTGCACCTGGGAGGGCCTGGGCACCTCCCCCTGGTTCACACACCTGAGAATCAGCACCGCAGACCCCTCCCCCAGAAGACCAGCTGGAAGAACAGGGGAAGAGCAACTCCTTGACCAAGCAGCGCTGGAAAGTACCAGGGGAAGTCGACAGATTTACAGTATATAGGACCAGAGGATATCCCTCCTTTTTTGTTTGTTTGAATCCCCCAAGGCATCTTTTACTCTCTTTTTCTCCTTTTTCCAGTACAACTTGTTTTGAGCCACTCTGCACTGAGCAAAATGACTAGAATGAAAAATTCACCACAAAAGAAAGTATCAGAAATAGTAGTCTCTCCCACAGAGTTACAAAATTTGGATTACAATTCAATGTCAGAAAGCCAATTCAGAAGCACAATTATAAAGCTACTGGTGGCTCTAGAAAACAGCATAAAGGATTCAAGAGACTTCATGACTGCAGAATTTAGATCTAATCAGGCCGAAATTAAAAATCAATTAAATGAGATGCAATCCAAACTGGAGGACAAAACGATGAGGGCAACGAGGTAGAGTGAGTGACATAGAAGACAAGTTGATGGGAAGGAAGGAAGCTAAGGAATAAAGAGGAAAACAATGAAAAGATCATGAGGATAGGTTAAGGGAAATAAAAGCCTCAGAAGGAAAAATCTACATTTATTTGGCGTTCTAGAGGGCGCCAAGAGGGACAGAGGACCCAAAAGTGTATTTGAACAAATCATAGGTGAGAACTTCCCTAACTTGGGAAGGGAAACAGACATTCTGATCCAGGAGTTGGAGACATCCCCTCCCTAAAATCCTTATATCAGATAAACTAAAGTTTATCCCGAAGACTGTAGTAAGAGATGAAGAGGGACACTATATCATACTTAAAGGATCTATCCAACAAGAAGACCTAACAATCATGAATATTTATGCCCCGAATGTGGGCGCTGCCAAGTATATCAAACAATTAAAAACCAAAGGTAAGACTTTCTTAGATAATAATACACTTATACTTAGAGACTTGAACACAGACTTTCTACAATTGATAGATATTCTAAGCACAACATCTCCAAAGAAATAAGAGCTTTAAGTGATACACCGGACCAGATGGATTTCACAGATATTTCCAGAACTTTACATCCAAAAACAACTGAATACACATTGTTCTCAAATGCACATGGAAGTTTTTCCAGAACAGAGCACATACTGGGGCACAAATCAGGTCTTAACCGATACCAAAACATTGGGATCATCCCCTGCATATTTTCATACCATGAAGCTTTCAAACCAGAACTCAACCATAAGAGGAAGTTTAGAGGGATTTTAAAATCGTAGAGGTTAAGGACCATCGTGCTAAAAGATGAAAGGATCAACCAGGAAATTAGAGAAGAATTAAAAAGAATCATGGAAACAAATGAGAGTGAAGATACATCCATTCAAAATCTTTGGGATACTGCAATAGCAGTCCTGAGGCGGAGAAACATCACAATACAAGCATCCATCCAAAAACTGGAAAGGATTCATGTACTAAAGCTAACCTTGCACCTAAAGGAGCTGGAAAGAAAACAGCAAACAGATCCTCCACCCAGCAGAAGAAGAGAATTAATAAAGATTCAAGCAGAACTCAATGAAATAGAGACCAGAAGAACTGGAACAGATCAGCAAAACCAGGAGTTGGTTCTTTGAAAGAATTAATAAGATAGATAGACCATTAGCCAGCCTTATTAAGAAGAAGAGAGAAAAGACTCAAATTAATAAAATCATGAATGAGAAAGGAGAGATCAGCACCAATACCAAGGAAATACAAATGATTTAAAAACTTATTATGAACAGATTTACGCCAATAAATTAGGCAATCTAGAAGAAATTGATGCATTTCTGGAAAACCACAAACTACCAAAACTGGAAAGGGAGAAATAGAAAACATGAACAGGCCGATAACCAGGGAGGAAATTGAAGCAGTCATCAAAAACCTCCCAAGACACAAAAGGACAGGGCCAGATGGCTTCCCAGGGGAATTCTATCAAACGTTTAAAGAAGAAACCATACCTATTCTACTAAAGCTGTTCCAAAAGATAGAAAGAGATGGAATACTTCCAAACTCGTTCTATGAGGCCAGCATCACCTTATTTCCAAAACCAGACAAAGACCCCACCAAAAAGGAGAATTATAGACCAAAATCCCTGATGAATATGGATGCAAAAATTCTCAACAAGATACTAGCCAATAGGATCCAAGGGTACATTAAGAAGATTATTCACCATGACCAAGTGGGATGTATCCCCGGGATGCAGGCTGGTTCAACACTCATAAAGCAATCAATGTGATTGATCATATCAGCAAGAGAAAATAAGAACCATATGATCCTCTCAATAGATGCAGAGAAAGCAGTTGACAAAATACAGCATCCATTCCTCATCAAAACTCTTCAGAGTGTAGGGATAGAGGGAACATTCCTCAGCATCTTCAAAGCCCTCTATGAAAAGCCACAGCAAATATCATTCTCAATATGGAAACCCTGGGAGCCTTTCCTCTAAGATCAGGAACACCCCAGGGATGTCCACACTCACCACTGCTATTCAACATAGTAGAAGTCAGCAATCAGACAACAAAAAGAAAAGAAACAAGAAACAAAAAGAAAAAAGAAGTAAAATGCATTCAAATTGACAAAGAACTCAAACTCTCCCTCTTTGCAGATGACATGATACTATACATTAACAATGAGACTGAAGGAAGAGAAATTAAGGAGTCAATCCCATTTCCAATTGCACCCAAAAGCATAAGATACCTAGGAATGAACCTAACTAAGGAGGTAAAGGATCTATACCCTAAAAACTACAGAACACTTCTAAAAGAAATTGAGGAGGACACATAGAGATGGAAAAATATTTCATACTCATGGATTGGAAGAATTAATATTGTGAAAATGTCTATGTTCCCCAGGGTAATTTACACATTTAATGCAATCCCTATCAAAATACCATGGACTTTCTTCAGAGAGTTAGAACAACTCATCTTAAGATTTGTGTGGACTCAAAAAAAGACCCTGATTAGCAAGGGGAATATTAAAAAAGAAAACCATAGCTGGGGGCTTCACAATGCCAGATTTCAGGTTGTACTACAAAGCTGTGGTCATCAAGATACTGTGGTACTGACACAAGAACAGACACATAGATCAGTGGAACAGAATAGAGAATCCAAAAGTGGACCCTCAACTTTATCGTCAACTAATATTTGACAGAGCAGGAAAGACTATCCACTGGAAAAAAGTCTCTTCAATAAATGGTGCTGGGAAAATTGGACATCCACATGCAGAAGAGTGAAACTGGACCATTCTCTTACACCATACACAAAGATAAACTCAAAATGGATGAAAGATCCAATCCATGTGCATATAATATTTTTCCATCTTTTTGTGTCTTCCTCAATTTCTTTCAGAAGTGTTCTGTAGTTTTTAGGGTATAAATCCTTTACCTCTTTGGTTAGGTTTATTCCTACTTATCTTATGCTTTTGGGTGCAATTGAAAATGGGATTGACTCCTTAATTTCTCTTTCTTCAGCCTCATTGTTGATGTATAGAAATGCCACTGTCTTCTGGGCATTGATTTTGTATCCTGCCACACTGCCAAACTGCTGGATGAGTTCTAGCAATCTTGGGGTGGAGTGTTTTGGGTTTTCTATGTACAGTATCATGTAATCTGCTTGCAAGATACATCCATGAATGCAAGTGAAACAAAAGCATAAATGAACTACTGGGATTTCATCAAGATAAGAAGCTTTTGCACAGCAAAGGAAACAGTCCACAAAACTAAAAGACAACCTACAGAATGGGAGAAGATATTTGCAAGTGACATATCAGATAAAGGACTAGTATCCAAGATCTATAAAGAGCTTATTAAACTCAACAGCAAGGAAACAAACAATCCAATCATGAAATGGGAAATAGACATGAACAGAAATTTCACAGAGGAAGACATAGACATGGCCAACAAGCACGTGAGTAAATGCTCCACAGCCATCAGGGAAATACAAACAAAAGGACAATGAGATACCACCTCACTCCAGTGATAATGGAGAAAATTAACAAGGCAGGAAACAACGCATGTTGGAGAGGATGTAGAGAAAGGGGAACACTCTTGCACTGTTGGTGGGATTGTGAACTGGTGCAGTCACTCTGGAAAACTGTGTGGAGGTTCTTCAAAGAGTTAAAAATAGATTTGCCCTACAACCCAGCAATTGCACTGTTGGGGATTTACCCCAAAGATACAGATGCAGTGAAACGCCAGGACACCTCCACCCTGACGTTTACAGCAGTAATGTCCATAATAGCCAAACTGTCGAAGGAGCCTTGGTGTGCATTGAAAGATGAATGGATAAAGAAGATGTGGTTTATGTATACAATAGAATATTACTCAGCCATTAGAAACGACAAATACCCACCATTTGCTTCAACGTGGATGGAACTGTAGGGTATTATCCTGAGTGAAATAAGTCAATCAGAAATGACAAACATTATATGGTCTCATTCATTTTGGGAGTATAATATTAGTGAAAGGGAATAAAGGGAAAGGAGCGAAATGAGTGAAAATATCAGTGAGGGTGTCAAAACATGAGAGACACCTAACTCTGGGAAACGGACAATGTTTAGTGGAAAGGGACATGGCAGTGGGTCATGGTGTCAGTGTTGGGCACTGAGGGGGGCATGTGGCAGGATTAGCACTGTGTGTTATGCTAAATGGTGGCAAATTGAACTCCAATAAAATTATTTTAAAAAATAAAGTTACAATTGCTCAATGAAAAAAAAATAAAGTTCTGATGAATGGAATTGAAACTGCTGGAAATGATAAGGAAAGTAACTCTATATGGGAAAATAGGAGATGTATAAGAAAGATATAAGGAATAAAATGCATTTTTGTTGAAGGAAAGAAAGTATTTTTTTCCCAAAATGAGACGGGCTATTTATAGAGAGGTGAGGCTTATGAAATAATTTGAGTTAAAGAAGAAATTGGAGGAAGGTTATAAAGGAGAAACTTTGGGAGAAACTATGCATGATCTGGACTCACTAAGATCAGAATATATGAATTTTTAAAATATGCTGATATAAGATTGGAATTTGCTTTTTTTTCTCTGAAAATTAGCTTAACTTTTTAAAAAGACAAAAGCTTCTTTTATATTTGGTCTGTTCTTGATAACAAATTATAAACAAGCTATTTTATCTTTATCTGCCCAGAAAAACAAGATTTCTCTTGTTTGATAAGGTTTGATTACTAAATCTTCTCAATATTTAAAGAAGCTGTTTTGCTAACAACCAAGAAACCCTCTGTTTTTGCCTTCGGGATCTTTTATTGTCACCTTGGTTAAATACCTGATAAAGTATTAAAATTTTCAGTGAACTATGATCCTATTTAGGCATATCATTTAGAATCTTCTGAGATTCTTAACAATCTTCCTAAAAATTCAAATTCTAAATAATCATTTTGACTAATTAGGTTTCTTTATTTGCTGAATTAATTTACATTGGAAGTATTGTAAATAATGATTAATTTTATGAGGTTATATTATGTGGGTAAATGTTATGATGGTTCTAAAAGTTATGTAAAATTCTTAAAGTTTTAATATGTCCTGACATAATGTCATTACATGTAATTCTAATTAGTAAAACATTGTGTGCCACAGAAATAATTGGATTTCTGTGTCAACCACATTATCATAAAGTCTTATCAGAAGTAAAATTCGGAGGAGGGGCAAGATGGCGGAAGAGTAGGGTCCCCAAATCACCTGTCCCCACCAAATTACATAGATAACTTTCAAATTATCCTGAAAATCTACGAAATCGGCCTGATATTTGAAGAGAGAAAAGCTGGAATGCTACAGTGAGAAGAGTTCGTGCTTCTATTAAGGTCAGAAGATGGGGAAAAAGAAATAAAGACACAAAAGGCCTCCAAGGGGGAGGGGCCCCGCGAGGAGCCGGGCTGAGGCCTGGGCGAGTGTCCCCAGGACAGAAGAGCCCCGTCCCGGAGAAGCAGGAGCTGCACCGACCTTCCTGGGTGGAAAGGGGCCCGCAGGGATTTAGAGCAGGACCCAGGAGGGCGGGGATGCCCTCGGGCTCCCTGGGACACTAACAGACACCTGCGCCCCTGGGAGAGTGCGCCGAGCTCCCTAAGGGCTGCAGCGCAAGGGCTAGACACGGAGAGGCTCAGACGGGCTCGGGCAGAGGAAGAGGCTCCGTGCGGAGGGGGCTGTGCGGCCGGGAGCAGCTCGGAGGGGCTCGGGCGGCAGCTCCACAGAGGGGGTGCGCGGCCCTGAGCGCGAATCCAACAGCGCAGGCTCCGGAGCACAGGGCCCCGGGACACAGCCCAGGATCCGGCCTCCCCCAGGGACAGGCAGTGGCCGGGAGGGCCCAGGACAGCAAGGACGCTCCTGCCCCAGCTGAGCAGATCAGCGGCCCCGCCCCGGAGCTTCCAGGCCCTGCAGACAGAGAGATCTGGAGCTACTGCGGGGGCTGACTCCAGGGCTCCAGAGCTGGCCGCTGCCACTGGGGTTGTTCCTCCTGGGGCCTCACGGGATAAACAACCGCCACTGAGCCCTGCACCAGGCAGGGGGCAGAGCAGCTCCCCAAGTGCTAATACCTGAAAATCAGCACAATAGGCCCCTCCCCCAAAAGACCAACTAGATGGACAAGTTCCAGGGGAAGTCAAGGGACTTAAAGTATACAGAATCAGAAGATTCTCCCCCCCCTTTTTTTTTGCTTTTTGATTTCTGTTTGCTTCCCCCACCCTATTTCCCCCATCTTTCTTTTTCTTTCTGTTTTTCTTCTCTTTTTTTTTCTTGCTTTTTTCTTTTTCTCTTTTCTTTCCTTCTTTCTCTCCTCTCTTTTTCTCCTTTTCCCAAAACAACTTGTTTTTGGCCACTCTGCACTGAACCAAATGACTAGAAGGAAAACCTCACCTCAAAAGAAAGAATCAGAAACAGTCCTCTCTCCCACAGAGCCACTCTGGAAAACTGTGTGGAGGTTCCTCAAAGAGTTAAAAAGAGACTTGCCCTATAACCCAGCAATTGCATTGTTGGGGATTTACCCCAAAGATACAGATGAAATGAAATGCCGGGACACCTGCACCCCGATGTTTCTAGCAGCAATGTCCACAGTAGCCAAACTGTGGAAGGAGCCTCGGTGTCCATCTAAAGATGAATGGATAAAGAAGATGTGGTTTATGTATACAATGGAATATTACTCAGCCATTAGAAATAACAATTACTCATCATTTGCTTCAACGTGGATGGAACTGGAGGATATTATGCTGAGTGAAGTAAGTCAATCAGAGAAGGACAAACATTATATGTTCTCATTCATTTGGGAAATATAAACAATAGTGAAAGGGAATATAAGGGAAGGGAGAAGAAATGTGTGGGAAATATCAGAAAGGGAGACAGAACATAAAGACTCCTAATTCTGGGAAACGAACTAGGGGTGGTGGAAGGGGAGGAGGCCGTGGGGTGGGAGTGAATGGGCGACGGGCACTTAGGGGGACACTTCACAGGATGAGCACTGAGGGTTATTTTGTATGTTGGTAAATTGAACACAAATAAAAAATAAATTTATTATTAAAAAAAAACAAAATCTAGATTACAATTAAATGTCAGAAAACCAAATCAGAAGCACTATTATAAAGCTACTGGTGGCTCTAGAAAAAAGCATAAAGGACTCAAGATACTTCATGACTGCAGAATCAGGCAAAAATTAAAAATCAATTGAATGAGATGCAATCCAAACTAGACGTCCTAACGACGAGGGTAAACGAGGTGGAAGAACGAGTGAGTGACATAGAAGACAAGTTGATGGCAAAGAGGGAAACTGAGGTAAAAAGAGACAAACAATGAAAAGACCATGAAGATACATTAAGTGAAATAAACAACAGCCTGAGAAAGAAAAACCTACGTTTAATTGGGGTTCCCAAGGGCACCGAAAGGGACAGAGGGCCGGAATATGTATTTGAACAAATCATAGCTGAAAACTATCCTAATCTGGGAAGGGAAACAGGCATTCAGGTCCAGGAAATAGAGAGATCCCCCCCTAAAATCAATAAAAACCGTTCAACACCTCAACATTTAATAGTGAAGCTTGCAAATTCCAAAGATAAAGAGAAGATCCTTAAAGCAGCAAGAGACAAGAAATCCCTGACTTTTATGGGGAGGAGAATTAGGGTAACAGCAAATCTCTCCACAGAGTCCTGGCAGGCCAGAATGGGCTGGCAGGATATATTCAGGGTCGTAAATGAGAAGAACATTCAACCAAGAATACTTTATCCGGCAAGGCTCTCATTCAGAATAGAAGGAGAGATAAAGAGCTTCCAAGACAGGCAAGAACTGAAAGAATATGTGACCTCCAAACCAGCTCTGCAAGAAATTTAAAGGGGACTCTTGAAATTCCCCTTTAGGAAGAAGTTCAGTGGAACAATCCACAAAAACAAGGACTGAATAGATATGATGATGACACTAAACTCATATCTGTCGATAGTGACTCTGAACGTGAATGGGCTTAATGACCCCATTAAAAAGGCATAGGGTTTCAGACTGGATAAAAAAACAGGACCCATCTATTTGCTGTCTACAAGAGATTCATTTTAGACAGAAGGACTCCTACAATCTGAAAATAAAAGGTTGGAGAACAATTTACCATTCAAATGGTCCTCAAAAGAAAGCAGGGGTAGCCATCCTTATATCAGATAAGCTAAAGTTTATCCCGAAGACTGTAGTGAGAGATGAAGAGGGACGCTGTATCATACTTAACGGATCTATCCAACAAGAGGACTTAACAATCCTCAGTATATATGCCCAGAATATGGGAGCTGCCAAATATATCAATCAATTAATAACCAATGTGATGAAATACTTACATAATAATACACTTATACTTGGTGACCTCAATCTAGCACTTTATAAACTCGATGGGTCTTCTAAACACAACATCTCCAAAGAAACAAGAGCTTTAAATGATACACTGGAACAGATGGATTTCACAGATATCTACAGAATTTTACATCCAAACTCAACTGAATACACATTCTTCTCAAGTGCACATGGAACTTTCTCCAGAATAGACGACATACTGGGTCACAAATTGGGTCTGAACCTATACCAAAAGATTGGGTTCGTCCCCTGCATATTCTCAGACCATAATGCCTTGAAATTAGAACTAAATCACAAAAAGAAGTTTGGAAGGACTTCAAACATGTGGAGGTTAAGGACCATCCTGCTAAAAGATGAAAGGGTCAACCAGGAAATTAAGGAAGAATTAAAAAGATTCATGGAAACTAATGAGAATGAAGATACAACCATTCAAAATCTTTGGGATGCAGCAAAAGCAGTCCTGAGGGGGAAATACATCACAATACAAGCATCCATTCAAAAACTGGAAAGAACTCAAATTCAAAAGCTAACCTTACACATAAAGGAGCTAGAGAAAAAACAGCAGATAGATCCTATATCCAGCAGAAGAAGAGAGTTAATAAAGATTTGAGCAGAACTCAGGGAAATCGAGACCAGAAGAACTGTGGAACAGATCAACAAAAGCAGGAGTTGGTTCTTTGAAAGAATTAATAAGATAGATAAACCATTAGCCAGCCTTATTAAAAAGAAGAGAGAGAAGACTCAAATTAATAAAATCATGAATGAGAAAGGAGAGATCACTACCAACACCAAGGAAATACAAACGATTTTAAATACATATTATGAACAGCTATGTACCAATAAATTAGGCAATCTAGAAGAAGTGGACGCATTTATGGAAAGCCACAAACTACCAAAACTGGAACAGGAAGAAATAGAAAACATGAACAGGCCAATAACCAGGGAGGAAATTGAAGCAGTCATCCAAAACCTCCCAAGACACAAATGTCCAGGGCCGGATGGCTTCCCAGGGGAATTCTCTCAAACGTTTAAAGAAGAAACCATACCTATTCTACTAAAGCTGTTCCAAAACATAGAAAGAGATGGAGCACTTCCAAATTCATTCTATGAGGCCAGCATCACCTTAATTCCAAACCAGACAAAGACCCCACAAAAAGGAGAATTACAGACCAATATCCCTGATGAACATGGATGGAGAAATTCTCAACAAGATACTAGCCAATAGGATCCAACAATACATTAAGAAAATTATTCACCATGACCAAGTAGGATTTCTCCTCGAGACACAAGGCTGGTTCAACACTCGTAAAACAATCAATGTGATTCATGATATCAACAAGAGAGAAACCAAGAACCATATGATCGTCTCATTAGATGCAGAGAAAGCATTTGACAAAATACAGCATCCATTCCTGATCAAAACTCTTCAGTGTTGGGATAGAGGGAACATTCCTCAACATCTTAAAAGCCATCTATGAAAAGCCCACAGCAAATCAAATATCATTCTCAATGGGGAAGCACTGGGAGTGTTTCCCCTAAGATCAGTAACAAGACAGGGATGTCCACTCTCACCACTGCAATTCAACATAGTACTGGAGGTCCTAGCATCAGCAATCAGACAAGAAAAAGACATTAAAGGCATTCAAATTGGCAAAGAAGAAGTCAATCTCTCCCTCTTTGACGATGACATGATACTCTACATAGAAAACCCAAAATCCTCCTCCCCAAGATTGCTAGAACTCAAACAGCAATTTGGTAGCATGGCAGGATACAAAATCAATGCCCAGAAGTCAGTGGCATTTCTATACACTAACAATGAGTCTGAAGAAAGAGAAATTAAGGAGTCAATCCCATTTCCAATTGCACCCAAAAGCATAAGATACCTAGGAATAAACCTAACCAAAGAGGTAAGGGACCTATACCCTAAAAACTATAGAACACTTCTGAAAGAAATTGAGGAAGACACAAAGAGATGGAAAAATATTCCATGCTCATGGATTGGCAGAATTAATATTTTGAAAATGTCAATGTTACCCAGGGCAATTTACACGTTTAATGTAATCCTTATCAAAATACCATGGACTTTCCTCAGAGAGTTGGAACAAATTATTTTAAGATTTGTGTGGAATCAGAAAAGACCCCGAATAGCCAGGGGAATTTTAAAAAAGAAAACCATATTTGGGGTCATCACAATGCCAGATTTCAGGGTGTACTACAACGCTGTGGTCATCAAGACAATATGGCACTGGCACAAAAACAGAGACATAGATCAGTGGGAACCCTCTTACACTGTTGGTGGGAATTTGAAATGGTACAGCCACTCTGGAAAACTGTGTGGAGGTTCCTCAAAGAGTTAAAAATAGACCTGCCCTATTACCCAGCATTTGCATTGTTGGGGATTTACACCAAAGATACAGATGTAATGAAACGCCGGGACACTTCAGCACCACCCCCCTGATTTTCTAGCAGCAATGTCCACAATAGCCAAACTGTGGAAGGAGCCTCGTTGTCCATCTAAAGATGAATGGATAAATACGATGTGGTTTATGTATACAATGGAATATTACTCAGTCATTAGAAATGACCATTACCCACCATTTGCTTCAACGTGGATGGAACTGGAGGGTATTATGCTGAGTGAAGTAAGTCAATCGGAGAAGGACAAACGTTATATGTCCTCATTCGTTTGGGGAATATAAATAATTTTGAAAGGGAATATAAATGAAGGGAGAAGAAGTGTGTTGGAAATATCAGAAAGGGAGATATAACATAAAGACTCCTAACTCTGGGAAACGAACTAGGGGTGGTGGAAGGGGAGGAGGGCGTGCGGTGGGGGTGTCTTGGTGACGGGCACTGAGGGGGGCACTTGACGGGATGAGCACTGGGTGTTATTCTGTATGTTGGCAAATTGAACACCAATAAAAAATAAATTTATTATAAAAAATAATAATAATATTAATAAACAGTGTCCTAAATTAGCATCCAACTTAAAAAAAATTAAAAACAATTCTATATATTTGACATAGTTTTCATCTTTTTGTGTTATGGTATTTTTTGAGTATATACATATTTTACAAATAAATTATATAAAGATATATATATATATATATATATATATATATATATATATATACATTTTGACCTTCTGTATTACCAGAAAGCCTCATAGTGTGAACTATTGTCAAAAGAAATCACTTTAGTAAAACAAAAAAAAATTAAATTAGAAATTATTCAAATGAAATAGAAAAAGGAAAGATGGGATCCCTGGGTGGCACAGCGGTTTGGAGCCTGCCTTTGGCCCAGGGCACGATCCTGGAGACCCGGGATTGAGTCCCACATCCTGCTCCCGGTGCATGGAGCCTGCTTCTCCCTCTGCCTGTGTCTCTGCCTCTCTCTCTCTCTCTATCTCACTCTCTGTGACTATCATAAATAAAAAAAGAATGAAAGAGGAAAGACAATAACTGAAAAATAGAATAGAGAGTCCAAATGTGGTGAGATGATATGAAATGATGTAGTTCGTATGTTATTCTGGAGTTCCAGAATGAGAAAGCGGTAAAGAACAGGGGAGACCATATATCTGAAGAGCTGATAGCCAAGGATTTTCTAATGTCAGCAAAAGACAAAATACACAAACAGATCCAATTAGTCCATGAAACATGAACCAGGATAAAAAGGACACACAAAACCCAAACATATCATGAGGATATGTCAAAGGGCCACAGAAGTCAATGAAAAGAGCTCCCAGTGGCCAAATCTGGAAAAATTTGAGCAAATAAATAAAACTGTACTGCATTATAATCCAAAGCATAAAATAAATATCCGTGAGGACAAATTTCTTATGCCAAAGTATTCCAAATCCCCATTAATGTAGATAGTCTCCCACTCAAGGAGATGAAACCTAATCCTTACTCTCTAACTGTGGCCTGCACATAGTCACTTCTTTCCAGATAATGGTGGAAAGAGAAAGAAAAAAGCATTTGGTGGAGAAGCCTAACCAACACCATCTCAGCCAGATGATCAAGATCACCATCCCCATGGATGAGTCATATTGATAGAATGTACCCTTGATAGGATGTGATGAGAAGAGCACTTGACCTTTCAAGGCTTCCTCCACCAAGCTCATAACAACAGTCGATTTATGAGAAAGACACCAGACAAATTCAAATAGAGGGATATTCTACAGTATGCCTAACTAGTACTCAAAACTGTCAGCATCAAAAAGAATGGAAAGATGGAGAAACTGTCACTGCAAAGAGTATCTTAAGGAAACATGACAGTTACATGCAATGTGGTTTACTGGACAGGATCTTGTATCTGGAAAAGGACATTAGGTAAAAACCAAATATAAAATATAAAAAATATTAATATAAATATTAAATAAATTAATATTTAAATGATGGGATTACCTATAAATGTTAAATAGAAATACACCTGAAACATCAAATCGATATGAATATGCATATCATATGAAAATAAAATATAAAACCTTTGTTAGGGAAGGTATGGTCTACAATGCCAAAAATTTTTATAGTCTAGCCTTTTATGGGAAATATATGTCGACCACGGTATAGAGCAAAGGAGCATGAAAGCACTAAGGGATTTATCACTTAGGTCGAAGGAAAGCCCCAGGGAAAAAGCTGAAACCCTGTGGTGGAGCCTCAGCAACAGTAGGGCAGATACCTTAAATGTAGAGGGAAGATAACCTGTGTGTCTCTGCAAAGAAAAGCTTTGGTACCAAAAAGTGGGAGATAACTACTTTGCTACTTTTCTCTCAATTATCCCACCGCTTGGCCACCAAAGCCAATCCATTCAAGGGAGTGCTTTACAGAGTGGGGAGACTATGGATCCCCTCCTAGTTAGAGGACAAGGAAAGGAATGTCCAGGTAGCCAGGAGAGGGGGGAATGATGAATGTGGTAAATACAAGCGAGGGATCAAGTTCCCTAGGATGCCCTGATTTTACCTGAGTTGCTCATGCTGGAATCTCACCACAAGGATGCCAAAAGCTTGGAGAAGGGAACCATCAGACAGAGCTCAGTTTGGCCCTGGGTTAGTCAGAAACACTATGAATCCAAATATCACTGCTCCATCACAGCAAAATGCTCGTTTATTTCAAGCACATACGGAGCATAACCCAGGATCAACTACATCCTGTGTCATTAAAATGTTTTTTAAAATTAAATGATCCAGGGGCACCTGGTGGCTCAGGAGTTGAGCGTCTGCCTTCGTCACAGGTCATGATACCAGGGTCCTGGGTTTGAGTCCTGTATCGGGCTCCCCACAGGGAGCCTGCTTCTCCCTCTGCCTATGTCTTTGCCTCTCTCTGTATGTGTCTCTCATGAATAAATAAATAAAATCTTTTAAAATATATATTTGAATGATCCAGAGGATATTTCTGATAATAAAGGAATCAAAGTAGAAATCAAACAGTAGTGGAAGAACAAGAAAAACCTCAAAACATTTGGAAATTAAACAGCATACTCTAAAATCATCCCTAGGGCAAAGAAAAGACTGATTTCAGTTTTATTTCTTTGTCTTCCGTTGTTTTGTCTCTTTGTTTATTTCTTTCTTTCCTTCTTACTGCTTTGGGTTGTTTCTTCTTTTTCTAAGTTATGGTGGAAACAGATTATTGATTTGAGATCTTTCTTAATCTAAGCATTAAATGCTATAATTTCCCCTCATAACAATGATATGCTGCATCCCATAAGTTTTAAAACTCTATCCAGACAAAGTAAAAAGTTGAGAAGACGTACATTATCAGTATCAAAAATTAAAGTGGGTTTCACTGCAAGCTCACGAGCCCCACAGTAGACATTAGAGAATAAAAAGAAAAATACTAATAACAAATCAATGTACATATGGTCAAGAACTTAAACGAAACTGTAGAATTCTACAAATACCAGAAAGTACCCAAACTTATCCTCAATGAAATTGCGTAAAGTGACTAGTACCACAGCTATTCAAGAACTGATTTCATAGTTTTACATTTTTCTCAGAAGGATATCTTCAGAACCACCAGAACGTCAAAAATAAAGCATAGGGGTGCCCGAATGGCTCAGTGGTTGAGCATCTGCCTTTGGCTCAGGTCATGATCCCGGGGTCCGGAAATCGAATCCCACATCGGGCTTCCTACAGGGAGCCTGCTTCTCCCTCTGCCGGTGTCTCTGCCTCTCTCTCTGCATCTCTCATGAATAAATAAATAAAATATGTTTTAAAATGCTGTGAAAGAATAAAATGATGGCAAGAGGGGATTCCTTGTAGAGTTAGCAGGCTGAGCCAATGTCCTCCAAGTGCTGGAGGGACAGCTCTACCGTTTAGGAAGAAATGACCAATTTAGTAAGAAATGGCACAATAGGAAGTCAAAGTAGGTTTGGAGGGGGAGGTTACAATATTCCAATGGGGTCCAGAAGTAGAAAATCAAGCCTTTGCCTAAAGTATCCCCTGGTACATTCAAGAGACAGAGACTTCTTTTTTAAGATTCTATTTATTTACGAGAGACACAGAGAGAAAGAGAGAGAGGCAAAGACACAGGCAGAGGGAGAAGCAGGCTTCATGCAGGAAGCCCAATCTGGGACTCCATCCCAAGTCTCCAGGATATTGCCCTGGCCCAAAGGCAGCGTTAAACCACTGAGCCACCCAGGCTGCCCTAGAGACAGAGACTTTTAACTCTATTTCTAATTGGGGTAACATTGTGGCCCCTCTCCTGCTGGTATATTCATGCAATGCCAGGACCAAGAAACAAGTGCCTGCACAGCCCGAATTCTGGGTTTCACTTTCCTATCACTGTTATTGGGAAGTGAGCGTGTGAGGCAAGTACGCAGTAAGTTACTCCATTTTACTTAATTCAAAAGCCAAGAATTTCTATTAGGTTAGCAACTCCACCATTCTTGTGATAGATAAATCAAGCTAGTCTAGGTGATACGCAAGCAAAAAAAACAAAACAAAACAAAAAAAAAAACAAGCTTACGAGTGAGATCCATACGGAAACTGTAATTTTGTACATCACCATAGGTAAGAGGATTCATGCCATCCAATAGGGAACTGCAGCTGGAGTTTTCAGTTCTTCATCAAGACTTCCTGCTTTCTTGGGTTTGAGGCCATGATGTAGAGCTGCCACTGGATGGAGCTTACCCTGAGAGAGTCAAGAGGGAACACACACATAAACCAAATGTGGTTTTTGTGAAATATTTTGGTCTCCAAATGAGCAAAGTATTGTTCTCATATGGGAGTTTAAATGGCCCCCTTCTGAGTACTGATAAGTACATGTCTTACTAAAATTTCCTAACACCCAGTGAGGAAGATGAGCAAACAGGCAGTACATGAGAAAATAGCTCTGAACTCCACTACTAAGAAGAAGGAAGGATGGGGGGCCAGCTGTGATCGTGGCACTCTGCTGCTTCATTCCCTGCCACCCGCAAGGGAAGGTTTGCATGCTGTATTCTGATAGTCAGGCTCCATCTAAAGAGGGACCCAAACCTCCTTATCTCTTCTATATACACCATGATCCTGTTCATTTTTGTCCACATTAGAAGACTTCTGTTACACTGCAGGAAGTAGAGGTTGAATTATTCTTGTTGGGTTCTAATGTGTGACAAGTTGGCTATGGTTAGCCCTGATGCCTGGGACGGTAATTCAGGAAATTAGCCTAGTGCTGACCCCTCCTTTCTCTCCCTTCCTTACTTTTGCACCTGAACGTTAGAGGAGAAACCTGAGGTACATTACCACAGCTGGGTGATAAAGGTCAACATCAATGGTGACATATCATGTTGATAGTATGTACCCTTGATGTGATGTGATGAGAATGGCATTTTATCTCTCTGGGCTTCCTCCCCAAAACCCATAGTCCCAGTCTAATACTTTGGGCTGACATCTCTTTTTTTTGATGAATGGATGTTAATTTTGATTAGATACTTTTCTATATAAAATTAGATCTGATTTTTCTCATTCAATCTGTTAGTGTAATGTAAGGCAATCCTTGTCCTCCTTACCCCCAAATTCACCCCTCATTCCTTCCCATTCTGCTCTACATTGTACAAGGGCTTCCCCTGTAGGATATAATTCCTAAATTCACCAACATTTACCTGCCATTCTCATTTAGCTAACTGAAACACCATTAAGAGATTAGAGCCCAGAAGGATAGAAGCAGTCAGAGATTTTCTCCTCCTTCCTCTACATCACCTGGCATTTCCTTCAATGGCTACATATTCTTCATGGCCCCAGCTACGTCAGATTGACCCATCATGGCTCTAGATTCTGCTAAATCTTGAACCCAGGTTCTAGTAACACTCTTTCCACTCTTTGTTCTTCAGGCCTAGAGTTGGGAGTGATTTCTTTGTAATGCTAAATATTGGGTTTCCCAATTCTCCTCTGCTTGGCTTCTCTATCACTTGCATGACCAATTCCTTGCATTAAATTTCCTCCATGTTAAATATTTACAGTGGCTTTGATTTTCCTGAACCATCCTATTACATGTGGCCAATTATATCGATTGACCTACTAGTGTTAAACTTCTTTGCATCCCTGGGTTAAACTCAACTCTGTCACCAGCAGTTAATTATGTTTAAGTTTCTTCTATAATTAGTAACAAAAATAAAATGAAATACTGCTGAACCCTGAAACTTCCTCCAAATACCATTCTAACTCTCTTACCATCTTTGCAGACTTCTCAAAATAATTTTACACTTCCTAGTTTTGTGATATACATTGAAAATCCTCCAGTAGCATAAGTAATAGAATGATCTAGTCGACTTGTTAAAAATTTGAGCAATACATGGGCACCTGGGTGGTTAAATCAGTTGAGCATCCTATTCTTGATTTCGACTCAGGTCATGATCTCGGGGTCGTGAGATTGAGCCCCATGTCAGGCCCTGAGATCAGTGGGGAGTATGCTTAAGATTTTCTCTCTCCGAACTGGAGCATATTATGCTGAGTGAAGTAAGTCAATCAGAGAAAGACAAACCTTATGGTTTCATTCATTCGAGGAATATAAAAAAATAGTGAAAGGGATTAAAGGGAAAAGGAGAGAAAATGAGTGGGAAATATCAGAGAACGTGACAAACCATGAGAGACTCCTAACTCTGGGAAACGAACAAAAGGTAGTAGAAGGGGACGTGTGCCGGGGGATGGGGTGACTGGGTTTCGGGCACTTAGTGGGGCACTTGACGGGATGAGGACTGAGTGTTATACTATTTGTTGGCAAGTGGAACTCCAATAAAAAAATATAGAAAGAAATGATTTTCTCTCTCCTTCTGCACCCCCTCCAAAAAAAAATAAATCTTTTAAAAAATTCAAATACGCATGAAGCTTATAGCATGACATGTGCGGTATAGCCCAAATGGATATCAAAAATAAATATATAGTCTTAAATAGATGCCTCACAGAAAAGAAGTAGTTAAAGTACCCAAGAAGTTCAAGAAGCTAGGGCATGAACATAGTATTGAACCCAAAGGAGTAAAAGGTTGGAAACAATGAAGATAAGTTTAGAAATAACAAAATAGAAAGCAGTAAGACCAACGAACAAATGGCAATTCTTTGAAAATACTCATAAAACAGACATTTTTTTTTTGCAAATATGACCAGGTACTAAAGACAACTATCACAAGTAAACAGTGTCAGTGAAAACTGTACAAAATATAGTTGAAGAAGATATTTAAATGATGTAAAGACACAAAATAAATACATGATCCTCTCCGCATAACCAAATGTTGGATGTGGAAATTTTTCTACATATGGAAGTTTTTCAGCTAATACGCTAAGAACGAATGAGAAAACCAGAAAATTCCCATTCTGCTACCCCCAACACACAAAAGTGATGATCATCAATGACTGCCAACTTCAGCACAGAGGACAATAGATGTTATGTTCTTCATACTGGAAGGACGTAGCATTATCTATGTGGCAATCTTGTTTTTTTTAAAGAAAGAAAATACAGCAGAATAACACACATGCAAACTTAATTTGATCAAGTGTCTACCTGGGACTATCAATTTAAAGAACTAGGAGGCTAAGTACATTTTCAAGGACACCAAAATGTTTTGTTCAACATAATTCAGATTATAGGAAATGTCACAAAATTTGACCTGCATTTTTTCCCTCAGGAACAATAACTGCAAGGGGAGAAAAGAGGGATGTGGGGGAAAATCTGTTGATTAAAAAAGACTTAAGGGATATAACCAAAAATCACCGAGTATAGGCCATATTTGTGATTCAAAGAAACATAAAAAAAAATTCCAGGTAAAAAAAAATTCCAGATAAGTTAAATGTGAAAAGTAACTGGATATTTGATACTAATAACTTCTTTATATTGGTAGAAATGATAATTTATTGCATCTATGTTTTACCTATGATTCTTTGTCTTTTGGAAATGCATGTAGAAATACTGATGACATGAGATGAAAAAGCATAGTGTCTCAGATGATCCTCATCTGAGAATCCATCCGATCTGTGTGTCTGAGGATCCCCTCTTCCATTGGCATAGATGTGGGGAAGGTGAGGGTATATTGGAACCAGACTGGCCATGTACTAAAGATGATTACTGCTGGCTTTCACGTTACTGGGTTTGTTATATTATTCTCTACTATTGAGTGTGTTTTAGACTTTCTGTAATAAAGGTTTTATTGTAAATATCATGCAATTACATTAGAAATCCTGGGTGAAATGGACAATATTTTTAAAAAGATAAAAGACCAACTAAGTCCATAGAGAAATAGAAAATTTAATTAAACAATAGAAACTGAAACCATAGTCAATACCGAAACTATCCTATTCCTGGACGGGCGGTTTGGGTGGCCAATTCTACAAGTGATCAGGAAAAAATTACCTCCATCTTAACTCAAGTCCCCTGAAGCTTAGAAAAATATGGAGAGTTATTTAACTCATTTTTCGGGGCAAGCTCTCTATACCTCTCAAACCAGATGAACACCCCATTTCCACACTGAAAACACTTGAGCCAAGTTCACTCTTACAGGAGCAAATATCCTAAGTAAATTAATACCATATTCAGTATAGTAGTGAATTGAGTGAACAAGCAGGCTTGGCTGAGAAGTGAAAATATGATTTAAAGTAGAAAATACTTTGAATTCGGATTCTCCATGCTGACAAATTAAAGGGAAACATTATATCATGCCAATGGGCATGATAAAAGCCCTTGAAAAAAATTCACCATGAGTACAAGATAAAAACTTTTAGCAAATTTCCTAATAGCTACTCCATACACACTTAAATGTGAAATGCAAGGTGCATTCTCATTGATGACACCGATAAAACACAGATGTATGCTTTTACCTGTACCATTCAAAACTACACTAGAACAGAGCCAGAAATATGCATATCAAAATACATGACTATCAAAAAGGAAGATAATGGTGCATGAAAATATGACCATCTATATAGAGAATTCAGAGAAATAGGACATGGGATATCTGAATTAGTAAGAGACTTCAGAAAAATTGTGTATGCTACATCACTATAGCAAGATCAAGAGCCTGCTACACACACAAAAGCAATAACTATTTTGAAGGTGTCCTAGAACATATCCCATTCAAAACAGAAGAGGTCTAAGATCTTTATGGAGGTTACTATACAAATTTACTAATAGATTGAGGTGGGGAAAAAAAGCCCTGAATAAAAGGAGCACTAAACCCTACTCATTGATGGGGAACAAAATGTTATAGAGATGTCTATTCTGCTTAAAATTTCTTTTTTCTTTTCTTTATTTTTTTTTACAAATTTTTTTATAAAATTATTTTTATTGGTGTTCAATTTGCCAAAATATAGAATAACACCCAGTGCTCATCCCATCAAGTGCCCACCTCAGTGCCCGTCAACCAGTCACCCCAACCCCCCACCCACCTCCCCTTCCACCACCCCTAGTTCATTTCCCAGAGACTTTCATGTTCTGTCTCCATTTCTGAAACTTCCCACTCATCTCTACTTTCACCTTTATTCCCTTTCACTATTTTTTATATTCCCCAAATGAGACCATATAATGTTTGTCCTTCTCCGATTGACTTACTTCACTCAGCATAATACCCTCCAGTTCCATCCATGTCGAAGCAAATGGTGGGTATTTGTTATTTCTAATGGCTGAGGAATATTCCATTGTATACATAGATGACAGTTTCTTTATCCATTCATCTTTTGATGGACACTGATGCTCCTTCCACAGTTTGGCTATTGTGGACATTGCTGCTATAAACATTGGGGTGCAGTTGTCTCCGTATTTCACTGCATCTGTATCTTTGGGGTACATCCCCAGCAGTGCAATTGCTGGGTCATAGGGCAGTTTTTTTTTTAACTCTTTGAGCAACCTCCACACAGTTTTCCAGAGTGGCTGTACCAGTTCACATTCCACCAACAGTGCAGGAGGTTCTCCTTTCTCCATATTCTCTCCAATATTTGATTCCTGTCTTGTTAATTTCCCCCATTCTCACTGGGGTGAGGTGATATCTCATTGTGGTTTTTATTTGTATTTCCCTGAATGCAAGGGATGTGGAGCATTTTATGATGTGTTTTTTGGTCATGTCTAAATCTTAATTGGTCAAATTTTTGTTCATGTCTTTTGTCATTTCATGATTGGATTGTTGGCTTCTTTGCTGTTGAGTTTAATAAGTTCTTTATAGATCTTCGATACTAGCCAATTATCTCATAGGTCATAGCTCCCATTATGTAGGTTGTCTAAGTTTTGGGGACTGTTTCTTTAGCTGTGCTGAAGCTTTTTATTTTGATTAGGTCTCAAAAATTCATTTTTGCTTTTGTTTCCCTTGCCTTAATAGATGTATCTTGCAAGAAGTTTCCATACACAATACAAAAAGGGAGTTGCCTGTGTTCTCCTTTAGGATTTTGATGGATTCTTGTCTCACATTTAGATCTTTCATCCATTTTGAGTTTATCTTTGAGTATGGTATAAGAGAATGGTCTCATTTTATTCTTCTGCACGTGGCTGTCCAATTGTCCCAGCACCATTTATTGAAGAGACTGTCCTTTGTCCAGTGCAGAGTCTTTCCTGCTTTGTTGAATATAAGTTGACCTAGATTTGAGGGCCTCTTTCTGCGTTCGCTATTCTGTTCCATTGACCTTTGTGTCAAGGCCTGATATCTGGCATTGTGATGCCCCCAGTTTTGGTTTTCCTTTCAATACCCGTGGCTATTCAGGGTCTTTTCTGATTCCATACAAATCTTAAATGATTTCTTCCAACTCTCTGAAGAAAGTCCATGGTATTTTGATAGGGATTGCATTAAATGTGTAAATTGCTCTGGGTAGCATTGACATTTTCACAATGTTAATTCTTCCAATCCATGAGCACGGAATATTTTTCCATCTCTTTGTGCTTTCTCAATCTATTTCAGAAGTGTCATGTAATTTTTAGGGTATAGATTCTTTACTTCTTTTGTTAGGTTTATTCTTAGGAATCTTATGCTTTTGGGTGCAACTGTAAATGGGATTGACTCCTTATTTCTCTTTCTTTCTCTCATTTGTAGTGTAGAGAAATGCCACTGATTTCTGGGCATTGATTTTGTATCCTGCACACTGCTGAATTGCTGTGTAAGTTCTAATAACCTTGGGGTGGTCTTTTGGTTTTCTCTGTACAATATCATCTCATCTGCAAGGAGGGAGAGTTTCACTTCTTCTTTGCCAATTTGAATGCCTTTTATTTCTTTTTGTTGCCTGATTGCTGAGGCTAGAACTTCTAGTACTATGTGAATGGCACGGGTGAGAGTGGATATCCCTGTCTTGTTCCTGTCTTAGGAGAAAGGATGCAAGTGTTTCCCCATTGAGAATATATGCTGTGGGCTTTTTGTAGATGGCTTTCAAGATGCTGAGGAATGTTCCCTCTATCCCTACACTCTGAAAAGTTTTGATCAGGAATGGATGCTGTATTTTGTCAACTGCTTTCTCTGCATCTATTGAGAGAATCATATGGTTCTTGTTTTTTCTCTTGTACATATGATCTATCACATTGATTGCTTTATGACTGTTGAACCAGCCTTGTATCCCGGGGATACATCCCACTTGCTCATGGTGAATAATCTTCTTAAAGTACTGCTGGATCCTATTGGCTAGTATCTTGTTGAGAATTTTTGCCTCAGTGTTCACCAGAGATATTGCTCTATAATTCTCCTTTTTCGTGGGGTCTTTGTCTGGTTTTGGAATTAAGGTGAAGGTGGCCTCATAGAACGAGTTTTGAAGTAATGCAACCCTTTTTGTCTTTCAGAACAGCTTTAGTAGATTAGGCATGGTTTTTTCTTTAAACATTTGATGATATTCCCCTGGGAAGCCATCTGGCGGTGGACTTTTATGTCTTGGGAGGCTTAAGATGACTGCTTCAATTCCTCCCCGGTCAATGGTCTGTTCCAGTTTTCCATTTCCTCCTGTTCCAGTTTTGGTAGTTTGTGGTTTTCCAGATATGTGTCCATTTCTTCTCAATTGCCTAATTTTTTGGTGTATAGAGCTCATAATATGTTCTTAATTCATTTGTATTTCCTTGATATTGGTTGTGGTCTCTACTTTTTCATTCGTGATTTTACTAATTTGAGTCTTTTCTCTTTTGTTTTTTATAAGGCTGGCTAATGGTTTATCTATCTTATTATTTCAAAGAACCAACTGCTGGTTTTGTTGATCTGTTCCACAGTTCATCTAGTCTCTATTTCACTGAGATCTGCTTCAATCTTTATTAACTCTCTTTTCTGGGTGAAGGTTTCATTTGCTGTTCCTTCTCCAATTCCTTTAGGTGCCAGGATAGCTTGTGGATTTCAGTTTTTTCCAGTTTTTTCTGGGATGCTTGTTTTGTGATGTATTTCCCTCTTGGGATTCCTTTTGCTGTATTCCAAAGATTTTGAACGGTTGTATCTTCATTCTCATTAGTTTCCATGAATCTTTTTAATTCTTCTCTAATTTCCTGGTTGACCCTTTCTTCTTTTAGCCGGTTGGCCTTTAACCTCCACGTGTTGAAATCCTTCCAAACTTCTTCTTGTGTTTTTTTTAATTTATTTATTTATGATAGTCACAGAGAGAGAGAGAGAGGCAGAGACACAGGCGGAGGGAGAAGCAGGCTCCATGCACCGGGAGCCTGATGTGGGATTCGATCCCGGGTCTCCAGGATCGCACCCTGGGCCAAAGGCAGGCGCCAAACCGCTGCGCCACCCAGGGATCCCCTTCTTGTGGTTTAGTTCTAGCTTCAAAGCCTTATGGTCTGAAAATATTCAGGGAACAATCACAATCTTTTGGTATCAGTTCAGACCTGAAATGTGACCCCGCATGTGGTCTATTGTGGAGAAAGTTCCATGTGCACTTGAGAAGATTGTGTATTCAGTTGCATTTAGAGTTGCATTAAAGTTCTCTAAATATCTGTGAAGTCCATCTGGTCCAGTGTATCATTTAAAGCTCTTGTTTCCTTGGAGATATTGTGCTGGGAAGACCTGGAATTTTCAGAAAGCACCGTGTTGAAGTCTCCAAGGATAAATGTTTTATTATCTAATTATGTTTTAACTTTGGTTATTTATTGATTGATATACTTGGCAGCTCCCACATTAGGGGCATAAATATTTGAGATTGTTAGGTCCTCTTGATGGATAGAACCTTTAAGTATGAAATAGTGTCCCTCTTCATCTCTTACTACAGTCTTTGAGATAAACTTTATCCTATATGAGGATGGCTAACCCTGCTTTCTTTTGAGGACCATTTGAATAGTAAATGGTTCTCCAACCTTTCATTTTAAGGCTATAGGTGTCCTTAGGTCTAAAATGTGTCTCCTGTAGAGAGCAAAGAGATGGATATTGGATATTCTGAAACCTGCACCTTTGATGGCATCATTAAGCCCATTCACATTCAGAGTCACTATGGAAATATATGAATTTATTGTCATCATAATACGTATTCATCCTAGGGTTTGTGGACTGTTTTTTGGGGCATCCTCTTTCTTTTAAATAGTCCCCCTTAATATTTCTTGCAGATCTCATTTGGTAGTCACATATTATTTCAGTTTCTGCCTATATTGGAAGCTATTTATCTCTCCTTCTATTCTGAATGAGAGCCTTGCTGGATAAAGTATTCTTGGCTGCAGGTTCCTCTCATTTAGGACCCTAAATATATCCTGCCAGCCCTTTCTGGCCTTCCTGGTCTCTGTGGAGAGGGCTTCTGTTAACCTCATACTTCTCCCTATATATGTTAAGAATATCTTGTCTCTTGCTGCTTTAAGGATTTTTGCTTTATGTTTGGAATTTGCAAGTTTCACTATTAAGTTGGCTTGGGATGGGGGAGGGAAGCTTGGAGCTAAGAGCCCATGATCAACTGACTGAAGTTCCAAAGTTCCCTAAGAGGAAACATTCATAAATCATACATTTATTTTTTTAAAGATTCTATTTATTTAAATGAGAGACAGAGACATAGAGAGAGAGACAGAGAGAGACAGAGAGAGACACAGAGAGAGATAGAGTGAGAAGCAGGCCCCATGCAAGGAGGCCGATATGGGACTCAATCCCGGGACTCTGGGTTCATGCCCTGGGCCGAAGGCACGCTCTAAACTGCTGAGCCACCCAGGGATCCCCAAATCACACATTTAAAGATTAAGCGATGATGCTGTAAGAAATTGCATTACTGGGGCGCCTGGGTGACTCAGTCGATTGAGCGTCTGAGTATTGATTTTGGCTCAGGTCATGATTCTGGGGTTGTGGGATCAAGCCCTGTGTCAGGCTGCAGTGCTGGGTGTGGAGCCTGCTTGGGATTCTCTCTCTCCCTTTCCCTCTGCCCCTACCCCCACTCATGTTCTCCCATTCTCTCTCTCTCTCAAATAAATAAAAAAATCTTAAAAGAAAAAGACGGAGATTGTATTAGTAAATCCTAGAGGAGCAACGAAGAGCAGCAATGTTTTACCAGCCCCACCTCTGCAAAAAGTCATTGTAGGGGCAGTGTGACACTATTTCCAAATTGGACACGGCAAGCACCACCTCATCTTACAGAGAGAGTGCAGCAGAATCATAGAGAACTTCATCATTGCTTGGGGCCAAGTGTTAAAATGAAGGAGAGACTCTGCATTGCCCCCTAAGAGCCACTTTCCTCTTCCTCCATAATCTCAAGCCTTCCCTTTCAGCTTCCTGTAAGCTAAATATCGCCATGAGACTAAGCTCTGGCCAAGGAGACACTGGTGTCATGAAAGTGTCTCGGGAAAACATGTGGCAGCCTTCCTGGAAGAGCCTGTGGCCTGTGCCCTTTAACCTGTTTCTTCAGTTGCTCCTCACTCCTCTTGGCTGGGACGCTTACAAGATGGCTGGAGCTGGAACAGCAGCTTGGACCATGAGGGAACCTTGGGAACCCTGCCGATGTATGGTGGAGGAAAGAAGCCGGGCAGTCCGGGTGGCTCAGGCGTTTAGGGCCACCTTCAGGCCAGGTTGTGATCCCAGAGAGCTGGGATCAATTCCCACATCTGGCTCCCTGCATGGAGCCTGCTTCTCCCTCTGCCTGTGTCTCTGCCTCTCCCTCTCCCTCTCTCTCTCCCTCTCCTTTCTCTCTCTCTCTCTCTCTCTCTCTCTCTCTCTGTGTGTGTGTGTGTGTGTGTGTGTATTTGTCTCTCATGAATAGATGGATGAAATCTTAAAGAGAAAACAAAGGCAAGAAGCCAGAAGGACTCAGGATTCCAAAGCACTCGGTGGGCAAACAGAACCAGCAAACCAGCCCTGAGCTATCTACCTGTGGCTTCCACCTGAGAGAGAAATGACCTCTCCTGGTCTGTGAGCCTCTGTCTGCGGTCCCCGCTAATCACAGCTACAGCCCATCTTAACGGACACAGAAAACAACTATCCCAGGCCCCTAAGGGCTCCCAGGGGCCTGACAGGCTAACAGACTTTCTGTTTCTAGCCTGGATAGAGGAACACTGACCACATTTCGAAAGCCTCGCAGAGACTTAAAAGAGTGAAAGGCATGGAGTCAACAGTGAGGCTGGGTCAATTGAGGCGCAAAGGGGGTCCTGTCCCAGGGAGACCAGGGTGTCTGCTCCCCTTGCCAGAGACCGTGTTACACCCGCTAAGCCTCTGACCTCTGCTCTTCTCCCCTGCCCTCTCTTTCTCTCCTGCCGCACTGACAACACTCTAAAGTCCCGGGGTGCCTGGGGGCTCAGCGGTTGAGTGTGTGCCTTTGGCTTGGGGCATGACCCCGGGGTCCTGGGGTCGAGTCGTGCATCAGGCACCCCCTAGGAGGGGACTGCATCTCCCTCTACCTGTGTCTCCTCCTGTCTTTCAGGAATGAATAAGATCTTAGGAAACTGAACCAACCCCTAGAGTCCTCAAGAGGAGAGATCAGCCTTCCTACTTTTCTGTGCCCGGTGCCTGACTCTGAGCCTTACCTCCCCCAGCAGCTCACAACTTACTGAGGAAGCGAAACATGATGCTGACAGAGACCAGGAGGATTCCAACCACGTAGGTGACAGTCTCCTTTCAGAATACTCCTCCTCATGTTTAACCTACACCACCTTTTGCTTTGGGAGTTTGCTTGTGTGTGCCACAGCTGCAGCTCGCCTGGGATTCCGATCCATGACATGGCAGCAGAATTGGCAGCCACGTGGCATTTCCATGCGCATAATGCCTGCCACGTGGCTCAGGGCAAGTTCGGAGAGCATGGGTCTCCCAAAGGCTGCCGCGACACACCTGCCCATTGCTCCACAGTGTGGTGTCAGGAGCGCCACCAGCCCCCAACACGAAGGGTCCCCATCAGCCACCATGCTGGAAGGAAGGCCCAGAAATGCGGGCCTCTTTCCTCCTCTGTCCTCTATGCAAATGTTCAGTGCTTTCCAACTCTTAAAAATAGTCTTTCCACTTCATATAGCACCTTTCATCAGAGGGTCTCACAAAAGGAGTCAAAACCGTTTCCTCACAGACTCTTGAGCCGCATCCCTGTCTGAGCAATGCTCACCCAGGGGTGCAGGAAGGGAGGAGACCATGTTCTGGTGCTTCCTTAGGCGCCCTCTGTCTCGGCAGCCTGCTGTCTCTGGGAGAGACGGGGAGCATCTGGATTGGCAAAGCCTTCCCTGCCTGGTGTGTGACAAAGGTGGTGCAGTCCACTAGTTTTGCTCCCTGCAGCTGTTCAATAAACCGATTCCTCCTTTTCCATGCTACCGTGTGCATCTTACTTTAGATGTGGTCCAGGACATGGGAACTCCCAGCCAGGGGGTAGTCAGGTGGCCCTGACGCTCCTTCAGGAAGCCCCGACCCCTCTCCCCCGCGGGCTTGTCCACATCCCCAGCGCAGGTGGCTCTTGCCTCCCCAAAGGGCGCTGGAGCTTTCAAGTCAGCGAATGAGGCCTGGCAGAGCAGGGGCACAGCTTCCTTTTGGGGCTGCGACCTCTGGAGAGGGAGACCCTGGGACCCCTGGCTCAGAGCCCGGAGGCACCCAGAGCGGCCTTGCCAGTGCCCCAGGCCCTGTGGTGACCTGGAGTTTCTGTCCCTCTTTCCATTTGGAACCTCATTACAGTTCTACAGCAGCCCTCTCTTCAGGAAGGACTGCCCCCACCTGCTGAAGAAGAGGAGAGTGGGCGTGAAGGCGGCCCAAAGGCAGGAGGAGGACAAGGTTGAAGGGCTGGGAAGTCCCGCAGAGGCGGGCCACCAGAGGAGCTCCTGTCCCCTGCGGAGCACCAGCAGGAGCAGCAACAGGAGATGGCGGGCGGCCAGGAGCATCACCGTCCAGCTGCCCGGGACAGGAGCAAGTCTGCCCCTCCCGCCTCGGTCAAGAGCGAGTCCGCCCCTCCTGGCATCCTCAGGGAGGCACCTGAGCGCCCCCCGACCCATCGCGGTGCCGAGTACCAGCCCTAGGACACCGGTGCGCCCGTGGCTCTCGTGTCTGACGTGGCCATACCCGTGGCAGTGCCCCGCCCTTGACCGTGCTGTGCCTCGCCCTGTGGCCCCTGCATATGTACCCTCATCCACTGCCACCCGTGGACCTGGCCGCCATATGCCCTGTGCTGCTGCACCCTCCTCCCTTGTGTTCCCCGGGATGATGCCTCTGTGCCACTCGTGGGTGCCTGTCGTGGCTGCAGGGCCCCTCGACCCCATGCCCGCCATTCCTCCTCCCCGGGCCTGTTCCCCTACTGCCCGGTCTGCCACTGTTTCCTGGGATACCTGCCACCTATGGCTGGGCACACAGACTGCGCCTACACCTCTCCCTACTGCAGCTAGAGGGCTCGCACCTCGGGCGGGGCAATAAACCGGATGGTGACCGGGCCGTTGTCTGCTGAAGCCAGGTGCTTCTGGCCTCTGGGACGTTTCTTCTCTAGCAGCTTGGAGACCTCAGCTCCTCACCCCCACCCCATGGATCGCCTCCTGCTTCCACTAGATACCACGAAGCTCCCAAGGCCTCAGTTTGCACAGGAGCCTCCGGGAGGAGGACAGCCCCCCCTTCCCAAGGATGAAATCCAACCGAACAGTTCACTAGCTAAGCATGATGACAGTTCTTGTTACAATGTGGTTGTTCCAGGTCATCATGGCGACAGAATCCATGTCACTCTGAGGAATGCCATTTCAGACACATTCTGGGGCCCCTCAAAACACAGGAGGACACTGGTGGGGAGCCTGAGTCCCCGACAGGCCCCTACAAACTGTGCATGGCAGGCGTTGCAGATACGAGGGTTGCTCTGTAATTATTTTTTTCAAAAATTTATTTTTTCATCAGAGACACAGCAGAGGGGGAAGCAGGCTGCCTGCATGGAGCCCGATGTGGTACTGGATCACAGGACCCCGGGATCACGACCCGAACCGAATGCAGGCGCCCAACCCCTAGCCTCCCTGGCATCCCATTCCTCTGTTCTTTGCCAAGTTTCTGAGGTTCTTTTTTTCTCCAGTGCCAATTGGTTTTTATTGTATTTTCCGGGGGTGAAGAGAGGAGGGAAAAGGGTTATGATGTGTGTTACAAGACACTAGCAAGTGAGAAAGGAAGTGCCCGTCCAGCAACATCACCCAGCAAATAAACTCTCCCCAGAGCTGGAGGGTCTCCAGCCCCGTAGGGCCCAAGGGTCCTGCAGTTCAGAGCTGAGGGGAAAGGGGCAGGCTCAGAGCAGGGAGCTACAGCTTTCCTGACAAATCCCCTCCCCTGACCGCCCCAAGAAATTGGAGATTTCACACAAAGCTTTGGTTTGTGGCAGTCCACAGGGAGCTACATGGGCCTGTGCCTGTTAAAGGGCCTTGTGGCCACTCTGACAGAAGCTTCTAGCACCTGCATAAAAGTTCCTGCGTGGACTGAGTATACCTTCAGCTCCCCTTTCGGGGTCTTCCACACCTCCTGTGTACATGCAAGTCTCCCCTTGTTGCTTCTGCTTCCCTCCACCATCAGACCTGAGACTAAAGCAGGTTCGCTCCATGCAAATGCAAGTGTATTAGTATGAGTCACACCCAGCAATGGTCTCCACACAGGAGATGGGGAAGGAGGGAGGAAGTGTTCTTTGCTTCTTCAGAATGTGGGGCTTTTCTTGGCAGGGGGGATAGAAGAGGGGTAGGGTAGGAGCCAAGTTTTTAGGACCCAAGACCTGGCCTCTGCGGGAAGCAGACGCCGTGGACCAGCAGGTAAGCGTTGGAGAGGCCCTGCCAGTGTCTCGACCACACCTCCAGCTCCAGCAAGGTTGGTGGCGTGGTGACAGGGGCCACAGCCTTCGGGCGGCGCAGATACTCAGATATGGGCGGGGGCCAAGTTCTTGGGATCGACCTCGTCACTGAGTCCCCAGAGGGCCGGGCTCGCTGTGCTCCCCCAGCCTCCGGGCAGAGGAGCCTCCTCCTCCCCAGGCGGTCCTGGCAAAAAGGCCAAGCTGCTCTTCGGGAGGCCCCAGGCTCCTCCAGGACCTCTGCCATCTGGGATGCACAGGGGCCCAGGCAGGGGAGTGGGGACCCCGGGCCTCCATCAGGAGGGTCCTCTGGGGTTCGTCCCAGGTCTAGGCGAGAGGAAGCCCAGGCCTCCCAGGAACCCCTGTGGACAGGCACGGGGAGGCCGGAGCCCCTCCTAGGTCTCCCGCCACCTGGACGGGGAGAACCACACACGCGAGGACTCGGCCCCCAGCTGCTCACCTGCTCTTGCCCCACACACACACCTGCGATCATCTCGTGCCATGAGGGCCAGGGTGCCAGAAAGGGTCCCTTAGGACCCCGAGGGAAGGAATCGCCCAGGGGACTCACCCTTTCTCATCCCGACTGCAGTGGGGTCTCGCGCCCACTCGGAGCGCTCAGGGCAGCCCTGGCCGCTCTTGCTGGCCCAGGGGATGGGAGCCGGACTTGCAATTCCCGTGCTGACCGCTTGTCCCATGCAGGGCCCCGCGCCTCCTGCTGTAAGTGTCTGTGAGGAGAACCAGGGGGCAGGATGTACCGGGACATGGGACCCTGGGGTGTGTTGGCACTGGGCGCCTGTGGGACAGGCTGCGCACTTGGTGCGCAGCTTTTGCCCTGAACAGGGCTCCTCTCCGGCCCATAGAGGCCCTCCACACACAGGCCAGTAGCATCCCCTGACCACATTCCTGGGCAGGGCAGACTTTGTTCACTTTGGACCTGGGAGGGGAACAGGCCTGGGTAACAGTTCCTCATTTGAAGAGCAGGACCTCCCCACTTCCCAGGCCCAGGGATCAGATGACAAGCGTTGCCTGGTTCCCAATCTCCACATCCAGGGTAGTAGGCCCCAGACACACGATAACGACTGAGGGTTCTGTGGACACCAATGTGCACCAGGCCTTGTACGTCCGGGCGGCACCCTGCCCAACGCACAACAATGCTTGACTTTGCAGGGAGACTATGCCTGTGTCACCCGTGTGACCGTGTGACCTGTGTGAGGACAGGGGACGTTGTGCATAATCCACCGTGGCCTGGTGACAACTGCCAGAAAACGGGCCATTGTGTGTGAAGGCAGACATTGCGGGACAGGACCTGGCACCCCGGAGATGCCTCCCCGAGGACCCACATGCTGGTGCTCTGGTGCCCTGAGTGCTCTGTGCCAGCAGTCCATGGTGGCCTGGATCAAACCCTGGGCCCCTGCAGTCACTTCCCTCCCAGGACAGCATTCAGGGTCCCCGCATCCAGCCGCTACTCTCCCACAGGACTTGCTCCTTGGACTTGTGCCAAGGCCACCAGCCCCAGGACGACGGGTGCTCCTCCTTCCCCCTCTCGTGGGGCAACCGACCTTCTGCACTGCCTGCCTCCAGGGGACCCAAAGGCCCTCCTGGTCGGTTGCTTACAAAATCCTCATGTGACCGAGGGGGCCTGTGGGGTGTGGGTGAGCATCCTGGTGACCACTGCTGTCATCCACTACACTATCCTCTGTTCAAAGTGCCCATTTCCGGACCCTAGGGTCCCGGGGCTCTGGGGATAACTGATAGGTACACACCCCGTCTCTGTCTCAGCGTCAGAAAGCCAACCTCGCAGTGGACTTCACGAGAACACCAGGTTCTCTATTCTGTTCCATTGATCTGTGTGTCTGTTTTTGTGCCAGTACCACACTGTCTTGATGACCACAGCTTTGTAGTACAACCTGAAATCTGGCATTGTGATGCCCCCAGCTATGATTTTCTTTTTTAAAAATTCCCCTGGCGATTCGGGGTCTTTTCTGATTCCACACAAATCTTAAAATAATTTGTTCTAACTCTCTGAAGAAAGTCCATGGTATTTTGATAGGGATTGCATTAAACGTGTAAATTGCCCTGGGTAACATTGACATTTTCACAATATTAATTCTGCCAATCCATGAGCATGGAATATGTTTCCATCTCTTTGTGTCTTCCTCAATTTCTTTCAGAAGTGTTCTGTAGTTTTTAGAGTATAGATCCTTTACCTCTTTGGTTAAGTTTATTCCTAGGTATCTTATGCTTTTGGGTGCAATTGTAAATGGGATTGACTCCTTAATTTCTCTTTCTTCAGTCTCATTGTTAGTGTATAGAAAAGCCACTGACTTCTGGGCATTGATTTTGTATCCTGCCACATTGCCAAATTGCTGAATGAGTTCTAGCAATCTTGGGGTGGAATATTTTGGGTTTTCTACATAGAGTATTATGTCATCGGCAAAAAGGGAGAGTTTGACTTCTTCTTTGCCAATTTGAATGCCTTTAATGTCTTTTTGTTGTCTGATTGCTGATGCTAGGACCTCCAGTAGTATGTTGAATAGCAGTGGTGAGAGTGGACATCCCTGTCTTGTTCCTGATCTTAGGGGAAAGGCTCCCAGTGCTTCCCCATTGATCTCACAGAGGAAGACATAGACATGGCCAACACGCACACGAGAAAATGCTCTGGGGATCCCTGGGTGGCGCAGCGGTTTGGCGCCTGCCTTTGGCCCAGGGCGCGATCCTGGAGACCCTGGATCGAATCCCACGTCGGGCTCCCGGTGCATGAAGCCTGCTTCTCCCTCTGCCTGTGTCTCTGCCTCTCTCTCTCTCTCTCTCTCTCTCTCTCTCTGTGTGTGTGTGACTATCATAAATTAAAAAAAATTAAAATAAAAAAAAAAGAAAAGAAAATGCTCTGCATCACTTGCCATCATGGAAATACAAATCAAAACCACAATGAGATACCACCTCACACCAGTGAGAATGGGGAAAATTAGCAAGACAGGAAGCCACAAATGTTGGAGAGGATGCAGAGAAAAGGGAACCCTCTTGCACTGTTGGTGGAAATGTGAACTGGTGCACAAAACCGTGTGGAGGTTCCTCAAAGAGTTAAAAATAGATCTGCCCTACCACCCAGCAATTGGACTGCTGGGGATTTACCCCAAAGATTCAGATGCAATGAAACGCCTGGATACCTGCACCCTGATATTTCTAGCAGCAATGGCCACAATAGTCAAACTGTGGATGGAGCCTCGGTGTCCATAGAAAGATGAATGAATAAAGAAGATGTGGTCCATGTATACAATGGAATATTACTTAGCCATTAGAAATGACAAATACCCACCATTTGCTTCAACGTGGATGGAACTGGACGGTATTATGCTGAGTGAAATAAGTCAATCGGAGAAGGACAAACATTATATGGTCCCATTTATTTGGGGAACAAAATTATAGTGAAAGGGAATAGAAGGGAAGGAAGAAGAAATGGGTAGGAAATATCAGAAAGGGAGACAGAACATGAAGACTCCTAACTTTGGGAAAGGAACTAAGGATGGTGGAAGGGGAGGAGGGCGGGGGGTGGGGGTGAATGGGTGACAGGCACTGGGGGGGGGGCACTTGACGGGATGAGCACTGGGTGTTATTCTGTATGTTGGCCAATTGAACATCAATAAAAAATAAATTTAGTATTAAAAAATAATAATAAAAAAATAAAAATGTAAAACAAAAAACAAAAAAAACACCAGGTTCACAGAACGATGGCTATGAACCAGGAGTTGTCTAACAATACCCACCTGGCATAGTAGCCAGGGTCACCAGCTAGGAGAGTCGTTTACCGGCCCCTAGGTCACAAACCACTGGCGCAGCCTGGTCAGCACCCCTGGGAGCACAGGTAGGTAGAGAGGGGATCCCCGTCCAGCGACGCCCACAGCAAGATGAGCGCCCGTGAGCAGCAGTACTGGGGAGGGAGCGGTTGGCAGTGGGGAGACAGGACCAAGCCCCAAGGTCTGCAGGCTGAGGCCACGGTCAGGAGAGACAGGGCAGGGTGGGCAGCAGGGGCCTTGGGGGCTGCCGGCTGGGTCCCAGGAGCAGGACGCCCGCAATCCCAGTCCGGCCACAGGGCAGCGGGCTGCCGGCCTCCCGAAGGAACCTTGTGCGGAGCCTGAGGAGATTGATGGCCGTGTCTCAGAGACCCAAGGTCAGGTGGCAGGAAGGACTGTCCACTGGCCCTCTCTGTGGGGCACAGAGGCTTGTATACAGAATGCCACCAATGCCCACCGGCTGTGGGGCGGGTGCTTCCAAGGCAGGATCACATCTGATTGTCACTACTTTGCACACTCACCTGGCTGTGGTGGTTCAGGGGAGGGATCCCTCCTCACTCATAGCACCTTGCTGCACATCCCATGGCAGGAACCTCGAATATCTCCACGAGCTGACAATGTGCTCTTTCCCCTGATGCACTGCCACCTGCCAGTCTCTGCTATTGTCCCATTTCAGGAGAGACCGGCACACAGGACCACTGGCGACTGAGGACCGATAGTGGTTGGGAGAAGGTCCAGCCTTATTGTAACATCCCCCACCACACCCCTGCCCTAAGAATTTCCGATTCCTGTGACATATCCCAGGATGGGAGAGCAAGGGGAACTGAAGAGAAACTGAGCAGAATGAGCTGTCTGCACTCGACCCTCCCAGACCACATAGGATTCAATGGCTGTGACACTGGCGTGAGTTTCTTGCCCTGCTGGGGGCAACTCAGAGATCCCACAATTCCAGGAAAAGCTTGGAGCTGGCGAGCTGGTGCAAGTCTCAGGGTACCCCTCCCTGCCTTCCTGTGGGATAGTGGCCGCTAGACTCAGTCCCTGAATCCAGTGTGACCATGGGCCCCCATGTCCCCAGTGCTCACACACAGGGCCTTGCAGGGAGCAGAGCTCAGCCGCTGTGTGGCCGTGAGGGAGCCGCCAGCAGGGCCCTCTGGCCTCAGTCAGGATCCATCTGTCCTGTTCCCGCAAAACCAAGGGAATGCAGGAGCGCACATTGATGTTACTTTGGAAAAATAATACATGGCAAAGGTAATAAGCAAAAGTGAACAAGATTTATTTTCCTATTTCCACACTCCAACACTTGCCTGCTGCACTCTTGGCCTTTCCAACAGATTCCAACGCCATTGCCCTGTGATTTCATCAAGAACCCAAACAAGGAGGGAAGGTCTCAATTTGTATCCAGGACATGATAAAACTCTTAACTCTTGAACTGGGGGGCTGCCAGGGTGGCTCAGCGGTTTAGTGCCACCTTCAGCCCAGGGCATGATCCTGGAGACCCAGGATCAAGCCGCATCTCAGGTCTCTGCATGAAGCCTGCTTCTCCCTCTGCCTGTGTCTCTGCCTCTCTCTCTCTCCACTCTGTGTATTCTCATGAATAAATAAATAAATAAATAAATAAATAAATAAATAAATAAATAAATCTTTAAAAAATATGTTGAACTGGAGAAGTATGAACGTGATGGGTGTGTGTCACTCACACACTGGGCTGCGGGAACCTTCTATCCCAAGGAACAAACATGGAGAACTTCCTCAAGGAAAACAAGCTCTGGATGTCAGGGTCATCGTAGAGCCCATGCCCCGAGAGAGGCTCTTGGCCCTGCTTTCCCCCAAACTGCCCTGGCCCTTAACTCCTCAGAACGCCCAGGACTTTCTCTTTACAAATCCAATGGGACAAGACCAGAAGGAAGCACCCTAAGGCCTCCCTTCATGCTGGCCCCACAAAACCTTGAAAAGCAACTGGCTGCCCCTGGGAATGTGGCCCCGTTTCCTTATCTCAGAATTTTTTCTTACAGGACCAGGTAGGACCCTAGGTTGTTGCTATTGACCTGGAGCAGAAAGTCCATGACCTGCAACTTGTCAGTTTCCTTGCAGGCCCTGGACCCCCACAGGAACTCGTTGTAGGCAGGGTCACTGACCGCCACCTGTCGGCGCTGCAGGTAGCCTTCCTGCACCCACAGGTCGGTGAGGTGGTCCCCGGGCTCCCCATAGACGATGTGTTCTTACCATCATCCACCCCAGAGTCTCCCACACCTCCTCCTCAAGGACACATCTGTCCTGCAGGAGGATCAACCCCAGGACCAGCCTCAGGAGGCTGGTCTTGGGGATGCCCCACTGATCGCTCAGCATCCCATCCCAGGTGAGCCCGAGGATGGGGTTGAGGACGTAGGAGTGCTCGCTGGGATCCACTTCAATCACGTCTAGGCCAAAGACCAGCTGCAAGCAGATGGACGCTTGGCTCAACATAGCGGGGAAGTCGTCCTGGTATTCTGGGGTGAAGACCTCCAGCATCTCTGCCTTGCTGGTGGGCTCCTTGGTGCAATAATTGAGGAGCAAGAATACCACCAGGGCAGCCGTCTTCATGCGGAAACTGCCCTCTGCCAAGGGCTCCTCATCTCCTGCCTCTCCTGGGCCACTGGGGCCAGGAGGCTCAGGCTGGGCATGGCTACCAGCTGCCCCACCACTGGAGGAGGAGTCGGCACTCTGAGAGCTCTGGGGAGCACTCAGGGCCCCGGCAGCAGCAGACACCTACTGGGGGAGCCAAAGATCATGCAAGAGAAAGACAAAGAGGGGGACCAGGAGGAGGAGGAAGAGGAGGAGGAGAAGGAGAAAGAGGGTCACACCCCGGGTTGGCCCTGGGCCGGCTCCAACCACGCTCCTTCCACCAAGCCCCCAGGATCTGGGAGACTTGGCTGGCAAGCCAGAGCACGCCCCAGGTGGTCATCCGGCCCCGGGGGCTCCCAGGACCCATTCCAGGCTGCGTCCCTAGGGCTGCAGTGCCCCTGCAGTCCTGGCCTTGGCTGCCAGCCCCACGTGGGCCACTGCGCCTCACCCCACCTGACCCCACGGCCGCCCACACCCTGGAGGCAGTGCTCCAGCCCAATGGCCACAGGTGTGGGAGGCCCCGTCGCACCATCCAATATGCAGCTCGGGACTTGTCCACCCCCCGACAGCCTCCCGAGGCTGAAGCAGGGGCGGGGCCGCGGTGCTGGCAGCTCCCTGGGGACCCACTCCCTCGGGGGTCTCAGTCCCTCGGGTGTCCTCCCTCCAGCCCTAGGAGACCTCGGGCCCCTCGTACAGCCGTCCTGAGGCCGGGACGCTCACACCAAGGCCCTCCCCTCCGCCCGGACCGCAATGGAGACAGGTAGTGACCGTCTTTCCATCAAGACCGCAACCCAGCCCGGGGACTTCCCAGGGCTCACAGAGGGGGCTGAGCTGGGGGGCGGGGGCAGGCTCCCTGGGCCCTTCTTCCCCACCCCTGCTGGCGGGGCTTCCTGGGCACCTGGGCCTCTGCCGGGCTCCACTGCCTGCTGGCCCATCGGCTCCCGGACACGGACACAAGGGGCGGGCAGAGCTTCGGGGACCCGGATAAGCCGGTCGGGACACGCACACAGACACGCGGCGTGGCCCCGTCCCGCACCTGGCCTGCCTCCTGGGACTGACTGTGGGCTGGGGTGCGGGGTCCCTCGGTCATCCCTCTGAATCCTCGGCAGGAACCCAGCAGGACCTGGGCCCACCCTCTGCCCCCTCAGGGAGGCCCTGCTCTGAACACCAGCCCCCTGGTCTCCCAGAGCCTGGATGCGGAAGTGGGGCCTCACCACGTGTTCCCATCCCCCACCACGACCTTCCCGGGAATAACTCTGGGCTGGGGTGGGGGTCCCCCGGGCCTCTTCTGCATCCTCCCCGGGATTCCCAGCAGCACCCGGGGCCCTCCCCTCTGCCCACGTGTCCTAGGCCCTGCTCCTGATGCCAGGGGCCTGCAGTGTCTCGGGAGACCCGGATGTGGAAGTCTGAGCACCCATACTCCCAAGTGAGGGCAAGTCCCCATCCCCCGGGGGGCCTCACAGCCCTTGTCACCCTCCGACAGGTTCCCCTCTGTCCCGCTCAGGGTCCATCGCTCAGTCCCCATAGCCCCGGGACCCTCCCTCCGCCCCCCTCAGCGTCTGCTCCCGCCACACCAGGCCTCAGGCTCTCGGGTACCCGGATGTGCCAGGCCTGCCGCACCCGCCGCCACCATCCGGCCCCATCCCGCTCCTCCGCGGCCTTCCAGGGCTCACCGTGGGCCCTGCCCTCCGCCGGGTCCCCTCTGTCCACCTCAGGGTCCATCCCTCGCCTCCCCTTAGCCCCTGGGCCCTCCCTCCGCCCCCCTCAGCGTCTGCTCCCGCCACACCAGGCCTCAGGCTCTCGGGTACCCGGATGTGCCAGGCCTGCCACACCACCGCCACCATCGGGCTCCATCCTGCTCCTGCGGGGCCTTCCCAGGTTCACCGTGGGCCCTGCCCTCAGCCGGGTCCCCTCTATCATGGGCTCTTGGGTCCCGTCTGTCCTGGGCTCCCGCCCCCACCGTCACTCCCTGTGTCCCTGCCCTTCTCAGGCCACTGCCCCAGGCCCCATCATCCAGGCCTCAGCTCGAAGCCGGGCCCCGCCTTCCCCCGGTGGTCTCTCAGGGTTCCTGATAGGCCCCCCCCCCACCCCCCGCCGCCCTTTGGGGCCCCTCCCCCGCCCTCCGAGCCCCCTCCCGGGGCAACCTGCTGCCTGGCTGCCGCTGCCCGGGCCTGGCCTCCTTCCAGGGGACCCCACTGCGACCCCCCACACGAGGCCCTCCGCTGTCTCAGACCTCCGCGGCGGAAGTCGGCCCACGTCACATCCGGACCCCGTGCCCCGGTCCCTAAGGGCTGATTGCACGTCCGCTGGAGATGGGCTCCGCGGGGCGGTGGTAGGAGGACCCGTGTGGGAGGCTCCCTGGGTCCTCTCGCGGGTCCTTCCTCCCTGGACTCGCGAGATCTGCCTATTTTCCCATATTTATGTGTTTAATAAGTCAAATTCTTTTCTCAGTACAGACACATGGGCACTTGTATTACACTTTGGGTTAAAATCCAACATCATTCTATATATTTGTGTTGTTTAACTTGTTCCAGGTTTGGCCACTGGGCGCTCTTCCTGTTAGCTCCCTCTTCATATACCTCCCTCATGCCCCTGGAAACGTTTTCATTGGTTTCTTTTTATGTATTTTTTTTTTTTTTTTTTAGCATTTCTTTATTTTCAGGCACTACAAGGTACTTCCGGCTCAACTTGCATATTTCCCTGTCCCATTTCTAGAATCAGCATTTTTTCCAGGGAGCCCTTGTTCCATTTACTATAGAATAGTATGGGAAACCTAGGTCTGTGCACTAAGTACGCACATTGCATCTGTGGTCATTGCTCCCAGGGCTCCTTGGCTGACAAGGAAGAAATTGCATGTGTGTTCACGACCCTGTGTGTATTCACATATGTATACAAATTTTAGATGTAATCATCTATATGTGTATTAAGCTACAGAAGAGTTTTTACTGATGTTTTTGGCTCTAATCCTCCACCACATACATCACTATAGCTTCCTCCTCTACAGTGAAAAACCTTGAGATTTGGAAGTTGTTTATATGTCAGTGTCCTGTTGTCTCTGCTGGGTTATCATGGTTATCTCTGAAGAAGGTGCTGAAACAGAATTTGTAGATGGGCTAAGCATCAGTTCAGCTCCAGAATACCCTGGAACCTCATCAAAGTTATGCCTGCCCTCTAGCCTCTGGACTCTGATAAGGCTACCTGGCCCCTGTCTATGGAGCTCTTGAAAGGTCAAGAGAACCCATTATTTGAGTGTCTGAACTGATGAACAATTCGACTTTTGATGCTTTGGGGGGTTGAGATCACCTGTAACTAAGTATGGTCTTCCTTATCTGTCTGGAAAGTATTTCTTTCTTACCCAGAGCTACAGGGCAAGCTGGACCCCAAGATGAGTCTTTGTTTCCTCACCTTTATTTAGCTTTATGACTCAGGGCATGTTATATGAGCTTTTGGTGCCTCAGTGCTTTTTTCTGTATTCTGTATTTCAATAGTCACTGGGAAGCTCCTGGAGGCTGACAATTAGACTCTACCCAGAGGGAGGTCAGGATAGCTGGATGAAAAACGGACACCCCTCAGATTCGACAGCTGACAACCCTGCTATATGTTACTCATCCTTAAAACCAACTTATATAATGACATACATTCTCCAGTGAGCATTGGAAAGCCTAACTAGAAATTGAGAAATGTGCCCAAGTTCTCAGATTAAAGATGATACATCATGGGAAATCATGAGTTGATACTTTGATTGATTATGATCAATCAAGTAGTAATGATTCTCTCAAGCTGTTCCTTAAATAAATACCATAGAATTGCCTATTTGAAACTCTGCTATGGTGTAAAGTGTGACTGTTCTCCATAACAATACTAGATGAATGTTGAAGGTATTGCTGTAATCACAAAAACTCTCAAACTGGCTGTAAGTGAAGACAGCATACTAGGTCACCTTCTGTGATGTGGTGTAGTGTGGTATGGCCTAACACAAACTAAAAAAACACCTGCAAAATTGGGATTTTAATTTTGATTCAATACGTTGAAGAAAATTTCCATCAAATCAGTATGTGACAGCTAAGAAAAGCTGGTTCGTTGTAAAGACCAAAAATTTTGACAAACATTTAGTAAGAGAGAGAGAAAAAAGAAGACTCAACTACTAATATAAAAAATAAAAGTCGGGGTAGTATTACAGATCTTTTTTTTAAAAGACGGTTTTACTTATTTACTTATGAGAGAGGCAGAGACATGGGCAGAGGGAGAAGCAGGCTCCCTGTGGGGAGACTGATGTGGGACAGGAAGCCAGGACTCTGGGATCATGCCCTGAGCCAAAGGCAGATGCTCAACCCCTGAGCCACCCAGGCACCCCAGAATTTTAGGTCTTAAAGAAACAAACAGGATAGTAAGAGAGTACTCTGAACAATTATACCCCAAGAAATTATATAACCTAAATGCACTGGGTGTATTTTTAAAAACACAAACAACCAAAGTAACCCAAGAGGAAAAGAAAATTAAAACAGATCTAACAGGTAAGGAGAATGAATCCGTGATCAAAAATGTCAAAGAAATAACATCCCAAGACCAGGTGACTTCTCTCATGGATTCCACGAATACTTGAAAGAAGAACTTATACAAATCCTCAATTTCTTCCCAAAATATGGAAGAGGAGGGAATACTTCCTATCTCGTTCTGTGTGTGAGGTCAGCAATACGGAGGTAGTAAAGCTTGACAAAGACATAAAAAAAAAAAAGAAGTGACACACTTTCATGATAAAAAAAAAACTTTCAACAAACAAGAAATAAAAGAAAACTTTAACATGATAAAAGGCATCCACGAAAAATCCACATCTAACATACTGAATGGTCAAAGACTGAAATTTTCCCATTAAGTCAAGAAATAAGAAATAAAGCAAGGGGCACCTACGTGGCTCAGTCGGTTAAGCAGCTGGCTCTTAATTTCTACTCAGGTCATGATCTCAGGATTGTGAGATCAGGCCCTGCATTGGGCTCCATGCTCAGGGGCGTCTGCCTGAGATTCTCTCTCTCTTCCTCTTCCTCTCCCTCTCCCCCACCCTCTCTCCCTAAAATAAATAATGTTCTTTTAAAAGCCTAGAATGCCTGCTTTTGCTGCTTTTATGTTATTATACTGAAAGTGCTAGCCAGAGTGATTAGGCAAAAAATATTTTTTAATAAATAATAAATAAATAATCATCATAATAAAGACAAACAATGTGGGGGAAAAAGTAAAAAAAAGAAGTAAAAGCAGAAGAAAATACTAAAAATACGTTTATCCAAGGAAATATAAGGCATGTACACTACAGCTTACAACATATTGCTCGAGGAATTTAAGAAGATTTCCGTATTTGGAAAGATACCTTGCATTCATGGAGTTGAAGACTTAATTTTCTAAAGATAGCAGTTGTATTAAAGCAATATACAGATTCAATACAATCCGTATAATAAATCCCAACAACGTGCTTGAAGAAATGGAAAAGCTGATTCCAGAGTGTATATAAAGGGACGCCAGGATGGCTCAGGGGTTGAGCATCTGCCTTTGGCTCAGGTGGTGAAACCATGGTCCTGGGATCAAGTCCCACAGGGAGTCTGCTTCTCCCTCTGCCTATGTTTCTACCTCTCTCTGTGTGTCTCTCATGAATAAATAAAAAAATATAATAAATAAATAAATAAAGTGTATATGGAGTGCAGATGCCCCTTTGGATAATTATGTTGGTATCGTTTACGTAAATACCTCATAGAAAAGAATCAAGATGTCCATCAATACAATAATGGAAAAAGAAGATGTGATGTATATATATATATATATATATATATATATATATATATATATAATGGAATATTACTGCCTGGCACATTGGTGGTAGGAATAAAAAATGGTGCAGGCTTTGTGAAAGATGTTTGCACTGGTTAAAGTGTATCAGATTGTCAAAAAGTTAAACTTTTTAAAATTTATATTTTTTACTTTAATTTATAGGACTATCAATTACAGTCCTATGTATATACTCAAAAAATTGGAAAACAGGTATTCGAACAAATACCTGTGTAGAAATGTTCACCAAAATTCACAATAGCAAAAGGACGAAACGACCCAAATATCCATCAATTTGAGAATGAATAAGGAAGGTGTATAGGCCTATAAAGAAATATTAAGCCGTGAAAATGAATGAAGTCTCAATACAGGCTTTAGCATGGATGCACCTTGAAAACTGCTGAGGGCAAGAAGCCAGACACAAAGTTAGCATATTGCAATTTCCGTTTCTATGAAATACACAGAACAGGTATATTCATAGAGAAAGCAGAGTAGTGGTTGACAGGGTCTGAGGGAGAGGGAATGGGCAGTGTCCACTTATCAGATTCGACATTTGCTTTTGGGGTGTTGCAAGTGCTTTGGAACCAGACAGAGGCGATAGTTGTACAACACCACAAATGTACGAAATGGCACTGAATTGGACACTATAGAATGACTTCATGTTATGTGTATTTACCTTAAAATAAATAAATAAATAGATAGATGATAGATAGATATAGATAGATATATTGATAGACGCTGTGAAACAAGAAGGCATGAATCTGCTGGAAACCAGGGAGTGCCTTCCCCTTCTCTCAATTGCCCTTTGCCCTCAACCTAGGGTCAAGCTCCGCGGCCTAACATGCTGGGTTAAAGGTCTAGCCTGATTCTCTGCGTCTGGCCTCGTCTTCTGCCTTCCACCACACTGTAGCCTTTCTCTTTCGTACATGGAACTGTTTTCTCTGATATTGAGCAACCGAGTCCTCATTATCTCAACTACGTTCACTATTCATCCCCACCTAGTAAACAGATGAGCAATTAGAGATTTGCTAAGTCCTACTTCTGTGAAACCAAGACATACTAATTGGGGTACAAAACTCGTGTCCCCTTCAATGAGGTCTGGCAGTTCTTACAAGAAATATACCCAGGAACGGATGAGTCCATATAACAGGGACATTGGCATTGACCCTGGACCTTCTTTAACAGGGTGACAGATGAATTTAAGGAGCAAGGGGATCTGAGGATACTGGTGAGAGGGTCTATTTCAGGCTGCTGGCCATGTGCACGGGAAAGATGGACCACTGGTCACATGCTAGCAGTACAAACTTACTTAAGGGCCAGTGAAGAACGACCCACAAGCTTCATTCCTCCTCACTCCTGGAGCCATGTAATCCGAGACTACATTTTTGCTTGAACTCCATCGTCCTTGCCAGCGAGGCTTCTCCTTTAGTTTAGCAAACCTAACTGCGCTTTTGGCTTCATTCACCCAGATGGCACCCCCAGATCTCAATAAGAAGGACTGCACAGTTGTGACCAAAAATCTTAAAACATCCCTAAAGAGTTACTGTGTCCCTTCTATCTCCACTACAGAGTCTCATATGATACTCTGGAAAGTAGTCTGCAGGTTATGGTCCGTCTCAGGTTGTTTAAATGTTTTAGGTTGGATTCTTTAAATTGGCAGACTTTTTCTTCTTTTGAAATTCCTTGCCATCTCTGAATGAACAGCAAATCCCAAGTTCACAGAAACCAAGAAAAGAACCACCCTAATCCTCACACCCTTCACCAACTGGACTCTGGGTCCTTCCCACTCTCCCTTCACAAAGCCCTTTGCCAACCACTAATGACTGTTGGAGGTCCCACCCAGAGCAAGCTCTCCAAGATGAGATCTTGAGGACACTGCCTCACCTCTCTGAGAACTTGAAAAACTATCTACAATCGGAAACATCATGTTTCCCACATACTGTTTGCAGTAGCAGTTTTTTTTAACCCTTTATTTTTTTATTATTATCTTTAAATAATAAATTTATTTTTTATTGGTGTTCAATTTACCAACATACAGAATAACACCCAGTGCTCATCCCTTCAAGTGCCCCCCTCAGTGCCCGTCACCCATTCACCCCCACCCCCTGCTGCAGCCTAGTTGGAGTTTGAAACTCTATGGCACTGTAGATATGAGTGTATTGTGGGGGGCTTGAACATATGATTGGATTCTGGAAACAATGGAAGCATCCTCTATTTCAAAAAACAAGCAATAGCTATTCTTGTGTTCCTTTTCAGCTTTGGTTGTCAGCTTCACTCTCAAACTACCAGACACATCCCACACACAGCCAGCCAACCACAGACATGTGAAGACTCGTCATACCATCTCCTGCTGGTTTCAGGAAGAACTTCATGGAATGAATGCTCTCTTCTCTTACCCAGAGAGGCACTCGCTTTGGAATAATTCATTTTTCCCTTTCTGCCTGTCTCTTCCACAGGCCAGTTTCATTAATGTTACTGAGCCTAAAATTAGTCTCAAGTATATGTAAGTATGCTAGATGGTTGTGAATGATAGTTACAGAAAAGCATTGGGGTAATTCTTCATGAAATCATGTTAGATGATAATTTCTTAGATTATGACACTGTCTCGATCTGCTTGAGCTACCATAATAAAACACTATAGACTGGGTGGCTTACACAATACTAATTTATTTCTCATGGTTCTAGAGACTGGCAGTCCAAGATCAAGGTCTGGCAGGATTCAATTTCCAGTCAGAATCCCTCTCTTGGCTTGCAGATGGGCACTTTCGTTCTGCAACCTTTTCTTTCTGCAAGGCCTTTTGTCTGTGCTCACACACAGAAAGATAGTATAAGCACACTAATCCCATCATGGAGATCCCACCACCATAAACTTGTCTAATTCTATCTCCCAAAGGCCTATCTCCAAATACCATTGCATGAGGGGCTTTAACATGAATTTGAGGGTAGGGCCACAGATAATTCCATAGCAGATACCAATACCCAAATGGCAAAAATATAGATAACTTAAATTTCATAAAAATTAAAAATGCTTCTGCTTCAAAGGACATCATTTAAAAAAATACCACCCACAGATTGGGAGAAAATACTTGCTCATCATGTATAAATGTGTGGTATACAGAATATATAAAGAACTGTTATGGGGATCCCTGGGTGACGCAGCAGTTTAGAGCCTGCTTTCAGCCAAGGGTGTGATCCTGGGGGTCCTAGGATCAAATCCCACATGGGGCTCCCTGCGTGGAGCCTGCTTCTCCCTCTGCCTATGTCTCTGCCTCTGTGTGTGTGTGTGTCTCTTATCAATAAATAAATAGAAACTAAAAAAAGAACTGTTACAACTCTACAAAGAAAAGAAAAATAAACCAATTTGGAAAGGAGCAAAAAAAAAAAAAAAAAGGAAAGGAGTAAAACATTTGAATAGACATTTCTGAAATAAGATGTATAAGTAACCAAAAAGCACATGAAGAGATACTCAACAGGATCATTAGGGAAATGCAAATCAAAACCACAATGAGTAAGGATTTCAAACTTGCTGGCTAAAATATAAATATACAAAGTAACAACTATTGGTGATGATATGAAGAAATTGAAGTCTTCATATATTGCTAGTTAGAACATAAAATGGTGCAGTCACTGCAAAGCAGTCAGCAGGTCCTCCAAAAATTAAACATAGAGTATAACCATATGACCCATCGATAACACTCCCAAATATATATCCAAGACAGATGAAAACATATGCTCACACAAAAACCCTATCCACAAATGTTCATAACAGCGTTCCTTACACATAATAACCCAAATCAGGAAACAATTGCAACGTCCATCAACTGATGAATACATAAAAGGATGGTCTAGCTACATAATGTATATTATTTGTCAGTATGAATAGATGAAACGTTGATACATGGTATAATATGGGTGAACCTCGAATACTGCATGCTTAGGCAGAAAAACTAGACACAAAAGACCACATATTTTATTATAGTATCCATATGAAATATCCAGGCTATGCACCTCACTAGACACAAATAGTAGGGTAATGCTTGCCTAGGGCTAGGGAAAAGGGTAATGGGAAGTCACTCCCAATGTTGAGAGCCTTTTGAAGTGATGAAAATCTCTGGAGTTAGGTAGTGGTGATACTCCACAATCTAGTGAATATAATAAAAAGCACTGAATTGTACACTTTATTTTATCTTTTAAAAAGGCTTTATTTATTTATTTGAGATGGAGAGAGAAAGAGAGGACACAGGCAGGGTAAGGGGCAGAGGAAGAGGGAGAAGCAGACACCCCCTCACCTCCCACTGAACAGGGAGCCCGATGCGGGGCTCGATCCCAGGACACCCTGATCATGACCTGAGCCGAAGGCAGACACTTAACCAACTGGGCCACCCAGGTGCCCCTGAATTGTATATTTTAAAAAGGTAAATTAGATGGCATGTGAATTATATCTCAATAAAGAATAAAAAGGAGAAAACAGGAGATGAGAGGGTAAGAGCACAGATGGAGAGGCCCTGGCTGGTGTAGCCCGCTGAGACTGCTGGCAGCTGAGACAGCGGGGACTCGGGGAAAACCCTGACATCACAGGCCCTGAAGTTGGCACAGGGAAAGGCAGCTCACCACTGGAAGATTTTGAAACTCGTAGCAACAACAAACCTCGGACCCAGCTAAATTACAGAGTAGATGTGCTACACCCCACACGCTAATAGCCCAGCGAAGAATAGGCATGCCAATTTCCAGTCCTAAATGCTATTCACCTCAGTCTCTGCTGTACTCCTACAGATGATGTCTGGCTGCAAATCAATAAAAAATATTACAAAATACCAACACTCCAAAATCAAGAACAGTCAACTCACTGCCAATAGAAAAAACAATAAGTAGAACTCTACTCCAAGGTGATTTATATTCTAACTATATTAGGGAGAAACTTTTATTTTATTGTTTTAAGATTTTATTTATTTATTCACAAGAGACACAGACACAGGCAGAGACACAGGCAGAGGGAGAACCTGGCTCCCTACAGGGAGCCTCATGTGGGCCTTCATCCTGGGACCTCGTGGATCACAACCTGAGCCGAAGGCAGACACCCAATAGCTGAGCCACCAGGTGACCCAGAAGAAACGTTAAGTCACCTCTGATTAACATGTTGAATAATCTAGAAGAATAGATGAATAACATGCATGAAGAGATTGGTAATTTTAACACCGATGTAAGCAATAAGACAACCAAATGGAAACGCTAGAATTGGAAAACAATATCTGCTAAAAGGATTATAAACAGACTGAACATGGAAGAGGAAAGACAGAATCAACTTGAGAGAAATAAATTAGAAATTGATGCGAGGCAAGATGCCGGAATAGTCCGGTCTCCAAGTCACCTGTCCACACCAAATTACCTAGATAACTTTCTTTTTTTTAATTTATTTTTTATTGGTGTTCAATTTGCCAATATATAGAATAACACCCAGTGCTCATCCCATCAAGTGCCCCCCTCAGTGCCCGTCAACCAGTCACCCCCACCCCCCACCCACTTCCCTTTCTACCACCCCTTGTTTGTTTCCCAGAGTTAGGAGTCTCTCATGTTCTGTCTCCCTTTCTGATGTTTCCCACTCATTTTTCTCCTTTCCCCATTATTCCCTTTCACTATTTTTTATATTCTCCAAATGAATGAGACCATATAATGCTTGTCCTTCTCTGATTGACTTATTTCACTTAGCGTAATATCCTCCAGTTCCATCCATGTTGAAGCAAATGGTGGGTATTTGTCATTTTTAATGCCTGAGTAATATTCCATTGTATACATAGACCACATCTTCTTTATCCATTCTTCTTTCGATGGACACCGAGGCTCCTTCCACAGTTTGGCTATTGGGGACATTGTTGCTATAAATTTCAGGGTGCAGGTGTCCCGTCAGCCTGAGATTTAAATAGACAACTGCTGGGATGCTATAGTGAGAAGAGTTAGCGCTTCTATCAAGGTAGGAAGACAGAAAAAAATAAAGAAATAAAAGAGCATCCAAGGGGAGGGGGCCCCTCGAGGTGCCGGGAGAGAGCCCCCGGGACAGGAAAGCCTTGTCCTGGAGAAGCAGGAGCTTTACCAATCTTCCTGGACAGATGGTGCCCGCAGGGAACATGGGCAGGATCCCAGGAGGGGCGGGGATCCCAGGGGCAGGCTCCCGGGGGCACTAACAGAGGATTTGCACCCAGGGGAGAGTGCACCACGCACCTTTGGCCGAGGTCCGTATAGGGCTGGAGCGAGTGCCCGGCAGGGCCGGGAGCAGCTCAGTCAGCACAGGTCCCAGAGCCCAGGGCACCAGGGGACACAGCCCAGGATCCAGTATTCCCCCCAAGAACAGGTGGAGGCCGGGAGGACACAGGGCAGCAAAGACACTCCTGTTGCTGGGCAGCCCTGAGCTGTGCAGGTCCATGCCCACCGGCCCCCAAGACAATGAGACCCCTACAGATGGGAGACTGCGATAGTTTCTGCAGGAGCTGACTCCAGAGATGGAGAGCTGGCCGCTGCCACTGTCATTGTTCCCCCTGGTGTCACCTTGTCCCTGGACTGAGCAGGGGCCTCACAGGATAAACACCTCCCACTGAGCCGTGCAACTGGCAGGGGACTGGGCAGCTCCCCCAGGTGCACACAACTGAGAGTGAGCACTGCAGGCCCTTCCCCCAGAAGACCAGCTGGAAGGACAGGGGAAGAGCAAGTCCTTGACCAAGCAGCCCTGGAAAGTTCCAGGGGAAGTCGAGAGATTTACAGTATATAGAACCAGGGGATACCCCTCCTTGTTTATTGTTTTCTGTTTCCGCCGACCCCCCTTTTTTCTCTCTTTTACTCCTTTTTCCAGTACAACTTGTTTTTGGCCACTCTTCACTGAGCAAAATGACTAGAAGGAAAAACTCACCACAAAAGGAATCAGAAACAGTCCTTTCTCCCACAGAGTTACAAAATTTGGATTATAATTCAATGTCAAAAAGCCAATTCAGAAGCACAATGATAAAGCTACTTGTGGCTCTGGAAAAAAAGCATAAAGGATTCAAGAGACTTCATGACTGCAGAATTTAGATCTAATCAGGCCAAAACTAAAACTCAATTAAATGGGATGCAATCCAAACTAGAGGTCCTAACGACGAGGGTTTACGAGGTAGAAGAACGAGTGAGTGACATAGAAGACAAGTGGATGGCAAGGAAGGAAACTGAGGAAAAAAGAGAAAAGCAATTAAAAGATCATGAGGATGGGTTAAGGGAAATACATGACAGCCTCAGAAGGAAAATTCTACATTTCATGGGGGGGGGGGGGGGGCCAGAGGGCGCTGAAAAGGACAGAAGACCAGAAAGTGTATTTGAACACAAATCATAGCTGAGAACTTCCCTAACTTGGGGAGGGAAACAGACATTCAGATCCAGGAGATAGAGACATCCTCCCCTAAAATCAATAAAAAACGTTCAACACCTTGACATTTAATAGCAAAACTTGCAAATTCCAAAGATAAAGAGAGGATCCTTAAAGCGGCAAGAGACAAGAGATCCCTAACCTTTATGGGGAGAACTATTAGGTTAGGAGCACACCTCTACAGAGAGACCTGGCAGGCAAGAATGGGCTGGCCGGATATATTCAGGGTCCTAAATGAGAAGAACCTGCAGCCAGGAATACTTTATCCAGCAAGGCTCTCGTTCAGAATAGAAGGAGAGATCAAGAGTTTCCAAGATAGGCAGGAACTGAAAGAATATGTGACCATCAAACCAGCTCTGCAAGAAATATTAAGGGGGACTCTGTAAAAGAAAGAGGAAGTTCAAGGAAACAATCCAGAAAAATGGGGACTTAATAGGTATTATGATGACACTACATTCATATCTTTCAATAGTAACTCTGAACGTGAATGGACTTAATGATCCTATCAAAAGGCGCAGGGCTTCAGACTGGATAAAAAAGCAAGACCCATCTATTTGCTGTCTACAAGAGACTCGTTTTATTTTATTTTATTTTATTTTATTTTATTATTTTATTTTATTTTATTTTATTTTATTTTATTTTATTTTTTAATTGGTGTTCAATTTGTCAACATATAGAATAACATCCAGTGCTCATCCCAATAAGTGCCCCCCTCAGTGCCCATCACCCAGTCACCCCCACCCCCTGCCCACCTCCCCTTCAACCCCCCCCCTAATTCGTTTCCCAGAGTTAGGAGTCTCTCATGTTCTGAAGAGACTCATTTTAGACCTAAGGACACCTACAGCCTGAAAATGAAACATTGGAGAACCATTTACCATTCAAGTTGCCTTCAAGCCTTTCTGCCCCTGACCCCGCCAAGTAAGCATCATTAAAGTCTCCCCTCACACCGCCATCATATCTAAGTCAGAGTCTCCCAAAGAGCTTGAGCAACTGCGGAAACTCTTCATCGGAGTTTTGAGCTTGGAAACAACCAATGAGGGTCTGAGGAGCCATTTTGAGCAATGGGGGACGCTTATGTACTGTGTGGTACTGAGCGACCCCAACACCAAGTGCTCCAGAGGCTATGGGTTCATCACCTACGCCACCGGGAGGAGGTGGACGCAGCCATGAATCCTTGGCGGCAGAAGGTGGATGGAAGAGTCGTGGAACCAAAGACGGCTGTCTCCCGAGAAGATTCTCAAAGACCTGGTGCCCACTTAACTGTGAAAAAGATTTTTGTTGGTGGCATTAAAGAAGAAACTGAAGAACATCATCTAAGAGATTATTTTGAACAGTACGGGAAAATTGAAGTGATTGAGACCATGACAGACTGAGGCAGCGACAAAAAGAGAGGTTTTGCTTTTGTGACCTTTGAAGACCATGATTCTGTAGAGAAGATGGTCATTCAAAAATACCATACTGTGAGTGGCTACAACTATGAAGGAGAGCTCTATCAAAGCAAGAAATGTTTAGTAATTCATCCAGCCAAAGAGTCCGAAGTGGTTCTGGAAACTTTGGTGGTGGTTGTGGAGGTGGTTTTGGTGGGAATGACAACTTTGGTTGTGGAGGGAACTTCGGTGGTCGAGGTGACTTTGGTGGCAGTCGAGGTGGTGGTGGATATGGTGGATGGCCGTGGGGTTGGCTATAACAGATTTGGTAATGATGGTAATAATGGAAGCAACTTTGGAGGTGGTGGAAGCTATAACGATTTTGGCAATTACAACAATCAATCCTCAAATTTTGGACCCATGAAAGGAGGAAATATTGGAGGCAGAAGCTCTGGCCCCTATGGTGGTGGAGGCCACTACTTTGCCAAACCACGAAACCAAGGTGCTATGGCGGTTCCAGTACAAGCAGCAGCTATGGCAGTGGCAGAAAGTTTTAATTACTGCCAGGAAACAAAGCTTATCAGGAGGGGAGAGCCAGAGAGGTGACAGAGATGCTACAGGTTACAACAGATTTGTGAACTCAGCCAAGCACAGTGGTGGCAGGGCCTAGCTGCTACAAAGAAGACATGTTTTAGACAATACTCATGTGTATGGGCAAAAAACCTCAAGGACTGTATTTGTAACTAACTGTACAACAGGTTATTTTAGTTTCTGTTCTGTGGAAAGTGTAAAGCATTCCAACAAAGGGCTTTAATGTAGATTTTTTTTGCACCCATGCTGTTGATTGTTAAATGTAATAATCTGATCATGACGCTGAATAAATGTGTCTTAAAACAAAGAAAGCAGGGGTAGCCATCCTTATATCAGATAAATTAAAGTTTATCCCAAAGACTGTACTAAGAGATGAAGAGGGACAATATATCATACTTATATATAGATCTTGTGGGATCTATCCCACAAGAGGACCTAACAACCATGAATACTGATGTCCTGAATGTGGGAGCTGCCAAGTATAGCAATAAATTAATAACCAAAGTTAAGACATACTTAGATAATAATACACTTATACTTGGAGATTGAACACAGCCCCTTGTATAATCCAGAGATCTTCTAAGCACATTTCCAAAGAAACAAGAGCTTTAAATGACACACTGGACCGAATGGATTTCACAGATATTTACAGAACTTTACATCCAAACGCAACTGAATACACATTCTTCTTAAGGGCACATGGAAATTTCTCCAGAATAGACTACATATTGGGTCACAAATCAGGTCTTAAACGATACCAAAAGATTGAGATCATACCCTGCATATTTTCAGACCATAGTGCTTTGAAACTAGAACTAAACCAGAAGAAGAATTTGGAAGTATTTCAAACACGTGGGGGTTAAGGACCATCCTGATGAAAGATGAAAGGGTCAACCAGGAAAATAGAGAAGAATTAAAAAGATTCATGGAAACTAATGAGAATGAAGATAGAACAATTCAAAATCTTTGAGATACAGCAAAAGCAGTCCTGAGGGGGAAATACATCACAATACAAGCATCCATCCAAAAACTGGAAAGAACTCAAAATACAAAAGCTAACCAATCCAATCATGAAATGGCAAAAGACGTGAACAGAAATTTCACAGAGGAAGACATAGACATGGCCACCAAGCACATGAGACAATGCTCTGCATCACTGGGCATCTGGGAAATACAAATCAAAAGCACAATGAGATAACACCTCACAAGAGCGAGAATGGTGAACATTAACAAGACATGAAACAGCAAATGTTGTAGAGGATGTGGAGACAGGGGAACCCCCTTGCCCTGTTGATGGGAATGTGAACTGGTGCAGCCACTCTGGAAAACTGTGTGGAGGTTCCTCAAAGAGTTATAAATAGATCTGCTCTACAACCCAGTAATTGCATTGTTGGGGATTGACCCCAACGATACTGATACAGTGAAACGCCGGGACGCCAACATCCCGTTGTTTATAGCAGCAATGTCCACAATAACCAAACTTTGGAAGGAGCCACGGCATCCATCGAAAGATGAATGGATAAAGGAGATGTGGTCTATGTATACAATGGAATACTACACAGCCATCAGAAAGGGCAAATACCCACCATTTGTTTCGACATGGATGGAACCGGAGGTTATTGTGCCGAGTGGAATAGGTCAATCGGAGAAGGACAAACATTATATGGTCTCATTCATTTGGGAAATATAAAATTAGTGAAAGGGAATAAAGGGAAAGAGAGAAAATGAGTGAAAATATCAGTGAGGGTGTCAAAACATGAGAGACACCTAACTCTGGGAAATGAACAAGAGGTAGTGGAAAGGGTGGTGGGCGGGGGGTTGGAGTGACTGGGTGATGGGCACTGAGGGGGGCACTTGGTGGGATGATCACTGGGTGTTATGGTATACGTTGGCAAATTGAACTCCAATAAAAAAAAATTTGTTGTTTTCCATGTGCTGTAGCACTTCTGGAAGCAGAGAGAAATTACGTTATGTGCCCATTCCACCCTATAAGAGGGTGAGCCACACAAGGCAGGAGTCATATATCATGACTCATCCTACTCCTGGCACCCATCATGGGCTTTGTCACACAAGAGGAGATCAGGAAATGTGTGTTAAACAACATCTTATTCAAAACTCACACAATCATGTTGGATCAACTTTTTCTGGCCTCCAGTACACATAACGTGTCAACACAAACATAAGAACAAGCAGGATAAGTAACACAAATGGCATATCTTAAAACATCGTAGGAGGGCAGCCTCCGGGGCTCCGTATTTTAGCGCTGCTTTCAGCCCAGGGTGTGATCCTGGAGACCTGGGATCGAGTCCCCCATCCTGCTCCCTGCTTGGAGCCTGCTACTTCTCCCTCTGCCTGTATCTCTATCTCTGTCTCTCTCTCTCTCATGAATAAATAAATAAAATAAAAAAAAACATCTATAGGAGAGATGCCTAATGATTACACACTCAACAGCAGATGGAACCATTCCAGTCTATTTGTAACTTTAAAAGTCCCATTTTCATGGAAATCAGTAAAATGCTGTGAAAGAACAAAATGGTGGCAGGAGAGAGTTCCTCATATGGTGATTGAGCTGAACCAGTATCCTCCAAGGGCTGGAGAGACAGCCCTACCATTTAGGAAGAAATGGCCAACCAACCACAATAAGAAGGCAAATTAAGCTCTCAGGGAGGGGGGCCAGAGACAGAGTGGGCTGCAGTTTCCTGATGACTCCAGGAATGTGAAACCAAGGCCTTTACTAAAATACCCTCAAACACACTCAAATTTTTACACATCTAGTTGCTTTAAATGTATTCCAAATAAGCTGACATTTAGCTTTTTAGGGTCTGCCTGCTTTGCATACCCTAGAAAACTGTACCCAACAACTGCTGAGCATAGAGAAGGTAATTCTAGGGCTTTCAGACCTCCAAGTCACTGCTGCCTTTCTCAGTTCTCTGACCTAGAGAATTTACATTGTGCTGATGGGTGAGAGCACGCTGATTCCCCTATCCTCTGGGAGTTCCCTTGTCTCCTTCCCCTTCGGGTTGGCGAGCTTTTGCCATTCTCTAAACAAGTAGCTGTGTATTTCCCAGCTAAAGCAAATTCTAGTTGATGCAATAGGCAAAACCCAACCTTTGAATGGCTTAACACAGCAGAGGTTTGGTTTTTTTTGCACCCAAATTTTTATGCTGTTTGGCAGGGTCTCACCTCTCTCAGGGAACCCAAGTTTCCAGGCTGTTTTGAAGAGCCCCCATCTCAGCATAAGATTGTCATGTTTGAGGGCAACTGGGAAGGACATTTGGGTTAGCATCGGACAATCTCAACTGTATTTAATTCTCAGTGTCACCTGCCTTCCTTAGCCAGAGTCTCAGTACCTTGGCCACGGCATCCTTCCTTTTGTCACCTGGGAGACACCATTCTGTCCTCACTCCTGATGTAGGAGTCGGAAGGCTGGCCACAGGATGGGCAGGATGGGAACATGGTGGAATGGACATGACTTCGCACCAGGGTTCCAGTCTCTGCCTTGTCACTCACCAGCAATGCGATCCTGGGAAAAGGACCAACCCTGGGTCTCCAGGATCACACCCCCGGCTGCAGGCGGCGGTAAACTGCTGTGTCACCGGGGCTGCCCAGTATTTTCTGCTTTAAATCATATTTTCACTTCTTAGCCACAGACTGCTTGTTCACCAAATTCACTGCTATACTGAATATGGCATTAATTTACTTAGGATATTTGCTTCTGTAAGAGTGACCTTGGCTCAAGTGTTTTCTGTGTGGAAATGGGGTGCTCATCACCCCATGAGCATGGTCATCCAGTTTGAGAGTTATAGAGAGCTACACTGGAAACATGAGTTAAATAACTCCCCATATTTTGGTATGCTTCTGGAGACTTAAGATGAAGGTAAGTTTTTCCTGGTCACCTGTAGAACTGGCCACCCAAATTGCCTGTCCAGGAACAGGAGAGTTTGGGTGTTTACTATAGTTTCAGTTTGTATTGTTTAGTTAAATTTTCCCTTTCTCTATGAACTGATTTTGTCCTCTATCTTTGTAAAATTATTGTCCATTTCACCCAGGATTTCTAATGTAATTGCATGATATTTATAATAAAACCTTTATTACAGAAACTCTAAAACACATACAATAGTAGAGAATAGTATAACAAACCCAATATACATGATGGCCAGCAGTAATCATCTTTAGTTCATGGCCAGTCTGGTTCCAATATACCCTCACCTTCCCCACATCTCTGCCATTGGGATAACGTGAGGATCATCTGAGACATCGTGCTTTGTCATCTCATCAGTATTTCAATATGCATTTCCAAACAAAGGATCTTTGGTAAAACATAAATGCAGTACAATTATCATTCCCACAAATTTAACGTAGTTATTAGTATTAAATATCCAGTTACTTTTCACATTTAACTTATCTAGAAAATTTTTTTAAGTTTCTTGAATCACAAAGATGTCCTATATTCTGTGATTTTTTTGGTTATATCCCTTAAGTCTTTTTTCATCAATAGATTTCCCCCCACATCACCCTTTTCTCCCCTTGCAGTTATTGTTCTTGAGGGAAAAAAGCAGGTCAAATTTTGTGACATTCCCATAATCTGAATTATGTTGAACAAAACATTTTGGTGTCCTTAAACATATACTTTGACCTCCTAGTTCTTTAAATTGATAGTCTCAAATAGACACTTGATCAATTTAAGTTTGTGTGTTGGTTTTTCTACTGTATTTTCTTTTTTAAAAAATAAGATTGCTACATAGATAATGCTACATACTTCCATTATGAGGAACATAATATCTATTGTCCTCTGTGCTGAAGTTGGCACTCATTGATGATCATCACTTTTATTTGTGTGTTGGGGGTTGCAGACTGGTAATTCTCTAGTTCTCTCATTTGTTCTTAACGTATTAGTTGAAAAACTTTTATATGTATAAAAATTTCTTCATATATCATTTGGTTATCCTGAGAGGATCATGTATTTATTCTGTGTCTTTGCATCATTTAAATATATTCTGCATCTATATTTTGTACAGTTTTAAGCGACACTGTTTACTTGTGATTTTTCTCCTTAGTACCTGGTCATATTTGCAAAAATATGTCGGTTTTATGAGTATTTTAAAAGAACTGGCATTTGTTAGTTGGTCTTACTGCTTTCTAAAATGTTATTTCTACACTTATCTTCATTATTTTCAACCTTTTACTCCTTTGGGTTCAATACAATGTTCATGCCCTAGCTTCCTCAATTTCTTGGGTGCTTTAACTACTTCTTTTCTCTGGTGCATCTATTTAAGACTATATATTTATTTTTGATTTCCATTTGGGCTATACTGCACATGTCATGCTATAAGCTTCATGTGTACTGTTTGAATTTTTTAAAAGATTTATTTTTTGGAGGTGGTGCAGAGGGAGAGAGAAAATCCTTTTTTGTCTATATTTTTTATTGGAGTTCGATTTGCCAACATGTAGTATAACAATGCTCATCCTGTCAAGTGCCCCCCTGTGCCTGTCACCCAGTCACCCCTTCCCCCCGCCCACCTCCCTTTCCACTACCCCTTGTTCATTTCCCAGAGTTAGGAGTCTCTCATGGTTTGTAACTGTCTCTGATATTTCCCACTCATTTTTTCTCCTTTCCCCTTTAATCCTTTTCATTATTTTTCATATTCCCAAAATGAATGAAACCATATAATATTTGTCTTTCTCCGATTGACTTACTTCACTGAGCATAATACCCTCCATTTCAGAGAGAGAAAACCCTAAGGAGACTCCCCACTGATCACAGGGCCCCATATGGGGCTCAGTCTCAGGACCCCGATGTCATGACCTGAGGCGAAATCTAGAATAGGATGCTCAACTGACTTAGCCACCCAGGAGCCCCTGTATTGCTCAAATTTTTAACAAGTTGACTAGATCATTCTATTCCTTATGCTACTGGAGGATTTTCAATGTATATCTCAAAATGAGGAAGTGTAAAATTATTTTGAGAAGTCTGCAAAGATGCTAAGAGTGGTAGAATGTTATTTGGAGGAAGTTGCGGGGTTCAGCAGTTTCATTTTATTTTTGTTATTAACTATGTAAGAAATTTAAACATAATTAACTGCTGGTGACAGAGTTGAGTTTAACCCAGGGATGCAAAGAAGTTTAACGCTAGTAGATCAACCAATATAATTGGCCACATGTAATAGTCAGGATGGTTCAAGAAAATCAAAGCCACTGTAAATATTTAACATGGAGGAAATTTAATGCAAGGATTTGGTCATGCAAGTGATAGAGAAGCCAAGCAGAGGAGAATTGGGAAACCCAATAATTAGCATTACAAGGAAATCACTCCCACCTCTGGGCCTGAAGAACAAAGAGGGGAAAGAGTGTTACTAGAACCTGGGTTCAGGATTCAGCAGAATCTAGGGCCATGATGGGTCACTCTGATGTAGCTGGAGCCAAGAAGAATATGTAGCCATTGAAGGAAATGCCAGTTGATGTAGAAGAAGGAGGAGAAAATCTCTGACTCCTCTATCCTTCTCGGTTCTAGTCTCTTAACGGTGTGTCAATTAGCTGAACCAGAATGGCAGCCAAATGTTGGTGAGTTTAGGAATTGTAACTTACAGGGGCAGCCCTTGCACAATCTAGAGCAGAATGGGGAAGAAAGGGGAGGATCTGGGGGGGAGTAGGACCAGGATTGCCTTACATTACATTAACAGATTGAATAAGAAAAATCAGATCTACATCGATATTGAAAAGTACCTAATCAAAATTAACATCCATTCATAATTTAAAAAAAAAGAGATGTCAGCCCAAAGTATTAGACTGGGACTATGGGTTTTGGGGAGGAAGCCCAGAGAGATAAAGTGCCATTCTCATCACATCACATCAAGGGCACATACTATCAACATGATTTGTCACCATTGATGTTGACCTTTATCACCCAGCTGTGGTAGTGTTCCTCAGGTTTCTCCTTCTCTCGAGCTCAGGTGCAGAGGTAAGGAAGGGAGGGAAAGGAGGGGTCAGCACTTGTCTAATTTCCCAAATTACCAGCCCAGGCATCAGCGCTAACCGTAGCAACTTGTCACACAGATTAGAACCCAACAAAAATAATTCAACCTCTACTTCCTGCAGTGTAACAGAAGTCTTCGAATGTGGACAAAAATGAACAGGATCATGGTGTATATAGAGGAGATAAGGGAGTTTGGGTCCCTCTTTAGACGGAGCCTGAATATCAGAGTACAGCACACGAACCTTACTTTGTGGGTGGCAGGGAATTAAGTAGCAGAGTGCCAGGATCACAGCTGGCCCCTCATCCTTCCTTCTTCCTAGTAGTGGAGTTTGGAGCTATTTTCTCATGTACTGCCTGTTTGCTCACCTTCCTCACTGGATGTTAGGAAGGGTTAAAAGTGCTTAGGAAGACATGTACTTATCAGTACCTCAGAAGGGCGCCATTTAAACTCCCATATGAGAATGATACTTTCCTCATTTGGAGACAAAATATTTCACAAAAACCACATTTGTTTTATGCGTGTGTTCCCTCTTGACTCTCTCAGGGTAAGCTCCATCCAGTGGCAGCTCTACATCATGGCCCCAAACCCAGGAAAGCAGGAAGTCTTGATGAACAACTGGAATCACCAGCTGCATTGCATTTCCCTATTGGATGGCCTGAATCCTTAACCTATGGTCATGTACACAATTACAGTTGCCATCTGTATCTCACTTGTAGGCTTTTTTTTTTTTTTTTTTTTTTGCTTGGGTATCACGTTTACTAGCTTGATTTCTCTGTCACTAGCATGGTGAAGTTGCTAAGCAGACACAAATTCTTAGCTTTTGACTTAAGCGAAAGTGAACTAACTTACTGCGTACTTGCCTCACACACTCACTTCCCAATAACAGTGATAGGAAATTGTAACCCAGAATTCGGGCTGTGCAGGCGCTTGTTTCTTGGTACTGGCATTGAATGTGTACAACAGCAGGAGAGGGGGCACTATGTTCCCCCAATTAGAAATAGAGTTAAAAGTCTCTGTCTCTTGGGCATCCCGGGTAGCCCAGCAGTTTGTTGCTGCCTTCATCCCAGGGCATGATCGTGGAGACCCGGGATCCAGTCCCACATCAGGCTCCCTGCATGGAGCCTGCTTCTCCCTCTGCCAGTGTCTCTGCCTCTGTCTTTCTCTCTCTCTTTCTCACAGCATTGTATTGATTTTCATAGAAAATGTGACTTTTTAAAGTTACACATACACTAAAATGGTTCTGTCTACTGTTGGGTGTAAGAGTAGGCACCTCTCCTAAAGTTGTTTAGAGACATGTACTTGAGTTACTAATCCCGTGTTTATGGGTGTGTAGATATGTTGTTCATATTAGAGGCCAAATAAAATTGATCCAACAAAATTGTGTGTTTTGAGTGAGATGATGTTATTTAGCAAACATGTCCTGATTTTGTACTGAGTGCCAAAGGCCCATGCTGGGCTCAGGAATATAGATTATGACATGTGATCCTTGCTACAAGCAGCTCACAATCTTGGTGGCAGGGTAGCTACAAATCTGTTTTCCAGAGTCTTACTGAGGTTGATTCTAACAGTTTCTGCTTGATTTTTTTTACATATTGTATTTATTTATTTATGAGAGACGCAGAGAGAGAGGCAGAGACATTGGCAGATGGAGAAGGAGGCTCCCTGCGGGGAGCCCGATGCAGGACTTGATCCCAGGAACCTGGGATCATAACCTGAGCCAAAGGCAGACGCTCAACCACTGAGCCACCCCGGTGCCCCTCTGCTTTATTTTTTGATGTTCCGGTGGTCCTAAAGATATCTTTCTTGGAAAAATTTAAAACCATGAAATTAGTTCTTGAATAGCTATGGTACTGGTCAGGATATGCAATTTCATTGAGGGGTAGTTACAGATATTTGAAGAATTCTACAGTTTCATTTAAGTTCTTGAACTTATGTACATAGATTTGTTCTTAGTATTTTTCTTTTTTTTCTCTAATGTCTAGTGTGGGGCTTGTGGGCTTGCAGTGATACCAACTTTCATTTCTGATATTGGTAATGTACGTCTTCTTTTTACTTTGTCTGGCTAGAGTTTTAAAATTTATGGGATGCAGCAAATCAGTGTTACGAGGGGGAAATTGTAGCATTTAATGCTTAGATTAAGAAAGATCTCAAATCAATAACTTGTTTCCACCATAACTTAGAAAAAGGGATGATTTTAGAGTATACTGTTTAATTTCCAACTCTTTTGAGGTTTTCCTTGTTCTTCCACTACTCTTTGATTTCTTCTTTGGTCCTTTATTATCACAAAATATCCTCTGGATCATTTACATATATTTTTTAAGATTTTATTTATTTATTCATGAAAGACATACACAGAGAGAGGCAGAGACATAAGCAGAGGGAGAAGAAGGCTCCCTTTGTGGAGGCCGATGCAGGACTCGATCCCAGGATCCCGGCCGGTATCATGACCTGCGCCGAGGGTAGACGCTCAATCGCTGAGCCACCCAGGTGCCCCTGGATCATTTAAATTAAAAAAAAACATTTTAATGACACAGGATGTAGTCGATCCTGGGGAATGCTCCGTATGTGCTTGAAATAAACGTGCATTTTGCTGTGATAGAGCAATGGTATTTGGATTCATAGTGTTTCTGACTACCCCAGGGCCAGACTGAGCTCCTCTCCAAGCTTTTGGCATCCTACTTGTGGTGAGATTCCAGCATGAACAACTCAGGTAAAATGAGGACTTCCCTGGGAACTTGATCCCTTGCTGGTATTTGCCCCATTCATCATTTCCTCCTATACTGGCTACTAGGACATTCCTTTCCTTGTCCTCTAACTAGTAGGGGATCTATAGTCTCCCCACTCTGTTGAGTATTCCATTGAACGGATTGGTCTCGGTGGCCAAGTGGTGGGATAATTGAGAGAAAAATAGCAAAGTAGTTACCTCCCACTTTTTGGTACCAAAGCTTTTCTTTGCAGAGAAACACGTTACCTTCCCTCCCTAGGTAAGGTATCTGCCCTTCTATTGCTGAGGCTCCGCCACAGGGTTTCAGCTTTGGGCCGGGGCTTTCCATCGACCTATGCGATAAATCCCTCCGTACATTCATGCGCGTTATCTCTATACCGTGGTCGACATATTTCCCATAAAATGCTAGACAATAAACATTTTTGCTTTGTAGGCCATACCTTCTCTAAGATAGATAGGTTTTATATTTTGTTTTCATATGATATGCGTATTCATATCGATTTTTTTAATAATAGATTTATTTTTTATTGGTGTTCAATTTGCCAACATACAGAATAACACCCAGTGCTCATCCCGTCAAGTGCTCCCCTCAGTGCCCATCACCCATTCACCCCCACCCCCGCCCTCTTCCCCTTCCACCACCCCTAGTTCATTTCCCAGAGTTAGGAGTCTTTATGTTCTGTCTCCCTTTCTGATATTTCCTACCCATTTCTTCTCCATTCCCTTCTATTTTATTTCAGGTGTATTTCTATTTAACATTTATAGTTAATCCAATCATTGTTTGTTTAATATTTATATTTCTAAATAGCATTTAATGCTTAGATTAAGAAAGATGTCAATATTTAGTTTTTTATATGTTTATATTTTTATATTTAGTTTTTACCTAATGCCCTTTTTTTATATTTTTATATTTAGTTTTAACTTAATGTCCTTTTCCAGTTACAAGATCATGTCCAGTATACTGCACTCCATGTAACTGTCATGTTTCCTTAAGATCCTCTTTGCAGTGACAGTTTCTCTGACTTTCCATTCCTTTTGATGATAACTATTTTGAGTACTAGTTAGGCATACTGTAGAATATCCCTCTATTTGTATTTGTCTGGTGTCTTTCTCATAAGTAGGCTGCTGTTATGAGTTTGGGGGAGGAAGCCTCTAGGCTTCAAGTGCTCTTCTCATCACGTCCTATCAAGGGTACATTCTATCAATATGACTCATCCCTGATGAGGGTGATCTTGATCATCTGGCTGAGATGGTGTTGGTTAAGCTTCTGCACCAAAGGTTTTTTTCTCTATCTTTCCGTCATTATCTGGAAGTAAGTGACGATGTGCAGGCCACAGTTAAAGAGTAAGGATTAAGTTTCATCTTCTTGAGTGGGAGATTATCTACATTAATAAGGATTTGGAATTCTTTGGCATAAGAAATTTGTCCTCACGGATATTTATATGTACTCATCAGTTCAGACACTCAAATAACGGGTACTCTTTACCTTTCAAGAGCTCCATAGACGGGGGCCAGGTAACCTTATCAGAGTCCAGAGGCTAGAAGGCAGGCATAACTTCGATGAGGTTCCATGGAGTTCTGGAGGTGAACTGCTGCATTACACATACACAAATTCTATTTCAGCAGCTCGATCAGAGGTAACCAAGCCTTTGGGCTACCTATCAGAGACAACAGGACACTGACATATAAACAACTTCCAAATCTCAAGGTTTTTCACTGTAGAGGAGGAAGCTATAGTGATTTATGTGGTTGAGGATTAGAGCCAAAAACATCAGTAAAAACTTTTATGTAGCTTAATACACATATAGATTACATCTAAAATTTGAATACAAATGTGAATACACACAGGGTAGTGAACACACATGTAATTTCTTCCTCTGTCAGCCAAGGAGCCCGAGGAGCAATGACCCCAGATGCAATGTGCGTACTTAGTGCACAGACCTAGGTTTCTCATACTATTCTACGGTAAATGGAACATGGGCTCCATGGAAAAATAGCTGATTCTAGATATGGGACAGGGAAATATGCAAATTGAGCCGGAAGCACCTTGTAGTGCCTGAAAATAAAGAAATGCTTAAAAAAACCAAATACATAAAAACAAACCAATGAAAACATTTCCAGGGGCGTGATGAAGGTATACACAGAGGGAGCTAACAGGAAGAGTGCCCAGTGGCCAAACCTGGAACAAGTTAAACAACACAAATATATAGAATGGTGTTGGATTTTAACCTAAAGTGTAATAGAAATGCTCATGTGTCTATACTGATGAAAGAAGTTGACTTATTAAATACATAAATATGGGGAAATAGGCAGATCTCCATTGGAGAACAATTCTGGTTTACGCATATATACTCATATATACGCAGATACTCTCACTTGAAGATAGTGCAGCATAACTCCCTAGCACTGAAGTGTGGGCCACATATGGTGACTTTCTTCCAAAGGGGACAGTATGCAAAGGGGGCTGAGACCAGTAAGTTTACAGTGGAGACACTTAAGAGGTATTAACTCAGTCAGGTGATCAAGGTAAACCTCATCAGTGATAAATGAAGCTACTGGAATGTAGTGTTGGTAGGATGTCATGACAGTAGCACTTCACCGCTGTGGCCTTCTTTCCCAAAGCACAGAACTCCAGACCAATCATGAGTAAAACATCAGAAACATTGCGAGTGAGGGACAATGTACAAAATATCTAATCACTCCTTCCCAAAAGAGTCAAGCTCCTCAAAACAAAGAAACTGCCACAGCCAAACGCTAGAAATAATGTAAGGCGGTATGTTGGCAGGGATCCTGGAACAGAAAATAGATTCTGGGTAAACATTGCTGAAGTCTGAGTAAAGTTTGGCTTCAGATACTAATAAATGAAGTGTCAAAATTACCCCATTAATTGTAACAAATGTACCACATTGACAGAAGCAACTGCTTCCGCTTTCCGTCATAATGGGAAACTGAGTGAGGGGCATATAAAAACTGTACCATCTTTGCAAATTTTTTACAAGTCGAAAACAAAATAGTTTAAAATTAATAATTTATTGAAGTTTTTAAAATAAAAAGGGCAAAGAGCAACTGAACAAAAGGTAATGGATAAGTTTCAGAAAAAGAAAGATTCATAGGAAAATCAAACACAAGCACACAAAACCAGGCAGTGTGGAACACAACCTTCCTGAATCTTCTTCACTTCTTTCCCCTCCTTTAACTTCCAAGCCAGCATTATACTCTAGTCTGCATTCTTCCATCGCATAGACATTTCTGGAATCCATTCCTTCCTCGAGCCCTGCAACCCCTGCCCTAGCCCAGCCTCCCAGCTGTCTTCCCCGGATTTTAGCAGGAGGCTCTCAATGATGTCAGATGGAGGCCTGCAAGTACTTATTTGCCCACGAAGGGCCTTAAGACACCTGCACGGGTGTCTGCCACAGGGCAGGTCTGGCAAGAACCAGTCAGCAGTTCAGCTCCTCGCAAAGGAGACCAGAGTGTAGAGCAGGCCTTTCGCTCAGGCTGGGAAAAAGCAGAGGCTTCTCAGATCCGGAAGACTAGGACCGAGAGTGAGTCCTCAAAGTCGGTGAGCTCCTGTCTGACTTGCTTTGTCCTGCTTTCAACAACTCAGGGCCTGGGTTGCATGTGTCACACAGGAGGGTGTGGCTAAAGAGATGCACCCCAGAATGACTCCAACAAAGGGGGTAGAGGGCCAGGGGTGTCCTAGCTGCTACAGCCCAACAGTCCTTCTCAACTCTGAGTAAGAACACTGTGACCCACCAGTTCCCCACAGCAAGCAACATTAGCAGAGGTATCCCCGCATCTAGCCGTGACTGCCCCACAGGACCTGCTCCTGGGACTTGTGCTAAGGCCAGCAGCCTCAGGATGGCAGGCGCTCCTCCTCCCACCTCTTGTGGGGTGGCCGACATTCTGCACAGCCTGCTTGCCACCTGGGGACCCGAACGCCCTCCTGCACGGCTGCTTACAAAATCCTCAGTGAGCCCGGGGGCCTGAGGGGTGTGGCAGAGCATCCCGGTGACCACCGCCGTCACTCACTACACTTTCCTCTGCTCAAAGGGCCCGTTTCGGGACCCTAGGGTCCCAGGCAGCTGTCGGGATGGCTGACAGATCCACACTCCCTATCTGGCTCAACCTCAGAAAGCCAACTTGGTAGTGGCCTCCACGAGGACACCAACTGCACAGAGTGGTGGCTATGACTCAAGAGTTCTCTGAGAAGAACCACTGGGGACAGGCAGCTTCCTGTGGGGCAGCTTCTCTTTTGAACATCTCCACCCCAGCATTGCACCTTAAGGTGCAGAATCCGGAGACTTGCACCTAGGAAAACATGTGTGCCTGACTTATATCCCTCAGTAAGAGAAGACAGTGGACTGTGCTCTGTGAGCTCACAGTGTGGTAACAAAGTCCTTGACTCCCGAGGCTTCTGTAGAAATAGCCTCATGCAGTTTCCTACACTCCCAATCGTGCTGGCCATTCTCCAACTGTCAGGACCCAGTCCCTCAACCTTGTCCCTCTGTTTCTCTCATTGTGGGGGATAGGATGCTTGATCCTGCAAGGAGGAATGTGGGGGAGGCATGCACTGTCCTCATGGGTGGTCTTGTCTCTACAGGTCAGCATCAGACTCCTGTGTATGTCCCAATTGGGCACCTGCATTTACCCAGAGTGGTGGTACAGTCGGAAGGACCATAAAGTGGCCGCGGGGCAAGAGCCCTGGGGGCAAAGTGGCAGGAATGTGCCCTTTTTCTTTGCAACCCTGGATGGCACATTGCAGGCAGTCATTATGCCCGCTTCATCTCCTCCAATATGAGATAGCTCCTTCGTATTTCCTGTTTTTGAACCAGAAATACTTCCCTATTGCTGTTGTTGTTTTTGTCTTTTTAAAGATTTATTTATTTATTTATTTATTTATTTATTTATTTATTTATTTATTTATAGAGACAGGCAGAGGGAGAAGCAGGCTCCATGCAAGGAGCCCGAATTGGGATTCAATCCCAGGTTTCCAGGATCACACCCAGGGCAGCAGATAGCACTAAACCGCTGTGCCACCGGGGCTGCCCTCCTACTGCTGTTGTAACAGATCACCACAAAGTTAGTGGTGCAGCACAAATTCATTAATGGAACAACAGAAATGTTGGAAGTCAGAAGCCCCAGAAGAGTCTCACTGGGCTAACATCAAGCCATCAGCAGGGCTGTGATGCTTTGGGAAGTCTCCAAGGAGAAATGTGTTTTCATGACTTTTCCAGAACCCAGAGGGTGACCATCATCTTTGGATCATAGACCCTTCCTCCATCTTCAACGCCAGCAATGGCAGTTGAGTCTCTCACATGACTGTCTCCTTCGACATTTGGATCATTGAAATTACATTGGGTCTACCTGGATAATCTTGAACAATCCCCCTATCTTCAGGTCAGGGAATTGGTAATTTCAATTCCATCTTCAGTGTTAATTCCACTTTGAAGTATAACTTAACATATTCCAGCTGTGAGCATTAGGATGCGGACATCTCTGGAAGGCCAGTGTTCTGCTTATATCTATGGCATTGACATTTCTGAGGAGTACTGGTCCAGTTGTAGTAGAATATCCCTCTGAGTGTGTCTGATGCCTTCTCACGAGGAGGCTGGCCTTTGGCATTATCAGGAAGGACAGCACCGACAGCAAGAGCCCTTCTCATTGCAAGTAAAGTATCTCCGATACCTCAGGATGCAGGGAACAGTATGTGCAAAGGGAAGGAGCGCACCTGCATTCTGGCAATGGGGAGAAATCCTAGTGGTTGGAGTGTTTTGTGTTTGAAAGTAGCCTTGCAACCAATCTTAGTTACCCTCCTTTCTACCTTCGCTAGGGAAGACTTTTTATGGTCATATGTGAACATGGGTGTGCCCTCTGGAATCAATGGGCATGTGCTGTGTGAATTGGCTATTTGTAAAACCTTCTGTGGCCCATCCCAAACCCCAGGACACGTGAGTAGGCAGGGCTACTAGGCAGTGTTGTGGCATCACTGTGGTAGGCAGGGAAATGGTGGCTTTCTTGAGCAGACGGGATGCAAAACAAAGCAAACACGTTCCTGCAGATGCCCAGAGCTCTCGCCACAGAGCAGACCCTGTGCCTTCTTCTCCTGAAGACAGCTGTATTTCCTGTCACTATACGTTCACCCCAGTTGGAGGCCAGAAGCAAGTTCAACTTTCTCTGGAGATCATTACTCCTCGGTGGTACTGTGTGCTTCTTAGTGCTTTCTAACAGAAGGCATGCCACTTCTGGCTCTTCCAGTGTGTGCGTGTGTGTGTTTTAAGATTTTATTTACTTATTTATGACATACAGAGAGAGAGACAGAGGCTGAGACACAGGCAGAGGGAGAAGCAGGCTCCATGCAGGGAGCCCCACATGGGACTCGATCCCGGGTTTTCCAGGATCACGCCCTGGGCTAAAGGCAGGCGCTAAACCGCCGAGCCACCGGGGCTTCCCTATGTCACTAATTCTATCTTCTGCCTCAATTATCCGATCAGTCAGAGCCTCCATTTTTTATTGCTTCTCATTGATAGCCCTTTGAAATTTCAACTTGATTAGGTTTTAGTTCTTTTATTTCTCCAGAAAGGCTTTGTCTAGTGTCATTGATGCTTTATTCAAGCCCCGATAGTATCTTTATAATCATTATTCTGAACTTTACTTCTACCAGCTTACTTACGTCCATAGTCATTAGGTTCCTGGCAGTCAGTACTGCCTTTGGTTCTCTTTTATGTGATGAGGTTTTTTCCATCTGTGCAGAGAAGAATCGATGAATGAGAGAACAAAATACTGAAATGGCAACAATGACCCCAGAGAAATATACACTACACAAATCACAAGAGACCCAGAACTGAAAAGAAAAATTAAAAAGAGAGAATATAATCAGAGGGGTGAAGAGAATAGAGTAATACACTGGATCCTGTGTGTATTTTGGTCCGTTTGTTAGGAAACTAAATCCCAAAATTGTAACAAAAGGAAAACTTTTCTAGGTACTAAACAAATTAAATACAAGGAAAGGGTAGAATGCAATTGTAAAAATGAAAATTAAAAGAGAAAAAAAGTAGAAATATCAACAGACAGGTGAAGAAAACAGAGCAATACACTATATTCTGAGTGTATTTCCTTCGGTTAGAAGAAACTACATCTCAAAATTGTGAAGAAGGGCAGCCCAGGTGGCTCAGCGGTTTAGCGCCACCTTCAGCCTGGGGTGTGATCCTGGAGACCCTGGATCAAGTCCCAAGTCAGGCTCCCTGCATGGAGCCTGCTTCTCCCTCTGCCTGGGTCTCTGCCTCCCTCTCTCTGTGGTCTGTCATGAATAAATAAACGAAATTTAAAAAAAAAAGATGGCTTCAAAATTGTAAAAAAAATAACCTTGTATATATATTATGTATATTAAATACATTGACAGGATAGAATGTAACTGTAAAGATGAAAATTTAGAAAGACCTTAGTTTTTTTTATTTTTATAAATTTATTTTTTATTGGTGTTCAATTTGTCAACATATAGAATAACACCCAGTGCTCATCCCGTCAAGTGCCCACCTCAGTCGCCCCCACCTCCTGCGCACCTCCCCTTCCACCACCCCTAGTTCGTTTCCCAGCGTTAGGAGTCTTTGTCTCATTCATTTGGGGAATATAAAAAATTAGTGGGAAATATCAGAAAGGGGAGACAGAACATAGAAAGAACTTAACAAAAAAGAAACAAGGAAGGAGAAAAAAGAAAAAAAAAGCGATTTTGAGGAGACAGGTGAAGAAAACAGAATCATATACCGTACACTAGGTGTATTTCGGCCTGGTGGAAGAAACTGCACCGCAAAGGTGTAAAGAAAAAAAAAAAACTAACCCATATAAAATTAAAAACAATGGAAGGATAGCATGTAAGAATGAAAACTAAAAAATATTTCCTAAAAGTTTGATAAAATAAGAAGTTGGTTGCAAAAGGAAAGGGAAAAAAAATGAAATGGAAAGACCAAAGAATCAAGGGGGAAAACGCTATGAACTGTATACGTTATATTCCCCTAGCGCTGGAGTTTTGCGGTTCTCAGTGTTCAGTAAAGTTGGTCTGGGCCGCATGCTCTTACTGACTTTCTGGGGGAGCGACCTGTTGCGCTGATTCTCAGGGGTCTTTGCCCCGAGTGGGCGAGCACCGCCCTTGCCAGGGGGCCAGGCTAAGTAATCTGCTCCGGGTTGCTCTCTGTGGATTTTGTTCCCTGAAGACCTTGCAGGCCGCTTTAGAGGCTGAGAGCGAAAGTGGTGGCCTCCTCATCCCCAGCCCCAGGGCTGAAAGCTCAGGGCCCCTCTCCTTAGCGCACCCCCAGTGAAAGGCAACCCATCACTCCTGTCTCCCTGGTCCCGGACCGCACACTGTGCTCACCCAGCCTGTGACCAAGCGTTTCCATCTCAGGCACGGACCCTGCTTCGCCTTCCAAACCCTGCAGATTCCTGCTGTGTGGACCTGTGCGCTGCTCCTCCCCAGGGGGAGCAAGGGGGTCTTGCCGGTTCAGCCGCCTGCTGGGCTTCTGCTCGGAGAGCCTCTGGGCTGAGGGTGCTGGGACCCACTGACCCTGCTGGCTTTTGGGGCTATGGCCACCACTGGCTGAGAGCCCGCTGCTGGGCTCGCTACCTGCAGCCGGCTTCCCTGCTCCCATGTCTGGGAGCTCTGCTGCACTCAGGCACCGTCAGTGTTCCTGTGACCCCGGGGGATCCTGAGACCACGCTGTCCCACCTGGGATTCTGCACCCGCTTCACTGTCTGAGCACCGGGCAGGCAGGGCCGTCCCTCACCAGAGCCGACCTCTAAAGGCCTGGATTCTGCTCTCTCTGCTGCTCCATCACTTTCTGGTGGAGGCTGCTGGAGCTCACCCCCTTGTTGCTCCCCCGTATCTTCCCATGTATCGCCTCCCTTTTGCCACCCCCCCCCCCATCTTCCCATGTATCGCCTCCATTTCACTTCTCCACACCTCCTGTCTTGCAGAAACTGGATGCTTTTCTCTTTGTAGAGTTGCAGCTATTCTTTTTGTAGATGTCCGGTTCAGTTCTCAGGGGTTCAGAATGATTTAGTAGGTGTCTCGCTGAATTCCGGGCACCAGAGGAACTTAGGTCTCTCAACTCCTCCGCCACTTTGGACTCCCCGCACCCCCTCCGCCCCGACGCCCTGTGGTCTCATTCGACCAAATGGTTGGGGAGAAGTCATCATCTTAGCGAAACTCCTTCAAACTAAAGAAAAATATGGGCATTGTTTTCAATTAAATGTCCCACGCTAGTGCTCCTGGATGCAAATGCTAGAGGAGAAATCCACCTTGAAAGAACGCTTAAGCCAAAAGCACTCATATAGCAGCAAATATCCTGAATAAGTATATGCATATTCAAAATCTTAGCGAAGGAAAGGGACGAGAGGCGGTGCCCAGTGAACAGAAATCTGCCTTAACGTTAGAAAAATCTTTCAACTGTATTTATCTACATTGACAAAAGAATGGAACTAAAAACATCTGATCACGACTGGGTATAGAAAATTCCTTTGAAAGAAATTCAACACTAGCTAATGGGAAAAGCTTCTATCAGAATACGATGAGGAAGGAATTTCCGTTTTCATCTCTGTGCAACTAAAACCTCACTTAAAAAAAAGTAAGTCTCGGGCAGATACTTGGTCCTGGAGAGCCTGGATCGAGTCCCACATCGGGCTCCCTGCGTGGAGCCTGCTTCTCCTTCTGCCTGTGTTGCTGTCCCTCTGTTTCTCTCTGTGTGTCTCATGGGTAAAGAAATAAAACCTTAACAAAAAAAAAAAAAAAAGAAAAAGAAATGAAAGTCTTGAAAAAAACACAGAGAATAAACAACGTCCAAACAAACAATAAATGAGGAGAAAGCCTTGGGGGACCCTGAAGACTGCTGAGCTGGATATTGAGTTTGGGTTGGGGATGCAGGGAACATCAGGGATGTGGGGAGGGAATGCAGCCTGCATCAATGCAGATGACAGGATTGATAGGCGGAGCAATTTCCAACTTCTCCTTCTGCTTCCCAGCATAAATCTGAGGCAAGACCTCAGAGTACACATGACCTTAGCCCTGGGGTGCTAAGAGGACACAGGGAAAGACAGGATGATTGAGGCACTGGACTCTAGAGTCTATGCAAATAAGCACCTGAAATCATCTTAGTGGCCAGGAATGCCCCTTAAAAAAATCACTTAAGTAGAATATACAGAATCAACCTGAAATAGAGTAGGGAGTATCAGAGCAATTTACAGAGTAAGAAAAGGTATTTTTGATAAAGTATATATATGTAGTGTACACATATATAGGTACATATACAAATGCCTGTATCACGTGAACACAGACGCACATACATGTGTCAACGTCGGTGTTACGTGATATGTACGTACGATTGCATATGTACCAGCACATATAATCTGCACACCTTATACATACGCGTGCACAGGACACACACTCGGTAGAGAGGGACGGTGTGTTTCTCCCGATGACGCAGCAAGTCAGGGGAAACCCCCTGCAGTGGGCCCCGCAATTCGGGACGCCCCTAGACACCCTTGCAGCTGCTCGGCCGCCCCCAGGAACGTAAACCTTTAGCACGATGTTCCTAAAGTCTGGCTGCTGGCCAAGGGACCCCATGGGAAGGGGCGCTTCCTCGCGGCCCCTGCCCCTACCCTGCCCCTGCCCCTGCCCCTGCCCCTGCCCCGGGGCTATGGGCCCTGCGGCTGCACAGCAGAGGCTGCAGGCAGAGGCAGCTGCACAGGCTGCAGGCAGGCCTGTGTCCTGATGAGGGCCTCCTGGGAGAGGACTGAGAGCCGAGCTGTCCCAGGACGCTGGGGGCCACCGAACCCTGCTGTGCCCCTGCCAGCAGCCCTGGGCCACCCCGGGACCTGCAGAGCCGGTGGGGTGGGGCCCGAGCCGCAGCCACCATCCCTCAGGCGCTCAGGGACGTCGGGGCCTGAGAGGCTCGGGGTCAGGGGCACAGGCTGAGGTCTGCAGAGAGCCGAGGCCCCAGCCCGCCCGAGTGCAGGGCAGGAGCCCAGGGAGGACAGGGGGCCCCCGCCTTGCCAGCCGGCGCGCTTCCCTCCTCCCACCCTAGCCTGGAGCTCATCTCAACCCAACGTGCTGTCAGCCGTGGGGACCCCTGGCAACGGGGTCAGGGTGTGATGTGACGTGGGCCGACCTCTGCGTCAGAATTGAGAGAGCGCGGAAGGCCTCGGTGCGGGGGGTCGCACTGGGGTCCCCTGGAAGGAGGCCAGGCCCGGGCCGGCGGCAGCCAGGCAGCAGGTAGCCCCGGGAGGGGCCCCGGAGGGAGGGCGGGGGGCGGCCCTGGAGGGCGGCAGAGGAGGGGCCCCGGAGGGCGGCGGGGCGCGGAGGGGGCCTGTCGGGAACCCCAAGAGACCACCGGGGGAAGGCGGGGCCTCGGCGTCCTCGGCGTGGAGCTGAGGCCTGGATGCTGGGGCCTGGGGCAGTGGCCTCGGGCCCCCGGAGGCAGGACGGGCCCGGGCCCTCCGCGGAGCGGCGTGAGGACCTGAGGGAGAACTGCGGGGGTCCCCCACCCCACCTTCAGGCGTCCACCCGCGGCCCGCCCTCCCCGAGAGATGGAGGCACCGGGCCCCCCCTCGGGGCTGGGGGGCGGCCCTGGGGAGGCAGGACACCCTCGGCCACCCGGGAAATGCGCCTCGGGGGCTGGGGGTGGGGACCGGAGCCCCCGGAGCTCAGGAGCCCGGGCTGGGGAGGGGCACAGGGCGTGCCTGTGGGGGCGGGGGCCCTGGAGCCCAGGACAGAGGGGACCTGGCAGGAGGTCGCCAGGGATGGGAGGCCTGGGAGGCCCCCTGGGCAGGCTGGGGGTGGGGACCGGAGCCCCCGGAGCTCAGGAGCCCGGGCTGGGGAGGGGCACAGGGCGTGCCTGTGGGGGCGGGGGCCCTGGAGCCCAGGACAGAGGGGACCTGGCAGGAGGTCGCCAGGGATGGGAGGCCTGGGAGGCCCCCTGGGCAGGCTGGGGACCTGCCTGCGGCCGGGCGGCCAGACTTCCCCATCTGGGTCTCCCGAGAGACTGGGGGCCCTTGGCGTCAGGAGCACGGCCTCCCTGAGGGGGCAGACGGTGGACCCCCGCCCACCCCACATTGAAGGGGTGAGTGGCCCCCAAGCCAGCCCTCAGGCCCAGGAGGGGATGGCCCCGAAATCTGGGTGCCCCTCCCTGGCAGCCCTGGGAAGAGAACCCGGGGTGTGGCCTATCCCAAGGAGACCCTCCTCCTCTCCAGATCCCTGGGCTCAGGGAGGGGAGGGCCTGGGCCTGAGGGTCTGCACTCAGGTCAGCAGAGGAGACCTTTGGCAGGCCTGCCCAGAGCCGGTCCCCTGGCTTCCTCATGGGGAGGGTCGGGGCAGCCTGGTTTTGTGGGGACACTTTGGCCTCAGGACCGCAGACAGAGGCCTGGGTCCCAGGCCCTGCCAAGGGCACTGGCAGGCCAAGGAGGGGACTGGGACTGCTGGGGACCTCCCAGAGTGCGAGCCAACCTTCCTGTGTGCACTGGGGGCCCAGGGCTGGGCTGGCAGTCTGCACCCTGAGGTGCCCCCTGCTTCCCTCCTGCAGGGGCTCCAAGAACTGGCAGCGCAGCAGGGGCCTTGGTGGCCGGCAGGAGGCCCTCAGGTCACAGAGTGAAGGAGGCATAGCAGGTCTGTGTCGCGGGACCTGCTGAGGTCCACGTGGTCTCTGAGCCTGGTGCCAGGGGCTCAACTCGCCCGGCCCAACACGCAGGGGCCTCCTGTGTAGCCGATCCTGATGCGGCCCGCTCTCTGCCCTGGCACGGGGCCTCTCTTGGCCCAACTGCACCCCGACCAGCCATCCCACCGCTGTCTTCAGCTTTAGCTCCACGCCCACACCATGCCCCTGAGGCACACGAGTCAGCTCTGGAAGCTGGAAGAAGACCCGGGAGAAGCCCAGGGCCTGGTCAGTGCCCAGCTGCCAGAGGCTGAGGATGAAGACGAAGATTCATCTTCCCCCTACCCCTACCTGTGTTCCTCTTCCTCCTCCTCCCCCTCCTCCTCCCCTTGCTCCTCCCCTTCCTTGTCCAGCTCTGGCCTGTTCTTTGTGCCCCCAGAGGAGGGGTCTGAGACTGCCTGGAGTCCTCCCCAGAGCCCTCAGAGTGCCGGGCCCTCCCCCAGTGGCAGGGCAGCTAGTGGCTGGAGCCAGGTGGAGTTTGCTGGCCCCAGTGGCCCAGAGGAGGAGATCTGGAACCCCTGGGAGGTGCCCGAATATGCGCAGCCCTATGCCCAAGGAGGAGACGCAATGCTCATGAGTGGAGCTGACCTGGTGGGCTTCCTGCTCCGCAAGTATCTCGACAAGCAGCCCACCAGCCAGGCAGAGGTGCTGGAGGTCCTCAGCCCAGATATGCAGGATGCCTGGCCCGAGATCTGGGGTCAAGCCTGTGAGTGCATGCAGCTGGTCTTTGGCGTGGAAGTGAAGGAAGTGGACCCCGTCGCACACTCCTACGTCCTGGTCACCGTCCTGGGCCTCAGCTACGATGGGATGCTGAGCGGTGAGCAGGGCCTGCCCACGACCGGACTCCTGGTGCTGCTGCTGGGGGTGATCCTCCTGGAGGGCGACTGTGCCCCCGAGCAGGAGGTGTGGGAAGCCCTGGGGGTCATAGGGGTGTTTGCCGGCAGGCAGCACGTCATCTATGGGGAGCCCAGGGAGCTCCTCACCCACGTCTGGGTGCAGGAAGGCTACGTGGAGTACCGCCAGGTGGTGGGCAGCAACCCTGCTCGCTACGAGTTCCTGTGGGGGCCCAGGGCCCACGAGGAGACCAGCAAGCTACGGGTCATGGAGTATGTGCTATGGGTTAATAGCAGGTGGCCGGTTTCCTCCCTGGCCCCGTTTGATGAGGAAGAGTGGGTCTGAGCCCCAGAGGCGGCCCGGCCCTCTCCAGCCTTTGGTGGGGTCGGCAGCTTCTCCCGCGGGATGGGCACGAAGGGAGGCATCCCTTCTGCTGCTTCTTCCCCGTGGGCGCCTCTGGGTCTACCTGTGTGTGTTTGTGTGTTTGTTTGTGTGTTTGTGTTGGAGAAGACAGACCACTGGGCTTTCTAGGGGTGCAGGGCCAGGGCGGCTTGGGGGCAGAAAGCAGGGTGAAGAGCCACTCTGGGGGCCTGTTGTCTGCCGCCACCCGGACATCGAGAGCTTGGTTAACATGAGGAGGCTCTGGCACATCGTTGCTCGGATTCGGGGGATTCATCAGCTTGGGAGGCTACGTGTGCCACTGACATTCCGCCCGCCAGGACCGCTGCAGCCGCCCCCCCCCCCAGACGAACTTCTGTACATCCCCCAGTTCAACAGTTAAGAGTTTCATCCTGTCCTGAAAACCAGCTGGCCAAGTCCACCTTCGTCCCTGTGTGGGTTCCACCCGGATCCTCATCCCAGGCAGGGCACTGGGACAGAAATAGTTTGGGAAGCAGCAAGGACGGAGGGGTCAAAGGACCGGGTCGGGTCGTGCAGCCAATAAAAAGGAAAAGTCTTTTGTTCTGGCTTCCTGTGCCTCCTGGCCCGTTCATTCTGCAAGGGCCCAAGGAACCCGGACCCGTGTACTCCGTCATGGGCAGGGGCTGGTGGAAAGGACGAGAAAGGGCCCGCGGGAGGCCATGGGAGCACTGCTGGCGGCTCCCTCATGGCCACACAGGGCTGAGCTCTGCTCCCTGCAAGGCCCTGTGTGTGAGCAGTGAGGACACGAGGGGCCCGGGGCCACGCCGCCTTCGGGGAGTGTAGAAGCCGCCTGCAGGGAGGTGGCAGGTGTGCCCTGAGGCCTGGGCCAGCCCCAAGGGGCGGAAGGGCGAGGGGGGCGGCGGCCCCAGGGCAGGCTCTGCAGGGGCCAGGGCCCCGGGGCCCGGGGGGCTCTGTGAGCAGGGCGACTCCTCGTGTGCAGCTGAGGAGCGAGCAGCGGGTGGGGGACGGAGGCCGGTCTCCACTCTGCCTCCAGGTCGGGAAGCGGGGACCTGAGTCTTGTGGGGGGTGGGACGCGCGCAGACTGCCTGGCGACGGGTGGGGGTGGGCCCAGGCCGGCCATAGTCCCGGGAGGAACCCCGGGAGGTCGGGTGGGGGGCCTGACCTCCCAGCCTGAAGGAGAGCCCCGCCCGCCTGCTCCCCAGCCCCCCAGCCCGGAGCCCATCTCCGCTGGACCCACCTGCTTTGAGCAATGGGGACCCCTGGCATCGGGTCCGGATGACACGTGGGCCACGTCCGCCTCGGAGGTCTGAGAGAGCGGAGGGCCTCGCGTGGGGGTCGGATTGGGGTCCCCGCCGAGCGAAGGCGGGCAGGCCCGGGCTGGTGGCAGCCAGGGGAGCAGGTAGTGCCCGGAGTGGGCCCGGAGGGCGGCTGGAGGGGGCCTGTCGGGAATCCTGAGAATCCACGCGGGGGAAGGCGGGGCCGGGGCCTGGAGCTGAGGGCTGCCCAGAGGGAGGACAGGCCCGGGCTCTCCCCGGAGTGGGGTGAGGAGCTGAGGGAGAATGGCGGGGGTCCCCCACCCCACCTTCATGCCTCCACTCCTCCCCGAGAGATGGAGGCACTGGGCCCCCTCCTCGGGGCTGGAGGGCAGCCCTGGGGAGGCCGGACACATGCCGCCACCCAGGAAATGCGCCTCGGGGGGTGGGGGTGGGGACCGGAGCCCATGGAGCTCAGGAGCTGGGTCTGAAGGGAGGTTTGCCGGGCCTGAGGGGGGCAGGGGCTCAGGGGGTGCCTCTGGGGGCGGGGTGGGAGGGCAGGGACACAGAGGCCCAGGACAGAGGGGATCTGGCGGATGTCAGGGCCCACGGTGAGCCCGGGAAGGCTGCGGAGGAGCAGGAGGGAGCCAGATGGTGGCGGCGGGTGCAGCAGGCCTGGCACCACCGGGTACCCGAGAGCCTGAGGCCTGGTGTGGCGGGAGCAGATGCTGAGGGGGGCGGAGGGAGGGTCTAGGGCTAAGGAGAGGCGAGGGATGGACCATTGACAGGGACAAAGGGGACCCCGTCGGAGGGTCGTAAGAGCTGTGAGGACCCCTGGGATGGGGATTTGCCCTCACTTGGGAGTATGGGTGCTCAGACTTCCACATACTGGTCTCCCGAGAGCCTGGGGGCCCCTGGCTTCAGGAGCAGGGCCTAGGACACGTGGGCAGAGGGGAGGGCCCCGGGTGCTGCTGGGATTCCCAGGGAGGATGGGTAAGAGGCCCAGGGGACCCCACACCCCAGCCCAGAGTCGTCCCGGGAAGGTCGTGGGGGGGATGGGAACACGTGGTGAGGCCCCACTTCCACATCCGGGCTCTGGGAGACCAGGGGGCTGGTGTTCAGAGCAGGGCCTCCCTGAGGGGCAGAGGGTGGGCCCAGGTCCTGCTGGGTTCCTGGCGAGGATGTCCATGGAGGACGGAGTGACCCTGCACCCCAGTCCACAGTCAGTCCCGGGAGGCAGGCTGAGTGGAGCCCGGCAGAGGCCCAGGCACCCAGGGAGCCCCGCCAGCAGGGGTGGGGAAGAAGGGCCCAGGGAGCCTGTCCGCTGCCCCGCAGCTGAGCCCCCTCTGTCAGCCCTGGGAAGCCCCCAAGCTGTGTCATGGTCCTGATGGAAAGAAGGTCACTCCCTGTCCCCGGTGGGGTCTGGGTGGAGGGGAGGGCCTGGGTGTGAGCGGCCTGGCCTCCGGTCGTCTGCCGAGGGGGCCAGGGTCAGCTAGGGCTGGAGGCGAGGAACCCCAAGGGACCAAGACCCCCGAGGGAGTGGGTTCCCAGGGAGCCCCCAACACCACGGCCCTGCCACTGCTTCAGCCTCGGGAGCCTGCCGGGGGGGAGGGGGTGGATAAGTCCCGAGCTGCATGAACGCTTATGCGACAGGGCCTCCCACACCTGTGGCCATTGGGCTGGAGCACTGCCTCCAGGGTGTGGGAGGCGGTGGGGTCGGGTGGGGTGGGGGGCAATGGCCCACGTGGAGCTGGAGGCCAAGGCCAGGACCACAGGGGCACTGCAGCCCTAGGGACGCAGCCTAGAATGGGTCCTGGGAGCCCCCGGGGCCCGATGACCACCTGGGGCGTGCCCTGGCTTGGCAGCCAAGTCTCCTAGAGCCTGGGGGCTTGGAGGAAGGAGCAGGGTTGGAGACTGCCCAGGGCCGACCCGGGGCTTGAGGGGATTGAAAGTGAGGACCAGAGGGAGGACTGACGGACCCTGGGTCCCAGCACGTGCAGTCCAGGGAGGAAGGAGGCCCCCGTGCAAGACGAGCCCATGCTATAGTCCTGATGTCCACCTCTGAGTGTTAGGGCCTGAGGGCTTTTGCTTCAAAGGAACAGGGCCTCAGGGTTATTTGGAGAGGGTGTGTGTGGAGGGCGTATGGCCAGCGGGGACTCAGGGTGAGGACCTTGGGGACGTCCTGGCTGGCCCCACCTGGCCCATGAGCAAAGAAGCCAGCGCAGTGGAGTGGGACCCTGCCCTGTGGGAAGCCCACGGAGGATGGGAGAGAGCTGGCCCTCAGTGGCATGCTCACTTGTTCCTGGGGCAGGTGAGTGGCAGGAAGGTGGGCTGGCCTGGGGTTGGTATGGTCTTGGTGTGAGGGGCACGTTTCCTCTATGGGAGGCTGGGGGCCCGGAGGAAGAGCAGGCCCTGGCAGGATAATGTTTCAGGGAGGGGAGGGCCTGGACCTGAGGGTGTGGACGCAGGTCAGCAGAGGAGGCGGGTGCCCTGCCCTGGCCCTGGACCAGGCACTGGCGACAGTCGACGTGACATATGAGGGGATGCCTCCCACAGCAGGATCCCTAGGGACCAGGCCGCCCCAGCCATTTGTGTGGGCCATGGGGAGAGGCGGGACGGGTGGCCCAACTGATTTCTCTGGACTTTGGCTGGTGGGGGGTCGTTGCAGGTGCCCTTGCAAGGAAGGTGCAAGGAGGGTGGCCTCAGGGCTTGCCGCAGTCTTCCCAGGCCTTGTGTGGGGTCCAGGTGAAGACCCAGAGGTGCCCCACCCCAGCCCAGATGGAAGCCAGAGCTGGCCCATCCCTTACGCATGATCCAGGAAGAATCCTGGAGACTTTGGCAGGTGTGGCCACGGCTGGGCCCCTGACTTCCTCCTGTGGAGTGTTGGGGACCTGTGTTCTTGCAGGGACAGTTTGGCCTAAGAAGGACAGAGCCGGGGCAGTCTTTTGAGAAGCTAAGGAGGGGATTCCCCACCTTGACAGTTGGAGACCTCCCAGAGAATGTGCCAGCCCTCCTGTCCACACTGGGCCCCAGGCCTGGGCTGGCAGTCTGTACCCTGAGGACCCTCCCCCTTCCCTCGTGTAGGGACTTCACGAGTCCCTTGGCAACGGAGTCCTCGGTCTGAGGCCAGGGTCCTTCAGGACACAGAGCTGAGGAGGCGGGAGCTAGAGCCACTTGTCCAGGTGAGGTGCACCCTCTCTCTGAGCCTGATGTCAGGGGCTTTCCCAGCCTCAACACAGGGGAGCCCTCTGCAAGGGAGCCAGGCACGGTCCCCTGTCAGCCCTGGCACCTCGGGGTGTCTTGACTGGGCTGCCCCCTGACAAGCTCTCCCTACTTTGTCTTCAGGTTCAACCCAAAACTGACACCATGCCCCTGAGGAATAGCAGAGAACTTTGGAAGCAGGGAGAAGACCTAGAGGAGGCCCAGGGCCTGGTGGATGCCCAACTGTCTGGGGCTGAGGAGGAGGAGGAAGGGGAGGAGGAAGCTCCACCTTCCCCATCTACCCCATCTCCGCCATACCACCTATCTCATCTCTCTCTATCCATAGCACCTATCTCCTCCTCCTCCTCCTCCTCCTCCTCCTAACCCCCTCCTCCCCCTCCTCCTCCGCCCCCTCCTCTTTCTCCTTCTCCTCCTCCTCCTTCTCATCTTGCCCTTCATTGTCCTTCTCTGGCATGGTCTTTGGCCCCCCCAGAGGAGGGGTCTGCTACTCCCGCGGCCCTCAGTGCTCCCCAGAGCTCTCAGAGTGCCGACTGCTCCCCCAATGGTGGGGCAGCTGGTGGCCTTGTCCAGCCCGATCCCCCTGGCCCCAGCGGCCCAGGGGAGGCGCGAGATGAGGAGCCCTTGGTGGAGGGCAGTTTCCACCTGAAGACGGCTGCACTGGTGATGTTCCTGCTCCTCAAGTATCGCAACAAGCAGCCCACCAGGAAGGCAGAGATGCTGGAGGTCATCACCCCAGAATACCAGGACGACTTCCCCACCATCTTGAGCCAAGCATCCAGATGCATGCAGCTGGTCTTTGGCCTAGACGTGATTGAAGGGGATCCCAGCGAGCACTCCTACGTCCTCAACCCCATCCTCGGGCTCACCTGGGATGGGATGCTGAGCGATCAGTGGGGCCTGCCCAAGACTGGCCTCCTGGGGCTGGTCCTGGGGTTGATCCTCCTGCAGGATGGATGTGTCCTCGAGGAGGATGTGTGGGAGTCTCTGGGTTTCACGGGGGTGTACGATGGCCAAGAGCACATCGTCTATGGGGAGCCCGGGGACCACCTCACCAATGTGTGGGTGCAGGAAGGCTACCCGGTGCGCCGGCAGGTGGCGGGCAGCGACCCTGCCCGCAACGAGTTCCTGTGGGGGCCCAGGGCCTCCGAGGAAACCAACAACTTGCAGGTCATGGACTTTGTGCTCCAGGTCGGTAGCAGCAACCTGGGGTCCTCCCTGGTCCTGTGAGAAAAGATTCTGAGATAATCTTTTCCAGGGGCCACAGCCCCAGGGGCGTCCAGGCCCTTTTCAACCTTTTGTGGGGCCGGCATGAAGGGAGGCCTTAGGGTGCTTCCTCCCGGTCTTGTCCCATTGGATTTGTAAAGAGAAAGTCCTGGGCGTTCTCAGGAGTTAAGGGCCAGGGCAGTTTGGGAAAAGCAGGGTCAAGAGCCTCTCTGGGGGCATGGGCTCTATGATGACCCCGACATTCAGAGCCTGTTTTCCTTGAGGGAGGTCTCCCTGTTTGTTCCTTGGGATAGAAGGTTCCGCAGCCCAGTGTGTGAGTGACACGCACCCCTTCGCGTTTGTACTTCTAGAGTTCAACATATTTTTTAAAGATTTATTTATTTATTTATTCATGAGAATATACAGAGTGGAGAGAGAGAGAGGGGCAGAAACACAGGCAGAGGGAGAAGCAGGCTTCATGCAGAGACCTGACATGGGGCTTGATCCCGAGTATCCAGGATCATGCCCTGGGCTGAAAGTGGCACTAAACCACTGAGCCACCCTGGCAGTCCCCCAGTTCAGGAGTTAAGCGTTTTCTCATGTCCTGGATACAAGTTAGGAGACCTTCCCTCCTTGTTTGGGTTCTTGATGAAATCAGAAGGCAATGGTGTTGGAATCTGTTGGAAAGGCCAACAGTGCAGCAGGGAAGTGCTGGAGGGTGAAAATAGGAAATAGGCCCTGTGTGTGAGCACTGGGGACACGGGGGCCCGTGGTCTCACCACGTTCAGGGACTGTGTCTAGTGGCCAGTATCGCATAGGAAGTCAGGGAGGGGTGCCCTGAGACTTGGCCAGCTCGCCAGCCCTGAGATTTCTCCTGGAATTGTGGGAGTTTTGTGTTGCCCCCAGCAGGGCAAGAATCCTGCCCCAGCGTCACGGCCATTGAATCCTATGTGGTCTGGGAGGGTCGTGTGCAGACAGCTCATTCTGCTCAGTTTCTCTTATGGTTCCCCTTGCTCTCCCATCCTGGGATATGTCACGGGAACAGGAAATTCTTCGGGCAGGGGGTGTGGTGGGGGACGTCACAATAAGGCTGGACCTTCTCCCAACCACTAACGGTCCTCATTTGCCAGTGGTCCCGTGTGCCGGTCTCTCCTGAAATGGGACAATAGCAGAGCCAGGCAGGTGGCAGTGCATCTCGGGAAGAGCACATTGTCAGCTCGTGGAGATATTCGAGGTTCCTGCCACAGACGTGCAGCAAGGTGCTAGGAGTGAGGAGGGATCGCTGCCCCTGAACCACCACAGCCAGGTGAGTGTGCAAAGTAGTGACAATCAGATGTGATCCTGCCTTGGAAGCACCTGCCCCACAGCTGGTGGGCGCTTGGGGACATTCTGTAGACGAGCCGCTGTGTCCCACAGAGAGGACCAGTGGGCAGTCCTTCTTGCCACCTGACCCTTGGGTCCCCAGGACACGCCCAACAATCCCCTAAGGCCCCACACGAGGTTCCTTTGGGAGGCCGGCAACCCGCTGCCCAGTGGCCGGGCCAGGATTGCGGGCATCCTGCTCCTAGGGCCCAGTTGGCAACCCCCAAGCCCCCTGCTGCCTGCCCTGCCCTGTCTCTCCTGACCGTGGCCTCAGCCCGCAGACCTTGTGCCTTGGTCCTGTCTCCCCACTGCCAACTGCTCCCTCCCAAGTGCTGCTGCTCACCTGTGCTCATCTTGCTGTGGGGGTCACCAGACGGGGATCCCCTCTCTACCTACCTGTGTTCCAGGGGTGCTGACCAGGCTGCGCCAGTATTTTGGGTCCTAGGGGCCGGTAAACAACTCTCCTAGTTGGTGACCCTGGCGACTGTGCCAGGTGGGTATTGTCAGAGAACTCCTGGGTCATAGCCATCGTTCTGTGAACCTGGTGTTCTCGTGAAGGCCACTGCGAGGTTGGCTCTCTGATGCTGAGGCAGAGACGGGGTGTGTACCTATCAGCCATCCCCAGAGCCGCCGGGACCCTAGGGTCCCGAAATGGGCACTTTGAGCAGAGGATAGTGTAGTGGATGACAGCGGTGGTCACCGGGATGCTCCCCCACACCCTGCAGGCCCTCAGGCTCACATGAGGATTTTGCAAGCAGCCGGCCAGGATGGCCTTTGGGTCCCTGGAGGCAGGCAGTGCAGAAGGTCGGTTGCCCCATGAGAGGGGGGAGGAGGAGCACCCGCCGTCCTGAGGCTGGTGGCCTTGGCACAAGTCCCAGGAGCAGGCCCTGTGGAACATTTGCGGCTGGATGCTGGGAACCTGCATGCTGTCCTGGGAGAAAAGTGATTGCTGGGGCCCAGGGTTTGGTCCAGGTCACTATGGACTGCTGGCACAGATCACTCAGGGCACCCGGGCACCAGCATGTGGGTCCTCGGGGAGGCATCTCCGGGGTGCCAGGTCCTGTCCCGCAATGTCTGCCTTCACACACAGTGGCCCGTTTTATGGCAGTTGTCACCTGGCCACGGTGGATTATGCACGTCCCCTGTCCTCAGCAAGAAGTCCTAATGTTCTCTAGATGCCCTGAGCCGGTGCCCTGACAGGCTGGCAAGAGGCGCCTCAGCTGCGGTCCTGCTCCGGAGGAGCCCCCGTGCCCGACTTGGGCCTCCCTGCCTGTCTTCAGGCCTGGAGCTGGCCAAGCCACTCTGGCCCTGCCCCCAGAGAGAGGGTGTGTGCCAAGGTTTCCCAGGTCCGCCCCCTTGTGTGGATGCAGTGTGGGTCCTGAGGCCCCCTGGGTGGGGAATTGACCTGCTGGCCTGCTGGGTGGCTGACGTGCGCCCTGCCCAGGGCAGTGAGCCCGTGGGATGACGTGGGGCACTAGTCAGCTAGGAAACAAGGGGCCAGACTGCCAGGGTCAAGCCTGAAACACAGGGAGGCCCTCGAGGGGCCACAACTCCTCCAGCCCCGTGAGTGTGCGATCCTCTCCCTCTTCACAGGCTTGGTCCTGCCCCCACACGGCCCCGGGGCCTGGCATCCAAGTAGAAATGATGGTGAGCCTGAGGCGCTGCTATGAGGCCACATGGGCAGGGGTCCGTGTCAGGCTGCGGGTGGCATTGGTGCCCCGCCCTCCCATGGTCCCGCAATCATGGGTCGTGGAGCGTTGGCACGATGTCCTCCCTGGAAGACAGCTGGACTCCTACTAAAGGCAGGGAGGACCCTGAGGCCCAAGCCACCAGCCTTCGCCCTTGGAGGGAGCTCAGCTGGACGGGGTGTTGTACCGCTCCCCCTGACCCCGATGGACGCTCCGCAAGGCTGCCCCTGTGCACGGTCACACGGGTCACACGGTCACAAGGGTGACATGGACATAGTCTCCCTGCAAGGTCAAGCATTGCTGTGCATTGGGCAGGGTGCCGCCCGGACGTACAAGGTCGGTCCACATCGAAATCCACAGACCCTGTGGTCGTTAGCATGTGTCTGGGGCCTGCTTTCCCCGGGTGTGGAGATTGGGAACCAGGCAACGCTTGCCTTCTGATCCCCGGCCTGGGAAGGGGGGAGGTCCTGCTCTTCCGCTGAGGATGTGTTACCCCGGCCTGTTCCCCTCCCAGGTCACAAGTGAACAACGTCTGCCCTGCCCAGGAATGCGGTCATGGGGCGCTACTAGCCTGTGTGTGGAGGGGCAAGGGGTCTGAGCGCTTGAGTTCCAAGGGGCCGGAATGGAGCCACGTTCAGGGAAGAAGCAGAGGCCGCGGTCACCAGGTGCACAGCCTGTCCCACAGGCGCCCTGTGCATACACACCCCAGGGTCCCGTGTCCTGGTGCCTCCTGCCCCCTGGTGCTCCTCACAGATACTTACAGTAGGAGGTGCGGGGCCCTGCATGGGACGAGCGGTCAGGATGGGAAATGCCAGTCCAGCTCCCAGCCCCTGGGCCACCAAGAGCGGCCAGGGCCTCCCTGAGGGCTCCGAGTGGGCGCGACACCCCACTGCAGTCGGGATGAGAAAGGGTGAGCCCCCTGGGTGCTTCCTTCCCTCGGGGTCCTGAGGGACCATTCCTGGCCCCCTGGCACTCATGGCAGGAGATGGCTGCAGGTGTGTGTACGGAGGGGCAAGAGCAGGAAAGCGACAGGGGGCCAAGTCCTCGCGTGTGTGGCTCTCCCTGTCCAGAAGGCGGGAGACCTAGGTGGGCCTCCGGCCTCCCTGTGTCAGTCCACAGGGGTTCCTGAGAGGCCTGGGCTTTCTCTCGCTTAGACCTGGGACAAACACCGCGAGGACCCTCCTGATGCAGGTCTGGGGCCCTGAGTCCCCTGCCTGGGCCCCTGTGCATCCCAGATGGCGGAGTTCCTGAAGGAGCCTGGGGGCTCCCGAAGAGCAGCTTGGCCTTTTTGCCAGGACCACTCTGGGGAGGAGGAGGCACCTCTGCCCCGAGGCTGGGGGAGCACAGTGGGCCCGGCCCTCTGGGGACCCAGTGGCGAGGTCCATCCCAGGAACTTGGCCCCCCGCCCATTTCTGAGGACCTGCACCGGGCTGTAGGCTGTGGCCCGGGGCGCATTCCTGCCCCTGTTACCACGCCACTGACCGTGCTGGAGCTGGAAGTGTGGACGATATGCCAGCGGGGCCTCTCCGACACTTACCTGCCGGTGCACGGCGCCTGCTTCCCGCAGAGGCCAGGTCTTGGGTCCTAAAAATTTGGCTCCTACCCTACCCCTCTTCTATCCCCCCTGCCAAGAAAAGCCCCACATTCTGAAGAAGCAAAGAACACTTCCTCCCTCCTTCCCCATCTCCTGTGTGGAGACCATTGCTGGGTGTGACTCATACTAATACACTTGTATTTGCATGGAGCGAACCTGCTTTAGTCTCAGGTCTGACGGTGGAGGGAAGCAGAAGCAACGAGGGGAGACTTGCATGTACACAGGAGGTGCGGAAGACCCAGAAAGGGGAGCGGAATGTATGCCCTGGTCACACAGGAACTTTTACGCAGGTGCTAGAAGCTTCTGTCAGAGTGGCCGCAAGGCCCTTTAACAGGCACGGGCCCATGTAACTCCCTGTAGACTGCCACAAACCAAAGCTTTGTGAGAAATCTCCAATTTCTTGGGGCGGTGGGGGGCGTGCATCTGGAAAGCTGTAGCTCCCTGCTCTGAGCCTGCTCCGTTCCCCTCAGCTCTGAACTGCAGGACCCTGGGCCCTACGGGGCTGGACCCCCTCCAGATCTGGGGAGTTTATTTGCTGGGTGATGTTGGGCGGGCACTTCCTTTCTCACTTGCTAGTGTCTTGTAACAAACATGCTGACCCTTTTCCCTCCTCTCTTCAAGCCCGGAAAATACAATAAAAACCTATTGGTACTGGAGAAAAAAAGAACCTCAGAAACTTCGTAAGAACAAAGGAGTGGGACGCCGAGGAGGCTCAGGGGTTGGGCGCCTGCATTCGGCTCGGGGCGTGTTCCCGGGGTCCTGGGATCGAGTCCCACATCTGGCTCCATGCAGGCAGCCTGCTTCCCCCTCTGCTGTGTCTCTGCCTGTCTGTGTGTGTGTTTCTGATGAAAAAATAATTTTTTGAAAAAAAATAATAACAGAGCAACCCTTGTATCCGTGACGCCTGCAGTTTGCAGGGGCCTGTCGGGGACTCAGGCTCCCCACCAGTGTCCTCCTGTGTTTTGAGGGGCCCCGGAATGTGTCTGAAATGGATTCCTCAGAGTGACATGGATTCTGTCGCCATGGTGACCTGGATCAATCACATTGTAACCAGAACTGTCATCATGCTTAGCTAGTGAACTGTTCGGTTGGCTTTCATCCTTGGGAAGGGGGACTGTCCTCCTCCCAGAGGCTCCTGTGCAAACTGAGGCCTCAGGAGCTTCATGGTATCTAGTGGAAACAGGAGTCAATCCATCGGGTGGAGGTGGGACGGGCCACACTGCAGGCCAGGGTCAGCACCCAGGGCCAGGGAGCCACGGGGGCAGGGTCCTCCTTTGCGTGTGGGTGGGGGCACTGTGCTGGGCCCTGCGGGCTGTTGAGCGGCGCCCCTGTTCTCTGTGCTCTGGAGGCATAATACCCCCTCCTCCTCCGGCCCACTTCCCCATTGGGACACCTAGTGTTTCTAGGCCCCACCCCATATCTCCAGGAGGGAGACCTTCCCCATGTGGACGGCTGTCCTAGGTCGACTGCCGCTTTTGGGACCGATCTGGGGATTTCGAAGGCCTTGGTGGAGACCGAGGTCTCAGCTCTTGCTGCCCCTCTAGGGTCCTGGTGTCAGGTGCTGCTTCGTCTGCCCTTGCGGAACCACGTGACAACCCATGCCTACCTCTGGGGTGACAGCCCGGGCACCCAGTCAGTCCCTATGGCGCTGGTGTTGCACACAGTGGCTCTCGTGATGAGCGGGCGGCCCCATCGTCCCCCAGCCATGAAGGGACCCTGGGACGAATGTGGTGGGCCTGTGTCCACAGAGCATGCACTCCAGGACAGGCAATGCCTGCGCTTCCCTCACCTGGGCTTGGCCATTCATTGGCCGAAAGTCTCCGATTCCTTCACCTTCCCCCCGTCACCCTTTGGTGCCTTCACCCAAGAAGCCACAGAGAGAAGAGGAGCCTGGGGCTGCTGCACAGGGGTCCATCTCCATCCTATGGCCATGTCCCCATGGAAAAGCAGGTGATCCTCCTGACGCTTGTCCCCGCTGGGCCACTCCCTGTGGTCATATATATCTGCCAGGTTCCCCCTGTTGACGTTTATAGGAAAGTGGTTTTCCCAGTTGGGTGTTATCCGGCTCGGGGAGCATGTGGAAGCCCCGGATCCAGATGCTAACTCAATGAACCCCCTATGAGCTGAGGACTTCCTGGGGTAAGGAATCTTAGGAAGGAGATGAGGACGTGGGTGTGAGCATCAGTTCTGAAGGGAGCGGGCTGGGCCGGAGTGATTCACCATGGCCAGAGCAGCGCTACCCTCGGGGGAACGAGGGCTCAGTGACCACGTCGGACCGTGTGCATGTCCTACGGGCTCTTGCCTCTTCTTGGGGGGAACCCCTACCTACCGTGCAATGGAAAAGAATGGAGAGGGCTGTCTTGTGGTTCTGGCAGGAGGCACCCCTCACTACCCCTCTTGCCTGATGTCGGAGGCCTCCTGGGGTCCTGGAGTCCGAAGGTCTCTCCGGGGAGATTGTGAAGGCTCATTTCCTAGGCTCCTTCAGACAATCGCCTTTTAAAGAGGCTCATCGCTAAGACAGTGCATTGTATAGAAGAGGGACACCCCGGCAACCGGGGCTTTGTCCTCCCTCGAAACATTTCATTCAAAAGAGAGGGAGAGAGGGAGTCCCAGGTCCAGTTCTTGCAGCAAAAGCCAAGCGTAGATGCTGCCGTCTGGGCACCCACGAGCACCCCTGCACAGCAACGCTGGAGGGCCCTGGGGGCGCCTGTCCCCACCCGTTCCTGGGCTCTGCGTACTGGGGGGCCGCCTTTGAGCCCTCTGCCCTGGGGAGAACTGACCTCCTGGTGTGGGGAACGCGAATGCTCCGTGGGACCCAGGCCCCCACCGGAGAGGGAAATGGGCCTGCTGGGCAGGAGCACAAGGCCCAGGTTACCCCTGGGACCCCGATGCTCGGTTCTCGTGCCCGTCCAGCGCCTCCACGCGCCTATGTAGGAGCAGAGGCGGGACCCCAGGCACATAAGTACACACAGGGCCCCACACACGGCAGTGGCAGGCTGTGCTCCATCCTCACCCAGGGCCGCAGACAGAGCTGAGGCCTCCAGGCTGCTTGAGAAGAAACGTCCCAGAGGCTGGCAGCACCTGACTTCAGCAGGCAGCGACCCGGTCACCGTTGGGTTTATTGCCCCGCCCGAGGTACGAGCCCTCTAGCTACAGTAGGGAGTGCTCTAGGGGCAGTCTGGGCGCCCAGCCATAGGTGGCAAGTATCCCAGGAAATAGTGGCAGACTGGGTAGTAGGGGAACGGGCCCGGGGGGGTGAAATGGTGGGCACAGAGTCGACGGGCCCTATAGCCACTACAGGCACCCATGGGTGGCACAGAGTCATCATCCCGTGGAACACAAGGGAGGAAGGTGCAGCAGCACAGGGCATACGGCAGCCAGGTCCACGGGCGGCGGTGGATGAGGGTACATATGCAGGGGTGGCAGGGTGAGGCACAACATGGGCAAGGGCGGGGCACCGCCACGGGTACGGCCACGTCAGCCACGAGAGCCACGGGCGCACCAGTGTCCTAGGGCTGGTACTCGGCACCGCGATGGGTCGGGGGGCGCTCAGCTGCATCCCCGAGAATGCTGGGAGGGGCGGACTCGCTCTTGACCAGGGCGGGAGGGGCAGACTTGCTCCTGTCCCGGGCAGCGGGTCAGCGATGCTCCTGGCCGCCTGCCAGCTCCTGTTGCTACTCCCGCTGGTGCTCCGCAGGGACAGGAGCTCCTCTGCTGGCCATTGATGGGCTCCACCTCCGCTGGGCTTCCCAGCCCTTCAGCCTTGTCCTCCTCCTGCCTTTGGGCCGCCTTCACGCCCACTCTCCTCTTCTTCAGCAGGTGGGGGCAGTCCTTCCTGAAGAGAGGGCTGCTGTAGAAGTGTAACTGAGGTTCCAAATGGAAAGGGGGACAGAAACTCCAGGTCACGATAAGGCCCACGGCACCGGCAAGGCCGCTCTGGGTGCCTCTGGGCTCTGAGCCAGGGGTCCAGGGCCTCCCTCTCCAGAGGTGGCAGCCCCAAAGGGAAGGTGTGCCCCTGCTCTGCCTAGGCCTCATTCGCTGACTTGAAAGCCCCAGCGCCCTTGGGGGAGGACAAGAGCCACCTGCGCTGGGGATGCAGACAAGCCCGCGGGGGAGAGGGGCCGGGGCTTCCTGAAGGAGCGTCAAGGCCACCTGACTACCCCTGGCTGGGTGTCCCTGGCGCTCGGCCTATGGGGGCCTCAGCCTTCCACCCTTGGCCGGCTGCCCACGGTGCTCGGGGATGGCACTGCCCTGGCCAGGGGACCCGGCGCCCACAGAGCTCTGATTCAGAGCTACAGGTCCGGGGTGGGCATGCAGAGCCCCCGAGGACCTTGCGTGGTGGACCCCCGCAGGAGGGCAGGAGGGCGGGGCTGCTGGGGGTGAGGGGTGGAAGAGCCGCGTGGCACTCCGGGTGGCCCTCCACCCCCAGGGGTTTCCAAGCCATGGGCACGGCCAGTTGAGCAGTTGTCCCTCGTCTCACAGGGACACCAAACCGAATGAGAAATAAAGAAATAGGAAAGGCGGGGCAAGGGGGGACAGTGTCTCCTGGGGAGAACCCTGGGGGCCTCCTTCCTTGCACACCCTCCCTCCCCCGCATCCGCTCCAGATCACATGTCTCCCTCACGGGGTATCTGAACACAGTGCCCCACCCACTGGGCACTTTCCTGAGCCCTCATCCAGGGCTCGCTTCCCGGCGCTGCCCCTCGGCCCCTGGGGGACATGGGCCCTGATTCCCTGGCGGTGGTCCCGGGGTGTCCAGCCCCCCGGCCCCGGCCCCAGAGCCCCAGTGCCCGTTACTCTGCTCGGCGGGGCCGGAGGGGCACCATTACCTTGCTCAGGACACGGACCGGCCCCACTCCCAATCCCCCCGTGAAGCAGTTGCTGAGGCAGACGGACTTGTGCACGTCCTGGCGCAGTTTGCTGAATCCATAGAGGTTCGGCTGCCGATGAAGCTCTTCGTGCAGTCGGTTTCAAACACCTTGTTGGTCCCATCCCGCTCCAGAATCTCCTTCTGAAACAGCTTCTCGTTGAGGCCGATGCTCGTCCCGTCCTTCTCCCACCAGATGGACGTGAACCGGCTTCTGTTGACGAGCCTCCACAGCTTCTTGGGAAAGGGCAGACAGAGCAGGTTGCTGCCTGCCACTGACAGTGCGTCCTCAGTGGTGCGGGGCTTCTTGAGCAGAGTCTCTTGGAGCAGGGATTGGAAAGCATTGTCCTCCAGGAGCAGCCTGAAGCCGGGGTCCTCGGCCACTAGGGGCCTGGCTGTGGTGCCGGGCGGCTCTACTGCAGGAGCACTGCTCTGCAAGGTGGCAGTGGGAACCGCGGCTTCTGGTGGGGGTGGCTCCCTGTGCTGGCCCGGCCCTGGGCCCATCGGATGGCCGTCCTCCTCGCAAGCCATCCTGAGCAGTGGCCCGACCTTTCTCTCTGTACACAGGACAGTGTGGCATGGCCAGCAGTCCCCGCTGACGGCAGGGCTGCCTGGGACAGCACAAAGGGGTTCAGGACACTTGGGGGTGACATCACCAACAGCCAGCCAGTGACGTGATAAAGGGCCGGCCCCACGGGCCACCTGGCTGCTCGCCACCCTTTGGGGCCCACAGGGTCATCAACTGCTTTACAGAACGTGCCTGACAATAGAGCAGAAGACAAGCGGGCCCTCTGCCCCCCATCTGGGACACGGCTGCCCCACACCCGCACACGCACGTGCTGAATGGGCGGCTCACAGCTCATTCCTTGGGCCCAAAGGCCCTTGGGCCTTGTGCGCCATCGTCAAGTTTCAGGCTTTCCAGCAAGGAGCACATGCCACGCTGGTTGACCAGGGTCAAGGCCGCAGCCACGTGCTCTTCTTAGCAGGGTCCCAGCCAGGGCGGTGAGGTCCTCCACAGGGACCCTTCCACACCACCCACTGTGGGTCCCCGAAAGCATGTGGCCAACTGCTCCTCAGGTACGTGGCCTGGGCAGGTGACCCACCGACACCCTGCAGACTGAGGAGGAGGATGCAGAGGCCGCCTTTTCCGTGACTCACTCAGCCTGCACAGGTCCCCCCTCCGCACCCCGCCACTGACTCCCAGGAAGGTCCTGGGCTCTCCGTGACAGGGGGGAGCCACTGGCCTCACCCCGGGCTTACATAACTTGACTAACATAGCAGGGACACCAGTCTTAGCTAGTGCCCAGTGTATGAGTTCTGAGATCCTTCTCTAGGCTGTGCGGCTGGGAGGATCAGTAAGAGGTGGCCAGGCAGAGAAGCCTCTCTAGCACATTCTCCCCCTCTTGCACGGCCAACTCCTCCCCAACTCGATTCTGGCTTGGCACTGGATGACCTCCGGAGATTTCTGTGTCTCCAGACTTGAGAGCATTTTGTCTAACAGCAAGTCCTAAATAGTCTGTGGCCACTGACTTCTAGTAAGGCACATTCTGTCACCAGAGGGTGAAAACTCTAGGCTGAAATGCCACTTGAGTTGGTGCAGAGCCAGCCAGGGGGAGCTAGCCAGAAATCACAGGGCATTTTATGACAATGTAAGCGGTCCTCAGCCCCTAGTGTCACCGGGTGATGCCTTGGGACCACCAAAGTGCCAATTTCAGGGTAGACTGTCTCAAGCCTAGAGAATCCTCTCAGCAGACTCCTCAGCAGTAACAAATGGGTCTGTGGCCCCCAGCCAGAGGTCGAGTCTCCAGGGTGTCCGTGTTTCACTCTAAACTCTGTCCGTTCAGGCTGTACCTGAGGATTCATTAGAGATGTTTGGTGGCCTATGGCTGTGCAAAGCCATGTGCTCGCTAGCTGGGAGTTCCCGTGTCCTGGACCACATCTAAAGTACAATAGACATGGTAGCATGTAAATGGAGGAATCGGTTTATTGAACAGCTGCAGGGAGCGAAAAGAGTGGACTGTGCCACCTTTGTCACATACCAAGCAGGGAAGGCTTTGCCACTCCAGATGATCCTCCTCTCTCACAGAGACAGCAGGCTGCTGGGACCCAGGGCCCAGTGGTACTGGGGGTGGTGGGCATCAGTGGGGCCAGGCTGAGACACATCTCCCGCCCCCCGCATTAAACCCTGCTTCCTCCCTGGGTGAATCTGTCGGAGCCTCTGTCGCTCCTGTAACAAACGGCTGCTTGTTCTCAGGCAGGAGACTCTCAGCCTGGAGGATCTGCGTCCCTCTGTGCTCACTTATGGCTCTCCCAGCAACTCTCGGAGCCTGAGGTTTCTTTGGTGTATCGGAAGAGACAGCTGCGGAGGGAAGAGATATCACAGTCTCCTGTGTCTATAGCATAAATGCAACTCTAAGCACATCCCCAAGTTCTGACTAAGTCCTGCAGTATAGGTAATGATGTTCCCTGCCCTAAAGCCATGAAACCTGTCCACCTGGAGCCATAGTACCCTCCTGATCTTGACCCCATCTCACCAATGAGTCAGAGGCAGACCACGTTGAGGAACCTGGAGCTCCTTGCTCAGGGCTTCAGTGAAAACAGAGCCTACCTAATTTCCCCTTTGCTGACTAGCATCCTAGGGAGTAGACACCTTCCCAAGTCCCTTCGGTGGAGGGTCCTGCCACCCAGCTGTGATCCAAGTCCTAGACATCTCTTCAATCTTCCAATGTCCCGATTTTTCCCCACCTTGAATTCGTACCTTGAAACGCTTGAGGTTGACTACCAAATTCCAGAATCCAAACTGTCAATTGACTGTCTTAGAGCATAGAATGCTGCCTACCTAGCAGGCCATCAGCCATCCCTAAAGGAGACATACGTTCATTTGTTGTTCCTTGCTCTGTCCTTGGAGGGTTTGTCTGGTTTCCCCACACCAGTCATATCAAGACAGTTCATCTTCTAACAATGACCCTGGTACAAAACCTTTGTGAGCTAAGAATATAGTTCTGCTTATGAAAATATAGGTAAAACCCCACCAGATCCTCAGCAGTCCATTTACTGTCTGCCGTGAAAAGTTTGTTCCATGTCACTGAACAGTGTATGTCTATTCCTTGGAGCAGTGAGCTTTCAAGGTTACGTTTACTTCAATGCCTGAGATATAATACACATTTAGATATTGGTAAAAATTTGATATTTCAAAGTCAGACAAATTCTATGGAATAACTTATGAGATGAATCAGATCATTCACTGGAAATCATTGCAATAGTCTCCCAAGGAGACTTACCAATGATGATTAGAGGGCTTTCCAATGCATTTAACAGCCACATAAGCAATTATACGAGCAATGACATCAGCAAAATATTAAAGAAATAACCTCCTAATATCCGTCTTCCATGAAAGTAATGAGAAAACCGCCAAAATGTTCAGAATCAGGGATGAAAGAGAGAGAGACGTTACTATACTAATGACCTTACAAGAAAAGAAGGCTAAAAAAAAAAAAAAAAAAAAAAAAAAAAAAAAAACAAGAAAAGAAGGCTAAGAGAGTCTACAAACAGCATAGCGAGAAATTAGCTAGGATGAAAAAATGGACGAAGTCCTAGAACAAATGTCCAAGACACAAAGTAGAAAAATTAGCTCAAAATGAAGTAGAAAATCTGAATGGACCTCCAACACAAGACACTGAATTAGTCATCAAACATTCCACCAGACAAAATCTTTAAACCATATGGCTTCACTGGTGAATGCCACGAAGCATTTACTGAAAGATGAAAAGAGAACACTTCCTAACTCATTCGATGATGCCAGAACTACTCTAATACCTAACCCAGAAAAAGGTATCAGAGGAAAAGAAGGCATAGATCAATAATTTTTATGAGTATAAATGCAAATATCCTCAACAAAATGCTGTCTAACTGAATCCGATAGCATATAAAAAGGATTCTACATTTAATGGAATGGGATTTATCCCTGTCTACCTGGAGCCTAGTTACACTCCCTACCTTGGCTCTATTGGGCCTATGAGTCAGAGGCCGGACCACTTTAAGGAACCTGGAGCTTCTAGCTTGGGGCTTTAGTGAAAACTGATCCCACCTAAATTTCCCCTTTGCTGACTACCAGCAGGATTGTTTCAACACATGAAAAGCAATCAAATAGGATATATCCATAGAATGAAGGAGGGAAGACACATGATCATCTTAAAAAAAAAAAACTGAAGAAGTCCTTGAAAAAATCCAACACCCTTCAGGATTAAAATATTCAACAATTTAGGAATAGAAATTAATTAACTGGAGGAGAAATCGACTGCATTTAATGTTGCAGCTTTGGTAGTGACAAAGTTCTAATAGTTCATGTGCTGAAACCTGGATCGAAAGGTGGCCTATTATGAGTGGGTTGGAAATGCCAGGTCTGCCTTGGTTGAATATAGAGGAAGGGACACAAAGCCTCAGGGGGATTGTCATCTAAGACGTATCCACACACTGCAAAGGTGCAATGGACATGCCCTTCACAACAGTTGTGAGAAACAAATTTATGGGGGAAACCCCAGCATCCTTGAAGGGCTCTGTGATTGTTCTTCTCCACAGCCCAGACTTTAAGATGTGCAGTCACTGAATTGGGAAACCTAAATGCATAGGAATCCTCAGGTGGCAGGGGCCAAGGGGCAGCCCCCAAGTGCCGAATGCCAGGTGCGTGTGGTTATGGTACTGGACAGCAGCGTCAAGGCAGCTATCAGAATAGTCTGACATGTGCAGATCTATGTGCTGGCTAGTTGATCATGCTGTTCTGACAAGTGAAATAGATAGAAAGCCCGGTAAATTGTCACTAGATTTCCAAAATCAAAAAAGTTCTAGACCAAGTCAACGAAAGCAAATCACGAAGTCAAAGGTTCATGGCCTCTCAATTCCCAGACTTCAGCCATTTTAGAAAGAGTACAACTCCTGTACCACCCAGAAACTCCATTGTAGGGAATATATCCAAACGAAATGAAAACACTGTGTTGACAAGATATCTGCACACCCCTCCCATGTTCGTAGAAGCATTCTTTCACAATAGCCAAGACACAGAAACAACCTAAGTGTCCATCAGTGGGTCAATGGATAAACAAAGTACAGGGGCACCTGGCTGGCTCAGTTGGTTAAGCGTCTGCCTTCAGCTCAGATCATGATCCCAGGGTCCCGGGATTGAGCCCCACGTCGGGCTCTCTGCTCTCCCACCGCCCCTTCCATTCTTACTCATGAACTATCTCTCTCCCAAATAAAAATAAAATCTTTTTAAAACAGAGTATAGAATGTGGTATATACAAATGGAATATTTTTTTAAACATTTTATTTCTGTATTCTTGAGAGGCAAGCACAGAGGGAGGGAGAGACACAGGCTGAGGGAGAAGCAGGCTTCCCTGTGCAGGACTCGATCTCAGGACCCGAGGATCCCGCCCTGAGCCGAAGGCAGATGCTCAACTACCGAGCCACCCAGGCGTTCCTCCATCCACTCCTTCCCATCTACCACCTGTTACCCACAAATTCCTCCTCTGCCGGACACCACATGGCCCCAGGATGCGGAGGGCAAGGAAAAGCGGAGGTTGTCCCATGTGGGGAAACAGGGAAGGGGCATGCCAGTGTGGGAGATAAAGACTGGATACCTTATCATTTCCACAATGATCACCAGCATTTAAAATTGGGAGATGCCACATCAAAGTCTGGAATGACAGCTTGAGCTCTCTCAAACATTAGAAGCACTGACGACACTTGGCCCCGCTGGCTCAATGTTTCTGCCACAGTTGAACATCTTCCTTCTTTTGCATAACCCACTTGGCCCCCTCCAGGATGGCACTCTAGTGATCCTTTCGCCATGCTCTGTCCCATGCACCCTGGTTCCCGGCCACAGAGGGCCCCATCACCACTTCCAAATAGGACGGCCCTCTGCACTTATATTTTACTTGGATATTTTTTCCACCTGTGGCGACCTTCCCCCTCTGTCTCCGATGGCTACCTCTTCCATGGAGCCTTCCCCTGTTCTGCCACAGAGATCCAATCTCACCCTTCCACCTCTCATCTGCACACCTCTTTTGGGGTGCCTCTGCCCTAGGTGTTCGCGTGCTTTTCTTTGGACTCCACTAGACTCAAATCCTACATTCTGTGTTAGCAATCGCCGCTTTGCCTGCCATACCCTCTTGGTTCCCTGTACACAGTGGGCACTTAATATCTAACAAAGTGGATGGTCCCTGGACTGGCCTGATGCGGAGGAAGGGCTGTGGCTATCTAAATGGGAAAAGGTTCAGTCCAGAAAATCAAGGTAAACTGACTCAGGAAAGCAGCGAGGGATCCAGGAATATGACAGCAGAGAACAAGGAAAAATAACCCCTGCTTGAACTGAGCTCGCCCTGTTCGGAGACATCCACTCTCACAACAGCGAGATCGCATCTGACATCCCAAAAGTGACAGTGGTCTTGGCCCTTCCGACGGCAATGCTCTCCCCACAGTCACTGCTACCTCTCAGGTTGGCAGCTATGGGAGCGACAGGGGATCTGGCCTGTGCAGCTCATATCCTCAAATCTGACGCTCCTGTTTCTGACGTTTCCATTTGTAAAATGCCACGTCCCCCACCTGCTACACTAGGCTAGATCGAGTATGCAGAGTACAGAAGTCACAGATTATTTATTTGCCTGTCTCCACCTGAGAAAGCACCTGGAGAGCAGGAGAAAACCAAGAACAGAGCTTTCAGGAATGGGGTGGAGGGGGGAATAGAAAGGTTCATTCCCTTTTGGCTGTAAGCTGGTATTTGTTATGCAGTCGTGAAAAATTTTCTCCTGAAGAGCGGAGGGAATCGTGCTCAGAAGGGACGGAGAAACTGTGGCTTGTAGCACGGGATCAGTAATGGGACTTTCTACAAAGTCTCCACTCAAGAAATCCTGCCTGATGACTCCTGACCATTGAAGACGCAGGCCCCTATATTCAGCACGTCACAAGCTACAGAAGGCAGAGGCCCAAAGCACCACCAAGTCACTGGAAGTGTGTGGTTTGGAACCCTGGAGTCCCCAGGGAACCTTGCCGCTGTGCAGAGTCTTGCTTCCAGGGGATGAGCTGGGCCTGACATCCTGCTTCCAACTGGCCTGCAAGTGAGGCACGTGCTACTTACTGGTCAGAACCACGGGTGGACAACAGAGCAGAGGAAAGGTTTCAGACCTATGATATCTGACCCCAGAATAAGCAACTTCATGTCCTCCCAGAGAAGGGGGAGATATATTCTAGAAAAAGCAGCCTTGGGGTTCCTCCAGGAGGATTCTGGATGCACCATGGTGGTCCCCCCACTCCCCAAGGCTTGAGATTTGATCAAGACCTCCACCCTCTACCCCAGCCACATTTGGCCCCTCCTTCCTGCTTAATCATCCACCAGAGGGATTGTTACAAAGAGCAAGGAAGAGCACAGGAGTGCAGGAAAGGGTGTGTGTGCAAAGTGGGCAGGGTGTGGAAGTGGGGGTCGGGCTTGTTTGCAACCTCCCTGATAGGTTTGTTCCCGAAGTGTTTGAGAGAGGAGGGGGATCATCCTTTAGGGACACTCTGGGGCAAACAGGGGACACCCTACCCTTCTTCGCAGCCTCGGGTCCTCAAGGAGATGCCGAGCCCACTCTGTAGGTGCCCCGCCAGTGCCTGCCAGTCGTCTTTCGGCCCTTAGCTCCTTTAATTCGGACTGGCCCACCCCCACTAAAGGGTCGCTGCCAGGGGCACGGAGACTTCTGTGTGCGCTAACCTACGCTGGCCAAGCCTTGGCCCCAGGGTCTTGTGGCGCTGTGCAGGTGCTGTTGCTCCCAGGAACGTGGCAGGGCAAGTATCCTCACCACGAGGGCTCCTTGCATGTGCAGGTGCAGGTGCAGGTGGCACTTGGGATAGATGTTTTCTGTGTCCACTAAGAAGGGGTGTAGCCGTGATTAGCGGGGGCCACAGACAGCGGCTCACAGACCAGGAGAAATCATTTCTCTCTCAGGTGGAAGCCACAGATACATAGCTCAGGGCTGGCTTGCTGGTTCTGTTCTGCCACCGAGTGCTTTGGAATCCTGAGTCCTTCTGACTTCTTGCCTTGTTTTCTCTTTAAGATTTCATCGATCTATTCTTGAGACACACACACACAGAGAGAGAGAGAGAGAGAGAGAGAGAGAGAGAAGCAAAGGGAGAGGGAGAGGCAGAGACACAGGCAGAGGGAGAAGCAGGCTCCATGCAGAAGCCCCACGTGGGACTCGATCCTGGCTTTCTGGGATCACAACCTGGCCTGAAGGTGGCCCTAAATGCCTGAGCCACCCGGGGTGCCCGGCTTCATTCTTCCACAGTACATAGGCAGGGTTTCCAAGGTTCCCTCATGGTCCAAGCTGCTGTTCCAGCTCCAGCCATCCTGTAAGCGTCCCAGCCAAGGGGAGTGAGGAGCAACTGAAGAAGCAGGTTAAAGCCCACAGGCCACAGGCTCTTCCAGGAAGGCTGCTGCACGTTTTCCCGAGACACTTTCATGACACCAGAGCTTAGTCTCATGGCGACATTTAACTTCAGGAAGCTGAAAGGGAAGGCTTGAGATTTTGGAAGAGGAGGAAAGTGGCTTTTAAGGGGCAGTGCAGAATCTCTCCTTCATCTTAATACTTGCCCCGAAGCAATGATGAAGATCTCCATGATTCTGCTGCACTGTCTCTGTAAGACGAGGTTGTGGTGGCCGTGTCCAATTTGGAAATAGTGTCACTCTGCCCCTACAATGACTTTTTGCAGAGGTGGGGCTGGTAAACCATTGCTGTTCTGGGTTGCTTCTCTAGGATTTAGGAATACAATTTCTTTCTTTTTCCTTTTAAGATTTATTTACTTATTTGAGAGAGAGAGAGAGAGAGAGAGAGAGAGAGAGAGAGAGAGAGGAGAGAGAATGTGAGAACATGAGTGGGAGTAGGGGCAGAGGGAAAGAGAGAGAGAGAATCCCAACAGGTTCCACACCCAGCACTGCCACCTCACACAGGGCTTGATCCCACAACCCCAGAATCGTGACCTGAGCCATAATCAAGACTCAGACACTCAATCAACTGAGTCACCCATGCGCCCCAGTAATGCAATTTCTTACAGCTCATTGTTTAATCTTTAAATGTGTGATTTGGGGATCCCTGGGTGGCTCAGCAGTTTAGAGCATGCCTTCGGCCCAGGGCGTGATCCCAGAGTCCCAGATTCGAGTCCCACATCGGCCACTTTGCATGGAGCCTGCTTCTCCCTCTGCCTCTATCTCCCTCTGCCTCTCTCTTTCTCTCTCTCTCTCTCTCTCTCTCTCATTTAAATAAATAGAATCTTTAAAAAAAAATAACATATGATTTATGAATGTTTCCTCTTTGGGAACTTTGGAACTTCAGTCAGTTGATCATGGGCTCTTAGCTACAAGCTTCCCTCCCCCATCCCAAGCCACCTTTCATCCTACCTGCCTGTCTCAGAGAAGGGGCTGCCCTCACCCTGATGACACTAATCCTGCCTCTGTGCCCTGGTTCAAAGCTCTGACAACTCTCAAGGGACCTTCATGACAATTTTTTTTAATTTCATATATTGAACCTTCTTCTATTTCCACTCAACTTTCTGCCTAATCAGACATTTTTCCCTCTAGCCCATATGTATTTTCTTTCTCCTCTATCTTCTGCTTTGTTCACAGCTTCTGCTGCATCACTGCTCCTCAGTTCATTGCATTTAATATTTCCACCATTTGTATGTTATATACATAAGTAACCTGAAAAGAACAGATAACTGGAATTTTTTTAATAATAAATTTATTTTTTATTGGTGTTCACTTTGCCAACATACAGAATAACACCCAGTGCTCATCCCCTCAAGTGCCCCCCTCAGTGCCCGTCACCCATTCACCCCCACCCCCCGCCCTCTTCCCCTTCCACCACCCCTAGTTCGTTTCGAGAGTTAGGAGTCTCTATGTTCTGTCTCCCTTTCTGATATTTCCCACACATTTCTTCTCCCTTCCCTTATATTCCCTTTCACTATTATGAATATTACCCAAATGAATGAGAACATATAATGTTTGTCCTTCTCCGATTGACTTGATAACTAGAAGTTATTAACTGGAAAGGAATTAAGATGTGATGAGCTTTGAGTATTCATCACCTTTGTTTTTAGTGTATTTTATTTCATTATGATTGTCTCCAACAATGATCATGGGGTATTGGTCCAATTACTATTGGAGGAGGGCAACGAGGGCAGGACTTCCAGTTCCCTCGTGAGCTGGACCCCAGCAATGGGAGGTTCCTCACCTCCTCCCCTGTCCTTGGACTGTGCATTCTGCTTACCTTCCCGGCTCCCAGAAGCTGCCAAAGGATGTAGCCCCAAGATACAGCGTGGTGTTGTGACCATCTGGATGGTAGTTGTGATTGAACCCAGTTACGGCTTCTAGATAAACTCTTAGGATTCTGGTGGGCAGATGTAGAGATCGATTCATCTTGCAGCTACCCAAGATAAGCTTCATATATACGTTCCCTTGTTTATTAAACCTGCTGCCTCCCGATCTGGAGTGGCCTGCATCTTTCTTTGATCTCTCCCTGTCCTCCATATATGGGACCCAGTTTCAGATTATACCCAGGAATCTCCCGAAAAGGTTACAAACCGGCAATTACCTAAACTCATGTTTCCTTAGTTTGCTCATCTCTTAGATGGGTCTAGGGATATGCCCAACCTCTTCGGTTTTCAGGGAGGACGCCTTTTTAAACTCCTGTTACCAAACTTGCTTCCCCCAAAGGCTGCTTTCTGGTCCTCCCTGACTCCTGGTTCCTAGGCCCTTTCCCAGGGCTAACTACTCTTTGCCTATCCTTCAGCCTGCCACCCCAGCCTTCTGTCCTTTTATGTCCTGGTTCTTTGGATTCTGATCAGACCTCTCCATACTGCCATGCCCCAGGACCTTGTAATAATAGGCCGCACAGACACTCACAGTGGCTTTTGCCTCTGTCTTGTCACCCCATTAATTTGTTCAGCCATTTACTCAACAGACTTTTTTGTAATTATAGTTAATACAAACTCAGCAGTCACTGTATGCCAGGCACCATTCCAACTACTTTACCTGTTAATCGTCACAACATAACCAAGAGGAATTTTAAAAGTTTAAAAAGCATAATTTACTAATAAAGCCATCTGGTCCCGAGTGTTCTTTTTGTAGAAAGGGGTTTGATTTAAGAAAAAAGAAAAAGAAAAAAAGGAAAGTTGTTTGATCAGTAATTCAATTTTTTACTTGTTATATAGGTCTATTCTGACTCGCTTCTTGAGTCAGCGTTGGTTTTCTGTGTCTTCTAGGAAACTCTACATTTTATACATGCCATCTCCTTTCTCAGCATACAGTTATTCATAGTATTTCCATCGAATCCTTTTTATTTGTATATTGTCTACTCTTTCATTCTTGATTTGAATAGTTTGAAACTTCTCTTTTCCTGAATGATCTGATTGTAGGTTTGCCAAATGTGTACCCCTGGATTATTCAGTCACTAGCTGGTCCTTGCTTTGAGAGGTGTGTGGCCCTGGCTCAACTCATTGCTTAGTCATTGACCAGTAGCCATCCTTAGAAGATTGTGACGTTGGCTATATCGTAAAGACACATCCCATAGAAGCTAATAGGGACTATCAGCTAATCACAATATTTGAGGCAGGGCAGAAAGTCGTTTCTTGAAGGGGGAATCTCATAGTCAATGACTGGATTCTCCCTATGCCTTAGAGACTGTGGCTTGACACTGTTGAAATGTGGGTAGGGTACCTGGGTGGCTCAATGGTGGAGCATGTGCCTTTGTCTCAGGTCGTGATCCAGGGGTCCTAGAATCGAGTCCCGCATTGGGCTCACCACTCAGCAGGGAGTCTGCTTCTCCCTCTGCCCGTGTCACTGCCTCTCTCTGTAACTCTCATGAATAAATAAATATAATCTTTGAAACAAATAAAAAAAGAAATGCAGGTATAAGAGCATTGCTGCTCCTGTCTTAAAAGGCAGCCCATGCACACACTCCCAAATGACAGAAATTCAAGTTTTTGAGTAGGTGACTGCAACTCATTCTTAGACCCCAGGTAGGAGAACCACCTTCTTTTTATTAATAATATTTTTTATTTAGGTATAATTCACATAACTAAATCCACCCCTTTAAAATATGTGATTTTGTGATTTTAGTATATTCACAGGATTGTAAAACCATCACCACTGTCTCAGTCGAGAATATTTTCATTACCCCTGAAAGAGTCATTCCCTTTTAAGGAATGACTTAGAGGGCTTCCATAGCCATTAGGAATCATGCCCTTTTACCCATAAACTCTGGCAGTAACTGATCTGCTTCATCTGTGGATTTGCCTGTTTGGAGTAATTTAACTTAGCACAATATTTGAACGATAGATCCATGTGGAAGCAAGTATCAGTCCCTCCTTTTTTTTCATAAGTGTTTATTCATTCCTTTTGAATGCACGACACAGTACGACATTTTCTTTACCCATCTGTTGATGTACCTTTGGGTTCTTTCCGCATTCAGGATATTATGAAAAACACTGGTGTGAATATTCAGGCACATAATTTTGTGTGGACGTGTGTTTCAGTTCTCTTGCGTATATATGTAGGAATAGAATTGATAGGTCATATGATAACTTTTTGTTTAACTTTCTGAGGATCTTTCTAAGTGTTTTTCAAAGTAGCTGCATCCTTTTACATTCCCAGTACCAATATATGTGGTTTCCAATGTCTTCACATCCTTCCAACATTGATCCTTTTTTATTATATCCATCCTATAGGTGTTGTAGCGGTAGGGGTTCAACCAGAGAAAAAGAACCTCGATTATATAAATAGTATATAAATCAGGAGTGAGCAGCAGAACAATAGAGGTTTGGTCAGAAAATGCACGGGGGATGGCACAGCATAACATAGGCTTTCCTGACTGATACAGTCTCTAAGGGCCCTTCCAGGTCTAACATCATACACATCTAGAAACCAAGGTGGCAGAGAGGGTGAAAGAAGCAGTTTACATTCTGTAATAAGTGAAACAAAGCCTAAGTTGTGGGCACATATACCAGGATGCTTTTTGTTTCCTTTAGTTCTTCCATGAGCTGGCATCTCCCAGGAACTTGGGTCACAGTTTATTGGCTCCCTCCAATGTGCCAGGCAGTGTGGCAGCACTTGACACAATTCAGGAATGAAGCCTCATGGCAGTACTGGCAAAGGTTCCTTAAGATGCTGGGAAATTTTGAGTAGCAAGTAGTTTTAATTTATTTACAACTATTTTGAAAGCAACTGGTTTGGGGTCCCTTAAACAGAATTGGAATGACTTGCAACAGCTGTTTCTCTGGAAACCTCACAGGAAGCTGCCTATCTGGCTCCTCTCACTGGTACTTCTTCCCTGCAGGGAACTGCCTTTTCAGGTGCTGAGTTCTTTTGTCTGTTCTGGGCTGACAGCCAGGGCCAGAAATCAGCATGCATCCTCACATACCAGGGGAGCAGATGTATGGGAAAACCCAAGTGTCGGTTTAGAAGAAGAGAGACGTGATAGAACTATTTAGAGGCTGATCCCAAATATGAGAATCCTGTTGGCATCAAGTTTCCATCTGGGCCAAGGCTCCCAACTACATCTCAAGTAACCACAGGATGTGTTTGATGGTCAGCAAACAAAACACATGCCTTGTCCTGCTTGACTCATAAATCATGACAGGGTGGTGGAAAGATATGCATGAGTATTTGGGGGTGAGATGCGCATATCAGGATATTGATCGATTATTTATGTAGATGAGAAGCGCCTACTGAGTGGCCAACATCCAGTTTCAAATTATTCCTTGTTACCACTACGTTCTGTAATGGTGGCAGAAGGGAATGGCAGGAGGAAATTCAAGTTAGACTCTGAGATTTAGCTACTGGAAGCTTAAGTCAGAGGTAAAGGGGATGTCCATGTATTTTGACAGAAATTCCAGAACTAAAGCCCCCTAGGGGGCAGCCCGGGTGGCTCGGTGGTTTGGTGCAGCCTTTGGCCCAGGGCCTGATCCTGGAGACCCGGGATCGAGTCCCATGTCGGGCTCCCTGCATGGAGCCTGTTTCTCCCTCTGCCTGTGTCTCTGCCTCTCTCTCGCTGTGTGTATCTCATGAATAAATAAATAAAATCTTCTTAAAAAAAAAAAGCCCCCTAGGTGTTGGGTTTGGGCTCCATCAAAAGCCAGAAACTAAGCCTATTGTGCCTTGTTTCTTGCTTTAGCAAATGAGATCATCCCCATGACCCGCTGTATAAATTGAATAATTCTAGTAAGAGGTTGCTATTTTTATCATGATGACAGCAATATACATATCCTTCAGGAAGTCAGGGAGGTCATGGACAATCAAGAAAAGCTTCAGCACATCTAAAGAAACAGTCACCAAAATTTAAAGACAACCTACAGTATAGGAGAAGATATTTGCAAATGACCTATCAGATAAAGGGCTAGTATCCAAGATCTATAAAGAACTTATTGAACTCAACAGCAAAGAAACAAACAATCCAATCATGAAATGGACAAAAGACATGAACAAAAGTTTGACCAATGAAGATAAAGACATGGCCAACAAACACATGAGAAAATGCTCCACATCCCTTACATTCAGGGAAATACAAATAAAAACCATAATGAGATACCAACTCACACCAGTGAGAATGGGGAAAATTAACAAGACAGGAAACAACAAATGTTGGAGAGGATGTGGAGAAAGGGGAAGCCTCTTGCCCTGTTGGTGGAATGTGAACTGGTACAGCCACTGTGGGAAACTGTGTGGAGGTTCCTCAAAGAGTTAAAAATAGAACTGCCCTACGACCCAGCAATTGCACTGTTGGGGATTTACCCCAAAGATACAGATGCAGTGAAACACGGGGACACCTGCACCCCAATGTTTATAGCAGCAATGTCCACAAGAGCCAAACTGTGGAAGGAGCCTCGGTGTCCATCAAAAGATGAACGGTTAAATAATCTGTGGTCTATGTATACAATGGAATATTCCCCAGCCATCAGTAAGGAACAAATACCCACCATTTGCTTCAAGGTGGATGGAACCAGAGGGTATTATGCTGAGTGAAGTAAGTCAATCATAGGACAAACTTTATATGATCTCATTGATTTGGGGAATATAAAAGTAGTGAAAGGAATAAAGGGGAAAGGAGAGAAAATTAGTGGGAAATATCAGTGAGGATGACAGAAGATGAGAGACATCTAACCCTGGGAAATGAACTAGGGGTGGTAGAAAGGGAGGTGGGCGGGGGGTGGGGGTGACTGGGTGACGGGCACTGAGGGGGGCACTTGATGGGATGAGCACTGGGTGTTATGGTATATGTTGGCAAATTGAACAGCAATAACAAGAAATTCATAAAAAGAAGATTTTATTTATTTATTTCAGAGAGAGAAAGAGAGCATGAGCAGGGGACACAGGCAGAGGGAGAGGTACAAGCAGACCCCCGCTGAGCAGGGAGTCCAACACAGGGCTTGATCCCAGGACCCTGAGATCATGACCTGAGCCAAAGGCAGACGCTTAACTGACTGAGCCACCCAGATGCCCCAGTAGATAAAACCTTTGAAAAAAAAGATTACCATGTCGGCTGCTGAGTAAAAGTGAAAGCACAGAAATGGCATGCTGGCTTCAGATGGGACACACAATGCTTCTGCTCATATCTCAGTGACAATAGCTAGTCACATGACCCTTCCTACCTACAAGCCAACTGGAAATGTAGTGTCCCTGAATCCAGGAGGGAAAGGAAGATGAGTTGTGGCGAGTACTTGTAGTCTCCCCCACACACTGTTACACAGTAGGTGGTGCTCAATTAAGAGTGACCCTTGTAATTTGTGATGACCACAAGCTTCTTCATTTCTTGCAGGACTTTCTGAGAAGGCCAGGTTTGCCTTGGATGGTCTCCAAATTTTAAGCACCTACTATATGACAGATGCTTTCAAATACAATATCATGTAATTTTAAGAGGATCATGTAAATGTCAGTGGGTGGATTTGCCATTCTTTACTCAATAGTACCTTTCTATGCTGCCCGTTGCAACTATCATGTCAGTAGGCTGAGAATTTTCTCCTTCCTTTTGATCCATGAGTCACATCTCAACCTTTGATTATCTGCTGCCCTCCACATGACTGAACTGGCCTGAACACCTGCACCAGTGCTATTAGGCACACTGCAAGCCAGGACTTTCCTGTGGGCTGGTACGCAGAGAAGAGGCCAGAGAAGGATGGTTATTTTTTTCCCTTTTAATCTGAGCTAGCACGTCCACTAAGGCACCATTTTTCACCTTGTAGGAGGGTTTTTAAGAGTTCAACCTAATAGATGTTTGCTCCACATTGACTTCCATGGTCTTCTCTCAATACAACTTTTGAGGGGAACTCTGGGTTTTGATCGCCTAGGTAAGTTCATTTCTCTGCACATGTGTTTATTACCCAGTTTCAAATAGGGCATCCCATTAAAATTTTACGGCAACTATCAGGGAGGTTCAAAACCCTCTCTTTAACGTCAGGTCTGTATCCAAAGATCTAGTCAATTATGCAGCCAATCAGACTACTCACAAACCCACTTGTAGAGACATTTTGAGAATGTGTTCAATTTGCGAGAAGGACTGCCGGTGTTTAAATGTCCTTACCCAAATTCAAAGGGACTGTGGCTATTAGAGGGATTCCAAGGTGAGGACAGTATCGCGGGGGTGCTTTTGCAGGGGGTAGGCACACTCCGTGTCAGGGGAGGCCAGAAGACCCTGTGCATCCTGGAGAGGAGGTAGCAGTGATAAGCTGGCCAGCAGGCCAGGTACCAGAGGTGGACAGGTGGACACATGGGAGAAGACCAGGGAAGGATGTTGTCATGTGGGGAAGTGCTGCAACTGGACAGAAATGGTGGCATCTGCAGAGTATACTCTGAACAAAACTCAGACAATCTCCAAATTGTATTTGATTCTCGGTGTCACCTGCCTTCCTTAGCCTGGGTCTCAGTACCTTCGCCACAGCATACTTCCTTTTGTCACATCTTCAAAATAGTTATTAGTTTTGTGCGTGCAGCAGGCCCTTGATCTTGCTATAGTGATGTACCATACACTATTTTTCTGAAGTCTCTTACTAATTCAGATATCCCACATACCTATTTCTCTGAATTCCCTCTATAGTTCATCATAATGTTATGCAACATTATCTTCCTTTTTCATACTCATTTATTTTGATATGCATATTTCTGGCTCTGTTCTAGTGTACTTTTTTTTAAAGATTTTATTTATTCATGAGAGACACACAGAAAGCGAGAGAGAGAGGCAGAGACACAGGCAGAGGGAGAAGCAGGCTCCATGCAGGGAGCCTGATGTGGGACTCGATCCCATGTCTCCAGGATCTACCCTGGGCTGCAGGTGGTGCTAAACCACTGAGCCACCGGGGCTGCACTGTTCTAGTGTACTTTTGAATGGTTTAGGTAAAAGCATACATCTGTGTCTTATCCGTGTCTTCAATGGGAATGCACCTCGCATTTCACTTTTAAGTATATGTGGAGTAGCTATTAGGAAATTTGCTAAAAGTTTTTGTCTTGTACTCATGGTGAATTTTTTTTCAAGGGCTTTTATCATACCCATTGGCATGATGTAATGTTTCCCTTTAATTTGTCAGCCTGGGGAATTACAATTCAAAGTATTTTCTACTTTAAATCATATTTTCACTTCTTAGCCACAGCCTGCTTGTTCACTCAATTCACTGTTATACTGAATATGGTATTACTTTATTAGCATATTTGCTACTCTAAGAGTGCACTTGGCTCAAGTGTTTTCAGTGTGGAAATGGGGTGCTCATCTGGTTTGAGAGGTATAGAGAGCTAGCCTAGAAAAATGAGTTAAATAACTCCCCATATTTTTGTATGCTTCGGGAGACTTGAGTTAAGATGGGGATAAGTTTTTCTTGATCACTTGTGGAATTGGCCACCCAAACTGCCTGTCCAGGAACAAGATAGTTTGGGTGTTGGCTATGGTTTCAGTTTGTATTGTTTAATTAAATTTTCTATTTCTCTTTGGACTGATTTGGTCCTTTATCTTTTTAAAAATATTGTCCATTTCACCCAGGATTTCACCCATGTAATTACATGATATTTATAATAAAACCTTTATTACAGAAAATCTAAAACACATACAATAGTAGAGAATATTATAACAAAACAAGTATACCTGATAGCCAGCAGTAATCCTCTTTAGTACATGGCCAGTCTGGTTCCAATATACCCTCACATTCCCCACATCTCTGCCAATGGAAGAAGGGATCCTCAGACACTCAGATCAGATGGATCTTCAGAGGAGGATCATCTGAGACACTATGCTTTTTCATATCAACTCATCAGTATTTCTATATGCATTTCCAAAAGACAAAGAATCTTGGTAAAACATAGATGCAACGCAATTATCATTTCTACAAATCTAAAGAAATGATTAGCATCAAATATCCAGGTACTTTTCACATTTAAGTTATCTGGAAATTTTTTTTATGTTTCTTTGAATCAGAAATATGGCCTATATTCTGTGATTTTTTTTGGTTATATCCATTAAGTCTTTTTTAATCAATAGATTTCCCCCCACATCCCCCTTTTCTCCCCTTGCGGTTAGTGTTCTTTTTTTTTTTTAATTTTTTTTTATTTATTTATGATAGTCACAGAGAGAGAGAGAGAGAGGCAGAGACATAGGCAGAGGGAGAAGCAAGCTCCATGCACCGGGAGCCCGACATGGGATTCGATCCCGGGTCTCCAGGATCACGCCCTGGGCCAAAGGCAGGCGCTAAACCACTGCGCCACCCAGGGATCCCGCGGTTAGTGCTCTTGAGGGAAAAAAAGCAGGTCAAATTTTGTGACATTTCCCATAATCTGAATTATGTTGAACAAAACAATTTGGTGTCCTTGAACATGTACTTTGGCCTTCTTTTTCTTTAAATTGATAGTCCCAGGTAGACACTTGATCAAATTTGTTTTTCTGCTGTATTTTATTTCTTAAAAAAAAACAAGATTGCTACATAGATAATGCTACGTACTTCCAGTATGAGGAACACAGTATCTATTGTCCTCTGTGCTGAAGTTGGCAGTCATTGATGATCATCACTTTTATTTGTGTGTTGGGGGTTGAAGAATGGGAATTTTCTGGTTCTCTCATTCGTTCTTAGCATATTAGCTGAAAAACTTCTATATGTAGAAAAATTTCTGCATCCAACATTTGGTTATCCTGAGAGGATCATGTATTTATTCTGTCTTTACATCATTTAAATATCTTCTGCATCTATATTTTGTACAGTTTTAACTGACTATTTACATTTGATTTTTCTCTTTAGTACCTGGTAATATTTGCAAGAAAAACATGTCTGTTTTATGAGTATTTTCAAAGAATTGCCATTTGTTTGTTGGTCTTACTGCTTTCTAATTTGTTATTTCTACACTTACCTTCATTATTCCTAACCTTTTACTCCTTTGGGTTCAATTCAATGTTCATTCTCTAGCTTCTTGAATTTCTTGGGTACTTTAACTACTTCTTTTCTCTGATGCATCTATTTAAGACTATATATTTATTTTTTATTTCCATTTGGGCTCTACTACACATGTCATGCTATAAGCTTCATGCGCATTGTTTGAATTTTTAAAGATTCATTTATTTTCTTGGAGGAGGTGTATCAGAATACAGCATGCTAACCTTACTTTGTGGGTGGCAGGGAATTAAGTAGCAGAGTGCCAGGATCACAGCTGGCCCCCCATCCATCCTTCTTCTTAATAGTGGAGTTCGGAGCTATTTTCTCATGAACTGCCTGTTTGCTCACCTTCCTCACCGGGTGTTAGGAAGGGTTAAAAGTGTTTAGTAAGACATGTACTTATCAGTACTCAGAAGGGGGCCATTTAAACTCCCATATGAGAATGATACTTTGCTCATTTGGAGACCAAAATATTTCACAAGAACCATATTTGTTTTATGTGTGTGTTCCCTCTTGCCTCTCACAGGGTAAGCTCCATCCAGTGGCAGCTCTACATCATGGCCCCAAACCCAGGAAACCAGGAAGTCTTGATGAGGAACTGGAAACACCGGCTGCATTTCCCTATTGGATGGCATGAATCCTCTAACCGATGGTCATGTACATGATTACAGTTTCCATATGGATCTCACTTATAGGCTTATTATTATTATTATTATTATTATTATTATTTGTTTGGGTATCACCTTGACTAGCTTGATTTCTCTATCACGAGAATGGTGGAGTTGCTAACCTAACACAAATTCTTAGCTTTTGAATTAAGTAAAATAAAGTAACTTACTGCGTCTTGCCTCACATGCTCACTTCCCAATAACAGTGATAGGAAAGTGAAACCCAGAATTCGGGCTGTGCAGGCACTTGTTTCTTGGTCCTGGCATTGCATGAATATACCAGCAGGAGAGGGGCCACAATGTTCCCCCAATTAGAAATAGAGTTAAAAGTCTCTGTCTCTAGGGCAGCCCGGTTGGCTCAGCGGTTTAGCGCTGCCTTAAGCCCAGGGTAAACTCCTGGAGACCTGGGATTGAGTCCGACGTCGGGCTCTCTGCATGGAGCCTGCTTCTCCCTCTGCCTGTGTCTCTGCCTCTCTCTCTCTCTCTTTCTCTCTGTGTCTGTCATAAATAAATAAAATCTTAAAAAAGAAGTCTCTGTCTCTTGACTGTACCAGGGGATACTGTAGGCAAAGGCTTAATTTTCTACTTCTGGAGCCCATTGGAATATTGTAACCTCCCCCTCCAAACCTAATTTGATTTCCTATTGTGCCATTTCTTACTAAATTGGTCATTTTTTCCTAAACGATAGAGATGTCCTTCCAGCACTTCGAGGACATTGGCTCAGCTTGCTAAGTCCACAAGGACTCCTCTCTTGCCATCATTTTATTCTTTCACAGTATTTTACTGACTTTTTAATGTAACACATAGACTAAAATGGCTCTGTCTACTGTTGGGTGTATTAAGATTAGGCACCTCTCCTAAAGTAGTTTAGAGACATGTACTTGTTACTAATCCTGTGTTTATGGGTGTGTAGATATGTTGTTCGTATTAGAGGCCAGATAAAATTGGTCCAACAAAGTTGTGTGTTTTGATTTAGATGATGTTATTTAGCAAACATTTTCTGATTTCCTACTGAGTTCCCAAGGCCCATACTGGGCCCAGGAATACAGAGTGTGATATTTGACCCTTGCTCCAACTAGTTCACAATTCTGGTGGCAGGGTTGCTACAAATCTTTTTTTCCAAAGTCCTACTGAGATTGATTCTAACCATTTCTGCTTGATTTTTTTTACATATTTTATTTATTTATTTATTCATGAGAGACACAGAGAGAGATGCAGACACACTGGCAGAGGGATAAGCAGGCTCCCTGCAGGAAGCCCGATATGGGACTCGATCCCAGGACCCCGGGATCATGACCTGAGCCAAAGGCAGACGCTCAACCACTGAGCCATTTAGGTGTCCCTCTCCTTTATTTTTGACGTTCCAGTGGTTCTAAAGATATCCTTCTTTGAAAAATGTAAAACTATGAAATCAGTTAGTGAATAGCTATGGTACTAGTCAGGTTATGCAATTTCATTGAGGATAAGTTTGGGTAGTTTCTGATATTTGAGGAATTCTATAGTTTCATTTAAGTTCTTGACCGTCTGTACATAGATTTGTTCTTTGTATTTTTCTTTTTATTCTCTAATGTCTAATGTGGGGCTCGTGGGCTTGCAGTGAAACCCACTTTAATTTCTGATATTTATAATGTACATCTTCTCAACTTTTTACTTTGTCTGTCTGGCTAGAGTTTTAAAATTTATGGGAAGCGTCAAATCAGTGTTACAAGGGGAAATTATAGCATTTAATACTTAGATTAAGAGAGATCTCAAATCATGACTCCTGCCTTGCTTCACTCACCCTCTGATAGGGTGGTATAGGCGCATAACGTAATTTCTCTCTGCTTCCAGAAGTGCTAGAGCACATGGACAACAAAAATTTCTTTTTATTGGAGTTCAATTGGCCAACATATACCATAACACCCAGTGTTCATCCCATCAAGTTCCACCCTCAGTGACCGTCACCCAGTCACCCGATCCCCCTGCCAAACTCCCTTTCCACCACCCCTTGTTCATTTCCCGGTTAGGTGTCTCTCATCTTCTGTCACCCTCACTGATATTTCCCACTCATTTTCTCTACTTTCCCCTTTATTCCCTTTCACTATTTTTTATATTCCCCAAATGAATGAGACCATATAATGTTTCTCCTTCTCCGATTGACTTATTTCACTCAGCATGATACCCTCCAGTTCCATCCACGTTGAAGCAAATGGTGGGTATTCATCGTTTCTAGTGGCTGAGTAATATTCCATTGTATACATAGACCACAGCTTCTTTATCCATTCATCTTTTGATGGACACCGAGGCTCCTTCCACAGTTTGGCTATTGTGGACATTGCTGCTGTAAACATTGGGGTGCAGGTGTCCCAGTGTTTCACTACATCTGTATCTTTGGGATAAATCCCCAGCAGTGCCATTGTTGGGTCGTAAGGCAGTTGTATTTCTAACTCTTTGAGGAACCTCCACATAGTTTTCCAGAGTGGATGTACTAGTTCACATTCCACCAACAGGGCAAGAGGGTTCGCTGTTTTCCACATGCTCTCCAAAATTTGTTGTTTCCTGTCTTGTTAATTTTCACCAATCTCACTGGTGTGGGGTGGTATCTCATTGTGGTTTCAATTTGTATTTCCCTGATGGAAATGGATGCGGAGTATTTTCTCTTGTGTTTGTTGGCAATGTGTATGTCTTCTTGGTGGAATTTCTGTTCATGTCTTTTGCTCTTTTGATGATTGGATTGTTTGTTTCCTTGCTGTTGAGTTTACTAAGTTCTTTTTCGATCTTTGATACTAGTCCTTTATCTGATATGTTATTTGGAAATATCTTCTCCCATTCTGTAGGTTGTCTTTTAGTTTTGTTGACCATTTCGTTTGCTGTGCAGAAGCTTTTTATCTTGATTAGGTCCCAATAATTCATTTCTGCTTTTGTATCCATTGCCTTCATAGATGTATCTTGCAAGAAGTTGCTGTGGCCAAGTTCAAAAGTGGTGTTGTCTCTGTTTTCCTCTAGGATTTTGATGAATTCTTGTCTCACATTTAGATCTTTCATCCGTTTTGAGTTTATCTTTGTGTATGGTGTAAGAGAATGGTCTTGTTTCATTCTTCTGCATGTGGCTGTCTAATTTTCCCAGCACCATTTATTGAAGAGACTGTCCTTTTTCCAGTGGAGAGTCTTTCCAGCTTTGTCCAATATTAGTTGACCCGAGAGTCGAGAGCCCATTTCCAGGTTCTCTGTTTTGTTCCATTGATCTATGTGTCTCTTTTTGAGCCAGAACCACACTGTCTTGATGATCACAGCTTTGTAGTACAACCTGAAGTCTGGCATTGTGATGCCCCCAGCTCTTTTCTTTTTTAATACCCTTGGCTATTCAGGGTCCTTTCTGATTCCACACAAATTTTAAGATGATTTGTTCCAACTCTAAAGAATGTCCATGGCATTTTGATAGGGATTGCATTAAATGTGTAAATTGCCCTGGGTAGCATTGACATTTTCACAATATGAATTCTTCCAATCCATGAGCATGGAATATTTTTCCTTCTCTTTGAGTCTTCCTCAATGTATTTGAGAAGTGTTCTGTAGTCTGTAGGGTATAGATCCTTTACATCTTTTGTTAGGTGTATTCCTAGGTATCTTATGCTTTTGGGTGCAATTGGAAATGGGATTGTCTCCTTAATTTCTCTTTCTTCAGTCTCATCATTAGCGTATAGAAATGCCACTGATTTCTGGGCATTGATTTTGTATCCTACCACACTGCCAAATTGCCATATGAGTTCTAGCAATCTTGGTGGGGAGAGTCTTTTGGGTTTTCTACGTACAGTATCATGTCACCTGAGAAGAGGGAGAGTTTGACTTCTTTTTTGCCCATTTGAATGCCACTTATTTCTTTTGTTGCCTGATTGCTGAGGCTAGGACTTCTAGTACTACGTTGAATAGCAGTGGTGAGAGTGGACATCCCTGTCATGTTCCTGATCTTAGGGGAAAGGGTCCCAGTGTTTCCCCCATTGAGAATGATATTTGCTGTGGTCTTTTCATAGATGGCTTTTATGTTGCTGAGGAATGTTCCCTCTATCCCTACACTCTGAAGAGTTTTGATCAAGAATGGATGCTGTATTTGTCAACTGCTTTCTCTGCATCTATTGAAAGGATCATATGGTTCTTGTTTTTTCTCTTATTGAAATGATCTATCACACTGATTGCTTTACAAGTGCCAAAACACCCTTGCATCCCAGGGATAAATCCCACTTGGTCACGGAGAATAAATCTTAATGTACGGTTGTATCCTACTGTTGAGAATATTTGCCTCAATGTTAATCAGGGAAATTGGTCTATAATTCTCCTTTTTGGTGGGGTCTTTGTCTGGTTTAGGAATAAATTTGATCCTGGCCTCATAAACGAGTTTGGAAGTACTCCATCTCTATCTTTCGGAACAGCTTTAGTAGAATAGGTATTCTCTCTTCTTTAAACGTTTGAATGAATTCCCCTGAGAAGCCATCTGGCCCTGGACTTTTGTGTCTTGGGAGGTTTTTGATGACTGCTTCAATTTCCTTGCTGGTTATCGGCCTATTCAGGTTTTATATTTCTTCCTGTTCCAGTTTTGGTAGTTTGTGGTTTCCAGAAATGCATCCATTTCATCTAGATTGCCTAATTTATTGGCGTCACAAAATACGTTTTTAAAATCATTTGTATTTCCTTGGTATTGGTGGTGATCTCTCATTTTTCATTCGTGATTTTATTAATTTTAGAAAGCTTTTGTTTTTAATAAGGGTGGCTTCTGGTTTACCTATCTTATTAATTCTTTCAAAGAACCCGCTCCTGGTTTGGTTGATCTGTTACACAGTTCTTCTGGTCTCTATTTCATTGAGTTCTGCTCGAATCTTCATTAATTGTCTTCTTCTGCTGGGTGAACGTTTCATTTGCCATTCCTTCTCCAGCTCCTTTAGTTGCAAGTTTAGCTTTGGTATTTAAGTCCTTTCCAGTTTTTGGATGGATGCTTGTATTGTGATGAATTTCCCCCTCAGGACTGCTTTTGCTGTATCCCAAAGATTTTGAATGGTTGTATCTTCATTCTCATGAGTTTCCATGAATCTATTTAATTCTTTTCTAATTTCCTGGTTGACCATTTCATCCTTTAGCAGGATTGTCCTTAACCTCCACGTGTTTGAAATCCTTCCAAAATTCTTCTTGTGGTTGAGTTCTAGTTTCAAAGCATTATGGTCTGAAAATATGCAGGGGACGATCCCAATCTTTTTGTATCTGTTAAAACCTGATTTGTGACCCAGTATGTGCTCTATTCTGGAGAAACTTCCATGTGCTCCTCAGAAGAAGAATGGGTATTCAGTTGCATTTAGATGTAAATTTCTGGAAATATCTGTGATATCCACCTAGTCCAGTGTATCATTTAAAGCTCTTATTTCTTTGGAGATGTTGTGCTTAGAAGATCTATCGATTTTAGAAAGCACTCTGCTCAGGTCTCCAAGTATAAGTGTATTATTATCTTGGTATGTTTTAACCTTGGTTCTTAATTGAATCTTGTCTCACAGATCTTTCATCCATTTTGAGTTTATCTTTGTGTATGGTGAAAGAGAGTGGTCTAGTTTCATTCTTCTGCATGTGGATGTCCAATTTTCCCAGCACCATTTATTGAAGAGACTGTCTTTCTTCCAGTGGATAGTCTTTCCTCCTTTATCGAATATTAGTTGACCATAAAGTTGAGGGTCCACTTCTGGATTCTCTATTTTGTTCCATTGATCTATGTGTCTGTTTTTGTGCCACTACCACACTGTCTTGATGACCACAGCTTTGTAATACAACATGAAATCTGGCATTGTGATGCCCCCAGCTATGGTTTTCTTTTTTAACGTTCCCCTGGCTACTCGGGGACTTTTCTGATTCCACACAAATCTTAAAATAATTTGTTCTAACTCTCTGAAGAAAGTCCATGGTATTTTATTTTATTTTTATTTTTATTTTTTTTAATTAATTTTTATTGGTGTTCAATTTACCAACATACAGAAAAACACCCAGTGCTCATCCCGTCAAGTGTCCACCTCAGTGCCCGTCACCCATTCCCCTCCAACACCCGCCCTCCTCCCCCCTTCCACCACCCCTAGTTCGTTTCCCCGAGTTAGGAGTCTTTATGTTCTGTCTCCCTTCCTGATATTTCCCAACATTTCTTTTCCCTTCCTTTATATTCCCTTTCACTATTATTTATATTCCCCAAATGAATGAGAACATACACTGCTTGTCCTTAGGGATTGCAATAAACGTGTAAATTGCTCTGGATAACATTGACATTTTCGCTATATTAATTCTGCCAATCCATGAGCATGAAATATTTTTCTGTCTCTTTGTATCTTCCTCAATTTCTTTCAGAAGTGTTCTACAGTTGTTAGGGTATAGATGCTTTACCTCTTTGGTTAGGTTTATTCCTAGGTATCTTATGCTTTTGGATGCAATTGTAAATGGGATTGACTCCTTAATTTCTCTTTCATCAGTCTCATTGTTAGTGAATAGAAATGCAACTGACTTCTGGGCATTGATTTTGTATCCTGCCACGCTACCAAATTGCTGTATGAGTTCTAGCAATCTTGGGGTGGAGGCTTTTGGGGTTTCTATGTAGAGTATCATGTCATCAGTGAGGAAGGAGAGTTTGACTTCTTCTTTGTCAATTTGAATGTCTTTAATGTCTTTTTGTTGTCTGATTGCTGAGGCTAGGACTTCCAATACTATGTTGAATACCAGTGGTGAGAGTGGACATCCCTGTCGTGTTCCTGACCTTAGGGGAAAGGCTCCCACTGCTTCCCCATTGAGAATGATATTTGCTGTGGGCTTTTCGTAGATGGCTTTTAAGATGCTGAGGAATGTTCTCTCTATCCGTACACTCTGAAGAGTTTTGATCAAGAATGGATGCTGTATTTTGTCAAATGCTTTCTCTGCATCTATTGAGAGGATCATATGGTCCCTGGTTTTACTCTTGCTTATATGATGAATCACACTGATTGTTTTACGGGTGTTGAACCAGCCTTATGTCCCAGGAATAAATCCTACTTGGTCACAGTGAATAATTTTCTTAATGTACCGTTGGATCCTATTGGCTAGTATCTTGTTGAGAATTTTTGCATCCATGTTCATCAGGGATATTGGTCTGTAATTCTCCTTTTTGGTGGGGTCTTTGTTTGGTTTTGGAATTAAGGTGATGCTGGCCTCATAGAACGAATTTGGAAGTACTCCATCTCTTTCTATCTTTCCAAACAGCTTTAGTAGAATAGGTATTGTTTCTTCTTTAAATGTTTGATAGAATTCCCCTGGGAACCCATCTGGCCCTGGACTTTTGTGTCTTGGGAGGTTTTTGAGGACTGCTTCAATTTCCTCCCTGGTTATTGGCCTGTTCAGGTTTTCTATTTCTTCCTGTTCCAGTTTTGGTAATTTGTGCCTTTCCAGAAATGCGTTGATTTTTTCTTGATTGCCTAATTTATTGGCGTATAGCTGTTCATAATATGTTTTTAAAATCGTTTGTATTTCCTTGGTGTTTGTAGTGATCTCTCCTTTCTCATTCATGATTTTATTAATTTGAGTCTTCTCTTTCTTCTTTTTAATAAAACTTGCTAATGGTTGATCTATCTTACTAATTCTTTCAAAGAACCAACTCCTGGTTTTGTTAATCTGTTTCACAGTTCTGGTCTCGATTTCGTTGAGTTCTGCTAGAATATCTATTAACTCTCTTCTTCTACTGGGTGTAGGATCTGTTTGCTGTTTTTTCTCTAGCTCCTTTAGGTGTAAGGTTAGCTTCTGTGTTTAAGCTCTTTCCATTTTTTCGATGGATGCTTGTATTGCGATGTATTTCCCCCTAAGGAATGCTTTTGCTGTATCCCAAAGATTTTGAATGGTTGTATCTTCATTCTCATTAGTTTCCATGAATGTTTTTAATTCTTCCTTAATTTCCTGGTTGACCCTTTCATCTTTTAGCAGGATGGTCCTTAACCTCCACGTGTTTGAAGTCCTTCCAAACTCCTTGTTTTGATTTAGTTCTAATTTCAAGGGAGGGATTTTAATTTTGATTCCATACATTGAAGGGAACTTCCACCAAATCACTAGGTGACAACTAAGGAAAGCTGGTTCATTGCAAAGATCAAAAATATTGACAAACATTTGGTAAGACAGAGAGAAAAAGGAAGACTCAACTACTGAAATAAAAAATAGAGTCGGGGTAGTATTAGAGATCTTTTCTTTAAAGAAGATTTTATTTATTTATTTATTTATTTATTTATTTATTTATTTATTTATTTATTTATTTTTGAGAAAGGCAGAGACATAGGCAGAGGGAGAAGACAGCTCCCTGCGGGGAGCCTGATGTGGGACAGAAACCCAGGACCCCTGGATCACGCCCTGAACCAAAGGCAGATGCTGAAGCCCTGTGCCACCCAGGAACCTCAGTATTATAGTTCTTAAGGAAACAAAAAGGATTGTAAGAGAGTACTCTGAACAATTATACTCCAGGAAATTATATAACCTAAATGAACTGGATACATTTTAAAAAACATAAACAACCAAAAGTAACTCAAAAAGAGAAGCAAATTCAAACAGATCTAACAGGTAAGGAGAATGAATCTGCATTTAGAAATCTAGCCAATCTGTGGAAGGAGCCTTGGTGTCCATGGAAAGATGAATGGATAAATTAGATGTGGTTTATGTATACAATGGAATATTACTCAGCCATTAGAAACGACAAATACCCACCACTTGCTTCAATGTGGATAGAACTGAGGGTATTATGCTGAGTGATATAAGTCAATCGGAGAAGGACAAACATTTTATCGTCTCATTCATTTGGGGAATATAAATAATAGTGAACGGGAATAGAAGGGAAGGAGAAGAAATGGGGAGGAAATATCAGAAAGGGAGAGAGAACATGAAGATTCCTAACTCTGGGAAACGAACTAGGGCTGGTGGAAGGGGAGGACGGTGGGGGGTGGGGGTGAATGGGTGACGGGCACTGAGGGGGGCACTTGCCGGAATGAGCACTGGGTGTTACTCTGTATGTTGGCAAATTGAACACCAATAAAAAATAAATTTATTATTGAAAAAAAAAGAATTCTTTGCCTAACCCATATTCAAACAAAACAAAACAAAACAAAACAAAACAAAAAACAAAAATCTCACAAGAATGAACATCACAAGACCAGGTGACTTCACTCATGAATTCCACGAATACTTGAAAGAAGAACTATACAAATTCTCAATTTCTTCCCACACTATGGAAGAGGAGGGAATACTTCCTATCTCGTTCTGTGAGGTCAGTAGTACTGCGGAAGTAAAGCCTGACAAAGATATTTAAAAAGAAAAAAGTAAACTAAATTTCTTTCATGAAAAAAAAAAACATTCAAGAAACTAGAATGTAAAGTGTGTTATCGAGGGAAAAAGGACTCATGGCTACTGCAGCCTGGTGGAGTTTGAAACTCTATGGCACTCTCGATATGTGTGTATTGTGGGGGGCTTGAACATATGCTTGGATTCTGGAAACAATGGAAGCATCCTCTATTTCAAGAAAACAAGCAATGGCTATTTTTGTGTTCCTTTTCAGCTTTGGTTGTCAGTTTCACTCTCAAACTACCAGACACATCCCACACACAGCCAGCCAGCCACAGACATGTGAAAACTCTTCTTACCATCTCCTGCTGGGTTCAGGAAGAACTTTATGGAATGAATGCTCTCTTCTCTTACCCAGAGAGGCACTCGCTTTGGAATGCTTCATTCTTCCCTTTCTGCCTGTCTCTTCCCAGGCCAGTTTCATTAGTGTTATTGAACCTAAAATTAGTCTCAAGTATACGTAGGTATGCTAGATGGTTGTGAATAATAGTTACTGAAAAGTGTTGGCGTAAAGCTTCATGATGCCATGTTAGGCAATAATATTTTAGATATGACACAGTCTCGAGCTACTTGAGCTACCATAACAAAACACTATAGACTGGGTGGCTTACAAAACAGTAATTTGTTTCTCAAGTTTCTGGAGACTGGAAGTCCAAGACCAAGGTCTGGCAGGATTGAAATTCCAGTCAGAATCCCTCTCTTGTCTTGCAGATGGGCACTTTCGTTCTGCATCCTTCTATGTCCTTTTGTCTGTGCTCACAAACAGAAATATAGTATAAGCACACTAATCCCATCATGGGGATCCCACCACCATAAACTCGTCTAATTCTATCTCCCAAAGGCCTATGTCCAAATACCATCACATGGGGGGCTTTAACCTGAATTTGGGGGTAGGGACACAGATCAGTCCATAGCAGATACCAACACCCAAATGACAAAAATATAGATAAATTAAATTTCATTAAAGTTAAAGATGCTTGTGCTTCAAAGGACATAATTTAAAATATACCACCCACAGATTGGGAGAAAATACTTGTTCTCATTGATAAATGTGTACTATACAGAATATATAAGAACTGTTATGTGGATCCCTGGGGGGTTCAGCAGTTTCGAGTCTTGCTTTCGGCCCCAGGTGTGATCATGGTGCCCTGTGATCAAGTCCCATATGGGACTCCCTGCATGGAGCCTGCTTCTCCCTCTGCCTATGTCTCTGCCTCTCTCTCTATCTGTGTGTGTCTCTCATCAATAAATAAATAAAATCTTTTTTAAAAAAGAACTGTTAAAACTCAACAAAGAAAAGAAAAATCAACCAATTCTAAGAGGAGCAAAATATTTGAAAAGGTGTTTCTGCAAATAAGGTGTATAAATAACCAATAAGCACATGAAGAGATACTCAACAGGATCCTTAGGGAAATGCAAATCAAAACCACAATGAGCAAGGACTTCAAACTTGCTGGCTAAAATTAGAAGACACAAAGTAACAACTATTGGTGATGATATGAAGAAATTGAAATCTTCATATATTGCTAGTGGGAACGTAAAATGGTGCAGTCAGTGTGCAAAGCAGTCAGCAGTTCCTGCAAAAGTTAAACATAGAGTATAACCGTATTACCCATTGATACCATTCCTAAGTATATATCCAAGAGAAATGAAAATATATGCCCACACAAAAACCCTATCGACAAATGTTCATTGCACCTTCCATACACATGATAACCCGAATCAGAAAACAATTCCAACATCCATCAACTGAGGAATACAAAAAAGTAGGGCCTATCTACTTACTGTAATATTATTTGCCAGTACGAATAGATGAAATGCTGATATAGGGTATAAAATGGGTGAACCTTGAATACTGCATGCTTAGGCAGAAAAACTAGACACAAAAGACCACATATTTTATTATTGTATTCGTATGAAATATCCAGGCAATGCATGTCACTAGACACAAATAGTAGAGTAATGCTTGCCTAGGGCTAGGGGAAAGGGTAATGGGAAGTCACTCTGAAAGTTGAGAGCCTTTTCCAGTGATGAAAATGCTCTGTAGTTAGATAGTGGTGATGGTCCACAACCTAGTGAATATAGTAAAAAGCACTGAATTGTACACTTTATTTTTATCTTTTAAAAAGGGTTTCTTTATTTATTTGAGATGGAGAGAATAAGAGAGAGAGGACACAGGCAGGGTAGAGGGGCAGAGGAAGAGGGAGAGGCAGACACCCCCTCATCTCCCACTGAACGGGGAGCCCGATGCAGGGCTCGATCCCAGGACACCCGGATCATGACCTGAGCCGAAAGCAGACACTTAACCAACTGAGCCACCGAGGTGCTCCTGAATTGTATACTTTCAAATGGTAAATTAGATGGCATGTGAATGAAATCTCAATAAAGTATAACAAAGTGAAAACAGGAGAGGAGAGGGAAAGATCACAGATGGAGAGGCTCTGGGTGGTGCAGCCTGCTGAGACTGCTGGCAGCTAAGACAGCAGGGACTCGGAGAAAACCCTGACATTACAGGCCCTATACTTAGAACAGGGAAAGGCAGCTCACCACTGGAAGATTTTGAAACTTGTAGCAACAACAAACCTTGGACCCAGCTAAATTACGGAGTAGATGTGCTACTCCCCACACACTAACAGCCCAGAGAAGAAGAGGCATGCCAATTCCCAGTCATAAATGCTATTCACCTCAGTCTCTGCTGTACTCCTACAGATGATGTCTGGCTGCAAATCAATAAAAAATACTACAAAAATACAAAATACAAAAATACAAAAAAATACAAAAAACCAACACTCCAAAATCAAGAACAGTCAACCCACTGCCAATAGAAAAAAACAATAAATAGAACTGTACTCCAAGGTGATCTATATTCTAGCTATATTAGGTAGAAATTTTTGTTTTATTCTTTTATGATTTTATTTATTTATTCACAGGACACAGAGACAGGCAGAGACACAGGCAGAGGGAGAACCTGGCTCCCTGCAGGGAGCCTCATGTGGGCCTTCATCCCAGGACCTTGCGGACCACAACCTGAGCGACGTCAGACACCCAATCACTGAGCCTCCCAGTTGCCCCAGGAAGAAACTTTAAGTCACCTATGATTAACATGCTAAATAATCTAGAAGAACAGATGAATAATGTGCATGAAGCGATTGGTAATTTTAATACAGATGTAAGCAATAAGACAACCAAATGGAAACCCTAGCATTGAAAAATAATATCTGCTAAAAGGATTAAAAACTGACAGAACATGTTAGAGGAAAGACAGAATCAACTTGACATAAGTAAATTAGAAATGCGGGCGAGGCAAGATGGCGGAAGAGTCGGGTCCCCAAGTCACCTGTCCCCACCAACTTACCTAAATAAATTGCAAATCATCCTGAAAACCTAGGAATTCAGCCTGAGATTTAAAGAGAGAACATCTGGAATGCTAGGCTGAGAAGAGTTAGCGCTTCTATCAAGATAAGAAGACTGAAAAAAATAAAGAAATAAATGAGCATCCAAGAGGGAGGGGCTCCCGCAATGGGCCAGGCTGAGGCCGGGCATCGAGAGCCCCAAGACAGGAACACCCAGTCCCTGAGAAGCAGGAGCTTTACCAATCTTCCCGGAGGGAAAGGCGCTCACCAGGAACTCGGGCAGGATCCCAGGAGGGGCGGGGATGCCCTCAGGCTCCCAGGGTCACTAATAGAGGAACTGCCCCAGGGGAGAGCACGCCACACACCTTGGGCCGAGCTCCCTATAGGGCAGGACCGTGTGCCAGGTGGGGCCCCGGGAGCAGCTAGGGAGGCACAGGTCCCAGAGCCCAGGGCGCCGGGGACACAGCCCAAGATACAGTGTTCCCGCCAGGCCAGGGACAGGCGCAGGCTTGGAGGACACAGGGCAGCGAGGACGCTCCTGCCAATGGGCAGCCCTGAGCTGTGCAGGTCCACGCCACCCGCCTCCGCGGTAATCAGACCCCTACAGACTGGGAGACTGCCGTAGTTACTGCTGGAGCTGACTCGAGAGATGGAGAGCTGGCTGCCGCCACTCTCTGTTACTCCTGGTGTCACCTTGAGCCTGGGACTGACCTGGGCCACCAGGGAGCAGGGGCCTCAAAGGATAAACAGCTACCACTGAGTCGTGCACCTGGCAGTGGGGTGGGCACCTACCCCTGGTTCACACACCTAAGAATCAGCACCACAGGCCCCTCCCCCAGAAGACCAGCTGGAAGAACAGGGGAAGAGCAACTCCTTGACCAAGCAGCGCTGGAAAGTACCAGGAGAAGTCCACAGATGTACAGTATATAGGACCAAAGGATACCCCTCCTTTGTTTGTTTGTTTTTGTTTGTTTCCCCCACACCAGCTTTTTTTCTCTCTCTTTTTCTCCTTTTTCCACTACAACTTGATTTCAGCCACTCTGCACTGAGCAAAATGACTAATGAAAAATTCACCACAAAAGAAAGTATCACAAATAGTAGTCTCTCCCACAGTGTTACAAATTTTACATTACAATTCAATATCAGAAAGCCAATTCAGAAGCACAATGATAAAGCTACTGGTGGCTCTAGAAAACAGCATACAGGATTCAAGAGGCTTCATGACTGCAGAATTTAGATCAAATCAGGCCAAAATTAAAAATCAATTAAATAAGATGCAATCCAAACTGGAGGACATAACGACGAGGGTAATGAGGTAGAAGGACGAGTGATGACATAGAACACAAGTTGATGGCAAGGAAGGAAGCAAAGGAAAAAAGAGGAAAACAATTTAAAGATCATTAGAATAGGTTAAGGGAAATAAAAGACAACCTGAGAAAGACAAATCTACATTTATTTGGAGTTCCAGAGGGTGGCAAGAGGGACAGAGGACCTGAAAGTGTATTTGAACAAATCATAGGTGAGAACTTCCCTAAATTGGGAAGGGAAACAGACATTCTGATCCAGGAGATGTAGAGGTTCCCTCCCTAAAATCAATAAAAACAGTATAACACCTCGACATCTAATTCCGAAACGTGCAAATTCCAAAGGTAAAGAGAAGATCTTTAAAGCAGCAAGAGACAAGAGATCCCTAACAGTTATATGGAGAGGTATTAGGTTAACAGCAGGCCTCTCCACAGAGACCTGGCAGGCCAGAAAGGGCTGGCAGGATATATTCAGAGTCCTAAATGAGAAGAACCTACAGCCAAGAATACTTTATCCAGCAAGGCTCTCATTCAGCATATAAGGAGAGATAAAGAGCTTCCAAGATAGGCAGAAACTGGAAGAATATGTGACCACCAAACCAGCTCTGCAAGAAATATTAAGGGGGACTGTCTAAGGGAAACAATCCACAAAAAACAGGGACTGAATAGGTATCATGATGACACTAAATTCATATCTTTCAATAGGAACTCTGAATGTGAATGGGCTTAATGACCCCATCAAAAGGCGCAGGGTTTCAGACTGGATAAAAAAGCAAGACCCATCTATTTGCTGTCTACATGAGACTCATTTTAGACGTAAGGACACCTATAGCCTGAAAATAAAAGGTTGGAGAACCATTTACCATTCAAATGGTCCTCAAAAGAAAGACAGTCTCTTCAATAAATGGTGCTGGGAAAATTGGACATCCACATGCAAGAGAATGAAACTAGACCACTCTCTTGCACCATACACAAAGATAAACTCAAAATGGATGAAAGATCTAAATGTGAGACAAGATTCCATCAAAATCCTAGAGAAGAACACAGGCAACACCCTTTTTGAACTCGGCCACAGGAACTTCTTGCAAGATACATCCATGAAGGCCAAAGAAACAAAAGCAAAAATGAACTATTGGGACATCATCAAGATAAGAAGCTTTTGCACAGCAAAGGATACAGTCAACAAAACTAAAAGACAACCTACAGAATGGGAGAAGATATTTGCAAATGACCTATCAGATAAAGAGCTAGTTTCCAAGATCTATAAAGAACTTCTTAAACTCAACACCAAAGAAACAAACAATCCAATCATGAAATGGACAAAAGCATGAACAGAAATGTCACAGAGGAAGACATAGACATGGCCAACACGAAAATGAGAAAATGCTCCGCATCACTGGCTATCAGGGAAATACAAATCAAAACCACAATGAGATACCACCTCACACCAGTGAGAGCGGGGAAAATTAACAAGGCAGGAAACCACAAATTTTGGAGAGGATACGAAGAAAAGGGAACCCTCTTACACTGTTGGTGGGATTGTGAAATGGTGCAGGCACTCTGGATAACAGTGTGGAGGTTCCTCAAAGAGTTAAAAATAAACCTGCCCTACGACCCAGCAATTGCACTGTTGGGGATTTACCCCAAAGATACAGATGCAATGAAACGCCGAGACACCTGGCCCCGATGTTTCTAGCAGCAATGTCCACAATAGCCAAACTGTGGAAGGAGCTTCGGTGTCCATCAAAAGATGAATTGATAAAGAAGATGTGGGGAACCCTGGGTGGCGCAGCGGTTTGGCGCCTGCCTTTGGCCCAGGGCACGATCCTGGAGAGCCGGGATTGAATCCCGCGTCGGGCTCCTGGTGCATGGAGCCTGCTTCTCCCTCTGCCTATGTCTCTGCGTCTCTCTCTCTCTCTCTCTCTGACTATCATAAATAAATAAAAATTAAAAAAAAATAAAAAGCTAATCTTACTTAAAAAAAAAAGATAAAGAAGATGTGGTTTATGTATACAATGGAATATTACTCAGCCATTAGAAATGACAAATCCCCACTATTTGCTTCAATGTGGATGGAACTGGAGGGTATTATGCTGAGTGAAATAAGTCGATCAGAGAAGGACAAACATTATATGTTCTCATTCATTTGGGGAATATAAATAATAGTGAAAGGGAATAGAAGGGAAGGAAGAAAAAATGGGTAGGAAATATCAGAAAGGGAGACCGAACATGGAAGACTCCTAACTCTGGGAAATGACCTAGGGGTGGTGGAAGGGGAGGAGGGTGGGGGTGAATGGGTGACGGGCACTGAGGGGGGCACTTGATGGGATGAGCACTGGGTGTTATTCTGTATGTTGGAAAATTGAACACCAATAAAAAATAAATTTATTATTAAAGAAAAAAAAACGAAAAAAAAAAAAACAAATGGTGCTCGAAGAGAAAGCAATGGTAGCCATCCTTATATCAGATAAACTAAAGTTTATCCTGAAGACTGTAGTAAGAGATGAAGAGGGACACTATATCATACTTAAAGGATCTATCCGACAAGAGGACTTAACAATCATGAATATTTATGCCCCGAATGTGGGAGCTGATAAGTATATCAATCAATTAATAACCAAAGATAAGACTTATATAGATAATAATACACTTATTCTTGGAGACTTGAACACAGACTTTCTACAATAGATAGATACTCTAAGCACAACCTCTCCAAAGAACTAAGAGCTTTAAATGATACACTGGACCAGATGGATTTCACAGATATTTCCAAAACTTTACATCCAAACACAACTGAATACACATTGCTCTCAAGTGCACATGGAAGTTTCTCCAGAACAGAGCACATACTGGGGCACAAATCAGGTCTTAACCGATACCAAAATATTGGGATTGTCCTCTGCATATTTTCAGACCATAATGCTTTGAAACTGGAACTCAACCACAAGAGGAAGTTTGGAGGGATTTCAAACTTGTGGAGGTTAAGGACCATCCTGCTAAAAGATGTAAGGATCAATTAGGAAATTAGAGAAGAATTAAAAAGAATCATGGAAACAAATGAGAATGTAGATACATCCATTCAAAATCTTTGGGATACTCAAATGGCAGTCCTGAGGGGGAAATACTTCACAATACAAGCATCCATCCAAAAACTGGAAAGGACTCAAATACTAAAGCTAACCTTGCACCTAAAGGAGCTGGAGAAGAAACAGGAAACAGATCCTACACCCAGCAGAAGAAAAGAATTAATAAAGATTCGAGCAGACCTCAATGAAATAGAGACCAGAAGAATTAGAACAGATCAACAAAACCAGGAGTTGGTTCCTCGAAAGAATTAATACGATAGATAAACCATTAGCCAGCCTTTTTAAGAAGAAGAGAGAAAAGACTCAAATTAATAAAATCATGAATGAGAAAGGTGAGATCAGCACCAATACCAAATAAATACAAATGATTTTAAAAACTTATTATGAGCAGCTATACGCCAATAAATTGGGCAATCTAGAAGAAATTGATGCATTTCTGGAAAACCACAAGCTACCAAAACTGGAAAGGAAAAAATAGAAAACATGAACAGGCCAATAACCAGGGAGGAAATGGAAGCAGTCATCAAAAACCTCCCAAGACACAAAAGTACAGGTCCAGATGGCTTCTCTGGGAAATTCTATCAAACATTTAAAGAGGAAACCATACCGATTCTACTAAAGCTGTTCCGAAGGATAGAAAGATATGGAGTACTTCCAAACTCGTTCTATGAGGTCAGTATCACCTTAATTCCTAAGCAGACAAAGACCCCACCAAAAAGGAGAATTATAGACCAAAATTCCTGATGAACATGGATGCAAAAATTCTCAACAAGATACTAGCCAATAGGATCCAAAGGTACATTAAGAAGATTATTCACCATGACCAAGTGGGATGTATCCCAGGGATGCAAGGCTCGTTCAACACTCATAACGCAATCAATGTGATTGATCATATCAGCAAGAGAAAATAAGAACCATATAATCCTCTCAATAGATGCAGAGAAAGCAGTTGACAAATACAGCATCCATTCCTCATCAAAACTCTCCAGAGTGTAGGGATAGAGGGAACATTCCTCAGCATCTAAAAATCCATCTATGAAATGCACACAGCAAATATCATTTTCAATGGGGAAGCACTGGGACCCTTTCCTCTAAGATCAGGAACACGACAGGGATGCCAACTCTCACCACTGCTATTCAAAATAGTAGAAGTCCTAGCCTCAGCAATGAGGCAACAAAAAGAAATAAGGGGTACTCATACTGGCAAAGAAGTCTAACTCTCCTTCTTCGCAGATGACATGATAGTGTATGTAGAAAACCTTAAAGACTCCACCCCAAGATTGCTAGAACTCATACAGCAATTCGGCAGTGTGGCAGGATACAAAATCAATGCCCAGAAGTCAGTGGCATTTCTGCACACTAACAATGAGACTGAAGAAAGAGAAATTAAGGAGTCAATCCCATTTACAATTGCACTCAAAAGCATAAGATACCTAGGAATAAACCTAATCAAAGAGGTAAAAGATCTATACCCTAAAAGCTATAGAACACTTCTAAAAGAAATTGAGGAGGCTACAAAGAGATGGAAAAATATTTCATACTCATGGATTGGAAGAAATAATATTGTGAAAATGTCAATGTTCCCCAGCGTAATTTTCACATTTAATGCAATTCCTATCAAAAAATAATGGAATTTCTTCAGAGAGTTAGAACAACTCATCTTAAGATTTGTGTGGACTCAAAAAAGACCCTGAATAGCAAGGGGAATATTAAAAAAGAAAACCGTAGCTGGGGGCATCACAATGCCATATTTCAGTTTGTACTAGAAAGCTGTGGTCATCAAGGCACTGTGGTACTGACACAAGAACAGACACATAGATCAGTGGAACAGAATAGAGAATCCAGAAGTGGACCCTCAACTTTATGGTCAACTAATATTCGATAAAGGAGGAAAGACTATCCACTGGAAGAAAGACAGTCTCTTCAATAAATGGTGCTGGGAAAATTGGACATCCACTTGCAGAAGAAAGAAACTGGACCATTCTCTTACACCATACACAAAGATAAACTCAAAATGAATGAAATTTCTAAATATGAGACAAGATACCATCAAAATCCTAGAGGAGAACACAGGCAACACACTTTTTGAAACCAAGCAAAAAAAAAAAAATAAGCCTACAAGTGAGATCCAGATGGAAACTGTAATTTTGTACATCACCGTAGGTAAGAGGATTCATGCCATTCCATAGGGAACTGCAGCTGGTGTTTTCAGTTCCTTATCAAGACTTCCTTCCTTGTGGGTTTGAGGCCATGATGTAGAGCTGCCACTGGATGGAGCTTACCCTGAGAGAGTCGAGAGGGAACACACACATAAACAAAATGTGGTTCTTGTGAAATATTTTGGTCTCCAAATGAGCAAAGTATCGTTCTCATATGGGAGTTTAAATGGCGCCATTCTGAGTACTGATAAGTACATGTCTTCCTAAGCACTTTTAACCCTTCCTAACACCCAGTGAGGAAGGTGAGCAAACAGGCAGTACATGAGAAAATAGCTCCAAGCTCCACTACTAAGAAGATGGAAGGATGGGGGGCCAGCTGTGATCGTGGCACTCTGCTGCTTCATTCCCTGCCACCCACAAAATAAGGATCGCGTGCTGTATTCTGATATTCAGGCTCCATCAAAAGAGAGACCCAAACCCCCTTATCTCTTCTAAATACACCATGATCCTGTTCATTTTTGTCCACATTAGAAGACTTCTGTTACACTGCAGGAAGTAGAGGTTGAATTATTCTTGTTGGGTTCTAATCTGTGTGACAAGTTCGCTATGGAGAGCCCTGATGCCTGGGCTGATAATTTAGGAAATTAGGCAAGTGCTGACCCTCCTTTCCTTACTTTTTCAACTGAGCTTGAGAGGAGAAACCCGAGACACGTTACCACAGCTGGGCGATAAAGGTCAACATCATTGGTGACATATCATGTTGATAGCATGTGCCCTTGATGTGATGTGATGAGAATGGCATTTTATCTCTCTGGGCTTCCTCCCCAAAACCCATAGTCCCAGTCTAATACTTTGGGCTGACATCTCTTTTTTTATGAATAGATGATAATTTTGATTAGATACTTTTCTATATAAAATTAGATATGATTTTTCTCATTCAATCTGTTAATGTAATGTAAGGCAATCCTTGTCCTCCTCACCTCCAAATTCACCCCTCATTCCTCCCCATTCTGCTCTACATTGTACAAGGGCTTACCCCTATAGGATATAATTCCTAAGTTCACCAACATTTACCTGCCATTCTCATTTAGCTAACTGAAACACCATTAAGACATTAGAACCCAGAAGGATAGAAGCAGTCATAGATTTTCTCCTCCTTCCTCTACATCACCTGGCATTTCCTTCAATGGCTACATATTTTTCATGTCTCCAGCTACATCAGATTGACCCATCATGGCTATAGATTCTGCTGAATCCTGAACCCAGGTTCTAGTAACACTCTTTCCACTCTTTGTTCTTCAGGTCTAGAGGTGGGAGTGATTTCTTTGTAACGCTAAATATTGGGTTTCCCAATTCTCCTCTGCTTGGCTTCTCTATCACTTGAATGATCAATTCCTTGCATTAAATTTCCTCCATGTTAAATATTTGTAGTGGTTTTGATTTTCCTGAACCATCCTGACTATTACATGTGGCCAATTATATTGATTGATCTACTAGTGTTAAACTTCTTTGCATCCCTGGGTTAAACTCAACTCTGTCACCAGCAGTTAATTATGTTTAAGTTTCTTCTATAATTAGTAACAAAAATAAAATGAAATACTGCTGAACCCCGAAACTTCCTCCAAATACCATTCTAACTCTTACCATCTTTGCAGACTTCTCAAAATATTTTTACATTTCCCAGTTTTGAGGAATACATTGAAAATCCTCCAGTAGCATAAGTAATAGAATGACCTAGTCGACTTGTTAAAAATTTGAACAATACAGGGGCGCCTGGGTGGCTAAGTCAGTTGAGCATCTTATTCTTGATTTCGACTCAGGTCATGATCTCGTGGTCGTGAGATTGAGCCCCATGTCAGGCCCTGAGATCAGTGGGGAGTGTGCTTAAGATTTTCTCTCTCCGAACTGGAGCATATTATGCTGAGTGAAGTAAGTCAATCAGAGAAAGACAAACCTTATGGTTTCATTCATTCGAGGAATATAAAAAATAGTGAAAGGGATGAAAGGGGAAAGGAGAGAAAGTGAGTGGGAAATATCAGAGAAGGTGACAAACCATGAGAGACTCCTAACTCTGGGAAATGAACAAAGGGTAGTAGAAGGGGAGGTGCATTGGGGGATGGGGTGACTGGGTTTCGGGCACTTAGGGAGGCACTTGACGGATGAGCACTGAGTGTTATACTATGTGTTGGCAAGTGGAACTCCAATAAAAAAATATAGAAAGAAAAAGATTTTCTCTCTCCTTCTGCACCCCCTCCAAAAAAAAATAAATCTTTTAAAAAATTCAAATACACAAGACGCTTATAGCATGACATGTGTGGTATAGCCCAAATGGATATCAAAAATAAATATATAGTCTTAAATAGATGCATCAGAGAAAAGAAGTAGTTAAAGTACCCAAGAAGTTCAAGAAGCTACAGCATGAACATAATATTGAACCCAAAGGAGTAAAAGGTTGGAAATAATGAAGATAAATTTAGAAATAGCAAAATAGAAAGCAGTAAGACCAACGAAAAAAAGCAATTCTTTGAAAATACTCATAAAACAGACATTTTTTTTTTTTTTTGCAAATATGACCAGGTACTAAGGAGAACTATGACAAGTAAACAGTGTCGGTGAAAACTGTACAAAATATAGTTGAAGAAGATATTTAAATGATGTAAAGACACAAAATAAATACATGATCCTCTCCGCATAACCAAATGTTGGACATGGAAATATTTCTACATATGGAGGTTTTTCAGCTAATATGCTAAGAACGAATGAGAAAACAGAAAATTCCCATTCTGCTACCCCCAACACACAAAAGTGATGATCATCAGTGTCTGCCAACTGCAGCACAGAGGACAATAGATATTATGTTCTTCATACTGGAAGGACGTAGCATTATCTATGTGGCAATCTTGTTTTTTTAAAGAAAGAAAATACAGCAGAATAACACACATGCAAACTTAATTTGATCAAGTGCCTACCTGGGACTCTCAGTTTAAAGAACTAGGAGGCTAAGTACATGTTCAAGGACACCAAAATGTTTTGTTTAACATAATTCAGATTATGGGAAATGTCACAAAATTTAACCTGCCTTTTTTCCCTCAAGAACAATAACTGCAAGGGGAGAAAAGGGGGTTGTTTGGGGAAAATCTATTGATTAAAACGGACTTAAGGGATATAACCAAAAATCACCGAATATAGGCCATATTTGTGATTCAAAGAAACATAAAAAAAATTCCAGATAAGTTAAATGTGAAAAGTAACTGGATATTTGATACTAGTAACTTCTTTAGATTTGTAGAAATGATAATTGTATTGCATCTATGTTTTACCAAAGCTTCTTTGTCTTTTGGAAATGCATGTAGAAATACTGATGAGATGAGATGAAAAAGCATAGTGTCTCAGATGATCCTCATCTGAGTATTCATCTTATCTGAGTGTCTGAGGATCCCCTCTTCCAGTGGCAGAGATGTGGGGAAGGTGAGGGTATATTGGAACCAGACTGGCCATGTACTAAAGATGATTACTGCTGGCTTTCAGGTATACTGGGTTTGTTATACTATTCTCTACTATTGTGTGTGTTTTAGAATTTCTGTAATAAAGGTTTCATTATAAATATCATGCAATCACATTAGAAATCCTGGGTGAAATGGACAATATTTTTAAAAAGATAAGGGACCAAATCAGTCCATAGAGAAATAGAAAATGAGTTATTTAACTCATTTTCCTGGGCAAGCTCTCTATACCTCTCAAACCAGATGAGCACCCCATTTCCACACTGAAAACACTTGAGCCAAGTTCACTCTTACAGTAGCAAATATCCTAAGTAAATTAATACCATTTTCAGCATAGTAGTGAATTGAGTGAACAAGCAGGCTTGGCTAAGAAGTGAAAATATGATTTAAAGTAGAAAATACTTTGAATTATGATTCTCCATGCTGAAAAATTAAAAGGAAACATTATATCATGCCAATGGGCATGATAAAAGCCCTTGAAAAAAATTCACCATGAGTACAAGATAAAAACTTTTAACAAATTTCCTAATAGCTACTCCACACACACTTAAATGTGAAATGCAAGGTGCATTTCTCACTGATGACACGGATAAAACACAGATGTATGCTTTTAGCTGTACCATTTAAAAGTACACTAGAACAGAGCCAGAACTATGCATATCAAAATAAATGACTATCAAAAAGGAAGATAATGGCGCATGACAATATGATCATCTATATAGAGAATTCAGAGAAATAGGTACATGGGATATCTGAATTAGTAAGAGACTTCAGAAAAATTGTGTATGCTACATCACTATAGCAAGATCAAGAGCCTGCTACACACACAAAAGTAATAACTGTTTTTGAAGATTTCATAGAACATATCCCATTCACAACAGAAGAGGTCTAAGATCTTTATGGAGGTTACTATACAAATTTACTGATAGATTGAGGTGAAAAAAAAGCCCTAAATAAAAGGAGCACTAAACCCTATTCATTGATGGGGAAAAAAATGTTATAGAGATGTCTATTCTGCTTAGGGGTGGTGGAAACGGAGGAGGGCAGGGGTGGGGGTGAATGGCTGACGGGCACTGACGGGGGCACTTGACAGGATGAGCACTGGGTGCTATCCTGCATGTTGGTAAATTGAACACCAATAAAAAATAAATTTATTATAAAAAAAGAAAACAAATAAAGTGAAAAAATTTATTTATTTATTTATTTATTTATTTATTTATTTATTTATTTATTTTAATAAATTTATTTTTTAATGTGGACATTGCTCCTAGAAACATTGGGGGTGCAGGTGTCCCCATGTTTCACTGCATCTGTATCTTTGGGGTACATCCCCAGCAGTGCAATTGCTAGGTCGTAGGGCAGTTTTATTTTTAACTCTTTGAGGAACCTCCACACAGTTTTCCAGAGTGGCTGTACCAGATCACATTCCACCAACAGGGCACGAGGGTTCCCCTTTCTCCATATTCTCTCCACATTTGTTGCTTCCTGCCGTGTTAATTTTCCCCATTCTCACTGGTGTGAGGTGATATCTCATTGTGTTTTTTATTTGGATTTCCCTGAATGCAAGGGATGTGGAGCATTTTCTCATGTGTTTTTTGGCCATGTCTATATCTTCATTGGTCAAAGTTTTGTTCATGTCTTTTGTCCATTTCATGATTGGATTGTTGGCTTCCTTGTTGTTGAGTTTAATATGTTCTTTACAGATCTTGGATACTAGCCCTTTATCTGATAGGTAATTTGCAAATATCTTCTCGCATTCTGTAGGTTGTCTTTACATTTTGGGGACTGTTTCTTTAGCTGTGCTGAAGCTTTTTATCTTGATTAGGTCTCAATAATTCATTTTTGCTTTTGTTTCCCTTGCCTTCATAGATGTTTCTTGCAATAAGTTTCTGTAGCCAATACAAAAAGGGAGTTGCCTGTGTTCTCCTCTAGGATTTTGATGGATTCTTGTCTCACATTTAGATCTTTCATCCATTTTGAGTTTATCTTTGAGTATGGTGTAAGAGAATGGTCTCGTTTCATTCTTCTGCACGTGCCTGTCCAATTTTTCCAGCACCATTTGTTGAACAGACTGTCCTTTGTCCAGTGCAGAGTCTTTCCTGCTTTGCTTAATATGAGTTGACCATAGAGTTGAGGGCCCATTTCTGGGTTCGCTATTCTGTTCTATTGACCTTGTGTCAAGGCCTGATATCTGGCATTGCGATGCCCCCAGCTTTGGGTTTCCTTTTTAATACCTGTGTCTATTCAGGGTCTTTTCTGATTCCACACAAACCTTAAATGATTTGTTCCAACTCTGAAGAAAGTCCATGGTATTTTGTTAGGGATTGCATTAAATGTGTAAATTGCCCTGGGTAGCATTGACATTTTCACAATGTTAATTTTTCCAATCCATGAGCACAGAATATTTTTCCATCTCGTGGTGCCTTCTCAATCTATTTCAGAAGTGTTCTGTAATTTTTAGGGTATAGATCCTTTACTTCTTTGGTTAGGTTTATTCCTAGTTATCTTATGCTTTTGGGTGCAACTGTAAATGGGATTGACTCCTTATTTCTCTTTCTTCGTCTCATTTGTACTGTAGAGAAATGCCACTGATTTCTGGGCAATGACTTTGTATCCTGCACACTGCTGAATTGCTGTGTAAGTTCTAATAACCTTGTCTTTTGGGTTTTCTCTGTACAATATCATCTCATCTGCAAGGAGGAAGAGTTTGACTTCTTTGCCAATTTGAATGCCTTTTATTTCTTTTCCTTGCCTGATTGCTGAGACTAGGACTTCTAGTACTATGTTGAATGGCATTGGTGAGAGTGGACATCCCTGTCTTGTTCCTGATCTTAGGGGAAAGGATGCCAGTGTTTCCCCATTGAGAATATTTGCTGTCGGCTTTTTGTAGATGGCTTCTAAGATGCTGAGGGATGTTCCCTCTATCCCTACTCTCTGAAAAGTTTTGACCAGGAATGGATGCTATATTTTGTCAACTGCTTTCTCTGCATCTATTGAGAGGATCATATGGTTCTTGTTTTTTCTCTTGTAGATATGATCTATCACATTGACTACTTTATGACTGTTGAACCAGCCTTGCATCCCAGGGATAAATCCCGCTTGCTCATGGTGAATAACCTTCTTAAAGTACTGTTGGATCCTATTGGCTGGTATCTGTTGAAAATTTTTGCCTCTGTGTTCATCAGAGATATTGGTCTATAATTCTCCTTTTTGGTGGAGTCTTTGTCTGGTTTTGGAATTAAGGTGATAGTGGCCTCATAGAATGAGTTTGGAAGTACTCCAACCCTTTTTATCTTTCAGAACAGCTTTAGTAGGATAGGCATGGTTTCTTCTTTAAACGTTTGGTAAAATTCCCCTGGGAAGCCATCTGGCGGAGGACTTTTGTGTCTTGGGAGGCTTATGATGACTGCTTCAATTTCCTCCCTGGTCATTGGCCTGTTACAGTTTTCCATTTCCCCCGTTCCAGTTTTGGTAGTTTGTGGTTTTCCAGAAATGCGTCCATTTCTTCTCGATTGCCTAATTTTTTGGCATATAGAGCTCATAACATGTTTTTAATTCATTTGTATTTCCTTGGTATTGGTTGTGGTCTCTACTTTTTCATTCGTGATTTTACGAATTTGAGTCTTTTCTCTTTTGTTTTTTATAAGGCTGGCTAATGGTTTATCTATCTTATTAATTGTTTCAAAGAACCAACTGCTGGTTTTCTTGATCTGTTCCACTGTTCTTCTGGTCTCTGTTTCACTGAGTTCTGCTCGAATCATTATTAACTCTCTTTTCTGAGTGAAGGTTTCATTTCCTGTTCCTTCAACTCCTTTAGGTGCCAGGATAGCTTGTGTATTTGAGTTTTTTTCCAGTTTTTTTCAGGGATGCTTATTTTGTGCTGTATTTCCTTCTCGGAATTGCTTTTGCTGTATTCCAAAGATTTTGAAGGGTTGTATTCATTCTCATTAGTTTCCATAAAACTTTTTAATTGTTCTCTAATTTTCTGGTTGACCCTTTCTTCTTTTAGCCGGATGGTCTTTAACCTCCACGTGTTGAAATCCTTCCAAACTTCTTCTTGTGATTCAGTTCTAGTTTCAAAGCATTATGGTCTGAAAATATGCAGGGGATCATCCCAATCTTTTGGTATCAGTTCAGACCTGATTTGTGACCCCGCATGTGGTCTATTGTGGAGAAAGTTCCATGTGCAATTGAGAAGAATGTGTATTCAGTTGCATTTGGATGTAAAGTTCTCTAAATATCTGTGAAGTCCATCTGGTCCAGTGTATCATTTAAAGCTCTTGTTTCTTTGGAGATATTGTGCTGGGAAGACCTGGAATTTTCAGAAAGCACTGAGTTGAAGTCTCCAAGGATAATTGTTTAATATCTAATTATGTTTTAACTTTGGTTATTAATTGATTGATATACTTGGCAGCTCCCACATTAGGGGCATAAATATTCGGGATTGTTAGTTCCTCTTGATGGATAGACCCTTTACGTATGATATAGTGTCCCTCTTTATCTCTTACTACAGTCTTTGAGATAAACTTTATCCCATATGAGGATGGCTACCCCTGCTTTCTTCTGAGCACCATTTGAATGGTAAATGGTTCTCCAACCTTTCATTTTAAGGCGATAGGTGTCCTTAGGTCTAAAATGTGTCTCCTGTAGATAGCAAAGAGATAGATATTGCTTTTTTAACCAGTCTGAAACCTTGCACCTTTAATGGCAATCATTAAGCCCATTCACGTTCAGAGTCACTATGGAAATATATGAATTTAGTGTCATCATAATACGTATTCAGTCCTAGGGTTTGTGGATTGTTTCTTTGGGCATTCTCTTTCTTTTAAATAGTCCCCCTTAATATTTCTTGCAGAACTCGTTTGGTGTCACATATTCTTTCAGTTTCTCTCTATCTTGGAAGCTATTTATCTCTCCTTCTATTCCGAATGTGAGCCTTGCTGGATAAAGTATTCTTGGCTGCAGGTTCTTCTCATTTAGGACCCTGAATATATCCTGCCAGCCCTTTCTGGCCTGCCAGGTCTCTGTGGAGAGGTCTGCTGTTAACTTCATACTTCTCCTTATATATTTTAGGAATATCTTGTCTCTTGCTGCTTTAAGGACTTTTGCTTTATCTTTGGAATTTGCAAGTTTCACTACCAATATGGAGGTCTTGAACAGTTTTTATTGATTTTTAGGGGGGATCTCTCTATCTCCTGGATTTGAAGGCCTGTTTCCCTCCCCAAGTTAGGGAAGTTCTCAGCTATGATTTGTTCAAATACACTTTCTGGTCCTCTGTCCCTCTCAGTGCCCTCTGGAACCCCAATTAAACGTAGATTTTTCCTTCTGAGACTGTCTTTTATTTCTCTTAGCCTTTCGTCATGATCTTTTAATTGTTTTTCTCTTTTTTACTCAGCTTCCTTCGATACCATCACCTTGTCTTCTTTGTCACTCGCTCGTTCTTCTCCCTCATTTTAACCCTCGTCGTTACGACCTCCATTTTCGATTACATCTCATTTCATTGATTTTTAATTTTCAGTCTGATTAGATCTGAATTCTGCAGACATGAAGTCTCTTGAATCCTTCATACTTTTTCCAGAGCCACCAGGAGCTTTATCATTGTGCTTCTGAATGGACTTTCTGACATCAAATTTTAATCCAAATACTGTAACTCTGTGGGGGAGGGTACTGTTTCTGATTCTTTTGTGGTGAGTTCTTCTTTCTAGTCATTTTGCTCAGTGCAGAGTGGCCAAAATGAGTTGCGTTGGAAAAAGGAAGAAAAAAAAGAGAAAAAAATAAAAAACAGGGATCCCTGGGTGGTGCAGCGGTTCGGCGCCTGCCTTTGGCCCAGGGCGCGATCCTGGAGACCCGGGATCAAATCCCACATCGGGCTCCCGGTGCATGGAGCCTGCTTCTCCCTCTGCCTGTGTCTCTGCCTCTCTCTCTCTCTCTCTCTGTGACTATCATAAATAAATAATAATAAAAAGTTTAAAAAAAATAAAAATAAAAAATAAAAAACAAAGAAACAAAGCAAGCAAGCAAGCAAGCAAACAAACAAACAAACAAAAACAACAACAAGGCAGGGTATCCTGTGTTCTGTATACTGTACATCCCTTGACTTGCCCTGGAGCTTTCCAGTGCTGCTGGGTCAAGAATTTGCTCTTCCCCTGTTTCTACAGCTGGTATTCTGAGGAGGAGCCTGCTGCACTGATTCTCAGGTGTGTGTACCTGGGGGAGCTGCCGTGCCCCCTGCCAGGAGCATGGCTCAGTTGGAGCTGTTGACGCGATGAGGACTCTGTCCACTGACCGACCTGACACTCCCAGTCACAGGTGACACCAGGAGGAACAAACACAATGGCTGTGGCCAGCTCTCCAGCCCTGGTGTCAGTTCCCACAGTAACAACCACAGCTCCCAGTCTGCACTGGACTGGATGTTCCCGGGATTGGAGGTGCTGACCAGCACTGCTTGAGGGCACCAGCAGGTAGGACCATCCCCGCTATCCTGGCCCCTCCCGGCCTACGCCTGTCCTGGGGGGAGTGCAGGATCCTGGGTTGTGTCCCCCGTTGCCCTGGGCTCCGGGGCCTGCGCTGCTGGAATCCCACTCCCAGTGCCGCACAGCCCCCTCTGTGAGGAGCCACCTCCTGAGCTGCTCCTGATGCCCCGACAAGTGCACACTCCTGCCCTTTAACCCGCTCAGCCTGTGGGTTGTGGGGCGGTCTCCTCCTGGGGCGCACTTCCTCAGTTAGTGACCCCGGGAACCTGGCAGCTCCACTGCACCTCCTGGGATCCTCCACGTGTTCCCTGTGAGCGCCTTTCCATCAGGGAATATTGTTAAAGTTTCTGCTTCTCTGGAACTGGGCTTTCATGTCCCAGGGTCTTTCAACGTCTCCCTTAGCCCAGCTCCTCGGGAGGCCAGTCCCTCAATAGATTCTTTTTTATTTATTCATTTTTCTTCCATTTTCTGACCCTGTTAGAATTGCAAACTCGTCTCTCTGGAGCGTTGCCGCTGTTCTCTTTTTAAATGCCAGGCCAATGTCATAGGTTTTCAGTATGATTTGAAAGTTATCTATGTAAATTGGTGGGGACAGGTGACTTGGGGACCCTACTCTTCCACCATCTTGCCCCGTCCTTCTCAACAACTACAATTTGCAATTACAAATGTGTTTACTTCTGAGAGAGAATAGTTTATTTAATCAGACTCAGATATAAAGGACACAGCCAGGTACATGGCTGAGAGCAGGGGCTCTGGACCCAGGTGCCGGGGTTTGAATCCTGACTGCCACTTCCCAGCTTTGGGATCTTGAGGAAGCTCCTGACCTCACTGTGCTTCAGTTACCTTATCTATAAACCATGCATAACATTTGTACCTACCTAATGGGGCCATCAGGAGGACAAAGTCAAGTAATCCATGTAGAGCACATACAACAGTACTGGCACATTGTAAATGCCAAGTGACTACTCGTTAAAGTTGCAAATCCTGGCCTCACTGGACACTCACGTATGGCCTCAGGATAAAGTCAGTCAAGTCACAGAGAGTTTGTAAAGTGGGGGTAAAACTTGTACTTCATAGAGCTCTGGTGAACCTGAAGCCCCTGGCATCCTGCAGCACATGGTATTGTAGGTACTGTCATCTTTGAGGCTGGCCCTGAAGTCCTCCCTTAGATACCCCAATGCTCCAGAGGGCACTCTTACATCTGTCAAATATCGCCCTTTGCCACCATCCAGTGGCCAGTTCTAATAAAATCCCTTCACGTCTGGAGCAGCTTCTGCCATCATTACACGGCACTGTTCATCAGTGTAGGGGTCACAGGCATTTTCTCACTGGAGCCCTAAATCAGCCCGGGCATTTTGATTGTCCATGATCATACCGACTTACTGCAGGATATGTATATTGTTGTCATCACGATGAAAATAGCAACCTCTTACTAGAACTTTTCGATTTATACAAAGGGTCATCATTTTCATTTACACAAAGGGTTCAGCTATATAGCTGAACAAATCAATGTGGTGACAAGACGGAGGCAAAAGCCACTGTGAGTGTATGTGCTGCCTATTATTACAAGAGGCTGGGGCATGGCAGTGTGGAGAGGTCTGATCAGAATCCAAAGAACCAGGACATAAAAGGACAGAAGGCCGGGGTGGCAGGAGATGACCTCATTTGCTAAAGCAAGAAACAAGGCACAATAGGCTTAGATTCTGGCTTTATATTGAGCCCATGTATATGTAAAAGCATGCACATACTTTGAAAAATACTTAGAAAGATCCTAAGAAATTTAAACACAAAGTTATCATTTGACCTAACGATTCCATTCCTACATAGATACGCAAGAGACCTGAAACACACGTCCACACAAAATTGTGTGCCTGAATATTCACAGCAGTGTTTCATAATACCCTGAATGTGGAAACAACCTAAGTGTACATCAACAGATGGGTAAACAAAATGTCATACTATGTCATACAATGACCTACTACTCATGCATTCAAAAGGAATGAACTCAGCCATTAGAAATGACAAATACCCACCACTTGCTTCAACATGGATGGAACTGTAGGGTATTATGCTGAGTGAAATAAGTCAATCGGAAAAAGACAAACATTATATGGTCTCATTCATTTGGGAAACATAAACAGTAGTGAAATGGAATAGAGTGGAAGGGAGAAGAAATGGGTAGGAAATATCAGAAAGGGAGACAGAACATGAAAGACTCAACACTGGGAAACGAACTAGGGGTGGTAGAAGGGGAGGAGAGCGGGGAGGGGGTGTGACGGGGTGGCGGGCACTGAGGGGGGCACTTGACGGGATGAGCACAGGGTGGTATTCTGTATGTTGGCAAATTGAACACCAATAAATATGAATTTATTATTAAAAAAGGAATGAACTAAACACTTAAGATAAAAAAAGGAGGTACTGATACTTGCTTCCACATGGAACAAACTTTCAAATATTGTGCTAAGTTGAAGTCCCCAAAACAGGCCAATACACAGACGTAGAAAGCAGATCAATTACTGCCAGAGTTTGTGGGTAAAAGGGAATGATTCCTAACGGCTATGGAAGTCATTTAAGTCATTCCTTAAAACGAATGACTCTTTTTGGGGGAATGAAAATATTCTGGACTGAGACAGTGGTGATGCTTTTACAATCCTGTGAATATACTAAAATCACTAAATTACATATTTTAACGGGGTGGATTTAGTTATGTGAATTATACCTAAATAAAAATATTATTAATAAAAAATGAAGTTTGTTCTCCTATTGGGGTCTAAGAATGAGATGCCGTCTCCTACTCAAAAACTTGAATTTCTGTCATTTGGGAGTGTGTGGATTGGGTGACTTTAAGGCAGGAACAGCAATGCTGTTATAGCCGCATTTCTTTTTTAATTTGTTTTAAAGATTATATTTATTTATTCATGAGAGATACAGAGAGAGGCAGTGACATAGGCAGAGGGAGAAGCAGACTCCCTGCAGAGTGGTGAGCCCCATGCGGGACTCGATTCCTGGACCCCGGGATCACGACCTGAGACAAAGACAGACACTCAACCATTGAGCCACCCAGGTACCCTACTCACATTTCAACACTGCTAAGCCACAGTCTCTAAGGCTGTGGGGGGAATCCAGTCATTGACTATAAGATTCCCCCTTCAAGAAACAACTTGGTGTCCTGCCTTAAATATTGTGATTAGCTGATAGTCTCTATTAGCTTCTAACGGATATGTCTTTACAATATAGCCAAAGTCACAATCTTCTAAGGATGGCCACTGGTCAATGACTAAGCAATGAGTTTTATCCAGGACCACACACTTCTCAAAGCGAGACCAGCTAGTGACTAAGAAATCCAGGGGTTCACGTTTGGCAAACCTATAGTCAGATCATTCAAGAAAAGAGAAGTGTCAAATTATTCAAATCAAGAATGAAAGAGTAGAAAATATATAAATAAAAAGGATTAGATGGAAATACTATGCATAACTGTATGCTGAGAAAGGAGATGGCATGTATAAATATAGAGTTTCCTAGCAGACACAGAGAACCAACACTGACTCAAGAAGCAAGTCGGAATAGACCTATATAACAAGTAAAAAATTGAATTACTGATCAGACACCTTGGTTTTTTTCTTTTTTCTTTCTTTTTTTTTTAAAATCAAATCCTTTTCTACAAAAAGAACACTCGGCACCACATGGCTTCACTAGGAAAGTATGCTTTTTAAACTTTTAATATTACTCTTAGGTATGTTGTGATGATTAACAGGTAAAGTAGTTGGAATGGTACTTGGCACACAGTGACTGCTTGGTTTGTATCAACTATAATTATAAAAAGTCTGTTGACTATATAGCTGAACAAATTAATGGGGTGACAAGACGGAGGCAAAAGCCACTGTGAGTGTCTGTGCGGCCTATTATTACAAGAGGCTGGGGCATGGCAGTGTGGAGAAGTCTGATCAGAATCCAAAGAACCAGGACATAAAAGGACAGAAGGCTGGGGTGGTAGGCTGAAGGATAGGTAAAGAGTAGTTAGCCCTGGGAAAGGGCCTAGGAACCAGGAGTCAGGGAGGACAAGAAAGCAGCCTTTGGGAGAAGCAAGTTTAGTAACAGGAGTTGAAAAAAGCGTCCTCCCTGAAAACCCAAGAGGTTGGGAATATCCCTAGACCAATCTAAGAGATGAGCAAACTATGGAGCCATGAGTTTAGGTAATTGTTGGTCTGTAACCTTTTCGGGAGATTCCTGGGTATAATCTGAAACTGGGTCCCACATATGGAGGGCAGGAAGAGATCAAAGAAAGATGCAGGCCACTCCAGATCGGGAGGTGGCAGGTTTAATAAACAAGGGAAATTATATATGAGGCTTATCTAGGGTAGCTGCAAGATGAATCGATCTCTACATCTGCCCTCCAGAATCCTAAGAGTTTATCCAGAAGCCGTAACTGGGTTCAGTCACGACTACCATCCAGATGGTCACAACACCATGCGGTATCTCGGGGCTATATCCTTTGGCAGCTTATAGGAGCAGGGAAGGTAAGCAGAATGCACAGTCCAAAGACAGTGGAGGAGGTGAGGAACCTCCCATCGCTGGGGTCCAGCTCAGGAGTGAACTGGAAGTCATGTCCTCGGTGACGTCTTCCAATAGTAATTGGACCAAGACCCCATGAGAATTGGTGGAGACAGTCATAATGAAATAAAATACACTTGACACAGGGTGATGAATATTCAAACCTCATCACATCTTAATTCCTTTCCAATAGTTTCCAATTATCTATTCTCTTCAGGTAGTTCACATATATTATATACAAATGGTGGAAATATTAAACGCAACGGACGGAGGAGCAGTGATGCAGCAGAAGCTGTGAACAAAGCAGAAGATGGAGGAGAAAGAAAACACGTACGGGCCAGAGGGAAAAATATGTGATTTGGCAGAAAGGTGCGCGGAAATAGAAGAAGGTTCAAGACATGAAATTAAAAAAAAATTTTGTCATGGAGATCCCTCAAGAGGTTGGCAGAGCTTTGAACCAGGGCACCGAGGCAGTATTACTGCCAACAGGTTAGGGCAGCCCCTTCTCTGAGACAGGCAGGAAGGATGAAATGTGGCTTGGGATGGGGGAAGGAAGCTTGGAGCTAAGAGCCCATGATCGACTGACTGAAGTTCCAAAGTTCCCTAAGAGGAAACATTCATAAATAATACATTTATTTTTTAAAGATTCTATTTATTTAAATGAGAGACAGAGACAGAGACACACAGAGAGAGACAGAGAGAGAGAGACAGAGAGACAGAGAGAGAAGCAGGCCCCATGCAAGGAGGCCGATATGGTACTCAATCCCGGGACTCTGGGTTCATGCCTGGGCCGAAGGCACGCTCTAAACTGCTGAGCCACCCAAGGATCCCCAAATCAAACATTAAAGATTAAACGACGATGCTATAAGAAATTGCATTACTGGGGCGCCTGGGTGACTCAGTCAATTGAGCGTATGAGTATTGATTTTGGCTCAAGTCATGATTCGGGGGTTGTGGGATCAAGCCCTGTGTCAGGCTGCAGTGCTGGGTGTGGTGCCTGCTTGGGATTCTCTCTCTCCCTTTCCCTCTGCCCCTACCCCCACTCATGTTTTCACATTCTCACTCTCTCTCAAATAAATAAATAAATCTTAAAAGGAAAAAGAAAGAGATTGTATTACTAAATCCTAGAGAAGCAACGAAGAGCAGCAATGTTTTACCAGCCCCACCTCTGCAAAAAGTCATTGTAGGGGCAGTGTGACAGTATTTCCAAATTGGACACGGCCACCACAACCCTGTCTTGCAGAGACAGTGCAGCAGAATCATGGAGAACTTCATCATTGCTTGGGGGCAATTGTTAAGATGGAGACACTCTGAACTGCCCCGTAAGATCCACTTTCCTCCTCTTCCATAATCTCAAGCCTTCCCTTTCAGCTTCCTGTAAGTTAAATGTCGCCATGGGACTTAGCTCTGGCCAAGGAGACACTGGTGTCATGAAAGTGTCTCGGGAAAACGTGCGGCAGCCTTCCTGGAAGAGCCTGTGGCCTGTGCCCTTTAACCTGCTTCTTAAGTTGCTCCTCACTCCTCTTGGCTGGGACGCTTACAGGATGGCTGGAGCTAGAACAGCAGCTTGGACCACGAGGGAACCTTAGGAACCCTGCCGATGTATGGTGGAGGAAAGAAGCCGGGCAGTCCGGGTGGCTCAGGCGTTTAGGGCCACCTTCAGGCCAGGCTGTGATCCTGGAGAGCTGTGATCAAATCCCACATCGGACTCCTTGCATGGAGCCTGCTTCTCCCTCTGCCTGTGTCTCCCCCTCTCCCTCTCCCTCCGCCTGTCCCTCTCCCTCTCCCTCTCCCTCCTCTCCCTCTCCCTCTCCCTCTCCCTCTCCCTCTGTCTCTCTCTCTCTCTCTCTCTCTCTCTCTCTCTGTGTGTGTGTGTGTGTGTATTTGTCTCTCATGGAGAGATGAAATCTTAAAAAGAAAACAAAGCAAGAAGCCAGAAGGACTCAGGATTCCAAAGGACTCGGTGGATGAACAGAACCAGCAAACCATCCCTGAGCTATATACCTCTGGCTTCCACTTGAGAGAAAAATGACCTCTCCTGGTCTGTGAGCCACTGTCTGTGTCCCCAACTAACCATGGCTACACCCCATCACAATGGATGCAGAAAACAACTATCCCAGGCCCCTAAGGGTTCCCAGGGGCCTGACGGGCTAACAGACTTTCTATTTCCAGCCCAGACAGAGGAACACTGACCACATTTCTAAAGCCTCGCAGAGACTTGAGGGAGTGAAGGGAATGGAGTCAACAGTAAGGCTGGGTCAAATGGAGTGCAAAGGGGGGCCTGTCCCAGGGAGACCAGGGTGTCTGCTCACCTTGCCAGAGACCCTGTTATACCTGCCAGACCACGGGGGTGCTCACCCTCTGACCTCTGCTCTTCTTCCCTGCCCTCTCTTTCTCTCCTGCTGCACTGACAACACTCTAAAGTCCTGGGGCGCCTGGGGCCTCAGCGGTGGAGTGTGTGCCTTCTGCTCAGGGCGTGACCCCAGGGTACTGGGGTTGAGTCCTGCATCAGGCCCTCCGCGAGGAGCCTGTTTCTCCTTCTGCCTGTGTCTCCGCCTGTCTTTCAGGAATGAATAATATCTTAGGAAACCAAACCAACCCCTAGACTCCTGAGGAGGAGAGATCAGCCTTCCTACTTTTCTGTGCCCGGTGCCTGACTCTGAGCCTTACCTCCCCCAGCGGCTCACAAGTTACTGAGGTAGGGTAAGATGATGCTGACAGAGACCAGGAGGATTCCAACCACGTAGTTGACAGTCTCCTTTCAAAATACTCCTCCTTATGTTTAACCTACACCCCCTTCTGCTTCAGAAGTTTGCTTGTGTGTGCAACAGCTGCAGCTCACCTGGGATTCCGATCCGAGACAGGGCAGCAGAATTGGTAGCCACGCGGCTTCTCCACGCACGTAATGCCTACCACGCGGCTCAGAGCAAGATCAGAGAGCGCGGGTCTCCCGAAGGCTGCCGCAACACACCTGCCCATTGCTCTGGAATGTGGTGTCAGGAGCGCTGCCGCCACCCCAACACACGGGATCCCTGTCAGCCACAGTTCATGCCATCTTCCTGGAAGGCGCACCGATGGACAGTGGTTGGGGCCAGTCTCGGATCACCACGTTGCAGCAAGGAGCGCCGTGGCGGGCCAGCCGAGGTTCTGCCCCGACCCGCCTGCTTTGGGGACTCAGACCCCCCGTGGACTACTGAAAAGCATGAGTTCGTCCTTGAGGCGGGGTTGGAAGGAAGAGAAGGCACATAGTCCATCTCAGAGCCCAAGGCTGGGACACGGGCTCGTGCTGTGTTCGGGTGCCACTCTGTAAACTGCAGGAGGGGTGGGCGGGGGAAGGCAGCTATGGACTGTAGAGCTGGGCAGGGCTCTGTCTCTCTGAGCACACTTCCACCAGTCTTCTATTCAGGATGCCACAAACGTTGTGCAGACCCCGTCGGCGGGCGAGCACGGAAGTCCTCAACACAGGAGAACGAAGCCAGGTGGCCCCTAGGGAGACCAAACCTACAGGTCAAAGCGCAGGAGATACAAAGAGGCTACCACTTTATGAGCTTTTCCCACGGGTCCGGCCCCTGGATAGAAATGCCCATGTCAAGGTGCAGGATGGGAGGAAGGGGAAATCAAGGTGGCAATGCCAGCAGCCTGGTAACGCTGGCATCCGGGAGCCCAGGTCTGTCCAGTGGCACCCACTGAGTTTGAATGACACCAGGGGCCTCGTACACTGCTAGGCTAGACAGTACAGTATTAGCTTTGGTCCCCCCTCCTCTTCCCTACCCGCCTCAGTCCCTGTGTCTCCACCTCACTCAGTCATCAGGGTCCACCAATTCTACCTCAGAAACATCTCTAGCTCTCTTCCTCCCTTGGGCACTGTCTGCATTCAGGCCTTGATCATTTCTTGCCTTCTAACTGGTCTCCTCTCTCAGGCTCTTGCAATCCCTGCTCCACACTACTGCTGGGGAACTTTCTAGAAGCCCTGACAGGACCACTGAGATAGGCTCTTGCAATCCCTCCTCCACACTCCTGCTTGGGTACTTTCTAGAAGCAGTAACAGGACCACTGAGATAGGCTTTGGACTTTTCGTAGATAAGGGAAGACGTCTCCAGTGCTTCTGAACCATGCTTCTGTGTGGGGACTCTGCTGCTCTCCCGAGTACTCCAAGGGTCCAGACAACAGTGACCTTGCAGGTTGCCACCCTAAGAGGGAGTCGGAAGCCAAGAAGTATGCAATGAAGCGAAGTGGGACACGCGGAAATGCGGGCCTCTTTCCTCCTCTGTCCTCTATGCAAATGCTCAGTGCTTTCCGACTCTTAAAAATAGTCTTTAAACTTCATATAGCACCTTTTATCATAGGATCTCACAAAGGAGCTCAAAACCATCTATTCACAGACTCTTAAGCCGCATCCCTCTCTGAGCACTGCACATGCAAAGGCGCAGGAAGGGACGAGACTGGATTCCTGAGCTTCCTTGGGAGGTTTTCATGCTGTTTCTGAATTCCTTCCGGGCTCCCTGAAATTCCAGGTAGAACCCCATTGAATAAGAAGAAAAGTAACAGCATCTCGTATGTGGGAGAGAAAGGGGTTTGGTGTGACAAAGAAAGGCAGAATGTAGAAGAACCAAATGGTTATCCATGGCTATTACCTCCTCTGGGAGAGTGGGCAGGGGCTAGAATGATCCCTCCATTCACTTCTGGGCTGCATGGGTTTTTATTATGTTTTTCTTCTTTTTTTGCAAGAAGGTATAGCTATTTAGGGCTTGGGTAATATCAGAAAGCAATCTTTTAATAACGTCAAGTATCATGAATACTGATGAAAAGAGTAGTGAATTATTTCGACGGGTAGTATACTAGTTCCAAACAGTATGGCTTCACGTTTATGAGGAATCTAAAGAACAAAACCAATGAATAAACCAAGAAAAAACCAAGATGGACTCATAAAAACAGAGGACAAACTGGTGGCCACCAGAGGGGTGGGATGTGCCTGTCGCCTGCTAAAGGCCTTGCGGCCATGTAGTCAGAAGCTTCTAGCACCTCCGTAAAAGTTCCTGTGGGTACCCTTTCTGGGTCTTCCGCACCTCCTGTGTACATGCAAGTCTCCCCTCGTTGCTTCTGCTTCCCTCTACTGTCAGACCGGAGATGAAAGTAGGTTCGCTACATGCAAATACAAGTGTATTAGTATGGGTCACAACAAGGAATGGTCTCCACACAGGAGATTGGGAAAGAGGGAGGAAGTGTTCTTTGCTTCTTCAGAATGTGGGGCTTTTCTTGGCAGGGGGGATTGAAAAGGGGTACGGTAGGAGCCAAACTTTAGGACCCAAGTCCTGGCCCCAAAAGGGAAAGCCAGGAAGGGAACCCGAAAGAAAGTTTGGTGCGAGGCTGCCACACAGCAAGAGGTGTCACCGAGCTGTTTCCAGATTCTTTTCCTGGCACAGATTCTTTTCTGGAAGATGCTTTGTCTAGTTTTCTCAACGCAAAAATAAGTTTGTCAACAATATAGCCCCAAAAGAACATGGAGAAGAGCAACACATTATATTGACACAAACCAGGCCACCTAGCAATCACACAGTCAGTCATGCAGGAAGTCCTACAAAACCCAGACAAATACGGTCACGAGAGGGGGCTGCAGCAGGGGAGACCAGGACCCAGGGGCAGACATGCACCCTGCAACGCGTTCCGTGTCATGTGTCCCGTTTGAACACAGTGAGTAGGTTTGTGGTGATCGGGCCGCACGTTGAGGACAACCTCCTTTTATCCTTTCGCTACCACGACCCTAATCACTGCTGCAGCAGGACAGGACTCTGGCTCTGGGCGCCACAAAGGGGCCGTGCCTTATGGTCTCTCTGGAAGCCAGGAAAAGCCCAGAATTGCTAAGGTTAAGACAATCAGCCTTTGCTTCCTACCCCCATCCCCGGGGCAGCTCGACCTGGGTCCAGGGTTACTATCCATAACCTATCCTCACCAACTCATGTTTAAAACACACGTGCATGCCCCCGCATGCGCACACACACAGGCACACACACACACACACACACACACACACACACACGCCCTGTTGTGCGATGTTGGCCCAGCCCAACCCAGCAAAGCATGGGTCTGGTATGTAAAGTGAGGCCGGTGCCCAGGGCCTAGAAGTCTGGATCAGGAATCCCGGGTTACACGTCTGGACTACCCTCGACTCATCCTGGCTTCCCCCGGCACCTGTCCGCCGGTGGGGCCTCTCCTAACCCTGCCTCCTGTTCCAGCTCTTCCTGTTCAGACCAATTTCCCATCCTCCAGTGGGGGAAGGTCACGTCATGGCGCAACTGACTTAAGACCTGGCATCTCCCGTGGAACACTGCAGGTCGAGGGGTTCAAGTGAACACTACGGCAGAAAAGCCAGCTCTAATCGGCAAAAACGAGGTCATTGAGTAGGCTACACACTCCACATACTCGTTCTCCCTGCTGAGAAAGCACAAAGCATTCCTGCCCTGCAGACCTGGAGCTGCTGCCAACTTATCCCTGGGGTTACCTGTGTCCCTGAGAGCCCGGCGCAGGATCGAGGGCCTTTGATCAACATACACAAGACACAGAAGCAGAATATCTCTATTACGCCAAAAGAGTTAGAAAGCACGAGATCCGTCATTTGCGCACGGCTAGTGAAGCTGGCATCCTGGGGAACATGGGGCCCAAGTTGGGGTTGTGCAAGGGAGCAAAGACAGAAAATCCTCTAGGCCAGGATGGCGTGGCAGTGAGCTTAGGACAGGAGCTCTGTGGATCTTCCCCCCTCAAGCCCCGTGGCGGCCGTCACAACCCACTGCTAGGGACAGCCCTGCGGCCCATCCCACAAGTGGGTTATGACACAAAATGGGGAAGGAGCCTGCGCTGCCCCCGAGAGGCTCCCTCCCCACAGAGGACAGAGGTCCGTGTGTTGGACCCTGGCTCACGGGTGCCAACGCGTCCCGGTGGACGCCCCAGAGACTCAGACCCCAGACAGGCAGATGCAACAAGCAAGAGGGTTTATTGAACGTTTGCGCAAACGGGCTCTCCGCCTCAGAGGTGGCAGAGCCCCGATTAGCAATTACAGGTATCTTTTAAAGGCAAAAAAACCGCGGGAGTAGCATAGCATTCGGGTTATGACATGATTGATTTCTTTGAAGGTCAACACGACCATGTTCAGGGACTTTCCCAGTCAGGGTGAGGGGGGGATAGTTTTCTTATCTCGGAAAAACAGAATGTTTTTGTTGCTTGAATTCATGGGAGGCGCCTGGATGAGCTGCCTCAGGGTTAGGCCTGGTCCCACTCACGGGGGCGGGGGTGTGGGGTTTCTTCATTCCCTCCTCTTTGTTTGGACTGATTTTAACCTTAAAATCTTAGGGAACTTTTATTTATTTATTTATTTTTCAGTTTGAAGGGCCCAATATTGTTGAGTTAGTACCAGAGCTTGGGTAATGGACAACCTTTCTCGGATGAACTGGAGCAGCCAGTTGAGGATGCAGGGGCCGAAAGTTAGCAGCAGGAGCAGGATAACTAGAGGGCCCATAATGGTAGAGATTAGGGTGGTCATCCAGGGAGACCGGTTAAACCAGCCTTTAAACCAACCCTGCTGGGCCTCTCGGTCCCTTTGTCTTTTATTTAGCCTATCTCTGAGTTTGGCCATGGAGTCCCTGATGACTCCAGAGTGGTCTGCATAGAAACAGCATTCTTTTTCCAGGGCCGCACACAGTCCTCCCTCTTTCAGGAATAGTAAATTCAAGCCTCTCCTGTTTTGAAGTACTACTTCTGAAAGTGAGGTGAGGGATTGCTCTAACTTAGAAACGGACTGCTCTAGTGTCCGAAGATCCTCATCTACAGCGGCTTGGAGTTCTAAATAACGTTGTGAGCCCTGGATCAGGGCGGCTGCACCAGTACCCACCCCAGTTGCGACCCCTAGTCCCAGCATAACGGCTAGGGTTAGGGAGACAGGCTCGCGCTGAAAACGGGTGGGATGTCTGTCATATTGATTTTTTAGAGTTTCAGCAGGGTGATAGAACACCCTGGGCATAATCTGCACCATAATACAGAAGTCCTCAGAGTTATTTAGGACCTGAGCAGATACACAGGGGGTGAGGCCTTTGTTGCATGCCCACCAGGTTCCCGGCTGGGGCACCAGGTAAGAGTCAGTCCCTAAAATCAGGGCGGCAATATTGCAGAGTTCCTGGTAACCCGGGTGAGTATAGTTAGCCTTGACAGTGATGTAATCCCAGGAGGAGGAGGGCCTCCCATCCTGTGTCTTCCGTAGTCTCGCACCCCCAATTTTTACAATAAAAGTATTCCCCCCCTCCACAGGTGGGATTTAGCCTGCGATCTCTGTGGTACTCGGGACAGACATAGAAGGGGAGGGTGCGTAACATGGCCCTCCTTAGGCGTCCCACATCCTCCCCAGGGGTCTAATGCTTTTCGTCTGGGGGGCTTTAGAGGTGTTGGAATACCTCTCTAGGCCCCATGGGCTGGGGGCCCCTATGGTTAATTTACATAAGTCAGGATATAGGTTGGGCCACCAGGTTCCCATGGGAGTAGTTTTTGTTATTGACCTGACCTTGTCCCCCCCAGACGTTAATACCTGCCAGGTTAACTTTTTTTGGGGGGCATGAGGGTTACCTTTGGTGGGGGTGAAAAGCGCTAGGAGTGGTAGGAATATAACAATTGTCATTGAACAATTTTTGAAAGTCTTATCTTGAACGGGTTTTGGGTGCGGTGGAGCTTCCATTGGAGTGGCTCGCCTGGTCCGTCCTGGCTGGCATCAGCGGTGCTCATTGATGGGGCGCATTTGACGTGTGAGGCATGGACCCAAGCAGCAACACCGTCTACTTTTAGGGCGGTTGGGGTGGTTAGTAGTACGATGTACGGGCCCTTCCAGCGGGACTCAAGGGTCCTGGACTGATGTCTCCTGACGTGGACGGAGTCACCGATCTGGAACGGGTGTGGGTCGGTTGCATCTCCGGGGCGGTAGACAGCTGCCAGGGGTCTCCAGATCTGGTGCTGGATAATCTGGAGCGCCTTTAGCCTGTCCTGTAAACCGGGAGTGTTAGCAAGAGGGTCAATAGCAGAATCTAGTAAGTCCGTTACTGGTGGGGGACCTCCATAGAGAATCTCATAAGGAGTTAGTCCATGGTGCGTGGGAGTGTTCCGGACTCGGAACAGGACCAAGGGGAGGAGTTGGACCCAGTCTCTAGTGCCAGTCTCCAATGTCAATTTGGTTAGGACCTCTTTAATTGTTCTATTCATTTTTTCTACCTGCCCTGAGCTCTGGGGTCTGTATGCACAATGTAATTTCCAATTTATCCCCAGTAATCTGGCCACCAACTGACTTACCTGGGAGACGAAGGCAGGGCCGTTGTCCGACCCTATTACCTTGGGCAGTCCAAACCGGGGGAAAATTTCTTCTAGGATTTTCTTGACAACCACCTGGGCAGTTTCTCGTCTGGTGGGGGATGCTTCTGTCCATCCTCCTGTGGGCCTAGTGCAGCGGCTCGTGCTGTTTCATCGGCCATCCTGTTCCCCTCTGCTACTGGGTCGTTGCCGTGCTGATGCCCAGGACAGTGAATTATACTCAATTTTCTGCTGTCAGTATAAATGTTGACCTTTTTGTCCTTAGCCTTTTTAGGGCCTGAGTTAGGGCTATAAGCTCCGCCCTTTGAGCTGAAGTTCCAGGCTCTAGGGCACTGGCCCAGATGACAGGTTTTTTTTTGTTTTTTTTTTAATTTACCACAGCCACCCCGGCTTTACATTCACCATTTTGTAGAAAGCTACTCCCATCTGTGTACCAGGTTGCTTCAGCATCTGCAAAGGCTGGTCCGTCAAGTCCCCTCTGGTGCCATGGACCTCGGCTAGGATCTGGTGGCAATCATGCATTATCAGGGAGGGGGACTCAGTTTCTGGAAGCAAGGTGGCCAGGTTTAGGGATGTAGCCGTTCCAAACCGCATCCGCTCGGAATTCAGTAACATGGCCTGATAATGGGTGACCCGAGCGTTTGAGAGCCATCGATCAGGGGGCTGGTGGATGACTGTCTCTATGGCGTGGGGGGGGGGGGCACCACAGTGAGGGGTTGGCCAAAGGCCAACTTTTCTGAGTCTTTTACCAGGACTGCCACAGCCGCTATTATTCGGAGACATGGGGGCCATCCTGCAGCCACGCTGTCTAATTTTTTTGAAAAGTATGCCACGGGCCTTTTTCAGGGTCCCAGTTTCTGAGTTAGGACCCCTTTGGCTATTCCTCGGCGTTCATCAGCATATAGCGCAAATGGCTTGGTTACATCTGGGAGGCTCAGGGCAGGGGCAGTCAATAAGGCCCTTTTTATTTTGTCAAAAGCCAATTGTTGCTCCTTTCCCCAGTGGTAGGGGGTGTTGGATTTCGTGAGAGGATATAGGGGAGCCGCCAGCTCTGCAAACCCGGGTATCCAGAGGCGGCAGAACCCGGCAATGCCAAGGGACTCTCGTAGTCCTCTGGCATTAGTGGGTGCTGGGATCAGGGCTACAGCCTTTTTGCGGCCCTCCGTCAACCACCTCTGGCCTCCTTCCAGGAGATATCCCAGATAGGTCACTTGTCTCTGGCCTATTTGGGCCTTTTTGGCAGAGGCCCTATATCCCAGTTCTCCCAGTCTCTCGAGCAGGGCCCCCGTACCTTTTACACAATCCTGTTCTGTCTTAGCCGCTAGGAGCAAATCATCCACGTACTGCAGGAGGATGAGGTCCAGATGGCCAACTCGGAAGTCTGCCAAGTCCTGATGCAAGGCTTCGTGGAACAAGGTGGGGGAGTTTTTGAATCCCTGTGGCAGCCTTGTCCAAGTGAGTTGTCCTGAGAATCCCGTCTCAGGATCTTTTTATTCAAAGGCAAAAATAGGCTGGCTTTGAGAGCTTAACCTTATACAAAAGAATGCATCTTTTAGATCTAAAACCGTATACCAGACGTGGCTCGGGGTCAAGGTGCTGAGTAAGTTGTAGGGATTCGGCACCGTGGGGTGTATGTCCTCCGCCCTTCGGTTAACTTCCCGTAAATCTTGTACCGGCCGGTAATCTCCTGTGCCTGTGCCGGGTTTTTTTACAGGCAACAGAAGAGTGTTCCAGGGCGACTGACAAGGTATTAAGATGCCCAATTGTAATAGTCTCTGTATATGTGGCCGAATGCCCTCTTTGGCCTCTTTGCTCATTGAATATTGCCGGATCGATATGGGGGTGGCCGAGGATTTTAGGTTTATATTTTTTTTTTATTTTTTTTATTTATTTATTTTTTAATTTATTTATGATAGTCACACACACACAGAGAGAGAGAGAGAGAGGCAGAGACATAGGGAGAGGGAGAAGCAGGCTCCATGCACCGGGAGCCTGACGTGGGATTCGATCCCGGATCTCCAGGATCGCGCCCTGGGCCAAAGGCAGGCGCCAAACCGCTGCGCCACCCAGGGATCCCGGATTTTAGGTTTATAATTATGGGTGGCTGGTTAACAGCTAGTCCCATTCCGGCTGTTTTCGCCCAGGCCTGAGGGTAGTTAGTGAGCCATTCAGAATTTAGGGGCTGCACGGACGGTGGAGAGTCCTCGTGCAGCCGGTGTTCATCCTCTGGGCGCACGGTCAATACCTGGAGGGGCTGCCTTTCTGCGCCAGTAATGGTGGCCCCTTTCTGATGAAAATAGATCTGAGCCCCCACTTTTGAAAGAAGGTCTCTGCCTAGGAGGGGGTAGGGGCAGTCTGGGACCAGTAGGAAGGAATGTGTTACTTGCCCAGTGCTCAGGTGGACCTTCCATTCGGTTGTCCATCGATATAACTTGCCTCAGTTGCTCCCTGAACCCAAGATGTTTTGGAGCTCAAGGGTCCTTTTGCCTCAGTTAAAACTGAATGTTGAGCTCCCGTATCAACCAAGAAGGTCACTGGCTGGCCCTTCTTTGGACAATCTTTAACCCAATGTCCTTTTTCCTTGCAGTAGGCACACTGGTCTCGTTCAACCCGTGGTTTTCTTTTGTCTCCCAGGTCCTTACTCTGTCCTGACTTACTCTGCCCTGAGCCCTGTACTATGGTGGCCAGTATCCCAGTCAGTTCTTTATTGCGTTTCTTTTATCTCTTTTATTCCCTCATTCCTCTTGCTCTTTACGGATCCTTTCCTCCCTTTCCTCTGGGGTGTCTTTCTCTCTCTCTTTCTTTTTTTTTTTTCTCTTTCTTTCTTTTTCTCTGTCTCTCTTTCTCTTTCCTCTTTCACTTTCACTTTCTCTCTTTAAGTATACATACGGTAGCCCTCTATTAATCTTTCCAGAAAACCTGCCGGAGCCTCATCTTTTCCCTGCACTATAGCACGTACCTTTGCCAAATTGGTGGGGCATCACCCTGCCCCTCTGAGACCCGCTAGGAGTACCTGGCGATAGAGGCGGAGCCGCTCCCTACCAGCAGCAGTGTAGCAGTCCCAGGTCGGGCGAACCAAGGGGAAAACATCCTCGATTAGTTAGGCAGTTAGGCAGTTAGGCAGTTAGGCAGCTGGGTCGGCCTCCCATCCGCCCCCGGGACGCTTTTCCGAGCTTCAAGGTAGACGCGCTGTCTCTCCTCCGTGGTGAGGAGAGTCTGCAGGAGCTGTTGGCAGGCATCCCAGGTCGGCTGGTGGGTCAACAGAATTGACTCAATTAACCCGGTTAGCGCCTGGGGATCTTGGGAGAAAGTGGGGTTATGAGTTTTCCAGTTGTAAAGGTCAGAGGCAGAGAACGGCCAGGATTGCATCTGGCCGCCCACTGATCGGAGGGGAAGTGCCTGGGAGGTCCAGACGTCTTCCAACTCCCCCTCGCGCTCTCCTCGAAAGCGGAGGCAACTGGAGAGCGGGGGGGTGAAGCGAGGGGTCGCCTCTTTACCCCAGTAGAGTCGGGGGATGGAGCTGAGGGAGCAGAGGGAGAGGTAGGGCGGGGAATAAGGGGAGTGACGCAGGGAGGGGGTGGGGGTCTCGGCCCGGTCCCCCCCTGAGAAGGGGTGAAGCATTTTATCCAGGGGGGTGGGTTTTTAGCGAGATCCTCCCAAACTATGATGTACGGCACCTGATCGAGGTGCCCATTGGGTCCTGGCTGAAAGACCAGGGCCTTCACCTGCAAGATAATACCAATGTTAAAAGTTCCGTCCCTGGGCCACCCGACTTTGAGAGTCGGCCACTCTGAGGAGCAGAAGGTGACCCATTTTTGTCTTCTGACTTCGACCGAAAGATTGTGTGCCCGGCCGGCGACTTCTTTCCAGTGATCTAGAGTGAGGCTTAAAGGGGTGGTTACAGTCTGTCCCATGGGTGTAGAAAAGAGGTGAGCGGTGAGGAGGAGGACAGAGAGAAAGACACAGAACAGACAGACGCACACAGATGACAGGACCGGCACGGCGGATTCAGATGGGAACGGTTGCGAACAACGACCCTCCCTGAAGAGGAGGGAGTGCCGGGCTCCCTCCGTCTTCCAGACCACTCCGGAGTCCGACTCCGGAGCAGGACCAGAAAGACACAGAACAAACAGACACACACGAATGTCAGGACTGGCGCGGCAGATTCAGATGCGAGCGGTCGCGAACAATGACCGTCCCCGAAGAGGAGGGAGTGCCGGGGCTCCGTTCCTCTTCCAGACCACTCCGGAGTCCGACTCCGGAGGGGGACCAGGGGTCTCAGGGCACGTCTGCCTCCCCCGCTGGTCCAAATACAGAGTACAGCGTCCTGCAGGCACAATACAGACCCGGCACAGACCCGGCCAGTCAGACAAACGGACGAGACAAATATGACATTTAGCGAGCTCGGTTTTACCTCCTACCTGTTTTAGGATTGAGCCTGGGGGCGTCTCCGATCCCGGACGAGCCCCCAAATGTTGGACCCTGGCTCACGGGTGCCAACGCGTCCCGGTGGACGCCCCAGAGACTCAGACCCCAGACAGGCAGATGCAACAAGCAAGAGGGTTTATTGAACGTTTGCGCAAATGGGCTCTCTGCCTCAGAGGTGGCAGAGCCCCGATTAGCAATTACAGGCATCTTTTAAAGGCAAAAAAACCGCGGGAGTAGCATAGCATTCGGGTTATGACATGATTGATTTCTTTGAAGGTCAACACGACCATGTTCAGGGACTTTCCCAGTCAGGGCGAGGGGGGGATAGTTTTCTTATCTCGGAAAAACAGAATGTTTTTGTTGCTTGAATTCATGGGAGGCGCCGGGATGAGCTGCCTCAGGGTTAGGCCTGGTCCCACTCACGGGGGCGGGGGTGTGGGGTTTCTTCACGTGGGGTGGACCCACCATTCCCATTTCGGGCCTCATCTCTACACTCTGGCAGGGTAAGAATTATTCATACACGTCCTTCCCTGAAAGGAAAACCACTTCCCGATCCAGGCCACTCTCAGAAGCCGGACACCTGGGGCAGGAGATTCAGGTTAAGCCCACGGGCGGGGAGGTGCAAGAAGTTTTCTCCAGAACCCTCCGAAGCATCTGCACAGAGTTTGTTTGGGGTTGCTGTGCCTAAACCCGTCCCCCTACCCTGCTGAGAGGGAAGCGGGTGATGCCAGGGTACCCTGGCCGGAACTACTTGGCAGAGCCAGCTGCCCCTGCCCACCCTGTCCCTAGTTCTCCAGTCTGTCCACTAGTGCCTCCTCCTCCAAACTTCCTGATTAGCATGGATTTGCCCGCCCCGCTGGGGCTCAGCACTGGGCCTGCGGGAGCTTCAGGCCCACGGGAATCCTATTCTTGGTCCTCCAGAAAGGTGGCTGGACTTCTCGTGACCGGTGGCCTGCTGGGCCTTCAGGGGACGTGATGCCACCATGTGGGTGACACTCGGGCAAAGTGGCATGTCTCTGGCTAGGGGGCTGCTTGCATTCCGTGGCCTGGTGGCTGAGCTCACGACCCCGGGCCGCCGGCTCTGACTGCAGGCCCCAGAGAAGTCCGAGGCCAGGTGCTGAGGTTCCTCACCTGGTGCATTCCCGGTGCATCAGCTACATCAATGGCGGATCTTGCCAGCAGCCACGGCAGGCTGGGGCACCAAAGGGGCTTGGCCTGTGGGGATGGAAGCTGACTGGGGCTCGGGCGCTGGGCTCTCGCTAGAGTGGGCGGGACAGTGGCGGGGTTTGGAAACAACCTTCAATAAGAAGGCCTCTGTGGGGAAGTGTGCACCGCGGACTGGCAGGTAAGGTTCAAAGAGGCCCCGCCAGCGTCTCATCCATTTCTCCGGCTCTAGCAGGTCAGTGGCACGATGCAAGGTGCAGGGACGCACTCTGGGCTACCACCTTCGGCCCAGCACAGGTCCTCAGAAATGGTCGGGGGGCCATGTTGCTGGGATGGACCTCACTGCCAGGTCCCCAGAGGGCCGGGCCCACTGTGCTCCCCGAGACTCCGAGCAAAGGAGCCTCCTCCTCCCCAGGGTGGTCCTGGCAAAAAGGCCAAGCTACTCTTCGGGAATCCCCGCTCCTCCGGCACCCAGGATGCACGGGGGCACAACGAGGGAAGTGGGGGCCCCGGACCTCCATCAGGAGGGTCCTCATGGGGTTCGACCCGAGACTAGGCCAGAGGCAGCCCCAGTCTTCCCGGACCCCCTGTGGATGGCCACAGGGAGGCCGGAGGCCCCTCCTATGTCTCCCACCCTGGTCTGGACTCAGTGTTTTTCCCGAGTTTGGTGGGACAGCGGGGGCTGAGCCCAGCGGTGGGGGGGGGGGGGGGCGTGAGCCTAGGTACCAAGGATGGTACATCCACCAGAGGAGCTAAACTAGCCCCAGGTCAGTCCTGTTGGCATTGCCCACTCCTGCTGGTCACAGTCCCACAGCTAGTGGGGTGGGGACCTCCCGGGAAACCTAGCAGAGCCCCAAAATGACCTCGAACAGACCAAAGTTGGGAAGGACAGATGGCTCCGGATAGAACCTGATAAAACTGGGAGGCGTCCCACCCTGTGTGAGGGACCGAGCTGAGTCCTCTTCCAAATTGCTCTGGTGTAGGCCTAAGCCCCGGGGCCACTGGATGTGCCGAGAGGGACCCTAGGGAGGGAGGTGGTTGACCGAGGCCATGTGGGTCATCGGCCCTTACCAGCAGCACTAGCGTCTATAGGAAAAGCGGAGGACACGTGAACATCTACCTCCCCGCCACACCTGCACAAAGAGGCGAGGCCATGGGAGGGACCCATTGACACGAAGGCCTTCTCCAAGCCGGGACGAGAGGTTTGCCCACCCTGGAAACCAAATGTGTAACCCCTGGTTCTTAGACTTGGAGCCTCCAGACCTGCAAGAACATGAGGAGCTGGGGGACTCGGCCAGCTTCCCACACAGCAGAGCCCAAGCAGCCCGGAGCTCAAGAGGGGAACCCACGCCTCGCTTCGCACCAGAAGACCCGGGGCCCGGAAAAGTTGTGACCATCTGTCCCCAATGTCACACAGCAGATGTTCCCTGGCCAAGGAGGAAGGAGCACGGTCCTCGACCCTCGGAGCCCACGTGTGAGTTTTCAAAGAGCTGGAAGTCAAGCAGCCCACTCCCACATGCCCGAGCGCATGTGCTCTGACTGCCAGGACAAAAGTCATGGGTTCCCTCCCAGTTCTGAAGCCCGGGAGTCAAAGGGTATGGTGCCGGCAGGGTCGCGACCTCTCTGTTCCTCCCATGGGTGGCCCCACTCTTGCTGCCTCTGCATATGGGCCCCCTGCTTGTGCATGCCGTAGGCGAGTCGCCTTCCCCACATCCCCACCTACTCTTCCTGAGGACACCATCCATATGGCTTTAGAGGTCACGTTCACTGGCTCTGCCCAAACCCCGTCAGCACTTGGAAGGCCCAAAGTCCAGCAACACACACACTCGGAGGTGCGGGCGTATGGTGGCAACACGTGAATCTGGGAGGCATGGCGATTCGGTCCCTAACAATGACCAGTGGACATCCCGGGAGTCAATAGAAAACTGGCAAATGCTTTGAAATGAACAAAAACTTCAGCAAGCATGTTGAAACTTACGGGTTGAGGCCAAAGCAGCTCGGAGAATTCTCCAGCTATAAAGGCCCAACAACACAAACACAAACCCCACACACCTAGCCCTCAACACCAGGAAGCTGGCCAGAGAGCAAAGCGAACCCTAAGCAGGCACAAGGAAGGCAGTGAGAGAGAACAGAGTGCACAGAGGTGAAACAGAACAGAGAGACAACAGGGCGCCCGGCTGGCTCCGTCGGGGGAGCGCAGCTCTGACACTGCAGCCCCACATAAATGCCTTACAAAGACAAAGGAAATACAAAAGATTGAGGTGAACAAATGTTTGTTCTCTGAAAAGATCAAGAGACGTGAACCACCTTTAGCTAGACTCACCGAGAGAGAAAGAGCATTCGAATTACTCCCAATCAGTCTTAAAGGTCGCGCACCCCTGTGGATCCTGGGGTGTGGCATCTAGAATAGGCTGAATGACAAAACGGGTTGACAAGATGGGCTAGTGTCATGGGTTCAGGCAAAGGGAAGAAAGACCCGATGGCGGAAGGCCGGGGATTTATTAGGACACTGAAACCATTCGGTGCCACCCTGTCCCTGTGGCTCTCCGGTGTCACATGCTTGTCTAAACCCAGAGAGCACACACACGAGAGTGTACCTTCGGGGACGCACAGCGGATGCACATGCACACAAATCACGGTAACCATCAATGCAATCCTAGGGAGGCTCACAGCCTGTCCCAGGAACCCAATCCTGGCACGAGTATCACAAACCTGTGACGCACCCTCACAGGAGGGGCCGGGGGGGTGCTTACCTAAGGAGCTTTGGAGGCAGGGGACTCTGGGGGACTAAAGGCCCAGGGGATGACATAATCATGGGGTTCCAGGCAATGGAGCTACTCCCCGAGATGGTGTACACAGGTGAACACCACTAACACTCCTCAACAAAAACACCCGAATGGACAAGTAGGCAAATAGTGGCCATTTGTGGGACCCAGGTTTCTCACTGTTGAAAGGGGTGATTACTTATCAACCAGGGCAGGAACCTACAAGCATCCGGTGGGAATGGATGTGAGTAGGGGTCATCAGTAAGAGGCCACGAGAAGCTTCTTGTAGAAACAGTAGATCACAGCACAGGAAAATGTGTCGGGACACAGGTGGACACAGGGCTGAGGAATGTGTATAGGTTTCCCCGCTCTGTCAGTCGACACAGCCAAGAAGTAGTAACACCCCAGTCACAAGGAGCGCACTCAGCAGGCACATATTGGCTTCCAAAACCATTCATGGAGGACAGGAAGCAGGACCCTTAGATGTCAGGATGATTCTGGGACTGGGGCAGGAGATACGGACATGAGCGACTAACAGAACGTCACGTTCCCCCCACGTTCTTGTCTTCTATTCCAACACCCTGGCCACACCCCAAACACATCGAACACTTCTGTGGGCTTTCCCTCCCCCACCCCTCGCACCAAGCAATTCTCTACAACACCAGCTGGGTGTCCCGATTCCATTATTGGTTCGCTTCCCACACTCTCTACCAGGAGACAGCACCACACCCCATCGATCAGGGTCTCAGGCCCACAAGACCGTCACCCAACATCGATGCCAGTCCCAGGTAGCAGGTCCTCAGGTTCCCCACGGCTCTGCCTGAGAGGGCTACAAATCAGAGGTTCCCTCAGCCTTCCCACCGTGGAGCTGACCATTTGCTAGAACAGGTCAAGGAACTCAGAGGAACATGTTTACTCTTCTAGTAGAGGGCAGGAGCGGCCAGGTGAAGACAACACTGAGGGGAGGTCTGGGAGGATCCCGAGCACAGGCCCACCTGTGCCCGAGGACTTGGGTGGCACCACTCTCCTGGAATGTAGAGGAAGCCTGGAAGCCCCCAAACCCCATTAATATTGGGATTTCATGGAGGCTTCCTCGTGCTGTCATGACTGATTATTGATTGCTTGTCCAGGGCCTCTCATGCTCTGGAGAATGGGGGGATGGTGCTGAACGTTCCAACTGTCTAATCATGGTTAGTCTCCCTGGCCAGCAATCCCCATCCAGGTTCATCCGGAGCCCCCCTCGGGGCCCCTGATTAAGACAAAAGGTGCCCCTCGTGCTCCTATAGCTTGAGAGCTGACAAGGGCTTAGGAGCCCTGTGTCAAAGCACAGGTCAAGAACTACATGGTAGGGCAAAAGAGCCTCCTAGCACCCCCGTGGACAAGGGCTTGAGGAGCCTGTGTCAGGAAGCAGGGGAAGACACCTGTGCAATGGAGAAAAAGACAGAGATGGAGAGAGAGTCAGACATAATATAGACACAGAGATCTATAAATCTAGAAATCCATATATTCTAATTTCCCAAGGAGCCTGGAGCATCTGGAGCATCTTGTGGTGCCTCCAAGTAGGGACCTGGTTACAAAGAAACAAAAAACCAATAAACAAAACAAAACTCCAATCCAACTACATTGTTCATCAAAGGGAAACTGAGACACCCTCCAAAGAGTGACACGGGAGCAGCTGACTGAACAAATAAAGTCATTTAGGAATGTAACCTACAACTCAAAGAAACATCCTGAGTCCCTAGCGAGAGAAGTACGTGATGGATGGGAAAGGAATAAATGTATGGGAGTAGAGAAATTTGCTCTACGGGAACACTCCAGAGAACCAGGGTAGATACCTGCCCTCAAAGAGGGGGAGCATCGTCCCTCACCCCAGAGGTGAGCTGTGCAGTGACCTCCTGCCACACAGGACAATGTGGAACAGGCACGTCCAAGAGTCACTTTGCATTGGGGACACCTGACCGCCTCTGCCTCCCCCACAAGGTCAAGGTCTTCATGGACAGAGGCAAACCCTCCTCCTAATCTGTCCTCACCCTCCCGATGGCGTGCTACGAATGCACTTTTCCTCTGTGCTCTTCCTCTCGGGAAGCTGCAGCCTCCCTCTAAGCCTGGAGAAATCTCTCCAAATCCAGGTGACAGACATCCTACCGCGCCTGCGACCAGACTTCTCAGAAATGGCAAGCTCATCAACACCAGCATCCAAGAGACTCCCGCAGCCAAGGGGAGGGCTAGGGAGACGCCGCGAACACCCGCTGGGGTGGGGCACCCTGGATGGGATGCTGGAATTGAATCACGCACAGCAAGCAGAAAACGGAGGCAATCTGAGGACCTGGTGACCTTGAGCTCATACTATCCCAAGGAAGAGAGCTCTCCAGTCGTACCTCCTGACCCAAGATCTGCGATGCTAGTACCAGGGGAACAGGGGCGGCAGGGTCCGGAGACTCTGTGCAAGGCGAGCACACTTTCTGTGCAAACGAGACTCTCCGACATCAAGTCCACGGAAATGTACAGAACTCAATGGGTGATGAACACGTTTTAAAAAGCAAGAGCCGAAGCCAACACACACACGGACAGGGTGGCAGGACTCATAAGGATCTGCAGGGTGACTCCAGCCTTCTGTCCCCCAGGCGGCTCATTGCTGGACCCTGCTGCCACTCTGGCCTCCTCTGCATCGTGCACAACTCAGGACACATTCCCTCCACACAGGCCCTGGCCTGGTGACAACCCACCTCACTCCTGCTCAGCCAGACTGCCACAGGGGCACCCTCGGGGCCCAGGTCCATTGGCAGCCTCCACGTGGGGGTCCCAAGGGGCCTTCCCAGCACAGAGGTGTCCCTGTCGCCTGCGTCCACACAGAGCTCCTCGCCAACCTCACCAGTGGAAGAAGCCCCCGTGGGCCCCGCTGGCCTCTGAGGCCTCGTCCGAAGAGCCCACGGACAGCAAGGTCTCCTCCGGCCCTGCCCTAGCTGACGGGTGCTGGGCCGGTGCTGTCCTCAGCCAGGGCGTCTTGAGGACCCAGTTCAGCACCCCATGAGCCACCTGCTGACTAGTTGTGTCCCTGCAACCTGGAATAAACCAGATGCTCAGGAGGGGCCCGTTCAGGGAAGGGGGCATCAGAGCATCCCTGGGAATGCAGTGGTGCAGGCGTCGTCCTCACAGCCTTCAGCTGGACCAAACGGTGCTCCCAGAGCTCCGGGCAGAGTGTCCTCAGCAGGACAGGCAGCCCAGGGATGTTAGAGGCTGGCCCAGCCCGCGGGACTCTCCGTGTCCCGTCCAGGGGCCAGACAGTCATGCTAGCCGGCTCCAGGCAACAGGTACCAAGTTTGCTCACTTGTGACCTGGGAGGGTAACGGGCCTGGGTAACACATCCTCAGCGGGAGAGCAGGACCTCCCTCCGTCCCGGGCCGGGGGATCAGAAGACGAGCATTGCCTGGTTCCCAATTTCCACACCAGGGGAAAGCAGGCTTGAGACAAATGCTAATGACCCCGGGGTCTGTGGATGCCATTGTGGATCAGGCCTTGTATGTCCGGGCGTCACCATGCCCAACACACAGCAATGTTTGACCTTGAAGGGAGACTATGCCAGTGTCACCATTGTGACCGTATGACCGTGCACAGGGTCAGCCTTGTGGAGCGTCCATCGGGGGCAGTGGGATCCGTACAACGCCCCATCCTGCTGAGCGCCCGCCAAAGGCGAAGCCTGGTGGCGTGGGCCTCAGGGTCTTCCCTGCCATCAGTAGGAGTCCAGCTGTCCTCTGGCGAGGACATCGTGCCAACGCTCCACTTCCCATGATTGGGGGACCATGGGAGTGCCAGGCACTGATGCCACCAGCAGCCTAATATGGGCCACCACCCACACGGTCTCTTAGTGCCTCGGGGTCACCATCATTCCTACTTGGATGCGAGGCCCCAGGGCTGCGTGGGGGCAGGACCGAGTGTGTGAGGAGGGAGAGGATCGCACACATACGGGGCTGGAGGAGCTGTGACTCCTTGAGGGTCGCCCTGGCGTTCAGACTTGACTCTGGCCCATTCTGGCCCCTTTTCTACCAGCTGATTGGGGCCCCACATCGTCCCGCAGGCTCACTGCCCTGGGAAAGCCGCACATCAGCCACCCAGCAGGCCAGCAGGTCAATACGCCACCCTGGGGGTCTCAGGACCCGCACTGCATCCACACAGGGGATGGTCCCTGGGATTCTTGGCACAACCCCTCTCTCTGGGGGTGGGGCCAGCTTGGCTTGGCCAGCTCCGGGCCTGAGGACAGGCAGGGAGGCTCAGGACGACCCCAGGAATGACCTCAGTGCAGGTGCAGGACAGGCAGGTGGAGGCCACATAACAGGTCAGAGACCAGCCAAGGGGGTGCATTCAGAGCAGGCTTGGCCATCGCTGGGCACGGGGCCTCCTGAGGAGCAGGGCCGTGGCCAAGGCACTTCCTGGGAGGGCTGTCAGGGCACCGATCAGGGCATTAGGAAAAAATTAGGACTTCCTGCAGAGGACAGGGGACCTCGCGCATAATCCACCGTGGCCTGGTGACAACTGCCAGACACCTGGCCGCTGTGTGTGATGGCAGACATTGTGGAACAGGAGTTGGCACCTCGGAGATGCTTGCTCCCCAAGGACCCTAGTGCTGGTGCTCGGGCATCCTGAGTGCTGTACGCCAGCAGTCCATGGTGGCCTGTATCAAACCCCGGGCCCCAGCAGTCAATTCCCTCCCGGGAGAGCATGCAGGGTCCCCGCATCCAACTGCAACTGTCCCACAGGGCCTGCTCCTGGGACTTGTGCCAAGGCCACCAGCCTCAGGATGACGGGTACTCCTCCTTCCCCTCTGTGGGGTGGCCAACCTTCTGCACAGCCTGTATCCTGGGGACCCAAGGCCCTCCTACTCGGTTGCCTGCAAAATCCTCATGTGAGCCTGTGGGGGAGCATCCCGGTGGCCACTGCTGTCACCCACTACACTTTCCTCTGCTCAAACAGCCCGATTCAGGACCCTAGGGTCCCAGGCAGCTCTGGGGATGCCAGAGAAGTCCACACTCCCTCCCTGGCTCAGCCACAGAAAGCTAACCTGGCAGGGGCCTTCACGAGGACATCAGCTTCACGGAGCAGTGGCTATTACCCAGAAGTTCTCTGACAAAAACCACCAGGCACAGTATCCATGGTCACCAGGCTAGGAGTGTCATTTACCGGCCCCTAGGATGTGCACTGCGGGCGTGGCCTGGTCAGCACCCCCAGGAGCACAAGTAGGCAGAGAGGGGATCCCCATCTGGGGACCCTCACAGCAAGATGAGTGCCTGTGAGCAGCAGCACTGGGGAGGGAGCGGTTGTCAGTGGGGAGACAGGACCAAGCCCCAAGGTCTGCAGGCTGAGGCCACGGTCAGGAGAGACAGGGCAGGGCGGGCAGCAGGGGCCGTGGGGGCTGCCGGCTGGGCCCCTGGAACAGAACGCCCCAATCCCAACCTGGCCATCAGGCTGCAGGCTGCAGGCCTCCTGAATGAGCCTCGTGCGGGACCTGAGGGGATTAATGGCCGGGTTTCAGGGACCCGAGGGTCATGTGGCAGGAAGGACTGCCCACTGGCCCTCTCTGTGGGGCACAGAGGCTCGTATACAGAATGATCCCAAGTGCCCACCGGCTGTGGGGCAGGTGCTTCCTTTTTTCTTTAATAATAAATTTATTTTTTATTGGTGTTCAATTTGCCGACATACAGAATAAGACCCCGTGCTCAACCCGTCAAGTACCCTCCTTAGTGCCCGTCACGCAGTCACCACCACCCCCCGTGCTTCTCCCCTTCCAACACCCCTAGTTCTTTTACCAGAGTTAGGAGTCTCTACAGAATGCCCCCAAGTGCCCACCGGCTGTGGGTCGGGTGCTTCCAAGGCAGGATCACAACTGATTGTCACTACTTTGCACACTCACGTAGCTGGTGTTTCAGGGGCATCGATCCCTCCTCAATCCTAGCACCTTGCTGCACATCCTGTGGCAGGAACCTCGAAAATCTCCACAGGCTGACAATGTGCTCTTTCCCCTGATGCACTGCCACCTGCCAGTCTCTACTACTGTCCTATTTCAGGATAGACCGGCACACGGGACCACTGGCGACTGAGGACCGATAGTGGTTGGGAGAAGGTCCAGCATTACTGTAACGTCCACCACCACACCCGTCCTAAGAATTTGCTGTTCCCGTGACATATCCCAGGATGGGAGAGCAAGGCGAACCGAAGAGAAACACAACAGAATGAGCTGTCTGCACACGACCCTCCCAGACTACATAGGATTCAATGGCCGAGACACCAGGGCAGGCTTCTTGCCCTGCTGGGGGCAACTCAGAGCTCCCACAATTCCAGGAAAGCTCAGGGCTGGAAGGCCAGCACAGGTCTCAGGGCACCCTACCCACATTCCTTCGGGACATTGGTCGCTTGACACAGTCACCGAAGGCGGCATGACAAAAGGTCCCTAGTGACCTCACTGCTCACACACAGGGCCTTGCAGGTAGAAGAGCTCAGCCATTGTGTGGCCGTGAGGGAGCCGCCGGCAGGGATCCTTGGCCTCAGACAGGACCCTTCGCTCCCATTCCTGAAAATCCATGTGAATGCAAGAGCGCACATCGACTTTACTATGGAAAAATTGGCACACGGAAAGGGTAAGAAGCGAAAGTGAACAAGGTTTATTTTCCTATTTCCACACTTCAGCACTTGCCTGCTGCACTCTTGGCCTTTCCAACAGATTCCAATGCCATTGCCCTGTGATTTCATCCAGTACCCAAACAGGGAGGGAGGGTCTCCTAACTTGTATCCAGGACATGACAGAACACTTAAATCTTGAACAGGGGAAGTATGAACACGACGGGGTGCGTGTCACTCACACACACTGGGCTGCGGGAACCTTCTATCTCAAGGAACAAACATGGGGAGCTTCCTCAAAGAAACCAAAATCTGGATGTCGGGGTCATCGCAGAGTCCAGGCCCCCAGAGAGGCTCTTGGCCCTGATTTCCCCCAACCTGCCCTGGCCCCTAAATCCTGAGATCGCCCAGGTCTTCCGCTTTACACACCGAACAGGACAACGCCGGGAGGAAGCATCTCAGCCCCAAAAAAGCTTGGAAAGGGCCTGGCCACCCCTGGAGCTGCGGTCCCCTCTCCCTTATCTCATAATTTTCTCTCACAGGACCAGGGAGGACCCCAGGTTGTTGCTACCGACCTGGAGCATGTAGTTCATGACCTGCAACTTGCTGGTTTCCTCGGAGGCCCTGGGCCCCCACAGGAACTCGTTGCAGGCAGGGTCACTGCCCGCCACCTGCCGACACTCCAGGTAGCCTTCCTGCACCCAGACATTGGTGAGGAGGTCCCTGGGCTCCCCATAGACGATGTGTTCTTGGCCATCGTACACCCCTATGACCCCCAGAGCCTCCCACACCTCCTCCTCGGGAACACACCCATCCTGCAGGAGGATTAACCCCAGGACCAGCCCCAGGAGGCCGGTCTTGGGCAGGGCCCACTGATCGCTCAGCATCCCATCCCAGGTGAGGCCCAGGATGGGGTTGAGGACGTAGGAGTGCTCGCTGGGATCCACTTCAATCACATCTAGGCCAAAGACCAGCCGCAAGTAGATGGACGCTTGGCTCAAGATGGCGGGGAAGTCGTCCTGGTATTCTGGGGTGAAGACCTCCAGCATCTCTGCCTTGCTGGTGGGCTGTTTGTTGCGATACTTGAGGAGTAGGAACATCACCAGCGCAGCTGACTTCATGTGGAAACTGCCCTCCACCAAGGGCTCCTCATCTCGCGCCTCCCCTGGGCCGCTGGGTCCAGGCGGCTCGGGCTGGGCAAGGCCACCAGCTGCCCCATCACTTGGGGAGGGTTCGGCACTTTGAGACCCCTGGGGAGCACTCAGGGCCCCTGGAGCAGCAGACCCCTCCTCTGGGGGGCCAAAGGACATGCCAGAGAAGGACAAGGAAGGGGAAGATGAGGAGGACCAGGAGGAGGAGGATAGAGAGAGATGAGATAGGTGGTATGGGGGAGATGGGGTAGAGGGGGGAGGTGGAGCCTCCTCCTCCCCTTCCTCCTCCTCCTCAGCCCCAGCCAGCTGGGCATCCACCAGGCCCTGGGCTTCCTCTAGGTCTTCTCCCTGCTTCCAAAGCTCGCTGCTCTTCGCTAGGGGCATGGTGTCAGATTCGGGCTGAACCTGAAGAGAGAGGAGGGAGAGCTTGTCAAGGGGCAGCCCGGCCAAGACACCCCGAGGTGCCAGGGCTGACAGGGTTCCATGCCGGGCTCCTCTGCAGAGGGCTCCCCTGTGTTGGGCTGGTAGAACCCCTGACACCAGGCTCAGAGAGAGCATGCACCTCACCTGGACAAGTGGCTCTGGCCCGTGCCTCCTCTGCTCTGTGTCCTGAGGGACCCGCGCCTCAGACCGAGGCCTCCGCTGCCAGTTCTTGAAGTCCCTGCACGAGGGATGGAGGAGGCGCCTCAGGATGCAGACTGCCAGCCCAGCCCTGGGGCCCAGTATGGACAGGACGGCTGGCTCCCACTCTGGGATGTCCCTTGTAGTCCAGGTGGGATGGTCCCTGCTTGGGCCTCTCAAGGGTCTGCCCCGGCCCTGTCCTTCTCAGGCCAAATGTCCCTGCAAGAACACAGGGCCCCAGCCCTGGGCCAGCTCCTGTTTCCATCTGGACTAGGATGGGGCGTCTCTCGCTCTTCTCCTGGACCCCACGTAACCTTGGGAAGACTTCCCAGCTAGCCCTGATGCCACTCTCCTTGCCCTTCCTTGCAAGGGCCCCTGACACGACCCCTCACCAGCCAAAGTCCAGAGAAATCAGTCAGCCCACCCGTCCTGCCTCTCCCCATGGCCCACACAAGCGGTCTGGGCGGCCTGGTCCCTAGGGATCCTGCTGTGGGAGGCATCCCCTCATTTCTCACTTCGATCCCCACCAGGTCCTAGACCAGGGCCAGGGCAGGACACCCGCCTCCTCTGCTGACCTGAGTCTAGACCTTCAGGCCTTGGCCCTCCCTTCCCTGACCCCAGGGATCTGAAGAGGAGAAGGGGCTCCTTGGGACAGGCCCCACCCCGGTTTCCCATCCCAGGGCTACCAGGGAGGGTACCCAGATATCTGGACAATCCCCTCCTGTGCCTGAGGGCTGGCTTAGGAGCCACTCACCCCTTCAATGTGGGGTGGGCGAGGGTCCCCACACTGACTCCTGGCCGGCCCTGAGATTCCTGGGCATCTACCCCCCAGGTGGGCTTGCTCACAAGCTCTTACTGGGACCTCTCCCAGTGGGGTCCTCGCCTCCTTGAGAATTGGGAGAGGAGCAGGAGGAGGTACCCTGTCATGTCCTGTGTCCCCATCCAGGCAGATCACAGACAGAAACCCCCCAAGACTCCCAGCAAGATCAAGAAGGGCTGGCCTGTTGCCCGGCCCCTATGTCCCAGGGGTTCATGCCCTCAGGCTCCCAAGAGTGTCCTCTGCATTATCCTGCAGGGCCTGCTCTTCCTCCGGGCCCCCAACCTCCCATAGAGGACACGTGCCCCTCACACCAAGACCATACCAACCCCAGGTCAGCCCACCTTCCTGCGCCCACCCGCCACAGGGACAAGTGAGCATGACACTGAGGGCCAGCGCTATCCCATCCTCTGTGGGCAGCCACAGGGCAGGGCCCCACTCCACTGCACTGGCTTCTTTGCTCATGGGCGTGGTGGGGCCAGCCAGGCCGTCCCCAGGGTCCTCACCCTGATTCCCTGCAGGCTGTGTGCCCTCCAAACACACCCTCTCCAACCACCCCCAAGGCCCTGCTCCACTGAAGCACAAGCCCTCAGGCACTAACACCTACACGTGGACATCAGGATGGCAGCATGGGCTCATCTTGCACGGGGGCCTCCTTCCTCCCTGGACTGCATGTGCTGGTGCCCAAGGTCCTTCAGTCCTCACTGTGGTCCTCACCTTCAATCCCCTCAAGCCCCAGGTCAGCCCTGGGCGGGCTACAACCCCGCTCCATCCACCAAGCCCCCAGGCTCTAGGAGACTTAGCTGGAAAGCCAGAAAATGCCCCAGGTGGTCATCAGGCCCCGCGTGCTCCCAGGACCCAGTCTAGTCTGTGTCCCTAGGGCTGTAGTGCCCCTGTGAACTTCGCCTTGGCTGCCAGCCACACGGGGGCCATTGTCCCCAACCCCACCCGACCCCACCGACCCCCACACCCTGGAGGCAATGCTCCTGCCCAGTGGCCACAGTGTGGGAGGCCCCGTCGCACCAGACGCCACACAGCTTCGGACTTGTCCACCCCCCGGCAGCCGCCCGAGGCTGAAGCAGGGCAGGGTCGCAGTGATGGGGGCTCACGGGGAATTCACTCCCTCGGGAGTCTCAGTCCCTCGGAGGTCCTCGCCTCCACCCATAGCAGACCCCGGGCCCCTCGGGAAGCCTTCCAGAGGCTGGGCCACTAACACCAAGGCCCTCCCCTCCGCCCGGACTGCAATGGAGACAGGGAGTGACCGTCTTTCCATCAAGACCGCAACCCAGCCCGGGGACTTCCCAGGGCTCACAGAGGGGGCTGAGCTGGGGGGCGGGGGACAGGCTCACTGGGCCCCTCTTCCCCACCCCTGCTGGCGGGGCTCCCTGGGCACCTGGGCCTCTGCCGGTCTCCACTCGGCCTGCCTCCCAGGACTGACTGTGGACTGGGGTGCGGGGTCCCTCCGTCCTCCATGGAAATCCTCACCAGGAACCCAGCATGACCTGGGCCCACCCTCTGCCCCCTCAGGGAGGCCCTGCTCTGAACACCAGCCCCCTGGTCTCTCAGAGCCCGGATGCGGAAGTGGGGCCTCACCACGTGTTCCCATCCCCCCACCACGACCTACCCTGGACTAACTCTGGGCTGGGGTGGGGGTCCCCCGGGCCTCTTCCGCATCCTCCCCGGGATTCCCAGCAGCACCCGGGGCCCTCCCCTCTGGGCACATGTCCTAGGCCCTGCTCCTGATGCCAGGGGCCCCCAGTGTCTCGGGAGGCCCGGATATGGAAGTCTGAGCACCCATATCCCACGGAGGGCAAGTCCCTATCCCCCGGGGGGCCTCACAGCCCTTGTGACCCTCCAACAGGTTCACCTCTGTCCCGCTCAGGGTCCATCGCTCAGTCCCCATAGCCCCGGGACCCTCCCTCCGCCCCCCTCAGCGTCTGCTCCCGCCACACCAGGCCCCAGGCTCTCGGATACCCAGATGTGCCAGGCCTGCCGCACCCACCACCACCATCCGGCCCCATCCCGCTCCTCCGCGACCTTCCCGGGCTGACCGTGGGACCTGAGCTCCGCCAGGTCCCCTCTGTCCCCCTCAGGGTCCATCCCCGCCTCCCTTTAGCCCCTGGGCCCTCCGTCCGCCCCCCCTCAGCGTCTGCTCCCGCCACACCAGGCCTCAGGCTCTCGGGTACCCGGATGTGCCAGGCCTGCCGCACCCGCCGCCACCACCATCCAGCCCCATCCCGCTCCTCGGCCTTCCCAGGCTCACCGTGGGCCCTGCCCTCCGCCGGGTCCCCTCTATCATGGGCTCTTGGGTCCCCTCTGTCCTGGGCTCCCGCCCCCACCGTCACTCCCTGTGTCCCTACCCCCCTCAGGCCACTGCCCCAGGCCCCATCATCCAGGCCTCAGCTCAACGCTGGGCCCCGCCTTCCCCCAGTGGTCTCTCAGGGTTCCTGACAGGCCCCACCCCCCCACACCCCGCCGCCCTCCGGGGCCCCTCCCCGCCCTCCGAGCCCCCTCCCGGGGCTACCTGCTGCCTGGCTGCCGCCGCCCGGGCCTGGCCTCTGTCCAGGGGACCCCACTGCGACCCCCCACACGAGGCACTCCGCTCTCTCAGACCTCCGCGGCGGAAGTCGGCCCACGTCACATCCGGACCCCGTGCCAGGGTCCCTAAGGGCTGATTGCACGTCCGCTGGAGATGGGCTCCGCCGGGCGGTGGTAGGAGGACCCGTGTGGGAGGCTCCCTGGGTCCCCTCGCGGGGCCTCCCTCCCTGGACTCGCGAGATCTGCCTATTTTCCCATATTTATGTGTTTAATAAGTCAAATTCTTTTCTCAGTACAGACACATGGGCACTTGTATTACACTTTGGGTTAAAATCCAACACCATTCTATATATTTGTGTTGTTTAACTTGTTCCAGGTTTGGCCACTGGGCGCTCTTCCTGTTAGCTCCCTCTGTGTATACCTTCCTCACACCCCTGGAAATGTTTTCATTGGTTTGTTTTTATGTAATTGTTTTTTTTTAGCATTTCTTTATTTTCAGGCACTACAACTTGCTTCAGGCTCATCTTGCGTATTTCCCTGTCCCATTTCTGGAATCAACAATTTTTCCATGGAGCCCTTGTTCCATTTACTATAGAATAGTATGGGAAACCTAGGTCTGTGCACTAAGTACGCACATTGCATCTGTGGTCATTGCTCCCAGGGCTCCTTGGCTGACAAGGAAGAAATTGCATGTGTGTTCACTACCCTGTGTGTATTCACATATGTATACAAATTTTAGATGTAATCATCTATATGTGTATTAAGCTACAGAAGAGTTTTTACTGGTGTTTTTGGCTGTGATCCACCACCACCTAGATCACTATAGCTTCCTCCTCTACAGTGAAAAACCTTGATATTTGGAAGTTGTTTATATGTCAGTGTCCTGTTATCCCTGCTGGGTAGCCCCCAGGGCTTGGTAATCTCTGAAGGAGCTACTGAAACAGAATTCGTGGATGTGCAAAGCAGCACTTCAGTTGGAAAACTCCCTGGAACCTCATCAAAGTTATGCCTGCCCTCTAGCCTCTGGACTCTGATAAGGCTACCTGGCTCCTGTCTATGGAGCTCTCGAAAGGTCAAGAGTACCCGTTATTTGAGTGTCTGAACTGATGAACAATTCGACTTCTGATGCTTTTGGGGGTTGAGATCACCTGTAACTAAGTTTGGTCTTCCTTATCTGTCTGGAAAGTCTTTCTTTCTTACAAGAGCATGAGCTACAGGGTAAGCTGGACCCCAAGATGAGACTTTTGATTCCTCACCTTTATTTAGCTTTATGACTCAGGGCATGTTATATGAGCTTTTGGTGCCTCAGTGCTTTTTCTCTATTCTGTATTTGAATAGTCACTGGGAAGCTCCTCGAGGCTGGGAATTAGACTCTACCCAGAGGAAGGTCAGGATAGCTGGATGAAAAACAGACACCCCTCAGATTCGACAGCCAAAAAACCTGTATATGTTATTCATCCTTAAAAGTAACTTATATAATAATACACATTCTCCAGTGAGTGTTGGAAAGCCTAATTAGAAACTGTGAAATGTGCCCAAGTTCTCAGATTAAAGGTGATACATCATGGGAAATCATGAGTTGATACTTTGATTGATTATGATCAATCAAGTAATAATGATACTCTCAAGCTGTTCCTTAAATAAATAGCATAAAATTGCCTATTTCAAACTCTGCTATTGTGCAAAGTGTGACATATTAATATTGTGCAAAGATTTCCATAGTATTATTATTGTGTAAAGTTTTATTACTGTAAAATATTATGAAAATAATATTTATTATTTATATAATAATATAAATAATATAATTATAATATAATGATACATAGTTATAATATATAATTATATAGGGAATTATATATAAGTTAATAATAAATATAAATACATAATTATAATATCAATAATATAATTGATATAAGAACAATGAGATTATTCCGTAAAGTTTTCCATATTGTGTAAAGTTTTCCATATTAATACTTGAAGAATACTGAAGGTATTGCTGTAATAACAAAAACTCTCAAAATGGCTGGAAATGAACACAGTATACTAGGTCACCTTCTGTGATGTGGTGTAGTGTGGTATGGCCTAACACAAACTAAAAGAACACCTATAAAGCCTGGGATTTTAATTTTGATTCCATACATTGAAGGAAACTTCCACCAAATCACTAGGTGACAACTAAGCAAAGCTGGTTTGTTGAAAAGATAAAAAATATTGACAAACATTTAGTAAGACAGAGAGAATAAAGAAGACTCAACTCCTGAAATAAAAAATAGAAGTCAGGGTATTATTACAGATCTTTTATTTAAAGAGGATTTTATTTATTTATTTATTTATTTATTTATTTATTATTGATTGATTGATTGATTTTTGAGGGAGGCAGAGACATAGGCAGAGGGAGAAGCAGGCTCCCTGCGGGGAGCCTGATGTAGGACAGGACCCGGGGATCATGCCCTGAGCCAAAGGCAGATGCTGAAGCCCTGAGCCACCCAGGCGCCCCAGTATTATTGGTCTTAAGGAAACAAAACGGATTGTAAGAGAGTACTCTCAACAATTATGCTCCAAGAAATTATATAACCTAAATGAACTGGATACATTTTAAAAAACATAAACAACCAAAAGTAACTCAAGAAGAAAAGATTATTCAAACAGATCTAATAGGTAAGGAGAATGAATCTGTGTTCAAAAATCTCACAAGAATGAACATCCCAAGACCAGGTGACTTCACTCATGAATTCGACAAATACTTGAAAGAAGAACTTATACAAATCCTCAATTTCTTCCCACACTGTGGAAGAGGAGGGAATACTTCCTATCTCGTTCTGTGAGGTCAGTAGTACTGAGGTAGTAAAGCCTGACAAAGACATTAAAAAAAAAAAAAAGTAAACTAACATTCTTTCATGATAAAAAAAATTTCAAGAAATTAGAAATAAAACTTTAACATGATAAAAGGCATTCATGAAAAATCCACATCTAACATACTGAATGGTCAAAGACTAAAATTTTCCCATTAAGCCAAGAAATAAGAAAGAAGCCAAAGGCCGTCTAAGTGGCTCTGTCAGTTAAGCAGCGGGCTCTTGATTTCTACTCAGGTCATGGTCTCAGGATTGTGAGATCAGGCCCTGCATTGGGCTCCATGCTCAGGGGCGTCTGCCTGAGATTGTCTCTCTTCCTCGTCCTCTCCCTCTCAATCTCTCTCTAAAATAAATAACCAATAATATTCCTTTAAAAGCCGACAATGCCTGATTTTGCTTCTTTTATGTTATTATACTGAAAGTGCTAGCCAGAGTGATTAGGCAAAAAAATAATTTTAATAAATAATAAATAAATAGTCAATAATAAAGACAAATAAAGTGAGAAAAAAGTTTAAAAAAAAGAAGTAAAAGCAGAAGAAAATACTTAAAATAAGTTTATCCAAGGAAATATAAGACATGTACACTACAACTTACAACAGACTGCTTGAAGAATTTAAGAAGATTTCAGTATTTGGAAAGCTATCTTGCGTTCATGGAGTTGAAGACTTAATTTTCTTAAGATAGCAGTTGTATTAAAGCAATTTACAGATTCAATACAATCCCTAAAAGGAATCCCAACAATCCTGTTTGAAGAAATGGAAAAGCTGATTCCAAAGTGTATATGGAGGGACACCAGGGTGGCTCAGGGGTTGAGCATCTGCCTTTGGCTCAGGTGGTGAAACCAAGGTCCTGTGATTGAATCCCACAGGGATTATTCTCATGAATAAATAAATAAATAAATAAATAAATAAATAAATAAATAAAATCTAAGAAAGAAAGAAAGAAAGAAAGAAAGAAAGAAAGAAAGAAAGAAAGAAAGAAAGAAACTGTATTTGGAGTGCAGATGCCCCTTTGGATAATTATGTTGGTATCCTCTGGGTTGGGTAAATACCTCGTAGAAAAGAACCGAGATGTCCATCAATCGATGAATGGATAAAGAAGATGAATGGATATATATATATATATATATATATATATATATATATATATATATTTATATATTTATATATTTATATATTTTATATATATAAAATGGAATATTACGGTCTGGCACATTGGTGGTAGGAATGAAAAATGGTGCCGCTTTTGTGAAAGATGTTTGCCAGTGGTAAAAGTCTATCAGTTTGTCAAAAAGTTAAACTTTTTAAAATTATATTTATATTTTTTACTTTTAATTTATATGACTATCAATTCCACTCCTATGTATATGCTCAAAAAATGGAAAACAGGTATTCAAACAAATACCCGTGTAGAAATGTTCACCAAAATTCACAATAGCAAAAGGATGAAACGACCGAAATATCCATCAATTTGAGAATGAATAAGCAAAATGTATAGGCCTATAAAGAAATATTCAGCCGCAAAAAAGAATGAAGTCCCGTTACAGGCTTTAGCATGGATGCACCTTGAAAACTGCTGAGTTGAAGAAGCCAGACACAAAGATATCATATTGCAAATTCCGATTATATGAAATACACAGAATGGCTATATTCATAGAGAAAGCAGAGTAGCGGTTGACAGGGTCTGAGGGAGGAGGGAATGGGCAGTGACCACTTATCGGATGCGACGTTTGCTTTTGGGCTGATGCAAGTGCTTTGGAACCAGACAGAGGCGATAGTCGTACAACACCGCAAATGTACGAAATGGCACTGAATTGGACACTATAGAATGACTTCATGTTATGTGTCTTTACCATAAATAAATAGATCAATAAATCAATAAATATTGATAAATGCTGTGAAACAAGAAAACATGAATCTGCTGGAAACCAAGGAGTACCTTCCCCTTCTCTCAATGGCCCTTTGCCCTCAACCTAGGGTCAAGCTCCGTGGCCTAACATGCTGGGTTAAAGGTCTAGCCCGAGCCTCTTCGTCTGGCCTCGTCTTCTGCTTTCCACCACACCCGTAGCCTTTCTCTTTCCATACATGGAACTGTTTTCTCTGATATTGAGCAATGGGGTCCTCATTATCTCAACTACGCTCGCTATTCATTCCCACCTAGTAAACATATGAGTGATTAGAGAATTGCTAATTTCTACTCCTGTGATCCAGATATACTAATTAGGATACAGAACTCGTGTCTCCTTCAATGTGGTCTGGCTGTTCTTACAAGAAATATACACAGGATCGGATGAGTCCATATAACAGGCACAGTGGCACTGACCCTGGACCTTCTGTTAACTGGGTGACAGATGAATTTAAGGAGCAAGGGGATCTGAGGATACTGGTGAGAGGGTTTAATTCAGCTGCTGGCCATGCGCACAGGGAAGATGGACCGAGATGGGCTCAGGTTAGAGGTAGAAACTTACATAGAGGCCAGTGAAGATTTTTCAGGTGTGGCTGAGTCTTGACTAGCTGGACATTCCAAGACACTCTCTCTGCTACAGGGCACAAGGCAGAGAATGGCTGGTGGTGACAAGACCGATCAGTAAAAAGAAAATCTATCACCTGTCCAGGTGTGAGCTGCTGAGAGCATGACTGAGACAGGGACTGGGGGTGGAGAGGACAGAGACACAGAATGTACTCACGAGCCCTCCACTGCTTTCCTCAGAGGGGCCACTTTTCCAACAGCCACCCGCTGCCCGCAAGCTTCACCTCCTCTTCACTCCTGGAGCCATGTAATCCGAGACTACATTTTTGCTTGAACTCCATCTTCCTAGCCAGCGAGGCTTCTTTTGTTTAGCAAACCTAACTGCGGTTTTGGCTTCATTCACCCAGATGGCACCCCCAGATCTCAGCAAGAAGGACTGCACAGTTGAGAGTAAAATCTTAAAACATCCCTAAAGAGTTACTGTGTCCCTTCTAACTCCACTACAGCGTCTCATATGATACTCTGGAAAGTAGTCTGCAGGTTATGGTCTTTCGCGGGTTGTTTAAATGTTTTAAGTTGGATTCTTTAAATTGGCAGACTTTTTCTTCTTTTGAAAGCCCTTGCCATCCCTGAATGAACAGCAAAGCCCAAGTTCACAGAATCCAAGGAAAGGACCACCCTAATCCTCACTCCCTTCACCAGTTGGACTCTGGGTCCTTCCCACTCTCCCTCCACAAAACCCTTTGCCAACCATTGATGACTCTGGGAGGTCCCACCCAGAGCAAGCTCTCTAAGGTGAGATATTGAGGACACTGCCTCACCTCTCTGAGAACTTGAGAAACTATCTAAAATGGGAAATTTCACGTTTCCCACACACTGTTTGCAGTAACTGTTGTGATAAGTAAAACACCAATGCCCACAGGAGGTGTTCTGAATCGAGAGGGGCAGTTATCTCAAGCTCCCATTGCTTTCTTGTAGGCGTCCATTTAATTGCCTTTTAGTATGAGAAAAAGACCATAGTACTCAAATAGGTTTTATACACACACACATACACACACACACACACACACACACACACACACCCTGGATGGAGAGTCAAGAATGTCTTGAATGTATGGAGCACAAGTGTAAAGTATCGAGGGATAAAGGACTCATGGCTACTGCAGCCTAGTTGGATTCTGAAACTCTATGGCACTGTAGATATGTGTGTATGGGGGGGGGGGCTTGAACATATGATTGGATTCTGGAAACAAAGGAAGCATCTTCTATTTCAAAAAACAAGCAATAGGTGTTCTTGTGTTCCTTTTCAGCTTTGGTTTTCAGCTTCATTGCAAACCGCCAGACACATCCCACACAGCCAGCCACCACAGACATGTGAAGACTCTTCCTACCATCTCCTGTTGGGTTCAGGAAGAACTTCATGGAATGAATCCTGTCTTCTTTTGACCAGAGAAGCACTTCTTTGGAATGCTTCATTCTTCCCTTTCTGCCTGTCCCTGCCACAGGCAAGTTTCATTTGTGTTACAAACCTAAACTTAGTCTCAAGTATATGTAAGTATGCTAGAGTGTTGTGAATAATAGTTACGGAAAAGCATTGGCGTAGATCTTCATGAAATCATGTTAGGCGATGGGATCCCTGGGTGGCGCAGCGGTTTGGCGCTTGTCTTTGGCCCAGGGCGCGATCCTGGAGACCCGGGATCGAATCCCACATTGGGCTCCCGGTGCATGGAGCCTGCTTCTCCCTCTGCCTGTGTCTCTGCCTCTCTCGCTCTCTCTCTCTGTGTGACTATCATAAATAAATTTAAAAAATTTAAAAAAAAATCATGTTAGGCGATAATTTCTTAGATATCACAGAGTCTCAATCTGTTTGGGCTACCATAACGAAACACTATAGACTGGGTGGCTTAAACAATAGTAATTTATTTCTCATGTTCCTGGAGACTGGGAGTCCAAGACCAAGGTCTGTCAGGATGAAATTTCCAGTTGAATCCCTCTCTTGGCTTGCAGACGGGCACTTTTGTTCTGTATCCTCATATGGCCTTTTGTTCGTGCTCACACAAAGAAAGATAGTATAAGCACACTAATCCCATCATGGGGATCCCACCACCATAAATTCATCTAATTCTGTCTCCCGAAGGCCTATCTCCAAATACCATCACATGGGGGGCTGTCACATAAATTTGGGGGTAGGGACACAGATCAGTCCATAGCAGATATCAATACCCAAATGACAAAAATATAGATAACTTAAGTTTCATAAAACTTAAAAATGCTTGTGCTTCAAAGGCATCATTTAAAAAAATACCACCCACAGATTGGGAGAAAATACTTGTTCATCATGTATAAATGTGTAGTATACAGAATATACAAAGAACTGTTATGTGGATCCCTGGGTGGCTCAGCAGTTTTGTGCCTGCTTTCAGCCCAGGGTGTTATCCTGGGGGTCCTGGGATCAAGTCCCATACTGGGCTCCCTGCATGGAGCCTGCTTCTCTCTCTGCCTATGTCTCTGCTTATGTGTGCATGTGTGTGTCTCATCAATAAATAAATAGAAACTTAAAAAAAAGAACTGTTACAACTCAACACAGAAGAGAAAAATAATCCAATTTTGAAAGGAGCAAAAGATTTGAATAGAGGTTTCTGCAAATAAGGTGTATCAGTAACCAATAAGCACATGAAGAGATCTCAACAGGATCGTTAGGGAAATGCAAATCAAAACCACAATGAGTAGGGACTTCAAACTTGCTGGCTAAAAGAAAAAGATACAAAGTAACAACTATTGGTGATGATATGAAGAAATTGAAATCTTCATGTATTGTTAGTGGTAACATAAAATGGCGCAGTCACTGTACAAAGCAATCAGCAGTTCCTCCAAAAGTTAAACATAGAGTATAACCATGTGACCCATTGATACCACTCCCAAGTATATATCCAAGACAAATGAAAATATATGTCCACACAAAAACCCTATCCACAAATGTTCATTGCACCATTCCTTACACATATAACCCAAATCAGGAAACAATTCCAACATCCATCAACTGACGAATACATAACAGTATGGTCTAGCTACATATTGAAATATTATTCGCCAGTACAAATAGATGAAACACTGATACATGGTATAATACAGGTCAACCTTGAATATTGCATTCTTAGGCAAAAGAACTAGACACAAAAGACCACATATTTTATTATAGTATCCATATGAAATATCCAGAATATGCACATCACTAGACACAAATAGTAGAGTAATACTTGCCTAGGGCTAGGGAAAAGGATAATGAGAAGTCACTCCTAAAGTTGAGAGCCTTTTGAAGTGATGAAAATGATCTGGAGTTAGATAGTGGTGATGGTCCACAGTCTAGTGAATATAGTAAAAGGCACTGAACTGTACACCTGATTTCTATCATTTAGAAAGGTTTTATTTATTTATTTGAGATGGAGAGAAAAAGAGAGAGGACACAGGCAGGGTATAGGGGCAGAGGAAGAGGAAGAAGCAGACACCCCCCCATCTCCCACTGAACAGGGAGCCCCTGTTCCTGAGCCCCTGATGTGGGGCTCAATCCCAGGACACCCGGATCATGACGTGAGCCGAAGGCAGACACTTAACCAACTGAGCCACCCAGCTGCTCCTGAATTGTATACTTTAAAAAGGTAAATTAGGGATCCCTGGGTGGCACAGCGGTTTAGCGCCTGCCTTTGGCTCAGGGCACGATCCTGGAGACCCGGGATCGAATCCCACGTCAGGCTCCCGGTGCATGGAGCCTGCTTCTCCCTCTGCCCTGTGTCTCTGCCTCTCTCTCTCTCTGTGTGACTATCATAAATAAATAAAAAAAAATTAAATTTAAAAAGGTAAATTAGATGGCATGTGAATGAAATCTCAATAAAGAATAAGAAATTGAAAACAGGAGAGGAGAGGGAAAGAGCACAGATGGAGAGACCCTGGGTGGTGCAGCCCACTGAGACTGCTGGCAGCTGAGACAGCGGGGACTCGGGGAAAACCCTGACATCACAGGCCCTGCAGTTAGCACAAGGAAAGGCAGCTCACCACTGGAAGATTTTGAAACTCGTAGCAACAATAAACCTTGGACCCAGCTAAATTACGGAGTAGAAGTGCTACTCCCCACACACTAACAAAGAAGAGGCATGCCAATTTCCAGTCCTAAATGCTATTCACCTCATTCTCTGCTGTACTCCTACAGATAATGTCTGGCTGCAAATCAATAAAAAATACTACAAAAAACCAACACTCCAAAATCAAGAACAGTCAACCTACTGCTAATAGCAAAAACAGCAAATAGAACGGTACTCCAAGGTGATCTATATTCTAGCTATATTAGGAAGAAAGTTTTATTTTATTATTTTAAGATTTTATTTATTTATTCATGCGAGACACAGAGACAGGCAGAGACACAGGCAGAGGGAGAAGCAGGCTCCCTGCAGGCAGCCCGATGTGGGCTTCGATTCCGGGACCCTGTGGATCACAGCCTTAAATGAAGGCACACAGCCAATTGCTGAGCCACCCACGTGCCGTAGGATGAAGCTTTAAGTCACCTATGATTAACATATTAAATAATCTAGAAGTAGAGGTGAATAACGTGCATGAAGAGATTGGTAATTTTAACACAGATGTAAGCAATAAGACAACCAAATTTAAAAGCTAGAATTGGAAAACAATATCTGCTAAAAGGATTATAAACAGACTGAACATGGTAGAGGAAAGACAGAATCAACTTGAGTAAGTAAATTAGAAATCGAGGTGGGCCAGATGGTGGAAGAGTAGGGTCCCCAAGTCACCTGTTGCCACCAAATTACCTAGATAACTTTCAAATCACCCTAAAAACCTAGGAATTCGGCCTCAGATTTAAAGAGAGAACAGCTGGAATGCTACAGTGAGAAGAGTTCGTGCTTCTATCAAGGTAGGAAGACAGAAAAAAATAAAGAAATAAAGCAGCATCCAAGGGGGAGGGGGCCCTGTGAGGAGCCGGGAGAGAGCCCCCTGGACAGTTAAGCCCCATCCCAGAGAAGCAGGAGCTTTACGAATCTTCCTGGACAAATGGCATTCGCAGGGAACTCGGACAGGATCACAGGAGGGGCAGGGATGCCCTCAGGCTCCCAGGGGCACTTACAGAGGACCTGTGCCCCGAGGGAGAGCGCCCCACACACCTTGGGCCCAGTTCCTTATAGGGCTGGACCGTGTGCCCGGCAGGGCCTCGGGAGCAGCTCAGGCGGCACAGGTCCTGGAGCCCATGGCACCGGGGGACACAGCCCAGGATCCGGTGCTCCCCCAGGGACAGGCGGAGGCCGGGAGGACACAGAGCATCAAGGACATTCCTGCTGCTGGGCAGCCCCGAGCTGTGCAGGTACACGCCCGCCGGCCCCCGAGGCATCCAGGCCCCTACAGACTGGGAGACTGTGGTAGTTACTGGAGGAGCTGACTCTAGAGATGGAGAGCTGGCCGCCGCCACTGTCGTTGTTCCTCCTAGTGTCACCTTGTGCCTGGGACTGAGCAAGGCCACTAGGGAGCAGGGGCCTCAAAGGATAAACACCTTCCACTGAGTCGTGCACCTGGTAGGAGACTGGGCACCTCCCCCAGTTGCACACAACTGAGAATGAGCACCTCAGGCCCCTCCCCCAGAAGACCAGCTAGAAGGACAGGGGAAGAGCAAGTCCTTGACCAAGCAGACCTGGAAAGTTCCAGGGTAATGCGAGAGATTTACAGTATATAGAAACAGAGGATACCCCTCCTTGTTTATTGTTTTCTGTTTCCACTGCCCCCCTTTTTTCTCTCTTTTGTCCTTTATCCAGTACAACTTGTTTTTGGCCACTCTTCACTGAGCAAAATGACTAGAAGGAAAAACTCACCACAAAAGAAAGAATCAGAAACAGTCCTTTCTCCCACAGAGTTACAAAATTTGGATTATAATTCAATGTCAGAAAGCCAATTCAGAAGCACAATTATAAAGCTATTTGTGGCTCTGGAAAAAAGCACAAAGGATTCAAGAGTCTTCATAACTGCAGAATTTAGATCTAATCAGGCCGAAATTAAAAATCAATTAAATGGGATGCAATCCAAACTGGAGGTCCTAATGATGAGGGTTTACAAGGTAGAAGAACGTGTGAGTGACATAGAAGACAAGTGGATGGCAAGGAAGGAAACTGAGGAAAAAAGAGAAAAGCAATTATAAGATCATGAGGATAAGTTAAGGGAAATAAATGACAGTCTCAGAAGGAAAATTATATGTTTAATTGGGGTTCCAGAGGGTGCCGAAAGGAACAGAGGACCAGAAAGTGTATTTGAACACAAATCATAGCTGAGAACTTCGCTAACTTGGGGAGGGAAACAGGCATTCAGATCCAGGAGATAGATTCCCCCTCAAAAAAATCAATAAAAACCGTTCAACACCTCGACATTTAATAGCAAAACTTGCAAATTCCAAAGATAAAGAGAGGATCCTTAAAGCAGCAAGACACAAGAGATCCCTAGCCTTTATGGGGAGAACTATTAGGTAAATAGCAGACCTCTCCACAGAGACCTGGCAGGCCAGAAAGGGATGGCAGGATATATTCAGGGTCCTACAGGAGAAAAACCTGCAGCCAAGAATATTTCATCCAGCAAGGCTCTCAATCAGAATGCAAGGAAAGATAAAGAACTTCCAACATAGGAAGAAACTGAACGAATATATGACCACCAAACCAGCTCTGCAAGAAACAGTAAGGAGGACTCTGTAAAAGAAAGAGGAAGTCCAAGGAAACAATCTACAAAAAGGGAACTGAATAAGTATCATGATAACACTAAATACATATCTTTCAATAGTACCTCTGAATGTGAATGGGCTTAATGATCCCATCAAAAGGCGCAGGGTTTCAGACTGGATAAAAAAGCAAAACCCATCTATTTGCTGTCTACAAGAGACTCATTTTAGACCTAAGGACACCTCCAGCCTGAAAATAAAAGGTTGGAGAACCATTTACCATTCCAATGGTCCTCAAAAGAAAGCAGGGTTAGCGATCCTTATAGCAGATAAATTAAACTTTATCCCAAAAACTGTAGTAAAAGATGAAGAGGGACGCTATATCATACTTAAAGGATCTATCCAACAAGAGGACCTAACAATCATGAATGTTTATGCCCCGAATGTGGGAGCTGCCAAGTATATCAATCAATTAAGAACCAAGGTTACGACTTACTTAGATAATAATACACTTATACTTGGAGACATGAACACAGTGCTTTCTACAATCGATTGATCTTCTGAGCACAACATCTCCAAAGAAATAAGAGCTTTAAATTATACACTGGACCAGCTGGATTTCACAGATGTTTCCAGAATTGTACATCGAAATGCAACTGAATACACATTCTTCTTCTGAAGAGCACATGGAAGTTTCTCCAGAATAGAGCACATACTGGGTCACAAATCAGGTCTTAACTGATACCAAAGGATTAGGATCATCCCCTGCATATTTTCAGACATTAAATGCTTTGAAACTAGCACTCAACCATAAGAAGAATTTTGGAAGGATTTCAAACACATGGAGGTTAAGGACCATCCTGCTAAAAGATGAAAGGGTCAACCAGGAAATGAGAGAAGAATTAAAAAGATTCATGGAAACTAATGAAAATGAAGATACAACCACTCAAAATATTTGGGATACAGCAAAAGCAGTCCTGAGGGGGAAATACATCACAATACAAGCATCCATCCAAAAACTGGAAAGGACTCAAATACCAAAGCTAACCTTGCAACTAAAGGAGCTGGAGAAGGAACGGCAAATGAAATGTTCACCCAGCAGAAGACAATTAATAAAGACTCGAGCAGAACTCAATGAAATAGAGACCAGAAGAACTGTGGAACAGATCAAGAAAACCAGTATTTGGTTCTCTGAAAGAATTAATAAGATAGGTAACCAAGAGCCACGCTTATTAAAAACAAGAGAAAGGACTCAAATTAATAAAATCACGAATGAAAAATGAGAGATCAGCACCAACACCAAGGAAATACAAACGATTTTAAAAACGTATTTTGCGCAACGATACACAAATAAATTACGCAATCTAGAAGAAATGGACACATTTCTGGAAAACCACAAACTACCAAAACTGGAACAGGAAGAAATAGAAAACCTGAACGGGCCGATAACCAGGGAGGAAATTGAAGCAATCATCAAAACCTCCCAAGACACAAAAGGCCAGGGCCAGATAGCTTCCCAGGGGAATTCTCTCAAACGTTAAAGGAATGAAACATACCTATTGTACTAAAGGTGTTTGGCAAGATATAAAGAGATGGAATACTTCCAAACGTGATCTATGAGGCCAACATCACCTTAATTCCAAAACCAGACAAAGACCCAACCTAAAAGGATAATTATAGACCAATATCCCTGATGAACATGGATGAAAAATTCTCAACAAGATACTAGCCAATAGGATCCAACAATACATTAAGAAGATTATTCACCATGAGCAAGTGGGATTTATGCCCGGGATGCAAGGCTGGTTCAACACTCGTAAAGCAATCAATGTGATTCATCATAACAGCAAGAGAAAAAACAAGAACCGTATGATCCTATCAATAGATACAGAGAAAGATTTTGACAAAATACAGCATCCATTCCTGATCAAAACTCTTCAGAGTGTAGGGATAGAAGGAACATTCCTCAGCATCTTAAAAGCCATCTCCGAAAAGGCCACAGCGATTAACATTCTCAAAGGGGAAGCACTGGGACCCTTTCCCCTAAGATGAGGAACACGACAGGGATGTCCACTCTCACCACTGCTATTCAACATAGTACTAGAAGTCCTAGCCTCAGCAATCAGACAACGAAAAGAAATAAAAGCATTCAAATGGGCAAAGAAGTCAAACTCTCCCTCTTTTCAGATGACATGATACTCTACATAGAAAACCCAAAAGCCTCCACCCCGAGATTGCTAGAACTCATACAGCAATTTGGCAGTGTGGCAGGATACAAAATCAATGCCGAGAAATCAGTGGCATTTCTATACACTAACAATGAGACTGAAGAAAGAGAAATTAAGGAGTCAATCCCATTTCCAATTGCACCCAAAAGCATAAGATACCTAGGAATAAACCTAACCAAAGAGGTAAAGGATCTATACCCTAAAAACTACAGAACACTTCTAAAAGAAATTGAGGAGGACACAGAGAGATGGAAAAATATTCCATGCTCATGGATTGGCAGAATTAATATTGTGAAAATGTCAATGTTACCCAGGGCAATTTACACATTTAATGCAATCCCTATCAAAATACCATGGACTTTCTTCAGAGAGTTAGAACAAATTGTTTTAAGATGTGTGTGGAATCAGAAAAGACCCCGAATAGCCAGGGGAATTTTAAAAAAGAAAACCATAGCTGTGTCATCACATTGCCTGATTTCAGGTTGTACTACAAAGCTGTGGTCATCAAGACACTGTGGTACTGACACAAGAACAGACACATAGTTTAGTGGAACAGAATAGAGAATCCAGAAGTAGACCCTGAACTTTATGGTCAACTAATATTTGATAAAGGAAGAAAACTATCCACTATGTTGAATGGCATTGGTGAGAGTGGACATCCCTGTCGTGTTCCTGATCTTAGGGGAAAGGATGCCAGTGTTTCCCCATTGAGAATATTTGCCGTGGGCGCTTCGTAGATGGCTTTTAAGATGCTGAGGAATGTTCCCTCTATCCCTACACTCTGAAGAGTTTTGATCAGGAATGGATGCTGTATTTTGTCAACTGATTTATCTGCATATATTGAGAGGATCGTGCAGTTCTTATTTTCTCTTGCTGATATGATCAATCACATTGATTGCTTTATGACTGTTGAACCAGTCTTGCATCCCGGGGATAAATCCCACTTGCTCATGGTGAATAATCTTCTTAAAGTACTGTTGGATCCTGTTGGCTAGTATCTTGTTGAGAATTTTTGCCTCTGTGTTCATCAAAGATGTTGGTCTATAATTCTCCTTTTTGGTGGAGTCTTTGTCTGGTTTTCTTATTAAGGTGATGGTGGCCTCATAGAACGTTTTGGAAGTACTCCAACCCTTTTTATCTTTCGGAACAGCTTTGGTAGAATAAGCATGGTTTCTTCTTTAAACATTTGGTAGAATTCCACTGGGAAGCCATCTGGCCCTGGAATTTTGTGTCTTGGGAGGTTTATGATGACTGCTTCAATTTTCTCCCTGGTCATTGGCCTGTTCCAGTTTTCCATTTCCTCCTGCCCCAGTTTTGGTAGTTTGTGGTTTTCCAGAAATGTGTCCATTTCTTCTAGATTGCCTAATTTGTTGGGGTATAGCTGCTCGTAATAGATCATTTAAATCATTTGTATTTCCTTGCTATTGGTGCTGATCTCTACTTTCTCATTCATTATTTTATTAATTTGAGTCTTTTCTCTCTTCTTCTTAAAAAGGCTGGCTAATGGTTTATCTATCATATTGATTCTTTCAAGGACCCAACTGCTGGTTTTGTTGATCTGTTCTAGTTCTTCTGGTCTCTATTTCCTTGAGTTCTGCTCGAATATTTATTAATTCTCTTCTTCTGCTGGGTGTAGGATCTGTTTGCTGTTTTTTCTCCAGCTCCTTTCGGTGGAAGGTTAGCTTTAGTATTTGAGTCCTTTCCAGTTTTTGGATGGATGCTTGTATTGTGATGTATTTACCCCTCAGGACTCCTTTTGCTGTATCCCAAAGATGTTGAATGGATGTATCTTCATTCTCATTAGTTTCCATGATTATTTTTAATTCTTCCCTAATTTCCTGGTCGATCCTTACACCTTTTAGCAGGATGGTACTTAACCTCCACAAGTTTGAAATCCCTCCAAACTTCCTCTTGTGGTTGAGTTCTGGTTTCAAAGCATTATGGTCTGAAAATATGCAGGGGACAATCCCAATATTTTGGTATCAGTTAAGACCTGATTTGTGCATCAGTATGTGCTCTTTTCTGGAGAAACTTCCTTGTGCACTTGAGAGCAATGCCTATTCAGTTGTGTTTAGATGCAAAGTTCTGGAAACATCTGTGAAATCCATCTGGTCCAGTGTATCATTTAAAGCTCTTAGTTCTTTGAAGATGTTGTGCTTAGAGTATCTATCGATTGTAGAAATTCTGTGTTCAAGTCTCCAACTGTAAGTGTATTATTATCTAAGTAAGTCTTAACTTTGGTTATTAACTGATTGATATACTTATCAGCTCCCACATTCGGGGCATAAATATTCATGACTGTTAGGTCCTCTTGTCAGATAGATCCTTTAAGTATGATATAGTGTCCCTCTTCATCTTTTACTACAGTCTTCGGGATAAACTTTAGTTTATCTGATATAAGAAAGGCTACCACTGCTTTCTCTTGAGGACCATTTGAATGGTAAATGGTTCTCCAACCTTTGATTTTCAGGCTGTAGGTGTCCTTATGTCTAAAATGAGTCTCATGTGGACAGCAAATAGATGGGTCTTGCTTTTTTATCCAGTCTGTAACCCTGCACCTTTTGATGGGGTAATTAAGCCCACTCACATTCAGAGTTCCTATTGAAAGATATGAATTTAGTGTCATCATGATACCAATTCAGTCCCTGTTTTTGTGGATTGTTTCCCTTAGACAGTCCCCCTTAATATTTCATGCAGAGCTGGTTTTGTGGTCACATATTCTTCCAGTTTCTGCCTATCTTGGAAGCTCTTTATCTCTCCTTCTATGCTGAATGAGAGCCTTGGTGAATAAAGTATTCTTGGCTGCAGGTTCTTCTCATTTAGGACCCTGAATATATCCTGCCAGCCCTTTCTGGCCTGCCAGGTCTCTGTGGAGAGGTCTGCTGTTATCCTATAACCTCTCCACATAAATGTTAGGGATCTCTTGTCTCTTGCTGCTTTAAGGATCTTCTCTTTACCTTTGGAAATTGCAAGTTTCACAATTAGATGTCGAGGTGTTATACCGTTTTTATTGATTTTTGGGAGGGGATCTCTCTATCTCCTGGATCACAATGTCTGTTTCCCTTCCCAAGTGAGGGAAGTTCTCAACTATGATTTGTCCAAATACACTTTTGGGTCCTCTATCCCTCTTGGCGCCCTCTAGAACCCAAATAAACGTAGATTTTTCCTTCTGAGGCTGTCTTTTATTTCCCTTAACCTATCCTCATGATCTTTTAATTGTTTTCCCCTTTCTACCTTAGCTTCATTATTTGCCATCAACTTGTCTTCTATGTCACTCACTCTACCTCGTTACCCTCGTCGTTTTGTCCTCCAGTTTGGATTGCATCTCATTTAATTGATTTTTAACTTCCGCCTGATTACGTCTAAATTCTGCAGTCATGAAGTCTCTTGATCCTTTATGCTTTTTCCAGAGCCACCAGTAGTTTTATAATTGTGCTTCTGAATTGGCTTTCTGACATTGAATTGTAATCTAAAATTTGTTTTTTTTATAATAAATTTATTTTTTATTGGTGTTCAATTTACCAACATACAGAATAACACCCAGTGCTCATCCTGTCAAGTGCCCCCCTCAGTGCCCGTCACCCATTCACCCCCACCCCCGCCCTCCTCCCCTTCCACCACCCCTAGTTCGTTTCCCAGAGTTAGGAGTCTTTAGGTTCTGTCTCCCTTTCTGATATTCCCCACACATTTCTTCTCCCTTCCCTTCTATTCCCTTTCACTATTATTTATATTCCCCAAATGAATGAGAACATATAGTGTTTGTCCTTCTCCGATTGACTTACTTCACTCAGCATAATACCCTCCAGTTCCATCCACGTTGAAGCAAATGGTGGGTACTTGTCGTTTCTAATGGCTGAGTAATATTCCATTGTATACATAAACCACATCTCCTTTATCCATTCATCTTTCGATGGACACTGAGGCTCCTTCCACAGTTTGGCTATTGTGGACATTGCTGCTATAAACATCGGGGTGCAGGTGTCCCTGCATTTCCTTGGGTCGTAGGGAGATCTATTTTTAACTCTTTTTTTTTTTAACTCTTTGAGGAACCTCCACACGGTTTTCCAGAGTGGCTGCACCAGTTCACATTCCCACCTCCTCCATTTTCTCCACATCCTCTCCAACATTAGTGGTTTCCTGCCTTGTTAATATTCCCCATTCTCACTGGTGTGAGGTGGTATCTCATTGTGGTTTTGATTTGTATTTCAAAGATTCTGCTCAAATCTTTATTAACTCTGTTCTGCTGGGTGAAGGTTTCATTTGCTGTTCCTTCTCCAACGCCTTTAGTTGCCCGGTTAGCTTGTGTATTTGAGTTTTTCCAGTTTTGTCAGGGATGCTTGTTTTGTGATGTATTTCCCTCTCGGGATTCCTTTTGCTGTATTCCAAAGATTTTGAATGGTTGTATCTTCATTCTCACTAGTTTCCATGAATCTTTTTAATTCTTCTCTAATTTCCTGGTTGAGCCTTTCTTCTTTTAGCCGGATGGTCTTTAAACTCCACGTGTTTGAAATCCTTACAACCCAGCAATTGCACTGTTGGGGATTTACCCCAAAGATACAGATGCAATGATACGCCGGGACACCTGCACCCCGATGTTTCTAGCAGCAATGTCCACAATAGCCAAACTCTTAATCTTTTACTACAGTCTTGTGATGCCAAACTGTGGAAGGAGCTTCGGTGTCCATCGAAAGATGAATGGATAAAGGAGATGTGGTTTATGTATACAATGGAATATTACTCAGCCATCAGAAATGACAAGTACCCACCATTTGCTTCAACGTGGATGGAACTGGAGGGTATTATGCTGAGTGAAGTAAGTCAATCGGAGAAGGACAAACAGTGTATGTTCTCATTCATTTGGGGAATATAAATAATAGTGAAAGGGAATATAAGGGAAGGGAGAAGATATGTGTGGGAAATATCAGAAAGGGAGACAGAACATGAAGACTCCTAACTCTGGGAAACGAACTAGGGGTGGTGGAAGGGGAGGAGGGCGGGGTGGGGGTGAATGGGTGACAGGCACTGAGTGGGGCACTTGACGGGATGAGCACTGGGTGTTATTCTGTATGTTGGTAAATTGAACACCAATAAAAAATAAATATATTTAAAAAAAAAGAAATCCTTCCAAACTTCTTCTTGTGATCGAATTCTAGTTTCAAAGCATTATGGTCTGAAAGTATGCAGGGGATGATTCCAATCTTTTGGTATCGGTTAAGACCTGATTTGTGACCCCGCATGTGGTCTATTGTGGAGAAAGTTCCATGTGCACTTGAGAAGAATGTGAATTCAGTTGCATTTGGATGTAAAGTTCTCTAAATATCTGTGAAGTCCATCTGGTCCAGTGTATCGTTTAAAGCTCTTGTTTCTTGGGAGAGATTGTGCTGGGAAGACCTGGAATTTTCAGAAAGCACCGAGTTGAAGTCTCCAAGGATAAAAGTTTTATTATCTAATTATGTTTTAACTTTGGTTATTGATTGATATACTTGGCAGCTCCCACACTAGGGGCATAAATATTCGGGATTGTTAGGTCCCCTTGTTGGATAGACCCTTTAAGTATGATATAGTGTCCCTCTTCATCTCTTACTACAGTCTTTGAGATAAACTTTATCCTAGGGATCCCTGGGTGGCGCAGCGGTTTGGCACCTGCCTTTGGCCCAGGGCGCGATCCTGGAGACCCGGGATCGAATCCCACGTCAGGCTCCCGGTGCGTGGAGCCTGCTTCTGTCTCTGCCTCTCTCTCTCTCTCTCTCTCTCTCTCTCTCTCTGTGACTACCATAAATAAATAAAAATTAAAAAAAAAACTTTATCCTATATGAGGATGCCTACCCCTGCTTTTTCTTGAGGACCATTTGAATGGTAAATGGTTCTCCAACCTTTCATTTTAAGGCTATAGGTGTCCTGAGGTCTAAAATGTGTCTCCTGTAGACAGCAAAGAGATGGATCTTGCTTTTTTATCCAGTCGGAAACCTTACACCTTTGATGGGATCATTAAGCCCAGTCATGTTCAGAGTCACTATTGAAATATATTAATTTAATGTCATCATAATACATATTCAGTCCTAGGTTTTGTGGACTGTTTCTTTGGGCATCCTCTCTCTTTTAAATAGTCCCCCCTAATATTTCTTGCAGAACTCGTTTGGTGGTTACATATTCTTTCAGTTTCTGCCTACCTTGGAAGCTATTTACCTCTCCTTCTATTCTGAATGAGAGCCTTGCTGGATAAATTATTCGTGGTGGCAGGTTCTTCTCATTTAGGACCCTGAATATATCCTGCCAGCCCTTTCTGGCCTGCCAGGTCTCTGTTGCGAGGTCTGCTGTTAACCTCATATTTCTCCCTATATTTGTTAGGAATATCTTGTCTCTTGCCACTTTAAGGATCTTCTCTTTATCTTTGGAATTTGCAAGTTTCAGTATTAAATATGGAGGTGTTGAACAGTTTTTATTGATTTTAAAGGGGGATGTCTCTATCTCCTGGATTTGAATGCCTGTTTCCTTCCTCACGTTAGGGAAGTTCTCAGCTATGATTTGTTCAAATACACTTTCTGGTCCTCTGTCCCTCTCAGTGCCCTCTGGAACCCCAATTAAACGTAGATTTTTCCTTCTGAGGCTGTCTTTTATCTCCCTTAACCTTTCCTCGTGATCTTTTAATTGTTTTTCTCTTTTTTACTCAGCTTTCTTCCATGCCATCAACTTGTCTTCTATGTCACCCACTCGCTCTTCTACCTCATTAACCCTCGTCGTTAGGACTTCCAGTTTTGATTACATCCCATTTAATTGAGTTTTAATTTTGCCTGATTAGCTCTAAATTCTGCAGTCATGAAGTCTCTTGAATCCTTTAAGCTTTTTCCAGAGCCACCAGTAGCTTTCTAAATGTGCTTCTGAATGGGCTTTCTGACATCAAATTGTAATCCAAATACTGTAACTCTTTGGGAGAGGGTACTGTTTCTGATTCTTTCTTTTGTGGTGAGTTCTTCTTTCTAGTCATTTTGCTCAGTGAAGAGTGGCTAAAAATGAGTTGAATTGGAAAAAGGAAGAAAAAAAGAGAGAGAAAAAAGAAAAAAACAAACAAAGAAACAAAACAAACAAACAAACAAACAAAAAAAAAACAAGGCAGGGTTTCCTGTGGTCCTGTATACTGTAAAACCCTCGACTATACTGTAAATCCTCGACTATATAAATCCCTGGAGCTTTCCAGCGCTGCTGGGTCGAGAACTTGCTCTTCCCCTGTCTCTCCAGCTGGTCTTCTGAGGAGGAGCCTGCTGTGCTGATTCTCAGGTGTGTGTACCTGGGGGAGCTGCCGTGCCCCCTGCCAGGAGCATGGCTCAGTGGGAGCTGTTGACCTGGTGAGGACTCTGTCCACTGGTCTACCCGACCCTCCCAGTCACAGGTGACACCAGGAGGAACAAACACACTTGCTGCAGCCAGCAATCCAGCCCTGGTGTCAGTTCCCGCAGTAACGACCACAGCTCCCAGTCTGCACTGGCCTGGATGCTCCCGGGATTGGGGGCGTTGACCAGCACAGCTTGGGGGCACCAGCGGGTAGGACCATCCCTGCTGTCCTGGCCCCTCCAGGCCTCCGCCTGTCCTGGGGGGAGTGCAGGATCCTGGGTTGTGTCCCCCGTTGCCCTGGGCTCCGGGGCCTGCACTGCTGGAATCCCGCTCCCGGTGCCGCATAGCCGCCTCTGCGTGAAGCCACCTCCTGAGATGCTCCAAGGCCCCGACAAGTGCACACTCCTGCCCTTTACCCTGCTCGGCCTGCGGGGTGTGGGGCGGTCTCCCCCTGGGGCGCACATCCTCAGTTAGTGACCCCAGGAACCTGGAGGCTCCACTGCACCTCCTGGGATCCTCCACGTGTTCCTTGCGAGAGCCTTTCCATCAGGGAATATTGTTAAAGTTTCTGCTTCTCTGGAACTGGGCTTTCATGTCCCAGGGTCTTTCACCGCCCCCCTTAGCCCAGCTCCTCGGGAGGCCAGTCCCCCAATGGATTCTTTTTTATTTAGTCATATTTTTTGTGTGTGTGTGTTTTCCTACCTTGTTAGAATTGCAAACTCATCTCTTTGTAGCGTTCCCGCTGTTCTCTCTTTAAATTTCAGGCTTATGTCATAGGTTTTCAGTATGATTTGAAAGTTATCTATGTAAGTTGGTGGGGACAGGTGACTCGGGGACCCTACTCCTTCGCCATCTTGCCCCATCCTTCTCGACAACAAAAATTTGTAATTACAAATGTGTTTACTTCTGAGAGAGAATAGTTTATTTAATCAGACTCAGATATAAAGGACACAACCAAGTACATGGCTGAGAGCAGGGGCTCTGGACCCAGGTGCCGGGGTTTGAATCCTGACTGCCACTTCCCAGCTTTGGGATCTTGAGGAAGCTCCTGACCTCACTGTGCCTCAGTTCCCTTATCTATAAACCATGCATAACTGTTGTACCTACCTAATGGGGCTGTCATGAGGACAAAGTCAAGTCATCCATGTAGAGCACATACAACAGTCCTGGCGCATTGTAAATGCCAAGTGAGTACTCGTTAAAGTTGCAAATCCTGGCCTCACTCGACACTCAGGTATGGCCTCAAGATAAAGTCAGTCAAGTCACAGAGAGTTCGTAAAGTGGGGATAAAGCTTGTACGTCATAGAGCTCTGGTGAACCTGAAGTCCTTAGCCTCCTGCAGCACATGGTATTGTAGTTACTGTCATCTTTGGGGCTGGCCCTGAACTCCTCCCTTAGATTCCCCCAATGCTCCAGAGGGCACTATTACATCTGTCAAATATCACCCTTTGCCACCATCCAGTGGCCAGTTCTAATAAAATCCCTTCATGTCTGGAGCGGCTTCTGCCATCATCACATGGCACTGTTCATCAGCGTAGGGGTCACAGGCATTTTCTCACTGGAGCTCTAAAGTATCCCGGACAATTTGATTGCCCACGACCACCCCGACTTACTGCAGGATACGTATATTGCTGTCATCACAATAAAAATAGCAACCTCTTGGTAGAACTTTTCAATTTGTACAAAGTGTCATGGAGATAATCTCATTTGCTAAAGCAAGGAACAAGGCACAATAGGCTTAGATTCTGGCTTTTGATTGAGCCCATGTAAATGCAAAAGGATTCAGCTACTTTGAAAAACACTTAGAAAGATCCAAAGATTTTTGGGCAAAAGACATGAAGAGAAATCTCACAGAGGAAGACATGGACATGGCCAACATGCACATGAGAAAATGCTCTGCATCACTTGTCATCAGGGAAATACAAATCAAAAGCACAATGAGATACCACCTCACACCAGTGAGAATGGGGAAAATTAACAAGGCAGGAAACCACAAATGTTGGAGAGGATGCGGAGAAATGGGAACCCTCTTACACTGTTGGTGGGAATGTGAACTGGTGCAGCCACTCTGGAAAACTGTGTGGAGGTTCCTCAAAGAGTTAAAAATAGACTTGCCCTACGACCCAGCAATTGCACTGTTGGGGATTTACCCCAAAGATTCAGATGCAGTGAAACGTCGGGACACCTGCACCCCGATGTTTCTATCAGCAATGGCCACAATAGCCAAACTGTGGAAGGAGCCTCGGTGTCCATCGAAAGATGAATGGATAAAGAAGATGTGGTTTATGTATACAATGGAATATTCCTCAGCAATTAGAAACGACAAATACCCACCATTTTCTTCGACGTGGATGGAACTGGACGGTATTATGCTGAGTGAAATAAGTCAATCGGAGAAGGACAAACAGTGTATGTTCTCATTCATTTGGGGAATATAAATAATAGTGAAAGGGAATATAAAGGAAGGGAAAAGAAATGTTGGGAAATATCAGGAAGGGAGACAGAACATAAAGACTCCTAACTCGGGGAAACGAACTAGGGGTGGTGGATGGGGAGGAGGGCGGGTGTTGGAGGGGAATGGGTGACGGGCACTGAGGTGGACACTTGACGGGATGAGCACTGGGTGTTTTTCTGTATGTTGGTAAATTGAACACCAATAAAAATTAATTAAAAAAATTAAAAAAAAAGAAAGATCCAAAGAAAGTTAAACACAAAGTTATCTTATGACCTAGAAATTCCATTCCTACGTAGATACGCAAGAGAACTGAAGCACGAGTCCACACAAAATTGTGTGCTTGGATATTCACAGCAGTGTTTCATGATACCTTGAATGCGGAAACAACCCAAGTGTACATCAACAGATGGGTAAATAAAATGTCGTACTATGTCCTACAATGACCTACTACTCATTCATTCAAAGGGAATGAACTAAACACTTAAGATAAAGAAAAAGAAGGAGGTATTGATACTTGCTTCCATATGGATCAAACTTTCAAATATTGTGCTAAGTTAAAGTCCCCAAAACAGGCAAATGCACAGACATAGAAAGAAGATCAGTTACTGCCAGAATTTGTGGGTAAAAGGGAATGATTTCTAATGGCTATGGAAGTCATTTAAGTCATTCCTTAAAAGGGAATAACTCTTTCTGGGGTAATGAAAATATTCTGGAGTCAGACAGTGGTGATGGTTTTGCAATCCTGTGAATATACTAAAATCACAAATTACATATTTTAATGGGGTGGATTTAGTTATGTGAATTATACCTAAATAAAAATATTACTAATAAAAAATGAAGTTTGTTCTCCTATCGGGGTCTAAGAATGAGATGCCGTCTCCTACTCAAAAACTTGAATATGTCATTTGGGAGTGTGTGGATGGGTTGCCTTTAACGGCAGGAACAACAATGTTGTTATAGCCGCATTTCTTTTTTATTTGTTTTAAAGATTTTATTTATTTATTCATGAGAGTTACAGAAAGAGGCAGTGACATAGGCAGAGGGAGAAGCAGACTCCCTTCAGAGTGGTGAGCCCGATGCGGGACTCGATTCAAGGACCCCAGGATCATGACCTGAGCCGAAGGGAGACGCTCAACCATTGAGCCACCCAGGTACCCTACCCACATTTCAAGAGTGCTAAGCCACAGCCTCTAAGGCATAGGGGGAATCCAGTCATTGACTATAAGATTCCCCCTTCAAGAAACGACTTGCTGCCCTGCCTTAAATATTGCGATTAGCTGATAGTCTCTATAAGCTTCTATGGGAGATGTCTTTACGATATAGCGAAAGTCACAATCTTCTAAGGATGGAGACTGGTCAATGACTAAGCAATGAGTTGTAGCCAGGGCCACACACTTCTCAAAGCGAGGACCAGCTAGTGACTGAAAAATCCAGTGGTGCACATTTGGCAAACCTATATCAGATCATTCCAGAAAAGACAAGTGTCAAGTTATTCAAATCAAGAATGAAAGAGTAGACAATATACAAATAAAAAGGATTAGATGGAAATACTATGCATAACTGTATGCTGAGAAAGGAGATGGCATGTATAAAATGTAGAGTTTCCTAGAAGACACAGAGAACCAACACTGACTCAAGAAGCAAGTCGGAATAGACCTATATAACAAGTAAAAAAATTGAATTACTGATCAGACACCTTGCTTTTTTTTTTTTTGTTAATCAAACCCCTTTCTACAAAAAGAACACTTGGGACCACATGGCTTCACTAGTAAATTATGCTTTATAAACTTTTAAAACTCCTCTTGGGTATGTTGTGACGAGTAACAGGTAAAGTAGTTGGAATGGTGCCTGGCACAGAGAGACTGCTTGCTTCGTATTAACTATAATTATAAAAAGTCTGTTGACTATATGGCTGAACAAATTAGTGGGGTGACAAGACGGAGGCAAAAGCCACTGTGAGTGTCTGTGCTGCCTATTATTACAAGAGGCTGGGGCATGGCAGTTTGGAGAGGTCTGATCAGAATCCAAAGAGCCAGGACATAAAAGGACAGAAGGCTGGGGTGGCAGGCTGAAGGATAGGCAAAGAGTAGTTAGCCCTGGGAAAGGGCCTAGAAAGCAGGAGTCAGGGAGGACCAGAGAGCAGCCTTTGGGGGAAGGAAGTTTCGTAACAGGAGTTAAAAAAGGCGTCCTCCCTGAAATCCTAAGTGGTTGGGAATATCCCTAACCCATCTAAGAGATAAGCAAACTAAGGAAACATGAGTTTAGGTAATTGTTGGTTTGTAACCTTTCCGGAAAATTCCTGGGTATAATCTGAAACTGGGTCCCATATATGGAGGGCAGGGAGAGATCAAAGAAAGATGCAGGCCACTCCAGATCGGGAGGTAGCAGGTTTAATAAACAAGGGAACTTATATATGAGGCTTGTCTTGGGTGGCTGCAGGATGAGTCGATCTCTACATCTGCCCTCCAGAATCCTAAGAGTTTATCCAGAAGCCATAACTGGGTTCAGTCACGACTACCATCCAGATGGTCACAACACCACACTGTATCTCGGGGCTACGTCCTTGGCAGCTTCTGGGAGCAGGGAAGGTAAGCAGAATGCACAGTCCAAAGACAGGGGAGGAGGTGAGGAACCTCCCATCGCTGGGGTCCAGCTCACGAGTGAACTGGAAGTCATGCCCTCGGTGACGTCATCCAATAGTAATTGTACCAAGACCCCAATGAGAATTGGTGGAGAGAGTCATTATGAAATAAAATACACTGGACACAAAGGTGATGAATATTCAAAGCTCATGACATCTTAATTCCTTTGCAATAGTTTCCAATTATCTATTCTCTTCAGGTAATTCACATATATGCAAATGGTGGAAATATTAAATGCAATGGACTGAGGAGCAGTGAAGCAGCAGAAGCTGTGAACAAAGCAGAAGATGGAGGAGAAAGAAAACACGTACGGGCCAGAGGGCAAAATATGTGATTTGGTAGAAAGCTGCATGGAAATAGAAGAAGGTTCAAGATATGAAATCAAAAAAATTTTGTCATGAAGGTCCCTCGAGAGGTTGGCAGAGCTTTGAACCAGGGCACAGAGGCAGGATTACTGCCAACAGGTTAGGGGCAGCTCCTTCTCTGAGACAGGCAGGAAGGAGGAAAGGTGGCTTGGGATGGGAGTGGGAAGCTTGGAGCTTAGAGCCCATGATCGACTGACTGAAGTTCCAAAGTTCCCTAAGAGGAAACATTCATAAATCATACATTTATTTTTTAAAGATTCTATTTATTTAAATGGGAGACGAGAGAGAGAGAGAGAGAGAGAGAGAGAGAGAGAGAGAGAGAGAAGCAGGCCCCATGCAAGGAGGCCAATGTGGGACTCGGTCCCGGGACTCTGGGTTCATGCCCTGGGCCGAAGGCAGGCTCTAAACTGCTGAGCCACCCAGGGATCCCCAAATCACACATTTAAAGATTAAGCGACGATGCTGTAAGAAATTGCATTACTGGGGCGCCTGGGTGACTCAGTCGATTGAGCGTCTGAGTATTGATTTTGGCTCAGGTCATGATTCGGGGGTTGTGGGATCAAGCCCTGTGTCAGGCTGCAGTGCTGGGTGTGGAGCCTGCTTGGAATTCTCTCTCTCCCTTTCCCTCTGCCCCTACCCCCACTCATGTTCTCCCATTCACTCTCACTCTCAAATAAATAAATAAATAAATCTTAAAAGGAAAAAGAAAGAGATTTTCTTACTAAATCCTAGAGAAGCAACGAAGAACAGCAATGTTTTGCGAGCCCCATCTCTGCAAAAAGTCATTGTAGGGGCAGGGTGACAGTATTTCCAAATTGGAGACGGCCACCACAACCTCGTCTTACAGAGACAGTGCAGCAGAATCATGGAGAACTTCTTCATTGCTTGGGGCAAGTGTTAAGATGAAGGAGAGACTCTGCACTGCCCCCTAAGAGCCACGTTCCTCTTCCTCCATAATCTCAAGCCTTCCCTTTCAGCTTCCTGTAAGTTAAATGTCGCCATCGGACTAAGCTCTGGCCAAGGAGACACTGGTGTCATGAAAGTGTCTCGGGAAAACATGCGGCAGCCTTCCTGGAAGAGCCTGTGGCCTGTGCCCTTTAACCTGCTTCTTCAGTTGCTCCTCACTCCTCTTGGCTGGGACGCTTACAGGGTGGCTGGAGCTAGAACAGCAGCTTGGACCATGAGGGAACCTTAGGAACCCTGCCGATGTATGGTGGAGGAAAGAAGCCGGGCAGTCCGGGTGGCTCAGGCTTATAGGGCCACCTTCAGGCCAGGTTGTGATCCCAGAGATCCAGGATCAAGTCCCACATCGGACTCCCTGCATGGAGCCTGCTTCTCCCTCTGCCTGTGTCTCTGCCTCTCCCTCTCCCCCTCCCTCTACCTCGCTCTCTCTCCGTGTGTGTGTGTGTGTGTGTGTGTGTGTGTGTGTGTGTGTGTGTATTTGTCTCTCGTGAATAGATGGATGAAATCTTAAAGAGAAAACAAAGCAATAAGCCAGAGGGACTCAGCAATCCAAAGCACTCGGTGGGCAAACAGAACGAGCAAAGCAGCCCTGAGCTATCTACCTGTGGCTTCCGCCTGAGAGAGAAATGACCCTTCCTGGTCTGTGAGCCGCTGTCTGTGGTCCCCGCTAATCACGGCTATACCCCTTCTTAGCGGACCCAGAAAACAACTATCCCAGGCCACTAAGGGCTCCCAGGGCCCGACGGGTGAACAGACTTTCTGTTTCCAGCCCAGACAGAGGAACACTGACCACATTTTGAAAGCCTCGCAGTGACTTGAGGGAGTGAAAGGCGTGGAGTCAACAGTGAGGCTGGGTCAAATGTGACGCAAAGGGGGTCCTGTCCCAGGGAGACCAGCGTGTCTGCTGCCCTTGCCAGAGACCGTGTTACACCACCAGACCACGGGGGTGCTAAGCCTCTGACCTCCGCTCTTCTCCCCTGCCCTCTCTTTCTGTCCTGCCGCACTGACAACACTCTAAAGTCCCGGGGCGCCTGGGGGCTCAGCAGTTGAGCGTGTGCCTTTGGCTCAGGGGGTAACCCCAGGGTCCCGGGGTTGGGTCCTGCATCAGGGCCCCGGCGAGTAGCCTGCGTCCTCCTCTGCCTGTGTCTCCGCCTGTCTTTCAGGAATGAATAAGATCTTAGGATACTAAACCAACCCCTAGAGTCCTGAGGAGGAGAGATCAGCCTTCCTTCTTTTCTGTGCCCGGTGCCTGACTCTGAGCCTTACCTCCCCCAGTGGCTCACAAGTTACTGAGGAAGGGAAACATGATGCTGACAGAGACCAGGAGGATTCCAACCACGTAGGTGACAGTCTCCTTTCAGAATACTCCTCCTCACGTTTAACCTACACCACGTTGTGCTTCGGAAGTTTGCTTGCGTGTGCGACAGCTGCAGCTCACCTGGGATTCCGATCCGAGACAGGGCAGCAGAATTGGCAGCCACGCGGCTTCTCCATGCGCGTAATGCCTGCCGGGAGGCTCAAGGCAAGTACGGAGAGCGCTGGTCTCCCTAAGGCCGCCGCGACACACCTGCCCATTACTCTGCAGTGCGGTGTCAGGAGCGCCGCCACCCCCCCAACTCGCGGGGTCCCCATCAGCCACCGTGCGTGCGACCTGCCTGGAAGGCACACCGACGGACAGTGGTTGGGGCCAGTCTCGGATCACCACATTGCGGCAAAGAGCAACGGCGCGGGCGGGCCGAGGTTCTGCCCCGACCCACCTGCTTCGGGGACTCAGATCTCCCGTGGACTACTGCAAGGCATGAGTTCGTCCTTGAGGCGGGGTTGGAAGGAAGAGAAGGCGCATAGTCCACCTCAGAGCCCAAGGCTGGGACACAGGGTCGTGCTGTGTTCGGGTGCCACTCTGAAAACCGCAGGGGGGGCGGGGGGAGGCAGCTATGGCCTGGAGAGCTGGGCAGGGCTCTGTCTCTCTGAGCAGACTTCCACCCATCTTCTAATCAGGTGCCACAAACGTTCTGCAGACCTCGTCGGCGGGCGAGCACAGACGTCCTCAAAACACGAGAACGAAGCCAGGTGGCCCCTACGGAGACCAAACGTACAGGTCAAAGCACAGGAGATACAAAGAGGCTACTACTTTATGAGCTTTGCCCACGGGCCCGGCCCTTGGATAGATATGCCCATGTCAAGGTGTGGGATGGGAGGAAGGGGAAATCAAGGTGGCAATGCCAGCAGCCTGGTAACGCTGGCATCCGGGAGCCCAGGTCTGTCCAGTGGCACCCACTGAGTTTGAATGACACCAGGGGCCTCGTACACTGCTAGGCTAGACAGTACAGTATTAGCTTTGGTCCCCCCTCCTCTTCCCTACCCGCCTCAGTCCCTGTGTCTCCACCTCACTCAGTCATCAGGGTCCACCAATTCTACCTCAGAAACATCTCTAGCTCTCTTCCTCCCTTGGGCACTGTCTGCATTCAGGCCCTGATCATTCCTTGCCTTCTAACTGGTCTCCTCTCTCAGGCTCTTGCAATCCCTCCTCCACACTCCCACTGGGGAACTATCTAAAAGCACTGGCAGGACCACTGAGATAGGGTTTGGACTTTTCATAGGTAAGGGGAAGACGATTCCAGTGGAAGACCAGCCCACATGAACCGTGACTCTGTGCGGGGACTCTGTTACTCTCCAGAGGACCCCAACAGGGCTTGCATGCTGCCACCCTGAGAGGGAGTCAGAAGCCAAGAAGTGGTCAATGAAGCAAGCGAAGCTTCCGTTTCTGGAAGCCCCCAGAAATGCGGGCTTCTTTCCTCCTCTGTCCTCTATGCAAATGCTCAGTGCTTTCCGACTCTTGAAAATAGTGTTTCCACTTCATACATACCACCTTTCCTCAGAGGGTCTCACAAAAGGAGCTCAAAACCGTTTCCTCACAGACTCTTGAGCCACATCCCTGTCTGAGCAATGCCCACGCAGGGGCGCAGGAAGGGAGGAGACCGGGTTCTGGCCCTTCCTTGGGAGGTTTTCATGTCGCATCTGAATTCCTTCCTGGCTCCCTGAAATCCCAGGTAGAACCCCAATGAATAAGAAGAAAAGTAACAGCATCTCGTATGTGGGAGAGAAAGGGGGTGGGGAGTGACAAAGAAAGGCAGAACGCAGAAGAACCGAATGGTTGACCATGGCTATTACCCCCTCTGCGAGAGTGAGCATGGGGCTAGAATGATCCCTCCATTCACTTCTGGGCTGTATGGGTTTTTTCTTTCTTTCTTTCTTTCTTTCTTTCTTTCTTTCTTTCTTTCTTTCTTTCTTTTGCAAGAAGGTATAGCTATTTAGGGCTTAGGTAATAGCAAAAAGCAATCTCTTAATAACGTCAAGTATCATGAATACTGGTGAAAAGAGTAGTGAAGAATTTTGACAGGTAGTATACTAGTACCGAACTGTATGGCTTCACGTTTATGAGGAATCTAAAGAACAAAACCAATGAATAAACCAAGAAACAACCAAGATGGACTCATAAAAACAGAGGACAAACTGGTGGTCACCAGAGGGGAAGGATGTGGGAGACAGTAGAAATGGGCGAAGGGGTTGAAGAGGTACAACTTTCTAGTTACGAAACAAATGAGTCACAGAGATGAAAAGTGCAGGATAGGGAATACAGTCGATAATACTCTAATAACCACGCATGGCAACAGAAGGGGACCACACTTACCATGGTGAGAGCACTGAGTGACTCACAGAAATGTCGAACCGCTACGTCGTACACCCGAAAGAATATAACATGGCATGTCAACGGCATTTCATAACACAAAAGAACTCAAACCCCCGAGATAGTACTGAACATTTATATTGGATATAATATAGACTAATATTATATTTGTTTCTCCAAAACAAGTCTGAGACGCTGTGCGTCTCAAATTGAAAGATATTGAAAGGAAAAGATTTTTAATGATACGTTTTCAATTGAAGTTTCTTATATCTTGATTGTGGTGATAGTTACATGGTTTAATGTCAAAAGTCAGAACTGCACAATAAAAAATGGTGATAGTCAATTATGTCTCTCAATTACGTCTCCAAAAATTAGTAAAACAATAAGTACCGCCGGAAGGTTAATTGTTCACGAGCAACTACCACTTCTAATTGAGGATTTCTGGAGTATAAATAAGCCTGTTGATCAGCTTACATACAGTATTTCATGGTGAGCTTGATAGTGTCATCAATACCATTTTACAGATGAAAGAACAGATGCTCAGAGATGGAATTTGCCCACCCATGTGACTGCTAAGAAGCTGATCTGGGATTTGAGTTCCCGACCATGTGACATCCCACCCCTGAACCACCCTCTAAATGCCCATCAACATGGCCCACGTGAGATGGTGCACTCCATCCCTCGGGGCTGTGTTTGCTGCCGACGCCCTTGGCCTCTCTGGGGAGAATCTGCAGTGAATTCATTGCAACTGTGTATTCAGGGGTCATCTTCACGTCCAAAGGCAGTAACCTTGCACTCCCTGCCCACACTTCCACCACCCTGTCCCAAAGCAGCCTTGGTGGCTAATGCTGCAGTTGTCTGCCTGGTCAAGTCCTGACTAACCACCTGCCCCCAGATGGACCAGCCCCATCTAAATGAAAACCGGAAGCAGTTGGGTCCACCAAACAAGGCCTGGCCTGTATTCCCTCCACATCCACAGGCTGGGCTATGGTGTGCTCTCCCATCTCCAGGGCAGCGCCCCACCCCAACACCAGTTGCCTTTTTTGGGCCCAAACATCGTTCCAGGAAACTCAGGGAACAGGAGTGACATGTCAAATTATTATTTGCTTGCTGGTTTGTAGGCTCAAGCCAGCCAGGTGTCCTGCCTGTGGGAGGGAGGAAAACACCTCTGTGCCAGGACAGGTAAGGGCAGCAGGGACTCAGCAGGCACTGGGCTGCAGGAGACCAGAGGCCATCGAAAGTCCCTGCACTGTCCTTCTGTCACCCACTGCTCAGACACAAAACCCAAGGGGCGAGTGGGGACGTGAGCAGTACAGTGAGCCTGGTCACTGGCACCTGCCAGGAGCTAGAGAGGGGTACTGGGGGACGGGGTTGGGGTTGGGGTCCTGGGGAACAGCACAGGATCAGCAGAAGAGTGTGAGCCAGAAGAGTGTGAGCTCAGGAGAAGGCCCTCCTGAGGGGGCACAGGGTCTGGGGAGAATTGTGCTCAGTTTGAGGAGGGGCTGGGAATAGGGTAGGGCAGCGGGGCACTCCTGTGTCTGGAGAAAGCTGCAGGGTCTGAGGTCAGAAGAGGAGGTGGGATGGAGGGGTGCAGGGTAAAGTGCAGTGAGCAGATTTCTGGGAGAGGGGCAGGGGAGAGGGTTCCCAGGAGGGGAACGGGATCTGGGGAAAGGGCACCGGACCAGGAGAGAGCACCAGAGTCTTGGGCGGGGCACAGGGTCCTGGGGATTTGAAGAGGACCTGGGAGGGAGGTGGGGAGGGCGATGTGATCCAGGAACAGCCTGCAGAAGGGCAGGGGTTCCTGGAGAAGGGCTTGGGGCTTGGGGCAGGAGCGTGGGGTGAGAGACAGGGCTTGGCATTGGGACAACTGACCGGATCCAGGGAAGGACTCGGGTCTAGGGAAGGAGTACAGTATCCAAGCAGGGCACACACAGAGCGTGGGGAGGGACGTGGAATTGGGACAGGGGTTGAGGACCCAGGACGGGAAGAAACAGAGTCCAGAGTAGAAGCTCGGGGTCCTGGGGAGGGACTCAGATTCCTGAGGAGCATGAGGAGCATTCCTAAGGTCGCAGGTGTAGGACCTTAGGGGACTGAGTCAGCCCTTCACCTGCTTCAGATGTAGTCCTTGTCCACTTCCCGGCAAATGTACCACAGGATCACATAGAGGATGAGCAGGATCACGAAGAGGAACAGAGCCACGAAGACGGCCTTGGTCACGGGGGAGAACAGGTCTTGCATGGTCCAGCCAAGGGGGTGCCCCATGGCCCTGAAGGGGGGACCAGGACCAGAGCAGCGCCAGCTACCAGCTGCACCTGCACAGGCAGGGAGGCCTGGCAGGGAGGAAACTTCCTGGCAGCAGCAGCGCCTGTGCAGCACCCCAAGGCCCAGGGCCAAAGGCTTGGCCAGTGCAGGCTAGCGCACACAGAAGTCTCGGTTTCCCCTAGCAGACACCCTTTGGGACGGGTGGGCCAGTCGGAATTAAAGGAGCTAAGGGCCGAAAGAGGACTGGCAGGAACTGGAAGGGCACCTCCAGAGTGGGCTCGGCATCTCCTTGAGGACCCGAGGCTGCAAAGAAGGGTAGGGTATCCGCCGTTTGCCCCAGAGTGTCCCTAAAAGACGATTCCCCTCCTCTCTCCAGCACTTCGGGAACAAACCGATCAGGGAGGTCACAAGCTAGCCCCACCCACACGTCCACACCCTGCCCACTGTACCTTGTGATGTGCTGAATAAAGGGGCCTTGTGTCTTCAATGGTCAGGAGTCATCAGGCAGGATTTCTTGAGTGGAGACTTTGTAGAAAGTCCCATTACTGAGCCCGTGCTAGAAGCCAGAGTTTCTCCGTCCCTTCTGAGCACGATTCCCTCCGCTCTTCAGGAGAAACTTTTTCAGGTCTGAATAACAAATACCAGCTTACAGCCAAAAGGGAATGAACCTTTCTATTCCCCCCTCCACCCCCTTCCTGAAAGCTCTGTTCTTGGTTTTCTCCTGCTCTCCAGGTGCTTTCTCAGGTGGAGACAGGCAAATAAATAATCTGTGACTTCTGTACTCTGCGCACTCGATCTAGCCTAGTGTAGCAGGTGGGGGACGTGGCATTTTACAAATGGAAACGTCAGAAACAGGAGCGTCAGATTTGAGGATACGAGCTGCACAGGCCAGATCCCCTGTCGCTCCCACAGCTGCCAACCTGAGAGGTAGCAGTGACTGTGGGGAGAGCATTGCCGTCGGAAGGGCCAAGACCATTGTCGCTTTTGGGATGTCGGATGCGATCTCGCTGTTGTGAGAGTGGATGTCTCCGAACAGGGCGAGCTCAGTTCAAGCAGGGGTTATTTTTCCTTGGTCTCCGCTGTCATATTCCTGGATCCCTCGCTGCTTTCCTGAGTCAATTTACCTTGATTTTCTGGACTGAATCTTTTCCCATTTAGATAGCCACTGCCCTTCCTCCGCATCAGGCCAGTCCAGGGACAATCCACATTGTTAGGTATTAAGTGCCCACTGTGTACAGGGAAACAAGAGGCTGCGGCAGGCAAAGTGGCGATTGCTATCACAGAATGTAGGATTCGAGTCTAGTGGAGTCCAAAGAAAAGCACGCGAACGCCTAGGGCAGACGCACCCCAAAAGAGGTGTGCAGATGAGAGGTGGAAGGGTGAGATTGGGTCTCCGTGGCAGAACAGGGGAAGGCTCCATGGAAGAGGTAGCCATCGGAGACAGAGGGGGAAGGTCGCCGCAGGTGGAAAAAAATGTCCAAGCAAAATATAAGTGCAGAGGGCCGTCCTATTTGGAAGTGGTGATGGGGCCCTCTGTGGCCAGGACCCAGGGTGCATGGGACAGAGCATGGCGAAAGGATCACTGGAGTGCCATCCTGGAGGGGGCCAAGTGGGTTATACACATGAAGGAAGGTGTTCAACTGTGGCAGAAACATTGAGCCAGCGGGGGCCAAGTGTTGTCAGTGCTTCTAATGTTTGAGAGAGCTCAAGCTGTCATTCCAGACTTTGATGTGGCATCTCCCAATTTTAAATGCTGGTGATCATTGTGGAAATGATAAGGTATCCAGTCTTTATCTCCCACACTGGCATGCCCCTTCCCTGTTTCCCCACATGGGACTCTCTCTGCTTTTCCTTGCCCTCTGCATTCCGGGGCCATGCGGTGCCCGGCAGAGGTGGCATTTGTGCGTAACAGGTGGCAGATGGGAAGGAGTGGATGGAGGAACGCCTGGGTGGCTCGGTAGTTGAGCATCTGCCTTTGGCTCAGGGCGGGATCCTGGGGTCCTGGGATCGAGTCCCCCACAGGGCTCCCTGCAGGAAGCCTGCTTCTCCCTCTGCCTGTGTCTCTGCCTCCCTCTGTGCGTGCCTCTCAGGAATACAGAAATAAAATATTTAAAAAAATATTCCGTTTGTTTTCCTTTGGATATATTCCCTACAATGGAGTTGCTGGGTGGTACGGGAGTTGTATTCTTTCTAAAAGTCTGAATGGCTGAAGTCTGGGAATTGAGAGGCCATGACTCTTTGACTTCGTGATTCGCTTTCGTTGACTTGGTCTAGAACTTTTCTGGTTTTGTATATCAAGTGACAATTTACCGGGCTTTCTATCTATTTCACTTGTCAGAACAGCATGATCAACTAGCCAGCACACAGATCTGCACATGTCAGACTATTCTGATAGCTGCCTTGACGCTTCTGTCCAGTACCATAACCACCCTCACCTGGCCTTCAGCACTTGGGGGCTGCCCCTTGACCCCTGCCACCTGAGGAGTCCTATGCATTTAGGTTTCCCAATTTAGTGACTGCATGTCCCACCTTAAAGTCTGGGCTGTGGAGAAGAACAATCACAGAGCCCTTCAAGGATGCTGGGGTTCCCCCCACAAATTTATTTCTCACAGCTGTGGTGAAAGGCATGTCCATTGCACCTTCCCAGTGTGTGAATAGGTCCTAGATGACAATCCCCATGGGGCTTTGTGTCCCTTCCTCTATATTAAACCAAGGCAGTCCTTGCATTTCCAACTCACTCATTATAGGCCACCTTTCGGTCCAGGTTTCAGCCCACGAACTATTAGAACTTTCTAACTACCAAAGCTGCAACATTACATGCAGTCGATTTCTCCTCCAGTTAATTAATTTCTATTCCTCAATTGTTGAATATTTTAATTCTGAAGGGTGTTGGATTTTGTCAAGGGTTTCTTCAGTTGTTGTTGTTTTTTTTTTTTTTAAAGTAGATCATGTGTCTTCCCTCCTTCATTCTGTGGATATACCCCATTTGATTGCTTTTCATGTGTTGAAACAATCCTGCTGGTAGTCAGCAAAGGGGAAATTTAGGTGGGCTCAGTTTTCACTGAAGCCCCAAGCTAGAAGCTCCAGGTTCCTTAAAGTGGTCCAACCTCTGACTCATAGGCCTGAGGGAGTCAAGGTAGGGAGGGTAACAAGGCTCCAGGTAGACAGGGATAAACCCCATTCCATTATGATGTAAAATCCTTTTTTTATATATAAATTTATTTTTTATTGGTGTTCAGATTGCAAACATATAGAATAACACCCAGTGCTCATCCCGTCAAGTGCCCACCTCAGTGCCCTTCACCCAGACACTCCCAATCCCCCGTCCACCTCCTCTTCCATCACCCCTAGTTCGGACAAACATTATATGGTCTCATTCATTTGGGGAATATAAAACATAGTGAAAGGGAATAAAGGGGAAAAGAGAAAAAATGAGTGTTTAATATCAGTAAAATCCTTTTTATACGCTACTGGATTCAATTAGAGAGGATTTTGTTGAGGATATTTGCATTTATACTCATAAAAAAATATTGATCTATACTTTCTTTTCCTGTGATACCTTTTTCTGGGTTAGTTTTTGGGGTAGTTCTGGCATCATATAATGAGTTAGGAAGTGTTCTCTTTTCATCTTTCTGTAAACACTTCATGGGATTCACCGGTGAAGCCGTATGGTTTGAAGCTTCTCTGGTGGAAGTGTTTGGTGACTAATTCAATATCTTGTGTTGTAGGTCCATTCGGTTTTTCTACTTCTTTTTGAGCTAATTTTTCTACTTTGTATCTTGGACGTTTGTTCTAGGACTTCGTCCATTTTTTCATCCTAGCTAATTTCTCGCTATGCTGTTTGTAGACTCTCTTAGCCTTCTTTTCTTGTAAGGTCATTAGTAACGTCTCTCTTTCATCCCTGAATCTGAACATTTTGGCGGTTTTCTCATTACTTTCATGGAAGAGGGATATTAGGAGGTTATTTCTTTGACATTTTGCTGATGTCATTGCTTGTGTAATTGCTTATGTGGCTGTTAAATGCATTTGGAAAGCCCTCAAATCATCATAGGTAACTCTCCTTGGGAGACTGATTGCAATGTTTTCCAGTGAATGATCTGATTCATCTCATAAGTTATTCCATAGAATTTGTCTGACTTTGAAATACCAAATTTTTACCAATATCTAAATGTGTATTATATCTCAGGCGTTGAAGTGAAGATAACCTTGAAAGCTCACTGCTCCAAGGAATGGACATACACTGTTCTGTGACATGGAACAAACTTTTCAGGCAGACAATAAATGTACTGCTGAGGATCTGGTGGGGTTTTACCTATATTTTCATAAGCAGAACTATATTCTTAGCTCACAAAGGTTTTGTAACAGGGTCGTTGTCACAAGGTGAACTGTCCTGATATGACTGGCGTGGGGAAACCAGACAGACCCTCCAAGGACAGAGCAAGGAACAACAGATGAACGTATGTCTCTTTAGGGATGGCTGATGGCCTGGTAGGTAGGCAGCATTCCGTTATAAGACAGTCAATTGACAGTTTGGATTCTGGAATTTGGTAGTCAACCTCAAGTGTTTCAAGGTACGAACTCAAGGTGGGGAATAATGGGGACATGGGAAGATTGAAGAGACGCCTAGGACTTGGATCACAGCTGGGTGGCAGGACCCTCCACCGAAGGGACTTGGGAAGGTGTCTACTCCCTAGGACACTAGTCGGCAACGGGAAAATTAGGTAGGCTCTGTTTTCACTGAAGCCCTGAGCAAGGACCTCCAGGTTCCTCAATGTGGGCTGCCTCTGACTCGTTGGTGAGATGGAGCCAAGGTCAGGAGGGTACTATGGCTCCAGGTGGACAGGTTTCATGGCTGTAGCGCAGGGAACATCATTACCTATACTGCAGGACTTAGTCAGAACTTGGGGATGTGCTTGGAGTTACATTTATGCTATAGACACAGGAGGCCGTAACATCTCTTCCCTCCCACAGCTGTCTCTTCCGATCCACCAAAGAAACCTCAGGCTCCGAAAGCTGCTGGGAGAGCCGCGAGTGAGCACAGAGGGACACAGATCCTCCAGGCTGAGAGTCTCCTGCCTGAGAACAAGCTGCCGTTTGTTACAGGAGGGACAGGGGCACCGACGGACTCACCCAGGAGAGGAGGGAGGGTTTAATGCGGGGGGCGGCAGATGTGTCTCGGCCTGGCCCCACTGACGCCCAGCACCCCAGTACCACCGGTCCCTGGGTCCCGGCAGCCTGCTGTCTCCGGGAGAGAGGAGGATCATCTGGAGTGGCAAAGCCTTCCCTGCTTGGTGTGTGACAAAGGTGGGGCAGTCCACCCTTTTTGCTCCCTGCAGCTGTTCAATCAACCGATTCTTCCATTTACATGCTACCGTGTCTATCGTACTTGAGATGTGGTCCAGGACACAGGAACTCCCAGCCAGCGTGCACATGGCCTCGGGCAGCCACAGGAGGCCGAAGATCTCTAATGAATCCTCAGGTACAGCCTGAATGGACAGAGTTTAGAGTGAAACACGGACACCCTGGAGACTCGACCTCTGGCTGGGGGCCACAGACCCGTTTGTTACAGCTGAGGAGCCTGCTGAGAGGATTCTCGAGTCCTGAGACAGTCTACCCTGAAATGGGCACTTTGGTGGTCCCGAGGCATCGCCCGGTGACACCAGGGGCTGAGGACCGCTTACGTTGTTATAAAATGCCCTTTGATTTCTGGCTAGCTCCCCCTGGCTGGCTCTGCACCAACTCAGGTGGCATTTCAGCCCAGGGTTTTCACCCGCTGGTGACGGAATGTGCCTTACTAGAAGTCAGTGGCCACAGACTATTTAGGACTTGCTTTAGGCAAAATGCTCTCAAGTCTGGAGACACAGAAATCTCCGGAGGTCATCCAGTGCCAAGCCAGAATCGAGTTGGGGAGGAGTTGGCCGTGCAAGAGGGGGAGAATGTGCTAGAGAGGCTTCTCTGCCTGGCCACCTCTTACTGATCCTCCCAGCTGCACAGCCCGAAGAAGGATCTCGGAGCTCATACCCTGGGCACTGGTCAGGACTGGTGTCCCTGCTATGTTAGTCAAGTGATGTACGCCCGGTGTGAGGCCAGTGCCCCCACCCCCGTCACGGAGAGCCCAGGACCTTCCTGGGAGTCAGTGGCGGGGTGCGGAGGGAGGACCTGTGCAGGCCGAGTGATTCACGGAGAAGGCGGCCTCTGCATCCTCCTCCTCAGTCTGCAGGGTGTAGGCGGGGCACCCGGCCAGGCCACGCACCTGAGGAGCAGTCGGCCATGTGCCTTCCGGGGACCCACAGTGGGTGGTGCGGAAGGGTCCCCGTGGAGGACCTCGCTGCCCTAGCTAGGACCCTGCTAAGAGGAGCACGTGGCCTCGGCCTTGACCCTGGTCAACCAGCGGGGCGTGTGCTCCTTGCTGGAGAGCCTGAAACTTGATGAGGCGCAGAAGGCCCAGGGGCCCAGAGGCCCAAGGAATGAGCTGTGAGCCACTCAGTCAGCATGTGCATGTGTGGGTGCGGGGCATCCGCGTCCCCGGATGGGGGGCAGAGGGCCCGCGAGTATTCGGCTCGATCGTCAGGCGCGTTCTGTAAAGCAGTGGGCGACCCTGTGGGCCCCAAAGGGTGGCGAGCAGCCAGGTGGCCCGTGCGGCCGGCCCTTTATCATGTCACTGGCTGGCTGTTGGTGATGTCACCCCCAAGTGTCCTGAGCCCTTTTGTGCTGTCCCAGGCAGCCCTGCCATCAGCGGGGACTGCTGGCCATTCCACACTGTCCTGTGTACAGAGAGGAAGGACGGGCCACTGCTCAGGATGGCTCGCGAGGAGGACGGCCATCCGACGGGCCCAGGGCCGGGCCAGCACAGGGAGCCACCTCTGCCGGAAGCCGTGGTTCCCGCCGCCAGCTCGCAGAGCAGTGCTCTTGCAGCAGAGTCGCCCCGACCGGGCCCCTGGCGGCCGAGGACCCCAGCTTCAGGCTGCTCCTGGAGGTGAACACGTTCCAAGCCTTGGCCCAAGAGCCTCTGCTCAAGAGGCCCCGCACCGTGGAGGACGTGCTGTCGGTGGCAGGCGGCAACCTGCTCTGTCTGCCCTTTCCCAAGAAGCTGTGGAGGCTCGTCAACAGCAGCCGGTTCACGTCCATCTGGTGGGAGAAGGACGGGACGAGCATCGGCCTCAACGAGGAGCTGTTTCAGAAGGAGATTCTGGAGCAGGACGGGCCCGACAAGGTGTTTGAGACCGACTGCACGAAGAGCTTCATCCGGCAACTGAACCTCTATGGATTCAGCCAACTGGACCAGGACGTGCACACGTCCGTCTGCCTTAGCAGCTACTTCACCAGGGGAGTGGGACTGGGGGCGGTCCGTGTCCTGAGCAAGGTAACCGTACCCCTCGGGCCCTGCCAAGCAGAGCCGTGGGCACTGGGGCGCTGGGGCCAGGGACGGGGGGCTGGAAACCCCGGGACCACCGCCAGGGAATCAGGGCCCGTGTCCCCTAGGGGCCGAGGGGCGGGGCCGGGGAGCGAGCCCTGGATGAGGTCCCAGGACAGTGCCCAGTGGGTGGGGCGTTGTGTTCAGATACCCCATGAGGGACATGTGTGACCTGGAGCAGATGCAGGAGAGGGAGAGTGGGCAAGGAAGGAGGCCCCCAGGGTTCTCCCCAGGAGACACTATCCCCCTTTGCCCCACCTTTCCCATTTCTTTGTTTCTCATTCGGTTTGGTGTCCCTGTGAGACGAGGGGCACCGGTTCAACTGGCTGTGCCCATGGCTTTGCAACCCCTGGGGGTGGAGGGCCCCCCCAAGTGCCACCCGGCCCTTCCACCCCTCACTCCCAGCAGCCCCGGCCTCCTGCCCTCCTGTGGGGGTCCACCACGCAAGGTCCTTGGGGGCTGTGCACACCCACCCCAGTCCTGTAGCTCCGAGTCAGAGCTCTGTGGGGGCCGGGTCCTCTGGCCAGGGCAGTGCCATCCCCGAGCACCGTGGGCAGCCAGCCGAGGGTGGAACGATGGGCCCCGGAGGCCGAGAGCCAGGGACACCCAGCCAGGGATAGTCGGATGGCCCCGACGCTCCTTCAGGAAGCCGTGACCCCTCTCCCCCGTGGGCTTGTCCGCATCCCCAGCGCAGGTGGCTCTTGTCCTCCGCCAAGGGCACTGGGGCTTTCAAGTCAGCGAATGAGGCCTAGGCAGAGCAGGGGCACACCTTCCCTTTGGGGCTGCGACCTCTGGAGAGGGAGGCCCTGGGACCCCTGGCTCAGAGCCCGGAGGCACCCAGAGTGGCCTTGCCGGTGCCCCGGGCCCTGTTATGACCTGGAGTTTCTGTTCCCCTTTCCATTTGGAACCTCAGTTACAGTTCTACAGCAGCCCTCTCTTCCGGAAGGACTGCCCCCACCTGCTGAAGAAGAGGAGAGTGGGCGTGAAGGTGGCCCAAAGGCAGGAGGAGGACAAGGCTGAAGGGCTGGGAAGCCCAGCGGAGGCAGATCCCGCCAGCGGGCACCAGAGGAGCTCCTGTCCCTGCGGAGCACCAGCAGGAGCAGCAACAGGAGCTGGCAGGCGGCCAGGAGCATCGCTGACCCTCTGCCCGGGACAGGAGCAAGTCTGCCCCTCCCGCCCTGGTCAAGAGCGAGTCCGCCCCTCCCGCCATCCTCGGGGCGGCTGCTGAGCGCCCCCCTGACCCATCGCGGTGCTGAGTACCAGCCCTAGGACACTGGTGCGCCCGTGGCTCTCGTGGCTGACGTGGCCGTACCCGTGGCGTTGCCCCGCCCTTGCCGGTGCTGTGCCTTGCCCTGCGGCCCCTGCATATGTACCCTCATCCACCGCCGCCCGTGGACCTGGCTGCCGTACCCCCTGTGCTGCTGCACCTTCCTCCCTTGTGTTCCCCGGGATGATGCCTCTGTGCCACCCGTGGGTGCCTGTCGAGGCTGCAGGGCCCGTCGACCCCATGCCCTCCATTCCTCCTCCCTGGCCCCGTTCCCCTACTGCCCGGTCTGCCACTGTTTCCTGGGATACCTGGCACCTATGGCTGGACGTCCAGAATGCCCCTACAGCGCTCCCTACCGCAGCTAGAGGGCTCGCACCTCGGGCGGGGCAATAAACCGGACGGTGACCAGGCCATTGTCTGCTGAAGCCAGGTGCTCCCGGCCTCTGGGACGTTTCTTCTCGAGCAGCTGGGAGGCCTCAGCTCCGTCTGCTGCCCTGGGTGAAGATGGAGCACAGCCTGCCGCTGCCGTGTGCAGGAGCCCTGTGTGCACTTAGGTGCCCGGGGTCCCGCCTCTGCTCCTACAGAGGCCCGTGGAGGCACTGGGCAGGCACGAGAACTGAGCATCGGGGACCCAGGGGTAACCGGGGCCTTGTGCTCCTGCCCAGCAGGCCCATTTCCCTCTCCGGTGGGGGCCTGGGTCCCACGGGGCATTCGCGTTCCCCACACTAGGAGGTCAGTTCTCCCCAGGGCAGAGGGCTCAAAGGCGGCCCCTCAGTATGCAGCGCCCAGGTACGGATGGGGACAGGCGCCCCCAGGGCCCTCCAACGTTGCTGTGCAGGGGTGCTCGTGGGTGCCCGGACGGCAGCATCTACGCTTGGCTTTTGCTGCAAGAACTGGACCTGGGACTCTCTCTCTCTTGAATGAAATGTTTCGAGGGTGTCCTGGGCCAACCCTGGAAGGACAAAGCCCCGGTTGCCGGGGTGTCCCTCTTCTATACAATGCACTGTCTTAGCGATGAACCTCTTTAAAAGGCGATTGTCTGAAGGAGCCTAGGAAATGAGCGTCCACAAACTCCCCGGAGCAATTAAGTGTCCTGGACCCCAGGAGGCCTCCGACATCAGGCAGAAGGGGATAGTGAGGGGTGCCTCCCGCCAGAACCACAAGACAGCCCTCTCCTCTTTTCCATTGCACGGCAGGTAGGGTGTCCCCCCAAGAAGGGGCAAGAGCCCGTAGGACATGCACACGGTCTGACGTGGTCACTGAACCCTCGTTCCCCCGAGTGTAGCACTGCTCTGGCCATGGTGAATCACTCCGGCCCAGCCCGCTCCCTTCGGAACTGACGCTCACACCCACGTCCTCATCTTTCCTAAGATTCCTTACCCCGGGGAGTCCTCAGCTCATAGGTGGTACATTGGGTTGGCCTCTGGATCTGGGTCTTCCACATGCTCCCCGAGCCGGATAACACCCAACTGGGAAAACCACTTTCCTATAAACGTCAGCAGGGGGAACCTGGCTGACATATAAGGCCACAGGGAAAGGCCCAGCGGGGACAAGCATCGGGAGGATCACCTGCTTTTCCATGGGGGCATGGCCGTAGGATGGAGATGGACCCCCTCCCACCCACAGCAGCCCCAGGCTGCCCTTTTCTCTGTGCCTCCTTGGGTGAAGGCGCCAAAGGGTGACGGGGGGAAGGTGAAGGAATCGGAGCCTTTCGGCCACTGAATGGCCAAGCCCAAGTGAGGGAAGCGCGGGCATCGCCTGTCCTGGAGTGCATGCTCTGTGGACACAGGCCTGCCACGTTCGTCCCAGGGTCCCTTCAGGGCTGGGGGACGATGGGGGTGCCCGCTCATCACGAGAGTCACCGTGTGCAACACCAGCGCCATAGGGACTGACTGGGTGCCCGGGCTGTCACCCCAGAGGTAGGCATGGGTTGTCACGTGGTTCCGCAAGGGCAGACGAAGCAGCACCCGACACCGGGACCCTTAGAGGGGCAGCAAGAGCTGAGACCTCGGTCCCCACCAAGGCCTTCGAAATCCCCAGATCGGTCCCCAAAAGCAGTGGTCCACCTAAGACAGCCATCCACACAGGGAAGGTCTCCCTCCTGGAGATACGGGGCGGGGTCTAGAGACACTAGGTGACCCAACTGGGGAGCGGGCCGGAGGAGGAGGGGTGCTATGCCACCGGAGCACAGAGACCAGGGGCGCCGCTCAACAGCCCGCGTGGCCCAGCACAGCGCACCCACACACAGGCAAAGGAGGACCCTGCCCCCGTGGCTCCCTGGCCCTGGGTGCTGACCCTGGCCTGCAGTGTGGCCCGTCCCACCCACACCCGATGGATCGCCTCCTGCTTCCACTAGATACCACGAAGCTCCTGAGGCCTCAGTTTGCACAGGAGCCTCCGGGAGGAGGACAGCCCCCCCTTCCCAAGGGTGAAATCCAACGGAACAGTTCACCAGCTAAGCATGATGACAGTTCTGGTTACAATATGGTTGTTCCAGGTCACCACGGCGACAGAATCCATGTCACTCTGAGGAATGCCATTTCAGACACATTCCGGGGGCCCTCAAAACACAGGAGGACACTGCTGGGGTTCCTGAGTCCCTGACAGGCCCCTGCAAACTGTGCATGGCAGGTGTCGCGGATACGACGGTTGCTCTGTTATTTCTTTTTTCAAAAATTTACTTTTTCATCAGAGACAAACACAGAGAGAGGCAGAGACACAGCAGAGGGGGAAGCAGGCTGCCTGCATGGAGCCCGATGTGGTACTGGATCCCAGGACCCCGGGATCACGCCCCGAGCCGAAAGCAGGCGCCCAACCCCTGAGCCTCCCTGGCGTCCCATTCCTCTGTTCTTTGCTAACTTCCTGAGGTTCCTTTTTTTTTCCAGTACCAATAGGCTTTTATTGTATGTTCCCGGAGTGAAGAGAGGAGGGAAAAAGGTCATCATGTGTGTTACACCACACTAGCAGGTGAGAAAGGAAGTGCCCGCCCAGCAACATCACCCAGCAAATAAACTCTCCCCAGAGCTGGAGGGGGTCCAGCCCCGTAGGGCCCAGGGTCCTGCAGTTCAGAGCTGAGGGGAACGGAGCAGGCTCAGAGCAGGGAGCTACAGCTTTCCCGACGCACCCCCCTCCGACCGCCCCAAGAAATTGGAGATTTCAAACAAAGCTTTGGTTTGTGGCAGTCTACAGGGAGTTACATGGGCCCGTGCCTGTTAAAGGGCCTTGCGGCCACTCTGACAGAAGCTTCTAGCACCTGCGTAAAAGTTCCTGTGTGACCAGGGTATACATTCCGCTCCCCTTTCTGGGTCTTCCGCACCTCCTGTGTACATGCAAGTCTCCCCTCGTTGCTTCTGCTTCCCTCCACCGTCAGACCTGAGACTAAAGCAGGTTCGCTCCATGCAAATACAAGTGTATTAGTATGAGTCACACCCAGCAATGGTCTCCACACAGGAGATGGGGAAGGAGGGAGGAAGTGTTCTTTGCTTCTTCAGAAGGTGGGGCTTTTCTTGGCAGGGGGGATAGAAGAGGGGTAGGGTAGGAGCCAAGTTTTTAGGACCCAAGACCTGGCCTCTGCGGGAAGCAGGCACCGTGGACCGGCAGGTAAGCGTTGGAGAGGCCCCGCCGGCGTCTCTTCGACACCTCCAGCTCCAGCACGGCCAGTGGCGTGGTGACAGGGGCAAGGATGCGCCCCGGGCCACAGCCTTCGGGCCGGCGCAGGTCCTCAGAAATGGGCAGGGGCCAAGTGCCCGGGATAAACCTCGCCACTGGGTCCCCAGAGGGCCGGGCCCACTGTGCTCCCCCAGCTTCTGGGCAGAGGAGCCTCCTCCTCCCCAGAGTGGTCTTGCATTTCCCATGCTGACCACTCGTCCCATGCAGGGCCCCCGCACCTCCTGCTGTAAGTGCCTGTGAGGAGCACCAGGGGGCAGGAGGCACCGGGACAGGAGACCCTGGGGTGTGTCGGCACTGGGCGCCTGTGGGACAGGCTGTGCACCTGGTGACCGCGGCCTCTGCTTCTGCCCTGAATGGGGCTCCTGTCCGGCCCCTTGGAGCTCAAGCGCTCAGACCCCTTGCCCCTCCGCACACAGTCCAGTAGCGCCCCCTGACCGCATTCCTGGGCAGGGCAGACGTTGCTCACTTGTGACCTGGGAGGGGAACAGGCCTGGGTAACACATCCTCAGCGGGAGAGCAGGACTTCCCCCCGCCCCAGGCCCGGGGATCAGAAGACAAGCATCGCCTGGTTCCCAATCTCCACACCTGGGGAAAGCAGGCACAAGACAGACACTAACGACTGCGGGGTCTATGGACGCCGATGTGGACTGGGCCTTGTCCTTCCGGGCCTCACCCTGCCTAACGCACAGCAATGCTTGACCTTGCAGGGAGACTATGCCCGTGTCACCCTTGCGACCGTGTGACCCGTGTGTCCGTGCACAGGGTCAGACTCGCGGCGCGTCCATCGGGGTCAGGGGGAGCAGTACAAAGCCCAGTCCAGCTGAGCACGCTCCAAGGGCGAAGCCTGGTGGCTTGGGCCTCAGGGACATCGTGCCAACGCTCCACGTCCCATGATTGGAGGACCGTGGGAGTGCCGGGCACCGATGCCACCCGACGCTTGACATGGACCCCCGCCCACGCGGCCTCTTAGCAGCGCCTCAGGGTCACCATCGTTTCTACTTGGATGCCAGGCCCCGGGGCCATGTGGAGGCAGGACCGAGCGTGTGAGGAGAGAGAGGATCGCACACGCATGGAGCTGGAGGAGCTGTGGCTCCTCGAGGGCCTCCCTGGGGTTCAGGCTTGACCCTGGCCCAGTCTGGCCCCTTGTTGCCCAGCTGACTGGTGCCCCACGTCATCCCGCAGGCTCATTGCCCTGGGCAGGCTGCACGTCAGCCACCCAGCAGGCCAGCAGGTCAATACCCCACCCAGGGGGTCTCAGGACCCGCACTGCATCCCCACAGGGGGCCGGACCCGGGAACCCTTGGCACACCCCCTCTCTCTGGGGGCGGGGCCAGCTTGGCTTGGCCAGCTCCAGGCCTGAAGACAGGCAGGGAGGCCCAAGTCGGGCCCAGGAATGGCCCCAGGGCAGGTGCCAGCGGTATTTGTCACACAGGGCAGGCAGGTGGAGGCCAGATAGCAGGTCAGAGACCAGCCAAATGGTGCATTCAGAGCAGGCTTGGCCATGGCTCAGCAACGAGGTCTCCTGAGGAGCAGGACCATGGCCGAGGTGCCTTGTGCCAGCCTGTCAGGGCAGCAGCTCAGGGCATTTACATAACGTCAGGACTTCCTGCTGGGGACAGGGAACGTTGTGCATAATCGGCCATGGCCTGGTGACAACTGCCAGACACCTGGCCGCTGTGTGTGAATACAAACATTGCGGGATAGGACCTGGCACCCCGGAGATGCCTCCCCGAGGACCCAAATGCTGGTTCTCGGGCATCCCTGAGTGCTCTGTGCGAGCAGTCCATGGTGGCCTGGATCAAACCCCGGGCCCCAGCAGTCACTTCCCTCCCAGGACACCATGCAGGGTCCCCGCATCCAGCCACAACTGTCCCACAGGGCCTGCTCCTGGGACTTGTGTCAAGGCCACCAGCCTCAGGATGGCGGGTGCTCCTCCCCCCCCTCGTGGGGCAACCGACTTTCTGCACTGCCTGCCTCCAGGGTCCCCAAAGGCCTTCCTGCCCAGCTGTTTGCAAAATCCTCATGTGAGCCAGGGGGCCTGTGAGGGTGTGGGGGAACATCCCGGTTACCACCACTGTCACCCACTACACTATCCTCTGCTCAAAGTGCCCATTTCAGGACCCTAGGGTCCCGGCGGCTCTGGGGATGGCTGATAGGTACACACCCCGTCTCTGCCTCTGCCTCAGCCTCAGAGAGCCAACCTGGCAGTGGCCATCACGAGGACACCGGCTTCACAGAACGATGGCTATGACCCAGGAGTTCTCTGACAATACCCACCTGGCACAGTCGCCAGGGTCACCAGATAGGAGAGTCGTTTACCGGCCCTTAGGACATGCCCCGCCACGGCAGCCTGGTCAGCACCCCTGGGAGCACAGGTAGGCAGAGAGGGCATCCCCATCTGGAGACACCCACAGCAACATGAGCACCCGTGATCAGCAGCACTGGGGAGGGAGCGATTGGAAGTGGGGAGACAGGACCAAGACCCAAGGTCTGCAGGCTGAGGCCAACGGTCAGGAGAGACAGGGCAGGGCGGGCAGCAGGGGCTATGGGGGCTGCCGGCTGGCCCCAGGAGCAGGACACCCCAAATCCCAGCCCGGCCACTGGGCAGTGGGCTGCCGGCCTCCCGAAGGAACCTTGTGCGGGGCCTGAGGGGATTGATGGCCGTGTCTCCGGGACCCAAGGGTCAGGTGGCAGGAAGGACTGCCCACCGGCCCTCTCTGCGGGGCACAGAGGCTCCTCTGCAGAACTCCCCCAAGCACCCACCAGCTGTGGGGCAGGTGCTTCCAAGGCAGGATCACATCTGATTGTCACTACTTTGCACACTCACCTGGCTGTGGTGGTTCAGGGGGAGGGATCCCTCCTCACTCCTAGCACCTTGCTGCAATTCGCATGGCAAGAACCTCGAAAATCTCCACGGGTTGACAATGTGCTCTTTCCCCTGATGCACTGGCATCTGCCTGGCTCTGCTATTGTCCCATTTCAGGAGAGACCGGCACACGGGACCACTGGCAAATGAGGACCGTTAGTGGTTGGGAGAAGGTCCAGCCTTATTGTGACGTCCACCATCACACCCCCTGCCCTAAGAATTTCCGTTCCCGTGACATATCCCAGGATGGGAGAGCAAGGGGAACCGAAGAGAAACTGAGCAGAATGAGCTGTCTGCACACGACCCTCCCAGACCACATAGGATTCAATGGCCGTGACGCTGGGGCAGGCTTCTTGCCCCACTGGGGGCAACACAGAGCTCCCACAATTTCAGGAAAAGCTCTGGGCTGGTGGGCTGGTGCAGGTCTCAGGGCACCCCTCCCCGCCTTCCTGTGGCATAGTGGCCACTAGACAGTCCCCGAAGGCGGTGTGACCACGGGTCCCCGTGTCCCCCGTGCTCACACACAGGGCCTTGCAGGGAGCAGAGCTCAGCCGCTGTGTGGCTATGAGGGAGCCGCCAGCAGGGCTCTCTGGCCTCAGTCAGGACCCTTCTCTCCCGTTCCGGCAAAACCAAGTGAATGCACGAGCGCACATCACGTTACTTTGGAAAATAGGCACACGGCAAGGGTAAGAAGCAAAAGTGAACAAGGTTTATTTTCCTATTTCCACACTCCAGCACTTGCCTGCTGCACTCTTGCCCTTTCCAACAGATTCCAACGCCATTTCCCTGTGATTTCATCCAGAACCCAAACAAGGAGGGAAGGTCTCCCAACTTGTATCCAGGGCAGACAAAACTCTTAACTCTTGAACTGGGGGGCTGTCAGGGTAGCACAGTGGTTTAGCGCCAACTTCAGCCCTGGGCATGATCCTGGAGACCCGGGATCAAGCCCTATGTCAGGCTCTCTGCTTCTCCCTCTGCCTGTGTCTCTGCCTCTCTCCCTCTCTCTGCACTCTGTGTATTCTCATAAATAAATAAATAAATAAATAAATAAATAAATAAATCTTTAAAAATATATTGAACTGGGGAAGTACGAACGCGAAGGGGTGCGTGTCACTCACACACGGGGCTGCGGAACCTTCTATCCCAAGGAACAAACAGGGAGAGCTTCCTCAAGGAAACCAAGCTCTGGAAGTCGGGGTCATCGTAGAGCCCAGGCCCCAGAGAAGCTCTTGGCCCTGCTTTCCCCCAAAATGCCCTGGCCCTTAACTCCTGAGAATGCCCAGGACTTTCTCTTTACAAATCCAACGAGACAACACCGGGAGGAAGCACCCTAAGGCCTCCCTTCATGCCGGAACCACAAAAGCTTGAAAAGGGACTGGCTGCCCCTGGGGCTGTGGCCCCTTTTCCTTATCTCAGAATCTTTCCTCACAGGACCAGGGAGAACCCCAGGTTCTTGCTACCGATCTGGAGCAGAAAGTCCATGACCTGCACCTGGCTGGTTTCCTCATAGGCTCTGGGCCCCCAGAGGAACTCATTGCGGGCAGGGTCACTGCCCGCCACCTGCCGGCGCTCCAGGTAGCCTTCCTGCACCCAGACATTGGTGAGGCGATCCACGGGCTCCCCATAGATGGTGTTCTCTTGGCCATCGTACACCACTGTGAACCCCAGAGTCTCCCACACCTCCTCCTCAAGGACACATCCATCCTGCAGTAGGATAAACCCCAGGATCAGCCCCAGGAGGCTGGTCTTGGGGATACCCCACTGATCGCTCAGCATCCCATCCCAGGTGAGGCCCAGGATGGGGTTGAGGACGTAGGAGTGCTCGCTGGGATCCACCTCAATCACATCCAGGCCAAAGACCAGCCGCAAGCAGATGGACACTTGGCTCAAGATGGCGGGGAAGTCGTCCTGGTATTCTGGGGAGAAGACCTCCAGCATCTCTGCCTTGCTGAAGGACTCCTTGGTGCGATACTTGAGGAGCAGGAATACCACCAGGGCAGCCGTCTTCATGCGGAAACTGCCCTCCACCAAGGGCTCCTCATCTCCCGCCTCCCCTGGGCCGCTGGGGCCAGGAGGCTCGGGCTGGCCAAGGCCACCAGCTGCCCCACCACTGGGGGAGGGGTCGGCACTCTGAGAGCTCTGGGGAGCACTCAAGGCCCCGGCAGCAGCAGACCCCTCCTCTGGGGGGCCACAGACCATGCCAGAGAAGGACAAGGAAGGGGAAGAGGAGGAGGAGGAGGAGAAGGAGGAGGAGGAGGAGGAGGAGGGGGAGGAGGAGGAGGAGGAGGAGGACAGAAAGAGATGAGATAGGGGGTCTGGTGGAGATGGGGGAGAGGGGGGAGGTGGAGCCTCCTCCTCCCCTTCCTCCTCTTCCTCAGCCCCAGACAGCTGGGCATCCACCAGGCCCTGGGCCTCCTCTAGGTCTTCTCCCTGCTTCCAAAGCTCGCTGCTATTCCTCAGGGGCATGGTGTCAGATTTGGGCTGAACCTGAAGACAGAGTTGGGAGAGCTTGTCAGGGGGCAGCCCAGCCAAGATACTCCGAGGTGCCAGGGCTGACAGGGGACCGTGCCGGGCTCCCCTGCAGAGGGCTCCCGTGTTGGGCTGGGAGAGCTCCTGACACCAGGCTCAGAGAGAGCGTGCCCCTCACCTGGACAAGTGGCTCTGGCCCGTGCCTCCTCAGCTCTGTGTCCTGAGGGGCCCCCGCGTCAGACCAAGGCCTCCGCTGCCAGTTCTTGAAGTCCCTGCACGAGGGAAGGAGGAGGGTCCTCAGGGTGCAGACTGCCAGCCCAGCCCTGGGGCCCAGTGTGGACAGTAGGGCTGGCTTACAGTCTGGGAGGTCCCCGGCAGTCCAGGTGGGACAGTCCCCCTCTGGGCCTCTCAAGGGTCTGCCCCGGCCCTGTCCTTCTCAGGCCAAACATCCCTGCAAGAAAACAGGGCCTCGACACTCCGCAGGAGGAAGCCAGGGCCCCAGCCCAGGCCACACTTGCCAAAGTCCAGGGCCAGCTCTGGCTTCCATCTGGGCTGGGATGGGGTGCCTCTGTGTCTTCACCTGGACCCCACACAAGGCCTGGGAAGACCCTCCGGCTAGCCCTGAGGCCACCCTCTTTGCACCTTCCTTGCAAGGGCCCCTGCCACGACCCCCCACCAGCCAAAGTACAGAGAAATCAGTTGGGCCACCCATTCCGCCTCTCCCCATGGCCCACACATGGTCCCTAGGGATCCTGCTGTGGGAGGCATCCCCTCATTTCTCACCTCGATCCCCGCCAGGGCCTGGACCAGGGCCATGGCAGGGCACCTGCCTCCTCTGCTGTCCTGAATCCAGACCCTCAGGCCCAGGCCTGCCCCTCCCTGAGCCCAGGGATCTGGAGAGGAGGAGGGGCTCTGCGGGACAGGCTGCACCACGGGTTCCCTTCCCAGGGCTGCCAGGGAAGGGCACCCTTATTTGGGGCCATGACCTCCTGGGCCTGATGGCTGTCTTTGGGGCCATACACCCCTTCTATGCGGGGTGGGCGGGGTTCCTCAGAAGACTCTTGGGCAGGCCCTGGGACTCCCAGGCATCTATCACCCAGGTGGGCTTCCTCCCACACTCTGACTGGGACCTCTCCCAGTGGGGTCCTCAACACCCTGAGAACTGGGAGAGGAGCAGGGAGAGGTACCCTGTTATGTCCTATGTCCCCATCCTGTCCTGTGTCCCCTGCCAGGCAGGTCACAGCCGCAAAGCCCCTCCCCCCCACAATCCCTCAGCAATATCAGGAAGGGCTGGCTTGGAGACTGGCCCCTCTGTCCTGGGGCGCAGATGCCTTCAGGCTCCCGGGAGGGTCCTCAGCATTATCCTGCCAGGACCTGCTCTTCCTCTGGTCCCCCATCCTCTCATAGAGGACACGTGACCCACACATCAAGACCATACCAACCCCAGGTCAGCCCACCTTCCTGCCGCCCACCCGCCCCAGGGACAAGTGAGCATGCCACTGAGGGCCAGCGCTCTCCCATCCTCGGTGGGCTGCCCACAGGGCACGGCCTCCCTCTACTGCACTGTCTTCTTTGGTCATGGGCTGGGTGGGGCCAGCCAGGCGTCCCCAGGGTCCTCACCCTGACTCCCCACAGGCCGAGTGCCCTCCAAACACACCCTCACCCCAACCACCCCCAAGGCCCTGCTCCACCGAAGCATAAGCCCTCAGGCTCTAACACCCAGACGTGGACGTCAGGATGGAAGCATGGGCTCATCTTGAATGGGGACCTTCTTCCTCCCTGGACTGCATGTGCTGGGGCCCAGGGTCCCTCCCTGGACTGCATGTGCTGGGGCCCAGGGTCCGTCACTCCTCCCTGTGGTCCTTACCTTCAATCCCTTTAGGCCCCAGGTTGGCTGTGGGCGGGCACCTACCCAGCTCCTTCCGCCAAGCCCCCAGGCTCTAGGAGACTTGGCTGGCAAGCCAGGGCAGCCCAAGGTGATCATCGGCCCGGGGGGCTCCCAGGACCCAGTCTAGTCTGTGTCCCTAGGGCTTCAGTGCCCCTGTGGTACTGGCCTTAGCCGCCAGCCACACGTGGGCCATTGCCCCTCACCCCACCCGACCCCACCACCGCCCACACCCTGGAGGCAGTGCTCCAGCCCAATGGCCACAGTGTGGGAGGCCCCATCGCACCAAGGGCCATGCAGTTCAGGACTTGTCCACGCCCCCCCCTCGGTAGCCTCCCGAGGCTGAAGCAGGGGCAGGGTGGTGGTGCTGGGGGCTCCCTGGGGACCCACTCCCTCGGGGGTCTCAGTCCCTCGGGTGTCCTCCCTCCAGCCCTAGGAGACCCCGGGCCTCTCGGGCAGCCGTCCTGAGGCCGGGCCACTCACACCAAGGCCCTCCCCACCGCCCGGACCGCAATGGAGACAGGGAGTGACCGTCTTTCCATCAAGACCGCAACCCAGCCCGGGGACTTCCCAGGGCTCACAGAGGGGGCTGAGCTGGGGGGCGGGGGACAGGCTCCCTGGGCCCTTCTACCCACCCCTGCTGGCGGGGCTCCCTGGGCACCTGGGCCTCTGCCGGGCTCCATTGCCTGCCTCCCGGGACTGACTGTGGACTGGGGTGCGGGGTCCCTCCGTCCTCCATGGACATCCTCAGCAGGAACCCAGCAGGACCTGAGCCCAATCTCTGCCTCCTCAGGGAGGCCCTGCTCTGAACACCAGCCCCCTGGTCTCTCAGAGCCCAGAAGCGGAGGGGAGGGGGGCCTCACCACGTGTTCCCATCCCCCCACCACGACCTTCCCGGGAATAACTCTGGGCTGGGGTGGGGGTCCCCCGGGCCTCTTCCGCATCCTCCCCGGGATTCCCAGCAGCACCCGGGGCCCTCCCCTCTGGGCACATGTCCTAGGCCCTGCTCCTGATGCCAGGGGCCCCCAGTGTCTCGGGAGGCCCGGATATGGAAGTCTGAGCACCCATATCCCACGGAGGGCAAGTCCCTATCCCCCGGGGGGCCTCACAGCCCTTGTGACCTCCGACAGGTTCCCCTCTGTCCCGCTCAGGGTCCATCGCTCAGTCCCCATAGCCCCGGGACCCTCCCTCCGCCCCCCTCAGCGTCTGCTCCCGCCACACCAGGCCTCAGGCACTCGGGTACCCGGATGTGCCAGGCCTGCCGCACCCACCACCACCATCCGGCCCCATCCCGCTCCTCCGCGGCCTTCCCGGGCTCACCGTGGGCCCTGACCTCCGCCGGGTCCCCTCTGTCCCCCTCAGGGTCCATCCCTCGCCTCCCCTTAGCCCCTGGGCCCTCCCTCCGCCCCCCTCAGCGCCTGCTCCCGCCACACCAGGCCTCAGGCTCTCGGGTACCCGGATGTGCCAGGCCTGCAGCACCCGCCGCCACCATCGGGCTCCATCCTGCTCCTGCGGGGCCTTCCCAGGTTCACCGTGGGCCCTGCCCTCCGCCGGGTCCCCTCTATCATGGGCTCTTGGGTCCCCTCTGTCCTGGGCTCCCGCCCCCACCGTCACTCCCTGTGTCCCTGCCCTTCTCAGGCCACTGCCCCAGGCCCCATCATCCAGGCCTCAGCTCGAAGCCGGGCCCCGCCTTCCCCCAGTGGTCTCTCAGGGTTCCTGACAGGCCCCACCCCCCCACCCCCCGCCGCCCTCCGGGGCCCCTCCCCGCCCTCCGAGCCCCCTCCCGGGGCTACCTGCTGCCTGGCTGCCGCCGCCCGGGCCTGGCCTCCGTCCAGGGGACCCCACTGCGACCCCCCACACGAGGCCCTCCGCTCTCTCAGACCTCCGCGGCGGAAGTCGGCCCACGTCACATCCGGACCCCGTGCCAGGGTCCCTAAGGGCTGATTGCACGTCCCCTGGAGATGGGCTCCGCGGGGCGGTGGTAGGAGGACCCGTGTGGGAGGCTCCCTGGGTCCTCTCGCGGGGCCTCCCTCCCTGGACTCGCGAGATCTGCCTATTTTCCCATATTTTTGTGTTTAATAAGTCAAATTCTTTTCTCAGTACAGACACATGGGCACTTGTATTACACTTTGGGTTAAAATCCAACACCATTCTATATATATGTGTTGTTTAACTTGTTCCAGGTTTGGCCACTGGGCGCTCTTCCTGTTAGCTCCCTCTGTGTATACCTTCCTCACACCCCTGGAAATGTTTTCATTGGTTTGTTTTTATGTAATTGTTTTTTTTTTTAGCATTTCTTTATTTTCAGGCACTACAAGTTGCTTCAGGCTCATCTTGCATATTTCCCTGTCCCATTTCTGGAATCAACAATTTTTCCATGGAGCCCTTGTTCCATTTACTATAGAATAGTATGGGAAACCTAGGTCTGTGCACTAAGTACGCACTTTGCATCTGTGGTCATTGCTCCCAGGGCTCCTTGGCTGACAAGGAAGAAATTGCATGAGTGTTCACGACCCTGTGTGTTTTCACATATGTATACAAATTTTAGATGTAATCATCTATATGTGCATTAAGCTACAGAAGAGTTTTTACTGATGTTTTTGGCTCTAATCCTCCGCTATATATGTCACTATAGCTTCCTCCTCTACAGTGAAAAACCTTGAGATTTGGAAGTTGTTTATATGTCAGTGTCCTGTTGTCTCTGTCTATCATGGTTATCTCTGAAGGAGCTGCTGAAATAGAATTTGTGGATGGGCTAAGCATCAGTTCAGCTCCAGAATACCCTGGAACCTCATCAACGTTATGCCTGCCCTCTAGCCTCTGAACTCTGATAAGGCTACCTGGCCCCTGTCTATGGAGCTCTTGAAAGGTCAAGAGTACCCGTTATTTGAGTGTCTGATCTGATGAGCAATTCGACTTTTGATGCTTTTGGGGGTTGAGATCATCTGTAACTGAGTTTGGTCTTCCTTATCTGTCTGGAAAGTATTTCTTTCCTACAAGATCATGAGTAAGCTGGACCCTTTGGGTAAGCTGGACCCCAAAATGAGTCTGTGTTTCCTCACCTTTATTTAGCTTTATGAATCAGAGCATGCTGTATGAGCTTTTGGTGTCTCAGTGCTTTTTCTCTATTCTATATTTGAATAGTCACTGGGAAGCTCCTCGAGGCTGGCAATTAGACTCTACCCAGAGGAAGGTCAGGATAGCTGGATGAAAAACAGACACCCCTCAGAATCGACAGCTTACAAACCTGTATATGTTACTCATCCTTAAAACTAACTTATATAATAATACACATTCTTCAGTGAGTGTTGGAAAGCCTAATTAGAAATTATGAAATGTGCCCAAGTTCTCAGATTAAAGGTGATACATCATTGGAAATCATGAGTTGATACTTTGACTGATTATGATCAATCAAGTAATAATGATACTCTCAAGCATTCCTTAAATAAATAGCATAAAATTGCCAATTTAAACTCTGCTATTGTGTAAAGTGTGAAATATTAATATTGTGTAAAGTTTTCCATAGTATTATTATTGTATAAAGCTTTATTATTACTATAATATATTATGAAAGTAATATTTATTATTTATATAATATAAATAATATAATTATAAAATAATGATATATAATTATAATATATAATTATAATGGAAGTTACATATAAGTTAATAATAAATGTAAATATATAAGTATATAAAAATATAATTGATATTATAATAACAATTAGATTATTCCATAAAGTTTTCCATCTTGTGTGAAGTTTTCCATATTAATACCTGAAGAATTTTGAAGGTATTGCTGTAATCACAAAAGCTCTCAAATAGGCTGGAAATGAAGACAGTATACTAGATCACATTCTGTGATGTGGCATAGTATGGTATGACCTAACACAAACTGAAAGAACAACTGCAAAGACTGGGATTTTAATTTTGATTCCATACTTTGAAGGAAACTTCCACCGAATCACTAGGTGACAACTAAGCAAAGCTGTTTCGTTGAAAAGATAAAAAATATTGACACACATTTAGTAAGACAGAGAGAAAAACGAAGACTCAACTACTAAAATAAAAAATAGATGTTGGGGTAGCATTACAGATCTTTTATTTAAAGGTATCCATCAAAAGATGAATGGATAAAGAAGATGTGGTTTATGTATACAATGGAATATTACTCAGCCATTAGAAACAACAAATACCCACCATTTGCTTTGACATGAATGGAACTGGAGGGTATTATGCTTAGTGAAATGATTCAATCAGAGAAGGACAAACCTTATATGTTCTCATTCATTGGGGAATATAAATAATAGTGAACAGGAATTGAAGGGAAGGGAGAAGAAATGGGTAGGAAATAGCAGAAAGGGAGACAGAACATAAAGACTCCTAACTCTGGGAAACGAACTAGGGGTGGTGGAAGGGGAGGAGGGCGGGGGGTGGGGGTGAAAGGGTGACGGGCACTGAAGGGGGCACTTGATGGGCTGAGCACTGGGTATTATTCTGTATGTTGGCAAATTGAACACCAATAAAAAATGAGTTTATTATTAAAAAAATAAAGAATATTTTATTAATTAATTAATTTATTTATTTATGAGAGATTCAGAGACATAGGCAGAGGGAGAAGCAGGCTCCCTGCGGGAAGCCTGATGTGGGACAGGACCCCAGGACCCCAGGATCACCTCCTGAACCAAAGGTAGATGCTGAGGCCCTGAGCCACCCAGGTGCCCCAGTATTATTGGTCTTAAGGAAACAAAAAGGATTGTAAGAGAGTACTCTGAACAATTATACTCCAAGAAATTATATAACCTAAATGAACTGGGTGCATTTTAAAAAACATAAACAACCAAAAGTAACTCAAGAAGAAAAGAGAATTCAAACAGATCTAACAGGTAAGGAGAATGAATCTGCGTTCAAAAATCTCACAAGAATGAACATCCCAAGACCAGGTGACTTCATTCATGAATTCCTCGAATACTTGAAAGAAGAACTTATACAAATCCTCAATTTCTTCCCACACTATGGAAGAGGAGGGAATACTTCCTATCTCGTTCTGTGACGTCAGTAGTACTAAGGTAGTAAAGCCTGACAAAGACATTAAAAAGAAAAAAAGGTAAACTAGCACTCTCTCATGATGAAAAATTTTCAAGAAACTAGAAATAAAACTTTAACATGATAAAAGGCATTCACAAAAAATACACATCTAACATACTGAATGGTCAAAGACTGAAATTTTCCCATTAAGCCAAGAAATAAGAAAGAAGCCAAGGGCCGCCTAGGTGGCTCTGTTGGTTAAGCAGCTGGCTCTTGATTTCTACTCAGGTCATGATCTCAGGATTCTGAGATCAGGCCCAGCATTGGGTTCCATGCTCAGGGGCGTCTGCCTGAGATTCTCTCTCTCCCTCTTCCTCTCCCTCTCCCCCTCCCTCTCTCTCTAAAATAAATAACAAATGATATTATTTTAAAAGCCGAGAAACCCTGCTTTTGCTACCTTTATTTTTAATATACTGGAATTGCTAGCCAGAGTGATTAGGCAAAAAAATATTTTTTAACAAATAATAAATAAATAATCATAATAATAAAGACAAACAAAGTGGGGGGGGGAGGAGTAAAAGCAGAATCAAATACTTAAAAATAAGTTTATCCAAGGAAATATAAGGCATGTATTCTACAACTTACAACATATTGCTCAAAGAATTTCAAGAAGTTTTCAGTATTTGGAAAGATATCTTGCATTCATGGAGCTGAAGACTTAATTTTGTTAAAATAGCAGTTGTACTAGAGGAATTTGCAGATTCAAAACAATCCCAATAAGAAATCCCAACAATCCGGCTTGAAGAAACGGAAAAGCTGATTCCAAAGTGTATATGGAGAGACACTTGGGTGGCTCAGGTGTTGAGCATCTGCCTTTGGCTCAGGTGGTGATCCCAAGGTCCTGGGATCGAGTACCACAGGAAGTCTGATTCTCCCTCTGCTTATGTCTCTACCTCTCTCTCTGTATTTCTCATGAATAAATAAATAAATCTAATAAAAATTAAATAAATAAGTAAATAAAGAGTCTATGGAGGGCAGATGCCCCTTTGGATAATTATGGTGGTATCCTTTGGGTAAATACCTTGTAGAAAAAAACCGAGATGTCCATCAATAGATGAATGGATAAAGAAGATATATATATAATGGAATATTACTGTCTGGCACATTGGTGGTAGGAATGAAAAATGTTGCAGCTGTTGTGAAAGATGTTTGCCAGTGGTAAAAGTCTATCAGTTTGTCAAAAAGTTAAACTTTTTAAAATTTAAAATTCTATTTTTTACTTTTATTTAATTTATATGACTATCAGTTCCACTCCTATGTATATGCTCAAAAAAATGGAAAAGAGGTATTCAAACAAATACCTGTGTAGAAATGTTCACCAAAATTAACAGTAGCAAAAGAATGAAACGACCCAAATGTCCATCAATTTGTGAATGAATAAGCAGGCTGTATGGGGCTATAATGAAATATTCAGCCATAGAGTTGGATGAAGTCCCTCTAGAGGCTTTGCCATGGATGCACCTGAAAGCTGCTGAGTGCAAGAAGCCAGACACAAAGATATCATGTTGCAAATTCCGTTTATATCCAATGCACAGAACGGGTTTATTAATAGATAAAGCAGAGTAGCAGTTGACAGGGTTTGAGGGAGTAGGGAATGGGCAGTGATCACTGAATGGATGAGAGGTATGCTTTTGGCGTGATGCAAGTTCTTTGAAACCAGACAGAGGCCAATATCGTACAACACCGCAAATGTACGAAATGGCACTGAATTGGACACTATAGAATGACTTTATGTTACGTTTATTTACCATAAATAAATAAATAAATAAATAAATAAATAAATATTGATAAATGCTCTGAAACAAGAAAACATGAATCTGCTGGAAAACAGATTTCTCTAATTGCCCTTTGCCCTCAACCTAGGGTCAAGTTCTGCGGCCTAACATGCTGGGTTAAAGGTCTAGCCCCAGCCTCTGCGTCTGGCCTCGTCTTCTGCCTTCCACCAGACTGTAGCCTTTCTCTTTCCGTACATGGAACTGTTTTCTCTGACATTGAGCAACCGGGTCCTCATTATCTCAAGTATGTTCACTGTTCATCCCACCTAGCAAACAGATGAGTGATTAGAGAATTGCTAAGTTCTACTCCTGTGAAACACAGATATACTAATTAGGGTACAAAACTCATGTCCCCTTCGATGCGGTTTGGCTGTTCTTACAAGAAATATACACAGGATTGAATGAGTCCATATAACAGACACATTAGCATTGACCTGGAGCTTCTGTTAACGGGGTGACAGATGAATTTATGGAGCAAGGGAATCCGAGGATACTGGTGAGAGAGTCTAATTCAGGCTGCTGGCCATGCACACGGGAAAGACGGACAGCTGGGCACAGGCTAGTGATACAAACTTACTTAGGGGCCAGTAAAGATTTTTCAAGTGTGGCTGAGTCTTGTCTAGCTGGACATTCCAAGGCACTATCTCTACTACAGGTCAGATGCCAGAGAATGGCTGGTGGTGACAAGACTGATCAGTAAAAAGAAAATCGAACACCAGTCCAGGTGTGAGCTGCTGAGAGTATGACTAAGGCAGGGACTGGGGGTGGAGAGGACAGAGACACAGAATGTACTCACGAGCCCTTCACTGCTTTCCTCAGAGAGGACACTTTTCCAACAGCCACCTGCTGCCCACAAGCTTCACTTCCTCTTCAGTCCTGGAGCCATGTAATCAAAGACTACATTTTTCTTGAACTCCATCCTGCTTGCCAGCGAGGCTTCTCCTTTAGTTTAGCAAACCTAACTCCGGTTTTGGCTTGACTCACCCAGATGGCACCCCCAGATCTCAGTAAGAAGGACTACACAAGTGTGAGCAAAATCCTAAAACATCCCTAAAGAGTTACTGTGTCCCTTCTATCTCCACTACAGCGTCTCATATGATACTCTGGAAAATAGTCTGCAGGTTATGGTCCTTCACAGGTTGTTTAAGTGTTATAAGTTGGATTCTTTAAATTGGCAGAACTCTTTCTTCTTTTGAAATCCCTTGCAATCCCTGAATGAACAGCAAAGCCCAAGTTCACAGAATCCAAGAAAAGGACCACCCTAATCTAAAACCCTTCACCAACTGGACTCTGGGTCGTTCCCACTCTCCCTCCACAAAAAAAGACCATAGTACCCAAATAGGTTTTTCTACACACACACACACACACACACACACACACACACACACACTCTATGGAGAATCAAAGATGTCTTGAGTGTACGGAGCACAAATGTAAAGTGTGTTATCGAGGGATAAAGGACTCATGGCTACTGCAGCCTGGTGGAGTTTGAAACTCTATGGCACTCTCGATATGTGTGTATTGTGGGGGGCTTGAACATATGATTGGATTCTGGAAACAATGGAAGCATCCTCTATTTCAAGAAAACAAGCAATGGCTATTTTTGTGTTCCTTTTCAGCTTTGGTTGCCAGTTTCACTCTCAAACTACCAGACACATCCCACACACAGCCAGCCAGCCACAGACATGTGAAAACTCTTCCTACCATCTCCTGCTGGGTTCAGGAAGAACCTTATGGAATGAATGCTCTCTTCTCTTTCCAGAGAGGCACTCGCTTTGGAATGCTTCATTCTTCTCTTTCTGCCTGTCTCTTCCCAGGCCAGTTTCATTAGTGTTACTGCACCTAAAATTAGTCTCAAGTATACGTAGGTATGCTAGATGGTTGTGAATATAGTTACTGAAAAGCATTGGCGTAAAGCTTCATGACGCCATGTTAGGCGATAATATTTTAGATATGACACAGTCTCGAGATGCTTGAGCTACCATAACAAAACACTATAGACTGGGTGGTTTACACAACAGTAATTTATTTCTCAAGGTTCTGGAGACTGGAAGTCCAAGACCAAGGTCTGGCAGGATTGAAATTCCAGTCAGAATCCCTCACTTGTCTTGCATATGAGCACCTAGTTCTGCATCCTTCTATGTCTTTTTGTCTGTGCTCACAAACAGAAATATAGTATAAGCACACTAATCCCATCATGGGGATCCCACCACCATAAACTTGTCTAATTCTATCTCCCGAAGACCTATGTCCAAATACCATCGCATGGGGAGGGCTTTAACCTGAATTTGTGGGTAGGGACACAGATCAGTCCATAGCAGATACCAACACCCAAATGACAAAAATATACATAAATTAAATTCCATTAAAGTTAAAAATGCTTGTGCTTCAAAGGACATAATTTAAAATATACCACCCACAGATTGGGAGAAAATACTTGCTCATCAGTTATAAATGTGTAGTATACAGAATATATAAGAACTGTTATGTGGATCCCTGTGGGGTTCAGCAGTTTCGAGTCTTGCTTTCGGCCCCAGGTGTGATCATGGCGTCCTGTGATCAAGTCCCATATGGGACTCCCTGCATGGAGCCTGCTTCTCCCTCTGCCTATGTCTCTGCCTCTCTCTCTATCTGTGTGTGTCTCTCATCAATAAATAAATAAAATCTTTTTTAAAAAAGAACTGTTAAAACTCAACAAAGAAAAGAAAAATCAACCAATTCTAAGAGGAGCAAAATATTTGAAAAGGTGTTTCTGCAAATAAGGTGTATAAATAACCAATAAGCACATGAAGAGATACTCAACAGGATCCTTAGGGAAATGCAAATCAAAACCACAATGAGCAAGGACTTCAAACTTGCTGGCTAAAATTAGAAGACACAAAGTAACAACTATTGGTGATGATATGAAGAAATTGAAATCTTCATATATTGCTAGTGGGAACGTAAAATGGTGCAGTCACTGTGCAAAGCAGTCAGCAGTTCCTGCAAAAGTTAAACATAGAGTATAACCGTATTACCCATTGATACCACTCCCAAGTATATATCCAAGAGAAATGAAAGTATATGCCCACACAAAAACCCTATCGACAAATGTTCAATACACCTTTCCTTACACATGATAACCCGAATCAGGAAACAATTCCAACATCCATCAACCGAGGAATACAAAAAAGTAGGGCCTATCTACTTACTGTAATATTATTTGCCAGTACGAATAGATGAAATGCTGATATAAGGTATAAAATGGGTGAACCTTGAATACTGCATGCTTAGGCAGAAAAACTAGACACAAAAGACCACATATTTTATTATTGTATTCGTATGAAATATCCAGGCAATGCATGTCACTAGACACAAATAGTAGAGTAATGCTTGCCTAGGACTAGGGAAAGGGTAATGGGAAGTCACTCTGAAAGTTGAGAGCCTTTTCCAGTGATGAAAATGCTCTGGAGTTAGATAGTGGTGATGGACCACAACCTAGTGAATAAAGTAAAAAGCACTGAATTGTACACTTTATTTTTATCTTTTAAAAAGGGTTTCTTTATTTATTTGAGATGGAGAGAATAAGAGAGAGAGGATACAGGCAGGGTAGAGGGGCAGAGGAAGAGGGAGAGGCAGACACCCCCTCATCTCCCACTGAACGGGGAGCCCGATGCAGGGCTCGATCCCAGGAAACCCGGATCATGACCTGAGCCGAAAGCAGACACTTAACCAACTGAGCCACCGAGGTGCCCCTGAATTGTATACTTTCAAATGGTAAATTAGATGGCATGTGAATGAAATCTCAATAAAGAATAAGAATGTGAAAACAGGAGAGGAGAGGGAAAGATCACAGATGGAGAGGCTCTGGGTGGTGCAGCCTGCTGAGACTGCAGGCAGCTAAGACAGCGGGGACTTGGGGAAAACCCTGACATCACAGGCCCTATACTTACCACAGGGAAAGGCAGCTCACCACTGGAAGATTTTGAAACTTGTAGCAACAACAAACCTTGGACCCAGCTAAATTACGGAGTAGATGTGCTACTCCCCACACACTAACAGCCCAGAGAAGAAGAGGCATGCCAATTCCCAGTCATAAATGCTATTCACCTCAGTCTCTGCTGTACTCCTACAGATGATGTCTGGCTGCAAATCAATAAAAAATATTACATAAAACCAACACTCCAAAATCGAGAACAGTCGACCCACTGCCAATAGAAAAAAACAATAAATAGAACTGTACTCCAGGTGATCTATATTCTAGCTATATTAGGTAGAAATTTTTGTTTTATTGTTTTATGATTTTATTTACTAATTCAGAAACCACAGAGACAGGTAGAGACACAGGCAGAGGGAGAACCTGGCTCCCTGCAGGGAGCCTCACGATGGCCTTCATCCCAGGACCTCGCTGACCACAACCTAAACCTTAAGTTTTGTTGACTGTTTCTATTGCTGTGCAGAAGCTTCTTATCTTGATGAAGTCACAATAATTCATTTTTGCTTTTGTTTTTCTTACCTTCATGGATGTATCTTGCAAGAAGTTGCTGTGGCCAAATTCAAAAAGGGTGTTGCCTGTGTTCTCCTCTAGGATTTTGATGGAATCTTGTCTCACATTTAGATCTTTCATCCATTTTGAGTTTATCTTTGTGTATGGTGCAAGAGAGTGGTCTAGTTTCTTTTATTTATTTATTTATTTATTTATTTATTTATGTATTTAAAGATTCTATTTATGTATTATTTTGTTTTTGTTTAAATTAATTTTTATTGGTGTTCAATTTACCAACATACAGAAAAACACGCGACAATTGCTCATCCCGTCAAGTGTCTGCCTCAGTGCCCGTCACCCATTCCCCTCCAACACCCTCCCTCCTCCCCTTTCACCACCCCTAGTTCGTTTCCCAGAGTTAGGAGTCCTTATGTTCTGTCTCCCTTCCTGATATTTCCCAACATTTCTTTTCCCTTCCTTTATATTCCCTTTCACTATTATTTATATTCCCCAAATGAATGAGAACATACACTGTTTGTCCTTCTCTGATTGACTTACTGCACTCAGGAAAATACCCTACAGTTCCATCCACGTTGAAGCAAATGGTGGGTATTTGTCGTTTCTAATGGCTGAGTAATATTCCATTGTATACATAAACCACAACTTCTTTATCCATTCATCTTTCGATGGACATCGAGGCTCCTTCCACAGTTTGGCTATTGTGGACATTGCTGCTAGAAACATCGGGGTGCAGGTGTCCCGACGTTTCATTGCATCTGAAACTTTGGGGTAAATCCCCAACAGTGCAATTGCTGGGTCGTAGGGCAGGTCTCTTTTTAACTCTTTGAGGAACCTGCACACAGTTTTCCAGAGTGGCTGCACCAGTTCACATTCCCACCAACAGTGTAAGAGGGTTTCCTTTTCTCCGCATCCTCTCCAACATTTGTAGTTTCCTGCCTTGTTAATTTTCCCCATTCTCACTGGTGTGAGGTGGGATCTCATGGTGGTTTTGATTTGTATTTCCCTGATGGCAAGTGATGCAGAGCATTTTCTCATGTGCATGTTGGCCATTGTCCATGTCTTCCTCTGTGAGATTTCTCTTCATGTCTTTTGCCCATTTCATAATTGGATTGTTTGTTTCTTTGGTGTTGAGTTTAATAAGTTCTTTATAGATTTTGGAAACTAGCCCTTTATCTGATATGTCGTTTGCAAATATCTTCTCCCATTCTGTAGGTTGTCTTTTAGTTTTGTTGACTGTATCCTGTGCTGTGCAAAAGCTTCTTATCTTGGTGAAGTCCCAATAGTTCATTTTTGCTTTTGTTTCTTTTGCCTTTGTGGATGTATCTTGCAAGAAGTTACTGTGGCCAAGTTCAAAAAGGGTGTTGCCTGTGTTCTTCTCTAAGTTTTTGATGGAATCTGGTCTCACATTTATATCTCTCATCCATTTTGAGTTTATCTTTGTGTATAGTGAAAGAGAGTGGTCCAGTTTCATTCTTCTGCATGTGGATGTCCAATTTTCCCAGTACCATTTATTGAAGAGACTGTCTTTCTTCCAATGGATAGTCTTTCCTCCTTTATCGAATATTAGTTGACCATACAGTTCAGGGTCCACTCCTGGGTTCTCTATTCTGTTCCATTGATCTATGTGTCTGTTTTTGTGCCAGTACCACACTGTCTTGATGACCACAGCTTTGTAGTACAACCTGAAATCGGGCATTGTGATGCCCCCAGCTATGGTTTTCTTTTTTAAAATTCCCCTGGCGATTCGGGGTCTTTTCTGATTCCACACAAATCTTAAAATAATTTGTTCTAACTCTCTGAAGAAAGTCCATGGTATTTTGATAGGGATTGCATTAAACGTGTAAATTGCCCTGGGTAACATTGACATTTTCACAATATTAATTCTGCCAATCCATGAGCATGGAATATTTTTCCATCTCTTTGTGTCTTCCTCAATTTCTTTCAGAAGTATTCTATAGTTTTTAGGGTATAGATTCTTTACCTCTTTGGTTAGGTTTATTCCTAGGTATCTTATGCTTTTGGGTGCAATTCTAAATGGGATTGACTCCTTAATTTCTCTTTCTTCAGTCTCATTGTTAGTGTATAGAAATCCATTGATTTCTGGGCATTGATTTTGTATCATGCCACGCTACCAAATTGCTGTATGAGTTCTAGCAATCTTGGGGTGGAGGCTTTTGGGTTTTCTATGTAGAGTATCATGTCATTGGCAAAGAGGGAGAGTTTGACTTCTTCTTTGCCAATTTGAATGCCTTTAATGTCTTTTTGTTGTCTGGTCGCTGAGGAGAGGACTTTCAGTACTATTTTGAATAGCAGTGGTGAGAGTGGACATCCCTGTCTTGTTCCTCATCTTAGGGGAAAGGCTCCCAGTGCTTCCCCAGTGAGAATGATATTTGCTGTGGGCTTTTCGTAGATGGCTTTTAAGATGTTGAGGAAAGTTCCCTCTATCCCTACACTCTGAAGAGTTTTGATCAGGAATGGATGCTGTATTTTGTCAAATGCTTTCTCTGCATCTAATGAGAGGATCATATGGTTCTTGGTTTTTCTCTTGCTGATATGATTAATTACATTGATTGCTTTACGAGTGTTGAACCAGCCTTGTGTCCCGGGGATAAATCCTACTTGGTCATGGTGAATAATTTTCTTAATGTGTTGTTGGATCCTATTTGCTAGTATCTTGTTGAGAATTTTTGCATCCATGTTCATCAGGGATATTGGTCTGTAATTCTCCTTTTTGGTGGGGTCTTTGTCTGGTTTCGGAATTAAGGTGATGCTGGCCTCATAGAACAAATTTGGAAGTACTCCATCTCTTTCTATCTTTCCAAACAGCTTTAGTAGAATAGGTATGGTTTCTTTAAACATTTGATAGAATTCCCCTGGGAAGCCATCTGGCCCTGGACTCTTGTGTCTTGGGAGGTTTTTGATGACTGCTTCAATTTCCTCCCTGGTTATTGGCCTGTTCAGGTTTTCTATTGCTTCCTGCTCCAGTTTTGGTAGTTTGTGGCTTTCCAGGAATGCGTCCATTTCTTCTAGATTGCCTAATTTATTGGCGTACAGCTGTTCATAATATGTTTTTAAAATTGTTTGTATTTCCTTGGTGTTGGTAGTGATCTCTCCTTTCCCATTCATGATTTTATTAATTTGAGTCTTCTCTCTCTTCTTTTTAATAAGGTTGGCTAATGGTTTATCTATCTTATTAATTCTTTCAAAGAACCAACTCCTGGTTCTGTTGATCTGTTCCACAGTTCTTTTGGTCTCGATTTCATTTAGTTCTCAAATTTTAATTAACTGTCTTCTTCTGCTGGGGGTAGGGTCCATTTGTTGCTTTTTCTCTAGTTCCTTTATGTGTAAGGTGAGCTTTTGAATTTGAGTTCTTTCCAGTTTTTGAATGGATGCTTGTATTGCGATGTATTTCCCCCTCAGGACTGCTTTTGCTTCATCCGAAAGATTTTGAACGGTTGTATCTTCATTCTCATTAGTTTCCATGAATCTTTTTAATTCTTCCTTAATTTCCTGGTTGACCTTTTCATCTTTTAGCAGGATGGTCCTTAACCTCCACGTGTTTGTGGTCCTTCCAAACTTCTTGTTGTGATTAAGTTCTAATTTCAAGGCATTATGCTCTGAGAATATACAGGGGACTATCCCGATCTTTTGGTATCGGTTCAGACCCGATTTGTGACCCAGTATGTGGTCTATTCTGGAGAAAGTTCCATGTGCACTTGAGAAGAATGTGTATTCAGTTGAGTTTGGATGTAAAGTTCTATAGATATCTGTGAAATCCATCTGGTCCAGTGTATCATTTAAAGCTCTCGTTTCTTTGGAGATGTTGTGCTTAGAAGACCTATCTAGTATAAAGAGAGCTAAATTGAAGTCACCAAGTGTAAGTGTATTTTTATCAAAGTATTTCTTTAGTTTGGTAATTAATTGGTTTAAATATTTGGCAGCTCCCACATTTGGGGCATATATATTGAGGATTGTTAAGTCCTCTTGTTGGATAGATCCTTTGAGTATGAGATAGTGTCCCTCTTCATCTCTCACTATAGTCTTCGGGGTAAATTTTAGTTTATCTGATATAAGGATGGCAACCCCTGCTTTCTTTTGAGGACCATTTGAATGGTAAATGGTTCTCCAACCTTTTATTTTCAGGTTGTAGTAGGTGTCCTTCTGTCTAAAATGAGTCTCTTGTAGACAGCAAATAGATGGGTCCTGCTTTTTTATCCAGTCTGAAACCCTGCGCCTTTTGATGGGGTCGTTAAGCCCGTTCACGTTCAGAGTTACCTTTGAGAGATATGAGTTTAGTGTCATCATATCTATTCAGTCCTTGTTTTTGTGGATTGTTCCACTGAACTTCTTCTTAAAGGGGAATTTTAAGAGTCCCCCTTAAAATTTCTTGCAGAGCTGGTTTGGAGGTCACATATTCTTTCAGTTCCTGCCTGTCTTGGAAGCTCTTTATCTCTCCTTCCATTTTGAATGAGAGCCTTGCTGGATAAAGTATTCTTGGTTGCATGTTCTTCTCATTTAGGACCCTGAATATATCCTCCCAGCCCTTTCTGGCCTGCCAGATCTCTGTGGAGAGGTCTGCTGTTACCCTAATATTCCTCCCCATAAAAGTCAGGGACTTTTTTTCTCTTGCTGCTTTAAGGATCTTCTCCTTATCTTTGGAATGTGCAAGCTTCACTATTAAATGTCGAGGTGTTGAACGGTTTTTGTTGATTTTAGGGGGGGATCTCTCTATTTCCTGGATCTGAATGCCTGTTTCCCTTCCCATATTTGGAAAGTTTTCAGCTATGATTTGTTCAAATACATATTCTGGCCCTCTGTCCCTTTCAGCGCCCTTGGGAACCCCAATTAAAGGTAGGTTTTTCTTCCTCAGGCTGTCATTTATTTCCCTTCATCTATCCTCATGTTCTTCTAATTGCCTGTCTCTTTTTTCCTCAGTTTCCCTCTTTGCCATCAACTTGTCTTCTATGTCACTCACTCGTTCTTCCACCTCGTTAAGCCTTGTCGTTAGGACTTCTAGCTTGGATTGCATCTCATTTAATTGATTTTTAATTTCTGCCTGATTGGATCTAAATTCTGCAGTCATGAAGTCTCTTGAGTCCTTTATGGTTTTTTCTAGAGCCACCAGTAGCTATATAATAGTGCTTCTGAATTGGCTTTCTGACATTGAATTGTAATCCAGATTTTGTAACTCTGTGGGAGAGAGGAGTGTTTCTGATTCTTTCTTTTGAGGTGAGGTTTTCCTTCTAGTCATTTTGCTCAGTGCAGAGTGGCCAAAAACAAGTTGTATTGGGAAAAGGAGAAAGAGAGAGAGAGAAGGAAAGAAAGGAGAAAAAGAAAAAAGGAAAGAAGAAAAAAGGGGAAAAAGAGAAGAAAAAGAGAAAGAAAAAGAAAGAAAGGTGAAAAAAGGGGGTGTGGGGGAAGCAATCAGAAATCAAAAAGAAAGAAAAAAAACACAAAACAAAACAAAAACAAAAAACCACGGGGGAGTATCTTCCGATTCTGTCTACTTTAAGTCCCTTGACTTCCCCTGGACCTGGTCCGTCTAGCTGGTGTTCTGGGGGAGGGGCCTGCTGTGCTGATTCTCAGGTGTTAGCACTTGGGGGAGCTGCTCTGCCCCTGCCTGGTGCAGGGCTCAGTGGGGGTTGTTCACCCCGTGAGGCCCCGGGAGGAAGCCACAGTGGCGGGGCAGCAGCTCTGGGAACCTGGATTCGGCCCCCGCAGTAGCTCCGGGGCTCTCCGTCTGCAGGGCCTGGGGGCTCCCGGGCGGGGCCGCTGATCTGCTCAGCTCCAGGCAGGAGTGTCCTTGCTGTCCTGGGCCCTCCCGGCCTCTGTCTGTCCCGGGGGAGGCCGGATCCTGGGCTGTGTCCCGGCGCCCTGTGCTCCGGGGCCTGCGCTGTTGGATTCGCGCTCCTGCCACGCAGCCCCCTCCGCGGAGCTGCCGCCCGAGGCCCTCCGAGCTGTTCCCGGAGCCGCGCCGCCCCCTCCGCGGAGCTTCTTCCTCCGCCCGAGCCGCCGCCGCCGAGCTGCTCTCGCCCCGCAGCCCCCTCCGCGGAGCCGCCGCCCGAGCCCCTCCGAGCTGCTCCCGGAGCCCCGCAGTCCCCTCCGCGGAGCCCCGCCCGAGCCCCTCCGAGCTGCTCCGGGTCCCCCCATGCGCGCTCCAGCCCTTAGGGAGCTCGGCACACTCTCCCGGGGCGCAGGTGCCTGTTAGTGTCCCAGGGAGCCCGAGGGCATCCCCGCCCTCCTGGGTCCTGCTCTAACTCCCTGCGAGCCCCTTTCCGCCCAGGAAGGTTGGTGCAGCTCCTGCTCCTCCGGGACGGGGCTCTCCTGTCCTGGGGACCCTCGCCCCGGCCTCAGCCCGGCTCCTCGTGGGGCCCCTCCCCCTTGGAGGCCTTTTGTGTCTTTATTTCTTTTTCCCCGTCTTCCTACCTTGATAGAAGTGCGAACTCTTCTCACTGTAAGAAGAGCTGGTCTCTCTTTAAATCTCAGGCCGAATTCGTAGATTTTCAGGATGATTTGAAGGTGATCTAGGTAATTTGGTGGGGACAGGTTATTTGGGGACCCTACTCTTCCGCCATCTTGACCCTGACTCTCTCCAATTTCTTTTTTAACTCAAATTATTTCATAAGCCTCACCTCTCTATAAATAGTCAATCTCATTTTGGGAAAAAATACAGCCTTTCCCTCAACAAAATTGCATTTTATTCCTCATACCTTTTTATACATTTCCAGTTCTCCAATATACAGTTACTTTCCTTATCATTTCCAGCAGTCTCAATTCCATTCATCAGAACTTCTTTTTTCATTGAACACATGTAGATCATTCATCCATTTTTAGTTTATCTTTGTGTATGGTGCAAGAGAGTGGCCTAGTTTCATTCTTCAGCATGTGGATGTCCAATTTTCCCAGCACAATTTATTTAAGAGACTGTCTTTTTTCCAGTGGATAGTCTTTCCTCCTTTGTGAATATTAGTTGACCATAAATAAGATGGTCCACTTCTGGATTCTCTAATATGTTCCATTGATATGTGTCTTTTTGTTCCAGTACAGCACTGTCTTGATGACCACAGCTTTGTAGTACAACTTGAAATCTGTAATTGTGATGCCACCCACTTATGGTTTACTTTTTTAATATTCCCCTGGCTATTCGGGGTCTTTTCTGATTCCACACAAATCTTTTTTTTTATAACTTTATTTTTTATTGGTATTCATTTTGCCAACATATAGAATAACACCCAGTGCTCATCCTGTCAAGGGCCTACCTCAGTGACCGTCAACCAGTCACCCACACCCCCCACCCACCTTCCCTTCCACCACCCATAGTTCATTTCCCAGAGTTAGGAATCTCTCATGTTCTGTCTCCCTTTCTGATATTTCCCACTCAATTTTTCTCATTTCCCCTATATTCTCTTTCACTATTTTTTTATATTCCCCTAATGAATGAGACCATATAATGTTTGTCCTTCTCCAATTGACTTATTTCACTCAGGATAATACCCTCCAGTTCTATCCATGTCGAAGCAAGTGGTGGGTATTTGTCGTTTCTAATGGCTGAGTAATATTCCATTGTATACATAAACCACATCTTCTTTATCCATTCATCTTTCGATGGACGCCGAGGCTCCTTCCACACTTTAGGTAGATTTTTGAAGGCAGATTTATTCTCCTTACCTGTTAGATCTGTTTGAATTCTCTTTTCTTATTGAGTTAGTTTTGGTTGTTTATGTTTTTTAAAATGTATCCAGTTTATTTAGGTTATATAATTTCCTGGAGTATAATTGTTAAGAGTACTCTCTTACAAACCTTTTTGTTTCCTTAAGACCTATAATACTGGGGTGCTTGGGTGGCTCAGGACTTCAGCATCTGCCTTTGGTTCAGGGTGTGATCCTGGGGTCCTTGGTTCCTGTCCCACATCAGGCTCCCCACAGGGAGCCGTCTTCTCCCTCTGGCTATGTCTCTGCCTCTCTCGAAAATAAATAAATAAATAAATAAATAAATAAATAAATAAATAAATAAATAAATAAAATCTTCTTTAAATAAAAGATCTGTAATACTACCCCGACTTCTATTTCTTTATTTTAGTAGTTGAGTCTTCTTTTTTCTCTCTGTCTTACTAAAAGTTTGTCAATATTTTTGATGTTTTCAATGAACCAGCTGTGCTTAGTTGTCACCTAGTGATTTGGTGGAAGTTCACTTCAATGTATGGAATCAAAATTAAAATCCCAGTCTTGAAATTAGAACTAAATCACAACAAGAATTTTGGAAGGACTTCAAACAGGTGGAGGTTAAGGACCATCTTGCTAACGATGAAAGGGTAGGGATCCCTGGGTGGCACAGTGGTTTGGCGCCTGCCTTTGGCCCACGGCGCAATCCTGGAGACCCGGGATCAAATCCCATGTCGGACTCCCAGTGCATGGAGCCTGCTTCTCCCTCTACCTATGTCTCTGCCTCTCTCTCTCTCTCCCCGTGTGTGACTATCATAAATAAATAAAATTAAAAAAAAAAGATGAAATGGTCAACCAGGAAATTAAGGAAGAATTAAAAAGATTCATGGAAACTAATGAGAATGAAGATAAAACCGTTCAAAATCTTTGGGATACAGCAAAAGCAGTCCTGAGGGGGAAATACATCACGATACAAGCATCCGTCCAAACACTAGAAAGAACTCAAATACAAAAGCTAACCTTACACCTAAAGGAGCTAGAAAAAAAAGAAAAAATAGTTCCTACACCCAGCAGAAGAAGAGAATGAATAGAGATTCGAGCAGAACTCAATGAAATCGAGACCAGAACTGTGGAACAGATCAACAAAACCAGGAGTTGGTTCTTTGAAAGATTTAATAAGATAGATAAACCATTAGCCAGCCTTATTAAAAAGAAGAGAGAGAGGACTCAAGTTAATGAAATCATGCATGAGAACGGAGAGATCACTACCAACACCAAGGAAATACAAACGATTTTAAAAACATATTATGAACAGCTATACGCCATTCATTAGGCAATCTCAAAGAAATGGACGCATTTCTGGAAAGCCACAAACTACCAAAACTGGAACAGGAAGAAATAGGAAACCTAAAAAGCCCAATAACCAGGGAGGAAATTGAAGCAGTCATCAAAAACCTCCCAAGACACAGGAGTCCAGGGCCAGAAGGCTTCCCAGGGGAATTCTCTCAAATGTTTAAAGAAACCATACCTATTCTACTAAATCTGTTTGGAAAGATAGAAGGAGATGGAGTACTTCCAAATTTGTTCTATGAGGCCAGCATCACCTTAATTCCGAAACCAGATAAAGACCCCACCGAAAAGGAGAATTACCGACCAATATCCCTGATGAACATGGATGCAAAAATTCTCAACAAGATACTAGCCAATAGGATCCAACAATACATTAAGAAAATTATTCACCATGACCAAGTAGGATTTATCCCCGGGACACAAGGCTGGTTCAACACTCATAAAGCAATCAATGTGATTAATCATATCAGCAAGAGAAAAACCAAGAACCATATGATCCTCTCATTAGATGCAGAGAAAGCATTAGACAAATACAGCATCCATTCCAGATCAAAACTCTTCAGAGTGTAGGGACAGAGGGAACATTCCTCAACATCTTAAAAGCCATCTATGAAAAGCCCACAGCAAATATCATTCTCACTGGGGAAGCACTGGGAGCCTTTCCCCTAAGATGAGGAACAAGACAGGGATGTCCACTCTCACCACTGCTATTCAACATAGTACTGGAAGTCCTAGCCTCAGCAATCAGGCAACAAAAAGACATTAAAGGCATTCAAATTGGCAAAGAAGAAGTCAAACTCTCCCTCTTTGCCAATGACATAATACTCTATATAGAAAACCCAAAAGCCTCCACCCCAAGATTGCTAGAACTCATACAGCAATTTGGCAGTGTGGCAGGATCCAAAATCAATGCCCAGAAGTCAGTGGCATTTCTATACACTAACAATGAGACTGAAGAAAGAGAAATTAAGGAGTCAATCCCATTTAGAATTGCACCCAAAAGCATAAGATACCTAGGAATAAACCTAACCAAAGAGGTAAAGGACCTATACTCTAAAAACTATAGAATACTTCTGAAAGAAATTGAGGAAGACTCAAAGAGATGGAAAAATATTCCAGGAGGAAGGGCAAGATGGTGGAAGAGACGGGTCCCCAAGTCACCTGTCCCCACCAAATTAAGTAGATAACCTTCAAATCATCCTGAAAACCTTTGAATTCGGCTTGAGATTTGAAGAGAGAACAGCTGGAATGCTACAGTGAGAAGAGTTCAGGCTTCTATCAAGGTAGGAAGACGGGGGAAAAAGAAATAAAGAAACAAAAGGCCTCCAAGGGGGAGGGGACCCGCGAGGAGCGGGGCTGAGGCCTGGGCGAGTGTCCTCAGGACAGGAGAGCCCCGTCCCGGAGAAGCAGGAGCTGCACCAACCTTCCCAGGCGGAAAGGGGCTTGCAGGGAGTTGGAGCAGGACCCCAGGAGGGCGGGGATGCCCTCAGGCTCCTGGGGACACTCACAGGCACCTGCGCCCCAGGAGAGTGCACCGAGCTCCCTAAGGGCTGCAGTGCGCATGGCTGGACCTGGAGCAGCTGGGAGGGGCTCAGGTAGAGGAAGAAGCTTCGCGGAGGGGGCTGTGCCACCAGGAGTGCGAATCCAACAGTGCAGGCCTCGGAGCACAGGGTGCCGGGACACAGCCCAGGATCCGGCCTCCCCCAGGAAAGGCAGAGGCCGGGAGGGCCCAGGACAGCAAGGACACTCCTGCCCCGAGCTGAGCAGATCAGCGGCCTCGCCCCGGAGCCTCCAGGCCCTGCAGACAGAGGGCCCCGGAGTTACTGCGAGGGCTGACTCCAGGGCTGCTGAGCTGGCCCCGCCACTGCGGTTGTTCTTCCTGGGGCCCCATGGGGTAAAAAACCTGGCAGGGGGCAGAGCAGCTCCCCCAAGTGCTAATACTTGAAAATCAGCACAACAGGCCCCTCCCCCAGAAGACCAGCTAGAGGGACAAGTTCCAGGGGAAGTCAAGGGACTTAAAGTATACAGAATCAGAAGATACTCCTCCGTGTTTTTTTTTTTATTTTTGATTTCTGTTTGCTTCCCCCACCCTTTTTCTTTCCTTTCTTTCTTTTTCTTTCTTTTTTTCTTTTTCTTTCTTTTCTTTCTTTTTTTGGGGGGGCCTGCTTTGGAGATTGGGAACCAGGCAACTCTTGTCTTCTGATCCCTGGCCTGGGAACGGGGGGAGGTCCTGCTCTTCCACTGAGATGTGTTACCCAGGCCTGTTCCCCTCCCAGGGCACAAGTGAGCAACGTCTGCCCTGCCCAGGAATGCGGTCAGGGGGCGCTACTGCACCGTGTGCGGAGGGGCAAAGAGTCTGAGCGCTTGAGCTCCAAGGGGCCAGACAGGAGCCCCATTCAGGGCAGAAGCAGAGGCCACGGTCACCAGGTGCACAGCCTGTCCCACAGGCGCCCTGTGCCAACACACCCCAGGGTCTGACAGTGGAGGGAAGCAGAAGCAACGCGGGGAGACTTGCATGTATACAGGAGGTGCAGAAGACCCTGAAAGGGGAGCGGAATGTATACCCTGGTCACACAGGAACTTTTACGCAGGTGCTAGAAGCTTCTGTCAGAGTGGCCACAAGGCCCTTTAACAGGCACGGGCCCATGTAATTCCCTGTGGACTGCCACAAACCAAAGCTTTGTTTGAAATCTCCAATTTCTTGGGGTGGTCGGAGGGGGGTGCGTCGGGAAAGCTGTAGCTCCCTGCTCTGAGCCTGCTCCATTCCCCTCAGCTCTGAACTGCAGGACCTTGGGCCCTATGAGGCTGGAGCCCTTCCAGCTCTGGGGAGAGTTTATTTGCTGGGTGGTTTTGCTAGGTGTGCACTTCCTTTCTCACTTTCTAGTGTCTTGTAACACACATGATGACCCTTTTCACTCCTCTCTTCACCACAGGAAAATATAAAAAAAAACCTATTGGCACTGGAGAAAAAAAAGAACCTCAGAAACTTAGCAAAGAACAGAGGAATAGGACGCTGAGGAGGCTCAGGGGTTAGGCGCCTGCTTTCGGCTCGGGGCGTGATCTCTGAGTCCTGGGATCCAGTCCCACATCAGGCTCCATCCAGGCAGCCTGCTTCCCCCTCTGCTGTGTCTCTGCCTCTCTCTGTGTGTGTCACTGATGAAAAAATAAATTTTTGAAAAAAAAAATAACAGAGCAAACCTCGTATCTGCGACGCCTGCCATGCACAGTTTGCAGGGGCCTGTCGGGGACTCAGGCTCCCCAGCAGTGTCCTTCTGTGTTTTGAGGAGCCCCGGAATGTGTCTGAAATGGCATTCCTCAGAGTGACTTGGATTCTGTCGCCGTGACCTGGACCAGCCATATTGTAACCATAACTGTCATCATGCTTAGCTAGTGAATTGTTCGGTTGGATTTCATCCTTGGGAAGGGGAGACTGTCCTCCTCCCGGAGGCTCCTGTGCAAAATGAGGCCTCGGGAGCTTTGTGGTATCTAGTGGAAGCAGGAGGCGATCCATGGGGTGGGGGTGAGGAGCTGAGGCCTCCCAGCTGCTCGAGAAGAAACGTCCTAGAGGCTGGGAGCACCTGGCTTCAGCAGACAACGGCCCGGTCACTGTCCGGTTTATTGCCCCGCCCGAGGTGCTAGCCCACTACCTGCGGTAAGGAGTGCTGTAGGGGCAGTCTGGGTGCCAGCCATAGGTGGAAGGAATCCCAGGAAACAGTGGCAGGCCGGCCAGTAGGGGAACAGGCCCGCAGGAAGAGGAATGGCAGGCATGGGGTCGACGGACTCTGCAGCCATGACAGGCACTCACGAGTGGCACAGAGGCATCATCCTGGGTAACACAAGGGAGGAGGGTGCAGCAGCACAGGGCGTATGGCGGCCAGGTCCATGGGCAGCGGTGGATGAGGGTACATATGCAGGGGCTGCAGGGCGAGGCAAAGCACGGTCAAGGGCGGGGCACTGCCACGGGTACGGCCATGTCAGCCACGAGAGCCACGGGCGCACTGGTGTCCTAGGGCTGGTACTCGGCACCGCGATGGGTCGGGGGGCGCTCAGCTGCCTCCCTGAGGATGCCAGGAGGGGCGGACTCACTCTCGACCGGGGCGGGAGGGGCAGACTTGCTCCTGTCCGGGGCAGCGGGACGGTGATACTCCTGGCCGCCCGCCAGCTCCTGTTGCTGCTCCTGCTGGTGCTCCGCAGGGGACAGGAGCTCCTCTGGTGGCCCGCTGGTGGACTCCGCCTCTGCGGGACTTCCCAGCCCTTCAGCCTTGTCCTCCTCCTGCCTTTGGGCCGCCTTCACGCCCACTCTCCTCTTCTTCAGCAGGTGGGGGCAGTCCTTCCTGAAGAGAGGGATGCTGTAGAACTGTAACTGAGGTTCCAAATGGAAAGGGGGACAGAAACTCCAGGTCACGACAGGGCCCGGGGCACCGGCAAGGCCACTCTGGGTGCCTCCGGGCTCTGAGCCAGGGGTCCAGGGCCTCCCTCTCTGGAGGTTGCAGCCCCAAAGGGAAGCTGTGCCCCTGCTCTGCCTGGGCCTCATTTGCTGACTTGAAAGCCCCAGCGCCCTTGGGGGATGACAAGAGCCACCTGCCCTGGGATGCGGACAAGCCCGCAGGGAGAGGGGTCGGGGCTTCCTGAAAGAGCGTCAGGGCCACCCGACTATCCCCTGGCTGGGTGTCCCTGGCTCTCAGCCTCCGGGGGCCCCATCCTTCCACCCTCGGCTGGCTGCCCACAGTGCTCGGGGATGGCACTGCCCTGGCCAGGGGACCTGGCGCCCACAGAGCTCTGACTCGGATCAACAGGACTGGGAGGGGCGTGCACAGCCCCCAGGACTTTGCGTGGTGGACCCCTGCAGGAGGGCCGGAGGGCGGGGCTGCTGGGGGTGAGGGGTGGAAGAGCTGGGTGGCACTCGGGGTGGCCCTCCACCCCCAGGGGTTGCGAAGCTATGGGCATGGCCAGTTGATCCGGTGCCCCTCGTCTCACAGGGACACCCCACCTAATGAGAAACAAAGAAATGGGAAAGGTGGGGCAAGGGGGGACAGTGTCTCCTGGGGAAAACTCTGGGGGCCTCCTTCCTTACCCACCCTCCTTCCCCCACATCCGCTCCAGGTCACATGTGTCTCTCATGGGGTATCTGAACACAGTGCCCCACCTGCTCGGCACTGTCCTGGGCCCTCATCCAGGGCTCAATCCCCGGCACCACCTCTCGGTCCCTGGGGGACAAGGGGCCCTGATTCCCTGGTGGTGGTCCCAGGGTGTCCAGCCCCCCCGGCCCCAGCCCCAGCGCCCCAGTTCTCGTGGCTCTGCTCGGCAGGGCCCGAGGGGCGCCGTTACCTTGCTAAGGACACGGACCACCCCTGGTCCCACTCCCCCAGTGAAGCAGTTGGTGAGGCAGACGGACGTGTGCACGTCCTGGCGCAGTTTGCTGAATCCATAGAGGTTCAGCTGCCGGATGAAGCTCTTCGTGCAGTCGGTCTCAAACACCTTGTCGGGCCCGTCCCGCTCGAGAATCTTCTTCTGAAACAGCTATTCGTTGAGGCCGATGCTCGTCCCGTCCTTCTCCCACCAGATGGACGTGAACTGGCTGCTGTTGACGAGCCTCCACAGCTTCTTAGGAAAGGGCAGACAGAGCAGGTTGCTGCCTCCCACCGATAGCGCATCCTCCACGGTGCGGGGCCTCTTGAGCAGAGGCTCTTGGGCCAAGGCTTGGAACGCGTTCTCCACCAGGAGCAGCCTGAAGCGGGGTCCTCGGCCATCAGATGCCTGGCTGGGGTGCCGGGTGGCTCTGCTGCAGGAGCACTGCTCTGCGAGGTGGTGGCGGGAACCTCGGCTTCCAGAGGAGGTGGCTCCCTGTGGTGACCCGGCCCCAGGCCCGTCGGATGGCCGTTCTCCTCGCGAGCCATCCTGAGCAGTGGCCCGTCCTTCCTTTCTATACACAGGAAAGTGTGGCATGGCCAGCAGTCCCCGCTGACCGCAGGGTCGCCTGGGACAGCACAAAGGGGCTCAGGACACTTGGGGGTGACATCACCAACAGCCAGCCAGTGACGTGATACAGGGGCGGCCACACGGGACTCCTGGTGGCTTGCCACCCTTTGAGGCCCACAGGGTGGTCAACTACTTTACAGAACGTGCCTGACAATTGAGCGGAACACACGCGGGCCCTCTGTCCCCAATCTGGGGGCGCGGCTGCCCCACGCCCACACATGCACGTGCTGACTGGGTGGCTCACAGCTCATTCGTTGTGCCCCTGGGCCCATAGGCCTTCTGCGCCGTCATCAAGTTTCAGGCTTTCCAGCAGGGAGCACATGCCCCCCGGTTGACCGTGGTCAAGGCTGCAGCCACGTGCTCCTCTTAGCAGGGTCCCAGCCAGGGCAGCGAGGTCCTCTACAGGGACCCTTCTGCACCACCCACTGTGGGTCCCCAGAAGGCAGGTGGCCAACTGCTCCTCAGGTGCGTGGCCTGGCTGGGTGCCCCACCAACACCCTGCAGACAAAGGAGGAGGATGCAGGCCGCCTTCTCCGTGACTCACTCCGCCTGCACAGGTCCTCCCTCCACTCCCCGCCACTGACTCCCAGGAAGGTCCTGGGCTCTCTGTGACAGGGGGGAGCCACTGGCCTCTCACCGGGCTTACATCAATTGACTTACATAGCAGGGTCACCAGTCCTGGCTAGTGCCCGTGGCATGAGCTCCGAGATCATTCTCTGGGCTGTGCAGCTGGGAGGATCAGTAAGAGGTGGCCAGGCAGAGAAGCCTCTCTAGCACATTCTCTCCCTCGTGCACGGCCAACTCCTCCCCAACTCGATTCTCGCTTGGCACTCGATGACCTCTGGAGATTTCTGTGTCTCCAGACTTGAGAGCATTTTATCTTACAGCAAGTCCTAAATAGTTTGTGGCCATTGGCTTCCAGTAAGGCACATCCCGTAACCAGCGGGTGAAAACCCTGGGATGAAACGCCACCTGAGTTGGTGCAGAGCCAGCCAGGGGGAGCTAGCCAGAAATCACAGGGCATTTTATAACAACGTAAGCGGTCCTCAGCCCCTAGTGTCACCGGGCGATGCCTCGGGACCACCAAAGTGTTCATTTCAGGGTAGACTCTTTCAAGCCTCGAGAATCCTCTGAGCAGGCTCCTCAGCGGTAACAAATGGTTCTGTGATCCCCAGCCAGAGGTCGAGTCTCCAGGGTGTCCGTGTTTCACTCTAAACTCTGTCCATTCAGGCTGTACCTGAGGATTCATTAGAGATGCTTGGTGGCTGTGGCTGCCCAAGGCAGTGTGCACGCTGGCTGGGAGTTCCCGTGTCTTGGACCACATCTAAAGTACCATAGATACAGTAGCATGTAAATGGAGGAATCGGTTTATTGAACAGCTGCAGGGAGCAAAAAGGGTGGACTGCCCCACCTTTGTCACACACCAAGCAGGGAAGGCTTTGCCACTCCAGATGATCCTCCTCTCTCCCGGAGACAGCAGGCTGCTGGGACCCAGAGCCCAGTGGTACTGGGGGTGCTGGACGTCAGTGGGGCCAGGCTGAGACACATCTGCCGCTCCCCGCATTAAACCCTCCCTCCTCTCCTGGGTGAGTCCGTCGGTGCCCCTGTCCCTCCTGTAACAAACGGCTGCTTGTTCTCAGGCAGGAGACTCCCAGCTTGGAGGATCTGCGTCCTTCTGTGCTCACTCGCAGCTCTCCCAGTAGCTCTCGGAGCCTGAGGTTTCTTTGGTGGGTCAGAAGAGACAGCTGCGGGAGGGAAGAGATGTTACAGCCTCCTGTGTCTATAGCATAAATGTAACTCCAAGCACATCCCCAAGTTCTGACTACATCCTGCAGTATAGGTAATGATGTTCCCTGCCCTAAAGCCATGAAAACTGTCCACCTGGAGCCATAGTACCCTCCTGACCTTGACTCCATCTCACCAAGGAGTCAGAGGCAGACCACGTTGAGGAACCTGCAGCTCCTTGCACAGGGCTTCAGTGAAAACAGAGCCTACCTAATTTCCCCTTTGCTGACTAGTGTCCTAGGGAGTAGACACCTTCCCAAGTCCCTTTGGTGGAGGGTCCTGCCACCCAGCTGTGATCCAAGTCCTTGGTGTCTCTTCAATCCTCCCATGTCACCATTTTCCCCCAACTTGATTTCATACCTTGAAACACTTGAGGTTGCCTACCAAATTCTAGAATCCAAACTGTCAATTTACTGTCGAACCTGTCACAAAATCTTTGTGAGCTAAGAATATATTTCTGCTTATGAAAATATAGGTAAAACCCCACCAGATCCTCAGAAGTACATTTATTGTCTGCTAAGAAAAGTTTGTTCCATGTCACAGAACAGTGTATGTCCATTCCTTGGAGTAGCGAGCTTTCAAGGCTATGTTCAGTTCAATGCCTAAGATATAATACACATTTTGATATTGGTAAAAATTTGGTATTTCAAAGTCAAACAAATTCTATGGAATAACTTATGAAATGAATCAGATCATTCACTGGAAATCATTGCAATCAGTCTCCCAAGGAGAGTTACCTATGATGATTAGAGTGCTTTCCAAATGAATTTAACAGCCACATAAGGAACTACACAAGCAATGACATCAGCAAAATATTAAAGAAATAACCTCCTAGTATCCCTCTTCCATGAAAGTAATGAGAAAACAGCCAAAATGTTCACAAACAGGGATGAAAGAGAGACATTGCTAAAGACCTTACAAGAAATGAAGGATAAGAGAGACTACAAACAACATGCCAAGAAATTAGACAGGATGAAAAAATGGACGAAGTCCTAGAACAAATGTCCAAGATACAAAGTAGAAAAATTAGCTCAAAAAGAAGTAGAAAATCTGAATGGACCTACAACACAAGACATTGAATTAGTCACCAAACACTTCCACCAGAGAAGCTTCAAACCATACGGCTTCACTGGTGAATGCCACGAAGTGTTTACTGAAAGATGAAAAGAGAACACTTCCTAACTCATTCGATGATGCCAGAACGACTCTAATACCTAACACAGAAAAAGGTATCAGAGGAAAAGAAAGCATAGTTCAATATTTTTTATGAGTATAAATGCAAATATCCTCAACAAAATGCTGTCTAACTGAATCCGATAGCATATAAAAAGGATTCTACATTTAATGGAATTGGATTTATCCCTGTCTACCTGGAGCCTTGTTACCCTCCCTACCTTGGCTCTCTCAGGCCTGTGAGTCAGAGGCTGGACCACTTTAAGGAACCTGGAGCTTCTAGCTTGGGGCTTTAGTGAAAACTGAGCCCACCTAAATTTCCCCTTTGCTGACTACCAGCAGGATTGTTTCAACACATGAAAAGCAATCAAATAGGATATATCCATAGAATGAAGGAGGGAAGACACATGATCATCTTAAAAAAAAAAAACTGAAGAAGTCCTTGAAAAAAATCCAACACCCTTCAGGATTGAAATATTCAACAATTGAGGAATAGAAATTAATTAACTGGAGGAGAAATCGACTGCATTTAATGTTGCAGCTTTGGTAGTTAGAAGGTTCTAATAGTTCATGGGCTGAAACCTGGACCGAAAGGTGGCCTATTATGAGTGGGTTGGAAATGGCAGGACTGCCTTGGTTTAATATAGAGGAAGGGACACAAAGCCTCAAGGGGATTCTCATCTAAGACCTATCCACACACTGTGAGGTCCAATAGACATGCCCTTCACCAAAGCTGTGAGAAATAAATTTATGGGGGGAACCACAGCAACTTTGAAGGGCTCTGTGATTGTTCTTTTCCACAGCCCAGACTTTAAGGTGGGAAGTGCAGTCACTGAATTGGGAAACCTAAATGCATAGGACTCCTCAGGTGGCAGGGGTCAAGGGGCAGCCCCCAAGTGCCGAAGGCCTGGTGAGTGTGGTTATGGTACTGGACAGCAGCGTCAAGGCAGCTATCAGAATAGTCTGACATGTGCAGATCTATGTGCTGGCTAGTTGATCATGCTGTTCTGACAAGTGAAATAGATAGAAAGCCCGGTAAATTGTCACTTGATATACAAAACCAGAAAAGTTCTGGACTAAGTCAATGAAAGTGAATCGCGAACTCATAGTCATTGTCCCTCAATTCCCAGACTTCAGCCATTAAGACTTTTAGAAAGAGTACAACTCCCGTACCACCCAGCAACTCCATTGTAGGGAATATATCCGAAGGAAATGAAAACACTGTGTTGACAAGATATCTGCACACCCATCCCATGTTCGTAGAAGCATTTTTTCACAATAGCCAAGACACAGAAACAACCTAAGTGTCCATCAGTGGGTCAATGAATAAACAAAGTACAGGGGCACCTGGCTGGCTCAGTTGGTTAAGCATCTGCCTTCAGCTCAGATCATGATTCTAGGGTCCCGGGATTGAGCCCCACGTCAGGCTCCCTGCTCTCCCACCGCCCCTTCCATTCTTACTCATGAACTATCTCTCTCCCAAATAAAAATAAAATCTTTTTAAAACAGAGTATAGAATGTGGTATATACAAATGAAATATTTTTTAAACATTTTATTTCTGTATTCTTGAGAGGCACACACAGAGGGAGGCAGAGACACAGGCAGAGGAAGTAGCAGGCTTCTTGCAGGGAGCCCTGTGTGGGACTCGATCCCAGGACTCCAGGATCTGGCCCTGAGCTGAAGGCAGTTGCTCAACCACGGAGCCACCCAGGCATTCCTCCATCCACTCCTTCCCATCTGCCACCTGTTACCCACAAATGCCTCCTCTGCCAGGCACCACATGGCCCCAGGATGTGGAGGGCAAGGAAAACCACAGGGAGTCCCATGTGGAGAATCATGGAAGGGGCATGCCAGTGTGGGAGATAAAGACTGGATGCCTTATCATTTCCACAATGATTACCAGCATTTAAAATTGGGAGATGCCACATCAAAGTCTGGAATGAGGGATCCCTGGGTGGCGCAGCGGTTTGGCGCCTGCCTTTGGCCCAGGGCGCGATCCTGGAGATCCGGGATCGAATCCCACATCAGGCTCCCGGTGCATGGAGCCTGCTTCTCCCTCTGCCTGTGTCTCTGCCTCTCTCTCTCTCACTGTGTTCCTATCATAAATAAATAAATAAATAAACAAAGTCTGGAATGACAGCTTGAGCTCTCTCAAACATTAGAAGCACTGACGACACTTGGCCCCCACTGGCTCAATGTTTCTGCCAGAGTGGAACACCTTCCTTCATTTGCATAACCCACTCGGCCCCCTCCAGGACGGCACACTCGTGATCCTTTCGTCATGCACTGTCCCATGCACCCTAGTTCCTGGCCACCGAGGGCCCCATCACCACTTCCAAATAGGATGGCCCTTTGCACTTACATTTTCCTTGGACATTTTTTCCACCTGCGGCGACCTTCCCCCTCTGTCTCCGATGGCTACCTCTTCCATGGAGCCTTCCTCTGTTATGCCACAGAGATCCAATCTCACCCTTCCACCTCTCATCTGCACACCTCTTTGGGGTGCCTCTGCCCTAGGCGTTCGCCTGCTTTTCTTTGGACTCCACTAGACTCGAATTCACATTTTGTGTTAGCAATCGCCGCATTGCCTGCCATACCCTCTTGGTTCCCTGTACACAGTGGGCACTTAATACCTAACAATGTGGATTGTCCCTGGACTGGCCTGATGTGGAGGAAGGGCAGTGGATATCTAAATGGGAAAAGATCCAGTCCAGAAAATCAAGGTAAACTGACACAGGAAAGCAGCGAGGGATCCAGGAATATGACAGCAGAGACCAAGGAAAAATAACCCCTGCTTGAACTGAGCTCGCCCTGTTCAGAGACATCCACTCTCACAACAGCGAGATCGCATCCGACATCCTAAAAGCGACAATGGTCTTGGCCCTTCCGACGGCAATGCTCTCCCCACAGTCACTGCTACCTCTCAGGTTGGCAGCTATGGGAGCGACAGGGGATCTGGCTTGTGCAGCTCATATCCTCAAATCTGACGCTCCTGTTTCTGACGTTTCCATTTGTAAAATGCCACGTCCCCCACCTGCTACACTAGGCTAGATCGAGTGTGCAGAGTACAGAAGTCACAGATTATTTATTTGCCTGTCTCCACCTGAGAAAGCACCTGGAGAGCAGGAAAAAAACAAGAACAGAGCTTTCAGGAAGGGGGTGGAGGGGGGAATAGAAAGGTTCATTCCCTTTTGGCTGTAAGCTGGTATTTGTTATTCAGCCCTGAAAAAGTTTCTCCTGAAGAGCAGAGGGAATCATGCTCAGAAGGGACGGAGAAACTCTGGCTTCTAGCACGGGCTCAGTAATGGGACTTTCTACAAAGTCTCCACGCCAGAAATCCTGCCTGATGACTCCTGACCATTGAAGATGAAGGCCCCTATATTCAGCACGTCACAAGCTACAGAAGGCAGAGGACCAAAGCACCACCAAGCCACCGGAAGTGTGTGGTTAGGAACCCTGGAGTCCCCAGGGTCCCTTGCTGCTATGCAGAGTCTTGCTTCCAGGGGCTGAGCTGGGCCTGACATCCTGCTTCCAACTGGACCTCAAGTGAGGCACGTGCTACTTACTGGTCAGAACCACCAGAACCACGGGTGGACAACGGAGCAGAGGTAAGTGTTCAGACCTATGACATCTGACCCCAGAATATGCAACTTCATTTCATTCCAGAGAAGAGGGAGGTGTAGTCGAGATAAAGCAGCCTTATTCTTCCTCCAGGAGGATTCTGGATGCACCATGGTGGTCCCCCCACTCCCCAAGGCTTGGGATTTGACCAAGACCCCCCACCCCCTGCCCCCGCCACATTTGGCTCCTCCGTCCTGCTTAAGGATCCACCTGAGGGATGGTTACAAAGAGCAGGGAACAGCACAGGAATGCAGGAAGGATGTGTGTGCAAAGTGGGCAGGGTGTGGAGGTGGGGGTGGGGCTAGCTTGCGACCTCCCTGATAGGTTTGTTCCCAAAGTGCTGGAGAGGAGGGTGATCATCCTTTAGGGACACTCTGGGATAAACAGGGGACACCTACCCTTCTTCGCAGCCTCGGGTCCTCAAGGAGATGCCGAGCCCTCTCTGGAGGTGCCCCGCCAGTGCCTGCCAGTCCTCTTTCGGCCCTTATCTCTTTTAATTCGGACTGGCCCACCCCCAACAAAGGGTCATTGCCAGGGGCTCGGAGACTTCTGTGTGCGCTAGCCTGCACTGGCCAAGCCTTTGGCCCTGGGCCTTGGGGCGCTGTGCAGGCAATGTTGCTGCCAGGAACGCGGCTGGTCAAGTTTCCTCCCCGGCAGGGCTCCTTGCCTGTGCAGGTACAGGTGGTAGCTGGCGCGGCTGTGGTCCTGGTCCCCCCTTCAGGGCCACATGGCACCCCCTTGGCCGGACCATGCAAGACCTGGTCTCCTCCGTGACCAAGGCCATCATCCTGGCTCTGTTTCTCTTCGCTATCCTGCTCATCCTCTATGTGATCCTGTGGTACATTTGCCGGGAAGTGGACAAGGACTACATCTGAAGCAGGTGAAGTGCTGACTCAGTCCCCTAAGGTCCCACACCTGCGACTTTGTGCTTCTCAGGAATCTGAGTCCCTCCCCAGGACCCCGAGCTTCTACTCTGGACTCTGCTTCTTTCTTTCATGGGTCCTCAACCCCTGTCCCAATTCCACATCCCTCCCCTCGCTCTGTGTGTGCCCTGCTTGGATACGGTACTGCTTCCCTAGAGTCGAGTCCTTCCTTGGATCCGGTCAGTTTTCCCAATGCCAAACCCTATCTCACCCTGCGCTCCTGCCCCAAGCCCCAAGCCCCTCCCCAGGACCCCCTGCCCTTCTGCAGGCTGTTCCTGGATCACATCGCCCTCCCCACCTCCCTCCCAGGTCCTTTCCAAATCCCCAGGACCCTGTGCCCCTCCAAGACTCTCCTGCTCTCTCCTGGTCCTGTGCCCTTTACCCAGATCCCATTCCCCAACTTGGAACCCTCTCCCTTACCCCTCTCCCAGAAATCTGCTCAGTGCACTTTACCCTGCACCCCCCCACCCCACCTCCTCTTCTGACCTCAGACCCTGCAGCTTTCTCCAGACACAGGAGTGCCCCACTGCCCTACTCTATTCCCAGCCCCTCCTCAAACTGAGCACAATTCTCCCCAGACCCTGTGCCCCCTCAGGATCCTTGGCCTTCTCCCGAGCTCATATTCTTCTGCTGATCCTGTGCTCTTCCCCAAGACCCCAACCCAAGCCCTGTCCCTCAGTACCCCTCTCTAGCTCTTGGCAGGTGCCAATGGCCAGGCTCACTGCACTGCTCGTGTCCCCACTCGTGCATTGGGTTTTGTGTCTGAGCAATGGGTGACAGAAGGGCAGTGGAGGGATTTTCGATGGCCTCTGGTCTCCTGCAGCCCAGTGCCTGCTGAGTCCCTGCTGCCCTTACCTGTCCTGGCACAGGGGTGTTTTCCTCCCTCCCACAGGCAGGACACCTGGCTGGCTTGAGCCTACAAACCAGCAAGCAAATAATAATTTGACATGTCACTCCTGTTCCCTGAGTTTCCTGGAATGATGTTTGGGCCCACAAAAGGCAACTGGTGTTGGGGTGGGCACTGCCCTGGAGATGCGAGAGCACACCATAGCCCAGCTTATGGATGTGGAGGGAATACAGGCCAGGCCTTGCTAGGTGGACCCAACTGCTTCCGGTTTTCATTTAGATGGGGCTGGTCCATCTGGGGGCAAGTGGTTAGTCAGGACTTGACCAGGCAGACAACTGCAGCATTAGCCACCAAGGTTGCTTTGGGACAGGATGGTGGAAGTGTGGGCAGGGTGTGTAAGGTTACTGCCTTTGGACATGAAGATGACCCCTGAATACACAATTGTAATGAATTCACTGCAGATTCTCCCCAGAGGCCAAGGGCGTCAGCAGCAAACACAGCCCCGAGGGCTGGAGTGCACCATCTCACGTGGGCCATGTTGATGGGCATTTAGGGGGCGTTTCAGGGGCGGGATGTCACATGGTCGGGAACTCAAATCCCAGATCAGCTTCTTAGCAGTCACATGAGTGGGCAAATTCCATCTCTGAGCATCTGTTCTTTGATCTGTAAAATGGTATTGATGACACTATCAAGCTCACCATGAAATACTGTATGTAAGCTAATAAACAGGCTTATACTCCAGAAATCCTCAATTAGAAGTGGTAGTTGCTTGTGAACAATTAACCTTCTGGCGGTACTTATTGTTTTACTAATTTTTGGAGACATAATTGAGAGACATAATTGACTATCACCATTTTTAATTGTACAGTTCTGACTTTTGACATTAAACCATGTAACTATCATCATAATCAGGATATAAGAACCTTTTATTGATAACATATCATTAAAAATATTTTCCTTTCAATATCTTTCAGTTTGAGATGCACATTATCTCAAACATGTTTTGGAGAAAGAAATATAATATTAATCTATATTATATTCGATGTAAATATTCAGCACTATCTCGGGGTTTTGAGTTTTTTTAAGGTTAAGAAATGCTGTTGACATGCAATGTTATATTATTTCAGGTGTACAATGTAGAGATTCAACATTTCTGTGAGTCACTCAGTGCTCTCACCATGATAAGTGTGGTCCCCGTCTGTGGCCATGCGTGGTTATTAGAGTATTATAGACTCTATTCCCTTTCTTGCACTTTTCATCTCTGTGACTCATTTGTTTCGTGACTAGAAAGCTGTACCTCTTCAACCCCTTCGCCCATTTCACCCGGCTCCCTCCCCCTTCCCCTTGGTGACCACCAGTTTGTCCTCTATTTTTGAGTCTATCTCGGATTTTTCTTGGTTTATTCATTGGTTTTGTTCTTTAGATTCCTCCAAAACGTGAAGCCATACAGTTCAGTGCTAGTATACTACCCGTCGAAATACTTCAGTACTCTTTTCACCAGTATTCATGATACTTGACGGTATTAAGAGATTGCTTTCTGATATTACCCAAGCCCTAAATAGCTATACCTTCTTGCAAAAAGATACACAACAAAAACCCGTGCAACCCAGAAGTGAATGGAGGGATCATTCTAGCCCCTGCCCACTCTCCCAGGGGAGGTAATAGCCATCGATCATTAGGTTCTTCTACGTTCTGCTTTTCTTTGCCACCCCACCCCCTTTCTCTCCCACATACAAGATGCTGTTTCCTTTCCTCTTATTAAATGGGGTTCTACCTGGGATTTCAGGGAGCCAGGTAGGAATTCAGAAGCAGCACCAAAACCTCCCAAGGAAGCTCCAGAACTGGGTCTCCTTCCTTCCTGTGCCCTTGGCTGCCCATTGCTCAGAGAGGGATGCAGCTCAAGAGTCTGTGAGGTGATGGTTTTGAGCTCCTTTTGTGAGATCCTCTGATGAAAGGTGCTATGTGAAGTGCAAAGACTATTTTTAAGAGTCGGAAAGCACTGAGCATTTGCATAGAGGACAGAGAAGGAAAGAGGCTCACATTTCTGGGTTTCCCACTTCGCTTCAGTGCACACATCTTGGCTTCCTACTCCCTCTCAGGATGGCAAACTGCAAGGTCCCTGTTGTCCTGACCCTTGGGGTTCTCCCGAGAGCAGCAGAGTCCCCGCACAGAAGCACGGTTCATGTGGGCTGGTGTTCAACTGTAGACATCTTCCCTTACTTATGGAATGTCGAAAGCCTATCTCAATGGTCTTGTTACTACTTCTTGAGGTCCCCCAGCAGCAGTGTGGAGGAGGGATTGCCAGAGCCTGACAGAGGAGACCAGTTAGAAGGCAAGAAATGATCAGGGCCTGAATGCAGACAGTGCCCAAGGGAGGAAGAGAGCTAGAGATGTTTCTGAGGTAGAATTGGTGGACCCTGATGACTGAGTGAGGTGGAGACACAGGGACTGAGGCAGGTAGGGAAGACGAGAGGGGACCAAAGCTAATACTGTACTGTCTAGCCTAGTAGTGTATGAGGCCTCTGGTGTCATTCAAACTCAGTGGGTGCCACTGGACAGACCTGGGCTCCCGGATGCCAGTGTTACCAGGCTGCTGGCATTGCCACCTTGGCTTCCCCTTCCTCCCATCCTGCACCTTGACATGGGCAGATCTATCCAACGGCTGGGCCCGTGGGCAAAGCTCATAAAGTGGTAGCCTCTTTGTATCTCCTGCACTTTCACCTGTAGGTTTGTTCTCCCTAGGGGCCACCTGGCTTCGTTCTCGTGTGTTGATGACGTCCGTGCTCGCCCGCCGACGGGGTCTGCATAACGTTTGTGGCATCCTGATTAGAACACGGGTGGAAGTCTGCTCACAGAGACAGAGCCCTGCCCAGCTCTCCAGGACATAGCTGCCTTCCCCCGCCCACCCCTCCTGCAGTTAACAGAGTGGCGCCCAAGCACAGCATGAGCCCGTGTCCCAGCCTTGGGCTCTGAGGTGGACTATGAGCCTTCTCTTCCTTCCTACTCCGCCTCAAGGAAGAACTCATGCCTTGCAGTAGTCCACGGGGGGTCTGAGTCCCTGAAGCAGGTGGGTCGAGGCAGAACCTCGGCTCACCCACCCTGGCACTCTTGGGCACAACGTGGTGATCCAAGACTGGCTCCATCCACTGTGCATCGGTGCACTTTCCAGGAAGGTCGCCAGCACGGTGGCTGATGGGTACCCCGCATGTTGGGGGGGTGTCAGCGCTCCAGACACCACACTGCCAAGCAATGGGCAGGTGTGCCGCAGAGACCTTTGGGAGACCCATGCTCTCCGTACCTGCCCTGAGCCGCGCGGCAGGCATTACCCGCATGGAGAAGCCGCGTGGCCGCCAATTCTGCTGCCCTGTCTCGGATCGGAATCCCAGGTGAGCTGCAACTGTCACACACAGAAGCAAACTCCTGAAGCAGAGGTGGGTGTAGGTTCAACATGAGGAGGTGTATTCTGAAAGGAGACTGTCACCTACGTGGTTGGAATCCTCCTGGTCTCTGTCAGTATCATGTTTCCCTTCCTCAGTAACTTGTGAGCCACTGGGGGAGGTAATGCTCAGAGTCAGGCACTGGGCCGCAGAAAAGAAGGAAGGCTGATCTCTCCTCCTGAGGACTCTAGGGGTTGGTTTAGTTTCCAAAAATATTATTCATTCCTGAAAGACAGGCAGATACACAGGCATAGGGAGATGGAGGCTTCTCGCAGAGGGCCTGATGCAGGACTCGACCCCAGGACACTGGGGTCACACTCTAAGACAAAGGCACACACTCCACTGCTGTGGCACCAGGTGCACCGGGACTTTATAGTGTTGTCAGTGTGGCAGGAGAGAAAGAAAGGGCAGGGGAGAAGAACGGAGGTCAGAGGCTTAGCACTCCCGTGGTCTGGCGGGTGTAACACGGTCTCTGGCAAGGGCAGCGGACACCCTGGTCTCCCTGGGACAGGACCCCCTTTGCGCTCCATTTGACCCAGCCTCACTGTTGACTCCATTCCCTTCACTCCCTCAAGTCTCTGCGAGGCTTTAGAAATGTGGTCAGTGTTCCTCTGCCTGGGCTGGAAACAGAAAGTTTGTTAGCCTGTCAGGCCCTGGGAGCCCTTAGGGGCCTTGATAGTTGTTTTCTGCATCTGTTATGATGCGGTGTAGCCGTGATTAGCGGGGGCTGCAGACAGCAGCTCACAGACCAGGAGAGGTCATTTCTCTCTCAGGTGGAAGCCACAGGTAGATAGCTCAGGGCTGGTTTGCTGGTTCTGTTCATCCTGCGAGTGCTTTGGAATCCTGAGTCCTTCTGGATTCTTGCCTTTTTTTATCTTGAAGATTTCATCCATCTATTCAAGAGAGAAACACACACAAACACAAACACACTCACAGAGGCGGAGGGAGAGAGAGAAGCAGAGACACAGGCAGAGGGAGAAGCAGGCTTCTTACAGGGAGCCCTGTGGGGAACTCGATCCCAAGACCCCAGGATCCGGCCCTGAGCCGAAGGCAGATGCTCAACCACCGAGCCACCCAGGTGTTCTTCCATCCACTCCTTCCCATCTACCACCTGTTACCCACAAATGCCACCTCTGCCGGGCACCGCATTGCCCCAGGATCGGAGGGCAAGGAAAAGCAGAGGGAGTCCCATGTGGGGAAACAGGGAAGGGGCATGCCAGTGTGGGAGATAAAGACTGGATACCTTATCATTTCCACAATGATCACGAGCATTTAAAATTGGGAGATGCCACATCAAAGGCTGGAATGACAGCTTGAGCTCTCTCAAACTTTAGAAGCACTGACAACACTTGGCCCTCGCCTACTCAATGTTTCTGCCACAGTGGAACACCTTCCTTCATTTGCATAAACCACTAGGCCCCTTCCAGGACAGCACTGGAGTGATCCTTTCGCCATGCTCTGTCCCATGCACCCTGGGTCCTGGCCACAGAGGGCCCTATCACCACTCCAAATAGGATGCACTTTGTCTGCCGTAGCCTCTTGGTTCCCTGTACACAGTGGACACTTAATATCTAACAAAGTGGATTGTCCCAGGACTGGCCTGATGCAGAGGAAGGGCACTGGCCATCTAAGTCAGAAAAGATTCAGTCCAGAAAATCGAAGTAAACTGACTGAGGAATGCAGCAAGGAATCCAGGAATATGACAGCAGAGACCAAGGAAAAATAACCCCTGCTTGAACTGAGCTTCCCCTGTTTGGAGGTGAAGAGTCTCTCACAACAGCGAGATCACATCTGACATCCCAAAAGCGACAGTGGTCTTGGCCCTTCCGACGGCTCTCCCCACAGTCACTGCTACCTCTCAGGTTGGCAGCTACGGGAGCGACAGGGGATCTGGCCTGTGCAGCTCATATCCTCAAATCTGACGCTCCTGTTTCTGACGTTTCCATTTGTAAAATGCCACGTCCCCCACCTGCTACGCTAGGCTAGATCGAGTGTGCAGAGTACAGAAGTCAAAGATTATTTATTTGACTGTCTCCACCTGAGAAAGCACCTGGAGAGCAGGAGAAAACCAAAAACAGAGCTTTCAGGAAAGGGGTGGAAGGGGGAATAGAAAGGTTCATTCCCTTTTGGCTGTAAGCTGGTATTTGTTATTCAGCCCTGAAAAAGTTTCTCCTGAAGAGCAGAGGGAATCGTGCTCAGAAGGGACGGAGAATCTCTGGCTTGTAGCACGGGCTCAGTAATGGGACTTTCTACAAAGTCTCCACTCAAGAAATCCTGCCTGATGACTCCTGACCATTGAAGACGCAAGGCCCCTATATTCAGCACGTCACAAGCAACAGAAGGGAGAGTCCCAATGCACCATCAAGCTACCGGAAGTGTCTCGTAAGAAGCCCTGTAATCCCCAGGGTACCTTGCCACTATGCAGAGTCTTGCTTCCAGGGGATGAGCTGGGCCTGACATCCTGCTTCCAACTGGCCCCTAAGTGAGGCACGTGCTACTTACTGGTCAGAACCACGGGTGGACAACGTAGGGTGGAAAGAGTTCAGAACTATGACATCTGACCCCTGAATAAGCAACTTCATGCCCTTCCAGAGAAGGGGGAGGTGTAGTCTAGAAAAAGCAGCCTTGGGCTACCTCCAGTAGGATTCTGGATGTGCCATGGTGGTCCCCCAACGCCTCAAGGCTGGGGATTTGGTCAAGACCCTCACCCCCTACCCCAGCCACATTGGGCCACTACTTCCTGCTTATGGATCCACCTGAGGGATGGTTACAAAGAGCAGGAGTGCAAGAAAGGGTGCAGGAAAAGGAGTACAGGAAAGGGTGTGTGTGCAAAGTGGGCAGGGTGTGGAAGTGGGGTTGGGCTACCTTGCAACCTCCCTGATAGGTTTGTTCCCGAAGGGTTGGAGAGAGGAGGGTGATCATCCTTTCGGGCACTCTGGGGAAACAGGGGACACCCAACCCTTCTTCACAGCCTCGGGTCCTCAAGGAGATGCCAATCCCACTCTCGAGGTGCCCCGCCAGTGCCTGCCAGTTCTCTATTGGCCCTTAGCTCCCTTAATTCAGACAGGTCCACACCCAACAAAGTGTTGCTGCCAGGGGCACGGAGACTTCTATGTGTGCTAGCCTGCACTGGCCAAGCCTCTGGCCCAGGGCCTTGGGGCGCTGTGCAGGCCCTGTTGCTGCCAGGAACGCAGCTGGGCAAGTATACTCACCACGAGGGCTCCTTGCATGTACAGGTGCAGGTGGCACCTGGGATAGATATTTTCCGTGTCCGCTAAGAAGGGGTATAGCTGTGATTAGCGGGGGCCACAGACAGCGGCTCACAGACCAGAGGTCATTTCTCTTTCTTTTTTTTTAATTTTTTTAAATTTTTATTTATTTATGATAGTCACACACACACACACACACACACACAGAGAGAGAGAGAGAGACAGAGACAGAGAGAGGCAGAGACATAGGCAGAGGGAGAAGCAGGCTCCATGCACCAGGAGCCTGATGTGGGATTCGATCCGGATCTCCAGGATCGCGTCCTGTGCCAAAGGCAGGCACCAAACCGCTGCACAACCCAGGGATCCCGTCATTTCTCTTTCAAGTGGAAGCCACAGGTAGATAGCTCAGGGCTGGTTTGCAGGTTTTGTTCGTCCACCGAGTGCTTCGGAATCCTGAGTGGCTTTGGCTTCGTCCTTTGTTTTTAAGATTTCATCCATCTATTCATGAGAGACAAATACACACACACACACACACGGAGAGAGAGAGAGAGAGAGAGAGAGAGAGAGAGAGAGAGAGAGAGAGAGAGAGGAGAGAGACAGAGGGAGAGGCAGAGACACAGGCAGAGGGAGAAGCAGGTTCAATGCAGGGAGCCTGATGTGGGACTTGATCCCCGCTCTCTGGGATCACAACCTGGCCTGAAGGTGGCCCTAAACTCCTGAGCCACCTGGACTGCCCGGCTTCTTTCCTCCACCATATATCGGCAGGGATCCCAAGGTTCCCTCAGGGTCCAAGCTGCTGTTCCAGCTCCAGCCGTTCTGTACGTGTCCCAGCCAAGAGGAGTGAGGAGCAAATGAAGAAGCAGGTTAAAGGTCACAGGCCACAGGCTCTTCCAGGAAGGCTGCTGCACATTTTCCCGAGACACTTTCATGACACCAGTGTCTCCTTGGCCAGAGCTTAGTCCCATGGTGAAAATTAACTTACAGGAAGCTGAAAGGGAAGGCTTGTGATTATGGAGGAAGAGGAAAGTGGCTCTTAGGGGGCAGTGCAGAGTCTCTCCTTCATCTTAACACGCCCCCAAGCAATAATAATGTTCTCTATGATTCTGCTGCACTCCCTCTGTAAGACAAGGTTCTGGTGGCCATGTCCACAGGCAGAGGCCGGGAGGGGCCAGGACAGCAGGGATGGTCCTACCTGCTGGTGCCCTGAGCTGTGCTGGTCAGCGCCCGCAATCCCGGGAGCATCCAAGCCAGTGCGGACTGGGAGCTGTGATCGTTACTGCGGGAACTCTCACCAGGGCTGGAGAGCTGACCGCAGACAGTGTGGTTACTCCTCCTGGTGTCACTTGTTACTGGAAAGTTCGGGTAGGCCAGTGGACAGAGCCCTCATTGGGTCAACAGATCCCACTGAGCCATGCTACAGGCAGGGGGCACGGCAGCTCCCCCAGGTACACACACCTGATAATCAGCGCAGCAGGCTCCTCCTTAGAAGACCAGCTTGTTAAAAAAAAAAAAAAAAAAAGACCAGCTGGAGAGACAGGGGAAGAGCAGGTTTTTCACCCAGCAGCACTGGAAAGCTACATCGCAAGTTGAGGGATTTACAGTTTAAAGAACCACAGGATACCCTGCCTTGTTTTTTTGTATGTTTTGTTTCTTTGTTTTTTCTTTTTTTTCCTCTTTTTTTTCTTCCTTTTTCCAACACAACTCATTTTTACCCACTTTTCACTTAGCAAAATGACTAGAAGGAAGAACTCACCACAAAAGAAAGAATCAGAAACAGTACCCTCCCCCATAGAGCTACAGTATTTGGATTACAATTTGATGTCAGAAAGCCCATTCAGAATCACAATTATAAAGTTACTGGTGGCTCTGGAAAAAGCATGAAGAATTCAAGAGACTTCATGACTGCAGAATTTAGATCTAATGAGGCCGAAATTAAAAATCAATTGAATGGGATGTAATCGAACCTGGATGTCCTAATGACAAGGGTTAATGAGGTAGAAGAAAGAGTGAGTGACACAGAAGACAAGTTAATGACATGGAAAGAAACTGAGTAAAAAAGATAAAAACAATTAAAATATCATGAAGATAGGTTAAGGGAAATAAAAGACAGCCTCAGAAGGAAAAATCTATGTTTAATTGGGGTTCCAGAGGACACTGAGAGGGACAGAGGACCAGAAAGCGTATTTGAACAAATCATAGCTGAGAACTTCCCTAACTTGGGGAGGGAAACAGGCATTCAAATCCAGGAGACAGAGACATCCCCCCTTAAAATCAATAAAACCTGTTCAACACCTCCATATTTAATAGTGAAACTTGCAAATTCCAAAGATAAAGCAAAAATCCTTAAAGCAACAAGAGACAAGATATTCCTAACATATATAGGGAGAAGTATGAGGTTAACATCAGAGCGCTCCACAGAGACCTGGCAGGCCAGAAGTGGTGGCAGGATATATTTAGGGTCCTAAATGAGAAGAACCAGCAGCCAAGAATACTTTATCCAGCAAGGCTCTCATTCAGAATAGAAGGAGAGATAAATAGCTTCCAAGATAGGCAGAAACTGAAATAATATGTGACCACCAAACGAGTTCTGCAAGAAATATTAAGGGAGACTATTTAAAAGAAAGAGGATGCCCAAAGAAACAGTCCACAAACCCTAGGACTGAATACATTTTATGATGACACTAAATTCATATATTTCCATAGTGACTCTGAACGTGAATGGGCTTAATGATCCCATCAAATTTCTAAGGTTTCAGACGGGATAAAAAAGCAATATCCATCTCTTTGCTATCTACAGGAGACACATTTTAGACCTAAGTACACTTATAGCCTTAAAATGAAAGGTGGGAGGACCATTTACCATTCAAATCAAATGGTCCTCAAAAGAAATCAGGGGTAGCCATCCTCATATAGGATAAAGTTTATCTCAAAGACTGTAGTGAGAGATGAAGAGGGACACTATTTCATACTTAAAGGCTCTATCCAACAAGAGGACCTAACAATCCCAAATATTTATGCCCCTAATGTGGGAGCTGCCAAGAATATCAATCAATTAATAACCAAAGTTAAAACATAATTAGATATTAAGCAATTATCCTTGGAGACTTTAACCCGGTGCTTTCTGAAAATTCCAGGCCTTCCCAGCACAATATCTCCAAAGAAACAAGAGCTTTAAATGATACACTGGACCAGATAGACTTCACAGATATTTAGAAAACTTTACATCCAAATGCAACTGAATACACATTCTTCACAAGTGCACATGGAACTTTCTCCACAATAGACCACATGCGGGGTCACAAATCAGGTCTGAACCGATACCAAAAGATTGGGATCATCCCCTGAATATTTTCAGACCATAATGGTTTGAAACTAGAACTGAAACACAAGAAGAAGTTTGGAAGGATTTCAACACGTGGAGGTTAAAGACCATCTGGCTAAAATAAGAAAGGGTCAACCAGGAAATTAGAGAAGAATTAAAAAGTTTCATGGAAACTAATGAGAATGAAGATACAACCATTCAAAATCTTTGGAATACAGCAAAAGCAATCCTGAGAGGTAAATACATCACAATACAAGCATCCCTGAGAAAACTGGAAAGAACTCAAATACACAAGCTAACCTGGCACCTAAAGGAGTTGGAGAAGGAACAGCAAATGAAACCTTCATCCAGCAGAAGAGAGTTAATAAAGATTCTAGCAGAACTCAGTTAAATAGAGACCAGAAGAACTGTGGAACAGATCAACAAAATCAGCAGTTGGTTATGAAATAATTAATAAGACAGATAAACCATTAGCCAGCCTTATGAAAAAAAGACTCAAATTAGTAAAATCATGAATGAAAAATAAGAGACCGCAACCAATACCAAAGAAATAAAAATGAATTTAAAAACATATTATAAGCTCTATACACCAAAAATTTAGGCAATCTAGAAGAAAAGGAGGCATCTCTGGAAAACCACAAACTACCAAAACTCAAAAGGAGGAAATGGAAAACTGGATCAAGCCAATGACCAGGGAGGAATTTGAAGCATTCATCATAAGCCTCCAAAGACACAAAAGTCCACCGCCAGATGGCTTCTCAGGGGAATTCTATCAAATGTTTGAAGAAGAAACAATGCCTATTCTACTAAAGCTGTTCTGAAAGATAAAAAGGGTTGGATTACTTCCAAACTCGTTCTATGAGGCCACCATCACCTTAACTACAAAACCAGACAAAGACCCCACCAAAAAGAAGAATTATACACCAATATCTTTGATGAACACAGAGGCAAAAATTGTCAACCAGATACTAGCCAATAGGATCCAGCAGTACTTTAAGATTATTCACCATGAGCAAGTGGATTTTTCCCGGGATGCAAGGCTGGTTCAACAGTCATAAAGCAATCATTGTGATAGATCATATCTACAAGAGAAAAAACAAGACCATATGAACCTCTCAATAGATGCAGAGAAAACAGTTGACAAAATACAGCATCCATTCCTGATCAAAACTCTTCAGAGTGTAGGGATAGAGGGAACATTCCTCAGCATCTTAAAAGCCATCTACGAAAAGCCCACAGCAAATATTCTCAATGGGGAAACATGACATCCTTTCCCCTAAGATCAGAAACACGACAGGGATGTACACTCGCACCAATGCCATTCAACATAGTACTAGAAGTCTTAGCCTCAACAATCAGGCAACAAAAAGAAATAAAAAGCAGTCAAATTGGCAAAGAAGAAACGAAACTCTCCGTCCTTGCAGATGACATGATATTGTACAGAGAAAACCCAAAGGTCCACCCGAAGTTTATTAGAATTCACGCAGCAATTCAGCAGTGTCCAGGATACAAAATCAATGCCCAGAAATCAGTGGCATTTCTCTACACTACAAATGAGACAAAGAAAGAGAAATAAGGAGTCAATCCCATTTACAGTTGCACCCAAAAGCATAAGATACCTAGGAATAAACCTAACCAAAGAAGTAAAGGATCTATACCCTAAAAATTACAGAACACTTCTGAAATAGATTGAGAAGGCACAAAGAGATGGAAAAATATTCTGTGCTCATGGATTGGAAGAATTAACATTGTGAAAATGTCAATGCTACCCAGGGCAATTTACATATTTAATGCAATCCCTATCAAAATACCATGGACTTTCTTCAGAGAGTTAGAACAAATCATTTAAAATTTGTGTGGAATAAGGAAAGACTCTGAATAGCCACGGGTATTAAACAGGAAAACGAGAGCTGGGGGCATCACAATGCCAGATATCAGGCCTTGACACAAAGGTCAATGGAACAGAATAGCGATCCCAGAAATGGGCCTTCAACTCTATGGTCAACTCATATTCAACAAAGCAGGAAAGGCTCTGCACTGGTCAAAGGACAGTCTCTTCGATAAATGGTGCTGGAAAAATTGGACAGCCACGTGCAGAAGAATGAAACGAGACCATTCTCTTACACCATACTCAAATATAAAACTCAAAATGGATGAAAGATCTAAATGTGAGACAAGAATCCATCAAAATCCTAGAGGAGAACACAGGCAACTCCCTTTCTGTATTGGCTATAGAAACTTCTTGCAAGATACATCTATGAAGGCAAGGGAAAGAAAAGCAAAAATGAATTATTGGGACCTAATCGATAAAAGCTTCAGCACAGTGAAAGAAACAGTTGCCAAAACTTAAAGACAACCTACAGAATGGGAGAAGATATTTGCAAATGACCTATCAGATAAAGGGCTAGTTTCCAAGATCTATAAAGAACTTATTAAGCTCAACAGCAAAGAAGCCAACAATCCAATCATGAAATGGACAAAAGACATGAACAAAACTTTGACCAATGAAGATATAGACATGGCCAAAAAACACATCCCTTCAATTCAGGGAAATACAAATAAAAACCCAATGAGATAACACCTCACCCCAGTGAGAATGGGGGAAATTAACAAGACAGGAAACAACACATGTTGGAGAGAATATGGAGAAAGTGGAACCCTCATGCCCTGTTGGTGGAATGTGAACCGGTACAGCCACTCTGGAAAACTGGGTGGAGGTTCCTCAAAGAGTAAAAATAACAATGCCCTACCACCCAGCAATTGCACTGCTGGGGATGTACCCCAAAGACACAGATTCAGTGAAACCCAATTTTTATAGCAGCAATGTCCAAAAGAGCCAAACTGTGGAAGGAGCCTTGGTTTCCATTAAAAGATGAATGGATAAAAAAGCTATGGCCTATGTATACAATGTATATTCCTCAGCCATCAGTAAGGACAAATACCCACCATTTGCTTCAATGTGGATGGAACCAGAGGGTATTATGCTGAGTGAAGTAAGTCAAATGGAGAAGGACAAACATTATATGCTCTCATTCATTTTGGGAATATATAAAATAGTGAAAGGGAATCAAGGGGAAAAGAGAAAATGAGTGATAAATATCAGTAAGGGTGACAGAGCATGAGAGACTCCTAACTCTGGGAAATGAACAAGGTGTCATGGAAAGGGAGGTGGCTGGGCGGTTGGGTTGACTGTGTGACAGGCACTGAAAGGGGCACTTGATGGGATGAGCACAGGGTGTTACACTTTATGTTGGCAAATTGAACTCCAATAACAAAAGATTGTTGTTGACCCTCAACTTTATGGTCAACTAATATTCGATAAAGGAGGGAAGACTATCCACTGGAAGAAAGACAGTCTCTTCAATAAATGGTGCTGGGAAAAATTGGACATCCACATGCAGAAGAATGAAACTAGACCACTTTTTGCACCATACACAAAGATAAACTCAAAATGGATGAATGATCTTAATGTGAGACAAGATTCCGTCAAAACCCTAGAGGGGAACACAGGCAACACCCTTTTTGAACTCGGCCACAGTAACTTCTTACAAAATACATCCACGAAGGCAAAAGAAACAAAAGCAAAAATGAACTATTTGTACTTCATCAAGATAAGAAGCTTTTGCACAGCAAAGGATACAGTCAACAAAACTAAAAGACAACCTACAGAATGGGAGAAGATATTTGCAAATGACCTATCAGATAAAGGGCTAGTTTCCAAAATCTATAAAGAACTTATTAAACTCAACACCAAAGAAACAAACAATCCAATCATGAAATGGGCAAAATACATGAACAGAAATCTCACAGAGGAAGACATAGGCATGGCCAACACGCATATGAGAAAATGCTCTGCATCACCTGCCATCAGGGAAATACAAATCAAAACCACAATGAGATACCACCTCATACCAGTGAGAATGGGGAAAATTGACAAGGCAGGAAACCACAAATGTTGGAGAGGATGCGGAGAAAAGGGAACCCTCTTACACTGTTGGTGGGAGTGTGAACTGGTGCAGCCACTCTGGAAACCTGTGTGGAGGTTCCTCAAAGAGTTAAAAATAGACCTGCCCTACGACCCAGCAATTGCACTATTGGGAATTTACCCCAAACATACAGGTGCAATGAAACGCCGGGAAACTTCACCCCGATGTTTCTAACAGCAATGTCCACAATAGTCAAACTGTGGAAGGACCCTCTGTCTCCATCAAAAGATGAATGGATAAAGAAGCTGTGGTTTATGTATACAATGGAATATTACTCAGCCATTAGAAATGATGAATATCCACCTTTTGCTTCAACATGGTTGGGACTAGAGGATATTATGCTGAGTGAAATGAGCCAATCAGAGAAGGACAAACATTATGTTCTCATTCATTTGGGGAATATAAATAATAGTTAAAGGGAATAGAAGGGAAGGGAGAAGAAATGTGAGAGAAATATCAGAAAGGGAGACAGAATATAAAGACTCCTAACTCTGGGAAATGAACTAGGGGTGGTGGAAGGGGAGGAGGGTGGGGGGTGTGGGTGAATGTGTGACGGGCAGTGAGTGGGGCACTTGACGGGATGAGCACTGGCTGTTATTCTGTATGTTGGCAAATTGAACACCAATAAAAATAAATTTATTATGAGAAAAAAAAACACAGAGGCAAAAATTCTTAACAACATACTTACCAATAGGATCCAACAGTACTTGAAGATTATTCCCCATGAGCAAGTGAGATTTTTCCCCGGGATGCAAGGCTGGTTCAACAAAAGCTGGATTACAATTAAATGTCAGAAAACCAAATCAGAAGCACTATTATAAAGCCACTGGTAGCTCCAAAAAAACCATAAAGGACTCAAGAGACTTCATGACTGCAGAATTTAGATCCAATTAGACAGAAATTAAAATCAATTAAATTAAATGAGATGCAATCCAAGCTAGAAGTCCTAACGAAGAGGGTTAACGAGGTGGAAGAACGAGTGAGTGACATAGAAGACAAGTTGATGGCAAAGAGGGAAACTGAGGAAAAACGAGACAGGCAATTAAAAGACCATGAGGATAGATTAAGGGAGATAAATGACAGCCTGAGGAAGAAAAATCTACATTTAATTGGGGTTCCCGCGGGCGCCGAAAAGGACAGAGGGCCAGAATATGTATTTGAACAAATCATAGCTGAAAACTTTCCTAATCTGGGAAGGGAAACAGGCATTCAGATCCAGGAAATAGAGAGATCCCCCTCTAAAATCAACAAAAACCATTCAACACCTCGACATTTAATAGGGAAGCTTGCACATTCCAAAGATAAGGAGAAGATCCTTAAAGCAGCAAGAGAAAAAAAGTCCCTGACTTTTATGGGGAGGAATATTAGGGTAACAGCAGACCTCTCCACAGAGACCTGGCAGGACAGAAAGGGCTGGTAGGATACATTCAGGGTCCTAAATGAGAAGAACATGCAACCAAGAATACTTTATCCAGCAAGGCTCTCATTCAAAATGGAAGGAGAGATAAAGAGCTTCCAAGACAGGCAGGAACTGAAAGAATATGTGACCTCCAAACCAGCTCTGCAAGAAATTTTAAGGGGGACTCTTAAAATTCCCCTTTAAGAAGAAGTTCAGTGGAACAATCCACAAAAACAAGGACTGAAGAGATATGATGACACTAAACTCATATCTCTCAAAGGTAACTCTGAACGTGAACGGGCTTAATGACCCCATCAAAAGGCGCAGGGTTTCAGACTGGATAAAAAAGCAGGACCCATCTATTTGCTGTCTACAAGAGACTCATTTTAGACAGAAGGACACCTACAACCTGAAAATAAAAGGTTGGAGAACCATTTACCATTCAAATGGTCCTCAAAAGAAAGCAGGGGTAGCCATCCTTATATCAGATAAATTAAAATTTACCCCGAAGACTATAGTGAGAGATGAAGAGGGAAACTATCTCATACTCAAAGGATCTATCCAACAAGAGGACTTAACAATCCTCAATATATATGCCCCGAATGTGGAGCTGCCAAATATTTAAACGAATTAATAACCAAACTCAAGAAATACCTTGATAATAATACACTTATACTTGGTGACTTCAATCTAGCTCTTTCTATACTAGATAGGTCTTCTAAGCACAACATCTCCAAAGAAAGGAGCGCTTTAAATGATACACTGGACCAGATGGATTTCACAGATAGCTACAGAACTTTACATCCAAACTCAACTGAATACACATTCTTCTCAAGTGCACATGGAACTTTCTCTAGAATAGACCACATACTGGGTCACAAATCGGGTCTGAACCGATACCAAAAGATCGGGATAGTCCCCTGTATATTCTCAGAGCATAATGCCTTGAAATTAGAACTTAATCACAACAAGAAGTTTGGAAGGACCACAAACACGTGGAAGTTAAGGACCATCCTGCTAAAAGATGAAAAGGTCAACCAGGAAATTAAGGAAGAATTGAAAAGATTCATGGAAACTAATGAAGATACAAACGTTCAAAATCTTTGGGATGCAGCAAAAGCAGTCCTGAGGGGAAAATACATCGCAATACAAGCATCCATTCAAAAACTGGAAAGAACTCAAATACAAAAGCTCACCTTACACATAAAGGAGCTAGAGAAAAAGCAGCAAATGGACCCCACCCCCAGCAGAAGAAGAGAGTTAATTAAAATTCGAGCAGAACTAAATGAAATCGAGACCAAAAGAACTGTGGAACAGATCAACAGAACCAGAAGTTGGTTCTTTGAAAGAATTAATAAGATAGATAAACCATTAGCCAACCTTATTAAAAAGAAAAGAGAGAACACTCAAATTAATAAAATCATAAATGAGAAAGGAGAGATCACTACCAACACCAAGGAAATACAAACGATCTTAAAAACATATTGTGAACAGCTCTACGCCAATAAATTAGGCAATCTAGAAGAAATGGACGCATTCCTGGAAAGCCACAAACTACCAAAACTGGAGCAGGAAGCAATAGAAAACCTGAACAGGCCAATAACCAGGGAGGAAATTGAAGCAGTCATCAAAAACCTCCCAAGACACAAGAGTCCAGGGCCAGATGGCTTCCCAGGGGAATTCTATCAAACGTTTAAAGAAGAAATCATACCTATTCTACTAAAGCTGTTTGGAAAGATAGAAAGAGATGGAGTACTTCCAAATTCGTTCTATGAGGCCAGCATCACCTTAATTCCGAAACCAGACAAAGTCCCCACCAAAAAGGAGAATTACAGACCAATATCCCTGATGAACATGGATGCAAAAATTCTCAACAAGATACTAGCCAATAGGATCCAACAACACATTAAGAAAATTATTCACCGTGACCAAGTAGGATTTATCCCCGGGACACAAGTCTGGTTCAACACTCGTAAAACAAACAATGTGATTCATCATATCAGCAAGAGAAAAACCAAGAACCAAAGGATCCCCTCATTAGATGCAGAGAAAGCATTTGACAAAATACAGCATCCATTCCTGATCAAAACTCTTCAGAGTGTTGGGATAGAGGGAACTTTCCTCAACATCTTAAAAGCCATCTACGAAAAGCCCACAGCAAATATCATTCTCAATGGGGAAGCACTGGGAGCCTTTCCCCTAAGATGAGGAACAAGACAGGGATGTCCACTCTCACCACTGCTATTCAACATAGTACTGGAAGTCCTCTCCTCAGCAATCAGACAAGAAAAAGACATTAAAGGCATTCAAATTGGCAAAGAAGAAGTCAAACTCTCCCTCTTCCCCAATGACATGATACTCTACATAGAAAACCCAAAAGCCTCCACCCCAAGATTGCTAGAACTCATACAGCAATTTGTTAGCGTGGCAGGATACAAAATCAATGCCCAGAAATCAATGGCATTTCTATACACTAACAATGAGACTGAAGAAAGAGAAATTAAGGCGTCAATCCCATTTAGAATTGCACCCAAAAGCATAAGATACCTAGGAATAAACCTAACCAAAGAGGTAAAGGATCTATACCCTAAAAACTATTGAATACTTCTGAAAGAAATTGAGGAAGACACAAAGAGATGGAAAAATATTCCATGCTCATGGATTGGCAGAATTAATATTGTGAAAATGTAAATGTTACCCAGGGCAATTTACACGTTTAATGCAATCCCTATCAAAATACCATGGACTTTCTTCAGAGAGTTAGAACAAATTATTTTAAGATTTGTGTGGAATCAGAAAAGACCCCGAATCGCCAGGGGAATTTTAAAAAAGAAAACCATAGCTGGGGGCATCACAATGCCTGATTTCAGGTTGTACTACAAAGCTGTGGTCATCAAGACAGTGTGGTACTGGCACAAAAACAGACACATAGATCAATGGAACAGAATAGAGAACCCAGGAGTGGACCCTGAACTGTATGGTCAACTAATATTCGATAAAGGAGGAAAGACTATCCATTGGAAGAAAGACGGTCTCTTCAATAAATAGTGTTGGGAAAATTGGACATCCACATGCAGAAGAATGAAACTGGACCACTCTCTTTCACCATACACAAAGATAAACTCAAAATGGATGAGAGATATAAATGTGAGACCAGATTCCATCAAAAACTTAGAGAGGAACACAGGCAACACCCTTTTTGAACTTGGCCACAGTAACTTCTTGCAAGATACATCCACAAAGGCAAAAGAAACAAAAGCAAAAATGAACTATTGGGACTTCACCAAGATAAGAAGCTTTTGCACAGCACAGGATACAGTCAACAAAACTAAAAGACAACCTACAGAATGGGAGAAGATATTTGCAAATGACATATCAGATAAAGGGCTAGTTTCCAAAATCTGTAAAGAACTTATTAAACTCAACACCAAAGAAACAAACAATTCAATCATGAAATGGGCAAAATACATGAACAGAAATCTCACAGAGGAAGACATGGACATGGCCAACATGCACATGAGAAAATGCTCTGCATCACTTGCCATCAGGGAAATACAAATCAAAACCACCATGAGATCCCACCTCACACCAGTGAGAATGGGGAAAATTAACAAGGCAGGAAACAACAAATGTTGGAGAGGATGCGGAGAAAAGGGAACCCTCTTACACTGTTGGTGGGAATGTGAACTGGTGCAGCCACTCTGGAAACCTGTGTGCAGGTTCCTCAAAGAGTTAAAAAGAGACCTGCCCTTCGACCCAGCAATTGCACTGTTGGGGATTTACCCCAAAGATTCAGATGCAATGAAATGCCGGGACACCTGCACCCCGATGTTTCTAGCAGCAATGTCCACAATAGCCAAACTGTGGAAGGAGCCTCGGTGTCCATCAAAAGATGGATGGATAAAGAAGATGTGGTTTATGTATACAATGGAATATTCCTCAGCCATTAGAAATGACAAATACCCACCATTTGCTTCAACGTGGATGGAACTGTAGGGTATTTTCCTGAGTGCAGTAAGTCAATCAGAGAAGGACAAACAGTGTATATTCTCATTCATTTGGGGAATATAAATAATAGTGAAAGGGAATATAAAGGAAGGGAGAAGAAATGTGTGGGAAATATCAGGAAGGGAGACAGAACATAAAGACTCCTAACTCTGGGAATCGAACTAGGGGTCGTGGAAGGGCAGGAGGGCGGGGCGTGGTGGGGAATGGGTGACGGGCACTGAGGGGGTCACTTGACGGGATGAGCACTGGGTGTTATTCTGTATGTTGGTAAATTGAACACAAATAAAAATTAGTTTATTAAAAAAAAAGAGATTGGAGGAAGGTTATAAAGGAGAATCTTTGGGAAAAACTATGTATGATCTGGACTCCCTAAGATTGGAATATATGAATTTTTAAAATATTCTGATATAAGATTGGAATTTGTTCTTTTCTCTGAAAATTAACTTAACTTTTTAAAAAGACAAAAGCTTCTTTTATATTTGGTCTGTTCTTGATAACAAATTATAAACAAGCTATTTTATCTTTGTCTGCCCAGAAAAACAAGATTTCTCTTGTTTGATTAGGTTTGATTACTAAATCTCTCAATATTTAAAGAAGCTGTTTTGCTAACAACCAAGTAACCCTCTGTTTTTGCCTTTGGGATCATTTATTGTCACCGTGGTTAAATACATGATAAAGTATTAAATTTTACAGTGACCTATGATCCTATTTAGGCATACCATTTAGAATCCTCTGAGGTTCTTAACAAACCTCCTAAAATTTCAAATTCTAAATAATCATTTTGACTAATTAGGTTTGTTTATTTGGTATGTTAAATTACATTGGAAGTATTGTCAAACAATGATTAATTTTATGAGGTTATATTATGTGGGTAAATGTTATGATGGGTCTAAAAGTTATGTAAAATTTTTAAAGTTTTTATGTGTCCTGACATAATGTCATTACATTTAATTATAATTAGTAAAACATTGTGTGCCACAGAAATAATTGGATTTCCTTCTCAACCATATTATAACAAAGTCTTATCAGAATTAAAAACAATTCAGTATATATGACATGGTTGTCATCATTTTGTGTGTAGCGGGTAATTTTTGAATATATACATATTTACAAATAAATTATATAAAGATATATATATGGATTTTGACCTCCATATTACCAGAAAGCCTCATAGTGTGAACTATTGTCCAAAGAAATCACGTAAGTAAAACTAAAAAAAATAAATAAATTAGAAATTTATCAAATGAAATACAAAGAGGAAAAACAGTAACTGAAAAATCGAATAGAGTGTCCAAAAGTGGTGAGATAATATGAAATGATGTAGTTTGTATATTATTCTAGAGTTCCAGAATAAGAAAGAGGTAAGGAACAGGGTAGATGATATTTCTGAAGAGCAGAGCTGATAGGCAATGATTTTCTAACGTCAACAAAAGACAAAATACACACACAGATCCAATTAGCTCATGAAACACTAACCAGGATAAAAGGACACACAAAACCCAAACATATCATGAGGATATGTCAAAGGGCCACAGAAGTCAATGAAAAGAGCTCCCAATGGCCAAATCTGGAAAATTTTGAGCAAATAAATAAAACTGTACTGCATTATAACCCAAAGCATAAAATAAATATCTGTGAGGACAAATTTCTTATGCCAAAGAATTCCAAATCCTTATTAATGTAGATAGTCTCCCACTCAAGGAGATGAAACCTAATCCTTACTCTCTAACTGTGGCCTGCACATAGTCACTTCCTTCCAGATAATGGTGGAAAGAGAAAGAAAAAAAACATTTGGTGCAGAAGCCTAACCAACACCATCTCAGCCAGATGATCAAGATCACCATCCCCAGGGATGAGTCATATTGATAGAATGTACCCTTGATAGGACGTGATGAGAAGAGCACTTGACCTTTCTAGGCTTCCTCCCCCAAACTCATAACAACAGCCTACTTATGATAAAGATACCAAACAAATTCAAATAGAGGGATATTCTACAGTATGCCTAACTAGTACTCAAAATTGTCATCATCAGAAGGAATGGAAAGTCGGAGAAACTGTCACTGCAAAGAGGATCTTTTTTTTTTTTTTTTTTTTTTACTGCAAAGAGGATCTTAAGGAAACATGACAGTTACATGTAATGTGGTTTACTGGACAGGATCTTGTAACTGGAAAAGGACATGGTAAAAACCAAATATAAAAATATAAAAAAGTTAATATAAATATTAAATAAATTAGCAATTAAATGATTGGATTAACTATAAATGTTAAATAGAAATACACCTGAAACATCAAATCGATATGAATATGCATATCATATGAAAATAAAATATAAAACCTATCTTAGAGAAGGTTTGGTCTACAATGCCAAAAAATGTTATAGTCTAGCCTTTTATGGGAAATATATGTCGACCACAATATAGCGCAAAGGAGCATGAAAGCACTAAGGGATTTATCACTTAGGTCGAAGGAAAGCTCCTGGGAAAAAAAGCTGAAACCCTGTGGTGGAGCCTCAGCAACAGCAGGGCAGATACCTTAAATGTAGAGGGAAGATAATCTGTCTGTCTCTGCAAAGAAAATCTTTGGTACCAAAAAGTGGGAGATAACTACTTTGCTACTTTTCTCTCAATTGTCCCACCGCTTGGCCACCAAGGCCAATCCATTCAGGAGAGTCCTGAACAGATTGGGGAGACTTTGGATCCCCTCCTAGTTAGATGACAAGGATAGGAATGTCCAGGTAGGCAGGAGAGGGGGGAATGATGAATGGGGCGAATACAAGCGAGGGATCAAGTTCCCTAGGATGCCCTGATTTTACCTGAGTTGCTCATGCTGGAATCTCACCACAAGGATGCCAAAAGCTTGGAGAACGGAACCATCAGCCAGAGCTTAGTTTGGCCCAGGTTTAGTTAGAAACACTATGGATCCAAATATCACTGCTCCATCAGAGAAAAATGCACGTTTTTTTCAAGCATATATGGAGCTTAACCCAGGATCAACTACATCCTGTGTCATTAAAATGTTTTTAAATTTAAAGCATCCAGGGGCACCTGGTGGCTGAGCGGTTGAGCGTCTGCCTTCGGCGCAGGTCATGATACCAGGGTCCTGGATTCGAGTCCTGTATCGGACTCCCCACAGGGAGCCTGCTTCTCCCTCTGCCCATGTCTCTGCCTCTCTCTGCATATGTCTCTCATGAATAAATAAATAAAATCTTTAAAATATATATTGAATGATCTAGAGGATATCTCTGATAATAAAGGAATCAAACTAGAAATCAAACAGTAGTGGAAGAACAAGAAAAACCTCAAAACATTTGGAAATTAAACAGCATACTCTAAAATCATCCCTAGGGCAAAGAAAAGATTGATTTCACTTTTATTTCTTTGTCTTCCTTTGTTTTTTCTCTTTATTTCTTTCTTTCCTTCTTACTGCTTTGGGTTGTTTCTTCTTTTTTCTAAGTTATGGTGGAAACGGATTATTGATTTGAGATCTTTCTTAATCTAAGCATTAAATGCTATAATTTCCCCTCATAACAATGATGTGCTGCATCCCAAAAACTTTAAACCTCTAGCCAGACAGACAAAGTAAAAAGTTGAGAAGATGTACATTATCAATATCAGAAATTAAAGGGGGTTTCACTACAAGCCCACGAGCCCCACACTAAACGTTAGAGAATAAAAAGAAAAATACAAAGAACAAATCTATGTACATACGGTCAAGAAATTAAATGAAACTGTAGAATTCTACAAATACCAGAAAGTACCCAAATTTATCCTCAATGAAATTGCGTAAAGTGACTAGTACCACAGCTATTCAAGAACTGATTTCATAGTTTTACATTTTTCTGAGAAGGATATCTTCAGAACCACCAGAACGTCAAAAATAAAGCATAGGGGTGCCTGAATGGCTCAGTGGTTGAGCGTCTGCCTTCGGCTCAGGTCATGATCCCGGGGTCCTGGGACTGAATCCCACATCGGGCTTCCAGCAGGGAGCCAGCTTCTCCCTCTGCTGGTGTCTCTGCCTCTCTCTCTGCATCTCTCATAAATAAATAAATAAATAAATAAATAAATAAATGTAAAAAAATGCTGTGAAAGAATAAAACGATGGCAAGAGGGGAGTCCTTGTAGAGTTAGCAAGCTGAGCCAATGTCCTCGAAGTGCTGGAGGGACAGCTCTACCGTTTAGGAAGAAATGACCAATTTAGTAAGAAATGGCACAATAGGAAGTCAAAGAAGGTTTGGAGGGGGAGGTTACATTTTTTCAATGGGCTCCAGAAGAAGAAAATCAAGCCTTTGCCTAAAGTATCCCCTGGTACATTCAAGAGACAGAGACTTCTTTTTTAAGATTTTATTTATTTATGAGAGACACAGAGAGAAAGAGAGAGAGGCAAAGATACAGGCAGAGGGAGAAGCAGGCTCCATACACGGAGCCCGATGTGGGACTCGATCCCAAGTCTCCAGGATATTGCCCTGGGCCAAAGGCAGCGCTAAACTGCTGAACCTCCCAGGCTGCCCTAGAGACAGAGACTTTTAACTCTATTTCTAATTGGGGTAACATTGTGGCCCCTCTCCTGCTGGTATATTCATGCAATGCCAGGACCAAGAAACAAGTGCCTGCACAGCCCGAATTCTGGGTTTCACTTTCCTATCACTGTTATTGGGAAGTGAGCATGTGAGGCAAGTACGCAGTAAGTTACTTCATTTTACTTAATTCAAAAGCTAAGAATTTGAGTTAGGTTAGCAACTCCACCATTCTCGTGATAGAGAAATCAAGCTAGTCAAGGTATACCCAAGCAAAATAAATAAATAAATAAATAAATAAATAAATAAATAAATAAGCCTACAAGTGAGATCCAGATGGAAACTGGAATTTTGTACATCACCGTAGGTAAGAGGATTCATGCCATCCAATAGGGAACTGCAGCTGGTGTTTTCAGTTCCTCATCAAGACTTCCTGCTCCCTTGGGTTTGAGGCCATGATGTAGAGCTGCCACTGGATGGAGCTTACCCTGAGACAGTCAAGACGGAACACACACATAAACAAAATGTGGTTCTTGTGAAATATTTTGGTCTCCAAATGAGCAAAGTATCATTCTCATATGGGAGTTTAAAAGGGGCCCTTCTGAGTACTGATAAGTACATGTCTTACTAAGCACTTTTAACCCTTCCTAACACCCAGTGAGGAAGGTGAGCAAACAGGCAGTACATGAGAAAATAGCTCTAAGCTCCACTACTAAGAATATAGAAGGATGGGGGGCCAGCTGTGATCGTGGCACTCTGCTGCTTCATTCCCTTCCACCAACAAAGTAAGGTTCGCATGCTGTATTCTGATATTCAGGCTCCATCAAAAGACGGACCCAAACCCCCTTATCTCTTCTAAATACACCATGATCCTGTTCATTTTTGTCCACATTAGAAGACTTCTGTTACACTGCAGGAAGTAGAGGTTGAATTATTCTTGTTGGCTTCTAATCTGTGTGACAAGTTCGCTATGGAGAGCCCTGATGCCTGGGCTGGTAATTTAGGAAATTAGGCAAGTGCTGACCCTCCTTTCCCTCCTTTCCTTACTTTTTCACCTGAGCTTGAGAGGAGAAACCCGAGGCACGTTACCACAGCTGGGCGATAAAGGTCAACATCAATGGTAACATATCATGTTGATAGCATGTGCCCTTGATGTGATGTGATGAGAATGGCATTTTATCTCTCTGGGCTTCCACCCCAAAACCCATAGTCCTAGTCTAATACTTTGGGTTGACATCTCTTTTTTTATGAATGGATTTTAAATTTGATTAGATACTTTTCTATATAAAATTAGATCTTATTTTTCTCATTCAACCTGTTAATGTAATGTAAGGCAATCCTTGTCCTCCTCACCCCCAAATTCGCCCCTCATTCCTCCCCATTCCGCTCTACATTGTACAAGGGCTTACCCCTGTAGGATACAATTCCTAAGTTCACCAACATTTACCTGCCATTCTCATTTAGCTAACTGAAACACCATTAAGAGATTAGAACCCAGAAGAATAGAAGCAGTCATAGATGTTTTCCTCCTTCCTCTACATCACCTGGCATTTCCTTCAATGGCTACATATTCTTCATTCCTCCAGCTACATCAGATTGACCCATCATGGCTCTAGATTCTGCTGAATCCTGGACCCAGGTTCTAGTAACACTCTTTCCACTCTTTGTTCTTCAGGCCCAGAGGTGGGAGTGATTTCTTTGTAACGCTAAATATTGGGTTTCCCAATTCTCCTCTGCTTGGCTTCTCTATCACTTGCATGACTAATTCCTTGCATTAAGTTTCCTCCATGTTAAATATTTGTAGTGGTTTTGATTTTCCTGAACCATCCTGACTATTACATGTGGCCAATTATATTGATTGATCTACTAGTGTTAAACTTCTTTACATCCCTGGGTTAAACTCAACTCTGTCACTAGCAGTTAATTATGTTTAAGTTTCTTCTATAATTAGTAACAAAAATAAAATGAAATACTGCTGAACCCCGAAACTTCCTCCAAATACCATTCTAACTCTGTGACCACCTTTGCAGACTCTCAAAATAATTTTACACTTCCTAGTTTTGAGATATACATTGAAAATCCTCCAGTAGCATAAGTAATAGCATGATCTAGTCGACTTATTAAAATTTTGAGCAATACAGGTGCGGCTGGGTGGCTAAGTCAGTTGAGCATCCTATTCTTGTTTTCGACCCAGGTCATGATCTCGGGGTCGTGAAATTGAGCCCCATGTCAGGCCCTGAGATCAGTGGGGAGTATGCTTAAGATTTTCTCTCTCCAAACTGGAGCATATTATGCTGAGTGAAGGGTAAAGGAGAGAAAGTGAGTGGGAAATATCAGAGAAGGTGACAAACCATGAGAGGCCCCTAACTCTGAGAAATGAACAAAGGGTAGTAGAAGGGGAGGTGCACCGGGGGATGGGGTGACTGGGTTTTGGGCACTGAGGGGGGCACTTGACAGGATGAGCACTGAGTGTTATACTATGTGTTGGCAAGTGGAACTCCAATAAAAAAATAAAGAAAGAAAAAGATTTTCTCTCTCCTTCTGCACCCCCTCCAAAAAAAAACCAAATAAATCCTTTTAAAAATTCAAATACACATGACGCTTATAGCATGACATGTGTGGTATAGCCCAAATGGATATCAAAAATAAATATATATTCTTAAATAGATGCATCAGAGAAAAGAAGTAGTTAAAGTACCCAAGAAGTTCAAGAAGCTAGGGCATGAACATAGTATTGAACCCAAAGGAGTAAAAAGTTGGAAATAATGAAGATAAGTTTAGAAATAACAAAATAGAAAGCAGTAAGACCAACGAAAAAAAGCAATTCTTTGAAAATACTCATAAAACAGACTTTTTTTTTTTTTGCATATATGACCAGGTACTAAGGAGAACTATCACAAGTAAACAGTGTCAGTGAAAACTGTACAAAATATAGTTGAAGAAGATATTTAAATGATGTAAAGACACAAAATAAATACATGATCCTCTCCGCATAACCAAATGTTGGACATGGAAATTTTTCTATATATGGAAGTTTTTTAGCTAATACGCTAAGAAAGAATGAGAAAACCAGAAAATTCCCATTCTGCTACCCCCAACACACAAAAGTGATGATCATCAATGACTGCCAACTTCAGCACAGAGGACAATAGATATTATGTTCTTCATACTGGAAGGACGTAGCATTATCTATGTAGCAATCTTGTTTTTTTAAAGAAAGAAAATACAGCAGAATAACACACATGCAAACTTAATTTGATCAAGTGCCTACCTGGGACTCTCAGTTTAAAGAACTAGGAGGCTAAGTACATGTTCAAGGACACCAAAATGTTTTTTTAACATAATTCAGATTATGGGAAATGTCACAAAATTTAACCTGCCTTTTTTCCCTCAAGAACAATAACTGCAAGGGGAGAAAAGGGGGTTGTGGGGGAAAATCTATTGATTAAAAAGGACTTAAGGGATATAACCAAAAATCACCAAATATAGGCCATATTTGTGATTCAAAGAAACATAAAAAAAATTCCAGATAAGTTAAATGTGAAAAGTAACTGGATATTTGATACTAGTAACTTCTTTAGATTTGTAGAAATGATAATTGTATTGCATCTATGTTTTACCAAAGCTTCTTTGTCTTTTGGAATTGCATGTAGAAATACTGATGAGATGAGATGAAAAAGCATAGTGTCTCAGATGATCCTCATCTGAGTATTCATCTTATCTGAGTGTCTGAGGATCCCCTCTTCCACTGGCAGAGATGTGGGGAAGGTGAGGGTATATTGGAACCAGACTGGCCATGTACTAAAGATGATTACTGCTGGCTTTCAGGTATACTGGGTTTGTTATACTATTCTCTACTATTGTGTGTGTTTTAGAATTTCTGTAATAAAGATTTCATTATAAATATCATGCAATTACATTAGAAATCCTGGGTGAAATGGACAATATTTTTAAAAAGATAAGGGACCAAATCAGTCCATAGAGAAATAGAAAATGAGTTATTTAACTCATTTTCCTGGGCAAGCTCTCTATACCTCTCAAACCAGATGAGCACCCCATTTCCACACTGAAAACACTTGAGCCAAGTTCACTCTTACAGTAGCAAATATCCTAAGTAAATTAATACCATTTTCAGCATAGTAGTGAATTGAGTGAACAAGCAGGCTTGGCTGAGAAGTGAAAATATGATTTAAAGTAGAAAATACTTTGAATTATGATTCTCCATGCTGAAAAATTAAAGGGAAACATTATATCATGCCAATGGACATGATAAAAGCCCTTGAAAAAAATTCACCATGAGTACAAGATAAAAACTTTTAACAAATTTCCTAATAGCTACACCACACACACTTAAATGTGAAATGCAAGGTGCATTTCTCACTGATGACACGTATAAAACACAGATGTATGCTTTTAGCTGTACCATTTAAAAGTACACTAGAACAGAGGCAGAACTATGCATATCAAAATAAATGACTATCAAAAAGGAAGATAATGGTGCATGACAATATGATCATCTTTATAGAGAATTCAGAGAAATAGGTACATGGGATATCTGAATTAGTAAGAGACTTCAGAAAAATTGTGTATGCTACATCACTATAGCAAGATCAAGAGCCTGCTACACACACAAAAGTAATAACTGTTTTGAAGATTTCATAGAACATATCCCATTCACAACAGAAGAGGTCTAAGATCTTTATGGAGGTTACTATACAAATTTACTGATAGATTGAGGTGGAAAAAAAGCCCCGAATAAAAGGAGCACTAAACCCTATTCATTGATGGGGAAAAAAATGTTATAGAGACGTCTATTCTGCTTAGGGGTGGTGGAAAGTGAGGAGGGCGGGGGGTGGGGGTGAATGGGTGATGGGCACTGATGGGGGCACTTGACAGGATGAGCACTGGGTGTTATTCTGTATGCTGGCAAATTGAACACCAATAAAAAATAAATTTATTATAAAAAAAGAAAATAAAGTGAAAAAAATTTCTTTATTTCTTTATTTTTTTTAATAAAAAATTAAATTCCACCCCCCCTAGTTCATTTCCCAGAGTTAGGAGTCTTTATGTTCTGTCTCCCTTTCTGATATTTCCCACACATTTCTTCTCCCTTCCCTTATATTCCCTTTCACTATTATTTATATTCCCCAAATGAATGAGAACATAAACTGTCCTTCTCCGATTGACTTACTTCACTCAGCATAATACCCTCCAGTTCCATCCACATTGAAGCAAATGGTGGGTATTTGTCGTTTCTAATGGCTGAGGAATATTCCATTGTATACATAAACCACATCTTCTTTATCCATTCATCTTTGATGGACACCGAGGCTCCTTCCACAGGTTGGCTCTTGTGGACATTGCTGCTATAAACATTGGGGTGCAGGTGTCCCCATGTTTCACTGCATCTGTATCTTTGGGGTACATCCCCAGCAGTGCAATTGCTGGGTCTTAGGGAAGTTTTATTTTTAACTCTTTGAGGAACCTCCACACAGTTTTCCAGAGTGGCTGTACCAGTTCACATTCCACCAACAGGGCACGAGGGTTCCCCTTTCTCCATATTCTCTCCAACATTTGTTGTTTCCTGTCTTGTTAATTTCCCCCATTCTCACTGGGGTGAGGTGATATCTCATTGTGGTGTTTATTTGTATTTCCCTGAATGCAAGGGATGTGGAGCGTTTTCTCATGTGTTTTTTGGCCAAGTCTATATCTTCATTGGTTAAAGTTTTGTTCATGTTTTTTGTCTATTTCATGATTGGATTGTTGGCTTCTTTGCTGTTGAGCTTAATAAGTTCTTTATAGATCATGGATACTAGCCCTTTATCTGATAGGTCATTTGCAAATATCTTCTCGCATTCTGTAGGTTGTCTTTAAATTTTGGGGACTGTTTCTTTAGCTGTGCTGAAGCTTTTTATCTTGATTAGGTCTCAATAATTCATTTTTGCTTTTGTTTCCCTTGCCTTCATAGATGTTTCTTGCAATAAGTTTCTGTAGCCAATACAAAAAGGGAGTTGCCTGTGTTCTCCTGTAGGATTTTGATGGTTCCAGTTTTCCATTTCCCCCTGTTCCAGTTTTGGTAGTTTGTGGTTTTCCAGAAATGCATCCATTTCTTCTCGATTGCCTAATTTTTTGGCATATAGAGCTCATAATATGTTTTTAATTCATTTGTATTTCTTTGGTATTGGTTGTGGTCTCTACTTTTTCATTCGTGGTTTTACGGATTTGAGTCTTTTCTCTTTTGTTTTTTATAAGGCTGGCTAATGGTTTATCTAATTAATTATTTCAAAGAACCAACTGCTGGTTTTCTTGATCTGTTCCACAGTTCCTCTGGTCTCTGTTTCACTGAGTTCTGCTCGAATCTTTATTAACTCTCTTTTCTGAGTGAAGATTTCATTTGCTGTTCCTTCAACTCCGTTAGCTGCCAGGATAGCTTGTGTATTTGAGTTTTTTCCAGTTTTTTCAGGGATGCTTGTTTTGTGCTGTACTTCCCTCTCGGGATTGCTTTTGCTGTATTCCAAAGATTTTGAATGGTAGTATCTTCATTCTCATTAGTTTCCATGAAACTTTTTAATTGTTCTCTAATTTCCTGGTTGACCCTTTCTTCTTTTAGCCAGATGGTCTTTAACTTCCACGTGTTGAAATCCTTCCAAACTTCTAGTGATTCAGTTCTAGTTTCAAAGCATTATGGTCTGAAAATATGCAGGGGATGATCCCAATCTTTTGGTATCGGTTCAGACCTGATTTGTGACCCTGCATGTGGTCTATTGTGGAGAAAGTTCCATGTGCACTTGTGAAGAATGTGTATTCAGTTGCATTTGGATGTAAAGTTCTCTAAATATCTGTGAAGTTCATCTGGTCCAGTGTATCATTTAAAGCTCTTGTTTCCTTGGAGATATTGTGCTGGGAAGACCTGGAATTTTCAGAAAGCACTGGGTTGAAGTCTCCAAGGATAAATGTTTTATTATCTAATTATGTTTTAACTTTGATAATTAATTGATTGATATACTTGGCAGCTCCCACATTAGGGGCATAAATATTTGGGATTGTTAGGTCCTCTTGTTGGATAGACCCTTTAAGTATGAAATAGTGTCCCTCTTCATCTTTTACTACAGTCTTTGAGATAAACTTTATCCCATATGAGGATGGCTACCCCTGCTTTCTTCTGAGCACCATTTGAATGGTAAATGGTTCTCCAAACTTTCATTTTAAGGTTATAGGTGTCCTTAGGTCTAAAATGTGTCTCCTGTAGATAGCAAAGAGATGGATATTGCTTTTTTAACCAGTCTGAAATCTTCCACCTTTGATGGCAATCATTAAGCCCATTCACTTTCAGAGTCATTATGAAATAAATGAATTTAGTGTCGTCATAATACGTATTCAGTCCTAGGGTTTGTGGACTGTTTCCTTGAGAATTCTCTTTCTTTTAAATAGTCCCCCTTAATATTTCTTGCAGAACTCATTTGGTGGTCACATATTCTTTCAGTTTCTGCCTATCTTGGAAGCTACTTATCTCTCCTTCTATTCCGAATGTGAGCCTTGCTGGATAAAGTATTCTTGGCTGCAGGTTCTTCTCATTTAGGACCCTGAATATATCCTGCCAGCCCTTTCTGGCCTGCCAGGTCTCTGTGGAGAGGTCTGCTGTTAACTTCATACTTCTCCTTATATATTTTAGGAATATCTTGTCTCTTGCTGCTTTAAGGACTTTTGCTTTATCTTTGGAATTTGCAAGTTTCACTATTAAATATGGAGGTCTTGAACAGTTTTTATTGATTTTTAGGGGGGATCTCTCTATCTCCTGGATTTGAAGGCCTGTTTCCCTCCCCAAGTTAGGGAAGTTCTCAGCTATGATTTGTTCAAATACACTTTCTGGTCCTCTGTCCCTCTCAGTGCCCTCTGGAACCCCAATTAAACATAGATTTTTCCTTCTGAGACTGTCTTTTATTTCCCTTAACCTTTCCTCATGGTCTTTTAATTATTTTTCTCTTTTTTACTCAGCTTCCATCCATGCCATCACCTTGTCTTCTTTGTCACTTGCTCGTTCTTCTACCTCATTTTAACCCTCGTCGTTAGGACCTCCACTTTCGATTACATCCCATTTCACTGATTTTTAATTTTCAGCCTGATTAGATCTAAATTATGCAGACATGAAGTCTCTTTAATCCCTCATGCTTTTTCCAGAGCCACCAGGAGCTTTATCATTGTGCTTCTGAATGGGCTTTCTGACATCAAATTTTAATCCAAATACTATAACTGTGGGGGAGGGTACTGTTTCTGATTCTTTTGTGGTGAGTTCTTCTTTCTAGTCATTTTGCTCAGTGCAGAGTGGCTTAAAATGAGTTGCGTTGGAAAAAGGAAGAAAAAAAGGAGAGAAAAAAATAAAAAACAAAGAAACAAAGCAAGCAAGCAAACAAACAAACAAACAAAAACAAGGCAGGGTATCCTGTGGTTCTCTATACTGTACATCCCTCGACTTGCCGTGGAGCTTTCCAGTGCTGCTGGGTCAAGAACTTGCTGTTCCTTTGTTTCTCCTGCTGGTCTTCTGAGGAGGAGCCTGCTGTGCTGATTCTCAGGTGTGTGTACCTGGAGGAGCTGCCGTGCCCCCTGCCAGAAGCATGGCTCAGTTGGAGCTGTTGACCTGATGAGGACTCTGTCCACTGACCGACCCGACACTTACAGTCACAGGTGACACCAGGAGGAACAAACACACTGGCTGTGGCCAGCTCTCCAGCCCTGGTGTCAGTTTCCGCAGTAACAGCCACAGCTCCCAGTCTGCATTGGTCTGGATGCTCCCGGGATTGGAGGCACTGACCAGCACAGCTCGGGGGCACCAGCAGGTAGGACCATCCCCACTATCTTGGCCCCTCCAGGTCTCCGCCTGTCCTGGGGGGAGTCAGGATCCTGGGCTGTGTCCCCCGTTGCCCTGGGCTCCGGGGCCTGCGCTGCTGCAATCCCACTCCCAGTGCCGCACAGCCCCCTCTGTGAGGAGCCACCTCCTGAGCTGCTCCCGATGCCCCGACAAGTGCACACTCCTGCCCTTTAACCTGCTCAGCCTGTGGGGTGTGGGGCGGTCTCCTCCTGGGGCGCACTTCCTCAGTTAGTGACCCCGGGAACCTGGTGGCTCCACTGCACCTCCTGGGATCCTCCACGTGTTCCCTGCAAGCGCCTTTCCATCAGGGAATATTGTTAAAGTTTCTGCTTCTCTGGAACTGGGCTTTCATGTCCCAGGGTCTTTCACCGCCTCCCTTTGCCCAGCTCCTCGGGAGGCCGGTCCCCCAATGGATTCTTTTTATTTATTCATTTTTTTTCCATTTTCTTACCCTGTTAGAATTGCAAACTCGTCTCTCTGTTGTGTTCCCGCTGTTCTCTCCTGAATTTCAGGCCTATGTCATAGGTTTTCAGTATGATTTGAAAGTTATCTATGTAAAATGGTGGGGACAGGTGACTTGGGGACACTACTCTTCCACCATCTTGCCCCGTCCTTCTAGACAACACCAATTTGTAATTACAAATGTGTTTACTTCTGAGAGAGAATAGTTTATTTAATCAGACTCAGATATAAAGGACACAGCCAGGTACATGGCTGAGAGCAGGGACTCTGGACCCAGGCAACAGGGGTTTGAATCCTAACTGCCACTTCCCAGCTTTGGGATCTTGAGGAAGCTGCTGTCCTCACTGTGCCTCGGGTCCCTTATCTATAAACCATGGAAAACAGCTTTACTTACCTAATGGAGCCGATATGAGGACAAAGACAAGTAATCCATGTAGAGCACATACAACAGACCTGGCACGTAGCAAATGCCAAGTGAGTACTTGTGAATGTTGCAAATCCTGGCCTCACTCCACACTCATGTATGGTCTCAGGATAAAGTCAGTCAAGTAACAGAGGGTTCGTAAAGTGGGGGTAATACTTGTACATCATAGAGCTCTGGTGAACCTGAAGCCCTTAGCCTCCTGCAGCACATGGTATTGTAGTTACTGTCATCCTTGGGGCTTGCACTGACATCCTCCCTTTGATCCCTCAACGCTCCAGAGGGCACTATTACATCTATCAAATATCGCCCTTTGCCACCATCCAGTGGCCAGTTGTAATAAAATCCCTTCATGTCTGGAGCGGCTTCTGTCATCATCACACGGCACTGTTCATCAGTGTAGGGGTCACAGCCATTTTCTCACTGGAGCCCTAAAGCAGCCTGGGCATTTTGATTGTCCATGACCCTACCGACTTACTGCAGGATACGTATATTGCTGTCATCATGATAAAAATAGCAACCTCTTACTAGAACTTTTCAATCTATACAACAGGTCATGGAAATGATCTCATTTGCTAAAGCGAGCAACAAGGAACAATAGGCTTAGATTCTGGCTTTTGATTGAACCCAAACCCAACACCTAGGGGGCTGTAGGTCTGGAATTTCTGTCAGAAAACATGGATGGCCCCTTTACCTCTGACTTAAGCTTCCAGTAGCTAAATCTCAGATTCTAACTTGAATTTCCTCCTGCCATTCGCTTCTGTCACCATTCCAGAATGCAGTGGTCACAAGGAATAATTTGAAACCGGATGTTGACCACTCAGTAGGCTCTTCTCATTTAGATAAATAAGTAGATCAGGCTGTGCTCTGGCACTCCAGGCAAAGATGGCGGAGTGCAGTTACAGCTTTTTGCTGACTACATTCAGCCCATCTGGTAAACTTGTCCAGATTGAATATGCATTGGCTGCTGTAGCTGGAGGAGCCCCTTCAGTTGGAATTAAAGCCGCAAATGGTGTGGTATTCGCAACTGAGAAGAAACAGAAATCCATTCTGTATGATGAGCGAAGTGTCCACAAAGTGGAACCAATTACCAAGCACATAGGCCTGGTGTATAGTGGCATGGGCCCAGATTACAGAGTGCTCGTGCACAGAGCTCAAAAACTTGCTCAGCAATACTATCTCGTTTACCAAGAACCCATTCTCACAGCTCAGCTGGTACTCTCTAGTAGCTTCGGTGACGCAAGAATACACTCAGTCAGGTGGTGTTTGTCCATTTGGAGTTTCCCTACTAATTTGTGGTTGGAATGAGGGGCGACCGTATTTATTTCAGTCAGATCCATCTGGAGTTTACCTTGCCTGGAAAGCCACAGCAATGGGAAAGAACTATGTGAATGGGAAGACTTTTCTTGAGAAAAGATATAATGAAGACCTGGAACTTGAAGATGCCATTCATACAGCCATATTAACCCTAAAGGAAAGCTTTGAAGGACAAATGACAGAAGACAACATAGAGGTTGCAATCTGCAATGAAGCTGGATTCAGAAGGCTCACTCCGACTGAAGTTAAGGATTACTTGGCTGCCATAGCATAATAAGCAAGTGACTGAGAAATCTGGAATTTCAGATAATCCCTCTATTAAACATGTTTAAAGTATGTTTTGTTTTGCAGACTTTTTGCATACTTATTTCTATACGGTTTAATGGACTGATGTTTTTAAAACGATACTTATAAATCATAATAAACTGTTAAATCCAACATCTAGCTTTTTAGGAGTTAGTAAAATCAAACACACCCTGTGGTTACTTGAGAAACCTTCAGGCCAGGTAGTGATCCGGCAGAGCCGTGATCGAGTCCCACGTCGGGCTCCCTGCATGGTGCCTGCTTCTCCCTCTCCCTCTCCCTCTCCCTCTCCCTCTCCCTCTCCCTATGGCTCTCTCTCTCTCTCTCTGTCTGTGTGTGTGTGTGTATTTGTCTCTCATGAATAGATGGATGCAATCTTAAAGAGAAAACAAAGGCAAGAAGCCAGAAGGACTCAGGATTCCAAAGCACTTGGTGGATGAACAGAACCAGCAAACCAGCCCTGAGCTACCTGTGGCTTCCACTTGAGAGAGAAATGACCTCTCCTGGTTTGTGAGCCGCTGTGTGCGGCCCCAACTAATCACGGCTACACTCCATCATAATGGACGCAGAAAACAACTATCCCAGGCCCCTAAGGGCTCCCAAGGGCCTGCGGGCTAACAGACTTTCTGTTTCCAGCCCAGACAGAGGAACACTGACCACATTTCTAAAGCCTCACAGTGACTTGAGGGAGTGAAAGGAATGGAGTCAACAGTGAGGTTGGGTCAAATGGGGTGCAAAGGGGGTCCAGTCCCAGAGAGACCAGGGTGTCCAGTCACCTTGCCAGAGACCGTGTTATACCCGCCAGACCACGGGAGTGCTAAGCCTCTGACCTCCGCTCTTCTCCCCTGCCCTTTCTTTCTCTCCTGCCACACTGACAACACTCTAAAGTCTAAAAGAACGTCACATTCCCCACACGTTCTTGTCTTCTATCCCAACACCTTGGCCACACCCCAAACACATCGAACACTTCTGTGGGCTTTCCCTCCCCCACCCCTCGCACCAAGCGATTCTCTGCAACACCAGCTGGGTGTCCCGATTCCGTTATTGGTTCGCTTCCCACACTCTCTACCCGGAGACAGCACCACACCCCATGGATCAGGGGCTCAGGCCCACAAGACCGCCACCCAACATCGATGCCAGTCCCAGGTAGCAGGTCCTTAGGTTCCGCACGGCTCTGCCTGAGAGGGCTACAAATTAGAGGTTCCCTCGGCCCTCCCACCATGGAGCTGACCATTTGCTAGAACACCTCAAGGAACTCAGAGGAACATGTTTACTCTTCTAGTAGAGGGCAGGAGCGGCCAGGTGAAGACAACACTGAGGGGAGGTCTGGGAGGATCCTGAGCACAGGCCCACCTGTGCCCGAGGACTTGGGTGGCACCACTCTCCCGGAATGTAGAGGAAGCCTGGAAGCCCCCAAACCCCATTAATATTGGGATTTCATGGAGGCTTCCTCGTGCTGTCATGACTGATTATTGATTGCTTGTCCAGGGCCTCTCATGCTCTGGAGAATGGGGGGATGGGGCTGAACATTCCAACCGTTTAATCATGGTTAGTCTCCCTGGCCAGCAATCCCCATCCAGGTTCACCCGGAGCCCCCCTCGGGGCCCCTGGTTAAGACAAAAGGTGCCCCTCGTGCTCCTATAGCTTGAGAGCTGACAAGGGCTTAGGAGCCCTGTGTCAAAGCACAGGTCAAGGACTACATGGTAGGGCAAAAGAGACTCCTAGCACCCCCGTGGACAAGGGCTTGAGGAGCCTGTGTCAGGAAGCGGGGGCAGACACCTGTGCAATGGAGAAAAAGACAGAGATGGAGAGAGTCAGACATAATATAGACACAGAGATCTAGAAATCTAGAAATCCATATATTCTAATTTCTCAAGGAGCCCGGAGCATCTGGAGCATCTTGTGGTGCCTCCAAGTAGGGACCTGGTTACAAAGAAACCAAAAAACAAAAAACAAAACAAAACTCCAATCCAACCACATTGTTCTTCAAAAGAAAACTGAGACACCTTCCAAAGAGCGACGCTGGGAGCAGCTGACCGACCAAATAAAGTCATTTAGGAATGTAACCTACAACTCAAAGAAACATCCTGAGTCCCTAGCGAGAGAAGTACGTGATGGATGGGAAAGGAACAAATGCATGGGAGAAGACAAATTTGCCCTGCGGGAACAGTCCAGAGAACCAGGGTAGATACCTGCCCTCAAAGAGGGGGAGCATCGTCCCTCACCCCAGAGGTGAGCTATGCAGTGACCTCCTGCCACACAGGACAATGTGGAACAGGCACGTCCAAGAGTCACTTTGCATTGGGGACACCTGACCGCCTCTGCCTCCCCCACAAGGTCAAGGTCTTCATGGACAGAGGCAAACCCTCCTCCTAATCTGTCCTCACCCTCCCAATGGCGTGCTACGAATGCACTTTTACTCTGTGCTCTTTCTCTCGGGAAGCTGCAGCCTCCCTCTAAGCCTGGAGAAATCTCTCCAAATCCAGGTGACAGACATCCTACTGCGCCTGCGACCAGACTTCTCAGAAATGGCAAGCTCATCAACACCAGCATCCAAGAGACTCCCGCAGCCAAGGGGAGGGCTAGGGAGACGCCGCGACCACCCGCTGGGGTGGGGCACCCTGGATGGGATGCTGGAATGGAAACAGGCGCAGCAAGCAGAAAACGGAGGCAATCTGAGGACCTGGTGACCTTGAGCTCATACTATCCCAAGGAAGAGAGCTCTCTAGTCTTACCTCCTGACCCAAGATCTGCGATGCTAGTACCAGGGGAACAGGGGCGGCAGGGTCCGGAGACTCTGTGCAAGGCGAGCACACTTTCTGTGCAAACGAGACTCTCCGACATCAAGTCCAGGGAAATGTACAGAACTCAATGGGTGATGAACACGTTTTAAAAAGCAAAAGCCGAAGCCAACACACACACGGACAGGGCAGCAGGACTCGTAAGGATCTGCAGGGTGACTCCAGCCTTCTGTCCCCCAGGCGGCTCATTGCTGGACCCTGCTGCCACTCTGGCCTCCTCTGCATCGTGCACAACTCAGGACACATTCCTTCCACACAGGCCCTGGCCAGGTGACAACCCACCTCGCTCCTGCTCAGCTGGACTGCCACAGGGGCACCCTCGGGGCCCAGGTCCATTGGCAGCCTCCACGTGGGGGTCCCAAGGGGCCTTCCCAGCACAGAGGTGTCCCTGTCGCCTGCGTCCACATAGAGCTCCTCGCCAGCCTCACCAGTAGAAGAAGCCCCCGCGGGCCCCGGCTGGCCTCTGAGGCCTCGTCCGAAGAGCCCACGGACAGCAAGGTCTCCCCCGGCCCTGCCCTGGCTGACGGGTGCTGGGCCGGTGCTGTCCTCAGCCAGGGCATCTTGAGGACCCAGTTCAGCACCCCATGAGCCACCTGCTGACTAGTTGCGTCCCTGCAACCTGGAATAAACCAGATGCTCAGGAGGGGCCCATTCAGGGAAGGGGGCATCAGGCCATCCCTGGGGGTGCATTGGAGCAGGCGTCGTCCCCACAGCCTCCAGGTGGGACCCCACCGTGCTCTGAGAACTCTGGGCTGAGCGTCCACAGCAGGACAGGGAGCCCAGGGACATTAGAGGCTGGCCCAGCCCGCAGGACTCTCCGTGTCCCATCCAGGGACCTGACAGTCACGCTAGCCGGCTCCAGGCAACAGGTACCAAATTTGCTCACTTGTGACCTGGGAGGGGAACAGGCCTGGGTAACACATCCTCAGCGGGAGAGCAGGACCTCCTTCCTCCCTAGACCCAGGGATCAGAAGACAACCATTGCCTGGTTCCCAATCTCCACACCCGGGGAAAGCAGGCCTGAGACGCACGCTAACAACTGCGGGGTCTGTAGATGCCAATGTGGACCGGGCCCTGTACGTCCGGGTGTCACCCTGCCCAACGCACAGCAATGCTTGACCTTACAGGGAGACTATTCCCGTGTCACCCTTGTGACTGAGTGACCCGTGTGACCATGCACAGGGTCAGCCTCGCGAAGCATCCATCGGGGCAGGGGGAGCGGTACAACACCCCGTCCAGCTGAGCGCCCTCCAAGGGCGAAGCCTGGTGGCTTGGGCCTCAGGGTCTTCCCTGCTATCAGTAGGAGTCCAGCTGACCTCTGGAGAGGACACCGTGCCAACTCTCCACCTCCCATGATTGGGGGACCGTGGGAGTGCCGGGCACCAATGCCACCCACAGCCTAATACGGGCCGCCACCCACACGGTCTCTTAGCGCCTCGGGGTCACCATCATTCCTACTTGGATGGGAGGCCCCGGGGCCACGTGGAGGCAGGACCGAGTATGTGAGGAGGGAGAGGATCGCACACATACGGGGCTGGAGGAGCTGTGACTCCTCGAAGGTTGCCCTGGCGTTCAGACTTGACCCTGGCCCATTCTGGCCCCTTCTCTACCAGCTGACTGGGGCCCCACGTCGTCCCGCAGGCTCACTGCACTGGGAAAGCAGTACACAGCCACCCAGCAGGCCAGCAGGTCAATACCCCACCCTTGGGCTTCAGGACCCACACTGCATCCACACAGGGGATGGTCCCGGAGATTCTTGGCACACACCCTCTCTCTAGGGGTGGGGCCAGTGGTATTTGTCACACAGGACAGGCAGGTAGAGGCCAGCAAACAGTTCAGAACCCCGCCACGGGAGTGCATTCAGAGCAGGCTTGGCCATTGCTGGGCACGGGGGTCCTGAGGAGCAGGACTGCGGCCAAGGCGCCCCTGCCAGGCTGTCAGGGCACCGATCGGGGCATTAGGAGAACGTTAGTTCTTCCTGCAGAGGACAGGGGACCTCGTGCATAATCTGCTGTGGCCTGGTGACAACTGCCAGACACCTGGCTGCTGTGTGTAAGGCAGACATTGTAGGACAGGACTTGACACCTCGGAGATTCTCCTCCCCAAGGACCCTCGTGCTAGTGCTCGGGCATCCTGAGTACTGTGCTCCAGCAGTCCATGGTGGCCTGGATCAAACCCCGGGTCCCAGCTGTCAATTCCCTCTCAGGACAGCATGCAGGGTCCCGCATCTAGCCGCGACTGTCCCACAGGGCCTGCTCCTGGGACTTCTGCCAAGGCCACCAGCCTCAGGATGACGGGTACTCCTCCTTCCCCCTCTCGTAGGGCAGCCAATCTTCTGCACAGCCTACATCCTGGGGACCCAAGGCCCTCCTGCTCGGCTGCCTGCAAAATCCTCATGTGAGCCTGTGGCCTGTGCAGTGTGGGGGAGCATCCCGGTGACCACCGCCGTCACCCACTACACTTTCTTCTGCTCAAACAGCCCATTTCAGGACCCTAGGGTCCCAGGCGGCTCAGGGGAAGCCAGAGAGGTCCACACTCCCTCCCTGGCTCAGCCTCAGAAAGCCAACCTGGCAGGGGCCTTCATGAGGACATCAGCTTCACAGAGCAGTGGCTATGACCCAGAATTTCTCTGACAAAAACCACAAGGCACAGTCACCATGGTCACCAGGCTAGGAGTGTCATTTACTGGCCCTTAGGATGTGCACCGCAGGCGCGGCCAGGTCAGCATCCCCGGGAGCACAAGTAGGCAGAATGGGGATCCCCATCTGGGGACCCTCACAGCAAGATGAGTGCCCGTGAGCAGCAGCACTGGGGAGGGAGCGGTTGGCAGTGGGGAGACAGGACCAAGCCCGAAGGTCTGCAGGCTGAGGCCACGGTCAGGAGAAACAGGGCAGGGTGGGAAGCAGGGGCCGTGGGGGCTGCCAGCTGGGCCCGAGGAGCAAGAAGCCCCAGTCCCAACCTGGCCATCAGGCTGCAGGCTGCCAGCCTCCTGAATGAGCCTTGTGCGGGAACTGATGGGATTAATGGCCGGGTTTCAGGGACCCGAGAGTCATGTGGCAGGAAGGACTGCCCAGTGGCCCTCTCTGTGGGGCACAGAGGCTCGTCTACAGAATGATCCCAAGTGCCCACTGGCTGTGGGGCGGGTGCTACCAAGGCAGGATCACAACTGATTGTCACTACTTTGCACACTTACGTGGCTAGTGGTTCAGGGGCAGTGATCCCTCCTCAATCCGAGCACCTTGCTGCACTTCCCATGGCAGGAACCTTGAAAATCTCCACGGGCTGACAATGTGCTCTTTCCCGATGCACTGCCACCTGCCAGTCTCTGCTACTGTCCCATTTCAGGAGAGACCGGCCCACAGGACCACTGGTGACTGAGGACTGATAGTGGTTGGGAGAAGGTCCAGCATTACTGTAACGTCCACCACCACACCCCCTGCCCTAAGAATTTCCTGTTCCCGTGACATATCCCAGGATGGGAGAGCAAGGGGAACTGAAAAGAAACACAACAGAATGAGCTGTCTGCACACGACCCTCCCAGACCACATAGGATTCAATGGCTGTGACACTGGGGCAGGCTTCTTGCCCCGCTGGGGGCAACTAAGAGCTCCCACAATTCCAGGAAAGCTCAGGGCTGGAAGGCTAGCACAGGTCTCAGGGCACCCTCCCCTCATTCCTTCGGGACATTGGTCGCTTGACACAGTCCCCGAAGGCGGCGTGAACAAAGGCCCCTCGTGACCTCTCTGCTCACACACAGGGCCTTGCAGGGAGCAGAGCTCAGCCACTGTGTGGCCATGAGGGAGCTGCCGGCAGGGATCCTTGGCCTCAGACAGGACCCTTCTCTCCCGTTCCTTAAAATCCAAGTGAATGCAGGAGCGCACATCAACTTTACTATGGAAAAATTGGCACACGGCAAGGGTAAGAAGCGAAAGTGAACAAGGTTTATTTTCCTATTTCCACACTCCAGCACTTGCCTGCTGCACTCTAGGCCTTTCCAATAGATTCCAACGCCATTGCCCTGTGATTTCATCCAGAACCCAAACAAGGAGGGAGGGTCTCCTAACTTGTATCCAGGACATGACAGAACACTTAAATCTCGAACAGGGGAAGTACGAACACGACAGGGTGTGTGTCACTCACACTGGGCTACGGGAACACTTCTATCCCAAGGAGCAAACATGGGGAGCTTCCTCAAAGAAACCAAACTCTGGATATCGGGGTCATTGCAGAGTCCAGGCCCCCAGAGAGGCTCATGGACCTGCTTTCCCCCTACCTGCCCTGGCCCTTAAATCCTGAGATCGCCCAGGTCTTCCTCTTTACACATGCAACCAGACAACACGAGGAGGAAGCACCATAAGGCCTCCCTTCATATCAGCCCCAAAAAAGCTTGGAAAGGGCCTGGCTGCCCCTGGAGCTGCGGTCCCCTCTTCCTTATCTCAGAATCTTTTCTCAAAGGACCAGGGAGGACCCCAGGTTGTTGCTACCGACTTGGAGCATGTAGATCATGACCTGCAACTTGCTGGTTTCCTCGGAGGCCCTGGGCCCCCACAGGAACTCGTTGCGGGCAGGGTCGCTTCCTGCCACCTGCCGGCATTCCAGGTAGCCTTCCTGCACCCAGACATTGCTGAGGAGGTCCCTGGGCTCCCCATAGACGATGTGTTCTTGGCCATCGTACACCCCTATAACCCCCAGAGCCTCCCACACCTCCTCCTCGGGGACACACCCATCCTGCAGGAGGATCAACCCCAGGACCAGCCCCAGGAGGCCGGTCTTCGGCAGACCCCACTGATCGCTCAGCATTCCATCCCAGGTGAGGCCCAGGATGGGGTTGAGGATGTAGGAATGCTCGCTGGGATCCACTTCAATCACGTCTAGGCCAAAGACCAGCCGCAACCACATGGATGCTTGGCTCAAGATGGCGGGGAAGTCGTCCTGGTGTTCTGCGGTAAAGACCTCCAGCATCTCTGACTTGCTGGTGGGCTGCTTGGTGCGATACTTGAGGAGTAGGAACATCACCAATGCAGCCGTCTTCATGCGAAAACTTCCCTCCAACAAGGGCTCCTCGTCTCCCTCCTCCCCTGGGCCACTGAGGCCAGGAGGCTCGGGCTGGCCAAGAATATCAGCTGCCCCAACACTCGGGGAGGTTTCGGCACTTTGAGAGCCCTGGGGAGCACTCAGGGCCCCTGGAGCAGCAGACCCCTCCTCTGGGGGGTCAAAGACCATGCCAGAGGACAAGGAAGGGGAAGACGAGGAGGACCAGGAGGAGGAGGAGGAGGATAGAGAGAGATGAGATAGGTGGTATGGGGGAGATGGGGTAGAGGGGGGAGGTGGAGCCTCCTCCTCCCCTTCCTCCTCCTCCTCAGCCCCAGACAGCTGGGCATCCACCAGGCCCTGGGCCTCCTCTAGGTCTTCTCCCTGCTTCCAAAGCTCGCTGCTATTCCTCAGGGGCATGGTGTCAGATTCGGGCTGAACCTGAAGAGAGAGGAGGGAGAGCTTGTCAGGGGGCAGCCCGGCCAAGACACCCCGAGCTGCCAGGGCTAACAGGGGGCCGTGCCCGTCTCCCCTGCAGAGGGCTCCTCTGTGTTGGGCTGGAGAGCCAGTGACATCAGGCTCAGAGAGAGCATGCACCTCACCTGGACAAGTGGCTCTGGCCTGTGCCTCCTCTGCTCTGTGTCCTGAGGGACCACCGCCTCAGACCGAGGCCTCCACTGCCAGTTCTTAAAGTCCCTGCAGGAGGGAAGGAGGAGGGTCCTCAGGGTGCAGACTACCAGCCCAGCCCTGGGGCCCAGTGTGGACAGGAGGGCTGGCTTACAGTCTGGGAGGTCCCCGGCAGTCCAGGTGGGACAGTCCCCCTCTGGGCCTCTCAAGGGTCTGTTCTGGCCCTGTCCTTCTCAGGCCAAATATCTCTGCAAGAACACAGGGCCCCGACCCTGCACAGGAGGAAGCCAGGGGCCCTGCCCTGGCCACACCTGCCAAAGTCTCCAGGACTCCTCTTGGATCAGGCACAAGGGATGGCCCAGCTCCTGCTTCCATCTGGGCTGGGATGGGGCATCTCTCGCTCTTCACCGGGACCCCACATAACCCTAGGAAGACTCCCCTGCTAGCCCTGATGCCTCCCTCCTTGCCCTTCCTTGCAAGGGCACTGACACGACCCCTCACCAGCCAAAGTCCAGAGAAATCAGTCGGCCCACCTGTCCCGCCACTCCCCATGGCCCACACAAGTGGTCGGGGTGGACTGGTCCCCAGGGATCCTGCTGTGGGTGGCATCCCCACATTTCTCACCTTGACCCCCGCCAGGTTCTGGACCAGGGCCAGGGCGGGGCACCCACCTCCTCTGCTGACCTGAGTCTAGACAGACCCTCAGGCCTTGGCCCTCCCTTCCCTGAGCCCAGGGATCTGAAGAGGAGGAGGGGCTCCTTGGGACAGGCCCCATCCCTGTTTCCCATCCCAGGGCTACCAGGGAGGGGAACGCAGATTTCTGAACCATCCGCTTCTGTGACTGAGGGCTGGCTTAGGAGCCACTCACCACTTCAATGTGGGGTGGGCGGGGGTACCCTCACTGACTTTTGGCAAGCTCTGAGACTCTTAGGCGTCTACACCCCAGGTTGGCTTGCTCACAAGCTCTTACTGGGACCTCTCCCAGTGGGGTCCTCACCTCCTTGAGAATTGGGAGAGGAGCAGGAGGAGGTACCCTGTCATGTCCTGTGTCCCCATCCAGGCAGATCACAGACAGAAACCCCCCCAGACTCCCAGCAAGATCAAGAAGCACTGGCCTGTTGCCCGGCCCCTATGTCCCGGGGGTTCATGCCCTCAGGCTCCCGAGAGTGTCCTCAGCATTTTCCTGCCAGGGCCTGCTCTTCCTCTGGGTCCTCAGCCTCCCACAGAGGACTTGTGCCCCTCACACCAAGACCATAACAACTCCAGGTCAGCCCACCGTCCTGCCGCCCACCTGCCCCAGGGACAAGTGAACATGCCACTGAGGGCCAGCTCTGTCCCATCCTCCGTGGGCTGCCCACAGGGCAAGGCCCCACTCCACTGCACCGGCTTCTTTGCTCATGGGCTGGGTGAGGCCAGCCAGGCCAACCTCAAGGTCCTCACCCTGACTCCCCGCAGGCTGTGTGCCCTCAAAACACACGTTCTCCAACCACCCCGAGGCCCTGCTCCACTGAAGCACAAGCCTTCAGGCCCTAACACCCACATGTGGACATCAGGACTGTAGCATGGGCTCATCTTGCACGGGGGCCTCCTTCCTCCCTGGACTGCACGTGCTGGGGCCCAGGGTCCGTCAGTCCCCCCTCTGGTAGTCACCTTCAATCCCCTCAGGCCCAAGGTCAGCCCTGGGCGGGCCCCAACCCCACTCCTTCCACCAAGCCCCCAAGCTCTAGGAGACTTGGCTGCCAAGCCAGAGCACATCCCAAGTGGTCATCGGGCCCCAGGGGCTCCCAGGACCCATTCTAGGCTGCGTCCCTAGGGCTGCAGTGCCCCTGCAGCCCTGGACTTGGCTGCCAGCCACACGTGGTCCATTGCCCCCTATCCCACCCGACCCCACCGCCTCCCACACCCTGGAGGCAGTGCTCCAGCCCAATGGCCACAGGTGTGGGAGGCCCCGTCACACAAGCGTCTATGCAGTTCGGGACTTGTCTACCCCCGGCAGCCTCCCGAGGCTGAAGCAGGGGCAGGGCCGTGGTGTTGGGGGCTCCCTGGGGACTGACACCTTCAGGGGGACTGAGTGCCCCAGGGGTCCTCGCCTCCACCCCTAGCAGACCCTGGGCCCCTTGGGCAGCCATCCAGAGGCCGGGCCGCTCACACCAAGGCCCTCCCCTCCGCCCGGATCCCAACGGAGGCAGGGAGTGACCGTCTTTCCATCAGGACCGTGACCCAGCACGGGGGGCTTCCCAGGGCTCACAGAGGGGGCTGAGCTGGGGGGCGGGGGACAGGCTCCCTGGGCCCTTCTTCCCCACCCCTGCTGGCGGGGCTCCCTGGGCACCTGGGCCTCTTCCTGGCTCCACTGCCTGCCTCCCGGGACTGACTGTGGACTGGGGTGCAGGGTCCCTCTGTCCTCCATGAACATCCTTGCCAGGAATCCAGCAGGACCTGAGCCCACCCTCAGCCCCCTCAGGGAGGCCCTGCTCTGAACACCAGCCCCCTGGTCTCTCAGAGCCCAGAAGCGGAGGGGAGGGGGGCCTCACCACGTGTTCCCATCCCCCCACCACGACCTTCCCGGGACGACTCTGGGCTGGGGTGGGGGTCCCCCGGGCCTCTTCCGCATCCTCCCCGGGATTCCCAGCAGCACCCGGGGCCCTCCCCTTTGCCCACGTGTCCTAGGCCCTGCTCCTGACCCCAGGGGCGCGCAGTGTCTCAGGAGGCCCGGATGTGGAAGTCTGAGCACCCATACTCCCAAGTGAGGGCAAGTCCCCATCCCCCGGGGGGCCTCACAGCCCTTGTGACCCTCCGACAGGTTCCCCTCTGTCCCGCTCAGGGTCCATCGCTCAGTCCCCATAGCCCCGGGACCCTCCCTCCGCCCCCCTCAGCGTCTGCTCCCGCCACACCAGGCCTCAGGCTCTCGGGTACCCGGATGTGCCAGGCCTGCCGCACCCGCCGCCACCATCCGGCCCCATCCCACTCCTCCGCGGCCTTCCCGGGCTCACCGTGGGCCCTGCCCTCCGCCGGGTCCCCTCTGTCCCCCTCAGGGTCCATCCCTCGCCTCCCCTTAGCCCCTGGGCCCTCCCTCCGCCCCCCTCAGCGCCTGCTCCCGCCACACCAGGCCTCAGGCTCTCGGGTACCCGGATGTGCCAGGCCTGCAGCACCCGCCGCCACCATCGGGCTCCATCCTGCTCCTGCGGGGCCTTCCCAGGTTCACCGTGGGCCCTGCCCTCCGCCGGGTCCCCTCTATCATGGGCTCTTGGGTCCCCTCTGTCCTGGGCTCCCGCCCCCACCGTCACTCCCTGTGTCCCTGCCCTTCTCAGGCCACTGCCCCAGGCCTCATCATCCAGGCCTCAGCTCCACGCCGAGGCCCTGCCTTCCCCCAGTGGTCTCTCAGGGTTCCTGACAGGCCCCAACCCTGCACCCCCCGCTTCCCTCCGGGGCCCCTCCCCCGCCCTCCGAGCCCCCTCCCGGGGCTACCTGCTGCCTGGCTGCCGCCGCCCGGGCCTGGCCTCCTTCCAGGGGACCCCACTGCGACCCCCCACACGAGGCCCTCCGCTGTCTCAGACCTCCGCGGCGGAAGTCGGCCCACGTCACATCCGGACCCCGTGCACCGGTCCCTAAGGGCTGATTGCACGTCCGCTGGAGATGGGCTCCGCGGGGCGGTGGTAGGAGGACCCGTGTGGGAGGCTCCCTGGGTCCTCTCGCGGGGCCTCCCTCCCTGCACTCGGGCGGGCTGGGGCCTCGGCTCTCTGCAGACCTCAGCCTGTGCCCCTGACCCCGAGCCTCTCAGGCCCCGACGTCCCTGAGCGCCTGAGGGATGGTGGCTGCGGCTCGGGCCCCACCCCACCGGCTCTGCAGGTCCCGGGGTGGCCCAGGGCTGCTGGCAGGGGCACAGCAGGGTTCGGTGGCCCCCAGCGTCCTGGGACAGCTCGGCTGTCAGTCCTCACCCAGGAGGCCCTCATCAGGACACAGGCCTGCCTGCAGCCTGTGCAGCTGCCTGCTGCCTGCAGCCTCTGCTGTGCAGCCGCAGCGCCCATAGCCCCGGGGCAGGGGCAGGGGCAGGGTAGGGGCAGGGGCCGTGAGGAAGCGCCCCTTCCCATGGGGTCCCTTGGCCAGCAGCCAGACTTTAGGAACATCGTGCTAAAGGTTTACGTTCCTGGGGGCGGCCGAGCAGCTGCAAGGGTGTCTAGGGGCGTCCCGAATTGCGGGGCCCACTGCAGGGGGTTTTCCCCTGACTTGCTGCGTCATCGGGAGAAACACACCGTCCCTCTCTACCGAGTGTGTGTCCTGTGCACGCATATGTATAAGGTGTGCAGATTATATGTGCTGGTACATATGCAAATATACGTACATATCACGTAATACCGACGTTGACACATGTGTGTGCGTCTGTGTTCACGTGATACAGGCATTTGTATATGTATTTATACCAAATGTGGAAGAAGGCGGTCATGTGAGAAACTCAACTGCCCATTACTGACTTTGAAGATAGAGGAAGGGTCTATGAGCCAAAGATGGTGGTCACACTCTGGGTGCTGGAAAAGTCATGAAAACACATTTCTCCTTGGAGACTTCCCAATGCATCACAGCCCTGCTGATGGCTTGATGTTAGCCCAGTGAGACTCTCCTGGGACTTCTGACTTCCAACATGTGTGTTGTTCCATTAATGAATTCGTGTTGTACCACTAAGGTTGTGGTGATCTGTTACCACAGCAATAGGAAAGTAATACAGTTTCAAACAAACAGGAAATAGGAAGGGAGCTATCACATATTGGAGGACATGGAGGGGACATAATGGCTGCATGTAATGGTGCCATCCTGGGTTGCAAAGAAAAAGGGCACATTCCTGCCCCTTTGCCCCCAGGGCTCTTGGCCCCATGGCCACTGTATGGTCCCTCCGACGGTACCACCACTCTGGACAATTGCAGGTGCCCAACTGGGGAATACACAGAAGTCTGTGGCTGAGGTGCAGAGACAATACCACCCATGAGGACGGTGCATGCCTCCCCTCACATTCCTCCTTGCAGGATCAAGAATCCGATCCCCCCAGTGAGAGAAAATGAGGGACATTGTTGAGGGATTGGGTCCTGACAGTTGGAGAATGGCCAGCAGGAAGCTGGGAGTGTAGGAAACTGCATGAGGCTGTTTCTACAGAAGCCTCGGGAGCCAAGGGATTCGTTACCACACTGTGAGCTCACAGAGCACAGTCCACTCTCTTCTCTTACCACGGGACTTAAGTCAGGCACACACGTTTCCTTAGGTGCAAGACTCCAGATTCTGCACCTTTAAGGTGCAAGGCCGGACTGGAGGTGTTCAAAAGAGGTGCTGCCCTACAGCAAGCTGCCTATCCTGGGTGGTTCTTGTCAGAGAATCATGGATAATAGCCACCGCTCTGTGAAGGTGATGTTCTCGTGAAGGCCACTGCGAGATTGGATTTCTTAGGCTGAGCCAGGGAGGGGGCGTGGACCTCTCTGCCATCCCCAGAGCCGCCTGGGCCCCAGAGGTCCCGAAAGGAGCGCTTTGATCAAGGAAAGTGTAGTGGGTGAGGGCGGTGGTCACCGGGATACTCCCCCACACCCCACAGGCCCCTGGGCTCACATGAGGATTTTGTAAGCAGCTCGGCAGGAGGGCCCTCGGGTCCCCAGGCGGCAGGCTGTGCAGAAGGTAGGCCGCCCCACGAGAGGGGTGAGGAGGAGCACCCGCCATCCTGAGGCTGGTGGCCTTAGCACAAGTCCCAGGAGCAGACCCTGTGAGGCAGTCGCCGCTGGATGCGGTGACACCTCTGCTAATGTTGCTTGCTGTGGGGAACTGGTGGGTCCAGAGTTGAGAAGGACTGGTGAGCTATAGGAGCTCAGACACCGCTGGGCCTCCTACCCCCTTTGTTGGAGTCATTCTGGGGTACATCTCCTTAGCCACAGCCTCCTGTGTGACACATGACACCCAGGCCCTGAGCTGTTGTAAGCAGGACAACCCAAGTCTGACAGGAGCTCACCGGCCTTGAGGACTCACTCTCGGTCCTTGTATTCCCGATCTGAGAAGCCTCTGGTTTTTCCCAGCCTGAGCGAAAGGCCTGCTCTACACTCTGGTCTCCTTTGCAAGGAGTTGAGCTGCTGCCTGGCTCTTGCCAGACCTGCCCTGTGGTAGATACCCCTGCAGGTGTCCTAAGGCCCTTCGTGGGCAAATAAGTACAGGTCTCCATCTGGCATCATTGAGAGCCTCCTGCTAAAATCCGGGGAAGACAGCTGGGAGGCTGGATAGGGCAGGGGTTGCAAGGCTCGAGGAAGGAATGGATTCCAGAAATGTGTATGCGATGGAAGAATACAGACTAGTCTATGATGCTGGCTTGGAAGTTAAAGGAGGGGAAAGAAGTGAAGAAGATTCAGGAAGGTTGTGTTTCACACTGCTTGGTTTTGTGTGCTTGTGTTAGCTTTTCCTTTGAATCTTTCTTTCTTTTTCTGAAACTAATCCATTACCTTTTGTTCAGTTGCTCTTTGCCCTTTGTATTTTAAAAACTTCAATAAACTATTAATTTTAAACTATTTTGTTTTCGACTTGTAAAAAATTTGCAAAGATAGTACAGTTTTTATATGCCCCTCACTCAGTTTCACATTATGACAGAAAGCAGAAGAGGTTGCTTCTGTCAATGTGGTACATTTGTTACAACTAACGGGGTAATTTTGACAATTCATTTATTAGTAACTGAAGCCATACTTTACTCAGACTTAGGCAGTGTTTACCCAGAGTCTGTTTTCTGTTCCAGGATCCCTGCCTACATACCGCCTTACATTATTCCTAGTGTTTCTTTGGCTGTGGCAGTTTCTTTGTTTCTGAGGAGCTTGACTCTTTTGGGGAGGAGTGATTAGATATTTTGTACATTGGCCCTCTGTCTCGATGTTTCTGATGTTTTACTCATGATTAGTCTGGAGTTCTGTGTTTTGGGAAGGAAGACCACAGTGGTGCAGTGCTACTGTCATCACATCCTACCAACACTACATACCAGTAGCTTGATTTATCACTGATGAGGTTTACCTTCATCACCTGACCGAGTTAATGCCTCGTAGGTGTCTCCACTGTAAACTTACTGGTGTCATCCCCCTTTGCATACTGTCCCCTTTGGAAGAAAGTCACTGTATGTGGCCCACACTTCAGTTTCTAGGGAGTTATGCTCTACTATTTTGAAGTGAGTGTATCTGTGTAATCCAGAATTGTTCTCCATTGGAGATCTGCCTATTTTCCCATATTTATGTATTTAATAGGTCAAATTCTTTTCTCAGTACAGACACTTGGGGACTTGTATTACACTTTGGGTTAAAATCCAACACCATTCTATACATTTGTGTTGTTTAACTTGTTCCAGGTTTGGCCACTAGGCGCTCTTCCTGTTAGCTCCCTCTGTGTATACCTTCGTCACGCCCCTGGAAATGTTTTCATTGGTTTCTTTTTATGTATTTGGTTTTTTTAAGCATTTCTTTATTTTCAGGCACGACAAGGTGCTTCCGGCTCATCTTGCATATTTCCCTGTCCCATTTCTAGAATCAGCAATTTTTCCATGGAGCCCTTGTTCCATTTACTGTAGAATAGTATACGAAACCTAGGTCTGTGCACTACGTACGCGCATTGCATATGCGGTCATTGCTCCTACGGCTCCTTGGCTGACAGAGGAAGAAATTACATGTGTGTTCACTACCCTGTGTGTATTCACATATGTATACAAATTTTAGATGTTATCATCTATATGTGCATTAAGCTACATAAGAGTTTTTACTGACGTTTTTGGCTCTAATCAACCACCACCTAGATCACTATAGCCTCCTCCTCTACAGTGAAAAACCTTGAGATTTGGACGTTGTTTATATGTCAGTGTCCTGTTGTCTCTGCTGGGTTATCATGGTTATCTCTGAAGGAGCTGCTGAAATAGAATTTGTGGATGGGCTAAGCATCAGTTCAGCTCCAGAATACCCTGGAACCTCATCAACGTTATGCCTGCCCTCTAGCCTCTGGACTCTGATAAGGCTACCTGGCCCCTGTCTATGGAGCTCTTGAAAGGTCAAGAGTACCCATTATTTGAGTGTGTGAACTGGTGAACAATTCGACTTTTGATGTTTTTGGGGGTTGAGATCACCTGTAACTGAGTTTGGTCTTCCTTATCTGTCTGGAAAGTATTTCTTTCTACCAGAGCATGAGCTACAGGGTAAGCTGGACCCCAAGATGAGTCTTTGTTTCCTCACCTTTATTTAGCTTTATGACTCAGGGCATATGATGTGAGCTTTTGGTGCCTCAGTGCTTTTTCTCTATTCTGTATTTGAATAGTCACTGGGAAGCTCCTCGAGGCTGGCAATTAGACTCTACCCAGAGGGAGGGCAGGATAGCTGGAGGAAAAACAGACACCCCTCAGATTCGACAGCTGACAACCCTGCTATATGTTACTCATCCTTAAAACCAACTTATATAATGATATACATTCTCCAGTGAGTGTTAGAAACCTAATTAGAAATTGAGAAATGTGCCCAAGTTCTCAGATTAAAGATGATACATCATGGGAAATCATGAGTTGATACTTTGATTGATTATGTTCAATCAAGTAATAATGATTCTCTCAAGCTGTTCCTTAAATAAATACCATAACATTGCCTATTTGAAACTCTGCTATGGTGTAAAGTGTGACTGTTCTCCATAACAATACTAGATGAATGTTGAAGATATTGCTGTAATCACAAAAACTCTCAAAATGTCTGGAAATGAAGACAGTATACTAGGTCACCTTCTGTGATGTGGTGTAGTGTGGTATGGCCTAACACAAACTAAAAGAACACCTGCAAAGATTGGGATTTCAATTTTGATTCAATACATTGAAGGAAATTTCCATCAAATCAGTATGTGACAGCTAAGAAAAGCTGGTTCGTTGAAAAGACCAAAAATATTGACAAACATTTAGTAAGAGAGAGAGAAAACGAAGACTCAACTACTAATATAAAAAATAAAAGTTGGGGTAGTATTACAGATCTTTTTTTTTTAAAGGTTTTATTTATTTACTTATGAGAGAGGCAGAGACATAGGCAGAGGGAGAAGCAGGCCACCTGCAGGGAGGCTGATGTGGGACAGGAAGCCAGGACTCTGGGATCATGCCCTGAGCCAAAGACAGATGCTCAACCCCTGAGCCACCCAGGCATCCCAGTATTATAGGTCTTAAAGAAACAAACAGGATTGTAAGAGAGTACTCTCAACAATTATACTCCAAGAAATTATATAACCTAAATGAACTGCGTATATTTTTAAAAACATAAACAACCAAAGTAACTCAAGAGGAAAAGAAAATGTAAACAGATCTAACAGGTAAGGAGAATGAATCCGTGATCAAAAATGTCAAAGAAATAACATCCCAAGCCCAGGTGACTTCACTCGTGAATTCTACCAATACTTGATAGAAGAAAGAAATCCTCAATTTCTTCCCAAAATATGGAAGAGGAGGGAATACTTCCTATCTTGTTCTGTGTGGTCAGCAGTACCGAGGTAGTAAAGTCTGACAAAGACATCAAAAAACAAACAAACAAAAAACCCTGACACACTTTCATGATAAAAAAAAATAACTTTCGAAGGGGGTCAAGATGGCAGAAGATTAGAGTCCCCAAGTCACCTGTCCCCACCAAGTTACCTATATAACCTTCAAATCATCCTGAAAATCTACGAATTCGGCCTGAGATTTAAAGAGAGACCAGCTGGAATGCTACAGTGAGAAGAGTTCACGCTTCTATCAAGGTAGGAAGACGGGAAAAAGGAAAGAAACAAAAGGCATCCAAGGGGGGGGGGTCCTTGAGGAGCCGGGCTAAGGCTGGGGCGAGTGCCCCCAGGACAGGAAATGCCCGTCCTGTAGAAGCTGGAGCTTCACCAATCTTCCCGGGCAGGAAGCACTCGCAGGGAGTTAGAGCAGGACCCAGGAGGTCGGGGATGCCCTCAGGCTCCCTGGGACACTAAGGGAGCACCTGCTCCCAGGGGAGAGCGCACCCCACCCCACGGCCTAGCCCCCTAAAAGGCTGCAGCACACACAGGGCAGGACCTGGGAGCAGCTCAGAGGCAGCTCCAGCAGAGGCTCCATGGGAAGGGGGCTGCGCGGCCCCCGGGAGCAGCTCGGCGGGGCTCGGTGCAGCTCCGCGCAGAGGGGGCTGCTTCGCTGGGAGCACGAATCCAACAGCACAGGCCCCAGAGCACAGGGCAGCGGGACACAGCCCAGGATCTGGCCTCCCCCTGGGACAGGCAGAGGCTGAGAGGGTCCAGGACAGCAAGGACCCTCCCCCCCCCCACCAAGCTGAGCAGATCAGCGGCCCCGCCGCCAGAGCATCCCAGCTCCTGTAGACTGAGAGCTCTGCAGTTACCACAGGAGCTGAATCCAGGGCTCCAGACCTGGCTGTCCCCACTGTAGTTGTTCCTCCTGGGGCCTCACAGGGTAAACAACCCCCACTGAGCCTCATGGTGGCCTCACCAGACACACAGCTTAAACATTACTCACAGAGCCCTGCATCAGGCAGGGGGCTGAGCACCTCCCCTAAGTGCTAACAACTGAAAATCAGCACAGCAGGACTCTCTCCCAGAAGACCAGCTAGAGGGACAGGGGAAAAACAAATTATTGACCAAGTAGCACTGGAAAGTTCCAGGGGAAGTCAAAGGACTTACAGTATATAGAATCAGAGAATACTCCCTACTCCCCCTTGGTATTTTTGTTGCTGTTGTTGTTGTTTTTTGCTTTTTGATTTCTGTTTGTTTCTCTCCCCCCCTTTTTTTTCTTTTTCTATTGTTTCTCTTTTTCTTCTCCTTTTATTTCTTTTTTTCTCTTTTTTCTTCCTTTGTTCTTTTTCTTTCCTTCTTTCTCTTCTCTCTTTTTCTCCGTTTCCCAATACAACTTGGTTTTGGCCACTCTGCACTGAGCAAAATGACTAGAAGGAAAACCTCACCTCAAAAGAAAGAATGATAAACAGTCCTCTCTCCCACAGAGTTACAAAATTTGGTTTACAATTCAATGTCAGAGAGCCAATTCAGAAGCACTATTATAAAGCTACTGGTGGCTCTAGAAAAAAGCATAAAGGATTCAAGAGACTTCATGACTGCAGAATTTAGATCTAAGCAGGCAGAAATTCAAAATCAATTGAATGAGATGCAATCTAAACCAGGAGTCCTAAGGATGAGGGTTAAGGAGGAGGAAGAACGAGTGAGTGACATAGAAGACAAGTTGATAGCAAAGAGGGAAACTGAGGAAAAAAGAGACAATTAAAAGATCATGAGGATAGATTAATGGAAAAAAGTGACAGCCTGAGGAAGAAAAACCTACGTTTAATTGGGGTTCCCGGGAGCGCCAAAAGGGACAGAGGACCAGAATATGTATTTGAACAAAACATAGCTGAAAACTTTCCTAATCTGGGAAGGGAAACAGGCATTCAGGTCCAGGAAATAGAGAGATCCCCCCCTAAAATCAATAAAAACCGTTCAACACCTCAACATTTAATAGTTAAGCTTGCATATTCCAAAGATAAAGAGAAGATCCTTAAAGCAGCAAGAGACAAGAAATCCCTGACTTTTATGGGGAGGAGTATTAGGGTAACAGCAGACCTCTCCACAGAGACCTGGCAGGCCAGAAAGGGCTGGCAGGATATATTCAGGGTCCTAAATGAGAAGAACATGCAACCAAGAATACTTTATCCAGCAAGGCTCTCATTCAAAATGGAAGGAGAGATAAAGAGCTTCCAAGACAGGCAGGAACTGAAAGAATATGTGACCTCCAAACCAGCTCTGCAAGAAATTTTAAGGGGGACTCTTAAAATTCCCCTTTAAGAAGTCCAGTGGAAGAATCCACAAAACCAGGGACTGAATAGATATCATGATGACGCTAAACTCCTATCTCTCAATAGTAACTCTGAACGTGAATGGGTTTAATGACCCCATCAAAGGCGCAGGGTGTCAGACTGGATAAAAAAGCAGGACCCATCTATTTGTTGTCTACAAGAGACTCATCTCAGACAGAAGGACACCTACAGCCTGAAAATAAGGTTGGAGAACCATTTACCATTCAAATGATCCTCAAAAGAAAGCAGAGGTAGCCAAACTTATATCAGATAAACTAAAATTTACCCGACGAATGTAGTGAGACATGAAGAGGGACACTATATCATACTTAAAGGATCTATCCAACAAGAGGACTTAATAATCATCAATATATATGCCCCGAATGTGGGAGCTGCCAAATATATCAATCAATTAATAACCAAAATTAAGACATACTTTGATAATAATATACTTATACTTGGTGACTTCAATCTAGCGCTTTCTACACTCAATAGGTCTCTAAACACAACATCTCCAAAGAAACAAGAGCTTTAAAAGATACACTGGACCAGATGGTTTTCACAGATATCTACAGAACTTTACATCCAAACTCAACTGAATATACATTATTCTCAAGTACACATGGAAATTTCTCCAGAATAGACCACATACTGGGTCACAAATCAGATCTGAACCGATACCAAGAGATTGGGATCGTCCCCTGCGTATTCTGAGACCACAATGCCTTGAAATTAGAACTAAATCACAACAAGAAGTTTGGATGGACTTCAAAAACGTGGAGGTTAAGGACCATCCTGCTAAAAGATGAAAGGGTCAACCAGGAAATTAAGGAAGAATTAAAAAGTTTCATGGAAACTAATGAGAATGAAGATACAACCGTTCAAAATCTTTGGGATACAGCAAAAGCAGTCCTGTGGGAGAAATACATAGCAATACAATCATCCATTCAAAAACTGGAAAGAACTCAAATACAAAAGCTAATCTTACACCTAAAGGAGCTAGAGAAAAAACAGCAAATAGATCCTACACTCAGCAGAACAAGAGAGATAATAAAGATTCGAGCAGAACTCAACGAAATCGAGACCAGAACTGTGGAACAGATCAACAAACCAGGAGTTGGTTCTTTAAAAGAATTAATAAGATAGATAAACCATTAACCAGCCTTATTAAAAAGAAGAGAGAGAAGACTCAAGTTAATAAAATCATGAATGAGAAAAGAGAGATCGATATCAACAGCAAGGAAATACAAACGATTTTAAAACATATTATGAACAGCTATACGCCAATAAATTAGGCAATCTAGAAGAAATGGACACTTTTCTGGAAAGCCACAAACTACCAAAACTGGAACAGGAAGAAATAGAAAACCTGAACAGGCCAATAACCAGGGAGGAAATTGAAGCTGTCATCAAAAACCTCCCAAGACACAAATGTCCAGGGCCAGATGGCTTCCCAGGGGAATTCTATCAAACGTTTAAGGAAGAAACCATACCTATTCTACTAAAGCTGTTTGGAAGACAAAGACCCCACCAAAAAGGAGAATTATAGACCAATATCCCTGATGAACATGGTGCAAAAACTCTCAACACGATACTAGCCAATAGGATCCAAAAGTACATTAAGAAAATTATTCACCATGACCAAGTAGGATTTATTCCCGTGACACAAGGCTGGTTCAACAGTCGTAAAACAATCAATGTGATTCATCATATCAGCAAGAGAAAAAAACAAGAACGATATGATCCTTTCAATAGATGCAGAGAAAGCATTTGAAAAAATACACCATCCATTCCTGATCAAAATTCTTCAGAGCGTAGGGATAGAGGGAACATTCCTCAACATCTTAAAAGCCATCTACAAGAAACCCACAGCAAATATCATTCTCAATGGGAAAGCACTGGGAGCCTTTCCCCTAAGATAAGGAACAAGACAGGGATGTCCACTCTCACCACTGCTATTCAAAATAGTACTAGAAGGCCTAGCCTCAGCAATCAGACAACAAAAAGACGTTAAAAGCATTCAAATTGGCAAAGAAGAAGTCAAACTCTCCCTCTTCGCTGATGACATGATACTCTAAATAGAAAACCCAAAAGCCTCCACCCCAAGATTGCTGGAACTCATACAGCAATTTGGCAGCGTGGCAGGATTCAAAATCGATGCCCCCCCCCAAAAAAAAATAAATCCCCAAAGTCAGTGGCATTTCTATACACTAACAATGAGACTGAAGAAAGAGAAATTAAGGAGTCAATCCCATTTACAATTGCACCCAAATCATAAGATACCTAGGAATAAACCTAACCAAAGAGGTAAAGTATAGATACCCTAAAAACTATAGAACACTTCGGAAAGAAATTGAGGAAGACACAAAGAGATGGAAAAATATTCCATGCTCATGAATTGGCAGAATTACTATTGTGAAAATGTCAATGTTACCCAGGGCAATTTACACGTTTAATGCAATCCCTATCAAAATACCATGGACTTTCTTCAGAGAGTTAGAACAAATTATTTTAAGATTTGTGTGGAATCAGAAAAGACCCCGAATAGCCAGGGGAATTTTGAGAAAAAAAAAAAAAACCATAGCTGGGGGCATCACAATGCCAGATTTCAGGTTGCACTACAAAGCTGTGGTCATCAATACAGTGTGGTACTGGTACAAAAACAGACATAGATCAATGGAACACAATAGAGAATCCATAAGAGGACCCTCAACTTTGTGGCCAACTAATATTCGACAAAGGAGGAAGACTATCCACTGGAAGAAAGACAGTCTCTTCAATAAATGGTGCTGGGAAAATTGGACATCCACATGCAGAAGAATGAAACTAGACCACTCTCTTGCACCATACACAAAGATAAACTCAAAATGGATGAAAGATCTAAATGTGAGACAAGATTATATCAAAATCCTAGAGAAGAACACAGGCAACACCCTTTTTGAACTCGGCCACAGGAACTTCTTGCAAGATACATCCATAATGGCAAAAGAAACAAAAGCAAAAGTGAACTATTGGGACTTCATCAAGATAAGAAGCTTTTGCACAGCAAAGGATACAGTCAACAAAACTAAAAGACAACCTACAGAATGGGAGAAGATATTTGCAAATGACGTATCAGATAAAGGGCTAGTTTCCAAGATCTATAAAGAACATATTAAACTCAACACCAAAGAAGCAAACAATCCAATCCTGAAATGGCCAAAAGACATGAACAGAAATCTCACAGAGGAAGACGTAGACATGGCCAACAAGCACATGAGAAAATGCTCCGCATCACTTGCCATCAGGGAAATACAAATCAAAACCACAATGAGATCCCACCTCACACCAGTGAGAATGGGGAAAATTAACAAGGCAGGAAACCACAAATGTTGGAGAGGATGCGGAGAAAAGGGAATCCTCTTACACTGTTGGTGGGAATGTGAACTGGTGCAGCCACTCTGGAAAACTGTGTGGAGGTTCCTCAAAGAGTTAAAAATAGACCTGCCCTACCACCCAGCAATTGCACTGCTGGGGATTTACCCCAAAGATACAGATGCAGTGAAACCCCGGGACACCTGCATCCCGATGTTTCTAGCAGCAATGTCCACAATAGCCAAACAGTGGAAGGAGCCTCGGTGTCCATCGAAAGATGAATGGATAAAGAAGATGTGGTTTATGTATACAATGGAATATTTCGCAGCCATTAGAAATGACAAATACCTACCATTTGCTTTGACGTGGATGGAACTGGAGGGTATTATGCTGAGTGAAATAAGTCAATTGGAGAAGCACAAACATTATATGGTCTCATTCATTTGGAGAATATAAATAACAGTGAAACGGAATAGAGGGGAAGGGAGTAGAAATGGGTAGGAAATAGGAGAAAGGGAGACAGAACATGGAAGACTCCTAACTCTGAGAAACGAACTAGGGATGGTGGAAGGGAGGAGGGCGGAGGGTGGGGGTGACTGGGTGGTGGCCACTGAGGTGGCACTTGATGGGATGATCACTGGGTGTTATTCTGTATGTTGGCAAATTGAACACCAATAAAAAATAAATTTATTATTAAAAATTTTTAAAAATAAAATAATTTTAGCCATTCTAATAAAAAAAACACTCAGTATAAATATACAAAAAAAGAAAACTTTCAACAAACTAAAAATACAAGAAAACTTTAAGATTTCAGAAGGTATTTACGGCAGATCGACATCTAATATACTGAATGGTCAAAGACTTAAATTTTCACATTAAGCCAAGAAATAAGAAATAAACCAAGGGGCCTCTCGTGGCTCTGTCGGTTAAGCAGCTGACTCTTGATTTCTACTCACGTCATGATCTCAGGATTTTGAGATCAGGCCCTGCATTGGGCTCCATGCTCAGGGGCATCTGCCTGAGATTCTCTCTCTCCCTCTTCTTCTCCCTCTCTCTCTAAAATAAATAATAAATAATATTCTTTTAAAAGCCGAGAATGCCTCCTTTTACTACCTTTATTTTTTATTATACTGGAAGTGCTAGCCAGGGTGGTTAGGCAAAAAAATACTTTTTAATAAATAATAAATAAATAATCCTAATAATAAAGACAAAGTGGGGAAAAAAGTAAAAACAAAAAAGTAAAAGCAGAATCAAATGCTTAAAAATAAGTTTATCCAAGGAAATACAATACTTGTACACTAAAAACTACAAAATATTGCTCAAAGTAATTAAAGAAGATTTCAGGATATGGAAAGATATCTTGCGTTCATGGAGCTGAAGACTTACTTTTGTTAAGATAGAAGTCGTACTAAAGCAGTTTACAGATTCAATACAATCCCAATAAGAAATCTCAACAATCCTGTTTAAAGAAATGGAAAAGCTGATTCCAAAGTGCATATGAAGGGACGCCTGGGTGGCTCAGGGGTTGAGCATCGGCCTTTGGCTCAGGTGGTGATCCCAAGGTCCTGGGATCAAGTCCCAAAAGGGAGTGTGCTTCTCCCTCTTCCTATGTCTCTACTTCTCTCTTTCTCTGTCTCTCATGAAGAAATAAATAAAATCTAATAAATACAGTAAAGAAAGTGTATATGGAGTGCAGATGCCCCTTGGATAATTATGTTGATATCCTTTGCGTAAATACCTCGTAGTAAAGAACCGAGATGTCCATCAATAGATGAATGGATATATTGGAAATTTACTGTCTGGCACGTGGTAGGAATGAAAAATGGTGCAGCTGTTGAAAAAGATGTTTGCCAGTGGTAAAAGTCTATCAGTTTGTCAAAAAGTTAAACTTTCTTAAATTTATATTTTTTACTTTTATTTAATTTATATGACTATCAATTGCACTCCGATGTATATGCTCATTAAAATAGAAAACAGGTATTTAAACAACTACCTGTGTAGAAATGTTTACCAAAATTCACAATAGCAAAGGGTGAAGCCACCCAAATGTCCATCAATTTGCGAATGAATAAGCAAGATGTATAGGCCTATAAGGAAATATTCAGCCACGAAAAAGAATGAAGTCCCGATATAGGCTTTAGCATGGATGCATCCTGAAAACTGCTGAGTGCAAGAAGCCAGAAACAAAGATATCATATTGCAAATTCCGATTATTAAGAAATACACAGAACGGGTATATTCATATAGAAAGCAGAGTAGCAGTTGACAGGCTCTGAGGGAGGAGGGAATGGACAGTGACCACTTAACGGATGTGACGTTTGCTTTTGGGGTGATGCAAATGCTTTGGAATCAGACAGAGGCTATACTATAGCGTACAACACCGCAAATGTATGAAATGGCACTGAATTGGGTACTGTAGAATGATTTCGTGTTATGTGTATTTACCTTAAATAAAAAAAATAAATATTGATAAATGCTGTGAAACAAGATAACATGAATCCTCTGGAAACCAAGGAGTGCCTTCCCTTTCACTCAATTTCCTTTTGCCCTAACCCGAGGGTCACGCTCCGCGGCCTAACATGCTGGGTTAAAGGTCTAGCCCCAGCCTCTGCATCTGGCCTTGTCTTCTGCCTTCCACCACACTGTAGCCTTTCTCTTTCCGTACATGGAACTGTTTTCTCTGACATTGAGCAACCAGGTCCTCATTATCTCAACTGCATTCACTATTCATTCCCACCTAGTAAACAGATGAGCAATTAGAGGTTTGCTAAGTCCTCTCCTGTGAAACCCAGATATACTAATTGGGGTACAGGACTCATGTGCCATTCAATGCGGTCTGGCATTTCTGGCAAAGAAATACACAAAGGATCGGATGAGTCCATATAACAGGCACATTGGCATTGACCCTGGACCTTCTGTTAACTGGTTGATAGATGAATTTAAGGAGTAAGGGGTTCCGAGGACACTGGTGAGAGGGTCTAATGCAGGCTGCTAGCCATGTGCACAGGATAGGTACCCTAGCGGTAGAAAGGCAGGCTAGCGGTAGAAACTTACTTAGGGGCCAGTGAAGATTTTTCAGGTGTGGCTGAGTCTTGACTAGCCGGACATCCCAAGACACTCTCTCTGCTACGGGGCACATGGCAGAGAATGGCTGGTGGTGACAAGACCGATCAGTAAAAAGAAAATCTATCACCGGTCCACGTGTGAGCTGCTGAGAGCATGACTGAGACAGGGACTGGGGGTGGAGAGGACAGAGACACAGAATGTACTCACGAGCCCTCCACTGCTTTCCTCAGAGGGGCCACTTTTCCAACAGCCACCCGCTGCCCACAAGCTTCACTTCCTCTTCACTCCTGGAGCCATGTAATCCGAGACTACATTTTTGCTTGAACTCCATCCTCCTTGCCAGCGAGGCTTCTCCTTTAGTTTAGCAAACCTAACTGCGGTTTTGGCTTCATTCACCCAGAAGGCACCCCCAGATCTCAGCAAGAAGGACTACACAACTGTGAGCAAAATCCTAAAACATCCCTAAAGAGTTACTGTGTCCCTTCTGTCTCCACTACAGCATCTCATATGATACTCTGGAAAGTAGTCTGCAGGTTATGGTCCTTCTCAGGTTGTTTAAAGGTTTTAGGTTGGATTCTTTAAATTGGCAGACTTTTTCTTCTTTTGAAATCCATTGCCATCCCTTAATGAATAGCAAAGCCCAAGTTAACAGAAACCAAGAAAAGGACCACCCTAATCCTCATACCCTTCACCAGCTGGACTCTGGGTCCTTCCCACTCTCCCTCCACAAAACCCTTTGCCAACCACTGATAACTTTGGGAGTTCTCAACCAGATGAAGATCTCTAAGATGAGATCTTGAGGACACTGCCTCACCTCTCTGAGAACTTGAGAAACTGTCTACAATGGGAACGATCATGTTTCCCACAGACAGTTTGCAGTAACTGTTGTGATAAGTAAAGCACCAATGCCCACAGAAGGTGTGCTGAATCGAGAGTGTCTATAATCTTAAGCTCCCATTGCTTTCTTGTAGGCATTCAGGGAATTGTCTTTTAGCATGAGAAAAAAAACTAGTACCCAAATAGGTTTTTATACACACACACACACACACACACACACACACACACACACAACCTGGATGGAAAGTCAAGAATGTCTTGAGTGTCTGGAGCACAAGTGTAAAATATCGAGGAATAAAGGACTCATGGCTACTGCAGCCTAGTTGGAGTTTGAAACTCTATGGCACTGTAGATATGTGTGTATAGTGGGGGGCTTGAACATATGATTGGATTCTGGAAACAATGGAAGCATCTTCTATTTCAAAAAACAAGCGATGGCTATTTTTGTGTTCCTTTTCAGGTTTGGTTGTTGGCTTCACTAGCAAACCACCAGACACATCCCACACACAGCCAGCCAGCCACAGACATGTGAAGACTCTTCTTACCATCTCCTGCTGGGTTCAGGAAGAACTTCATGGAATGAATGCTCTCTTCTCTTACCCAGAGAGGCACTCTCTTTGGAATGCTTCATTCTTCCCTTTCTTCCTGTCTCTTTCAAGGCCAGTTTCATTAGTGTTACTGAACCTAAAATTAGTCTCAGGTATACGTAAGTATGCTAGATGGTTGTGCATAATAATTACTGAAAAGCATTGGCGTAAATCTTCATGAAGTCATGTTAAGAGATAATTTCTTAGATATGACAGTCTCAATCTGCTTGAGCTACCATAACAAAACACTATAGACTGGGTGGCTTACCCAACAGTAATTTATTTCTCATGGTTCTCGAGACTGGAAGTCCAAGACCAAGGTCTGTCAGGATTCAATTTCCAGTCGAATCCCTCTCTTGGTTTGCAGATAGGCACTTTCTTTCTGCATCCTCATATGGCCTTTTTTCCATGCTCACACACAGAATATTAGTATAAGCACACTAATCCCATCATGAGGATCCCACCACCGAAAACTCATCTAATTCTATCTCCTGAAGGCCTATCTCCAAATACCATGGCATGGGAAGCTTTAACATGAATGTGGGGGTAGGGACACAGATCAGTCCATAGCAGATACCAATACCCAAATGACAAAAATATAGATAACTTAAATTTCATAAAAATTAAAAATGCTTCTGCTTCAAAAGACATCATTTAAAAACATACCACCCACAGATTGGGAGAAAATACTTGTTCATCATGCATAAATGTGTAGTATACAGGGATCCCTGGGTGGTGCAGCGGTTTGGCGCCTGCCTTTGGCCCAGGGCACGATCCTGGAGACCCGGGATCGAGTCCCACGTCGGGCTCCTGGTGCATGGAGCCTGCTTCTCCCTCTGCCTATGTCTCTGCCTCTCTCTCTCTCTCTCTCTCTCTGTGTGTGTGTGTGTGTGTGACTATCATAAATAAATAAATAAATAAATCTTAAAAAAAAATGTGTAGTATACAGAATATATAAAGAACTGTCATGGGGATCTCTGGGTGACTCAGCAGTTTAGAGCCTGCTTTCATCCCAGGGTGTGATCCTGGGGGTCCTGGGATCAAGTCCCATATGGGGCTCCCTACATGGAGCCTGCTTCTCCCTCTGCCTATGTCTCTGCCTCTGTGTGTGTGTGTGTGTGTGTGTGTGTCATGAATAAATAAATAAGATCTTAAAAAAAAGAAAAGATAATCAGTACAATGCCGTGAAAGAACAAAATGATGGCAAGAAAGAACTCCTTGTAGAGTTAGCAAGCTGAGCCAATGTCCTCCAAGTGTTGGATGGACCGCTCTACCATTTAGGAAGAAATGACTAATATAGTAAGAAATGGCAAATAGGAAGTCAAATTAGGTTTGGAGGGGTGGTTACAATAATCCAATGAGCTCCAGAAGTAGAAAATTAAGCCTTTGCCTAAAATATCCACTGGTACATTCAAGAGACAGCAACTTTTTAAAAATATTTATTTATTTATGAGAGAAAGAGAGAGAGAGGCAGAGACACAGGCAGAGGGAGAAGCAGGCTCCATACAGGGAGCCCGACATGGGACTCGATCCCAGGTTTTCAGGATCATGCCCTGGGCTAAAGGCGGCACTAAACCAGTGAGCCATTTGAGCTTCCCAAGAGACAGAGACTTTTAACTCTATTTCTAATTGGGGGAACATTGTGGCCCCTCTCCTGCCGGTGTACACATTCAATGCCAGTACCAAGAAACAAGAGCCTGCACAGCCTGAATTCTGGGTTTCACTTTCCTATCACTGTTACTGGGACTGTGAGGCAAATAAGCAGTAAGTTAGTTCACTTTTGCTTAAGTCAAAACCTAAGAATTTGTGTCTGGTTAGCAACACCACCATTCTAGTGACAGAGAAATCAAGCTAGTCAAAAAAAATAAATAAGCCTACAATTTAGATCCAGATGGAAACTGTAATTGTGTACATGAGTGTAGGTTAGAGGATTCAGACCATCCAATAGGGAAATGCAGCTGGTGTTTCCAGTTCCTCATCAAGACTTCCTCCTTCAACGCAAAGGCTCTCCAAGCAGGAGCCCAGCATTTGGTTGGCTCTCTAATCATCGTTGGTAACTCTCCCTAGGAGAATGATTGCAATGATTTCCAGTGAATGATCTGATTCGTCTCATAAGTCATTCCATAGAATCTGTTTGAGTTTGAAATACGAATTCATTACCAATATCTAAATGTGTATTATTTCTCAGGCATTGAAGTGAACATAACCTTGAAAGCTCACTGCTCCAAGGAATGGACATACACTGTTCTGTGACATGGAACAAACTTTTCACAGCAGACAGTAAGTGTACTGCTGAGGATCTGGTGGGGTTTTACCTATATTTTCATAAGCAGAACTACATTCTTAGCTCAAAAAAGTTTTGTGACAGGGTCGTTGTCACAAGATGAACTGTCTTGATATGACTGGGGTGGGGAAACCAGACAGACCTTCCAAGGACAGAGCAAGGGATGGCTGATGGCCTGGTAGGTAGGCAGCATTCCACTATAAGACAGTTTGGATTCTGGAATTTGGTAGTCAACCTCAAGTGTTTCAAGGTATGAATTCAAGTTGGGGAAAAATGGGGACATGGGAAGATTGAATAGACACCTGGGACTTGGATCACAGCTGGGTGGCAGGGCCCTCCACCGAAGGGACTTGGGAAGGTGTGTACTCCCTAGGACATTAGTCGGCAAGGGGGAAATTAGGTAGGCTCTGTTTTCACTGAAGCCCTGAGCAAGGAGCTCCAGGTTCCTCAACGTGGTCTGCCTCTGACTCGTTGGTGAGATGGAGCCAAGGTCAGGAGGGTACTATGGCTCCAGGTGGACAGGTTTCATGGCTGTAGCACAGGGAACATCATTACCTATACTGCAGGACTTAGTCAGAACTTGGGGATGTGCTTGGAGTTACATTTATGCTATAGACACAGGAGCCTGTAACATCTCTTCCCTCCCACAGCTGCCTCTTCCAATCCACCAAAGAAACCTCAGGCTCTGAGAGCTGCTGGGAGAGCTGTGAGTGAACACAGAGGGAAACAGATCCTCCAGGCTGAGATTCTCCTGCCTGAGGACAAGCAGCCGTTTGTTATAGGAGGGACAGGGGCACCGACGGACTCACCCAGGAGAGAAGGGGAGATTTTAACACAGGGGGCAGCAGACGTGTCTTGGCCTGGCCCCACTGACACCCAGCACCCCTGGTACCCCCGGTACCCCCGGTCCCCAGGTCCCGGCAGCCTGTTGTCTCCGGGGAGAGGGGGAGCATCTGGAGTGGCAATGCCTTCCCTGCCTGGTGTGTGACAAGGGTGGCAGAGTGCACAAGTTTTGCTCCCTGCAGCTGTTCAATAAAGCGATTCCTCCTTTTCCACGCTACCATGTGCATCGTACTTTAGACGTGGTTCAGGACACGGGAACTCCCAGCCAGCGTGCACATGGCCTTGGGTGGGCATCGGCGGTCAAACATCTCAAAAGTCCTCAGGTACAGCCTGAACAGACAGAGTGTAGAGGGAAAGATGGACACCCTGGAGACTCGACCTCTGGCTGGGGACCATGCAGGCACCTTGTTACAGCTGTGGAGCCTGCCGAGAGGATCCTCGAGGCTCGAGACAGTCCACCCTGAAATGAGCACTTTGGTGGTCCAGAGGCATCGCCTGGTGACACCAGGGGCTGAGGACCGCTTACGTTGCCATAAAATGCCCTGTGATTTCTGGCTAGCTCCCCCTGGCTGGCTCTGCGCCAACTCAGGCGGTGTTTCAGCCCAGGGTTTTCATCCACTGCTGATGGGATGTGCGTTACAGGAAGCCAGAGGCCACAGACTATTTAGGACTTGCTGTTAGACAAAATTCTTTCAAGTCTGGAGACACAGATATCTCCGGAGGTCATCGAGTGCCAAGCGAGAATCGAGTTGGGGAGGAGTTGGCTGGGCACGAGGGGGAGAATGTGCTAGAGAGGCTTCTCTGCCTGGCCACCTCTTACTGATCCTCCCAGCCGCACAGCCCAGAGAAGGATCTCTGAGCTCATACCCCAGGCACGAGCCGGGACTGGTATCCCTGCTATGTCGGTCAAGGGAGGTACGTCTCAAGTAACCACAGGATGTGTTTGATGGTCAGCAAACAGAACACATGCCTTGTCCTGCTTGATTCATAAATCATAAATCCCCCTGAGTGGAGTGCTGCCCTGGCCACGGCAAATCACTCTGGCCCAGCCCACTCCCTTAGGAACTGACACTCACACCCACGTCCTCATCCCCTTCCTAAGATTCCTTACCCCGGGAAGACCTCAGCTCATCGGAGGTATATTGGGTTGGCCTCTGGATCTTGGGCTTCCACATGTACCCCACGCCGGATCACACCCTGTTGGGAAAACCACTTTTCTATAAACGTCAGCAGGAGCAACCTGGCTGACATATCAGGCCACAGGGATAGGCCCAGGGGGGACAAGCATCAGGAGGATCACCTGCTTTTCCATGGGGGCATGGCCGTAGGATGGAGATGGACCCCCTCCCACCTGCAGCAGCCCCAGGCTGCCTTTCTCTCTGTCCCTTCTTGAGTGAAGGTGCCAAAGGGCGACCGGTGGGAGGGTGGAGGAGTCGGAATCTATTGGCCACACTTCAAGAGGGGTCATCGAGCTGGGTTTCCAGATTCTTTTCCTGGCGCAGATTCTTTTCTGGAAGATGCTTTGGCTAGTTTTCTCGATGCAAAAATAAGTTTGTCAACAATAAAGCCCCAAAAGAACATGGAGAAGAGAAGAGCAACACATACTCCCACTGGGGGGAGCCCAGTTTCTCATGCACTCCACATACTCATTCTCCCTGCTGAGAAACCACAAAGCATTCCTGCCCTGCAGACCTGGAGCTGCTGCCAACGTATCCCTGGGGTTGCCAATGTCCCTGAGAGCCCGGCGCAGGATCGAGGGCCTTTGATCAACATACACAAGACACAGAAGCGGAATATCTCTATTACTCCAAAAGAGTTAGAAAGCACGAGATCTGTCATTTGCGCACAGCTAATGCAGCTGGCATCCTGCGGAATATGGGGCCCAAGTTGGGGTTGTACAAGGGAGCAAAGACAGAAAGTCCTCTAGGCCAGGATGGCGTGGCAGTGAGCTTAGGAGCAGGAGCTATGTGGCTCTTCACCTCTCAAGCCCTGTGGCGGCCGTCACAACCCACTGTTAGGGACAGCCCTCAGCGCCCCATCCCACAAGGGGGTTATGACACAAGATGGGGAAGGAGCCTACGCTGCCCTCGAGAGGCTCCCTCCCCACAGAGGACAGAGGTCCGTGGGGTGGACCCACCAATCTGATTTCGGGCCTCATCTCTACACTCTGGCAGGGGAAGAATTATTCTTACATGTCCTTCCCTGAAAGGAAAACCACTTCCCAATCCAGGCCACTCTCAAAAGCCCGCCCTGTCCCCAGTTCTCCACTCTGCCCACTAGTGCCTCCTCCTCCAAACTTCCTGATTAACATGGATTTTCCCGCCCCGCTGGGGCTCAGCACTGGGCCCCTGGGAGCCGCAGGCCCACGGGTCTCCTATTCTTGGTCCTCCAGAAAGGCAGCTGGCCTTCCTGTGAGCCGGTGGCCTGCTGGGCCTTCAGAGGTGTGAGGCCACCATGTGCACGACGCTCGGGCAGAGTGGCATGTCTCCGGCTAAAGGGCAGCTTGCATTCCATGGCCTGGTGGCCGAGCTCGCAGCCCCGGGCTGCTGGGGGTGGCTTCAAGCCTCAGAGAAGTTTGAGGCCAGGTGCTGAGGTTCCTCACCTGGTCCATTCCTGGCGCTTCAGCAACATCGACGACGGGGCTTGCCCGCAGCCACGGCAGGCTGCGGCACCAAAGGGGCTTGGTCTGTGGGCCCGGATGCCAGCAGGAGCTCAGGCGCTGGGCACTCCCTGGGGTGGGGGCGACAGCCGCGGGGTTTGGAGAGAAACTTCAGGAGGAAGGCCTCTGCGGGGAAGTGTGCACCGTAGACTGGCAGGTTAATGTCAGAGGCGCCGCCAGGGTCTTGTGCATACCTCCGGCTCCAGCAGGTCAGTGGCATGGTGCAAGGTGCAGGGACACGTCCCAGGCCACTGCGTTCGTCCCGGCGCAGGCCCTCAGAAATGGTCGGGGGTCCATGTTGCTGGGATGGACCTCACTGCCAGGGCCCCAGAGGGCTGGGCCCACTCTGCTCCCCCAGCGCCAGGCAAAGGATCCTCCTCCTCCCCAGGGTGGTCCTGGCAAAAAGCCAAGCTGCTCTTCGGGAGCCCCCAGGCGCCTCCGGGACTTCCGCCACCCAGGATGCATGGGGGCACAGCCAGGGAAGTGGGAGCCCCGGGCTTCCATCAGGAGGGTCCTAACGGGGTTCGACCCGAATCTAGGCCAGAGGCAGCCCCAGCCTCCCGGGAACCCCTGTGGACGAGCACAGGGTCCCGTTTTAGCCCCCTTTTAGGTCTCTGGCCCTAGGAGGTATTCGGTGACTTTCTTGGGTTTGGCATGACAGCGGGGGCCGAGCCCAGCGGCTGGGGGGTGGGTTGAGCTCAGGTCCCAAGGATGGTACGTCCACTAGACGAGCCAGACTGGCCCCGGGTCTGTCCTGGTGGCATTGCCCACTCCTGCTGGTCACAGTCCCACAGCTAGTGGGGCTGGAGCCCACCCGGGAAACCTAGCAGAGCCCCAAAATGTACTCGCACAGACCAAAGTCGGGAAGGACAGAAGCTCCCAATAGAATCCAATAGAACCAGGAGGCATCCCCACCCTGTGTGAGGGACCCAGCTCAGTCCTCTTCCAAATTGCTCTGGTACAGCCCTAAGCCCCGGCGCCACTGGATGTACTGAGAAGGCCCCTTGGAAGAGGGGAGGTTGACCGAGGCCATGCGGGTCATCAGCCCTAATCCTGCAGCGCTAGCATCCCCAGGAGAAGCGGAGGACACGTGGACACCTGCCTCCCCGCCCCACCTGCACACAGAGGTGAGGCACCCGGAGAGACCCAGCGACACGATGGCCTTCTCCGAGCTGGGATGAGAGCCTTGCCCACCCCAAAACCCGGATGTCCAACGCCTGGTTCTTGGACTTGGAGCCTCCAGACCTGTGAGAACATGAGGGACTGTGGGGACAAGGCCGGCTTCCCACACAGCAGAGCCCGAGCAGCCCGGGGATCAGGAGGGGAACCCAAGCCTCGCCTGGCGCCAGGAGACCCCGGGGCCAGAAAACAACTGTGCCCATCTGTCCCCAACGTCACACAGCAGATGTTCCCTGGCCGAGGTGGAAGGAGCACGGTCCTCGACCATGGGAGCCCTCCTGAGAGTTTTCAAGGAGCTGGAAGTCAAGCAGCCACTCCCACATGCTCGAGCGCGCATGTCCCGGCTGCCAGGACAAAAGTCATGGGTTCTCTCCCAGATCTTTTTTTTTTTTTAATTTTTATTTATGATAGTCACAGAGAGAGAGAGAGAGAGAGAGAGAGGCAGAGACACAGGCAGAGGGAGAAGCAGGCTCCATGCACCGGGAGCCCGATATGGGATTCGATCCCGGGTCTCCAGGATCGCGCCCTGGGCCAAAGACAGGCGCCAAACCGCTGCGCCACCCAGGGATCCCTCTCTCCCAGATCTGAAGCCCAGGAGTCGAAGGGTACCGTGCCGGCAGTCTCGCGACCTCTCTGTTCCTTCCGCAGGTGGCCATGCTCTTGCCGCCTCTGCACACAGTCCTCCCGCATGTGTGCATGCACGCCCCAGGTGCTGTCGCATACCGTACGTCCCCACCTACTCTTCCTGAGGACACCAGCCATATGGCGTTAGAGCTCACGTTGACTGCCTCCCTCTGAACCCTGTCAGCACTTGCAAGGCCCAAAGTCCAGCAACACACACACTCGGAGGTGCGGGCGTATGGTGGCAACATGTGAATCTGGGAGGCACGGCTATTCGGTCCCTAACAATGACCAGTGGACACCCCAAGAGTCAACAGGAAACTGGCAAATGCTTTGAAATGAACAAAAACCCTGGCAGGCATTCGAAGCTTATGGGATGAGGCCAAAGCAGCCCCGAGAATTCTCCAAGTATAAAGGCCCAACAACACAAACACAAACCCCACACACCTAGCCCTCAACACCGGGAAGCTGGCCAGAGAGCAAAGCGAACCCTAAGCAGGCACAGGGAAGGCAGTGAGAGAGAACAGAGTGCACAGAGGTGAAACAGAACAGAGAGACAACAGGGCGCCCGGCTGGCTCCGTCGGGGGAGCGCAGCTCTGACACTGCAGCCCCACACTGGGTGGGAGACTCCCTGCACGGAAAGGCCTTACAAAGACAAAGGAAATACAGAAGATTGAGGTGAACAAATGTTTGTTCTCTGAAAAGATCAAGAGACGTGAACCACCTTTAGCTAGACTCACCGAGAGAGAAAGAGCATTCGAATTACTCCCAGTCTTAAATGTCCCGCACCCTGTGGGTCCCAGTGTGTGGCATCTGGAAAAGGCTGAATGACAGAAAGGGTTGAAAAGATGGGCTAGTACCGTGGGTTTGGGCGAAGGGAAGAAGGACCCGATAGCAGAAGGCCGGGGATACATTAGGACACTGAAACCATTCGGTGCCACCCTGTCCCTGTGGCTCTACGGTGTCACGCGCTTCTCTAAACCCAGAGAGTGCACCCATGAGAGGGTACCTTCAGGTACACGCAGTGCACATGCGCAATCACGGTGATCATCGTTGAAATCCCAGGGAGGCACGCAGCCTGTCCCAGGAACCCAACCCTGGCAGAAGTATTACAAAACTGTCACTCACCGTCACGGGAGGGGCCAGGGAGTGGTGTGCTGAGCTAAGGAGCTTTGGAGGCAGGGGACTCTGCGGGAATAAAGCCCCAGGGGATGACATAAGCACAGTGTTCCAGGCCATGGAGCTGCTCCCCGAGATGGTGAACACAGGTGAACACCGCTGATGCTGCCGGACAAAAACACCCGAATGGACAAGTATGCAAATGGTGGCCACTGGGGGAGCCGAGGTTCTCACTGTTGAAAGGGGTGTTTACTTCTCAACCAGGGCAGGAGCCTACAAGGATCCAGCTGGAACTGGATGTGAGTGGGGGTGGTCAGCAAGAGGCCACGGGAAGCTTCCTGTAGAAACAGTAGATCACAGCACAGGAAATGTGTGGGGACACACACAGGGCTGAGGTCCGGATATAGGTTTCCCCGCTCTGTCAGCAGACACAGCCAAGAACTAGTAACACCCCAGTCGCCAGGAGCGCACCCAGCAGGCACATCTTGGCATCTAAACCATTCATGGAGGAAAGTAAGCAAGGCCCTCAGACGTCAGGATGATTCCGGACTGGGGCAGGAGATACGCCACATGAGCGACTAACAGACCGTCACGGTTCCCCCCATGAGCTTGTCCTCTATTCCCACACTCCGGCCACACCCTAAACACATCTAACTCTTCTGTGGGCTTTCCCTCCCCCACCCCTCGCCCCAAGCGATTCCCTGCAGCACCAGCTGGGTGTCCCGATTCCATTAGTGATTCGCTTCCCACACTCTATACACGGAGACAGCACCACACCCCACAGGTCAGGGGCTCAGGCCCACAAGACCACATCCCACCGTCGATGCCAGTCCCATAGAACAGGTCCCCAGGTTCCCCACGGCTCTGACCGAGAGGGCTACAAACCAGAGGTTCTCTCGGCCCTCCCACCGTGGAGCTGACCATTTGCTAGAACAGGTCAAGGAACTCAGAGGAACATGTTTACTCTTCTAGTAGAGGGCAGGAGCGGCCAGGTGAAGACAACCCCCAAGGGAGGCCTGGGAGGATCCTGAGCACAGTCCCACCTATGCCCAGGACTTGGGTGGCACCACTCTCCCGGAATGTAGAGGTGTTCATTCTCCTGGAAGCCCCCAAACCCCATTAATATTGGGATTTCATGGAGGCGTCCTCGTGTTGTCATGATTGATTGATTGCTTGTCCAGGGCCTCTCACGTTCTGGAGAATGGGGGGATGGGGCTGAACGTTCCAACCTTCTAATCATGGTTAGTCTCACTGGCGAGCAATCCCCCTCTGGGGCCACCTTGAGCCCCCCTCAGGGCCTCTGGTTAGGACAAAAGGTGCCCCTCATTCTCCTATAGCTTGGGAACTGACAAGGGCTTAGGAGCCCTGTGTCAAAGCACAGGTCAAGGACTACATGGTAGGGCAAAAGAGACTCCTAGCACCCCCGTGGACAAGGGCTTGAGGAGCCTGTGTCAGGAAGCGGGGGCAGACACCTGTGCAATGGAGAAAAAGACAGAGATGGAGAGAGAGTCAGACATAATATAGACACAGAGATCTAGAAATCTAGAAATCCATATATTCTAATTTCTCAAGGAGCCCGGAGCATCTGGAGCATCTTGTGGTGCCTCCAAGTAGGGACCTGGTTACAAAGAAACCAAAAAACAAAAAACAAAACAAAACTCCAATCCAACCACATTGTTCTTCAAAAGAAAACTGAGACACCTTCCAATGAGCGACGCTGGGAGCAGCTGACCGACCAAATAAAGTCATTTAGGAATGTAACCTACAACTCAAAGAAACATCCTGAGTCCCTAGCGAGAGAAGTACGTGATGGATGGGAAAGGAACAAATGCATGGGAGAAGACAAATTTGCCCTGCGGGAACAGTCCAGAGAACCAGGGTAGATACCTGCCCTCAAAGAGGGGGAGCATTGTCCCTCACCCCAGAGGTGAGCTGTGCAGTGACCTCCTGCCACACAGGACAATGTGGAACAGGCACGTCCAAGAGTCACTTTGCATTGGGGACACCTGACCGCCTCTGCCTCCCCCACAAGGTCAAGGTCTTCATGGACAGAGGCAAACCCTCCTCCTAATCTGTCCTCACCCTCCCAATGGCGTGCTACGAATGCACTTTTCCTCTGTGCTCTTCTCTCGGGAAGCTGCAGCCTCCCTCTAAGCCTGGAGAAATCTCTCCAAATCCAGGTGACATACATCCTACTGCGCCGGCGACCAGACTTCTCAGAAATGGCAAGCTCATCAACACCAGCATCCAAGAGACTCCCGCAGCCAAGGGGAGGGCTAGGGAGACGCCGCGAACACCCGCTGGGGTGGGGCACCCTGGATGGGATGCTGGAATGGAAACAGGCGCAGCAAGCAGAAAACGGAGGCAATCTGAGGACCTGGTGACCTTGAGCTCATACTATCCCAAGGAAGAGAGCTCTCTAGTCTTACCTCCTGACCCAAGATCTACGATGCTAGTACCAGGGGAACAGGGGCGGCAGGGTCCGGAGACTCTGTGCAAGGCGAGCACACTTTCTGTGCAAACGAGACTCTCCGACATCAAGTCCAGGGAAATGTACAGAACTCAATGGGTGATGAACACGTTTTAAAAAGCAAGAGCCTGGGAACCCTGGGTGGCGCAGCGGTTTAGCGCCTGCCTTTGGCCCAGGGCGTGATCCTGGAGACGCGGGATCGAATCCCACGTCGGGCTCCCGATGCATGGAGCCTGCTTCTCCCTCTGCCTATGTCTCTGCCTCTCTCTCTCTCTCTCTCTCTGTGTGTGTGTGACTATCATAAATAAATAAAAATTAAAAAAAAAAAAGCAAGAGCCGAAGCCAACACACAGATGGACTGGGCGGCAGGACGCCTAAGGATCCACAGGGTAACTCCAGCCGTCTGTCCTCCAGGTGCCTCAAAGCCGGACCCAGCTGCCACTCTGGCCTCCTCTGCCTCACGCGCACCTCAGAACCCGCTCCCTCCCTGCAGGCCTGGCCAGGTGACAACTCATCTTGCTTCTGGCTCAGTGGGACTGTGGCAGGGGCTCCCTCAGAGCCCAGGTCCATTGGCAGCCTCCACGTGGGGGTCCCAAGGGGCCTTCCTGGCACACAGGCACCCCTGTGTCCTGCGTCTGCACAGAGCTCCTCGCCACCCTCACCAGTGGAAGAAGCCCCCGCGGGCCCACCCAGGACTCCGAGGCCTTGTCCAAAGATGCCACGCACAGCGAGGTCTCCCCCGGTCCTGCCCTTGCCGACGGGTACTGGGCAGGTGTTGTCTCGGCCAGGGCATCTCGAGGACCCAGCTCAGCACCCCATGAGCCACCTGCTGCCTAGCTGCATCCCTGCAGCCTGGAGTAAACCAAATGCTCAGGAGGGGCCCGTCCAGGGAAGGGGGCATCAGGCCATCCCTGGGGGTGCATTGGAGCAGGCGTCGTCCCCACAGCCTCCAGGTGGGACCCCACCGTGCTCTGAGAACTCTGGGCTGAGCGTCCACAGCAGGAGAGGGAGCCCAGAGACATTAGAGGCCGGCCCAGTGCTGGACTCTCTGTGTCCCATCCAGGGACCTGACAGTCACGCTAGCCAGCTCCAGGCAAGAGGGACCACTTTTGCTCACTTGTGACCTGGGAAGGGAACAGGCCTGGGTAACACATCCTCAGCGGGAGAGCAGGACCTCCTTCCTCCCTAGACCCAGGGATCAGAAGACAACCATTGCCTGGTTCCCAATCTCCACACCCGGGGAAAGCAGGCCCGAGACGCACGCTAACAACTGCGGGGTCTGTAGATGCCAATGTGGACCGGGCCCTGTACGTCCGGGTGTCACCCTGCCCAACGCACAGCAATGCTTGACCTTACAGGGAGACTATTCCCGTGTCACCCTTGTGACTGAGTGACCCGTGTGACCATGCACAGGGTCAGCCTCGCGAAGCATCCATCGGGGCAGGGGGAGCGGTACAACACCCCGTCCAGCTGAGCGCCCTCCAAGGGCGAAGCCTGGTGGCTTGGGCCCGAGGGTCTTCCCTGCCATCTATAGGAGTCCACCTGTCCTCCAGGGAAGACATCGTACCAACGCTTACGTCCCATGATTGGGGGACCGTGGGAGGGTGGGGCACCAATGCTACCCACAGCCTGACACAGACCCCCGCCCACGCGGCCTCTTAGAAGCGCCCCAGGGTCACCATCCATTCTACTTGGTTGCCAGGCCCCAGGGCCACGTGGGAGCAGGACTGAGTGTGGGAGGAGGGAGAGGATCGCACACGCAGGGGGGTGGAGGAGCTGTGGCCCTTTGAGGACCTCCCTGGGGTTCAGGCTTGACCATGGCCCAGTCTGGCCCTTTGTCTCCCAGCTGACTGGTGCCCCATGTCATTCCACAGGCTCATTGCCCTGGTCAGGCCACACATCAGCCACCCAACAGGCCAGCAGATCAATACACCACCCAGGGGGTCTCAGGACCCGAACTACATCCCCACAGGGGACAGTCCCGGGGACCCTTGGCATACGCCCTCTCTCTGAAGGTGGGGCCAGCTTGGCTTGACCAACTCAGTGCCTGAAGACAGGCAGGGAGGCCCAAGTCGGCCCAGGAATGACCCCAGGGCAGGAGCCAGAGGTATTTGTCACACAGGGCAGGCAGGTGGAGGCCAGATAGCAGGTCAGAGACCAGCCAAGGGGGTGCATTCAGAGCAGGCATGGCCATCGCTCTGCAATGAGGTCTCCTGAGGAGCAGGACCATGGCTGAGGTGCCTTGTGCCAGCCTGTCAGGACCCCAGCTCAGGGCATTTACATAACGTCAGGACTTCCTGCTGGGGACAGGGGACATCGTGCATAATCCATCTTGGCCTGCTGACAACTGCCAGACACCTGGCCGCTGTGTGTGAATACAGATATTGTGGGACAGGACCTTGCACCCCGGAGATGCCTCCCCGAGGACCCACATGCTGGTGCTCAGGCATCCTGAGTGCTCCGTGCCAGCAGTCCATGGTGGCCTGGATCAAACCCCGGGCCCCAACAGTCACTTCCCCCCAGGACTGTCCCACTGGGCCTGCTCCTGGAACTTGTGTCGAGGCCACCAGCCTCAGGATGGCAGGTGCTCCTCCTCCCCCCTCTCATGGGGCAACCGACCTTCTGCACTGCCTGCCTCCAGGGCACCCAAAGGCCCTCCTGCCCGGCTGCTTACAAAATCCTCATGTGAGCTTGGGGACCTGCGTGGTGTGGGGGAGCATCCAGGTGACCACCGCCATCACCCACTGCACTTTCCTCTGCTCAAAGTGCCATTTCGGGACCCTAGGGTCCCGGCAGCTCTGGGGACGGCTGATAGGTACACACCCCGTCTCTGCCTCAGCCTCAGAGAGCCAACCTAGCAGTGGCCTTCACGAGGACACCAGCTTCACAGAACGATGGCTATGACCCAAGAGTTCTCTGACAATATCCACCTGGCACAGTCGCCAGGGTCACCAGCTAGGAGTGTCATTTACCGGCCCCTAGGACACGCACCGCCGGCGGCACAGCCTGGTCAGCACTCCTGGAGCACAGGTAGGCAGAGAGGGGATCCCCGTCTGGTTACCCCGATAGCAAGATGAGTGCCCTGAGCAGCAGCACTGGGGAGGGAGCAGTTGGCAGTGGGGAGACAGGACCAAGCCCAAAGATCTACAGGCTGAAGCCACGGTCAGGAGAGACAGGGCAGGGCAGGCAGCAGGGGCTATGGGGGCTGCCAGCTGGGCCCAGGAGAAGGACGCCCGCAATCCAGGCCCGGCAAATGGGCAGCGGGCTGCCGGCCTCCCAAAGAACCTCGTGCAGGGCCTGAGGGGTTTGATGGCCGTGTCTCGGGGACCCAAGGGTCAGGTGGCAGGAAGGACTGCCCACTGGCCCTCTCTGCGGGACACAGCAGCTCATCAACAGAATGCCCCCAAGTGCCCACCAGCTGTGGGGTGGGTGCTTCCAAGGCAGGATCACATCTCATTGTCGCTACTTTACACACTCACGTGGCTACGGTGGAAACTTGTTGGTTTCCTCGTAGGCCCTGGGCCCCCACAAGAACTCGTTGTGGGCAGGGTCACTGTCCACAACCTGCCGGCGCTGAAGGTAGCCTTCCTGCACCCACACGTTGGTGAAGTGGCCCCTGGGCTCCCCATAGACGATGTGCTCTTGGCCATCGCCACCCCCACGAACCCCAGAGTCTCCCACACCTCCTCCTCGAGACACATCCATCCTGCAGGAGGATCAACATGCCAGGACCAGCCCCAGGAGGCTGGTCTTGGGGATACCCCACTGATCGCTCAGCATCCCATCCCAGGTGAGCCCCAGGATGGGGTTGAGGATGTAGGAGTGCTCGCTGGGGGATCCCTGGGTGGCGCAGCGGTTTGGCGCCTGCCTTTGGCCCAGGGCGCGATCCTGGAGACCCGGGATCGAATCCCACATCAGGCTCCCGGTGCATGGAGCCTGCTTCTCCCTCTGCCTGTATCTCTGCCTCTCTCTCTCTCTCTCTCTCTGTGACTATCCTAAATAAATAAAAATTAAAAAAAAATTATACTTTAAAAAAAAAAAAAAAAAGGAATGCTCGCTGGGATCCACTTCAATCACATCTAGGCCAAAGACCAACCACCAGCAGATGGATGCTTGGCTCAACATGGCGGAGAAGTTGTCCTGGTGTTCTGGGGTGAAGACCTCCAGCATCTCTGCCTTGCTGGTGAGCTCCTTGGTGCGATACTTGAGGAACAGGAATACCACCAGGGCAGCCGTCTTCATGTGGAAACTGCCCTCCACCAAGGGCTCCTCATCTCCTGCCTCCCCTGGGCCGCTGGGGCCAGGAGGCTGGGGCTAGGCAAGGCCACCTGCTGCCTCAACACTGGAGGAGGAGTCAGCACTCTGAGAGCTCTGGGGAGCACTCAGGGCCGCGGGAGTAGCAGACCCCTCGTCTAAGGGGGCCAAAGACCATGCCAGAGAAGGACAATGAAGGGCAAGACGAGGAGGAGGAGGAGGAGGAGGAGGAGGAGGAGGAGGAGGAGGAGGAGGAGGAGAAAAAGGAGGAGGAGGAGGGGGACACAAAGAGATGAGATAGGGGGAACGGGGAAATGGGGAGAGGGGGGAGGTGGAACCTCCTCCTCCCCTTCTTCCTCCTCCTCAGCCCCAGACAGCTGGGCATCCACCAGGCCCTGGGCCTCCTCTAGGTCTTCTCCCTGCTTCCAAAGCTCGCTGCTCTTCCCTAGGGGCATGGTGTCAGATTCGGACTGAATTTTAAGACAGAGTTGGGAGAGCTTGTCAGGGGGCAGCCCGGCCAAGATTCCCCGAGGTGCCAGGGCTGACAGGGGGCCGTGCCCGGCTCCCCTGCAGAGGGCTCCCCTGTGTTGGGCCGGGAAAACCCCTGAAACCAGGGACGGAGAGAGCGTGCACTTCACCTGGATAAGTGGCTCTGCCTTGCGCCTCCTAGCTCTGTGTCCTGAGGGAGCCCCGCCTCAGACCAAGGCCTCTGCTGCCAGTTCTTGAAGTCCCTGCAGGAGGGAATGAGGATGGTCCTCAGCGTGCAGACTGCCAGCCCAGCCCTGGGGCCCAGTGTGGACAGGAGGGCTAGCTCGTACTCTGGGAGATCCCTGGCAGTCCAGGTGGGAAGGTACCCACCCGGACCTCTCAAGGGCCTGCCATGGCCCTGTCCTTCTCAGTCCAAATATCCCTGCAAGAACACAGGACCCCAACACTCCACAGGAGGAAGCCAGGGGCCCAGCCGTGGCCACACCTGCCAAAGTCTCCAGGATTCTTCCTGGATCATGCATAAGGGATGGGCCAGCTCTGGCTTCCATCTGGGCTAGGATGGGGAGACTCTGGGTCTTCACCTGGACCCCATGCAAGGCCTGGGAAGACACTCCGGCTAGCTCTGAGATCTGTCATTTGTACACAGCTAGTGCAGCTGGCATCCAGGTGAATGTGGGGCCCAAGTTGGGATTGTACAAGGGAGCAAAGGCAGAAAATCCTCTAGGCCAGGATGGCGTGGCAGTGAGCTTAGGAGCTGGAGCTCTGTGGCTCTTCCCACCTCAAGCCCCATGGTGGCCGTCACAACCCACTGCTAGGGACAGCCCTCAGCACCCCATCCCGCAAGGGGGTTATGACACAAGATGGGGAAGGAGCCTGTGCTGCCACCAGGAGTCTCCCTCCCACAGAGGACAGAGGTCCATGGGGTGGACCCACCAACCTGATTTCGGGCCTCATCTCTACACTCTGGCAGGGGAAGAATTATTCTTACATTTCCTTCCCTGAAAGGAAAACCACTTCCCGATCCAGGCCACTCTCAAAAGCCTGCCCCAGTTCTCCACTCTGCCCACTAGTGCCTCCTCCTTCAAACTTCCCGATTAGCATGGGTTTGCCCACCCCACTGGGGCTCAGCACTGGGCCCCTGGGAGCCGCAGGCCCACGGGTCTCCAATTCTTGGTCCTCCAGAAAGGCAGCTGGCCTTCCCGTGAGCCGGTGGCCTGCTGGGCCTTCAGAGGTGTGAGGCCACCATGTGGCCAACGCTCTGGCAAAGTGGCATGTCTCTGGCTAGGGGGCAGCTTGCATTCCATGGCCTGGTGGCCGAGCTCGCAGCCCCGGGCCGCCGGGGGTGGCTTCGAGCCCCAGAGAAGTCCGAGGCCAGGTGCTGAGGTTCCTCACCTGGTCCATTCCCAGCGCTTCAGCAACATTGACGATGGAGCTTGCCCGCAGCCACGGCAGGCTGCGGCACCAAAGGGGCTTGATCTGTGTGCCCAGATGCCAGCAGGGGCTTAGGCGCTGGGCACTCCCTGGGGTGGGGGCGACAGCCGCGGGGTTTGGAGAGAACCTTCAGGAGGAAGGCCTCGGCGGGGAAGTGTGCACCGTAGACTGGCAGGTTAATGTCAGAGGCTCCGCCAGGGTCTTGTGCATACCTCTGGCTCCAGCAGGTCAGTGGCATGGTGCAAGGCGCAGGGACACGCCCCAGGCCACCACGTTCGGCCCAGCGCAGGCCCTCAGAAATGGTCGGGGGTCCATGTTGCTGGGATGGATGTCGCCGCCAGGTCTCCGGAGGGCCAGACCCACTCTGCTCCCCCAGCACCAGGCAAAGGAACCTCCCCCTCCCAAGGGTGGTCCTGGCAAAAAGCCAAGCTGCTCTTCAGGAGCCCCCAGGCGCCTCCGGGACCTCCGCCACCCGGGATTCACGGGGGCACAGCCAGGGAAGTGGGAGCCCCGGACCTCCATCAGGAGGGTCCGAACGGGGTTCGACCCAAGTCTAGGCCAGAGGCAGCCCTGGCCTCCCAGGACCCCCTGTGGACGGGCATGGGGAGGCCAGAGTGCACTTTTAGGTCTCCGGCCCTGGGCGGGACTAGGTGACTTTCCCGGGTGTGGTATGACAGTGGGGGCTGAGCACAGCGGCTGGGGAGTGGGTTAAGCTCAGGTACCAAGGATGGTACGTCCACCAGACGAGCTAAACTAGCCCCGGGTCTGTCCTGTTGGCATTGTCCACTCCTGCTGGTCACAGTCCCACAGCTAGTGGGGTGGGGACCTCCCGGGAAACCTAGCAGAGCTCCAAAATGAACTCACACAGACCAAAATCGGGAAGGACAGAGCTCCCAATAGAACCCGAAAGAACCGGGAGGCATCCCCACCCTGTGTGAGGGACCAAGCTGAGTCCTCTTCCAAATTGCTCTGGCGCAGCCCTATGCCCCAGGACCACTGGTTGTGCCAAGAGGCCCCCTAGGGAGGTGGGAGGGTGATCGAGGCCATGCAGGTCATCGGCCCAAATCCGGCAGCACTAGCGTCCCCATGAGAAGTGGAGGACACGTGGACATCTGGCTCCCCGCCCCACCTGCGCACAGAGGCTGGACCAAGCGAGGGACCCAGCGATATAAAGGCCTTCTCTGAGCCGGGAAGAGAGGCTTGCCCACCCCGGAAACTAAATGTCTAAACCCTGGTTCTTGAACTGGGAGCCTCCAAACCTCGGAGAACATGAAGGGCTGTGGGGACACGGCCGGCTTCCCACACAGCAGAGCCCGAGTGGCCCGGAGCTCAGGAGGGGAACCCACACCTCGCCCGCGCCAGGAGACCCAGGGGGCCGGAAGACAGTTGTGCCCATCTGTCCCCAACGTCACACGGCGGATGTTCCCTGGCCGAGGTGGAAGGAGCACGGTCCTCGACCCTGGGAGCTCACGTGCGAGTTTTCAAAAAGCTGGAAGTCAAGCAGCCACTCCCACATGCCCGAGCACGCGTGTACCGGCTGCCAGGACAAAAGTCATGGGTTCCCTCCCAGATCTGAAGCCCGGGAGTCCAAGGGTACGGTGCCGGCAGGCTCGCGACCTCTCTGTTCCTTTTTCGAGTGGCCACGCTCTTGCCGCCTCTGCACACGGTCTCCCCGCGCTGCGTGCACGCCCCAGGTGCTGTCGCCTTCCCCATGTCCCCTCCTATTCTTCCTGAGGACACCAGCCATATGGCATTAGAGCTCAAGTTCACTGGCTCCGTCTGACCCCCGTCAGCACATGGAAGGCCCAAAGTCCAGCAGCACACACACTCGGGGGTGCGGGGGTATGGTGGCAACATGTGAATCTGGGAGGCACGGCAATTCGGTCACTAAGAATGACCAGTGGACACCCCGGGGGGTTAACAGGAACTGGCAAATGCTTTGAAATGGACAAATACCCCATCAGTGGTGTTGAAGCTTATGGGATGAGGTCAAAGCAGCCCCGAGAATTCTCCAGCTATAAAGGTCCCACAACACAAACACAAACCCCACACCCTAGCCACACCCCAAAGACATCTAACACTTCTGTGGGCTTTCCCTCCCCCACCCCTCGCCCCAAGCGATTCCCTGCAGCACCAGCTGGGTGTCCCGATTCCATTAGTGATTCGCTTCCCACACTCTCTACCCGGAGACAGCACCACACCCCACGGGTCAGGGACTCAGGCCAACAAGACCGCTTCCCACCTCGATGCCAGTCCCAGGGAGCAGGTCCCCAGGTTCCCCACGGCTCTGCCTGAGAGGGCTACAAATTGGAGGTACCCTCGGCCCTCCCACCGTGGAGCTGACCGTTTGCTAGAACAGGTCAAGGAACTCAGGGGAACACATTTACCCCTCGAGTAGAAGGCAGGAGCAGCCAGGTGAAGACAACCTGTGGGGGAGGTCCGGGAGGATCCTGCGCACAGGGCCACCTGTGCCCGAAGATTTGGGTGGCACCACTCTCCTGGAATGTGGAGGTGTTCACCCTCCAGGAAGGCCCGCACACCCCATTAATATTGGGATTTCATGGAGGCTTCCTCGTGTTGCCACGATTGATTACTGATTGCTTGAGCCTGGGCAACACATCCTCAGAGGGACAGAACGACTTCCGTCCTCCTGGGCCCGGGATCAGAAGACAAGCGTTGCCTGGTTCCCAGTCTCCACATCCAGAGAAAGCAGGCCCCAGACACACGCTAACGACTGCGGTGTCTGTGGACGCCGATGTCGACCGGGCCTTGTTCATCCGGGTGTCACCCTGCCAAAGTATAGCAATGCTTGACCTTGCAGGGAGACTATGCCCATGTCACCCGTGTGACCTTATGAGCTGTGTGAGCTGTGCACAGCGTCAGCCTCGTGGAGCGTCCATCGGGGGCAGGGGGCGCGGTACAACGCCCCGTCCAGCTGAGCGCCCTCCAGGGGCGAAGCCTGGGGCTTAGCCCTCAGGATCTTCCCTGCCATCAGTAGGGGTCCAGCTCTCCTCCGAGGGGGACGTCGTGCCAACGCTCCACGACCCATAATTGGGGGACCGTGGGAGTACCAGGCACTGATGCCACCAGCAGCCTGACAGAGACGCCCGCCCACGCGACCTCTTAGTAGCACCTCGGGGTCACCATCCTTTCTACCTGGATGCCAGGCCCCAGGGCCACGTGGGAGCATGACTGAGTGTGTGAGGAAGGAGAGGATCGAACACACACGGGGATGGAAGAGCTGTGGTCCCTCGAGGGCCTCCCTGGGGTTCAGGTGTGGCCCCGGCTGAGGCTGGCCCCTTGTCGCCCAGCTGACTGGGGCCCCATGTCATCCCACAGGCTCATTGCCCTGGGCAGGCAGCATGTCAGCCACCCAGCAGGCCAGCAGGTGAATACCCAACCCAGGGGGTCTAAGGACACACACTGCATCCCCACAGGGGACAGTCCCGGGGATCCTTGGCACTCCCGCTCTCTCTGGGGGTGGGGACAGCGTGGTTTGGCTAACTCTGGCCCTGAGGACAGGCAGCGAGGCCAAGGCGAGCCCAGGAATGGCCCCAGGGCAGGAGCCAGCGGTATTGTCGCACAGGGCAGCCAGGTAAGGCCAGATAGCAGGTCAGAGCCCAGCCAAGGGGGTACATTCAAAGCAGGCTTGGCCATCGCTCAGTAATGAGGTCTCCTGAGGAGCAGGACCATGGCTTAGGTGCCTTGTGCCAGCCTGTCAGGCCACCAGCTCAGGGCATTTGCATAACGTCAGGACTTCCTGCTGGGGACAGGGGACATCGTGCATAATCCGCTTTGGCCTGCTGACAACTGCCAGACACCTGGCCGCTGTGTGTGAACACAGACATTGCGGGACAGGACCTGGCATCCCGGAGATGCCTCCCCGAGGACCCACATGCTGGTGCTCAGGCATCCTGAGTGCTCCGTGCCAGCAGTCCATGGTGGCCTGGATCAAACCCTGGGCCCCAGCAGTCACTTTTCTCCCAGGAAAGCATGCAGGGTCCCCGCATACAGCAGGGACTGTCCCACAGGGCCTGCTCCTGGGACTTGTCCCAAGGCCACCAGCCTCAGGATGCTGGGTGCTCCTCCTCCCCCCTCTCGAGGGGTAACTGACCTTCTGCACTGCCTGCCTCCTCCTGCTCTTACAGAATCCTCATGTGAGCCAGGGGGCCTGTGGGGTGTGGGGGAGCATGCTGGTCACCACTGCATTCACCCACTACACTTTCCTGTACTCAAAGTGCCATTTCGGGACCCTAGAGTCCCAGCGGCTCTGGGGATGGCTGATAGGTCCACACCCCGTCTCTGCCTTAGCCTCAGAGAACCAACCTCACAGTGGCCTTCAAGAGGACACCAGCTTCACAGAACGATGGCTATGACCCAGGAGTTCTCTGACAATACCCACTTGGCACAGTCGCCAGGGTCACCAGGCTAGGAGTGTCATTTACCGGCCCCTAGAACACGCACCGTCGACGAAGCCTGGTCAGCACCCCCGGGAGCACAGGTAAGCAGAGAGGGATGCCCAGAGCAAGATGAGTGCCCGTGAGGGGCAGCACTGGGGAGAGAGCAGTTGGCAGTGGGGAGACAGGACCAAGCCCCAAGGTCTGCAGGCTGAGGCCACGGTCAGGAGAGACAGGGCAGGGCAGGCAGCAGGGGCTGTGGGGGCTGCCGACTGGGCCCCAGAAGCAAGAGGTCCCTGATCCCGCCCTGGCCCCTGGGCAGCGGGCTGCCGGCCTCCCGAAGGAACCTGGTGCGGGGCCTCAGGGGTTTAATGGCCGTGTCTCGGGGATCCAAGGGTCAGGTGGCAGGAAGGACTGCCCACCAGGTTTCTCTGTGGGGCACAGAGGCTCGTCTACAGAATGTCTCTATGCGTCCACCGGCTGTGGGGCGGGTGCTTCCAAGGCAGGATCACATCTGACTGTCACTACTTTGCACACTCACCTGGCTGGTGGTTCAGGGGCAGAGATCGTCCTCACTCCTAGCACCTTGCTGCACTTCCCGTGGCAGGAACCTCGAATATCTCCACAGGGGGACAATGTGCTCTTTCCCTTGATGCACTGCCACCTGCCAGTCTCTACTACTGTCCCATTTCAGGAGAGACCGGCAAACGGGACCACTGTTCAACTGAGGACCGTTAGTGTTTGGGAGAAGGTCCAGCCTTATTGTAACATCCCCCACCACACCTCCTGCCCTAAGAATTTGCTGTTCCCGTGACATATCCCAGGATGGGAGAGCAAGGGGAACTGAAGAGAAACTGAGCAGAATGAGCTGTCTGCACACGACCCTCCCAGACCACAAGGGTTCAATGGCCGTGACGCCTGGGCAGGATTCTTGCCCCTCTGGGGGCAACACAGAGCTCCCACAATTCCAGGAAAAATCGGGGCCGGCGAGCTGGCGCAGGATTCAGGGCACCCCTCCACGCCTTCCCGTGGGACAGTGGCCACTAGACACAGTCCCCGAAGGTGGCGTCACCCTGGGCCCCTCTTGTCCTCACTGCTCACACACAGGGCCTTGCAGGGAGCAGAGCTCAGCAAATGTGTGGCCCTGAGGGAGCTGCCAGCAGGGCTCTCCTAGCATTAGGACCCTTCTCTCCCGTTCCTGAAAAACCAAGTGAATGCAGGAGCGCACATCGACGATACTTTGGAAAAATTGCACACGGCAAGGGTAGAAATGAAAAGTGAACAAGGTTTATTTTCCTATTTCCACCCTCCAGCACTTGCCTGCTCCACTCTTGGCCTTTCCAACAGATTCCAACGCCATTGCCCTGTGATTTCATCCAGAACCCAAACGAGGAGGGAGGGTCTCCCAAATTGTACGCAGGACATGACAAAACTCTAACTCTTGAGCTGGGGAAGTAAGATCGCAAAGGGGTGCGTGTCCCTCACGCACTGGACTGTGGGAACCTTCTATCCCAAGGAACAAACATGGGGAGCTTCCTCAAAGAAACCAAACTCCAGATGCCAGGGTCATTGCAGAGACCAGGCCCCCAGGGAGGCTCTTGGCCCTGCTTTCCCCCAACCTGCCCTGGCGCTTAACTCCGGAGAATACCCAGGTCTTCCTCTTTACACACCCAACAGGACAACACCGGGAGGAAGCACCCTAAGGAATCCCTTCATACCGCTCCACAAAAGCTTGGAAAGGGCCTGGCCACCTTTGCGGCTGCAGCCCCGTCTTCCTTATCTCAGAATCTGTTCTCACAGGAGCAGGGAGGACCCCAGGTTTTTGCTACCGACCTGGAGCACAAATTCCATGACCTGCAATTTGTTGGTTTCCTCATAGGCCCTGGGTCCCTACAGGAACTCATTGCAGGCAGGGTCGCTGCCCGCCACTTGCCGGCACTCCAGGTAGCCTTCCTGCACCCAGACGTTGGTGAGGTGGTCCCCGGGCTCTTCACAGACGATGTGCTCTTGGCCATCGTCCACCCCCATGAACCCCAGATCTTCCCACACCTCCTCCTCGGAGACACATCCGTCCTACAGGAGGATCAACCCCAGGACCAGCCCCAGGAGGCCGGTCTTGGGCAGGCCCCACTGATAGCTCAGCATCCCATCCCAGGTGAGGCCCAGGATGGGGTTGAGGACGTAGGAGTGCTCGCTGGGATCCACTTCAATCACGTCTAGGCCAAAGACCTGCCTCAATCAGATGGACCCTCCGCTCAAGATGGTGGGGAAGTCATCCTGGAATTCTGGGGTGATGACCTCCCGCATCTCTGCCTTGCTGATGGGCTGCTTGGTGTGATACTTGTGGAGCAGGAATACCACCAGGGCAGCCGTCTTCATGTGAAAACTGCCCTCCACCAAGGGCTCCTCATCTCGCGCCTCCCCTGGGCCACTGGGGCTTGGAGGCTCGGGCTGGGCAAGGCCACCAGCTGCCCCACCATTGGGGGAGCGGTCGGCACTCTGAGAGCTCTGGGGAGCACTCAGGGCCGTGGGAGTAGCAGACCCCTCCTCTGGGGGGCCAAAGACCATGCCAGAGAAGGACAATGAAGGGGAAGACAACAAGGAGGAGAAGAAGGAAGGGGAGGAGGAGGAGGGGGAGGAGGACGAGGACGAGGAGGAGGAGAAGGATAGAGAGAGATGAGATAGGTGTTATGGGGGAGATGGGGTAGAGGGGGGAGGTGGAGCCTCCTCCTCCCTTTCCTCCTCTTCCTCAGCCCCAGACAGCTGGGCATCCACCAGGCCCTGGGCCTCCTCTAGGTCTTCTCCCTGCTTCCAAAGCTCGCTGCTCTTCCCTAGGGGCATGGTGTCAGATTCGGGCTGAATCTTAAGACAGAGTTGGGAGACCTTGTCAGGTGGCAGCCCGGCCAAGATTCCCCGAGGTGCCAGGTCTGACAGGGGGCCTAGCCCGTCTCCACTGCAGAGGTCTCCCCTGTGTTGGGCTGGGAGAACCCCTGACATCAGGCTGAGAGAGAGGGTGCACTTCACCTGGATAAGTGGCTCTGCCTTGTGCCTCCTCAGCTCTGTGTCCTGAGGGAGCCCCGCCTCAGACCAAGGCCTCCGCTGCCAGTTCTTGAAGTCCCTGTTGGAGGGAAGGAGGAGGGTCCTCAGGGTACAGACTGCCCGCCCAGCCCTGGGGCCCAGTGTGGACAGGAGGGCTGGCACATTCTCTGGGAGGTCTCCAACTGTCAAGGTGGGGAGTCCCCTCCTTAGCCTCAAAAGACTACCCCGGCTCTGTCCTTCTTAGGCCAAACTGTCCCTGCAAGAACACAGGTCCCCAACACTCCACAGGAGGAAGTCAGGGGTCCAGCCGTGGCCACACCTGCCAAAGTCTCCAGGATTCTTCCTGGATCATGCATAAGGGATGGGCCAGCTCTGGCTTCCATCTGGGCTGGGGTGGGGCACCTCTGGGTCTTCACCTGGACCCCACGCAAGGCCTGGGAAGACTCTGCGGCTAGCCCTGAAGCCACCCTCCTTGCACCTTCCTTGCAAGAGCCCCTGCCACGACCCCCCACCAGCCAAAGTCCAGAGAAATCAGTTGGGCCACCCGTCCCGCCCCTCCCCATGGCCCACACAAAGAGCTGGGGCTGCCTGGTCCCTAGGGATCCTGCTGTGGGAGGCATCCCCTCATATGTCACGTCGACTGTCACCAGTGCCTGGTCCAGGGCCAGGGCAGGGCACCCGCCTCCTCGGCTGATCTGAGTCCAGACCCTCAAGCCCAGGCCCTCCCCTCCCTGAAACATTATCCTGCCAGGGCCTGCTCTTCCTCCGGGCCCCCAGCCTCCCATAGAGGAAACGTGCCCCTCACACCAAGACCATACCAACCCCAGGCCAGCCCACCTTCCTGCTGCCCACCCGCCACAGGGACAAGTGAGCATGCCACTGAGGGCCAGCTCTCTCCCATCCTCCGTGGGCTTCCCACAGGGCAGGGTCCCACTCCACTGCGCTGGCTTCTTTGCTCATGGGCCAGGTGGGGCCAGCCAGGACGTCCCCAAGGTCCTCACCCTGAGTCCCCGCTGGCCATACGCCCTCCACACACACCCTCTCCAAATAACCCTGAGGCCCTGTTCCTTTGAAGCAAAAGCCCTCAGGCCCTAACACTCAGAGGTGGACATCAGGACTATAGCATGGGCTCGTCTTGCACGGGGGCCTCCTTCCTCCCTGGACTGCACGTGCTGGGACCCAGGGTCCGTCAGTCCTCCCTCTGGTCCTCACTTTCAATCCCCTCAAGCCCCGGGTCGGCCCTGGGCAGTCTCCAACCCTGCTCCTTCCTCCAAGCCCCCAGGCTCTAGGAGACTTGGCTGCCAAGCCAGGGCACGCCCCAGGTGGTCATCGGGCCCCGGGGGCTCCCAGGACCCATTCTAGGCTGCGTCCCTAGGGCTGCAGTGCCCCTGTGGTCCTGGCCTTGGCCACCAGCCCCACGTTGGCCATTGCCCCCCACCCCACCCGACCCCACCGCCTCGCACACCCTGGAGGCAGTGCTCCAGCCCAATGGCCACAGGTGTGTGAGGCCCCGTCGCATAAGCGTCCACGCAGCTCGGGACTTGTCCACCCCCCGGGAGGCTCCCAAGCCTGAAGCAGGGGCAGGGCCGTGGTGTTGGGAGCTCCCTGGGAACCCACTGCTCGGGGGTCTTGGTCCCTTGGGGTTCCTCGCCTCCAGCCCTAGCTGACCCTGGCCCCCTCGGCAGACGACCGGTGGCCAGGCCGCTCACACCCAGGCCCTCCCCTCCACCCAGACCCCACCGGGGACAGGGAGTGACCTTCTTTCCATCAGGACCATGACCCAGCCCGGGGGCTTCCCAGCTCACAGAGGGGGCTGAACTTGGGGGCGGGGGACAGGCTCCCTGGGCCCTTCTACCCACCCGTGCTGGCGGGGCTCCCTGGGTGCCTGGGCCTCTGCCTGGCTCCACTGCATGCCTCCCGGGACTGACTGTGGACTGGGGTGCAGGGTCCCACCGTCCTCCATGGACATCCTTGCCAGGAAACCAGCAGGACCTGAGCCCACCCTCTGCCCCCTCAGGGAGGCCCTGCTCTGAACACCAGCCCCCTGGTCTCTCAGAGCCCGGATGTGGAAGTGGGGCCTCACCACGTGTTCCCATCCCCCCCACGACCTTCCCGGGACGACTCTGGGCTGGGGTGTGAGGTCCCCTGGGCCTCTTACCCATCCTCCCCGGGAATCCCAGCAGCACCCGGGGCCCTCCTCTCTGCCCACGTGTCCAAGGCCCTGCTTCTGAAGCCAGGGGCTCCCAGTCTCTCGGGAGACCAGGATGTGGAAGTCTGAGCACCCATACTCCCAAGTGAGGGCAAGTCCCCATCCCAGGGGGCCTCACAGCTCTTATGACCCTCCGACAGGGTCCCCTTTATCCCTGTCAATGGTCCATCCCTCGCCTCTCCTTAGCCCTGGACCCTCCCTCCACCCTCTCAGCATCTGCTCCTGCCACACCAGGCCGCAGGCTCTCGGGTACCCGGTGGTGCCAGGCCTGCCGCACCCGCCGCCACCATCTGGCTCCATCCTGCTCCTCTGCGGCCTTCCCGGGCTCACCGTGGGCCCTGACCTCCACCAGATCCCCTCTGTCCTGGGCATCTGTGTCCCTGCCCTCCCACCCCGCCCCCAGAGGCACCCCCTGAACCCTGCCCCCTCAGGCCCCGCAAACCTCCCTTCAGACCCAGCTCCTGAGCTCTGTGGGCTTCGGTCCCCACCCCCACCCCCCGAGGCGCATTTCCTGGGTGGCGGCCTGTGTCCAGCCTCCCCAGGGCCGCCCCCCAGCCCCGAGTTGGGGGACCAGTGCCTCCATCTCTTGGGGAGGAGTGGAGGCATGAAGGTGGGGTGGGGGACCCCCGCCGTTCTCCCTCAGCTCCTCACCGGGCTCTGGGGAGGGCCCAGGCCTGTCCTGCCTCTGGGCAGCCCTCAGCTCTATGCTGCGGCCCCGCCTCCCCCCCCCCCCCCCCGTGGATTCTCAGAATTCCCAACAGGCCCCCTCCAGCCACCCTCCGGGCCCACTCCGGGCGCTACCTGCTCCCCTGGCTGCCGCCAGCCAGGGCCTGCCTTCCTTCGATTTGCGGGGACCCAAATCCGACCCCCACGCGAGGCCCTCCGCTCTCTCAGACCTCCGAGGCGGACGTGGCCCACGTGTCATCCGGACCCCATGCCAGGGGTCCCCAGTGCTCCCAGCAGGTGGGTCCAGCGGAAATGGGCACCGGGCTGGGGGTCTGGGGAGCAGGCTGGCGGGGCGCTCCTTCAGGCTGGGAGGTCAGGCCCCCCACCCGAACTCCCGGGGTTCCTCCCGGGACTCTGGCCGGCCTGGACCCAACCCACCCCTCGCCAGGCAGTCTGCGCGCGTCCCCCCCCCAAAAGACTCAGCTCCCCGCTTCCTGACCTGGAGACAGAGTGGAGGCCGGCCTCTGTTCCCCACCCGCTGCTCGCTCCTCAGCAGCACAGGAGGAGTCGCCCTGCTCACAGAGGCCCTGGGGCCGCCACCCCCCTCACCCTTTTGCCCCATGGGGCTGGCGCAGGCCTCAGGGCACCCCTGCTACCTCTCTGCAGGCGGCCTCCACACTCCCGGAAGGCGGCATGGCTCCGGGGCCCTCGTGTCCTCGTGTCCTCACTGCTCACACACAGGGCCTTGCAGGGAGCAGAGCTCAGCCCTGTGTGGCCATGAGGGAGCTGCCAGCAGGGCTCCCCTGGCCTCCCGCGGGCCCTTTCTCGTCCTTTCCGCCGGCCCCCGCCCATGACGGAGTACACGGGTCCGGGTTCCTTGGGCCCTTGCAGAATGAACGGGCCAGGAGGCACAGGAAGCCAGAACAAAAGACTTTTCTTTTTATTGGCTGCACGACCCGACCCGGTCCTTTGACCCCTCCGTCCTTGCTGCTTCCCAACCCATTTCTGTCCCAATGCCCTGCCTGGGATGAGGATCCGGGTGGAACCCACACAGGGACGAAGGTGGACTTGGCCAGCTGGTTTTCAGGACAGGATGAAACTCTTAACTGTTGAACTGGGGGATGTACAGAAGTTCGTCTGGGGCGGGGGGGCGGCTGCGGCGGTCCGGGCGGCGGAATGTCAGTGGCACACGTAGCCTCCCAAGCTGATGAATCCCCCGAATCCGAGCAACGATGTGCCAGAGCCTCCTCATGTTAACCAAGCTCTCGATGTCCGGGTGGCGGCAGACAACAGGCCCCCAGAGTGGCTCTTCACCCTGCTTTCTGCCCCCAAGCCGCCCTGGCCCTGCACCCCTAGAAAGCCCAGTGGTCTGTCTTCTCCAACACAAACACACAAACAAACACACAAACACACACAGGTAGACCCAGAGGCGCCCACGGGGAAGAAGCAGCAGAAGGGATGCCTCCCTTCGTGCCCATCCCGCGGGAGAAGCTGCCGACCCCACCAAAGGCTGGAGAGGGCCGGGCCGCCTCTGGGGCTCAGACCCACTCTTCCTCATCAAACGGGGCCAGGGAGGAAACCGGCCACCTGCTATTAACCCATAGCACATACTCCATGACCCGTAGCTTGCTGGTCTCCTCGTGGGCCCTGGGCCCCCACAGGAACTCGTAGCGGGCAGGGTTGCTGCCCGCCACCTGCCGGTACTCCACGTAGCCTTCCTGCACCCAGACGTGGGTGAGGAGCTCCCTGGGCTCCCCATAGATGACGTGCTGCCTGCCGGCAAACACCCCTATGACCCCCAGGGCTTCCCACACCTCCTGCTCGGGGGCACGGTCGCCCTCCAGGAGGATCACCCCCAGCAGCAGCACCAGGAGTCCGGTCGTGGGCAGGCCCTGCTCACCGCTCAGCATCCCATCGTAGCTGAGGCCCAGGACGGTGACCAGGACGTAGGAGTGTGCGACGGGGTCCACTTCCTTCACTTCCACGCCAAAGACCAGCTGCATGCACTCACAGGCTTGACCCCAGATCTCGGGCCAGGCATCCTGCATATCTGGGCTGAGGACCTCCAGCACCTCTGCCTGGCTGGTGGGCTGCTTGTCGAGATACTTGCGGAGCAGGAAGCCCACCAGGTCAGCCCCACTCATGAGCATTGCGTCTCCTCCTTGGGCATAGGGCTGCGCATATTCGGGCACCTCCCAGGGGTTCCAGATCTCCTCCTCTGGGCCACTGGGGCCAGCAAACTCCACCTGGCTCCAGCCACTAGCTGCCCTGCCACTGGGGGAGGGCCCGGCACTCTGAGGGCTCTGGGGAGGACTCCAGGCAGTCTCAGACCCCTCCTCTGGGGGCACAAAGAACAGGCCAGAGCTGGACAAGGAAGGGGAGGAGCAAGGGGAGGAGGAGGGGGAGGAGGAGGAAGAGGAACACAGGTAGGGGTAGGGGGAAGATGAATCTTCGTCTTCATCCTCAGCCTCTGGCAGCTGGGCACTGACCAGGCCCTGGGCTTCTCCCGGGTCTTCTTCCAGCTTCCAGAGCTGACTCGTGTGCCTCAGGGGCATGGTGTGGGCGTGGAGCTAAAGCTGAAGACAGCGGTGGGATGGCTGGTCGGGGTGCAGTTGGGCCAAGAGAGGCCCCGTGCCAGGGCAGAGAGCGGGCCGCATCAGGATCGGCTACACAGGAGGCCCCTGCGTGTTGGGCCGGGCGAGTTGAGCCCCTGGCACCAGGCTCAGAGACCACGTGGACCTCAGCAGGTCCCGCGACACAGACCTGCTATGCCTCCTTCACTCTGTGACCTGAGGGCCTCCTGCCGGCCACCAAGGCCCCTGCTGCGCTGCCAGTTCTTGGAGCCCCTGCAGGAGGGAAGCAGGGGGCACCTCAGGGTGCAGACTGCCAGCCCAGCCCTGGGCCCCCAGTGCACACAGGAAGGTTGGCTCGCACTCTGGGAGGTCCCCAGCAGTCCCAGTCCCCTCCTTGGCCTGCCAGTGCCCTTGGCAGGGCCTGGGACCCCGGCCTCTGTCTGCGGTCCTGAGGCCAAAGTGTCCCCACAAAACCAGGCTGCCCCGACCCTCCCCATGAGGAAGCCAGGGGACCGGCTCTGGGCAGGCCTGCCAAAGGTCTCCTCTGCTGACCTGAGTGCAGACCCTCAGGCCCAGGCCCTCCCCTCCCTGAGCCCAGGGATCTGGAGAGGAGGAGGGTCTCCTTGGGATAGGCCACACCCCGGGTTCTCTTCCCAGGGCTGCCAGGGAGGGGCACCCAGATTTCGGGGCCATCCCCTCCTGGGCCTGAGGGCTGGCTTGGGGGCCACTCACCCCTTCAATGTGGGGTGGGCGGGGGTCCACCGTCTGCCCCCTCAGGGAGGCCGTGCTCCTGACGCCAAGGGCCCCCAGTCTCTCGGGAGACCCAGATGGGGAAGTCTGGCCGCCCGGCCGCAGGCAGGTCCCCAGCCTGCCCAGGGGGCCTCCCAGGCCTCCCATCCCTGGCGACCTCCTGCCAGGTCCCCTCTGTCCTGGGCTCCAGGGCCCCCGCCCCCACAGGCACGCCCTGTGCCCCTCCCCAGCCCGGGCTCCTGAGCTCCGGGGGCTCCGGTCCCCACCCCCAGCCCCCGAGGCGCATTTCCTGGGTGGCCGAGGGTGTCCTGCCTCCCCAGGGCCGCCCCCCAGCCCCGAGGGGGGGCCCGGTGCCTCCATCTCTCGGGGAGGGCGGGCCGCGGGTGGACGCCTGAAGGTGGGGTGGGGGACCCCCGCAGTTCTCCCTCAGGTCCTCACGCCGCTCCGCGGAGGGCCCGGGCCCGTCCTGCCTCCGGGGGCCCGAGGCCACTGCCCCAGGCCCCAGCATCCAGGCCTCAGCTCCACGCCGAGGACGCCGAGGCCCCGCCTTCCCCCGGTGGTCTCTTGGGGTTCCCGACAGGCCCCCTCCGCGCCCCGCCGCCCTCCGGGGCCCCTCCCCTGCCGCCCTCCAGGGCCGCCCCCCGCCCTCCCTCCGGGGCCCCTCCCGGGGCTACCTGCTGCCTGGCTGCCGCCGGCCCGGGCCTGGCCTCCTTCCAGGGGACCCCAGTGCGACCCCCCGCACCGAGGCCTTCCGCGCTCTCTCAATTCTGACGCAGAGGTCGGCCCACGTCACATCACGCCCTGACCCCGTTGCCAGGGGTCCCCACGGCTGACAGCACGTTGGGTTGAGATGAGCTGCAGGCTAGGGTGGGAGGAGGGAAGCGCGCCGGCTGGCAAGGCGGGGGCCCCCTGTCCTCCCTGGGCTCCTGCCCTGCACTCGGGCGGGCTGGGGCCTCGGCTCTCTGCAGACCTCAGCCTGTGCCCCTGACCCCGAGCCTCTCAGGCCCCGACGTCCCCGAGCGCCTGAGGGATGGTGGCTGCGGCTCGGGCCCCACCCCACCGGCTCTGCAGGTCCCGGGGTGGCCCAGGGCTGCTGGCAGGGGCACAGCAGGGTTCGGTGGCCCCCAGCGTCCTGGGACAGCTCGGCTCTCAGTCCTCCCCCAGGAGGCCCTCATCAGGACACAGGCCTGCCTGCAGCCTGTGCAGCTGCCTCTGCCTGCAGCCTCTGCACAGGCCTGCCTGCAAGCAGCTGCCTGCTGCCTGCAGCCTCTGCTGTGCAGCCGCAGGGCCCATAGCCCCGGGGCAGGGGCAGGGGCAGGGGCAGGGGCAGGGGCCGCGAGGAAGCGCCCCTTCCCATGGGGTCCCTTGGCCAGCAGCCAGACTTTAGGAACATCGTGCTAAAGGTTTAAGTTCCTGGGGGCGGCCGAGCAGCTGCAAGGGTGTCTAGGGGCGTCCCGAATTGCGGGGCCCACTGCAGGGGGTTTTCCCCTGACTTGCTGCGTCATCGGGAGAAACACACCGTCCCTCTCTACCGAGTGTGTGTCCTGTGCACGCGTATGTATAAGGTGTGCAGATTATATGTGCTGGTACATATGCAATCGTACCTACATATCACGTAATACCGACGTTGACACATGTATGTGCGTCTGTGTTCACGTGATACAGGCATTTGTATATGTACCTATATATGTGTACACTACATATATATACTTTATCAAAAATACCTTTTCTTACTCTGTGAATTGCTCTGATACTCCCTACTCTATTTCAGGTTGATTCTGTATATTCTACTTAAGTGATTTTTTTAAGGGGCATTCCTGGCCACTAAGATGATTTCAGGTGCTTATTTGCATAGACTCTAGAGTCCAGTGCCTCAATCATCCTGTCTTTCCCTATGTCCTCTTAGCACCCCAGGGCTAAGGTCATGTGTACTCTGAGGTCTTGCCTCAGATTTATGCTGGGAAGCAGAAGGAGAAGTTGGAAATTGCTCCGCCTATCAATCCTGTCATCTGCATTGATGCAGGCTGCATTCCCTCCCCACATCCCTGATGTTCCCTGCATCCCCAACCCAAACTCAATATCCAGCTCAGCAGTCTTCAGGGTCCCCCAAGGCTTTCTCCTCATTTATTGTTTGTTTGGACGTTGTTTATTCTCTGTGTGTTTTTCAAGACTTTCATTTCTTTTTCTTTTTTTTTTTTGTTAAGGTTTTATTTCTTTACCCATGAGACACACAGAGAGAAACAGAGAGGCAGCAACACAGGCAGAAGGAGAAGCAGGCTCCACGCAGGGAGCCCGATGTGGGACTCGATCCAGGCTCTCCAGGACCAAGTATCTGCCCGAGACTTACTTTTTTTTAAGTGAGGTTTTAGTTGCACAGAGATGAAAACGGAAATCCCTTCCTCATCGTATTCTGATAGAAGCTTTTCCCATTAGCTAGTGTTGAATTTCTTTCAAAGGAATTTTCTATACCCAGTCGTGATCAGATGTTTTTAGTTCCATTCTTTTCTTAATGTACATAAATACAGTTGAAAGATTTTTCTAACGTTAAGGCAGATTTCTGTTCACTGGGCACCGCCTCTCGTCCCTTTCCTTCGCTAGGATTTTGAATATGCATATACTTATTCAGGATATTTGCTGCTATATGAGTGCTTTTGGCTTAAGCGTTCTTTCAAGGTGGATTTCTCCTCTAGCATTTGCATCCAGGAGCACTAGCGTGGGACATTTAATTGAAAACAATGCCCATATTTTTCTTTAGTTTGAAGGAGTTTCGCTAAGATGATGACTTCTCCCCAACCATTTGGTCGAATGAGACCACAGGGCGGCGGGGCGGAGGGGGGGCGGGGAGTCCAAAGTGGCGGAGGAGTTGAGAGACCTAAGTTCCTCTGGTCCCCGGAATTCAGCGAGACAGCTACTAAATCATTCTGAACCCCTGAGAACTGAACCGGACATCTACAAAAAGAATAGCTGCAACGCTACAAAGAGAAAAGCATCCAGTTTCTGCAAGACAGGAGGTGTGGAGAAGTGAAATGGAGGCGATACATGGGAAGATGGGGGGGGGGTGGCAAAAGGGAGGCGATACATGGGAAGATACGGGGGAGCAACAAGGGGGTGAGCTCCAGCAGCCTCCACCAGAAAGTGATGGAGCAGCAGAGAGAGCAGAATCCAGACTTTAGAAGTCGGCTCTGGTGAGGGACGGCCCTGCCTGCCCGGTGCTCAGACAGTGAAGCGGGTGCAGAATCCCAGGTGGGACAGCGTGGTCTCAGGATCCCCCGGGGTCACAGGAACACTGACGGTGCCTGAGTGCAGCAGAGCTCCCAGACATGGGAGCAGGGAAGCCGGCTGCAGGTAGCGAGCCCAGCAGCGGGCTCTCAGCCAGTGGTGGCCATAGCCCCAAAAGCCAGCAGGGTCAGTGGGTCCCAGCACCCTCAGCACAGAGGCTCTCCGAGCAGAAGCCCAGCAGGCAGCAGAACCGGCAAGATCCCCTTGCTCCCCCTGGGGAGGGGCAGCGCACAGGTCCACACAGCAGGAATCTGCAGGGTTTGGAAGGCGAAGCAGGGTCCGTGCCTGAGATGGAAACGCTTGGTCACAGGCTGGGTGAGCACAGTGTGCGGTCCGGGACCAGGGAGACAGGAGTGATGGGTTGCCTTTCACTGGGGGTGCGCTAAGGAGCTGGGCTTTCAGCCCTGGGGCTGGGGATGAGGAGGCCACCACTTTCGCTCTCAGCCTCTAAAGCGGCCTGCAAGGTCTTCAGGGAACAAAATCCACAGAGAGCAACCCGGAGCAGATTACTTAGCCTGGCCCCCTGGCAAGGGCGGTGCTCGCCCACTCGGGGCAAAGACCCCTGAGAATCAGCGCAGCATGTCCCTCCCCCAGAAAGTCAGCAAGAGCATGCGGCCCAGACCAACTTTACCGAACACTGAGAACCGCAAAACTCCAGCGCTAGGGGAATATAACCTATACAATTCACAGCGTTTTCCCCCTTGATTCTTTGGTCTTTCCATTTCATTTTTTTTCCCTTTCCTTTTGCAACCAACTTCTTATTTTATCAAACTTTTAGGAAATATTTTTTAGTTTTCATTCTTACATGCTATCCTTCCATTGTTTTTAATTTTATATGGGTTAGTTTTTTTTTTTTCTTTACACCTTTGCGGTGCAGTTTCTTCCACCAGGCCAAAATACACCTAGTGTACGGTATATGATTCTGTTTTCTTCACCTGTCTCCTCAAAATCGCTTTTTTTTTTTTTCTCCTTCCTTGTTTCTTTTTTGTTAAGTTCTTTCTATGTTCTGTCTCCCCTTTCTGATATTTCCCACTAATTTTTTGTATTCCCCAAATGAATGAGACAAAGACTCCTAACGCTGGGAAACGAACTAGGGGTGGTGGAAGGGGAGGTGCGCAGGAGGTGGGGGCGACTGAGGTGGGCACTTGACGGGATGAGCACTGGGTGTTATTCTATATGTTGACAAATTGAACACCAATAAAAAATAAATTTATAAAAATAAAAAAACTAAGGTCTTTCTAAATTTTCATCTTTACAGTTACATTCTATCCTGTCAATGTATTTAATATACATAATATATATACAAGGTTATTTTTTTTACAATTTTGAGGCCATCTTTTTTTTTAAATTTCGTTTATTTATTCATGACAGACACAGAGAGAGGGAGGCAGAGACCCAGGCAGAGGGAGAAGCAGGCTCCATGCAGGGAGCCTGACTTGGGACTTGATCCAGGGTCTCCAGGATCACACCCCAGGCTGAAGGTGGCGCTAAACCGCTGAGCCACCTGGGCTGCCCTTCTTCACAATTTTGAGATGTAGTTTCTTCTAACCGAAGGAAATACACTCAGAATATAGTGTATTGCTCTGTTTTCTTCACCTGTCTGTTGATATTTCTACTTTTTTTCTCTTTTAATTTTCATTTTTACAATTGCATTCTACCCTTTCCTTGTATTTAATTTGTTTAGTACCTAGAAAAGTTTTCCTTTTGTTACAATTTTGGGATTTAGTTTCCTAACAAACGGACCAAAATACACACAGGATCCAGCGTATTACTCTATCCTCTTCACCCGTCTGATTATATTCTCTCTTTTTAATTTTTCTTTTCAGTTCTGGGTCTCTTGTGATTTGTGTAGTGTATATTTCTCTGGGGTCATTGTTGCCATTTCAGTATTTTGTTCTCTCATTCATCGATTCTTCTCTGCACAGATGGAAAAAACCTCATCACATAAAAGAGAACCAAAGGCAGTACTGACTGCCAGGAACCTAATGACTATGGACGTAAGTAAGCTGGTAGAAGTAAAGTTCAGAATAATGATTATAAAGATACTATCGGGGCTTGAATAAAGCATCAATGACACTAGACAAAGCCTTTCTGGAGAAATAAAAGAACTAAAACCTAATCAAGTTGAAATTTCAAAAGGGCTATCAATGAGAAGCAATAAAAAATGGAGGCTCTGACTGCTCGGATAATTGAGGCAGAAGATAGAATTAGTGACATAGGGAAGCCCCGGTGGCTCGGCGGTTTAGCGCCTGCCTTTAGCCCAGGGCGTGATCCTGGAAAACCCGGGATCGAGTCCCATGTGGGGCTCCCTGCATGGAGCCTGCTTCTCCCTCTGCCTGTGTCTCTGCCTCTGTCTCTCTCTCTGTATGTCATAAGTAAGTAAATAAAATCTTAAAACACACACACGCACACACTGGAAGAGCCAGAAGTGGCATGCCTTCTGTTAGAAAGCACTAAGAAGCACACAGTACCACCGAGGAGTAATGATCTCCAGAGAAAGTTGAACTTGCTTCTGGCCTCCAACTGGGGTGAACGTACAGTGACAGGAAATACAGCTGTCTTCAGGAGAAGAAGGCACAGGGTCTGCTCTGTGGCGAGAGCTCTGGGCATCTGCAGGAACGTGTTTGCTTTGTTTTGCATCCCGTCTGCTCAAGAAAGCCACCATTTCCCTGCCTACCACAGTGATGCCACAACACTGCCTAGTAGCCCTGCCTACTCACGTGTCCTGGGGTTTGGGATGGGCCACAGAAGGTTTTACAAATAGCCAATTCACACAGCACATGCCCATTGATTCCAGAGGGCACACCCATGTTCACATATGACCATAAAAAGTCTTCCCTAGCGAAGGTAGAAAGGAGGGTAACTAAGATTGGTTGCAAGGCTACTTTCAAACACAAAACACTCCAACCACTAGGATTTCTCCCCATTGCCAGAATGCAGGTGCGCTCCTTCCCTTTGCACATACTGTTCCCTGCATCCTGAGGTATCGGAGATACTTTACTTGCAATGAGAAGGGCTCTTGCTGTCGGTGCTGTCCTTCCTGATAATGCCAAAGGCCAGCCTCCTCGTGAGAAGGCATCAGACACACTCAGAGGGATATTCTACTACAACTGGACCAGTACTCCTCAGAAATGTCAATGCCATAGATATAAGCAGAACACTGGCCTTCCAGAGATGTCCGCATCCTAATGCTCACAGCTGGAATATGTTAAGTTATACTTCAAAGTGGAATTAACACTGAAGATGGAATTGAAATTACCAATTCCCTGACCTGAAGATAGGGGGATTGTTCAAGATTATCCAGGTAGACCCAATGTAATTTCAATGATCCAAATGTCGAAGGAGACAGTCATGTGAGAGACTCAACTGCCATTGCTGGCGTTGAAGATGGAGGAAGGGTCTATGATCCAAAGATGATGGTCACCCTCTGGGTTCTGGAAAAGTCATGAAAACACATTTCTCCTTGGAGACTTCCCAAAGCATCACAGCCCTGCTGATGGCTTGATGTTAGCCCAGTGAGACTCTTCTGGGGCTTCTGACTTCCAACATTTCTGTTGTTCCATTAATGAATTTGTGCTGCACCACTAACTTTGTGGTGATCTGTTACAACAGCAGTAGGAGGGCAGCCCCGGTGGCACAGCGGTTTAGTGCTATCTGCTGCCCTGGGTGTGATCCTGGAAACCTGGGATTGAATCCCAATTCGGGCTCCTTGCATGGAGCCTGCTTCTCCCTCTGCCTGTCTCTATAAATAAATAAATAAATAAATAAATAAATAAATAAATAAATCTTTAAAAAGACAAAAACAACAACAGCAATAGGGAAGTATTTCTGGTTCAAAAACAGGAAATACGAAGGAGCTATCTCATATTGGAGGAGATGAAGCGGGCATAATGACTGCCTGCAATGTGCCATCCAGGGTTGCAAAGAAAAAGGGCACATTCCTGCCACTTTGCCCCCAGGGCTCTTGCCCCGCGGCCACTTTATGGTCCTTCCGACTGTACCACCACTCTGGGTAAATGCAGGTGCCCAATTGGGACATACACAGGAGTCTGATGCTGACCTGTAGAGACAAGACCACCCATGAGGACAGTGCATGCCTCCCCCACATTCCTCCTTGCAGGATCAAGCATCCTATCCCCCACAATGAGAGAAACAGAGGGACAAGGTTGAGGGACTGGGTCCTGACAGTTGGAGAATGGCCAGCACGATTGGGAGTGTAGGAAACTGCATGAGGCTATTTCTACAGAAGCCTCGGGAGTCAAGGACTTTGTTACCACACTGTGAGCTCACAGAGCACAGTCCACTGTCTTCTCTTACTGAGGGATATAAGTCAGGCACACATGTTTTCCTAGGTGCAAGTCTCCGGATTCTGCACCTTAAGGTGCAATGCTGGGGTGGAGATGTTCAAAAGAGAAGCTGCCCCACAGGAAGCTGCCTGTCCCCAGTGGTTCTTCTCAGAGAACTCTTGAGTCATAGCCACCACTCTGTGCAGTTGGTGTCCTCGTGGAGGCCACTACCAAGTTGGCTTTCTGAGGTTGAGCCAGATAGGGAGTGTGGATCTGTCAGCCATCCCGACAGCTGCCTGGGACCCTAGGGTCCCGAAACGGGCCCTTTGAGCAGAGGAAAGTGTAGTGAGTGACGGCGGTGGTCACCGGGATGCTCTGCCACACCCCTCAGGCCCCCGGGCTCACTGAGGATTTTGTAAGCAGCCGTGCAGGAGGGCGTTTGGGTCCCCAGGTGGCAAGCAGGCTGTGCAGAATGTCGGCCACCCCACAAGAGGTGGGAGGAGGAGCGCCTGCCATCCTGAGGCTGCTGGCCTTAGCACAAGTCCCAGGAGCAGGTCCTGTGGGGCAGTCACGGCTAGATGCGGGGATACCTCTGCTAATGTTGCTTGCTGTGGGGAACTGGTGGGTCACAGTGTTCTTACTCAGAGTTGAGAAGGACTGTTGGGCTGTAGCAGCTAGGACACCCCTGGCCCTCTACCCCCTTTGTTGGAGTCATTCTGGGGTGCATCTCTTTAGCCACACCCTCCTGTGTGACACATGCAACCCAGGCCCTGAGTTGTTGAAAGCAGGACAAAGCAAGTCAGACAGGAGCTCACCGACTTTGAGGACTCACTCTCGGTCCTAGTCTTCCGGATCTGAGAAGCCTCTGCTTTTTCCCAGCCTGAGCGAAAGGCCTGCTCTACACTCTGGTCTCCTTTGCGAGGAGCTGAACTGCTGACTGGTTCTTGCCAGACCTGCCCTGTGGCAGACACCCGTGCAGGTGTCTTAAGGCCCTTCGTGGGCAAATAAGTACTTGCAGGCCTCCATCTGACATCATTGAGAGCCTCCTGCTAAAATCCGGGGAAGACAGCTGGGAGGCTGGGCTAGGGCAGGGGTTGCAGGGCTCGAGGAAGGAATGGATTCCAGAAATGTCTATGCGATGGAAGAATGCAGACTAGAGTATAATGCTGGCTTGGAAGTTAAAGGAGGGGAAAGAAGTGAAGAAGATTCAGGAAGGTTGTGTTCCACACTGCCTGGTTTTGTGTGCTTGTGTTTGATTTTCCTATGAATCTTTCTTTTTCTGAAACTTATCCATTACCTTTTGTTCAGTTGCTCTTTGCCCTTTTTATTTTAAAAACTTCAATAAATTATTAATTTTAAACTATTTTGTTTTCGACTTGTAAAAAATTTGCAAAGATGGTACAGTTTTTATATGCCCCTCACTCAGTTTCCCATTATGACGGAAAGCGGAAGCAGTTGCTTCTGTCAATGTGGTACATTTGTTACAATTAATGGGGTAATTTTGACACTTCATTTATTAGTATCTGAAGCCAAACTTTACTCAGACTTCAGCAATGTTTACCCAGAATCTATTTTCTGTTCCAGGATCCCTGCCAACATACCGCCTTACATTATTTCTAGCGTTTGGCTGTGGCAGTTTCTTTGTTTTGAGGAGCTTGACTCTTTTGGGAAGGAGTGATTAGATATTTTGTACATTGTCCCTCACTCGCAATGTTTCTGATGTTTTACTCATGATTGGTCTGGAGTTCTGTGCTTTGGGAAAGAAGGCCACAGCGGTGAAGTGCTACTGTCATGACATCCTACCAACACTACATTCCAGTAGCTTCATTTATCACTGATGAGGTTTACCTTGATCACCTGACTGAGTTAATACCTCTTAAGTGTCTCCACTGTAAACTTACTGGTCTCAGCCCCCTTTGCATACTGTCCCCTTTGGAAGAAAGTCACCATATGTGGCCCACACTTCAGTGCTAGGGAGTTATGCTGCACTATCTTCAAGTGAGAGTATCTGCGTATATATGAGTATATATGCGTAAACCAGAATTGTTCTCCAATGGAGATCTGCCTATTTCCCCATATTTATGTATTTAATAAGTCAACTTCTTTCATCAGTATAGACACATGAGCATTTCTATTACACTTTAGGTTAAAATCCAACACCATTCTATATATTTGTGTTGTTTAACTTGTTCCAGGTTTGGCCACTGGGCACTCTTCCTGTTAGCTCCCTCTGTGTATACCTTCATCACGCCCCTGGAAATGTTTTCATTGGTTTGTTTTTATGTATTTGGTTTTTTTAAGCATTTCTTTATTTTCAGGCACTACAAGGTGCTTCCGGCTCAATTTGCATATTTCCCTGTCCCATATCTAGAATCAGCTATTTTTCCATGGAGCCCATGTTCCATTTACCGTAGAATAGTATGAGAAACCTAGGTCTGTGCACTAAGTACGCACATTGCATCTGGGGTCATTGCTCCTCGGGCTCCTTGGCTGACAGAGGAAGAAATTACATGTGTGTTCACTACCCTGTGTGTATTCACATTTGTATTCAAATTTTAGATGTAATCTATATGTGTATTAAGCTACATAAAAGTTTTTACTGATGTTTTTGGCTCTAATCCTCAACCACATAAATCACTATAGCTTCCTCCTCTACAGTGAAAAACCTTGAGATTTGGAAGTTGTTTATATGTCAGTGTCCTGTTGTCTCTGATAGGTAGCCCAAAGGCTTGGTTACCTCTGATCGAGCTGCTGAAATAGAATTTGTGTATGTGTAATGCAGCAGTTCACCTCCAGAACTCCATGGAACCTCATCGAAGTTATGCCTGCCTTCTAGCCTCTGGACTCTGATAAGGTTACCTGGCCCCCGTCTATGGAGCTCTTGAAAGGTAAAGAGTACCCGTTATTTGAGTGTCTGAACTGATGAGTACATATAAATATCCGTGAGGACAAATTTCTTATGCCAAAGAATTCCAAATCCTTATTAATGTAGATAATCTCCCACTCAAGAAGATGAAACTTAATCCTTACTCTTTAACTGTGGCCTGCACATCGTCACTTACTTCCAGATAATGACGGAAAGATAGAGAAAAAAACCTTTGGTGCAGAAGCTTAACCAACACCATCTCAGCCAGATGATCAAGATCACCCTCATCAGGGATGAGTCATATTGATAGAATGTACCCTTGATAGGACGTGATGAGAAGAGCACTTGAAGCCTAGAGGCTTCCTCCCCCAAACTCATAACAGCAGCCTACTTATGAGAAAGACACCAGACAAATACAAATAGAGGGATATTCTACAGTATGCCTAACTAGTACTCAAAATAGTTATCATCAAAAGGAATGGAAAGTCAGAGAAACTGTCACTGCAAAGAGGATCTTAAGGAAACATGACAGTTACATGGAGTGCAGTATACTGGACATGATCTTGTAACTGGAAAAGGACATTAAGTTAAAACTAAATATAAAAATATAAAAAAAGGGCATTAGGTAAAAACTAAATATAAAAATATAAACATATAAAAAACTAAATATTGACATCTTTCTTAATCTAAGCATTAAATGCTATTTAGAAATATAAATATTAAACAAACAATGATTGGATTAACTATAAATGTTAAATAGAAATACACCTGAAATAAAATAGAAGGGAATGGAGAAGAAATGGGTAGGAAATATCAGAAAGGGAGACAGAACATAAAGACTCCTAACTCTGGGAAATGAACTAGGGGTGGTGGAAGGGGAAGAGGGCGGGGGTGGGGGTGAATGGGTGATGGGCACTGAGGGGAGCACTTGACGGGATGAGCACTGGGTGTTATTCTGTATGTTGGCAAATTGAACACCAATAAAAAATAAATCTATTATTAAAAAAATCGATATGAATACGCATATCATATGAAAACAAAATATAAAACCTATCTATCTTAGAGAAGGTATGGCCTACAAAGCAAAAATGTTTATTGTCTAGCATTTTATGGGAAATATGTCGACCACGGTATAGAGATAACGCGCATGAATGTACGGAGGGATTTATCGCATAGGTCGATGGAAAGCCCCGGCCCAAAGCTGAAACCCTGTGGCGGAGCCTCAGCAATAGAAGGGCAGATACCTTACCTAGGGAGGGAAGGTAACGTGTTTCTCTGCAAAGAAAAGCTTTGGTACCAAAAAGTGGGAGGTAACTACTTTGCTATTTTTCTCTCAATTATCCCACCACTTGGCCACCGAGACCAATCCGTTCAATGGAATACTCAACAGAGTGGGGAGACTATAGATCCCCTACTAGTTAGAGGACAAGGAAAGGAATGTCCTAGTAGCCAGTATAGGAGGAAATGATGAATGGGGCAAATACCAGCAAGGGATCAAGTTCCCAGGGAAGTCCTCATTTTACCTGAGTTGTTCATGCTGGAATCTCACCACAAGTAGGATGCCAAAAGCTTGGAGAGGAGCTCAGTCTGGCCCTGGGGTAGTCAGAAACACTATGAATCCAAATACCATTGCTCTATCACAGCAAAATGCACGTTTATTTCAAGCACATACGGAGCATTCCCCAGGATCGACTACATCCTGTGTCATTAAAATGTTTTTTTTTAATTTAAATGATCCAGGGGCACCTGGGTGGCTCAGCGATTGAGCGTCTACCCTCGGCGCAGGTCATGATACCGGCCGGGATCCTGGGATCGAGTCCTGCATCGGCCTCCACAAAGGGAGCCTTCTTCTCCCTCTGCTTATGTCTCTGCCTCTCTCTGTGTATGTCTTTCATGAATAAATAAATAAAATCTTAAAAAATATATGTAAATGATCCAGAGGATATTTTGTGATAATAAAGGACCAAAGAAGAAATCAAAGAGTAGTGGAAGAACAAGGAAAACCTCAAAAGAGTTGGAAATTAAACAGTATACTCTAAAATCATCCCTTTTTCTAAGTTATGGTGGAAACAAGTTATTGATTTGAGATCTTTCTTAATCTAAGCATTAAATGCTACAATTTCCCCCTCGTAACACTGATTTGCTGCATCCCATAAATTTTAAAACTCTAGCCAGACAAAGTAAAAAGAAGACGTACATTACCAATATCAGAAATGAAAGTTGGTATCACTGCAAGCCCACAAGCCCCACACTAGACATTAGAGAAAAAAAAGAAAAATACTAAGAACAAATCTATGTACATAAGTTCAAGAACTTAAATGAAACTGTAGAATTCTTCAAATATCAGTAACTACCCCTCAATGAAATTGCATATCCTGACCAGTACCATAGCTATTCAAGAACTAATTTCATGGTTTTAAATTTTTCCAAGAAAGATATCTTTAGGACCACCGGAACATCAAAAAATAAAGCAGAGGGGCACCGGGGTGGCTCAGTGGTTGAGCGTCTGCCTTTGGCTCAGGTTATGATCCCAGGTTCCTGGGATCAAGTCCTGCATCGGGCTCCCCGCAGGGAGCCTCCTTCTCCATCTGCCAATGTCTCTGCCTCTCTCTCTCTGCGTCTCTCATAAATAAATAAATACAATATGTAAAAAAAAAAATCAAGCAGAAACTGTTAGAATCAACCTCAGTAAGACTCTGGAAAACAGATTTGTAGCTACCCTGCCACCAAGATTGTGAGCTGCTTGTAGCAAGGATCACATGTCATAATCTATATTCCTGAGCCCAGCATGGGCCTTTGGCACTCAGTACAAAATCAGGACATGTTTGCTAAATAACATCATCTCACTCAAAACACACAATTTTGTTGGATCAATTTTATTTGGCCTCTAATATGAACAACATATCTACACACCCATAAACACGGGATTAGTAACTCAAGTACATGTCTCTAAACAACTTTAGGAGAGGTGCCTACTCTTACACCCAACAGTAGACAGAACCATTTTAGTGTATGTGTAACTTTAAAAAGTCACATTTTCTATGAAAATCAATACAATGCTGTGAGAAAGAGAGAGAGAAAGACAGAGGCAGAGACACTGGCAGAGGGAGAAGCAGGCTCCATGCAGGGAGCCTGATGTGGGACTGGATCCCGGGTCTCCACGATCATGCCCTGGGATGAAGGCAGCAACAAACTGCTGGGCTACCCGGGATGCCCAAGAGACAGAGACTTTTAACTCTATTTCTAATTGGGGGAACATAGTGCCCCCTCTCCTGCTGTTGTACACATTCAATGCCAGTACCAAGAAACAAGCGCCTGCACAGCCCGAATTCTGGGTTACAATTTCCTATCACTGTTATTGGGAAGTGAGTGTGTGAGGCAAGTACGCAGTAAGTTAGTTCACTTTCGCTTAAGTCAAAAGCTAAGAATTTGTGTCTGCTTAGCAACTTCACCATGCTAGTGACAGAGAAATCAAGCTAGTAAATGTGATACCCAAGCAAAAAACAAAACAAACAAACAAACAAAAGCCTACAAGTGAGATACAGATGGCAACTGTAATTGTGTACATGACCATAGGTTAAGGATTCAGGCCATCCAATAGGGAAATGCAATGCAGCTGGTGATTCCAGTTGTTCATCAAGACTTCCTGCTTTCCTGGGTTTGGGGCCATGATGTAGAGCTGCCACTGGATGGAGCTTACCCTGAGAGAGTCAAGAGGGAACACATGCATAAAACAAATGTGGTTTTTGTGAAATATTTTGTCTCCAAATGAGGAAAGTATCATTCTCATATGGGAGTTTAAATGGCGCCCTTCTGAGGTACTGATAAGTACATGTCTTCCTAAGCACTTTTAACCCTTCCTAACATCCAGTGAGGAAGGTGAGCAAACAGGCAGTACATGAGAAAATAGCTCCAAACTCCACTACTAGGAAGAAGGAAGGATGAGGGGCCAGCTGTGATCCTGGCACTCTGCTACTTAATTCCCTGCCACCCACAAAGTAAGGTTCGTGTGCTGTACTCTGATATTCAGGCTCCGTCTAAAGAGGGACCCAAACTCCCTTATCTCCTCTATATACACCATGATCCTGTTCATTTTTGTCCACATTCGAAGACTTCTGTTACACTGCAGGAAGTAGAGGTTGAATTATTTTTGTTGGGTTCTAATCTGTGTGACAAGTTGCTACGGTTAGCGCTGATGCCTGGGCTGGTAATTTGGGAAATTAGACAAGTGCTGACCCCTCCTTTCCCTCCCTTCCTTACCTCTGCACCTGAGCTCGAGAGAAGGAGAAACCTGAGGAACACTACCACAGCTGGGTGATAAAGGTCAACATCAATGGTGACAAATCATGTTGATAGTATGTGCCCTTGATGTGATGTGATGAGAATGGCACTTTATCTCTCTGGGCTTCCTCCCCAAAACCCATAGTCCCAGTCTAATACTTTGGGCTGACATCTCTTTTTTTTTAAATTATGAATGGATGTTAATTTTGATTAGGTACTTTTCAATATCGATGTAGATCTGATTTTTCTTATTCAATCTGTTAATGTAATGTAAGGCAATCCTGGTCCTACTCCCCCCCAGATCCTCCCCTTTCTTCCCCATTCTGCTCTAGATTGTGCAAGGGCTGCCCCTGTAAGTTACAATTCCTAAACTCACCAACATTTGGCTGCCATTCTGGTTCAGCTAATTGACACACCGTTAAGAGACTAGAACCGAGAAGGATAGAGGAGTCAGAGATTTTCTCCTCCTTCTTCTACATCAACTGGCATTTCCTTCAATGGCTACATATTCTTCTTGGCTCCAGCTACATCAGAGTGACCCATCATGGCCCTAGATTCTGCTGAATCCTGAACCCAGGTTCTAGTAACACTCTTTCCCCTCTTTGTTCTTCAGGCCCAGAGGTGGGAGTGATTTCCTTGTAATGCTAATTATTGGGTTTCCCAATTCTCCTCTGCTTGGCTTCTCTATCACTTGCATGACCAAATCCTTGCATTAAATTTCCTCCATGTTAAATATTTACAGTGGCTTTGATTTTCTTGAACCATCCTGACTATTACATGTGGCCAATTATATTGGTTGATCTACCAGCGTTAAACTTCTTTGCATCCCTGGGTTAAACTCAACTCTGTCACCAGCAGTTAATTATGTTTAAATTTCTTACATAGTTAATAACAAAAATAAAATGAAACTGCTGAACCCCGCAACTTCCTCCAAATAACATTCTACCACTCTTAGCATCTTTGCAGACTTCTCAAAATAATTTTACACTTCCTCATTTTGAGATATACATTGAAAATCCTCCAGTAGCATAAGGAATAGAATGATCTAGTCAACTTGTTAAAAATTTGAGCAATACAGGGGCTCCTGGGTGGCTAAGTCAGTTGAGCATCCTATTCTAGATTTCGCCTCAGGTCATGACATCGGGGTCCTGAGACTGAGCCCCATATGGGGCCCTGTGATCAGTGGGGAGTCTCCTTAGGGTTTTCTCTCTCTGAAATGGAGGGTATTATGCTCAGTGAAGTAAGTCAATCGGAGAAAGACAAATATTATATGGTTTCATTCATTTTGGGAATATGAAAAATAATGAAAAGGATTAAAGGGGAAAGGAGAAAAAATGAGTGGGAAATATCAGAGACAGTTACAAACCATGAGAGACTCCTAACTCTGGGAAATGAACAAGGGGTAGTGGAAAGGGAGGTGGGCGGGGGGAAGGGGTGACTGGGTGACAGGCACAGGGGGGCACTTGACAGGATGAGCATTGTTATACTACATGTTGGCAAATCGAACTCCAATAAAAAATATAGACAAAAAAGGATTTTCTCTCTCCCTCTGCACCACCTCCAAAAAATAAATCTTTTAAAAAATTCAAACAGTACACATGAAGCTTATAGCATGACATGTGCAGTATAGCCCAAATGGAAATCAAAAATAAATATATAGTCTTAAATAGATGCACCAGAGAAAAGAAGTAGTTAAAGCACCCAAGAAATTGAGGAAGCTAGGGCATGAACATTGTATTGAACCCAAAGGAGTAAAAGGTTGAAAATAATGAAGATAAGTGTAGAAATAACATTTTAGAAAGCAGTAAGACCAACTAACAAATGCCAGTTCTTTTAAAATACTCATAAAACCGACATATTTTTGCAAATATGACCAGGTACTAAGGAGAAAAATCACAAGTAAACAGTGTCGCTTAAAACTGTACAAAATATAGATGCAGAATATATTTAAATGATGCAAAGACACAGAATAAATACATGATCCTCTCAGGATAACCAAATGATATATGAAGAAATTTTTATACATATAAAAGTTTTTCAACTAATACGTTAAGAACAAATGAGAGAACTAGAGAATTACCAGTCTGCAACCCCCAACACACAAATAAAAGTGATGATCATCAATGAGTGCCAACTTCAGCACAGAGGACAATAGATATTATGTTCCTCATAATGGAAGTATGTAGCATTATCTATGTAGCAATCTTATTTTTTAAAAAAGAAAATACAGTAGAAAAACCAACACACAAACTTAAATTGATCAAGTGTCTATTTGAGACTATCAATTTAAAGAACTAGGAGGTCAAAGTATATGTTTAAGGACACCAAAATGTTTTGTTCAACATAATTCAGATTATGGGAATGTCACAAAATTTGACCTGCTTTTTTCCCTCAAGAACAATAACTGCAAGGGGAGAAAAGGGTGATGTGGGGGGAAATCTATTGATGAAAAAAGACTTAAGGGATATAACCAAAAAAATCACAGAATATAGGACATCTTTGTGATTCAAGAAACTTAAAAAAATTTTCTAGATAAGTTAAATGTGAAAAGTAACTGGATATTTAATACTAATAACTACGTTAAATTTGTGGGAATGATAATTGTACTGCATTTATGTTTTACCAAAGATCCTTTGTTTGGAAATGCATATTGAAATACTGATGAGATGACAAAGCACGATGTCTCAGATGATCCTCACGTTATCCCAATGGCAGAGATGTGGGGAAGGTGAGGGTATATTGGAACCAGACTGGCCATGAACTAAAGATGATTACTGCTGGCCATCATGTATATTGGGTTTGTTATACTATTCTCTACTATTGTATGTGTTTTAGAGTTTCTGTAATAAAGGTTTTATTATAAATATCATGCAATTACATTAGAAATCCTGGGTGAAATGGACAATAATTTTACAAAGATAGAGGACAAAATCAGTTCATAGAGAAAGGGAAAATTTAACTAAACAATACAAACTGAAACTATAGTAAACACCCAAACTCTCCTGTTCCTGGACAGGCAATTTGGGTGGCCAGTTCTACAGGTGACCAGGAAAAACTTACCTTCATCTTAAGTCTCCAGAAGCATACCAAAATATGGGGAGTTATTTAACTCATGTTTCCAGTGTAGCTCTCTATAACTCTCAAACTGGATGACCATGCTCATGGGGTGATGAGCACCCCATTTCCACACAGAAAACACTTGAGCCAAGGTCACTCTTACAGAAGCAAATATCCTAAGTAAATTAATGCCATATTCAGTATAGCAGTGAATTTGGTGAACAAGCAGTCTGTGGCTAAGAAGTGAAAATATGATTTAAAGCAGAAAATACTGGGCAGCCCCGGTGACACAGCAGTTTACCGCCGCCTGCAGCCGGGGGTGTGATCCTGGAGACCCAGGGTTGGTCCTTTTCCCAGGATCGCATTGCTGGTGAGTGACAAGGCAGAGACTGGAACCCTGGTGCGAAGTCATGTCCATTCCACCATGTTCCCATCCTGCCCATCCTGTGGCCAGCCTTCCGACTCCTACATCAGGAGTGAGGACAGAATGGTGTCTCCCAGGTGACAAAAGGAAGGATGCCGTGGCCAAGGTACTGAGACTCTGGCTAAGGAAGGCAGGTGACACTGAGAATTAAATACAGTTGAGATTGTCCGATGCTAACCCAAATGTCCTTCCCAGTTGCCCTCAAACATGACAATCTTATGCTGAGATGGGGGCTCTTCAAAACAGCCTGGAAACTTGGGTTCCCTGAGAGAGGTGAGACCCTGCCAAACAGCATAAAAATTTGGGTGCAAAAAAAACCAAACCTCTGCTGTGTTAAGCCATTCAAAGGTTGGGTTTTGCCTATTGCATCAACTAGAATTTGCTTTAGCTGGGAAATACACAGCTACTTGTTTAGAGAATGGCAAAAGCTCGCCAACCCGAAGGGGAAGGAGACAAGGGAACTCCCAGAGGATAGGGGAATCAGCGTGCTCTCACCCATCAGCACAATGTAAATTCTCTAGGTCAGAGAACTGAGAAAGGCAGCAGTGACTTGGAGGTCTGAAAGCCCTAGAATTACCTTCTCTATGCTCAGCAGTTGTTGGGTACAGTTTTCTAGGGTATGCAAAGCAGGCAGACCCTAAAAAGCTAAATGTCAGCTTATTTGGAATACATTTAAAGCAACTAGATGTGTAAAAATTTGAGTGTGTTTGAGGGTATTTTAGTAAAGGCCTTGGTTTCACATTCCTGGAGTCATCAGGAAACTGCAGCCCACTCTGTCTCTGGCCCCCCTCCCTGAGAGCTTAATTTGCCTTCTTATTGTGGTTGGTTGGCCATTTCTTCCTAAATGGTAGGGCTGTCTCTCCAGCCCTTGGAGGATACTGGTTCAGCTCAATCACCATATGAGGAACTCTCTCCTGCCACCATTTTGTTCTTTCACAGCATTTTACTGATTTCCATGAAAATGGGACTTTTAAAGTTACAAATAGACTGGAATGGTTCCATCTGCTGTTGAGTGTGTAATCATTAGGCATCTCTCCTATAGATGTTTTTTTTTTATTTTATTTATTTATTCATGAGAGAGAGAGAGACAGAGATAGAGATACAGGCAGAGGGAGAAGTAGCAGGCTCCAAGCAGGGAGCAGGATGGGGGACTCGATCCCAGGTCTCCAGGATCACACCCTGGGCTGAAAGCAGCGCTAAAATACGGAGCCCCGGAGGCTGCCCTCCTACGATGTTTTAAGATATGCCATTTGTGTTACTTATCCTGCTTGTTCTTATGTTTGTGTTGACACGTTATGTGTACTGGAGGCCAGAAAAAGTTGATCTAACATGATTGTGTGAGTTTTGAATAAGATGTTGTTTAACACACATTTCCTGATCTCCTCTTGTGTGACAAAGCCCATGATGGGTGCCAGGAGTAGGATGAGTCATGATATATGACTCCTGCCTTGTGTGGCTCACCCTCTGATAGGGTGGAATGGGCACATAACGTAATTTCTCTCTGCTTCCAGAAGTGCTACAGCACATGGAAAACAACAAATTTTTTTTTATTGGAGTTCAATTTGCCAACGTATAGCATAACACCCAGTGCTCATCCCACCAAGTGCCCCCCTCAGTGCCCATCACCCAGTCACTCCAACCCCCCGCCCACCACCCTTTCCACTACCTCTTGTTCATTTCCCAGAGTTAGGTGTCTCTCATGTTTTGACACCCTCACTGATATTTTCACTCATTTTCTCTCTTTCCCTTTATTCCCTTTCACTAATTTTATATTTCCCAAATGAATGAGACCATATAATGTTTGTCCTTCTCCGATTGACCTATTCCACTCGGCACAATAACCTCTGGTTCCATCCATGTCGAAACAAATGGTGGGTATTTGCCCTTTCTGATGGCTGTGAAGTATTCCATTGTATACATAGACCACATCTCCTTTATCCATTCATCTTTCGATGGACGCCGTGGCTCCTTCCAAAGTTTGGCTATTGTGGACATTGCTGCTATAAACATCGGGATGTTGGCGTCCCGGCGTTTCACTGTATCAGTATCGTTGGGGTCAATCCCCAACAATGCAATTACTGGGTTGTAGAGCAGATCTATTTATAACTCTTTGAGGAACCTCCACACAGTTTTCCAGAGTGGCTGCACCAGTTCACATTCCCATCAACAGGGCAAGGGGGTTCGGTTCCCCTGTCTCCACATCCTCTACAACATTTGCTGTTTCATGTCTTGTTAATGTTCACCATTCTCGCTCTTGTGAGGTGTTATCTCATTGTGCTTTTGATTTGTATTTCCCAGATGCCCAGTGATGCAGAGCATTGTCTCATGTGCTTGGTGGCCATGTCTATGTCTTCCTCTGTGAAATTTCTGTTCACGTCTTTTGCCATTTCATGATTGGATTGGTTAGCTTTTGTATTTTGAGTTCTTTCCAGTTTTTGGATGGATGCTTGTATTGTGATGTATTTCCCCCTCAGGACTGCTTTTGCTGTATCTCAAAGATTTTGAATTGTTCTATCTTCATTCTCATTAGTTTCCATGAATCTTTTTAATTCTTCTCTATTTTCCTGGTTGACCCTTTCATCTTTCATCAGGATGGTCCTTAACCCCCACGTGTTTGAAATACTTCCAAATTCTTCTTCTGGTTTAGTTCTAGTTTCAAAGCACTATGGTCTGAAAATATGCAGGGTATGATCTCAATCTTTTGGTATCGTTTAAGACCTGATTTGTGACCCAATATGTAGTCTATTCTGGAGAAATTTCCATGTGCCCTTAAGAAGAATGTGTATTCAGTTGCGTTTGGATGTAAAGTTCTGTAAATATCTGTGAAATCCATTCGGTCCAGTGTGTCATTTAAAGCTCTTGTTTCTTTGGAAATGTGCTTAGAAGATCTCTGGATTATACAAGGGGCTGTGTTCAATCTCCAAGTATAAGTGTATTATTATCTAAGTATGTCTTAACTTTGGTTATTAATTTATTGCTATACTTGGCAGCTCCCACATTCAGGACATCAGTATTCATGGTTGTTAGGTCCTCTTGTGGGATAGATCCCACAAGATCTATATATAAGTATGATATATTGTCCCTCTTCATCTCTTAGTACAGTCTTTGGGATAAACTTTAATTTATCTGATATAAGGATGGCTACCCCTGCTTTCTTTGTTTTAAGACACATTTATTCAGCGTCATGATCAGATTATTACATTTAACAATCAACAGCATGGGTGCAAAAAAAATCTACATTAAAGCCCTTTGTTGGAATGCTTTACACTTTCCACAGAACAGAAACTAAAATAACCTGTTGTACAGTTAGTTACAAATACAGTCCTTGAGGTTTTTTGCCCATACACATGAGTATTGTCTAAAACATGTCTTCTTTGTAGCAGCTAGGCCCTGCCACCACTGTGCTTGGCTGAGTTCACAAATCTGTTGTAACCTGTAGCATCTCTGTCACCTCTCTGGCTCTCCCCTCCTGATAAGCTTTGTTTCCTGGCAGTAATTAAAACTTTCTGCCACTGCCATAGCTGCTGCTTGTACTGGAACCGCCATAGCACCTTGGTTTCGTGGTTTGGCAAAGTAGTGGCCTCCACCACCATAGGGGCCAGAGCTTCTGCCTCCAATATTTCCTCCTTTCATGGGTCCAAAATTTGAGGATTGATTGTTGTAATTGCCAAAATCGTCATAGCTTCCACCACCTCCAAAGTTGCTTCCATTATTACCATCATTACCAAATCTGTTATAGCCAACCCCACGGCCATCCACCATATCCACCACCACCTCGACTGCCACCAAAGTCACCTCGACCACCGAAGTTCCCTCCACAACCAAAGTTGTCATTCCCACCAAAACCACCTCCACAACCACCACCAAAGTTTCCAGAACCACTTCGGACTCTTTGGCTGGATGAATTACTAAACATTTCTTGCTTTGATAGAGCTCTCCTTCATAGTTGTAGCCACTCACAGTATGGTATTTTTGAATGACCATCTTCTCTACAGAATCATGGTCTTCAAAGGTCACAAAAGCAAAACCTCTCTTTTTGTCGCTGCCTCAGTCTGTCATGGTCTCAATCACTTCAATTTTCCCGTACTGTTCAAAATAATCTCTTAGATGATGTTCTTCAGTTTCTTCTTTAATGCCACCAACAAAAATCTTTTTCACAGTTAAGTGGGCACCAGGTCTTTGAGAATCTTCTCGGGAGACAGCCGTCTTTGGTTCCACGACTCTTCCATCCACCTTCTGCCGCCAAGGATTCATGGCTGCGTCCACCTCCTCCCGGTGGCGTAGGTGATGAACCCATAGCCTCTGGAGCACTTGGTGTTGGGGTCGCTCAGTACCACACAGTACATAAGCGTCCCCCATTGCTCAAAATGGCTCCTCAGACCCTCATTGGTTGTTTCCAAGCTCAAAACTCCGATGAAGAGTTTCCGCAGTTGCTCAAGCTCTTTGGGAGACTCTGACTTAGATATGATGGCGGTGTGAGGGGAGACTTTAATGATGCTTACTTGGCGGGGTCAGGGGCAGAAAGGCTTGAAGGCAACTTGAATGGTAAATGGTTCTCCAATGTTTCATTTTCAGGCTGTAGGTGTCCTTAGGTCTAAAATGAGTCTCTTCAGAACATGAGAGACTCCTAACTCTGGGAAACGAATTAGGGGGGGGGGGTTGAAGGGGAGGTGGGCAGGGGGTGGGGGTGACTGGGTGATGGGCACTGAGGGGGGCACTTATTGGGATGAGCACTGGATGTTATTCTATATGTTGACAAATTGAACACCAATTAAAAAATAAAATAAAATAAAATAAAATAAAATAAAATAAAATAATAAAATAAAATAAAATAAAATAAAATAAAACGAGTCTCTTGTAGACAGCAAATAGATGGGTCTTGCTTTTTTATCCAGTCTGAAGCCCTGCGCCTTTTGATAGGACCATTAAGTCCATTCACGTTCAGAGTTACTATTGAAAGATATGAATGTAGTGTCATCATAATACCTATTAAGTCCCCATTTTTCTGGATTGTTTCCTTGAACTTCCTCTTTCTTTTACAGAGTCCCCCTTAATATTTCTTGCAGAGCTGGTTTGATGGTCACATATTCTTTCAGTTCCTGCCTATCTTCGAAACTCTTGATCTCTCCTTCTATTCTGAACGAGAGCCTTGCTGGATAAAGTATTCCTGGCTGCAGGTTCTTCTCATTTAGGACCCTGAATATATCCGGCCAGCCCATTCTTGCCTGCCAGGTCTCTCTGTAGAGGTGTGCTCCTAACCTAATAGTTCTCCCCATAAAGGTTAGGGATCTCTTGTCTCTTGCCGCTTTAAGGATCCTCTCTTTATCTTTGGAATTTGCAAGTTTTGCTATTAAATGTCAAGGTGTTGAACGTTTTTTATTGATTTTAGGGGAGGATGTCTCTATCTCCTGGATCTGAATGTCTGTTTCCCTCCCCAAGTTAGGGAAGTTCTCAGCTATGATTTGTGTTCAAATACACTTTCTGGTCTTCTGTGCTTTTCAGCGCCCTCTGGCCCCGCCCCCATGAAATGTAGAATTTTCCTTCTGAGGCTGTCATGTATTTCCCTTAACCCATCCTCATGATCTTTTAATTGCTTTTCTCTTTTTTCCTCAGTTTCCTTCCTTGCCATCCACTTGTCTTCTATGTCACTCACTCGTTCTTCTACCTCGTAAACCCTCGTCGTTAGGACCTCTAGTTTGGATTGCATCCCATTTAATTGAGTTTTAGTTTTGGCCTGATTAGATCTAAATTCTGCAGTCATGAAGTCTCTTGAATCCTTTATGCTTTTTTTCCAGAGCCACAAGTAGCTTTATCATTGTGCTTCTGAATTGGCTTTTTGACATTGAATTATAATCCAAATTTTGTAACTCTGTGGGAGAAAGGACTGTTTCTGATTCCTTTTGTGGTGAGTTTTTCCTTCTAGTCATTTTGCTCAGTGAAGAGTGGCCAAAAACAAGTTGTACTGGAAAAAGGAGTAAAAGAGAGAAAAAAGGGGGGTCGGCGGAAACAGAAAACAATAAACAAGGAGGGGTATCCCCTGGTTCTATATACTGTAAATCTCTCGACTTCCCCTGGAACTTTCCAGGGCTGCTTGGTCAAGGACTTGCTCTTCCCCTGTCCTTCCAGCTGGTCTTCTGGGGGAAGGGCCTGCAGTGCTCACTCTCAGTTGTGTGCACCTGGGGGAGCTGCCCAGTCCCCTGCCAGTTGCACGGCTCAGTGGGAGGTGTTTATCCTGTGAGGCCCCTGCTCAGTCCAGGGACAAGGTGACACCAGGGGGAACAATGACAGTGGCAGCGGCCAGCTCTCCATCTCTGGAGTCAGCTCCTGCAGAAACTATCGCAGTCTCCCATCTGTAGGGGTCTCATTGTCTTGGGGGCCGGTGGGCATGGACCTGCACAGCTCAGGGCTGCCCAGCAACAGGAGTGTCTTTGCTGCCCTGTGTCCTCCCGGCCTCCACCTGTTCTTGGGGGGAATACTGGATCCTGGGCTGTGTCCCCTGGTGCCCTGGGCTCTGGGACCTGTGCTGACTGAGCTGCTCCCGGCCCTGCCGGGCACTCGATCCAGCCCTATACGGACCTCGGCCAAAGGTGCGTGGTGCACTCTCCCCTGGGTGCAAATCCTCTGTTAGTGCCCCCGGGAGCCTGCCCCTGGGATCCCCGCCCCTCCTGGGATCCTGCCCATGTTCCCTGCGGGCACCATCTGTCCAGGAAGATTGGTAAAGATCCTGCTTCTCCAGGACAAGGCTTTCCTGTCCCGGGGGCTCTCTCCCGGCACCTCGAGGGGCCCCCTCCCCTTGGATGCTCTTTTATTTCTTTATTTTTTTCTGTCTTCCTACCTTGATAGAAGCGCTAACTCTTCTCACTATAGCATCCCAGCAGTTGTCTATTTAAATCTCAGGCTGACGGGACACCTGCACCCTGAAATTTATAGCAACAATGTCCCCAATAGCCAAACTGTGGAAGGAGCCTCGGTGTCCATCGAAAGAAGAATGGATAAAGAAGATGTGGTCTATGTATACAATGGAATATTACTCAGCCATTAAAAATGACAAATACCCACCATTTGCTTCAACATGGATGGAACTGGAGGATATTACGCTAAGTGAAATAAGTCAATCAGAGAAGGACAAGCATTATATGGTCTCATTCATTTGGAGAATATAAAAAATAGTGAAAGGGAATAATGGGGAAAGGAGAAAAATGAGTGGGAAACATCAGAAAGGGAGACAGAACATGAGAGACTCCTAACTCTGGGAAACAAACAAGGGGTGGTAGAAAGGGAAGTGGGTGGGGGGTGGGGGTGACTGGTTGACGGGCACTGAGGGGGGCACTTGATGGGATGAGCACTGGGTGTTATTCTATATATTGGCAAATTGAACACCAATAAAAAATAAATTAAAAAAAAGAAAGTTATCTAGGTAATTTGGTGTGGACAGGTGACTTGGAGACCGGACTATTCCGGCATCTTGCCTCGCATCAATTTCTAATTTATTTCTCTCAAGTTGATTCTGTCTTTCCTCTTCCATGTTCAGTCTGTTTATAATCCTTTTAGCAGATATTGTTTTCCAATTCTAGCGTTTCCATTTGGTTGTCTTATTGCTTACATCGGTGTTAAAATTACCAATCTCTTCATGCATGTTATTCATCTATTCTTCTAGATTATTCAACATGTTAATCAGAGGTGACTTAACGTTTCTTCTGGGTCACCTGGTGGCTCAGCTATTGGGTGTCTGCCTTCGGCTCAGGTTGTGATCCACGAGGTCCCAGGATGAAGGCCCACATGAGGCTCCCTGTAGGGAGCCAGGTTCTCCCTCTGCCTGTGTCTCTGCCTGTGTCTGTGTCTCTTGTGAATAAATAAATAAAATCTTAAAACAATAAAATAAAAGTTTCTCCCTAATATAGTTAGAATATAAATCACCTTGGAGTAGAGTTCTACTTATTGTTTTTTCTATTGGCAGTGAGTTGACTGTTCTTGATTTTGGAGTGTTGGTATTTTGTAATATTTTTTATTGATTTGCAGCCAGACATCATCTGTAGGAGTACAGCAGAGACTGAGGTGAATAGCATTTAGGACTGGAAATTGGCATGCCTATTCTTCGCTGGGCTATTAGCGTGTGGGGTGTAGCACATCTACTCTGTAATTTAGCTGGGTCCGAGGTTTGTTGTTGCTACGAGTTTCAAAATCTTCCAGTGGTGAGCTGCCTTTCCCTGTGTCAACTTCAGGGCCTGTGATGTCAGGGTTTTCCCCGAGTCCCCGCTGTCTCAGCTGCCAGCAGTCTCAGCGGGCTACACCAGCCAGGGCCTCTCCATCTGTGCTCTTACCCTCTCATCTCCTGTTTTCTCCTTTTTATTCTTTATTGAGATATAATTCACATGCCATCTAATTTACCTTTTTAAAATATACAATTCAGGGGCACCTGGGTGGCCCAGTTGGTTAAGTGTCTGCCTTCGGCTCAGGTCATGATCAGGGTGTCCTGGGATCGAGCCCCGCATCGGGCTCCCTGTTCAGTGGGAGGTGAGGGGGTGTCTGCTTCTCCCTCTTCCTCTGCCCCTTACCCTGCCTGTGTCCTCTCTTTCTCTCTCCATCTCAAATAAATAAATAAAGCCTTTTTAAAAGATAAAATAAAGTGTACAATTCAGTGCTTTTTATTATATTCACTAGATTGTGGAGTATCACCACTACCTAACTCCAGAGATTTTCATCACTTCAAAAGGCTCTCAACATTGGGAGTGACTTCCCATTACCCTTTTCCCTAGCCCTAGGCAAGCATTACCCTACTATTTGTGTCTAGTGAGGTGCATAGCCTGGATATTTCATATGGATACTATAATAAAATATGTGGTCTTTTGTGTCTAGTTTTTCTGCCTAAGCATGCAGTATTCGAGGTTCACCCATATTATACCATGTATCAACGTTTCATCTATTCATACTGACAAATAATATACATTATGTAGCTAGACCATCCTTTTATGTATTCATCAGTTGATGGACGTTGCAATTGTTTCCTGATTTGGGTTATTATGTGTAAGGAACGCTGTTATGAACATTTGTGGATAGGGTTTTTGTGTGAGCATATGTTTTCATCTGTCTTGGATATATATTTGGGAGTGTTATCGATGGGTCATATGGTTATACTCTATGTTTAATTTTTGGAGGACCTGCTGACTGCTTTGCAGTGACTGCACCATTTTATGTTCTAACTAGCAATATATGAAGACTTCAATTTCTTCATATCATCACCAATAGTTGTTACTTTGTATATTTATATTTTAGCCAGCAAGTTTGAAATCCTTACTCATTGTGGTTTTGATTTGCATTTCCCTAATGATCCTGTTGAGTATCTCTTCATGTGCTTTTTGGTTACTTATACATCTTATTTCAGAAATGTCTATTCAAATGTTTTACTCCTTTCCTTTTTTTTTTTTTTTTTGCTCCTTTCCAAATTGGTTTATTTTTCTTTTCTTTGTAGAGTTGTAACAGTTCTTTTTTTAGTTTCTATTTATTTATTGATAAGAGACACACACACACACAGAGGCAGAGACATAGGCAGAGGGAGAAGCAGGCTCCACGCAGGGAGCCCCATGTGGGATTTGATCCTAGGACCCCCAGGATCACACCCTTGGCTGAAAGCAGGCTCTAAACTGCTGCGTCACCCAGGGATCCCCATAACAGTTCTTTATATATTCTGTATACCACACATTTATACATGATGAGCAAGTATTTTCTCCCAATCTGTGGGTGGTATTTTTTTAAATGATGTCCTTTGAAGCAGAAGCATTTTTAATTTTTATGAAATTTAAGTTATCTATATTTTTGCCATTTGGGTATTGGTATCTGCTATGGAATTATCTGTGGCCCTACCCTCAAATTCATGTTAAAGCCCCTCATGCAATGGTATTTGGAGATAGGCCTTTGGGAGATAGAATTAGACAAGTTTATGGTGGTGGGATCTCCATGATGGGATTAGTGTGCTTATACTATCTTTCTGTGTGTGAGCACAGACAAAAGGCCTTGCAGAAAGAAAAGGTTGCAGAACGAAAGTGCCCATCTGCAAGCCAAGAGAGGGATTCTGACTGGAAATTGAATCCTGCCAGACCTTGATCTTGGACTGCCAGTCTCTAGAACCATGAGAAATAAATTAGTATTGTGTAAGCCACCCAGTCTATAGTGTTTTATTATGGTAGCTCAAGCAGATCGAGACAGTGTCATAATCTAAGAAATTATCATCTAACATGATTTCATGAAGAATTACCCCAATGCTTTTCTGTAACTATCATTCACAACCATCTAGCATACTTACATATACTTGAGACTAATTTTAGGCTCAGTAACATTAATGAAACTGGCCTGTGGAAGAGACAGGCAGAAAGGGAAAAATGAATTATTCCAAAGCGAGTGCCTCTCTGGGTAAGAGAAGAGAGCATTCATTCCATGAAGTTCTTCCTGAAACCAGCAGGAGATGGTATGACGAGTCTTCACATGTCTGTGGTTGGCTGGCTGTGTGTGGGATGTGTCTGGTAGTTTGAGAGTGAAGCTGACAACCAAAGCTGAAAAGGAACACAAGAATAGCTATTGCTTGTTTTTTGAAATAGAGGATGCTTCCATTGTTTCCAGAATCCAATCATATGTTCAAGCCCCCCACAATACACTCATATCTACAGTGCCATAGAGTTTCAAACTCCAACTAGGCTGCAGCAGGGGGTGGGGGTGAATGGGTGACGGGCACTGAGGGGGGCACTTGAAGGGATGAGCACTGGGTGTTATTCTGTATGTTGGTAAATTGAACACCAATAAAAAATAAATTTATTATTTAAAGATAATAATAAAAAAATAAAGGGTTAAAAAAAACTGCTACTGCAAACAGTATGTGGGAAACATGATGTTTCCGATTGTAGATAGTTTTTCAAGTTCTCAGAGAGGTGAGGCAGTGTCCTCAAGATCTCATCTTGGAGAGCTTGCTCTGGGTGGGACCTCCAACAGTCATTAGTGGTTGGCAAAGGGCTTTGTGAAGGGAGAGTGGGAAGGACCCAGAGTCCAGTTGGTGAAGGGTGTGAGGATTAGGGTGGTTCTTTTCTTGGTTTCTGTGAACTTGGGATTTGCTGTTCATTCAGAGATGGCAAGGAATTTCAAAAGAAGAAAAAGTCTGCCAATTTAAAGAATCCAACCTAAAACATTTAAACAACCTGAGACGGACCATAACCTGCAGACTACTTTCCAGAGTATCATATGAGACTCTGTAGTGGAGATAGAAGGGACACAGTAACTCTTTAGGGATGTTTTAAGATTTTTGGTCACAACTGTGCAGTCCTTCTTATTGAGATCTGGGGGTGCCATCTGGGTGAATGAAGCCAAAAGCGCAGTTAGGTTTGCTAAACTAAAGGAGAAGCCTCGCTGGCAAGGACGATGGAGTTCAAGCAAAAATGTAGTCTCGGATTACATGGCTCCAGGAGTGAGGAGGAATGAAGCTTGTGGGTCGTTCTTCACTGGCCCTTAAGTAAGTTTGTACTGCTAGCATGTGACCAGTGGTCCATCTTTCCCGTGCACATGGCCAGCAGCCTGAAATAGACCCTCTCACCAGTATCCTCAGATCCCCTTGCTCCTTAAATTCATCTGTCACCCTGTTAAAGAAGGTCCAGGGTCAATGCCAATGTCCCTGTTATATGGACTCATCCGTTCCTGGGTATATTTCTTGTAAGAACTGCCAGACCTCATTGAAGGGGACACGAGTTTTGTACCCCAATTAGTATGTCTTGGTTTCACAGAAGTAGGACTTAGCAAATCTCTAATTGCTCATCTGTTTACTAGGTGGGGATGAATAGTGAACGTAGTTGAGATAATGAGGACTCGGTTGCTCAATATCAGAGAAAACAGTTCCATGTACGAAAGAGAAAGGCTACAGTGTGGTGGAAGGCAGAAGACGAGGCCAGACGCAGAGAATCAGGCTAGACCTTTAACCCAGCATGTTAGGCCGCGGAGCTTGACCCTAGGTTGAGGGCAAAGGGCAATTGAGAGAAGGGGAAGGCACTCCCTGGTTTCCAGCAGATTCATGCCTTCTTGTTTCACAGCGTCTATCAATATATCTATCTATATCTATCTATCATCTATCTATTTATTTATTTATTTTAAGGTAAATACACATAACATGAAGTCATTCTATAGTGTCCAATTCAGTGCCATTTCGTACATTTGTGGTGTTGTACAACTATCGCCTCTGTCTGGTTCCAAAGCACTTGCAACACCCCAAAAGCAAATGTCGAATCTGATAAGTGGACACTGCCCATTCCCTCTCCCTCAGACCCTGTCAACCACTACTCTGCTTTCTCTATGAATATACCTGTTCTGTGTATTTCATAGAAACGGAAATTGCAATATGCTAACTTTGTGTCTGGCTTCTTGCCCTCAGCAGTTTTCAAGGTGCATCCATGCTAAAGCCTGTATTGAGACTTCATTCATTTTCACGGCTTAATATTTCTTTATAGGCCTATACACCTTCCTTATTCATTCTCAAATTGATGGATATTTGGGTCGTTTCGTCCTTTTGCTATTGTGAATTTTGGTGAACATTTCTACACAGGTATTTGTTCGAATACCTGTTTTCCAATTTTTTGAGTATATACATAGGACTGTAATTGATAGTCCTATAAATTAAAGTAAAAAATATAAATTTTAAAAAGTTTAACTTTTTGACAATCTGATACACTTTAACCAGTGCAAACATCTTTCACAAAGCCTGCACCATTTTTTATTCCTACCACCAATGTGCCAGGCAGTAATATTCCATTATATATATATATATATATATATATATATATATATATATATATATCAATCACATCTTCTTTTTCCATTATTGTATTGATGGACATCTTGATTCTTTTCTATGAGGTATTTACGTAAACGATACCAACATAATTATCCAAAGGGGCATCTGCACTCCATATACACTTTATTTATTTATTTATTATATTTTTTTATTTATTCATGAGAGACACACAGAGAGAGGTAGAAACATAGGCAGAGGGAGAAGCAGACTCCCTGTGGGACTTGATCCCAGGACCATGGTTTCACCACCTGAGCCAAAGGCAGATGCTCAACCCCTGAGCCATCCTGGCGTCCCTTTATATACACTCTGGAATCAGCTTTTCCATTTCTTCAAGCACGTTGTTGGGATTTATTATACGGATTGTATTGAATCTGTATATTGCTTTAATACAACTGCTATCTTTAGAAAATTAAGTCTTCAACTCCATGAATGCAAGGTATCTTTCCAAATACGGAAATCTTCTTAAATTCCTCGAGCAATATGTTGTAAGCTGTAGTGTACATGCCTTATATTTCCTTGGATAAACGTATTTTTAGTATTTTCTTCTGCTTTTACTTCTTTTTTTTACTTTTTCCCCCACATTGTTTGTCTTTATTATGATGATTATTTATTTATTATTTATTAAAAAATATTTTTTGCCTAATCACTCTGGCTAGCACTTTCAGTATAATAACATAAAAGCAGCAAAAGCAGGCATTCTAGGCTTTTAAAAGAACATTATTTATTTTAGGGAGAGAGGGTGGGGGAGAGGGAGAGGAAGAGGAAGAGAGAGAGAATCTCAGGCAGACGCCCCTGAGCATGGAGCCCAATGCAGGGCCTGATCTCACAATCCTGAGATCATGACCTGAGTAGAAATTAAGAGCCAGCTGCTTAACCGACTGAGCCACGTAGGTGCCCCTTGCTTTATTTCTTATTTCTTGACTTAATGGGAAAATTTCAGTCTTTGACCATTCAGTATGTTAGATGTGGATTTTTCGTGGATGCCTTTTATCATGTTAAAGTTTTCTTTTATTTCTTGTTTGTTGAAAGTTTTTTTTTTATCATGAAAGTGTGTCACTTCTTTTTTTTTTTTTATGTCTTTGTCAAGCTTTACTACCTCCGTATTGCTGACCTCACACACAGAACGAGATAGGAAGTATTCCCTCCTCTTCCATATTTTGGGAAGAAATTGAGGATTTGTATAAGTTCTTCTTTCAAGTATTCGTGGAATCCATGAGAGAAGTCACCTGGTCTTGGGATGTTATTTCTTTGACATTTTTGATCACGGATTCATTCTCCTTACCTGTTAGATCTGTTTTAATTTTCTTTTCCTCTTGGGTTACTTTGGTTGTTTGTGTTTTTAAAAATACACCCAGTGCATTTAGGTTATATAATTTCTTGGGGTATAATTGTTCAGAGTACTCTCTTACTATCCTGTTTGTTTCTTTAAGACCTAAAATTCTGGGGTGCCTGGGTGGCTCAGGGGTTGAGCATCTGCCTTTGGCTCAGGGCATGATCCCAGAGTCCTGGCTTCCTGTCCCACATCAGTCTCCCCACAGGGAGCCTGCTTCTCCCTCTGCCCATGTCTCTGCCTCTCTCATAAGTAAATAAGTAAAACCGTCTTTTAAAAAAAAGATCTGTAATACTACCCCGACTTTTATTTTTTATATTAGTAGTTGAGTCTTCTTTTTTCTCTCTCTCTTACTAAATGTTTGTCAAAATTTTTGGTCTTTACAACGAACCAGCTTTTCTTAGCTGTCACATACTGATTTGATGGAAATTTTCTTCAACGTATTGAATCAAAATTAAAATCCCAATTTTGCAGGTGTTTTTTTAGTTTGTGTTAGGCCATACCACACTACACCACATCACAGAAGGTGACCTAGTATGCTGTCTTCACTTACAGACAGTTTGAGAGTTTTTGTGATTACAGCAATACCTTCAACATTCATCTAGTATTGTTATGGAGAACAGTCACACTTTACACCATAGCAGAGTTTCAAATAGGCAATTCTATGGTATTTATTTAAGGAACAGCTTGAGAGAATCATTACTACTTGATTGATCATAATCAATCAAAGTATCAACTCATGATTTCCCATGATGTATCATCTTTAATCTGAGAACTTGGGCACATTTCTCAATTTCTAGTTAGGCTTTCCAATGCTCACTGGAGAATGTATGTCATTATATAAGTTGGTTTTAAGGATGAGTAACATATAGCAGGGTTGTCAGCTGTCGAATCTGAGGGGTGTCCGTTTTTCATCCAGCTATCCTGACCTCCCTCTGGGTAGAGTCTAATTGTCAGCCTCCAGGAGCTTCCCAGTGACTATTGAAATACAGAATACAGAAAAAAGCACTGAGGCACCAAAAGCTCATATAACATGCCCTGAGTCATAAAGCTAAATAAAGGTGAGGAAACAAAGACTCATCTTGGGGTCCAGCTTGCCCTGTAGCTCTGGGTAAGAAAGAAATACTTTCCAGACAGATAAGGAAGACCATACTTAGTTACAGGTGATCTCAACCCCCCAAAGCATCAAAAGTCGAATTGTTCATCAGTTCAGACACTCAAATAATGGGTTCTCTTGACCTTTCAAGAGCTCCATAGACAGGGGCCAGGTAGCCTTATCAGAGTCCAGAGGCTAGAGGGCAGGCATAACTTTGATGAGGTTCCAGGGTATTCTGGAGCTGAACTGATGCTTAGCCCATCTACAAATTCTGTTTCAGCACCTTCTTCAGAGATAACCATGATAACCCAGCAGAGACAACAGGACACTGACATATAAACAACTTCCAAATCTCAAGGTTTTTCACTGTAGAGGAGGAAGCTATAGTGATGTATGTGGTGGAGGATTAGAGCCAAAAACATCAGTAAAAACTCTTCTGTAGCTTAATACACATATAGATGATTACATCTAAAATTTGTATACATATGTGAATACACACAGGGTCGTGAACACACATGCAATTTCTTCCTTGTCAGCCAAGGAGCCCTGGGAGCAATGACCACAGATGCAATGTGCGTACTTAGTGCACAGACCTAGGTTTCCCATACTATTCTATAGTAAATGGAACAAGGGCTCCCTGGAAAAAATGCTGATTCTAGAAATGGGACAGGGAAATATGCAAGTTGAGCCGGAAGTACCTTGTAGTGCCTGAAAATAAAGAAATGCTAAAAAAAAAAAAAAAAAATACATAAAAAGAAACCAATGAAAACGTTTCCAGGGGCATGAGGGAGGTATATGAAGAGGGAGCTAACAGGAAGAGCGCCCAGTGGCCAAACCTGGAACAAGTTAAACAACACAAATATATAGAATGATGTTGGATTTTAACCCAAAGTGTAATACAAGTGCCCATGTGTCTGTACTGAGAAAAGAATTTGACTTATTAAACACATAAATATGGGAAAATAGGCAGATCTCGCGAGTCCAGGGAGGAAGGACCCGCGAGAGGACCCAGGGAGCCTCCCACACGGGTCCTCCTACCACCGCCCCGCGGAGCCCATCTCCAGCGGACGTGCAATCAGCCCTTAGGGACCGGGGCACGGGGTCCGGATGTGACGTGGGCCGACTTCCGCCGCGGAGGTCTGAGACAGCGGAGGGCCTCGTGTGGGGGGTCGCAGTGGGGTCCCCTGGAAGGAGGCCAGGCCCGGGCAGCGGCAGCCAGGCAGCAGGTTGCCCCGGGAGGGGGCTCGGAGGGCGGGGGAGGGGCCCCAAAGGGCGGCGGGGGGTGGGGGGGGGGCCTATCAGGAACCCTGAGAGACCACCGGGGGAAGGCGGGGCCCGGCTTCGAGCTGAGGCCTGGATGATGGGGCCTGGGGCAGTGGCCTGAGAAGGGCAGGGACACAGGGAGTGACGGTGGGGGCGGGAGCCCAGGACAGACGGGACCCAAGAGCCCATGATAGAGGGGACCCGGCTGAGGGCAGGGCCCACGGTGAACCTGGGAAGGCCCCGCAGGAGCAGGATGGAGCCCGATGGTGGCGGTGGTGTGGCAGGCCTGGCACATCCGGGTACCCGAGAGCCTGAGGCCTGGTGTGGCGGGAGCAGACGCTGAGGGGGGCGGAGGGAGGGCCCAGGGGCTAAGGGGAGGCGAGGGATGGACCCTGAGGTGGACAGAGGGGACCCGGCGGAGGGCAGGGCCCACGGTGAGCCCTGGAAGGCCGCGGAGGAGCGGGATGGGGCCGGATGGTGGCGGCGGGTGCGGCAGGCCTGGCACATCCGGGTACCCGAGAGCCTGAGGCCTGGTGTGGCGGGAGCAGACGCTGAGGGGGGCGGAGGGAGGGTCCCGGGGCTATGGGGACTGAGCGATGGACCCTGAGCGGGACAGAGGGGAACCTGTCGGAGGGTGACAAGGGCTGTGAGGCCCCCCGGGGGATGGGGACTTGCCCTCACTTGGGAGTATGGGTGCTCAGACTTCCACATCCGGGTCTCCCGAGACACTGCAGGCCCCTGGCATCAGGAGCAGGGCCTAGGACACGTGGGCAGAGGGGAGGGCCCCGGGTGCTGCTGGGAATCCCGGGGAGGATGCAGAAGAGGCCCGGGGGACCCCCACCCCAGCCCAGAGTTATTCCCGGGAAGGTCGTGGTGGGGGATGGGAACACGTGGTGAGGCCCCACTTCCGCATCCAGGCTCTGGGAGACCAGGGGGCTGGTGTTCAGAGCAGGGCCTCCCTGAGGGGGCAGAGGGTGGGCCCAGGTCCTGCTGGGTTCCTGCCGAGGATTCAGAGGGATGACCGAGGGACCCCGCACCCCAGCCCACAGTCAGTCCCAGGAGGCAGGCCAGGTGCGGGACGGGGCCACGCCGCGTGTCTGTGTGCGTGTCCCGACCGGCTTATCCGGGTCCCCGAAGCTCTGCCCGCCCCTTGTGTCCGTGTCCGGGAGCCGATGGGCCAGCAGGCAGTGGAGCCCGGCAGAGGCCCAGGTGCCCAGGAAGCCCCGCCAGCAGGGGTGGGGAAGAAGGGCCCAGGGAGCCTGCCCCCGCCCCCCAGCTCAGCCCCCTCTGTGAGCCCTGGGAAGTCCCCGGGCTGGGTTGCGGTCTTGATGGAAAGACGGTCACTACCTGTCTCCATTGCGGTCCGGGCGGAGGGGAGGGCCTTGGTGTGAGCGTCCCGGCCTCAGGACGGCTGTACGAGGGGCCCGAGGTCTCCTAGGGCTGGAGGGAGGACACCCGAGGGACTGAGACCCCCGAGGGAGTGGGTCCCCAGGGAGCTGCCAGCACCGCGGCCCCGCCCCTGCTTCAGCCTCGGGAGGCTGTCGGGGGGTGGACAAGTCCCGAGCTGCATATTGGATGGTGCGACGGGGCCTCCCACACCTGTGGCCATTGGGCTGGAGCACTGCCTCCAGGGTGTGGGCGGCCGTGGGGTCAGGTGGGGTGAGGCGCAGTGGCCCACGTGGGGCTGGCAGCCAAGGCCAGGACTGCAGGGGCACTGCAGCCCTAGGGACGCAGCCTGGAATGGGTCCTGGGAGCCCCCGGGGCCGGATGACCACCTGGGGCGTGCTCTGGCTTGCCAGCCAAGTCTCCCAGATCCTGGGGGCTTGGTGGAAGGAGCGTGGTTGGAGCCGGCCCAGGGCCAACCCGGGGTGTGACCCTCTTTCTCCTTCTCCTCCTCCTCTTCCTCCTCCTCCTGGTCCCCCTCTTTGTCTTTCTCTTGCATGATCTTTGGCTCCCCCAGTAGGTGTCTGCTGCTGCCGGGGCCCTGAGTGCTCCCCAGAGCTCTCAGAGTGCCGACTCCTCCTCCAGTGGTGGGGCAGCTGGTAGCCATGCCCAGCCTGAGCCTCCTGGCCCCAGTGGCCCAGGAGAGGCAGGAGATGAGGAGCCCTTGGCAGAGGGCAGTTTCCGCATGAAGACGGCTGCCCTGGTGGTATTCTTGCTCCTCAATTATTGCACCAAGGAGCCCACCAGCAAGGCAGAGATGCTGGAGGTCTTCACCCCAGAATACCAGGACGACTTCCCCGCTATGTTGAGCCAAGCGTCCATCTGCTTGCAGCTGGTCTTTGGCCTAGACGTGATTGAAGTGGATCCCAGCGAGCACTCCTACGTCCTCAACCCCATCCTCGGGCTCACCTGGGATGGGATGCTGAGCGATCAGTGGGGCATCCCCAAGACCAGCCTCCTGAGGCTGGTCCTGGGGTTGATCCTCCTGCAGGACAGATGTGTCCTTGAGGAGGAGGTGTGGGAGACTCTGGGGTGGATGATGGTAAGAACACATCGTCTATGGGGAGCCCGGGGACCACCTCACCGACCTGTGGGTGCAGGAAGGCTACCTGCAGCGCCGACAGGTGGCGGTCAGTGACCCTGCCTACAACGAGTTCCTGTGGGGGTCCAGGGCCTGCAAGGAAACTGACAAGTTGCAGGTCATGGACTTTCTGCTCCAGGTCAATAGCAACAACCTAGGGTCCTACCTGGTCCTGTAAGAAAAAATTCTGAGATAAGGAAACGGGGCCACATTCCCAGGGGCAGCCAGTTGCTTTTCAAGGTTTTGTGGGGCCAGCATGAAGGGAGGCCTTAGGGTGCTTCCTTCTGGTCTTGTCCCATTGGATTTGTAAAGAGAAAGTCCTGGGCGTTCTGAGGAGTTAAGGGCCAGGGCAGTTTGGGGGAAAGCAGGGCCAAGAGCCTCTCTCGGGGCATGGGCTCTACGATGACCCTGACATCCAGAGCTTGTTTTCCTTGAGGAAGTTCTCCATGTTTGTTCCTTGGGATAGAAGGTTCCCGCAGCCCAGTGTGTGAGTGACACACACCCATCACGTTCATACTTCTCCAGTTCAACATATTTTTTAAAGATTTATTTATTTATTTATTTATTTATTTATTTATTTATTTATTCATGAGAATACACAGAGTGGAGAGAGAGAGAGGCAGAGACACAGGCAGAGGGAGAAGCAGGCTTCATGCAGAGACCTGAGATGCGGCTTGATCCTGGGTCTCCAGGATCATGCCCTGGGCTGAAGGTGGCACTAAACCGCTGAGCCACCCTGGCAGCCCCCCAGTTCAAGAGTTAAGAGTTTTATCATGTCCTGGATACAAATTGAGACCTTCCCTCCTTGTTTGGGTTCTTGATGAAATCACAGGGCAATGGCGTTGGAATCTGTTGGAAAGGCCAAGAGTGCAGCAGGCAAGTGTTGGAGTGTGGAAATAGGAAAATAAATCTTGTTCACTTTTGCTTATTACCTTTGCCATGTATTATTTTTCCAAAGTAACATCAATGTGCGCTCCTGCATTCCCTTGGTTTTGCGGGAACAGGACAGATGGATCCTGACTGAGGCCAGAGGGCCCTGCTGGCGGCTCCCTCACGGCCACACAGCGGCTGAGCTCTGCTCCCTGCAAGGCCCTGTGTGTGAGCACTGGGGACATGGGGGCCCATGGTCACACTGGATTCAGGGACTGAGTCTAGCGGCCACTATCCCACAGGAAGGCAGGGAGGGGTACCCTGAGACTTGCACCAGCTCGCCAGCTCCAAGCTTTTCCTGGAATTGTGGGATCTCTGAGTTGCCCCCAGCAGGGCAAGAAACTCACGCCAGTGTCACAGCCATTGAATCCTATGTGGTCTGGGAGGGTCGAGTGCAGACAGCTCATTCTGCTCAGTTTCTCTTCAGTTCCCCTTGCTCTCCCATCCTGGGATATGTCACAGGAATCGGAAATTCTTAGGGCAGGGGTGTGGTGGGGGATGTTACAATAAGGCTGGACCTTCTCCCAACCACTATCGGTCCTCAGTCGCCAGTGGTCCTGTGTGCCGGTCTCTCCTGAAATGGGACAATAGCAGAGACTGGCAGGTGGCAGTGCATCAGGGGAAAGAGCACATTGTCAGCTCGTGGAGATATTCGAGGTTCCTGCCATGGGATGTGCAGCAAGGTGCTAGGAGTGAGGAGGGATCCCTCCCCTGAACCACCACAGCCAGGTGAGTGTGCAAAGTAGTGACAATCAGATGTGATCCTGCCTTGGAAGCACCCGCCCCACAGCCGGTGGGCATTGGTGGCATTCTGTATACAAGCCTCTGTGCCCCACAGAGAGGGCCAGTGGACAGTCCTTCCTGCCACCTGACCTTGGGTCTCTGAGACACGGCCATCAATCTCCTCAGGCTCCGCACAAGGTTCCTTCGGGAGGCCGGCAGCCCGCTGCCCTGTGGCCGGACTGGGATTGCGGGCGTCCTGCTCCTGGGACCCAGCCGGCAGCCCCCAAGGCCCCTGCTGCCCACCCTGCCCTGTCTCTCCTGACCGTGGCCTCAGCCTGCAGACCTTGGGGCTTGGTCCTGTCTCCCCACTGCCAACCGCTCCCTCCCCAGTACTGCTGCTCACGGGCGCTCATCTTGCTGTGGGCGTCGCTGGACGGGGATCCCCTCTCTACCTACCTGTGCTCCCAGGGGTGCTGACCAGGCTGCGCCAGTGGTTTGTGACCTAGGGGCCGGTAAACGACTCTCCTAGCTGGTGACCCTGGCTACTATGCCAGGTGGGTATTGTTAGACAACTCCTGGTTCATAGCCATCGTTCTGTGAACCTGGTGTTTTTTTTGTTTTTTGTTTTACATTTTTATTTTTTTATTATTATTTTTTAATACTAAATTTATTTTTTATTGATGTTCAATTGGCCAACATACAGAATAACACCCAGTGCTCATCCCGTCAAGTGCCCCCCCCCAGTGCCTGTCACCCATTCACCCCCACCCCCCGCCCTCCTCCCCTTCCACCATCCTTAGTTCCTTTCCCAAAGTTAGGAGTCTTCATGTTCTGTCTCCCTTTCTGATATTTCCTACCCATTTCTTCTTCCTTCCCTTCTATTCCCTTTCACTATAATTTTGTTCCCCAAATAAATGGGACCATATAATGTTTGTCCTTCTCCGATTGACTTATTTCACTCAGCATAATACCGTCCAGTTCCATCCACGTTGAAGCAAATGGTGGGTATTTGTCATTTCTAATGGCTAAGTAATATTCCATTGTATACATGGACCACATCTTCTTTATTCATTCATCTTTCTATGGACACCGAGGCTCCATCCACAGTTTGACTATTGTGGCCATTGCTGCTAGAAATATCAGGGTGCAGGTATCCAGGCGTTTCATTGCATCTGAATCTTTGGGGTAAATCCCCAGCAGTCCAATTGCTGGGTGGTAGGGCAGATCTATTTTTAACTCTTTGAGGAACCTCCACACGGTTTTGTGCACCAGTTCACATTTCCACCAACAGTGCAAGAGGGTTCCCTTTTCTCTGCATCCTCTCCAACATTTGTGGCTTCCTGTCTTGCTAATTTTCCCCATTCTCACTGGTGTGAGGTGGTATCTCATTGTGGTTTTGATTTGTATTTCCATGATGGCAAGTGATGCAGAGCATTTTCTTTTCTTTTTTTTTTATTTTAATTTTTTTTAATTTATGATAGTCACACACACACAGAGAGAGAGAGAGAGAGAGAGAGAGAGAGAGAGGCAGAGACACAGGCAGAGGGAGAAGCAGGCTTCATGCACCGGGAGCCCGACGTGGGATTCGATCCAGGGTCTCCAGGATCGCGCCCTGGGCCAAAGGCAGGCGCCAAACCGCTGCGCCACCCAGGGATCCCCAGAGCATTTTCTCGTGTGCGTGTTGGCCATGTCTATGTCTTCCTCTGTGAGATCAATGGGGAAGCACTGGGAGCCTTTCCCCTAAGATCAGGAACAAGACAGGGATGTCCACTCTCACCACTGCTATTCAACATACTACTGGAGGTCCTAGCATCAGCAATCAGACAACAAAAAGACATTAAAGGCATTCAAATTGGCAAAGAAGAAGTCAAACTCTCCCTTTTTGCCGATGACATAATACTCTATGTAGAAAACCCAAAATATTCCACCCCAAGATTGCTAGAACTCATTCAGCAATTTGGCAATGTGGCAGGATACAAAATCAATGCCCAGAAGTCAGTGGCTTTTCTATACACTAACAATGAGACTGAAGAAAGAGAAATTAAGGAGTCAATCCCATTTACAATTGCACCCAAAAGCATAAGATACCTAGGAATAAACTTAACCAAAGAGGTAAAGGATCTATACTCTAAAAACTACAGAACACTTCTGAAAGAAATTGAGGAAGACACAAAGAGATGGAAACATATTCCATGCTCATGGATTGGCAGAATTAATATTGTGAAAATGTCAATGTTACCCAGGGCAATTTACACGTTTAATGCAATCCCTATCAAAATACCATGGACTTTCTTCAGAGAGTTAGAACAAATTATTTTAAGATTTGTGTGGAATCAGAAAAGACCCCGAATCGCCAGGGGAATTTTTAAAAAAGAAAATCATAGCTGGGGGCATCACAATGCCAGATTTCAGGTTGTACTACAAAGCTGTGGTCATCAAGACAGTGTGGTACTGGCACAAAAACAGACACACAGATCAATGGAACAGAATAGAGAACCTGGTGTTCTCGTGAAGTCCACTGCGAGGTTGGCTTTCTGACGCTGAGACAGAGACGGGGTGTGTACCTATCAGTTATCCCCAGAGCCCCGGGACCCTAGGGTCCGGAAATGGGCACTTTGAACAGAGGATAGTGTAGTGGATGACAGCAGTGGTCACCAGGATGCTCACCCACACCCCACAGGCCCCCTCGGTCACATGAGGATTTTGTAAGCAACCGACCAGGAGGGCCTTTGGGTCCCCTGGAGGCAGGCAGTGCAGAAGGTCGGTTGCCCCACGAGAGGGGGAAGGAGGAGCACCCGTCGTCCTGGGGCTGGTGGCCTTGGCACAAGTCCAAGGAGCAAGTCCTGTGGGAGAGTAGCGGCTGGATGCGGGGACCCTGAATGCTGTCCTGGGAGGGAAGTGACTGCAGGGGCCCAGGGTTTGATCCAGGCCACCATGGACTGCTGGCACAGAGCACTCAGGGCACCTGAGCACCAGCATGTGGGTCCTCGGGGAGGCATCTCCGGGGTGCCAGGTCCTGTCCCGCAATGTCTGCCTTCACACACAATGGCCCGTTTTCTGGCAGTTGTCACCAGGCCACGGTGGATTATGCACAACGTCCCCTGTCCTCACACAGGTCACACGGTCACACGGGTGACACAGGCATAGTCTCCCTGCAAAGTCAAGCATTGTTGTGCGTTGGGCAGGGTGCCGCCCGGACGTACAAGGCCTGGTGCACATTGGTGTCCACAGAACCCTCAGTCGTTATCGTGTGTCTGGGGCCTACTACCCTGGATGTGGAGATTGGGAACCAGGCAACGCTTGTCATCTGATCCCTGGGCCTGGGAAGTGGGGAGGTCCTGCTCTTCAAATGAGGAACTGTTACCCAGGCCTGTTCCCCTCCCAGGTCCAAAGTGAACAAAGTCTGCCCTGCCCAGGAATGTGGTCAGGGGATGCTACTGGCCTGTGTGTGGAGGGCCTCTATGGGCCGGAGAGGAGCCCTGTTCAGGGCAAAAGCTGCGCACCAAGTGCGCAGCCTGTCCCACAGGCGCCCAGTGCCAACACACCCCAGGGTCCCATGTCCCGGTACATCCTGCCCCCTGGTTCTCCTCACAGACACTTACAGCAGGAGGCGCGGGGCCCTGCATGGGACAAGCGGTCAGCACGGGAATTGCAAGTCCGGCTCCCATCCCCTGGGCCAGCAAGAGCGGCCAGGGCTGCCCTGAGCGCTCCGAGTGGGCGCGAGACCCCACTGCAGTCGGGATGAGAAAGGGTGAGTCCCCTGGGCGATTCCTTCCCTCGGGGTCCTAAGGGACCCTTTCTGGCACCCTGGCCCTCATGGCACGAGATGATCGCAGGTGTGTGTGTGGGGCAAGAGCAGGTGAGCAGCTGGGGGCCGAGTCCTCGCGTGTGTGGTTCTCCCCGTCCAGGTGGCGGGAGACCTAGGAGGGGCTCCGGCCTCCCCGTGCCTGTCCACAGGGGTTCCTGGGAGGCCTGGGCTTCCTCTCGCCTAGACCTGGGACGAACCCCAGAGGACCCTCCTGATGGAGGCCCGGGGTCCCCACTCCCCTGCCTGGGCCCCTGTGCATCCCAGATGGCAGAGGTCCTGGAGGAGCCTGGGGCCTCCCGAAGAGCAGCTTGGCCTTTTTGCCAGGACCGCCTGGGGAGGAGGAGGCTCCTCTGCCCGGAGGCTGGGGGAGCACAGCGAGCCCGGCCCTCTGGGGACTCAGTGACGAGGTCGATCCCAAGAACTTGGCCCCCGCCCATATCTGAGTATCTGCGCCGCCCGAAGGCTGTGGCCCCTGTCACCACGCCACCAACCTTGCTGGAGCTGGAGGTGTGGTCGAGACACTGGCAGGGCCTCTCCAACGCTTACCTGCTGGTCCACGGCGTCTGCTTCCCGCAGAGGCCAGGTCTTGGGTCCTAAAAACTTGGCTCCTACCCTACCCCTCTTCTATCCCCCCTGCCAAGAAAAGCCCCACATTCTGAAGAAGCAAAGAACACTTCCTCCCTCCTTCCCCATCTCCTGTGTGGAGACCATTGCTGGGTGTGACTCATACTAATACACTTGCATTTGCATGGAGCGAACCTGCTTTAGTCTCAGGTCTGATGGTGGAGGGAAGCAGAAGCAACAAGGGGAGACTTGCATGTACACAGGAGGTGTGGAAGACCCCGAAAGGGGAGCTGAAGGTATACTCAGTCCACGCAGGAACTTTTATGCAGGTGCTAGAAGCTTCTGTCAGAGTGGCCACAAGGCCCTTTAACAGGCACAGGCCCATGTAACTCCCTGTGGACTGCCACAAACCAAAGCTTTGTGTGAAATCTCCAATTTCTTGGGGCGGTCGGGGGAGGGGATTTGTCAGGAAAGCTGTAGCTCCCTGCTCTGAGCCTGCCCCTTTCCCCTCAGCTCTGAACTGCAGGACCCTTGGGCCCTACGGGGCTGGAGACCCTCCAGCTCTGGGGAGAGTTTATTTGCTGGGTGATGTTGCTGGACGGGCACTTCCTTTCTCACTTGCTAGTGTCTTGTAACACACATCATAACCCTTTTCCCTCCTCTCTTCACCCCCGGAAAATACAATAAAAACCAATTGGCACTGGAGAAAAAAAGAACCTCAGAAACTTGGCAAAGAACAGAGGAATGGGATGCCAGGGAGGCTAGGGGTTGGGCGCCTGCATTCGGTTCGGGTCGTGATCCCGGGGTCCTGGGATCCAGTACCACATCGGGCTCCATGCAGGCAGCCTGCTTCCCCCTCTGCTGTGTCTCTGATGAAAAAATAAATTTTTGAAAAAAATAATTACAGAGCAACCCTCGTATCTGCAACGCCTGCCATGCACAGTTTGTAGGGGCCTGTCGGGGACTCAGGCTCCCCACCAGTGTCCTCCTGTGTTTTGAGGGGCCCCAGAATGTGTCTGAAATGGCATTCCTCAGAGTGACATGGATTCTGTCGCCATGATGACCTGGAACAACCACATTGTAACAAGAATTGTCATCATGCTTAGCTAGTGAACTGTTCGGTTGGATTTCATCCTTGGGAAGGGGGGGCTGTCCTCCTCCCGGAGGCTCCTGTGCAAACTGAGGCCTTGGGAGCTTCGTGGTATCTAGTGGAAGCAGGAGGCGATCCATGGGGTGGGGGTGAGGAGCTGAGGTCTCCAAGCTGCTAGAGAAGAAACGTCCCAGAGGCCAGAAGCACCTGGCTTCAGCAGACAACGGCCCGGTCACCATCCGGTTTATTGCCCCGCCCGAGGTGCGAGCCCTCTAGCTGCAGTAGGGAGAGGTGTAGGCGCAGTCTGTGTGCCCAGCCATAGGTGGCAGGTATCCCAGGAAACAGTGGCAGACCGGGCAGTAGGGGAACAGGCCCGGGGAGGAGGAATGGCGGGCATGGGGTCGAGGGGCCCTGCAGCCACGACAGGCACCCACGAGTGGCACAGAGGCATCATCCCGGGGAACACAAGGGAGGAGGGTGCAGCAGCACAGGGCATATGGCGGCCAGGTCCACGGGTGGCAGTGGATGAGGGTACATATGCAGGGGCCACAGGGCGAGGCACAGCACGGTCAAGGGCGGGGCACTGCCACGGGTATGGCCACGTCAGACACGAGAGCCACGGGCGCACCGGTGTCCTAGGGCTGGTACTCGGCACCGCGATGGGTCGGGGGGCGCTCAGGTGCCTCCCTGAGGATGCCAGGAGGGGCGGACTCGCTCTTGACCGAGGCGGGAGGGGCAGACTTGCTCCTGTCCCGGGCAGCTGGACGGTGATGCTCCTGGCCGCCCGCCATCTCCTGTTGCTGCTCCTGCTGGTGCTCCGCAGGGGACAGGAGCTCCTCTGGTGGCCCGCCTCTGCGGGACTTCCCAGCCCTTCAACCTTGTCCTCCTCCTGCCTTTGGGCCGCCTTCACGCCCACTCTCCTCTTCTTCAGCAGGTGGGGGCAGTCCTTCCTGAAGAGAGGGCTGCTGTAGAACTGTAATGAGGTTCCAAATGGAAAGAGGGACAGAAACTCCAGGTCACCACAGGGCCCGGGGCACTGGCAAGGCCGCTCTGGGTGCCTCCGGGCTCTGAGCCAGGGGTCCCAGGGTCTCCCTCTCCAGAGGTCGCAGCCCCAAAGGGAAGCTGTGCCCCTGCTCTGCCAGGCCTCATTCGCTGACTTGAAAGCCCCAGCGCCCTTTGGGGAGGCAAGAGCCACCTGCGCTGGGGATGTGGACAAGCCCGCGGGGGAGAGGGGTCGGGGCTTCCTGAAGGAGCGTCAGGGCCACCTGACTACCCCCTGGCTGGGAGTTCCCATGTCCTGGACCACATCTAAAGTAAGATGCACACGGTAGCATGGAAAAGGAGGAATCGGTTTATTGAACAGCTGCAGGGAGCAAAACTAGTGGACTGCACCACCTTTGTCACACACCAGGCAGGGAAGGCTTTGCCAATCCAGATGCTCCCCGTCTCTCCCAGAGACAGCAGGCTGCCGAGACAGAGGGCGCCTAAGGAAGCACCAGAACATGGTCTCCTCCCTTCCTGCACCCCTGGGTGAGCATTGCTCAGACAGGGATGCGGCTCAAGAGTCTGTGAGGAAACGGTTTTGACTCCTTTTGTGAGACCCTCTGATGAAAGGTGCTATATGAAGTGGAAAGACTATTTTTAAGAGTTGGAAAGCACTGAACATTTGCATAGAGGACAGAGGAGGAAAGAGGCCCGCATTTCTGGGCCTTCCTTCCAGCATGGTGGCTGATGGGGACCCTTCGTGTTGGGGGCTGGTGGCGCTCCTGACACCACACTGTGGAGCAATGGGCAGGTGTGTCGCGGCAGCCTTTGGGAGACCCATGCTCTCCGAACTTGCCCTGAGCCACGTGGCAGGCATTATGCGCATGGAAATGCCACGTGGCTGCCAATTCTGCTGCCATGTCATGGATCGGAATCCCAGGCGAGCTGCAGCTGTGGCACACACAAGCAAACTCCCAAAGCAAAAGGTGGTGTAGGTTAAACATGAGGAGGAGTATTCTGAAAGGAGACTGTCACCTACGTGGTTGGAATCCTCCTGGTCTCTGTCAGCATCATGTTTCGCTTCCTCAGTAAGTTGTGAGCTGCTGGGGGAGGTAAGGCTCAGAGTCAGGCACCGGGCACAGAAAAGTAGGAAGGCTGATCTCTCCTCTTGAGGACTCTAGGGGTTGGTTCAGTTTCCTAAGATCTTATTCATTCCTGAAAGACAGGAGGAGACACAGGTAGAGGGAGATGCAGTCCCCTCCTAGGGGGTGCCTGATGCACGACTCGACCCCAGGACCCCGGGGTCATGCCCCAAGCCAAAGGCACACACTCAACCGCTGAGCCCCCAGGCACCCCGGGACTTTAGAGTGTTGTCAGTGCGGCAGGAGAGAAAGAGAGGGCAGGGGAGAAGAGCAGAGGTCAGAGGCTTAGCGGGTGTAACACGGTCTCTGGCAAGGGGAGCAGACACCCTGGTCTCCCTGGGACAGGACCCCCTTTGCGCCTCAATTGACCCAGCCTCACTGTTGACTCCATGCCTTTCACTCTTTTAAGTCTCTGCGAGGCTTTCGAAATGTGGTCAGTGTTCCTCTATCCAGGCTAGAAACAGAAAGTCTGTTAGCCTGTCAGGCCCCTGGGAGCCCTTAGGGGCCTGGGATAGTTGTTTTCTGTGTCCGTTAAGATGGGCTGTAGCTGTGATTAGCGGGGACCGCAGACAGAGGCTCACAGACCAGGAGAGGTCATTTCTCTCTCAGGTGGAAGCCACAGGTAGATAGCTCAGGGCTGGTTTGCTGGTTCTGTTTGCCCACCGAGTGCTTTGGAATCCTGAGTCCTTCTGGCTTCTTGCCTTTGTTTTCTCTTTAAGATTTCATCCATCTATTCATGAGAGACAAATACACACACACACACACACAGAGAGAGAGAGAGAGAGAGAGAGAGAGAGAGAGAGAGAGAGAGAAAGGAGAGGGAGAGAGAGAGGGAGAGGGAGAGGCAGAGACACAGGCAGAGGGAGAAGCAGGCTCCATGCAGGGAGCCAGATGTGGGAATTGATCCCAGCTCTCTGGGATCACAACCTGGCCTGAAGGTGGCCCTAAACGCCTGAGCCACCCGGACTGCCCGGCTTCTTTCCTCCACCATACATCGGCAGGGTTCCCAAGTTTCCCTCATGGTCCAAGCTGCTGTTCCAGCTCCAGCCATCTTGTAAGCGTCCCAGCCAAGAGGAGTGAGGAGCAACTGAAGAAACAGGTTAAAGGGCACAGGCCACAGGCTCTTCCAGGAAGGCTGCCGCATGTTTTCCCGAGACACTTTCATGACACCAGTGTCTCCTTGGCCAGAGCTTAGTCTCATGGCGATATTTAGCTTACAGGAAGCTGAAAGGGAAGGCTTGAGATTATGGAGGAAGAGGAAAGTGGCTCTTAGGGGGCAATGCAGAGTCTCTCCTTCATTTTAACACTTGGCCCCAAGCAATGATGAAGTTCTCTATGATTCTGCTGCACTCTCTCTGTAAGATGAGGTGGTGCTTGCCGTGTCCAATTTGGAAATAGTGTCACACTGCCCCTACAATGACTTTTTGCAGAGGTGGGGCTGGTAAAACATTGCTGCTCTTCGTTGCTCCTCTAGGATTTACTAATACAATCTCTGTCTTTTTCTTTTAAGATTTTTTTATTTATTTGAGAGAGAGAGAGAATGGGAGAACATGAGTGGGGGTAGGGGCAGAGGGAAAGGGAGAGAGAGAATCCCAAGCAGGCTCCACACCCAGCACTGCAGCCTGACACAGGGCTTGATCCCACAACCCCAGAATCATGACCTGAGCCAAAATCAATACTCAGACGCTCAATCGACTGAGTCACCCAGGCGCCCCAGTAATGCAATTTCTTACAGCATCATCGCTTAATCTTTAAATGTGTGATTTGGGGATCCCTGGGTGGCTCAGCAGTTTAGAGCGTGCCTTCGGCCCAGGGCATGAACCCAGAGTCCCGGGATTGAGTCCCATATCGGCCTCCTTGCATGGGGCCTGCTTCTCACTCTATCTCTCTCTGTGTCTCTCTCTGTCTCTCTCTGTCTCTCTCTCTATGTCTCTGTCTCTCATTTAAATAAATAGAATCTTTAAAAAAATAAATGTATGATTTATGAATGTTTCCTCTTAGGGAACTTTGGAACTTCAGTCAGTTGATCATGGGCTCTTAGCTCCAAGCTTCCCTCCCCCATCCCAAGCCAACTTAATAGTGAAACTTGCAAATTCCAAACATAAAGCAAAAATCCTTAAAGCAGCAAGAGACAAGATATTCTTAACATATATAGGGAGAAGTATGAGGTTAACAGAAGCCCTCTCCACAGAGACCAGGAAGGCCAGAAAGGGCTGGCAGGATATATTTAGGGTCCTAAATGAGAGGAACCTGCAGCCAAGAATACTTTATCCAGCAAGGCTCTCATTCAGAATAGAAGGAGAGATAAATAGCTTCCAATATAGGCAGAAACTGAAATAATATGTGACTACCAAATGAGATCTGCAAGAAATATTAAGGGGGACTATTTAAAAGAAAGAGGATGCCCCAAAAAACAGTCCACAAACCCTAGGATGAATACGTATTATGATGACAATAAATTCATATATTTCCATAGTGACTCTGAATGTGAATGGGCTTAATGATGCCATCAAAGGTGCAGGTTTCAGAATATCCAATATCCATCTCTTTGCTCTCTACAGGAGACACATTTTAGACCTAAGGACACCTATAGCCTTAAAATGAAAGGTTGGAGAACCATTTACTATTCAAATGGTCCTCAAAAGAAAGCAGGGTTAGCCATCCTCATATAGGATAAAGTTTATCTCAAAGACTGTAGTAAGAGATGAAGAGGGACACTATTTCATACTTAAAGGTTCTATCCATCAAGAGGACCTAACAATCTCAAATATTTATGCCCCTAATGTGGGAGCTGCCAAGTATATCAATCAATAAATAACCAAAGTTAAAACATAATTAGATAATAAAACATTTATCCTTGGAGACTTCAACACGGTGCTTTCTGAAAATTCCAGGTCTTCCCAGCACAATATCTCCAAGGAAACAAGAGCTTTAAATGATACACTGGACCAGATGGACTTCACAGATATTTAGAGAACTTTAATGCAACTCTAAATGCAACTGAATACACAATCTTCTCAAGTGCACATGGAACTTTCTCCACAATAGACCACATGCGGGGTCACATTTCAGGTCTGAACTGATACCAAAAGATTGTGATTGTTCCCTGAATATTTTCAGACCATAAGGCTTTGAAGCTAGAACTAAACAACAAGAAGGGGATCCCTGGGTGGCGCAGCGGTTTGGCGCCTGCCTTTGGCCCAGGGTGCGATCCTGGAGACCCGGGATCGAATCCCACATCAGGCTCCCGGTGCATGGAGCCTGCTTCTCCCTCCGCCTGTGTCTCTGCCTCTCTCTCTCTCTCTGTGACTATCATAAATAAATAAATTAAAAAAAAACACAAGAAGAAGTTTGGAAGGATTTCAACACGTGGAGGTTAAAGGCCAACCGGCTAAAAGAAGAAAGGGTCAACCAGGAAATTAGAGAAGAATTAAAAAGATTCATGGAAACTAATGAGAATGAAGATACAACCGTTCAAAATCTTTGGAATACAGCAAAAGGAATCCCAAGAGGGAAATACATCACAAAACAAGCATCCCAGAAAAAACTAGAAAAAACTGAAATCCACAAGCTATCCTGGCACCTAAAGGAATTGGAGAAGGAACAGCAAATGAAACCTTCACCCAGAAAAGAGAGTTAATAAAGATTGAAGCAGATCTCAGTGAAATAGAGACTAGATGAACTGTGGAACAGATCAACAAAACCAGCAGTTGGTTCTTTGAAATAATAAGATAGATAAACCATTAGCCAGCCTTATAAAAAACAAAAGAGAAAAGACTCAAATTAGTAAAATCACGAATGAAAAAGTAGAGACCACAACCAATATCAAGGAAATACAAATGAATTAAGAACATATTATGAGCTCTATACACCAAAAAATTAGGCAATTGAGAAGAAATGGACACATATCTGGAAAACCACAAACTACCAAAACTGGAACAGGAGGAAATGGAAAACTGGAACAGACCATTGACCGGGGAGGAATTGAAGCAGTCATCTTAAGCCTCCCAAGACATAAAAGTCCACCGCCAGATGGCTTCCCAGGGGAATATCATCAAATGTTTAAAGAAAAAACCATGCCTAATCTACTAAAGCTGTTCTGAAAGATAAAAAGGGTTGCATTACTTCAAAACTCGTTCTATGAGGCCACCTTCACCTTAATTCCAAAACCAGACAAAGACCCCACGGAAAAGGAGAATTATAGAGCAATATCTCTGGTGAACACTGAGGCAAAAATTCTCAACAAGATACTAGCCAATAGGATCCAGCAGTACTTTAAGAAGATTATTCACCATGAGCAAGTGGGATGTATCCCCGGGATACAAGGCTGGTTCAACAGTCATAAAGCAATCAATGTGATAGATCATATGTACAAGAGAAAAAACAAGAACCATATGATTCTCTCAATAGATGCAGAGAAAGCAGTTGACAAAATACAGCATCCATTCCTGATCAAAACTTTTCAGAGTGTAGGGATAGAGGGAACATTCCTCAGCATCTTGAAAGCCATCTACAAAAAGCCCACAGCATATATTCTCAATGGGGAAACACTTGCATCCTTTCTCCTAAGACAGGAACAAGACAGGGATATCCACTCTCACCCGTGCCATTCACATAGTACTAGAAGTTCTAGCCTCAGCAATCAGGCAACAAAAAGAAATAAAAGGCATTCAAATTGGCAAAGAAGAAGTGAAACTCTCCCTCCTTGCAGATGAGATGATATTGTACAGAGAAAACCAAAAGACCACCCCAAGGTTATTAGAACTTACACAGCAATTCAGCAGTGTGCAGGATACAAAATCAATGCCCAGAAATCAGTGGCATTTCTCTACACTACAAATGAGAGAAAGAAAGAGAAATAAGGAGTCGATCCCATTTACAGTTGCACCCAAAAGCATAAGATTCCTAAGAATAAACCTAACCAAAGAAGTAAAGAATCTATACCCTAAAAATTACATGACACTTCTGAAATAGATTGAGAAAGCACAAAGAGATGGAAAAATATTCCGTGCTCATGGATTGGAAGAATTAACATTGTGAAAATGTCAATGCTACCCAGAGCAATTTACACATTTAATGCAATCCCTATCAAAATACCATGGACTTTCTTCAGAGAGTTGGAAGAAATCATTTAAGATTTGTATGGAATCAGAAAAGATCCTGAATAGCCACGGGTATTGAAAGGAAAACCAAAACTGGGGGCATCACAATGCCAGATATCAGGCCTTGACACAAAGGTCAATGGAACAGAATAGCGAACGCAGAAAGAGGCCCTCAAATCTATGGTCAACTCATATTCAACAAAGCAGGAAAAACTCTGCACTGGACAAAGGACAGTCTCTTCAATAAATGGTGCTGGGACAATTGGACAGCCACGTGCAGAAGAATAAAATGAGACCATTCTCTTATACCATACTCAAAGATAAACTCAAAATGGATGAAAGATCTAAATGTGAGACAAGAATCCATCAAAATCCTAAAGGAGAACACAGGCAACTCCCTTTTTGTATTGTGTATGGAAACTTCTTGCAAGATACATCTATTAAGGCAAGGGAAACAAAAGCAAAAATGAATTTTTGAGACCTAATCAAAATAAAAAGCTTCAGCACAGCTAAAGAAACAGTCCCCAAAACTTAGACAACCTACATAATGGGAGCTATGACCTATGAGATAATTGGCTAGTATCGAAGATCTATAAAGAACTTATTAAACTCAACAGCAAAGAAGCCAACAATCCAATCATGAAATGACAAAAGACATGAACAAAAATTTGACCAATTAAGATTTAGATATGACCAAAAAACACATCATAAAATGCTCCACATCCCTTGCATTCAGGGAAATACAAATAAAAACCACAATGAGATATCACCTCACCCCAGTGAGAATGGGGGAAATTAACAAGACAGGAATCAAATATTGGAGAGAATATGGAGAAAGGAGAACCTCCTGCACTGTTGGTGGAATGTGAACTGGTACAGCCACTCTGGAAAACTGTGTGGAGGTTGCTCAAAGAGTTAAAAAAAAAACTGCCCTATGACCCAGCAATTGCACTGCTGGGGATGTACCCCAAAGATACAGATGCAGTGAAATACGGAGACAACTGCACCCCAATGTTTATAGCAGCAATGTCCACAATAGCCAAACTGTGGAAGGAGCATCAGTGTCCATCAAAAGATGAATGGATAAAGAAACTGTCGTCTATGTATACAATGGAATATTCCTCAGCCATTAGAAATAACAAATACCCACCATTTGCTTCGACATGGATGGAACTGGAGGGTATTATGCTGAGTGAAGTAAGTCAATCGGAGAAGGACAAACATTATATGGTCTCATTTGGGGAATATAAAAAATAGTGAAAGGGAATAAAGGTGAAAGTAGAGATGAGTGGGAAGTTTCAGAAATGGAGACAGAACATGAAAGTCTCTGGGAAATGAACTAGGGGTGGTGGAAGGGGAGGTGGGTGGGGGGTTGGGGTGACTGGTTGACGGGCACTGAGGTGGGCACTTGATGGGATGAGCACTGGGTGTTATTCTATATTTTGGCAAATTGAACACCAATAAAAATAATTTTATAAAAAAATTTGTAAAAAAAAATAAAGAAAAGAAAAAAGAAATTTTAAGCAGAATAGACATCTCTATAACATTTTGTTCCCCATCAATGAGTAGGGTTTAGTGCTCCTTTTATTCAGGGCTTTTTTTCCCCACCTCAATCTATTAGTAAATTTGTATAGTAACCTCCATAAAGATCTTAGACCTCTTCTGTTTTGAATGGGATATGTTCTAGGACACCTTCAAAATAGTTATTGCTTTTGTGTGTGTAGCAGGCTCTTGATCTTGCTATAGTGATGTAGCATACACAATTTTTCTGAAGTCTCTTACTAATTCAGATATCCCATGTCCTATTTCTCTGAATTCTCTATATAGATGGTCATATTTTCATGCACCATTATCTTCCTTTTTGATAGTCATGTATTTTGATATGCATATTTCTGGCTCTGTTCTAGTGTAGTTTTGAATGGTACAGGTAAAAGCATACATCTGTGTTTTATCGGTGTCATCAATGAGAATGCACCTTGCATTTCACATTTAAGTGTGTATGGAGTAGCTATTAGGAAATTTGCTAAAAGTTTTTATCTTGTACTCATGGTGAATTTTTTTCAAGGGCTTTTATCATGCCCATTGGCATGATATAATGTTTCCCTTTAATTTGTCAGCATGGAGAATCCGAATTCAAAGTATTTTCTACTTTAAATCATATTTTCACTTCTCAGCCAAGCCTGCTTGTTCACTCAATTCACTACTATACTGAATATGGTATTAATTTACTTAGGATATTTGCTACTGCAAGAGTGAACTTGGCTCAAGTGTTTTCAGTGTGGAAATGAGGTGTTCATCTGGTTTGAGAGGTATAGAGAGCTTGCCCCGAAAAATGAGTTAAATAACTCTCCATATTTTTCTAAGCTTCAGGGGACTTGAGTTAAGATGGAGGTAATTTTTTCCTGATCACTTGTAGAATTGGCCACCCAAACCTCCCGTCCAGGAATAGGATAGTTTCGGTATTGACTATGGTTTCAGTTTCTATTGTTTAATTAAATTTTCTATTTCTCTATGGACTGAGTTGGTCCCTTATCTTTTTAAAAATATTGTCCATTTCACCCAGGATTTCTAATGTAATTGCATGATATTTATAATAAAACCTTTATTACAGATAGTCTAAAACACACACAATAGTAGAGAATAATATAACAAACCCAGTATACGTGAAAGCCAGCAGTAATCATCTTTAGTACATGGCCAGTCTGGTTCCAATATACCCTCTCCTTCCCCACATCTATGCCAATGGAAGAGGGGATCCTCAGACACTCAGATCGGATGGATTCTCAGATGAGGATCATCTGAGACACTATGCTTTTTCATCTCATGTCATCAGTATTTCTACATGCATTTCCAAAAGACAAAGAATCATAGGTAAAACATAGATGCAATAAATTATCATTTCTACCAATATAAAGAAGTTATTAGTATCAAATATCCAGTTACTTTTCACATTTAACTTATCTGGAATTTTTTTTTACCTAGAATTTTTTTTTATGTTTCTTTGAATCACAAATATGGCCTATATTCGGTGATTTTTGGTTATATCCCTTAAGTATTTTTTAATCAACAGATTTTCCCCCACATCCCTCTTTTCTCCCCTTGCAGTTATTGTTCCTGAGGGAAAAAAAGCAGGTCAAATTTTGTGACATTTCCCATAATCTGAATTATGTTGAACAAAACATTTTGGTGTCCTTGAACATGTACTTAGCCTCCTAGTTCTTTAAATTGATAGTCCCAGGTAGACACTTGATCAAATTAAGTTTGCATGTGTGTTATTCTGCTGTATTTTCTTTCTTTAAAAAAACAAGATTGCCACATAGATAATGCTACGTCCTTCCAGTATGAAGAACATAACATCTATTGTCCTCTGTGCTGAAGTTGGCAGTCATTGATGATCATCACTTTTGTGTGTTGGGGGTAGCAGAATGGGAATTTTCTGGTTTTCTCATTCGTTCTTAGCGTATTAGCTGAAAAACTTCCATATGTAGAAAAATTTCCACATCCAACATTTGGTTATGCGGAGAGGATCATGTATTTATTTTGTGTCTTTACATCATTTAAATATCTTCTTCAACTATATTTTGTACAGTTTTCACTGACACTGTTTACTTGTGATAGTTGTCTTTAGTACCTGGTCATATTTGCAAAAAAAAAAATGTCTGTTTTATGAGTATTTTCAAAGAATTGCCATTTGTTCGTTGGTCTTACTGTTTTCTATTTTGTTATTTCTAAACTTATCTTCATTATTTCCAACCTTTTACTCCTTTGGGTTCAATACTATGTTCATGCCCTAGCTTCTTGAACTTCTTGGGTACTTTAACTACTTCTTTTCTGTGAGGCATCTATTTAAGACTATATATTTATTTTTGATATCCATTTGGGCTATACCACACATGTCATGCTATAAGCTTCATGCGTATTTGAATATTTTAAAAGATTTATTTTTTTTTTTGGAGGGGGTGAAGAAGGAGAGAGAAAATCATTTCTTTCTATATTTTTTTATTGGAGTTCCACTTGCCAACAAATAGTATAACACTCAGTCTTCATCCCGTCAAGTGCCCCACTAAGTGCCCGAAACCCAGTCACCCCATCCCCCGGCACACCTCCCCTTCTACTACCTTTTGTTCATTTCCCAGAGTTAGGAGTCTCTCATGGTTTGTCACGTTCTCTGATATTTCCCACTCATTTTCTCTCCTTTTCCCTTTAATCCCTTTCACTATTTTTTTATATTCCTCGAATGAATGAAACCATAAGGTTTGTCTTTCTCTGATTGACTTACTTCACTCAGCATAATATGCTCCAGTTCGGAGAGAGAAAATCTTAAGCATACTCCCCACTGATCTCAGGGCCTGACATGGGGCTCAATCTCACGACCCCGAGATCATGACCTGAGTCGAAATCAAGAATAGGATGCTCAACTGATTTAACCACCCAGGTGCCCATGTATTGCTCAAATTTTTAACAAGTCGACTAGATCATTCTATTACTTATGCTACTGGAGGATTTTCAATGTATATCACAAAACTAGGAAGTGTAAAATTATTTTGAGAAGTCTGCAAAGATGGTAAGAGAGTTAGAATGGTATTTGGAGGAAGTTTCAGGGTTCAGCAGTATTTCATTTTATTTTTGTTACTAATTATAGAAGAAACTTAAACATAATTAACTGCTGGTGACAGAGTTGAGTTTAACCCAGGGATGCAAAGAAGTTTAACACTAGTAGGTCAATCGATATAATTGGCCACATGTAATAGGATGGTTCAGGAAAATCAAAGCCACTGTAAATATTTAACATGGAGGAAATTTAATGCAAGGAATTGGTCATGCAAGTGATAGAGAAGCCAAGCAGAGGAGAATTGGGAAACCCAATATTTAGCATTACAAAGAAATCACTCCCAACTCTAGGCCTGAAGAACAAAGAGTGGAAAGAGTGTTACTAGAACCTGGGTTCAAGATTTAGCAGAATCTAGAGCCATGATGGGTCAATCTGACGTAGCTGGGGCCATGAAGAATATGTAGCCATTGAAGGAAATGCCAGGTGATGTAGAGGAAGGAGGAGAAAATCTCTGACTGCTTCTATCCTTCTGGGCTCTAATCTCTTAATGGTGTTTCAGTTAGCTAAATGAGAATGGCAGGTAAATGTTGGTGAATTTAGGAATTATATCCTACAGGGGAAGCCCTTGTACAATGTAGAGCAGAATGGGAAGGAATGAGGGGTGAATTTGGGGGTAAGGAGGACAAGGATTGCCTTACATTACACTAACAGATTGAATGAGAAAAATCAGATCTAATTTTATATAGAAAAGTATCTAATCAAAATTAACATCCATTCATTAAAGAAAAGAGATGTCAGCCCAAAGTATTAGACTGGGACTATGGGTTTTGGGGAGGAAGGCCAGAGAGATAAAATGCCATTCTCATCACATCACATCAAGGGTACATACTATCAACATGATATGTCACCATTGATGTTGACCTTTATCACCCAGCTGTGGTAATGTACCTCAGGTTTCTCCTCTAACGTTCAGGTGCAAAAGTAAGGAAGGGAGAGAAAGGAGGGGTCAGCACTAGGCTAATTTCCTGAATTACCGTCCCAGGCATCAGGGCTAACCATAGCCAACTTGTCACACATTAGAACCCAACAAGAATAATTCAACCTCTACTTCCTGCAGTGTAACAGAAGTCTTCTAATGTGGACAAAAATGAACAGGATCATGGTGTATATAGAAGAGATAAGGAGGTTTGGGTCCCTCTTTAGATGGAGCCTGACTATCAGAATACAGCATGCAAACCTTCCCTTGTGGGTGGCAGGGAATGAAGCAGCAGAGTGCCACGATCACAGCTGGCCCCCCATCCTTCCTTCTTCTTAGTAGTGGAGTTCAGAGCTATTTTCTCATGTACTGCCTGTTTGCTCATCTTCCTCACTGGGTGTTAGGAAATTTTAGTAAGACATGTACTTATCAGTACTCAGAAGGGGGCCATTTAAACTCCCATATGAGAACAATACTTTGCTCATTTGGAGACCAAAATATTTCACAAAAACCACATTTGGTTTATGTGTGTGTTCCCTCTTGACTCTCTCAGGGTAAGCTCCATCCAGTGGCAGCTCTACATCATGGCCTCAAACCCAAGAAAGCAGGAAGTCTTGATGAAGAACTGAAAACTCCAGCTGCAGTTCCCTATTGGATGGCATGAATCCTCTTACCTATGGTGATGTACAAAATTACAGTTTCCGTATGGATCTCACTTGTAAGCTTGTTTTTTTTTTTTTTTTTTTTTTTTTTTTTTTGCTTGCGTATCACCTAGACTAGCTTGATTTATCTATCACAAGAATGGTGGAGTTGCTAACCTAATAGAAATTCTTGGCTTTTGAATTAAGTAAAATGGAGTAACTTACTGCGTACTTGCCTCACACGCTCACTTCCCAATAACAGTGATAGGAAAGTGAAACCCAGAATTCGGGCTGTGCAGGCACTTGTTTCTTGGTCCTGGCATTGCATGAATATACCAGCAGGAGAGGGGCCACAATGTTACCCCAATTAGAAATAGAGTTAAAAGTCTCTGTCTCTAGGGCAGCCTGGGTGGCTGAGTGGTTTAACGCTGCCTTTGGGCCAGGGCAATATCCTGGAGACTTGGGATGGAGTCCCAGATTGGGCTTCCTGCATGAAGCCTGCTTCTCCCTCTGCCTGTGTCTTTGCCTCTCTCTCTTTCTCTCTGTGTCTCTCGTAAATAAATAGAATCTTAAAAAAGAAGTCTCTGTCTCTTGAATGTACCAGGGGATACTTTAGGCAAAGGCTTGATTTTCTACTTCTGGACCCCATTGGAATATTGTAACCTCCCCCTCCAAACCTACTTTGACTTCCTATTGTGCCATTTCTTACTAAATTGGTCATTTCTTCCTAAACGGTAGAGCTGTCCCTCCAGCACTTGGAGGACATTGGCTCAGCCTGCTAACTCTACAAGGAATCCCCTCTTGCCATCATTTTATTCTTTCACAGCATTTTAAAACATATTTTATTTATTTATTCATGAGAGATGCAGAGAGAGAGGCAGAGACACCTGCAGAGGGAGAAGCAGGCTCCCTGTAGGAAGCCCGATGTGGGATTCGATTTCCGGACCCCGGGATCATGACCTGAGCCAAAGGCAGATGCTCAACCACTGAGCCATTCGGGCACCCCTATGCTTTATTTTTGACGTTCTGGTGGTTCTGAAGATATCCTTCTGAGAAAAATGTAAAACTATGAAATCAGTTCTTGAATAGCTGTGGTACTAGTCACTTTACGCAATTTCATTGAGGATAAGTTTGGATACTTTCTGGTATTTGTAGAATTCTACAGTTTCGTTTAAGTTCTTGACCATATGTACATTGATTTGTTATTAGTATTTTTCTTTTTATTCTCTAATGTCTACTGTGGGGCTCGTGAGCTTGCAGTGAAACCCACTTTAATTTTTGATACTGATAATGTACGTCTTCTCAACTTTTTACTTTGTCTGGATAGAGTTTTAAAACTTATGGGATGCAGCATATCATTGTTATGAGGGGAAATTATAGCATTTAATGCTTAGATTAAGAAAGATCTCAAATCAATAATCTGTTTCCACCATAACTTAGAAAAAGAAGAAACAACCCAAAGCAGTAAGAAGGAAAGAAAGAAATAAACAAAGAGACAAAACAACGGAAGACAAAGAAATAAAACTGAAATCAGTCTTTTCTTTGCCCTAGGGATGATTTTAGAGTATGCTGTTTAATTTCCAAATGTTTTGAGGTTTTTCTTGTTCTTCCACTACTGTTTGATTTCTACTTTGATTCCTTTATTATCAGAAATATCCTCTGGATCATTCAAATATATATTTTAAAAGATTTTATTTATTTATTAATGAGAGACACATACAGAGAGAGGCAAAGACATAGGCAGAGGGAGAAGCAGGCTCCCTGTGGGGAGCCCGATACAGGACTCAAACCCAGGACCCTGGTATCATGACCTGTGACGAAGGCAGACGCTCAACTGCTGAGCCACCAGGTGCCCCTGGATCATTTAATTTTAAAAAACATTTTAATGACACAGGATGTAGTTGATCCTGGGTTATGCTCCGTATGTGCTTGAAATAAACGAGCATTTTGCTGTGATGGAGCAGTGATATTTGGATTCATAGTGTTTCTGACTAACCCAGGGCCAAACTGAGCTCTGTCTGATGGTTCCCTTCTCCAAGCTTTTGGCATCCTTGTGGTGAGATTCCAGCATGAGCAACTCAGGTAAAATCAGGGCATCCTAGGGAACTTGATCCCTCGCTTGTATTTACCACATTCATCATTCCCCCCTCTCCTGGCTACCTGGACATTCCTTTCCTTGTCCTCTAACTAGGAGGGGATCCATAGTCTCCCCACTCTGTAAAGCACTCCCTTGAATGGATTGGCTTTGGTGGCCAAGCGGTGGGATAATTGAGAGAAAAGTAGCAAAGTAGTTATCTCCCACTTTTTGGTACCAAAGCTTTTCTTTGCAGAGACACACAGGTCATCTTCCCTCTACATTTAAGGTATCTGCCCTACTGTTGCTGAGGCTCCACCACAGGGTTTCAGCTTTTTCCCTGGGGCTTTCCTTCGACCTAAGTGATAAATCCCTTAGTGCTTTCATGCTCCTTTGCTCTATACCGTGGTCGACATATATTTCCCATAAAAGGCTAGACTATAAAAATTTTTGGCATTGTAGACCATACCTTCCCTAACAAAGGTTTTATATTTTAATTTCATATGATATGCATATTCATATCGATTTGATGTTTCCGGTGTATTTCTATTTAACATTTATAGGTAATCCCATCATTTAAATATTAATTTATTTAATATTTATATTAATATTTTTTATATTTTATATTTGGTTTTTACCTAATGTCCTTTTCCAGATACAAGATCCTGTCCAGTAAACCACATTGCATGTAACTGTCATGTTTCCTTAAGATACTCTTTGCAGTGACAGTTTCTCCATCTTTCCATTCTTTTTGATGCTGACAGTTTTGAGTACTAGTTAGGCATACTGTAGAATATCCCTCTATTTGAATTTGTCTGGTGTCTTTCTCATAAATCGACTGTTGTTATGAGCTTGGTGGAGGAAGCCTTGAAAGGTCAAGTGCTCTTCTCATCACATCCTATCAAGGGTACATTCTATCAATATGACTCATCCATGGGGATGGTGATCTTGATCATCTGGCTGAGATGGTGTTGGTTAGGCTTCTCCACCAAATGCTTTTTTCTTTCTCTTTCCACCATTATCTGGAAAGAAGTGACTATGAGCAGGCCACAGTTAGAGAGTAAGGATTAGGTTTCATCTCCTTGAGTGGGAGACTATCTACATTAATGGGGATTTGGAATACTTTGGCATAAGAAATTTGTCCTCACGGATATTTATTTTATGCTTTGGATTATAATGCAGTACAGTTTTATTTATTTGCTCAAATTTTTCCAGATTTGGCCACTGGGAGCTCTTTTCATTGACTTCTGTGGCCCTTTGACATATCCTCATGATATGTTTGGGTTTTGTGTGTCCTTTTTATCCTGGTTCATGTTTCATGGACTAATTGGATCTGTTTGTGTATTTTGTCTTTTGCTGACATTAGAAAATCCTTGGCTATCAGCTCTTCAGATATATGGTCTCCCCTGTTCTTTACCGCTTTCTCATTCTGGAACTCCAGAATAACATACGAACTACATCATTTCATATCATCTCACCACATTTGGACTCTCTATTCTATTTTTCAGTTATTGTCTTTCCTCTTTCATTCTTTTTTTATTTATGATAGTCACAGAGAGTGAGATAGAGAGAGAGAGAGAGGCAGAGACACAGGCAGAGGGAGAAGCAGGCTCCATGCACCGGGAGCAGGACGTGGGACTCGATCCCGGGTCTCCAGGATCGCGCCCTGGGTCAAAGGCAGGCGCTAAACCGCTGCGCCACCCAGGGATCCCATCTTTCCTTTTTCTATTTCATTTGAATAATTTCTAATTTAATTTTTTTTTTGTTTTACTAAAGTGATTTCTTTTGACAATAGTTCACACTATGAGACTTTCTGGTAATACAGAAGGTCAAAATGTATATATATATATATATATATATATATATATATCTTTATATAATTTATTTGTAAAATATGTATATACTCAAAAAATACCATAACACAAAAAGATGAAAACTATGTCAAATATATAGAATTGTTTTTAATTTTTTTTAAGTTGGATGCTAATTTAGGACACTGTTTATTAATATTATTATTATTTTTTATAATAAATTTATTTTTTATTGGTGTTCAATTTGCCAACATACAGAATAACACCCAGTGCTCATCCCGTCAAGTGCCCCCTCAGTGCCCGTCACCAAGACACCCCCACCGCACGCCCTCCTCCCCTTCCACCACCCCCAGTTCGTTTCCCAGAGTTAGGAGTCTTTATGTTATATCTCCCTTTCTGATATTTCCAACACACTTCTTCTCCCTTCATTTATATTCCCTTTCAAAATTATTTATATTCCCCAAACGAATGAGGACATATAACGTTTGTCCTTCTCCGATTGACTTACTTCACTCAGCATAATACCCTCCAGTTCCATCCACGTTGAAGCAAATGGTGGGTAATGGTCATTTCTAATGACTGAGTAATATTCCATTGTATACATAAACCACATCGTATTTATCCATTCATCTTTAGATGGACAACGAGGATCCTTCCACAGTTTGGCTATTGTGGACATTGCTGCTAGAAAATCAGGGGGGTGGTGCTGAAGTGTCCCGGCGTTTCATTACATCTGTATCTTTGGTGTAAATCCCCAACAATGCAAATGCTGGGTAATAGGGCAGGTCTATTTTTAACTCTTTGAGGAACCTCCACACAGTTTTTCAGAGTGGCTGTACCATTTCAAATTCCCACCAACAGTGTAAGAGGGTTCCCACTGATCTATGTCTCTGTTTTTGTGCCAGTGCCATATTGTCTTGATGACCACAGCGTTGTAGTACACCCTGAAATCTGGCATTGTGATGACCCCAAATATGGTTTTCTTTTTTAAAATTCCCCTGTCTATTCGGGGTCTTTTCTGATTCCACACAAATCTTAAAATAATTTGTTCCAACTCTCTGAGGAAAGTCCATGGTATTTTGATAAGGATTACATTAAACGTGTAAATTGCCCTGGGTAACATTGACATTTTCAAAATATTAATTCTGCCAATCCATGAGCATGGAATATTTTTCCATCTCTTTGTGTCTTCCTCAATTTCTTTCAGAAGTGTTCTATAGTTTTTAGGGTATAGGTCCCTTACCTCTTTGGTTAGGTTTATTCCTAGGTATCTTATGCTTTTGGGTGCAATTGGAAATGGGATTGACTCCTTAATTTCTCTTTCTTCAGACTCATTGTTAGTGTATAGAAATGCCACTGACTTCTGGGCATTGATTTTGTATCCTGCCATGCTACCAAATTGCTGTTTGAGTTCTAGCAATCTTGGGGAGGAGGATTTTGGGTTTTCTATGTAGAGTATCATGTCATCGTCAAAGAGGGAGAGATTGACTTCTTCTTTGCCAATTTGAATGCCTTTAATGTCTTTTTCTTGTCTGATTGCTGATGCTAGGACCTCCAGTACTATGTTGAATTGCAGTGGTGAGAGTGGACATCCCTGTCTTGTTACTGATCTTAGGGGAAACACTCCCAGTGCTTCCCCATTGAGAATGATATTTGATTTGCTGTGGGCTTTTCATAGATGGCTTTTAAGATGTTGAGGAATGTTCCCTCTATCCCAACACTGAAGAGTTTTGATCAGGAATGGATGCTGTATTTTGTCAAATGCTTTCTCTGCATCTAATGAGACGATCATATGGTTCTTGGTTTCTCTCTTGTTGATATCATGAATCACATTGATTGTTTTACGAGTGTTGAACCAGCCTTGTGTCTCGAGGAGAAATCCTACTTGGTCATGGTGAATAATTTTCTTAATGTATTGTTGGATCCTATTGGCTAGTATCTTGTTGAGAATTTCTCCATCCATGTTCATCAGGGATATTGGTCTGTAATTCTCCTTTTTGTGGGGTCTTTGTCTGGTTTGGAATTAAGGTGATGCTGGCCTCATAGAATGAATTTGGAAGTGCTCCATCTCTTTCTATGTTTTGGAACAGCTTTAGTAGAATAGGTATGGTTTCTTCTTTAAACGTTTGAGAGAATTCCCCTGGGAAGCCATCCGGCCCTGGACATTTGTGTCTTGGGAGGTTTTGGATGACTGCTTCAATTTCCTCCCTGGTTATTGGCCTGTTCATGTTTTCTATTTCTTCCTGTTCCAGTTTTGGTAGTTTGTGGCTTTCCATAAATGCGTCCACTTCTTCTAGATTGCCTAATTTATTGGTACATAGCTGTTCATAATATGTATTTAAAATCCTTTGTATTTCCTTGGTGTTGGTAGTGATCTCTCCTTTCTCATTCATGATTTTATTAATTTGAGTCTTCTCTCTCTTCTTTTTAATAAGGCTGGCTAATGGTTTATCTATCTTATTAATTCTTTCAAAGAACCAACTCCTGCTTTTGTTGATCTGTTCCACAGTTCTTCTGGTCTCGATTTCCCTGAGTTCTGCTCAAATCTTTATTCACTCTCTTCTTCTGCTGGATATAGGATCTATCTGCTGTTTTTTCTCTAGCTCCTTTATGTGTAAGGTTAGCTTTTGAATTTGAGTTCTTTCCAGTTTTTGAATGGATTCTTGTATTGTGATGTATTTCCCCCTCAGGACAGCTTTTGCTGCATCCCAAAGATTTTGAATGGTTGTATCTTCATTCTCATTAGTTTCCATGAATCTTTTTAATTCTTCCTTAATTTCCTGGTTGACCCTTTCATCTTTTAGCAGGATGGTCCTTAACCTCCACATGTTTGAAGTCCTTCCAAACTTCTTTTTGTGATTTAGTTCTAATTTCAAGGCATTATGGTCTGAGAATATGCAGGGGACGAACCCAATCTTTTGGTATAGGTTCAGACCCAATTTGTGACCCAGTATGTCGTCTATTCTGGAGAAAGTTCCATGTGCACTTGAGAAGAATGTGTATTCAGTTGAGTTTGGATGTAAAATTCTGTAGATATCTGTGAAATCCATCTGTTCCAGTGTATCATTTAAAGCTCTTGTTTCTTTGGAGATGTTGTGTTTAGAAGACCCATCGAGTTTATAAAGTGCTAGATTGAGGTCACCAAGTATAAGTGTATTATTATGTAAGTATTTCATCACATTGGTTATTAATTGATTGATATATTTGGCAGTTCCCATATTCTGGGCATATATACTGAGGATTGTTAAGTCCTCTTGTTGGATAAATCCGTTAAGTATGATACAGCGTCCCTCTTCATCTCTCACTACAGTCTTCGGGATAAACTTTAGCTTATCTGATATAAGGATGGCTAACCCTGCTTTCTTTTGAGGACCATTTGAATGGTAAATGGTTCTCCAACCTTTTATTTTCAGATTGTAGGAGTCCTTCTGTCTAAAATGAATCTCTTGTAGACAGCAAATAGATGGGTCCTGTTTTTTTATCCAGTCTGAAACGCTATGCCTTTTTAATGGGGTCATTAAGCCCATTCACGTTCAGAGTCACTATCGACAGATATGAGTTTAGTGTCATCATCATATCTATTCAGTCCTTGTTTTTGTGGATTGTTCCACTGAACTTCTTCCTAAAGGGGAATTTCAAGAGTCCCCTTTAAATTTCTTGCAGAGCTGGTTTGGAGGTCACATATTCTTTCAGTTCTTGCCTGTCTTGGAAGCTCTTTATCTCTCCTTCTATTCTGAATGAGAGCCTTGCCGGATAAAGTATTCTTGGTTGAATGTTCTTCTCATTTACGACCCTGAATATATCCTGCCAGCCCATTCTGGCCTGCCAGGACTCTGTGGAGAGATTTGCTGTTACCCTAATTCTCCTCCCCATAAAAGTCAGGGATTTCTTGTCTCTTGCTGCTTTAAGGATCTTCTCTTTATCTTTGGAATTTGCAAGCTTCACTATTAAATGTTGAGGTGTTGAACGGTTTTTATTGATTTTAGGGTACCATCTCTCTATTTCCTGGATCTGAATGCCTGTTTCCCTTCCCAGATTAGGATAGTTTTCAGCTATGATTTGTTCAAATACATATTCCGGCCCTCTGTCCCTTTCGGTGCCCTTGGGAACCCCAATTAAACGTAGGTTTTTCTTCCTCAGGCTGTTGTTTATTTCACTTAATGTATCTTCATGGTCTTTTCATTGTTTGTCTCTTTTTACCTCAGTTTCCCTCTTTGCCATCAACTTGTCTTCTATGTCACTCACTCGTTCTTCCACCTCGTTTACCCTCGTCGTTAGGACTTCTAGTTTGGATTGCATCTCATTCAATTGATTTTTAATTTCTGCCTGATTCTGCAGTCATGAAGTATCTTGAGTCCTTTATGCTTTTTTCTAGAGCCACCAGTAGCTTTATGATAGTGCTTCTGATTTGGTTTTCTGACATTTAATTGTAATCTAGATTTTGTTTTTTTTAATAATAAATTCATTTTTTATTTGTGTTCAATTTACCAACATACAAAATAACCCTCAGTGCTCATCCTGTGAAGTGCCCCCCTAAGTGCCCGTCGCCCATTCACTCCCACCCCACGGCCTCCTCCCCTTCCACCACCCCTAGTTCGTTTCCCAGAATTAGGAGTCTTTATGTTCTGTCTCCCTTTCTGATATTTCCCACACATTTCTTCTCCCTTCCCTTATATTCCCTTTCACTATTGTTTATATTTCCCAAATGAATGAGAACATATAATGTTTGTCCTTCTCTGATTGACTTACTTCACTCAGCATAATATCCTCCAGTTCCATCCACGTTGAAGCAAATGATGAGTAATTGTTATTTCTAATGGCTGAGTAATATTCCATTGTATACATAAACCACATCTTCTTTATCCATTCATCTTTAGATGGACACCGAGGCTCCTTCCACAGTTTGGCTACTGTGGACATTGCTGCTAGAAACATCGGGGTGCAGGTGTCCCGGCATTTCATTTCATCTGTATCTTTGGGGTAAATCCCCAACAATGCAATTGCTGGGTTATAGGGCAAGTCTCTTTTTAACTCTTTGAGGAACCTCCACACAGTTTTCCAGAGTGGCTTGTGGGAGAGAGGACTGTTTCTGATTCTTTCTTTTGAGGTGAGGTTTTCCTTCTAGTCATTTGGTTCAGTGCAGAGTGGCCAAAAACAAGTTGTTTTGGGAAAAGGAGAAAAAGAGAGGAGAGAAAGAAGGAAAGAAAAGAGAAAAATAAAAAAGCAAGAAAAAAAAAGAGAAGAAAAACAGAAAGAAAAAGAAAGATGGGGGAAATAGGGTGGGGGAAGCAAACAGAAATCAAAAAGCAAAAAAAAAAAGGGGGGGAGAATCTTCTGATTCTGTATACTTTAAGTCCCTTGACTTCCCCTGGAACTTGTCCATCTAGTTGGTCTTTTGGGGGAGGGGCCTATTGTGCTGATTTTCAGGTATAAGCACTTGGGGAGCTGCTCTGCCCCCTGCCTGGTGCAGGGCTGAGTGGCGGTTGTTTATCCTGTGAGGCCCCAGGAGGAACAACCCCAGTGGCAGCGGCCAGCTCTGGAGCCCTGGAGTCAGCCCCCGCAGTAGCTCCAGAGCTCTCTGTCTGCAGGGCCTGGAGGCTCCGGGGCGGGGCCGCTGATCTGCTCAGCTGGGGCAGGAGCGTCCTTGCTGTCCTGGGCCCTCCCGGCCACTGCCTGTCCCTGGGGGAGGCCGGATCCTGGGCTGTGTCCCGGGGCCCTGTGCTCCGGAGCCTGCGCTGTTGGATTCGCGCTCAGGGCCGCGCACCCCCTCTGCGGAGCTGCCGCCCGAGCCCCTCCGAGCTGCTCCCGGCCGCACAGCCCCCTCCGCACAGAGCCTCTTCCTCTGCCCGAGCCCGTCTGAGCCTCTCCGGGTCTAGCCCTTGCGCTGCAGCCCTTAGGGAGCTCGGCGCACTCTCCCAGGGGCGCAGGTGTCTGTTAGTGTCCCAGGGAGCCCGAGGGCATCCCCGCCCTCCTGGGTCCTGCTCTAAATCCCTGCGGGCCCCTTTCCACCCAGGAAGGTCGGTGCAGCTCCTGCTTCTCCGGGACGGGGCTCTCCTGTCCTGGGGACACTCGCCCAGGCCTCAGCCCGGCTCCTCGCGGGGCCCCTCCCCCTTGGAGGCCTTTTGTGTCTTTATTTCTTTTTCCCCATCTTCTGACCTTAATAGAAGCACGAACTCTTCTCACTGTAGCATTCCAGCTTTTCTCTCTTCAAATATCAGGCCGATTTCGTAGATTTTCAGGATAATTTGAAAGTTATCTATGTAATTTGGTGGGGACAGGTGATTTGGGGACCCTACTCTTCCGCCATCTTGCCCCTCCTCCGAATTTTACTTCTGATAAGACTTTATGATAATGTGGTTGACACAGAAATCCAATTATTTCTGTGGCACACAATGTTTTACTAATTAGAATTACATGTAATGACATTATGTCAGGACATATTAAAACTTTAAGAATTTTACATAACTTTTAGAACCATCATAACATTTACCCACATAATATAACCTCATAAAATTAATCATTATTTACAGTACTTCCAATGTAAATTAATTCAGCAAATAAAGAAACCTAATTAGTCAAAATGATTATTTAGAATTTGAATTTTTAGGAAGATTGTTAAGAATCTCAGAAGATTCTAAATGATATGCCTAAATAGGATCATAGTTCACTGAAAATTTTAATACTTTATCAGGTATTTAACCAAGGTGACAATAAAAGATCCCGAAGGCAAAAACAGAGGGTTTCTTGGTTGTTAGCAAAACAGCTTCTTTAAATATTGAGAAGATTTAGTAATCAAACCTTATCAAACAAGAGAAATCTTGTTTTTCTGGGCAGATAAAGATAAAATAGCTTGTTTATAATTTGTTATCAAGAACAGACCAAATATAAAAGAAGCTTTTGTCTTTTTAAAAAGTTAAGCTCATTTTCAGAGAAAAAAAAGCAAATTCCAATCTTATATCAGCATATTTTAAAAATTCATATATTCTGATCTTAGTGAGTCCAGATCATGCATAGTTTCTCCCAAAGTTTCTCCTTTATAACCTTCCTCCAATTTCTTCTTTAACTCAAATTATTTCATAAGCCTCACCTCTCTATAAATAGCCCGTCTCATTTTGGGAAAAAAATACTTTCTTTCCTTCAACAAAAATGCATTTTATTCCTTATATCTTACTTATACATCTCCTATTTTCCCATATAGAGTTACTTTCCTTATCATTTCCAGCAGTTTCAATTCCATTCATCAGAACTTTATTTTTTTTCATTGAGCAATTGTAACTTTATTTTTTAAAATAATTTTATTGGAGTTCAATTTGCCACCATTTAGCATAACACACAGTGCTAATCCTGCCACATGCCCCCCTCAGTGCCCAACACTGACACCATGACCCACTGCCATGTCCCTTTCCACTAAACATTGTCCGTTTCCCAGAGTTAGGTGTCTCTCATGTTTTGACACCCTCACTGATATTTTCACTCATTTCGCTCCTTTCCCTTTATTCCCTTTCACTAATATTATACTCCCAAAATGAATGAGACCATATAATGTTTGTCATTTCTGATTGACTTATTTCACTCAGGATAATACCCTACAGTTCCATCCACATTGAAGCAAATGGTGGGTATTTGTCGTTTCTAATGGCTGAGTAATATTCTATTGTATACATAAACCACATCTTCTTTATCCATTCATCTTTCAATGCACACCAAGGCTCCTTCGACAGTTTGGCTATTATGGACATTACTGCTGTAAACGTCAGGGTGGAGGTGTCCTGGCGTTTCACTGCATCTGTATCTTTGGGGTAAATCCCCAACAGTGCAATTGCTGGGTTGTAGGGCAAATCTATTTTTAACTCTTTGAGGAACCTCCACACAGTTTTCCAGAGTGACTGCACCAGTTCACAATCCCACCAACAGTGCAAGAGTGTTCCCCTTTCTCTACATCCTCTCCAACATGCGTTGTTTCCTGCCTTGTTAATTTTCTCCATTATCACTGGAGTGAGGTGGTATCTCATAGTCCTTTTGTTTGTATTTCCCTGATGGCTGTGGAGCATTTACTCACGTGCTTGTTGGCCATGTCTATGTCTTCCTCTGTGAAATTTCTGTTCATGTCTATTTCCCATTTCATGATTGGATTGTTTGTTTCCTTGCTGTTGAGTTTAATAAGCTCTTTATAGATCTTGGATACTAGTCCTTTATCTGATATGTCACTTGCAAATATCTTCTCCCATTCTGTAGGTTGTCTTTTAGTTTTGTGGACTGTTTCCTTTGCTGTGCAAAAGCTTCTTATCTTGATGAAATCCCAGTAGTTCATTTATGCTTTTGTTTCACTTGCATTCATGGATGTATCTTGCAAGCAGATTACATGATACTGTACATAGAAAACCCAAAACACTCCACCCCAAGATTGCTAGAACTCATCCAGCAGTTTGGCAGTGTGGCAGGATACAAAATCAATGCCCAGAAGACAGTGGCATTTCTATACATCAACAATGAGGCTGAAGAAAGAGAAATTAAGGAGTCAATCCCATTTTCAATTGCACCCAAAAGCATAAGATAACTAGGAATAAACCTAACCAAAGAGGTAAAGGATTTATACCCTAAAAACTACAGAACACTTCTGAAAGAAATTGAGGAAGACACAAAAAGATGGAAAAATATTATATGCACATGGATTGGATCTTTCATCCATTTTGAGTTTATCTTTGTGTATGGTGTAAGAGAATGGTCCAGTTTCACTCTTCTGCATGTGGATGTCCAATTTTCCCAGCACCATTTATTGAAGAGACTTTTTTCCAGTGGATAGTCTTTCCTGCTCTGTCAAATATTAGTTGACGATAAAGTTGAGGGTCCACTTTTGGATTCTCTATTCTGTTCCACTGATCTATGTGTCTGTTCTTGTGTCAGTACCACAGTATCTTGATGACCACAGCTTTGTAGTACAACCTGAAATCTGGCATTGTGAAGCCCCCAGCTATGGTTTTCTTTTTTAATATTCCCCTTGCTAATCATGGTCTTTTTTTGAGTCCACACAAATCTTAAGATGAGTTGTTCTAACTCTCTGAAGAAAGTCCATGGTATTTTGATAGGGATTGCATTAAATGTGTAAATTACCCTGGGGAACATAGACATTTTCACAATATTAATTCTTCCAATCCATGAGTATGAAATATTTTTCCATCTCTATGTGTCCTCCTCAATTTCTTTTAGAAGTGTTCTGTAGTTTTTAGGGTATAGATCCTTTACCTCCTTAGTTAGGTTCATTCCTAGGTATCTTATGCTTTTGGGTGCAATTGGAAATGGGATTGACTCCTTAATTTCTCTTCCTTCAGTCTCATTGTTAATGTATAGTATCATGTCATCTGCAAAGAGGGAGAGTTTGAGTTCTTTGTCAATTTGAATGCATTTTACTTCTTTTTTCTTTTTGTTTCTTGTTTCTTTTCTTTTTGTTGTCTGATTGCTGACTTCTACTATGTTGAATAGCAGTGGTGAGTGTGGACATCCCTGGGGTGTTCCTGATCTTAGAGGAAAGGCTCCCAGGGTTTCCATATTGAGAATGATATTTGCTGTGGCTTTTCATAGAGGGCTTTGAAGATGCTGAGGAATGTTCCCTCTATCCCTACACTCTGAAGAGTTTTGATGAGGAATGGATGCTGTATTTTGTCAACTGCTTTCTCTGCATCTATTGAGAGGATCATATGGTTCTTATTTTCTCTTGCTGATATGATCAATCACATTGATTGCTTTATGAGTGTTGAACCAGCCTGCATCCCGGGGATACATCCCACTTGGTCATGGTGAATAATCTTCTTAATGTACCCTTGGATCCTATTGGCTAGTATCTTGTTGAGAATTTTTGCATCCATATTCATCAGGGATTTTGGTCTATAATTCTCCTTTTTGGTGGGGTCTTTGTCTGGTTTTGGAAATAAGGTGATGCTGGCCTCATAGAACGAGTTTGGAAGTATTCCATCTCTTTCTATCTTTTGGAACAGCTTTAGTAGAATAGGTATGGTTTCTTCTTTAAACGTTTGATAGAATTCCCCTGGGAAGCCATCTGGCTCTGTCCTTTTGTGTCTTGGGAGGTTTTTGATGACTGCTTCAATTTCCTCCCTGGTTATCGGCCTGTTCATGTTTTCTATTTCTCCCTTTCCAGTTTTGGTAGTTTGTGGTTTTCCAGAAATGCATCCATTTCTTCTAGATTGCCTAATTTATTGGCGTAAATCTGTTCATAATAAGTTTTTTTTTTAATTTTTATTTATTTGATAGTCACAGAGAGAAAGAGAGGCAAAGACATAGGCAGAGGGAGAAGCAGGCTCCATGCACCGGGAGCCTGATGTGGGATTCGATCCCGGGTCTCCAGGATCGCGCCCTGGGCCAAAGGCAGGCGCCAAACTGCTGCGCCACCCAGGGATCCCCATAATAAGTTTTTAAATCATTTGTATTTCCTTGGTATTGGTGCTGATCTCTCCTTTCTCATTCATGATTTTATTAATTTGAGTCTTTTCTCTCTTCTTCTTAATAAGGCTGGCTAATGGTCTATCTATCTTATTAATTCTTTCAAAGAACCAACTCCTGGTTTTGCTGATCTGTTCCAGTTCTTCTGGTCTCTATTTCATTGAGTTCTGCTTGAATCTTTATTAATTCTCTTCTTCTGCTGGGTGGAGGATCTGTTTGCTGTTTTCTCTCCAGCTCCTTTAGGTGCAAGGTTAGCTTTAGTATATGAATCCTTTCCAGTTTTTGGATGGATGCTTGTATTGTGATGTTTCTCCGCCTCAGGACTGCTATTGCAGTATCCCAAAGATTTTGAATGGATGTATCTTCACTCTCATTTGTTTCCATGATTCTTTTTAATTCTTCTCTAATTTCCTGGTTGATCCTTTCATCTTTTAGCACGATGGTCCTTAACCTCTACGATTTTAAAATCCCTCTAAACTTCCTCTTATGGTTGAGTTCTGGTTTGAAAGCTTCATGGTATGAAAATATGCAGGGGATGATCCCAATGTTTTGGTATCGGTTAAGACCTGATTTGTGCCCCAGTATGTGCTCTGTTCTGGAAAAACTTCCATGTGCATTTGAGAACAATGTGTATTCAGTTGTTTTTGGATGTAAAGTTCTGGAAATATCTGTGAAATCCGTCTGGTCCGGTGTATCACTTAAAGCTCTTATTTCTTTGGAGATGTTGTGCTTAGAATATCTATCAATTGTAGAAAGTCTGTGTTCAAGTCTCTAAGTATAAGTGTATTACTATCTAAGAAAGTCTTACCTTTGGTTTTTAATTGTTTGATATACTTGGCAGCGCCCACATTCGGGGCATAAATATTCATGATTGTTAGGTCTTCTTGTTGGATAGATCCTTTAAGTATGATATAGTGTCCCTCTTCATCTCTTACTACAGTCTTCGGGATAAACTTTAGTTTATCTGATATAAGGATTTTAGGGAGGGGATGTCTCCAACTCCTGGATCAGAATGTCTGTTTCCCTTCCCAAGTTAGGGAAGTTCTCACCTATGATTTGTTCAAATACACTTTTGGGTCCTCTGTCCCTCTTGGCGCCCTCTAGAACGCCAAATAAATGTAGATTTTTCCTTCTGAGGCTTTTATTTCCCTTAACCTATCCTCATGATCTTTTCATTGTTTTCCTCTTTATTCCTTAGCTTCCTTCCTTCCCATCAACTTGTCTTCTATGTCACTCACTCTACCTCGTTGCCCTCATCGTTTTGTCCTCCAGTTTGGATTGCATCTCATTTAATTGATTTTTAATTTCGGCCTGATTAGATCTAAATTCTGCAGTCATGAAGTCTCTTGAATCCTTTATGCTGTTTTCTAGAGCCACCAGTAGCTTTATAATTGTGCTTCTGAATTGGCTTTCTGACATTGAATTGTAATCCAAATTTTGTAACTCTGTGGGAGAGACTACTATTTCTGATACTTTCTTTTGTGGTGAATTTTTCATTCTAGTCATTTTGCTCAGTGCAGAGTGGCTCAAAACAAGTTGTACTGGAAAAAGGAGAAAAAGAGAGTAAAACATGGCTTGGGGGATTCAAACAAACAAAAAAGGAGGGATATCCTCTGGTCCTATATACTGTAAATCTGTCGACTTCCCCTGGTACTTTCTAGCGCTGCTTGGTCAAGGAGTTGCTCTTCCCCTGTTCTTCCAGCTGGTCTTCTGGGGGAGGGGTCTGCGGTGCTGATTCTCAGGTGTGTGAACCAGGGGGAGGTGCCCAGGCCCTCCCAGGTGCACGGCTCATTGGTAGCTGTTTATCCTTTGAGGCCCCTGCTCCCTGGTGGCCCTGCTCAGTCCCAGGCTCAAGGTAACACCAGGACCAAAAGACAGTGGCGGCAGCCATGTCTCCATCTCTGGAGTCAGCTCCAGCAGTAACTACGGCAGTCTCCCAGTCTATAGAGGTCTGGATGCCTCGGAGGCGGGTGGCGTGGACCTGCACAGCTCGGGGCTGCCCGTCGGCAGGAGCGTCCTTGCTGCCCTGTGTCTTCCAAGCCTGCGCCTGCCCCTGGGGGAGCACCGGATCTTTGGCTGTGTCCTCTGGTGCCCTGGGCTCTGAGACCTCTGCCGCCCTAGCTGCTTCCGGGGCCCCGCCTGGCACACGGTCCTGCCCTATAGGGAGCTCGGCCCAAGGTGTGTGGTGTGCTCTCCCCTGGGGCGCAGTTCCTCTATTAGTGACCCGGGAGCCAGAGGGCATCCCCGCCCCTCCTGGGATCCTGCCCGAGTTCCTGGTGAGCGCCTTTCCCTCCGGGAAGATTGGTAAAGCTCCTGCTTCTCAGGGACTGGGCTCTCCTGTCCTGGGGGCTCTCGATGCCCGGCCTCAGCCCGGCCCCTCGCGGGAGCCCCTCCCTCTTGGATGCTCTTTTATTTCTTTATTTCTCTCAGTCTTCTTATCTTGATAGAAGCGCTAACTTCTCAGCATAGCATTCCAGCTGTTCTCTCTTTAAATCTCAGGCCGAATTCCTAGGTTTTCAGGATGATTTGCAATTTGTTTAGGTAAGTTGGTGGGGACAGGTGACTTGGGGACCCGATTCTTCTGCTATCTTGCCTCACCCGCATTTCTAATTTCCTTATGTCAAGTTGATTCTGTCTTTCCTCTACCATGTTCTGTCGGTTTTTAATCCTTTTAGCAGATACTGTTTTTCAATTCTAGGGTTTCCATTTGGTTGTCTTATTGCTTACATCTGTATTAAAATTACCAATCTCTTCATGCACGTAATTCATCTGTTCTTCTAGATTATTTAGCATGTTAATCATAGGTGACTTAAAGTTTCTTCCTGGGGCACCTGGGAGGCTCAGTGATTGGGTGTCTGCCATCGCTCAGGTTGTGGTCCACGAGGTCCTGGGATGAAGGCCCACGTGAGGCTCCCTGCAGGGAGCCAGGTTCTCCCTCTGCCTGTGTCTCTGCCTGTCTCTGTGTCCTGTGAATAAATAAATAAAATCATAAAAGAATAAAACAAAAATTTCTACCTAATATAGCTAGAATATAGATCACCTTGGAGTACAGTTCTATTTATTGTTTTTTTCTATTGGCAGTGGGTTGACTGTTCTTGATTTTGGAGTGTTGGTTTTTTGTAGTATTTTTTATTGATTTGCAGCCAGACATCATCTGTAGGAGTACACCAGAGACTGAGGTGAATAGCATTTATGACTGGGAATTGGCATGCCTCTTCTTCTCTGGGCTGTTAGTGTGTGGGGAGTAGCACATCTACTCCGTAATTTAGCTGGGTCCAAGGTTTGTTGTTGCTACAAGTTTCAAAATCTTCCAGTGGTGAGCTGCCTTTCCCTGTTCTAAGTATAGGGCCTGTGATGTCAGGGTTTTCTCCGAGTCCCTGCTGTCTTAGCTGCCAGCAGTCTCAGCAGGCTGTACCACCCAGGGCCTCTCCATCTGTGATCTTTCCCTCTCCTCTCCTGTTTTCACTTTCTTATTCTTTATTGAGATTTCATTCACATGACATCTAATTTACCATTTGAAAGTATACAATTCAGGGGCACCTGGGTGGCTCAGTTAGTTAAGCATCTGCTTTCGGCTCAGGTCATGATCCGGGTGTCCTGGGTTGAGCCCTGCATCGGGCTCCCCGTTCAGTGGGAGATGAGGGGGTGTCTGCCTCTCCCTCTTCCTCTGCCCCTTACCCTGCCTGTGTCCTCTCTCTCTTATTCTCTCCATCTCAAATAAATAAAGAAAACCTTTTTAAAAGATGAAAATACAGTGTACAATTCAGTGCTTTTTACTATATTCACTAGATTGTGGACAATCACCACTATCTAACTCCAGAGCATATTCGTCACTGGAAAAGGCTCTCAACTTTCAGAGTGAATTCCCATTACCCTTTCCCCTAGCCCTAGGCAAGCATTACTCTACTATTTGTGTCTAGTGACGTGCATAGCCTGGATATTTCATACAAATACAATAATAAAATATGTGGTTTTTTGTGTCTAGTTTTTCTGCCTAAGCATGCAGTATTCAAGGTTCACCCATATTATACCATGTATAAGCATTTCATCTATTCGTACTGGCAAATAATATTACAGTAAGTAGATAGGCCCTACTTTTTTTGTATTCATCAGTTGATGGATGTTGGAATTGTTTCCTGATTTGGGTTATTATGTGTAAGGAAAGGTGCAATGAGCATTTGTCGATAGGGTTTTTGTGTGGGCATATATTTTCATTTCTCTTGGATATGTACTTGGGAGTGGTATCAATGGGTAATACGGTTATACTCTATGTTTAACTTTTGCAGGAACTGCTGACTGCTTTGCACAGTGACTGCACCACTTTATGTTCCCACTAGCAATATATGAAGATTTCAATTTCTTCACATCATCACCAATAGTTGTTACTTTGTGTCTTCTAATTTTAGCCAGCAAGTTTGAAGTCCTTGCTCATTGTGGCTTTGATTTGCATTTCCCTTAGGATCCTGTTGAGTATCTCTTCATGTGCTTATTGGTTATTTATGCACCTTATTTGCAGAAACGTCTTTTCAAATATTTTGCTCCTCTTATAATTGGTTGATTTTTCTTTTCTCTGTTGAGTTTTAACAGTTCATTTTTAAAAAGATTTTATTTATTTATTTATTTATTTATTTATTTATTTATTTATTTATTGATGAGAGACACCCACACACACACACACAGAGGCAGAGACATAGGCAGAGGGAGAAGCAGGCTCCATGCAGGGAGTCCCATATGGGACTTGATCCCAGGACCCCCAGGATCACACCCGGGGCCGAAAGGAAGACTCTAAACTGCTGAGCCCCCCAGGAATCCCCGTAACAGTTCTTATATATTCTGTATACTACACCTTTATAAATGATGAACAAGTATTTTCTCCCAATCTGTGGGTGGTATATTTTAAATTATGTCCTTTGAAGCAGAAGCATTTTTAACTTTTATGAAATTTCATTTATCTATATTTTTGTCATTTGGGTGTTGGTATCTGCTATGGACTGATCTGTGTCCCTACCCACAAATTAAGGTTAAAGCCCCTCATGCGATGGTATTTGGAGATAGGCCTTCGGGAGATAGAATTAGACGACTTTATGGTGGTGGGATCCCAATAATGGGATTAGTGTGCTTATACTATCTTTCTGTTTGTGAGCACAGACAAAAGGACGTAGGAGGATGCAGAACGAAAGTGCCCATCTGCAAGACAAGAGAGGGATTCAGACTGGAATTTGAATCCTGCCAGACCTTGGTCTTGGACTTCCAGTCTCCCGAACCTTGAGAAATAAATTACTGTTGTGTGAGCCACCCAGTCTATATTGTTTTGTTATGGTAGCTCAAGCAGCTTGAGATTGTGTCATATCTAAAAAATTATCGCCTAACATGACTTCATGAAGCTTTACGCCAATGCTTTTCAGTAACTATTATTCACAACCATCTAGCATACCTACATATACTTGAGACTAATTTTAGGTGCAGTAACACTAATGAAACTGGACTGGGAAGAGACATGCAGAAAGGAAAGAATGAAGCATTCCAAAGCGAGTGCCTCTCTGGGTAAGAGAAGAGAGCATTCATCCAATGAAGTTCCTCCTAAACCCAGCAGGAGATGGTAGGAAGAGTTTTCACATGTCTGTGGCTGGCTGGCTGTGTGTGGGATGTGTCTGGTAGTTTGAGAGTGAAGCCAACAACCAAAGCTGAAAAGGAACACAAAAATAGCCATTGCTTGTTTTCTTGAAATAGAGGATGCTTCCATTGTTTCCAGAATCCAATCACATGTTGAAGCCCCCCACGATACACACATATCTAGAGTGCCATAGAGTTTCAAACTCCACTAGGCTGCAGTAGCCATGAGTCCTTTATCCCTCGATAACACACTTTATATTTATGCTCCGTACACTCAAGACATTTTTGATTCTCCACCCAGTGTGCGTGTGTGTGTGTGTGTGTGTGTGTGTGTGTGTGTGTCTATAAAAACCTGTTTGGGTACTATGGTCTTTTTTTGTGGAGGGAGAGTGGGAAAGACCCAGAGTCCAGTTGGTGAAGGGGGTGAGGATTAGGGTGGTCATTTCCTTGGTTTCTGTGAACTTGGGCTTTGCTGTTCATTCAGGGATTGCAAGGGATTTCAAAAGAAGAAAAAGTCTGCCAATTTAAAGAATCCAACTTAAAACACTTAAACAACCTGTGAAGGACCATAACCTGCAGACTACTTTCCAGAGTATCATATGAGACGCTGTTGTGGAGATAGAAGGGACACAGTAACTCTTTAGGGATGTTTTAGGATTTTGCTCACACTTGTGCTTCTTACTGAGATCTGCGGGTGCCATCTGGGTGAATGAAGCCAAAACCGCAGTTAGGTTTGCTAAACTAAAGGAGAAGCCTCGCTGGCAAGGAGGATGGAGTTCAAGCAAAAATGTAGTCTCGGATTACATGGCTCCAGGAGTGAAGAGGAAGTGAAGCTTGCTGGCAGCCAGTGGCTGTTGGAAAAGTGTCCTCTCTGAGGAAAGCAGTGAAGGGCTCGTGAGTACATTCTGTGTCTCTGTCCTCTCCACCCCCAGTCCCTGTCTTAGTCATGCTCTCAGCAGCTCACACTTGGACAGCTGATAAATTTTCTTCTTACTGATTAGTCTTGTCACCACCAGCCATTCTCTGCCATCTGCCCTGTAGTAGAGAGAGTGCCTTGGAATGTCCGGCTGGACAAGACTCAGCCACACTTGAAAAATCTTTACTGGCCTTTAAGTAAGTAAGTTTGTATCACTAGCCTGTGCCCAGCTGTCCGTCTTTCCCGTGTGCCTGGCCAGCAGCCTGAATTAGATCCTCTCACCAATATCCTCAGATCCCCTTGCTCCTTAAATTCATCTGTCACCCAGTTAACAGACGCTCCAGGTCAATGCCAATGTGTCTGTGATATGGACTCATCCGATCCTGTGTATATTTCTTGTAAGAACAGCCAAACCACATTGAAGGGGACACGAGTTTTGTACCCCAATTAGTATATCTGTGTTTCACAGGAGTAGGACTTAGCAATTCTCTGATCGCTCATCTGTTTGCTAGGTGGGAATGAACAGTGAACATAGTTGAGATAATAAGGACCCGGTTCCTCCATGTCAGAGAAAACAGTTCCATGTACGGAAATAGAAAGGCGACAGTGTGGTGGAAGGCAGAAGACGAGGCCAGATGCAGAGGCTGGGGCTATACCATTCACACAGCATGTTAGGCCGCAGAGCTTGAACCTAGGTTGAGGGCAAAGGGCAATTATAAAAGGGGAAGGTACTCCTTGGTTTCCAGCAGATTCATGTTTTCTTGTTTCACAGCATTTATCAATATTTATTTATTTAATTTAAGGTAAATACACATAACATAAAGTCATTCTATAGTGTCCAATTCAGTGCCATTTCGTACATTTGCGGTGTACGACATTGGCTTCTGTCTGGTTTCAAAGAACTTGTATCACCCCAAAAGCATACCTTGCATCCGTTCAGTGGTCACTGCCCATTCCCTACTCACTCAAACCCTGTCAACTGCTACTCTGCTTTCTCTATGAATATACCCGTTCTGTGCATTGCATATAAACGGAATTTGCAATATGATATCTTTGTGTCTAGCTTCTTGCACTCAGCAGCTTTCAGGTGCATCCACGGTAAAGCCTCTATAGGGACTTCATTCTTTTCTATGGCTGAATGTTTTTTATAGCCCGATACATTCTACTGATTCATTCACAAATTGAAGGACGTTTGGGTCGTTTCATTCTTTTGCTACTGTGAATTTTGGTGAACATTTCTACACAGGTATTTGTTTGAATACCTCTTTTCCATTTTTTTGAGCATATACATAGGAGTGGAATTGATAGTCATATAAATTAAATAAAAGTAAAAAATATAAATATAAATTTTAAAAAGTTTAACTTTTTGACAAACTGAGACTTTTACCACTGGCAAACATCTTTCACAACAGCGGTTGTGAAACAAACACGAGGTTTGTTTCTGATTCATCTTTTGAGGTGAGTTTTTCCTTCTAGTCATTTTTCTCAGTGCTGAGTGGCCAAAAACAAGTTGTATTGGGAAAAGGAGAAAAAGAGAGAAGAGAAAGAAGAAGAGAAGAAGAAAAAAAAAGGAAGTAAAAAAAGAGAAGAGAGGAAATGAAAGAAAAAACCAAAAGGGGGGGAAGCAAACAGAAAACAAAAAACTAGGAGGAGTATCCTCTGATTCTGTATACTGTAAATCCCTCGACCTCCCTTGGAACTTTCCAGTGCTGCTTGGTCAATAACCTGTTTTTCCCCTGTCAGTCTAGCTGGTCTTCTGCAGGAGGGGCCTGTGGTGCTGATTGTCAGGGGTGAGCACTTGGGAGAGATGCTCAGCCCCCTGCCTGGCACAGGGCTCAGTGAAAGTTGTTGATCTTGTTTATCCTGTGAGGCCACTATGAGGCTCAGTGGGGTTTGTTTATCCTGTGAGGCCCCAGGAGGAACAACAACAGTGGTGGTGCACAGCTCTCCAGCCCTGGAGTCAGCTTCAGCAGTAACTACTAGAGCTCTCAGTCTGCAGGGGCCTGGGTGCTCCGGGACTGGGGGCCGCTGATCTGCACAGCTCGGGGCCGCCTGGCGGCAGGAGTGTCTTGCTGTCCTGTGCCCTCCTGGCCTCTGCATGTCCCGGGGGGAGCACGGGACCCTGGGCTGTGTCTCTGAGTGCCTTGGGCTCCGGGGACTGCACTGCTGTAATCGCGCTCCCAGGGCTGAGCAGCTCCCTCCCCCGGGAGCCGCCACCTAAGCCACCACCGAGCTTCTCCCGGGTCCAGCAGGACACGCAATGCAGCCCTTTGGGGAGCTCGGCTGCAGTGTGTGGCGGACTCTCCCAGGGGCGCAGGTCTTCTATTAGTGTCCCAGGGAGCCTGAGGGCATCCTCGCCTCTCCTGGGATCCTGCTCCAACTCCCTGTGAGCGCCTTTCCCATGAATTTATTTTCTTTATTGGTGTTCAATAGCCAACATATAGAATAACACCCAATGCTCATCCCGTCAAGTGCCCCCCTCAGTGCCCGTCACACAGTCACCCCACCCCCACCCCCATCCCCACCCCCTGCCCACCTCCCCTTCCACCACCCCTAGTCCGTTTCCTAGAGTTAGGTGTCTCTCATGTTCTGTCCCCTTTCTGATATTCCCACTCATTTTTTTCTCCTTTGCCCTTTATTCCCTTTCACTATTTTTTCTATTCCCCAAATGAATGAGACCATATAATGTTTGTGCTTCTCTGATTGACTGATTTCACTCAGCATACTCTCCAGTTCCATCCTTGTTGAAGCAAATGGTGGGTATTTGTCATTTCGAATGGCTGAGGAATATTCCGTTGTATACATAAACCACATCTTCTTTTTCCATTCACCTTTCGATGGACACCGAGGCTTCTTCCACAGTTTGGCTATTGTGGACATTGTTGCGATAATCATTGGGATGCAGGTGTCCCGGCGTTTCATTGCATCTGTATCTTTGCGGTAAATCCCCAGCAGTACAATTGCTGGTTCGTAGGGCAGATCTATTTTTGTTGCTGTTGTTTTGTTTTCTTTAATAATAAATTTACTTTTTATTGGTGTTCAATTTGCCAACATACAAAATAACACCCAGTGCTCATCCCGTCAAGTGCCCCCCTCAGTGCCCGTCACCCATTCACCCCCACCCCCCGCCCTCCTCCCCTTCCACCACCCCTAGTTCATTTCCCAGAGGTAGGAGTCTTTATGTTCTGTCTCCCTTTCTGATATTTCCCACACATTTCTTCTCCCTTCCCTTATATTCCCTTTCACTATGATTTATATTCCCCAAATGAATGAGAACATATACTGCTTGTCTTTCTCCGATTGACTTACTTCACTCAGCATAATACCCTCCAGTTCCATCCACAATGAAGCAAATGGTGGGTATTTGTCATTTCGAATGGCTGAGGAATATTCCATTGTATACATAAACCACATCTTCTTTTTCCATTCATCTTTCGATGGACACCGAGGCTCCTTCCACAGTTTGGCTATTGTGGACATTGCTGCTACAAACATCAGGGTGCAGGTGTCCCAGCCTTTCATTGCATCTGTATCTTTGGGGTAAATCCCCAACAGTGCAATTGCTGGGTCGTAGGGCAGGTCTATTTTTAACTCTTTGAGGAACCTCCACACAGGTTTCCAGAGTGGCTGCACCAGTTCACACTCCCACCAACAGTGTAAGAGGGTTCCCTTTCTCCGCATCCTCTCCAACATTTGTGGTTTCCTGCCTTGTTAATTTTCCCCATTCTCACTGGTGTGAGGTGGGATCTCATTGTGGTTTTGATTTGTATTTCCCTGATGGCCAGTGATGCGGAGCATTTTCTCATGTGCATGTTGGCCATGTCTATGTCTTCCTCTGTGAGAATTCTCTTCATGTCTTTTCCCCATTTCAGGATTGGATTGTTTGTTTCTTTGCTGTTGAGTTGAATAAGTTCTTTATAGTTCTTGGAGACTAGCCCTTTATCTGATATGTCATTTGCAAAAATCTTCTCCCATTCTGTAGGTTGTCTTTTAGTTTTGTTGACTGTATCCTTTGCTGTGCAAAAGCTTCTTATCTTGATGAAGTCCCAGTAGTTCATTTTTGCTTTTGTTTCTTTTGCCTTCGTGGATGTATCTTGCAAGAAGTTACTGTGGCTGAGTTCAAAAAGGGTGTTGCCTGTGTTCGCCTCTAGGATTTTGATGGAATCTTGTCTCACATTTAGATCTTTCATCCATTTTGAGTTTATCTTCGTGTATGGTGAAAGAGAGTGGTCTAGTTTCCTTCTTCTACATGTGGATGTCCAATTTTCCCAGCACCATTTATTGAAGAGACTGTCTTTCTTCCAGTGGATAGTCTTTCCTCCTTTATGGAATATTAGTTGACCATACATTTCAGGATCCACTTCTGGATTCTCTATTCTGTTCCATTGTTCTATGTGTCTGTCTCTGTGCCAGTACCACACTGTCTCGATGACCACTGCTTTGTAGTACAACCTGAAATCTGGCATTGTGATTCCCCCAGCAATGTTTTTTTTTTTTTTTTCAAAATTCCCCTGGATATTCGGATCTTTTCTGATTCCACACAAATCTTAAAATAATTTGTTCTAACTCTCTGAAGAAAGTCCATGGTATTTTGATAGGGATTGCATTAAACGTGTAAATTGCCCTGGGTAACATTGACATTTTTGCAATATTAATTCTGCCAATCCATGAGCATGGAATACTTTTCCATCTCTTTGTGTCTTCCTCAATTTCTTTCAGAAGTGTTCTATAGTTTATAGGGTATAGGTCCTTTACCGCTTTGGCTAGGTTTATTCCTAGGTATCTTATGCTTTTGGGTGCAATTGGAAATGGGATTGACTCCTTAATTTCTCTTTCTTCAGTCTCATTGTTAGTGTATAGAAATGCCACTGGTTTCTGGGCACTGATTTTGTATCCTGCCACACTACCAAATTGCTGTATGAGTTCTAGGAATCTTGGGGTGGAGGCTTTTGGGTTTCCTATATAGAGTATCATGTCATTGGCGAAGAAGGAGAGTTTGACTTCTTCTTTTCCCATTTGAATGCCTTTAATGTCTTTTTGTTGTCTGATTGCTGAGGCTAGGACTTCCAGTACTATGTTGAATAGCAGTGGTGAGAGTGGACATCCCTGTCTTGTTCCTGATCTTAGGGGAAAGGCTCCCAGTGCTTTCCCATTGAGAATGATATTTGCTGTGGGTTTCTTGTAGATGGCTTTTAAGATGTTGAGGAATGTTCCCTCTGTCCCTACACTCTGAAGAGTTTTGATCAGGAATGGATGGTGTATTTTCTCAAATGCTTTCTCTGCATCTAATGAGGGGATCCTATGGTTCTTGGTTTTTCTCTTGCTGATATGATGAATCACATTGATTGTTTTACGAGTGTTGAACCAGCCTTGTGTCCCGGGGATAAATCCTACTTGGTCATGGTGAATAATTTTCATAATGTACTGTTGGATCCTATTGGCTAGTATCTTGTCGAGAATTTCTGCATCCAGGTTCATCAGAGATATTGGTCTATAATTCTCCTTTTTGGTGGGGTCTTTGGTTTTGGAATTAACGTGATGCTGGCCTCATAGAGTGAGTTTGGAAGTATTCCATCTCTTTCTATCTTTCCGAACAGCTTTACTAGAATAGGTACGGTTGCTTCTTTAAACTTTTGATAGAATTCCCCAGGGAAGCCATCTGGCGCTGGACTTTTGTGTCTTGGGATGTTTTGGATGACTGCTTCAATTTCCTCCCTGGTTATTGGCCTGTTCAGGTTTTCTATCTCTTCCTGTTCCAGTCTTGGTAGTTTGTGGCCTTCCAGGAATGCGTCCATTTCTTCTCGATTGCCTAATTTATTGGCATATAGCTGCTCATAATATGTTTTTAAAATGGTTTGTATTTCCTTGGTGTTGGTAGTGATCTCTCCTTTCTCATCCATGATTTTATTAATTTGAATCTTCTCTCTCCTCTTTTAATAAGGCTGACTAATGGTTTATCTATCTTATTAATTCTTTCAAAGAACCAGCTCCTGGTTTTGTTGATCTGTTCCACAGTTCTTCTGGTCTCGATTTCGCTGAGTTCTGCTCGAAATAAGAGGACTGCTTTGGTTTAACATGGAGGACAGGACACAAAACCTCAGGGGGATTCTCATCGAAGACCTGTCCACACACTGGGAAGGTGCAGTGGAATGCCTTTACCACAGCTGTGAGTAATAAATTTGTGGGGGGAACCCCAGGATCCTTGAAGGGCTCTGTGATTGTTCTTCTCCACAGCCCAGACTTTAAGATGGAAAGTGCAGTCACTGAGTTGGGAAACCTAAATGCAAAGGAATCCTCAGGTGGTCGGGGCCAAGGGGCAGCCCCCATGTGCCAAAGGCCAGGTGAGTGTGGTTATGGTACTGGACAGCAGCGTCAAGTCAGCTATCAGAATAGTCTGACATGTGCAGATCTATGTGCTGGCTACTTGATCATGCGGTCTGACAAGTGAAATAGAAGAAATCCCGCTAAATTGTCACTTGATATACAAAACCAGAAAAGTTCTAGACCAAGTCAACGATAGCAAATCACGAAGTCAAAGAGTGATGGCTGCTCAATTCCCAAACTTCAGCCATTAAGACTTTTAGAAAGAATACAACTCCCGTACCACCCAGAAACTCCATTGTAGGGAATATATCCGTAGGAAATGAAAACACTGTGTTGACAAGATATGTGCACACCTGTCCCGTGTTTGTAGAAGCATTTATACACAATAGCCAAGACACAGAAACAACCTAAGTTTCCATCAGTGGGTCAATGGATAAAGAAAGTACAGGGGCACCTGGCTGGCTCAGCTGGTTAAGCGTCTGCCTTCAGCTCAGATCATGATCCCAGGGTCCGGGGATTGAGCCCCACGTCGGGTACCCTGCTCTCCCACTGCCCCTTCCATTCTTACTCATGAACTATCTCTCTCCCCTGCCAAAAATAAAATCTTTTTAAAACAGAGTATAGAATGTGGTATATACAAGTGGAATATTTTTTTAAACATTTTATTTCTGTTTTCCTGAGAGGGATGCAGAGAGAGAGGCAGAGACACAGGCAGAGGGAGAAGCAGGCTTCCTGCAGTGAGGCCTGTGCGGGACTCGATCCCAGGACCTCAGGATCCGGCCCTGAGCCGAAGGCAGATGCTCAACCACTGAGCCACCCAGGCTTTCCTCCGTCCACTCCTACCCATCTACCACCTGTTACCCACAAATGCCACCTCTGCCGGGCACCGCATGGCCCCGGAATGCAGAGGGCAAGGAAAAGCAGAGGGAGTCCCATGTGGGGAAACAGGGAAGGGGCATGCCAGTGTGGGAGATAAAGACTGGATACCTTATCATTACCACAATGGTTACCAGGATTTAAAATTGGGAGATGCCACATCAAAGTCTGGAATGACAGCTTGAGCTCTCTCAAACATTAGAAGAACTGACAACACTTGGCCCCCGCTGGCTCAATGTTTCTGCCACAGTGGAACACCTTCCTTCATTTGCATAACTCACTCGGCCCCCTCCAGGACGGCACTCCTGTGATCCTTTGGCCATGCTCTGTCCCATGCACCCTAGGTCCTGGCCACAGAGGGCCCCATCACCACTTCCAAATAGGACGGCCCTTTGCACTTACATTTTGCTTGGACATTTTTTCCACCTGTGGCGAACTTCCCCCTCTGTCTCCTATGGCTACCTCTTCCATGGAGCCTTCCTCTGTTCTGCCACGGAGATCCAATCTCACCCTTCCACCTCTCATCTACACACCTCTTTTGGGGTGTCTCTGCCCTAGGTGTTCGCGTGCTTTTCTTTGGACTCCACTAGACCCGAATCGTACATTCTGTGTTAGCAATCGCTGCTTTGCCTGCCGCAGCCTCTTGGTTCCCTATACACAGTGGGCACTTAATATCTAACAAAGTGGATTGTCCCTGGACTGGCCTGATGCAGAGGAAGGGCAGTGGCTATCTAACTAGGAAAAGATTCAGTCCAGAAAATCGAGGCGAACTGACTCAGGAAAGCAGCGAGGAATCCAGGAATATGACAGCAGAGACCAAGGAAAAATAACCCCTGCTTGAACTGAGCTCGCCCTGTTCGGAGACATCCACTCTCACAACAGCGAGATCGCATCCGACATCCCAAAAGCGACCGTGGTCTTGGCCTTTCCGAAGGCAATGCTCTCCCCACAGTCACTGCTACCTCTCAGGTTGGCAGCTGTGGGAGCGACAGGGGAACTGGCCTGTGCAGCTCATATCCTCAAATCTGATGCTCCTGTTTCTGACATTTCCATTTGTAAAATGCCACATCCCCCACCTGCTACACTAGGCTAGATCGAGTGTGCAGAGTACAGAAGTCACAGATTATTTATTTGTGTGTCACCACCACCCGAGAAAGCACCTGGAGAGCAGGAGAAACCAAGAACAGAGCTTTCAGGAAGGGGGTGGAGGGGGGAATAGAAAGGTTCATTCCCTTTTGGCTGTAAGCTGGTATTTGTTATTCAGCCCTGAAAAAGTTTCTCCTGAAGAGCGGAGGGAATCGTGCTCAGAAGGGACAGAGAAAATCTGGCTTGTAGCACGGGCTCAGTAACGGGACTTTCTACAAAGTCTCCACGCAAGAAATCCTGCCTGATGACTCCTGATCATTGAAGACGCAAGGCCCCTATATTCAGCACGTCACAAGCAACAGAAGGCAGAGGCCCAAAGCACCACCAAGCCACCGGAATTGTGTGGTAAGGAGCCCTGGAGTCCCCAGGGAACCTTGCCACTGTGCAGAGTCGTACTTCCTAGGGCTGAGCTGGGCCTGACATCCTGCTTCCAACTGGACCCCAAGTGAGGCACGTGCTACTTACTGGTCAGAACCACGGGTGGACAACGTAGGGTGGAAAGAGTTCAGACCTATGACATCTAACCCCAGAATAAGCAACTTCATGCCCTTCCAAAGAAGAGGGAGGTGTAGTCTAGAAAAAGCAGCGTTGGGCTACCTCCAGGAGGATTCTGGATGCACCATGGTGGTACCCCCACTCCCCAAGGCTTGGGATTTAATCAAGACCCTCAACCCTACCCCAGCCACATTTGGCCCCTCCTTCCTGCTTATGGATCTATCTGAGGGATGGTTACAAGGAGCAGGGAAGAGCACAGGAGTGCAGGAACGGGTGTGTGTGCAAAGTTGGCAGAGTGTGGAGGTGGGGGTGGGGCTAGCTTGCAAACTCACTGATAGGTTTGTTCCGGAAGTGCTGGAACACACACAAGTGTCCTTTTGGGACACTCTGGGGTAAACAGGAGACACCCTACCCTTCTTCGCAGCCTCGGGTCCTCAAGGAGATGCCAAGCCCTCTCTGGTGGTGCCCCGACAGTGCCTGCCAGTCCTCTTTTGGCCCTTAGCTCCTTTAATTTGGACTGGCCCACCCCCACCAAAGGGTCGCTGCCAGGGGCAAGGAGACTTCTGTGTGCGCTAACCTACGCTGGCCAAGCCTTTGGCCCAGGGGCTTGGGGTGCTGCGCAGGTGCTGCTGCTGCCAGGAACGCGGCTGGGCAAGTATCCTCACCACGAGGGCTCCTTGCATGTGCAGGTGCAGGTAGCACCTGGGATAGATATTTTCTATGTCCGCTAAGAAGTGGTGTAGCCGTGATTAGCGGGGGCCACAGACAGCGGCTCACAGACCAGGAGAGGTCATTTCTCTCTCAGGTGGAAGCCACAGGTAGATAGCTCAGGGCTGGTTTGCTGGTTCTGTTTGCCCACCGAGTGCTTTGGAATCCTGAGTCCTTCTGGCTTCTTGCCTTTGTTTTCTCTTTAAGATTGCATCCATCTATTCATGAGAGACAAATACACACACACACACACACAGAGAGAGAGAGAGAGAGAGAGAGAGAGAGATAGGGAGAGGGAGAGGGAGAGGGAGAGGGAGAAGGAGAAGCAGGCTCCATGCAGGGAGCCCGACATCGGACTCGATCATGGCTCTGCCAGATCACAACCTGGCCTGAAGGTGGCCCTAAAAGCTTGAGCCACCCGGACTGCCCAGCTTCTTTCCTCCACCATACATCGGCAGGGTTCCTAAGGTTCCCTCATGGTCCAAGCTGCTGTTCCAGCTCCAGCCACCCTGTAAGCGTCCTAGCCAAGAGGAGTGAGGAGCAACTGAAGAAGCAGGTTAAAGGGCACAGGCCATAGGCTCTTCCAGGAAGGCTGCTGCACGTTTTCCCGAGACACTTTCATGACACCAGTGTCTCCTTGGCCAGAGCTTATTCCCATGGTGACATTTAACTTACAGGAAGCTGAAAGGGAAGGCTCGAGATTATGGAAGAGGAGGAAAGTGTCTCTTACGGGGCAGTGCAGAGTCTCTCCCTCATCTTAACACTTGCCCCCAAGCAATGATGAAGTTCTCCCTGATTCTGCTGCACTCTCTCTGCAAGACGAGGTTGTGGTGGCCGTGTCCAATTTGGAAATACTGTCACTCTGCCCCTACAATGACTTTTTCAGAAGTGGGGCTGGTAAACCATTGCTGTTCTGGGTTGCTTCTCTCGGATTTAGGAATACAATTTCTTTCTTTTTCCTTTTAAGATTTATTTACTTATTTGAGAGAGAGAGAGAGAGAATGTGAGAACGTGAGTGGGAGTAGAGACAGAGGGAAAGGGAGAGAGAGAATCCCAAGCCGGCTCCATACCCAGCATTGCAGCCTCACACAGGGCTTGATCCCAGAATCGTGACCTGAGCCATAATCAAGACTCAGACGCTCAATCGACAGAGTCACCCAGGCTCCCCAATAATTTAATTTCCTACAGCATCATCGTTTAATCCTTAAATGTGTGATTTGGTGATCCCTGGGTGGCTCAGCAGTTTAGAGCCTGCCTTCGGCCCAGGGCGGAATCCCAGAGTCCCGGAATGGAGTCCCACATCTGGCTCCTTGCAGGGAGCCTGCTTCTCCATTTACATGTGTCTCTGCCTCTCTCTCTCTCTCTCTCTCTCTCTCTCTCTCTTTCTGTGTGTGTGTGTGTGTCTCATTTAAATAAATAGAATCTTTAAAAAGTAGAAATGTATGATTTATGAAAATTTTGTCTTAGAGAACTTTGGAACTTCATTCAGACGATCATGGGCTCTTAGCTCCACGCATCCCTCACCCATCCCAAACCAACTTTCATCCTACCTGCCTGTCTCAGAGAAGGGGCTGCCCCTAATCTGATGGCACTAATCCTGCCTCTGTGCCCTGGTTCAAATCTCTGCCAATCTCTCGAAGGACATTCATGACAAATTTTATTTGAACTCATATCTTGAACCTTCTTCTATTTCCGCTCACCTTTCTGCCTAATCAGATATTTTTCTCTCTGGCCCGTATGCATTTTCTTTTTCCTCCCTCTTCTGCTTTGTTCACAGCTTCTGCTGCATCACTGCTCCTCAGTCCATTGCATTGTTACTGTGGCCGAGTTCAAGCATCTTGCTAAAAGATGAAAGGGTCAACCAGGAAATTAAGGAATAATTAAAAAGATTCATGGAAACTAATGAGAATGAAGATACAACCGTTCAAAATCTTTGGGATACAGCAAAAGCAGTCCTGAGGGGGAAATACATCATGATACAAGCATCCGTCCAAACACTAGAAAGAACTCAAATACAAAAGCTAACCTTACACCTAAAGGAGCTAGAGAAAAAAGAACAAATAGTTCCTACACCCAGCAGAAGAAGAGCGTTAATTTTTTTTGCGGGGGGGGGGGGTAAAGGTAAAGCGCTTTTATTTTTTGTAATAATAAATTTATTTTGTATTGGTGTTCAATTTACCAACATACAGAGTAACACCCAGTGCTCATCCCGTCAAGTGCCCCCCTCAGTGCCCGTCACCCATTCACCCCCGCCCCCCGCCCTCCTCCCCTTCCACCACCCCTAGTTAGTTTTCCAGAGTTAGGAGTCTTCCATGTTCTGTGTCCCATTCTGATATTTCCTACCCATTTCTTCTCTCTTCCCCTCTATTCCTTTTCACTATTATTTATGTTCCCCAAATGACCTAGACCATATAATCTTTGTCCTTCTCCAATTGGCTTATTTCACTCAGCCTAATTCCCTCCAGTTCCATCCACGTCAAAGCAAGTGGTGGGTATTTGTCATTTCTAATGGCTGAGTGAAATGGGCTCCATTGTATACATAAACCACATCTTCTTTATCCATCATCTTTCGATGGACACCGAGGCTCCTTCCACAGTGTGGCTATTGTCGACATTGCTGCTATAAACATTGGGGTGCAGGTGTCCAGGCGTTTCATTGCATCTGCATCTGAGACAGCACCACATCCCATAGGTCAGGGGCTCAGGCCCACAAGACCGCCTCCCACCATTGATGCCAGTCCCATAGAGCAGGTCCCCAGGTTCCCCACGGCCCAGTCTGAGAAGGCTACAAATTGGAGATTCCCTCGGCCCTCCCACCGTGGAGATGACCATTTGCTAGAACAGCTCAAGGAATTCAGGGGAAGGAACACTTTTACCCCTCGAGAAGAGGGCAAGAGTGGCCAGGTGAAGACAACCCCCAGGGGAGGACCGGGAGGATCCCGAGCACAGGCCCACCTGTGCCCCAGGACTTGGGTGGCAGCACTCTCCTGGAATATAGAGGTGTTCATCCTACTGGAAGCCCCAAAACCCCATTAATGTTGGGATTTCCTGGGGGCTTCCTTGTGTTGTCATGATTGATTATTGATTGCTTGTCCCAGGCCTTTCCATGCTCTGGAAAATGGGGGGATGGGGCTGAATGTTTCATCCCTCTAATCATGGAAAGCCTCTCTGGAGAGCAATCCGCATCCGGGGCCAATCGAGCCCCCCTCGGGGCCTCTGGTTAGGACAAAAGGTGCCCCTCGTGCTCCTATAGCTTGGTGGGTCCATCGGGGGCAGGGTGAGTGGTACAACGCCCCATCCAGGTGAGCACCCGCCAAGGGACAAGCCCGATGGCCTGGGCCTCAGGGTCCTCCCTGCCGCCAGAAGGTGTCCAGCTGTCCTCCGGGATGGGTGGACATCGTGCCAACGGCCATGTCCCATGATTGGGGGACCATGGGAGTGCCGGGCACCGATGCCACCTGCAGGCTGACACGGGCCCCCACCCACACGGCCTCTTAGCGCCTTGGGGTCACTGAGATTCCTACTTGGAAGCCAGGCCCCAGGGCCGCGTGGGGGCAGGACCGAGTGTGGGAGGAGGGAGAGGATCGCACACGCACGGGACTGGAAGAGCTGTGGCCCTTGCAGGGCCACCCTGGGGTTCAGGCGTGGCCCCGGCCCAGTCTGGCCCCTTGTCTCCCAGCTGACTGGGGCCCCACATCATCTCGCAGGCTCACTGCCCTGGGCAGGCTACACGTCAGCCACCCAGCAGGCCAGCAGGTCAATACCCCACCCAGGGGGTCTCAGGACCACACTGCATCCCCACAGGGGGGTGGTGCCCGTGAGCGCCAGCACTGGGGAGGGAGCGGTTGGCAGTGGGGGAGACAGGACCAAGCCGCAAGGTCTGTAGGCTGAGGCCACGGTCAGAGGAGACAGGGCAGGGCGGGAAGCAGGGGCCGTCGGGGCTGCCGGCTGGGCCCCAAGAGCAAGACGCCCCTGATTCTGGCCCGGCCACCAGACAGCGGGCTGCCCGCCTCCTGACGGAGCCTCGTGTGGGGCCTGAGGTGATTCATGGCCGTGTCTCGGGGACCCGAGGGTCCGGTGGCAGAAAGGACTGCCCACCGGCCCTCTCTTTCGTTCACAGAGGCTCGTCTGCAGAATTCCCCAAAGTGCCCACCGGCTGTGGGGCGGGTGCTTCCAAGACAGGATCACATCTCATTGTCACTACTTTGCACACTCACGTTGCTGTGGTGGTTCAGGGGGAGGGATCCCTCCTCACTCCTAGCACCTGGCTGCACATCCCGTGGCAGGAACCTCGAATATCTCCACGAGCTGACAATGTGCTCTTTCCCCTGATGCACTGCCTCCTGCCAGTGTCTGCTATTGTCCCATTTCAGGAGAGACCGGCACACGGGACCAGTGGCGACTGAGGCCTGTTTGTGGTTGGCAGAAGGTCCAGCCTTATTGTAACATCCCCCACCACACCCCCTGCCCTAAGAATTTCCTGTTCCCGTGACATATCCCAGGATGGGAGAGCAAGGGGAACCGAAGAGAAACTGAGCAGAATGAGCTGTCTGCACACGACCCTCCCAGACCACAAGGGTTCAATGGCCGTGACACCGGGGCAGGATTCTTGCCCCGTTGGGGGAAATTGACATCTCCCACCATTCCAGGAAAAGATCGGGGTTGGCAGGTTGGTGCAGGTCTCAGGGCACCCCTCCCTGCCTTCCTGTGTGACAGCAGCCGCTAGACACAGTCCCCGAAGGCGGCGTGACCCTGGTCCCCTCTTGTCCTCACTGCTCACACACAGGGCCTTGCAGGGAGCAGAGCTCAGCCACTGTGTGGCCGTGAGGGAGCCGCCAGGACGGCTCCCCTGGCCTTAGGACCCTTCTCTCCTGTTCCTGAAAATTCAAGTGAATGCAGGAGCGCCCATCTACTTTACTTTGGAAAAATGGCACACGGCATGGGGAAGAAGCAAAAGTGAACAAGGTTTATTTTCCTATTTCCACACTCCAGCACTTGCCTGCTCCACTCTTGGCCTTTCCAACAGATTCCAACGCCATTGCCCTGTGATTTCATCCAGAACCCAAACAAGGAGGGAGGGTCTCCTAACTTGTATTCAGGACATGACAAAACTGTTAACTCTTGAACTGAGTTTAGCACGAACGCGAGGGGGTGCCTGACACTCACACACTGGGCTGCGGGAACCTTCTATCCCAAGGAACAAACATGGGGAACTTCCTCAAGGAAACCAAGCTCCGGATGTCGGGGTCATCGCAGAGCCCAGGCCCCCAGAGAGGCTCTTGGCTCTGCTTTACCCCAACCTTCCCTGATCCTTAACTCCTGAGATTGCCCAGGTCTTTCTCTTTACACACTCAACAGGACAACAACGGGAGGAAGCACCCTAAGGCCTCCCTTTTTACTGGCCCTACAAAACTTTAGAAAGGGCCTGGCTGGCCCTGGGGCTGCGACCCCCATCTTCCATATCTCAGAATCTGTTCTCACAGGACCAGGGAGGACCCCAGGTTGTTGCAACCAGCCTGGAGCATGTAGTTCATGACCTGCAACTTGCTGGTTTCCTCGGAGGCCCTGGGCCCCCACAGGAACTCAAAGCAGGCAGGGTCGCTGCCCGCCACCTGCCGGCGCTCCAGGTAGCCTTCCTGCACCCAGACGTTGGTGAGGAGGTCCCTGGGCTCCCCATAGACGATGTGCTCTTGGCCATCGTACACCCCCATGAATCCGAGAGCCTCCCACATCTCCTCCTCGGGGACACATCCGTCCTGCAGTAGGATCAACCCCAGGACCAGCCCCAGGAGGCCAGTCTTGGGCAGACCCCACTGATCGCTCAGCATCCCATCCCAGGTGAGGCCCAGGATGGGGTTGAGGACGTAGGAGTGCTCGCTGGGATCCACTTCAATCACGTCTAGGCCAAAGACCTGCCTCAAGCAGGTGGACGCTTGGCTCAAGATGGCGGGGAAGTCGTCCTGGTATGCTGGGGAGAAGACCTCCAGCATCTCTGCCTTGCTGGTGGGCTGCTTGGTGCGATACTTGAGGAGTAGGAACATCACCAGCGCAGCCGACTTCATGTGGAAACTGCCCTCCACCAAGTGCTCCTCATCTCCCGCCTCCCCTGGGCCGCTGGGGCCAGGAGGCTCGGGCTGGCCAAGGCCACCAGCTGCCCCACCACTCGGGGAGGGTTCAGCACTTTGAGAGCCCTGGGGAGCACTCACGGCCCCGGGAGCAACAGACCCCTCATCTGGGGGGCCAAAGACCATGCCAGAGAAGGACAAGGAAGGGGAAGACGAGGAGGAGCAGGAGGAGGAGGAGGAGAAAGATAGAGAGAGATGAGATAGGTGGTATGGGGGAGATGGCGTAGAGGGGGGAGGTGGAGCCTCCTCCTCCTCCTCAGCCCCAGACAGCTGGGCATCCACCAGGCGCTGGGCCTCCTCTAGGTCTTCTCCCTGCTTCCAAGGATCGCTGCTCTTCCCTAGGGGCATGGTGTCAGATTCGGGCTGAACCTGAAGAGAGAGGAGGGAGAGCTTCTCAGGGGGAAGCCGGGCCAAGACACCCCGAGGTGCCAGGGCTGACAGGGGCCATGCTGGGCTCCCCTGCACAGGGCTCCCCTGTGTTGGGCTGGGAAAACCCCTGACATCAGGCTCAGAGAGAGCATACACCTCACCTCGACAAGTAGCACTGGCCCGCCCCTGCTCTGCTCTGTGTCCTGAGGGAGCCCCGCCTCAGAGGAAGGCCTCCGCTGCCAGTTATTGAAGTCCCTGAAGGAGGGAAGAAGGAGGCACCTCAGGGTGCAGACTGCCAGCCCAGCCCTGGGGCCCAGTGTGGACAGGAGGGCTGGCTCGCACTCTGGGATGTCCCATGCATTCCAGGTGGGATGGTCCCCCCTGGGCCTCTCAAGGGCCTGCCCCGGCCCTGTCCTTCTCAGGCCAAATGTCTCTGCAAGAACACAGGGCCCTGACGCTCCACAGGAGGAAGCCAGGGGCCCAGCCATGGCCACACCTGCCATAGTCTCCAGGACTCCTCCTGAATCATGCACAAGGGATGAGCCAGCTCTGGCTTCCATCCGGGATGGGATGGGGGCGCCTCTGGGTCTTCACCTGGACCCCACGCAAGGCCTGGGAAGACTCTCCAGCTAGCCCTCCAGCCACCCTCCTTGCACCTTCCATGCAAGGGCCTGCCACAAACCCCCACCAGCCAAAGTCCAGAGAAATCAGTCGGCCCACCCTCCAGCCGCCTTCCCATGGCCCACACAGGAGTCCGGCGTGGCCTGGTCCCCAGGGATCCTGCTGTGGGAGACATCCCCTTATTTCTCACCTCAATCCCCGCCACTGCCGGGACCAGGGCCAGGGCAGGGCACCCGCTTCCTCTGCTGACCTGAGTCTAGACCCTCAGGCCCTGGCCCTCCCCTCCCTGAACCCAGGGATCTGGAGAGGAGGAGGGACTCTGCGGGACAGGCCCCACCCTGGGTTCCCATCACAGGGCTGCCAGGAAGGGGCACCCAGATTTCAGGACCATCCCCTCCTGGGCCTGAGGGCTGGCTTGGGAGACACTCATTCCTTCAATGTGGGGTGGGTGGGGTTCCTCACACAGATTCTTGGCAGGCCCCGGGACTCCTGGGCATCTATCCCCCAGGTGGGCCTCCTCCCACACACTGACTGGGACCTCTCCCAGCGGGGTCCTCAACTCCCTGAGAACTGGGAGAGGAGCCGGGGGAGGTACCCTGTTAAGTCGTATGTCCCCTTCCTGTCCTGTGTCCCTGGACAGGCAGGTCACAGCCGCAAAGCCCCCACCAAGTCCCCCAGCAAGATCAGGAAGGGCTGGCCTGGAGACCGGACCCTCTGTCCTGGGGCGCGAATGCCGTCAGGCTCTCAGGAAGGTCCTCTGCATTATCCTGCAGGGCCTGCTCTTCCTTGGGCAGAGCCGCGCCTCCCATAGAGGACACATGCCCCTCACACCAAGACCATACCAACCCCAGGTCAGCCCACCTTTCTGCCGCCCACCTGCCCCAGGGACAAGTGAGCATGCCACTGAGGGCCAGCGCTCTCCCATCCTCTGTGGGCTGCCCACAGGGCAGGGCCCCACTCCACTGTACCGGCTTCCTTGCTGACGGGGCGGGTGGGGCCAGCCAGGACGTCCCCAAGGTCCTCACCCTGACTCCCCGCAGGCCACGAGCCCTCCACACACACCCTTACCAACTACCCCCAAGGTCCTGCTCCTTTCAAGCACAAGCCCTCAGGTCCTAACACCCACACCACAGGTGGTCATCAGGTCGGCATCATGGGGTCATCTTGCACGGGGGCCTCCTTCCTCCCTGGACTGCACGTGCTGGGGCCCAGGGTCCGTCAGTCCCCCCTCTCATAATCACCTTCAATCCTCTCAGGTCCCAGGTCTGCCCTGGGCGGGATCCAACCACGCTCCTTCCGCCAAGCCCCAGGCCCTAGGAGACTTGGCTGGCAAGCCAGAGCACGCCCCAGGTGGTCATCGGGCCCGGGGGCTGCCAGGACCCAGTCTAGTCTGCGTCCCTAGGGCTGCAGTGCCCCTGTGGTCCTGGCCTTGCTGCCAGCAACACGTGGGCCATTGTCCCCCACCCATCCCAAACCCACTGTCGCCCACAACCTGGAGGCAGTGCTCCAGCTCAACCGCCACAGGAATGGGAGGCCCCGTGGCACTAGCTGCCACAGCTCCGGACTTGTCCACACCCCAGGAGCCTCCTGAGGCTGAGTTACTGGTGGCTCCCTGGGGACCCACTCCCTCGGGGGTCTCAGTCCCTCGGAGGTCCTCGCCTCCAGCCCTAGCTCACACTGGGCCCCTCGGGCAGCCGTCCCCGAGGCCTGGCAGCTCACACCAAGGCCCTCCCATCCGCCCAGACCCCAATGGAGACAGGGAGTGTCTGTCTTTCCATCAGGACCACGACCCAGCCCGGGGTTTTCCCAGGGCTCACAGAAGGGGCTGACCAGGTGCACTGGGGACAGGCTCCCTGGGTCCTTCGATCCACTCCTGCTGGTGGGGCTCCCTGGGCACCTGGGCCTCTTCCTGGCTCCACTCGGCCTGCCTCCCGGGACTGACTGTGGACTGGGGTGCAGGGTCCCTCCGTCCTCCATGGACATCCTCGCCAGGAACCCAGCAGGACCTGAGCCCACCCTCTACCCCCTCAGGGAGGCCCTGCTCTGAACACCAGCCCCCTGGTCTCTCAGAGCCCGGATGTGGAAGTGGGGCCTCACCACGTGTTTCCATCCCCCCCATGACCTTCCCGGGACGACTCTGGGCTGGGGTGTGGGGTCCCCTGGGCCTCTTACCCATCCTCCCCGGGAATCCCAGCAGCACCCGGGGCCCTCCCCTCTATCCAAGTGTCATAGGCCCTGCTCCTGAAGCCACGGGCCCCCAGTCTCTCGGGAGACCGGGATATGGAAGTCTGAGCACCCATACTCCCAAGTGAGGGCAAGTCCCCATCCCAGGGGGCCTCACAGCTCTTACGACCCTCCGACGGGGTCCCCTTTGTCCCTGTCAATGGTCCATCCCTCGCCTCTCCTCACCCCTCTACCCTCCCTCCACCCCCCTCTGCATCTGCTCCCGCCACACCAGGCCTCAGGCTCTCGGGTACCCAGTGGTGCCAGGCCTGCTGCACCCGCCGCCACCATCTGGCTCCATCCTGCTCCTCCGCGGCCTTCCCGGGCTCACTGTGGGCCCTGACCTCTTCCGGATCCCCTCTGTCCTGGGCATCTGTGTCCCTGCCCTCCCATCCCGCCCCCAGAGGCACCCCCTGAGCCCCTGCCCCCCTCAGGCCCCGCAAACCTCCCTTCAGACCCAGCTCCTGAGCTCCATGGGCTCTGGTCTCCACCCCCACCCCCCAAGGTGCATTTCCTGGGTGGCGGCATGTGTCCGGCCTCCCCAGGGCCACCCCCAGCCCCGAGGTGGGAGCCCAGTGCCTCCATCTCTCAGGGAGGAGTGGAGGCATGAAGGTTGGTTGGGGGACCCCCGCCGTTCTCCCTCAGCTCCTCACCCCGCTCCAGGGAGGGCCCGAGCCTGTCCTGCCTCCAGGCAGCCCTCAGCTCCAGGCTGCGGCCCCGCCTCCCCCCCCGCCCCCCAGGGATTCCCAACAGGCCCCCTCCAGCCGCCCTCCAGGCCCACTCCGGGCGCTACCTGCTCCCCTGGCTGCCGCCAGCCAGGGCCTGCCTGCCTTCGCTCAGCAGGGACCCCAGTCCGACCCCCACGCGAGGCTCTCGGCTCTCTCAGACCTCTGAGGCGGACGTGGCCTACGTGTCATCCGGACCCCGTGCCAGGGGTCCCCAGCGCTCCCAGCAGGTGGGTCCAGCGGAGATGGGCTCTGGGCTGGGGGTCTGGGGAGCAGGCTGGCTGGGCGCTCCTTCAGGCTGGGAGGTCAGGCCACCCACTCGACCTCCCGGGGTTCCTCCCGGGACTCTGGCCGGCCTGGGCCCAACCCACACCTCGCCAGGCAGTCTGCGCGCGTCCCCCCCCAAAAAGACTCAGCTCCCCGCTTCCTGACAGAAAGAGTGGAGACAGAGTGGAGGCCGGCCTCTGTCCCCCACCCGCTGCTCGCTCCTCAGCTGCACAGGAGGAGTCGCCCTGCTCACAGAGGCCCCGGGGGCACCACCCCCCTCACCCTTTTGCCCCTTGGGGCTGGCGCAGGCCTCAGGGCACCCCTGCTACCTCTCTGCAGGCGGCCTCTACACTCCCCGAAGGCGGCGTGGCTCCGGGGCCCTCGTGTCCTCGTGTCCTCACTGCTCACACACAGGGCCTTGCAGGGAGCAGAGCTCAGCCCTGTGTGGCCCTGAGGGTGCTGCCAGCAGGGCTCCCCTGGCCTCCCGCGGGCCCTTTCTCGTCCTTTCCACCAGCCCCTGCCCATGACGGAGTACACGGGTCCGGGTTCCTTGGGCCCTTGCAGAATGAACGGGCCAGGAGGCACAGGAAGCCAGAACAAAAGACTTTTCCTTTTTATTGGCTGCACGACCCGACCCGGTCCTTTGACCCCTCCGTCCTTGCTGCTTCCCAACCCATTTCTGTCCCAATGCCCTGCCTGGGATGAGGATCCGGGTGGAACCCACACAGGGACGAAGGTGGACTTGGCCAGCTGGTTTTCAGGACAGGATGAAACTCTTAACTGTTGAACTGGGGGATGTACAGAAGTTCGTCTGGGGTGGGGGGCGGCTGCGGCGGTCCGGGCGGGCGGAATGTCAGTGGCACACGTAGCCTCCCAAGCTGATGAATCCCCCGAATCCGAGCAACGATGTGCCAGAGCCTCCTCATGTTAACCAAGCTCTCGATGTCCGGGTGGCGGCAGACAACAGGCCCCCAGAGTGGCTCTTCACCCTGCTTTCTGCCCCCAAGCCGCCCTGGCCCTGCACCCCTAGAAAGCCCAGTGGTCTGTCTTCTCCAACACAAACACACAAACAAACACACAAACACACACAGGTAGACCCAGAGGCGCCCACGGGGAAGAAGCAGCAGAAGGGATGCCTCCCTTCGTGCCCATCCCGCGGGAGAAGCTGCCGACCCCACCAAAGGCTGGAGAGGGCCGGGCCGCCTCTGGGGCTCAGACCCACTCTTCCTCATCAAACGGGGCCAGGGAGGAAACCGGCCACCTGCTATTAACCCATAGCACATACTCCATGACCCGTAGCTTGCTGGTCTCCTCGTGGGCCCTGGGCCCCCACAGGAACTCGTAGCGGGCAGGGTTGCTGCCCGCCACCTGCCGGTACTCCACGTAGCCTTCCTGCACCCAGACGTGGGTGAGGAGCTCCCTGGGCTCCCCATAGATGACGTGCTGCCTGCCGGCAAACACCCCTATGACCCCCAGGGCTTCCCACACCTCCTGCTCGGGGGCACGGTCGCCCTCCAGGAGGATCACCCCCAGCAGCAGCACCAGGAGTCCGGTCGTGGGCAGGCCCTGCTCACCGCTCAGCACCCCATCGTAGCTGAGGCCCAGGACGGTGACCAGGACGTAGGAGTGTGCGACGGGGTCCACTTCCTTCACTTCCACGCCAAAGACCAGCTGCATGCACTCACAGGCTTGACCCCAGATCTCGGGCCAGGCATCCTGCATATCTGGGCTGAGGACCTCCAGCACCTCTGCCTGGCTGGTGGGCTGCTTGTCGAGATACTTGCGGAGCAGGAAGCCCACCAGGTCAGCCCCACTCATGAGCATTGCGTCTCCTCCTTGGGCATAGGGCTGCGCATATTCGGGCACCTCCCAGGGGTTCCAGATCTCCTCCTCTGGGCCACTGGGGCCAGCAAACTCCACCTGGCTCCAGCCACTAGCTGCCCTGCCACTGGGGGAGGGCCCGGCACTCTGAGGGCTCTGGGGAGGACTCCAGGCAGTCTCAGACCCCTCCTCTGGGGGCACAAAGAACAGGCCAGAGCTGGACAAGGAAGGGGAGGAGCAAGGGGAGGAGGAGGGGGAGGAGGAGGAAGAGGAACACAGGTAGGGGTAGGGGGAAGATGAATCTTCGTCTTCATCCTCAGCCTCTGGCAGCTGGGCACTGACCAGGCCCTGGGCTTCTCCCGGGTCTTCTTCCAGCTTCCAGAGCTGACTCGTGTGCCTCAGGGGCATGGTGTGGGCGTGGAGCTAAAGCTGAAGACAGCGGTGGGATGGCTGGTCGGGGTGCAGTTGGGCCAAGAGAGGCCCCGTGCCAGGGCAGAGAGCGGGCCGCATCAGGATCGGCTACACAGGAGGCCCCTGCGTGTTGGGCCGGGCGAGTTGAGCCCCTGGCACCAGGCTCAGAGACCACGTGGACCTCAGCAGGTCCCGCGACACAGACCTGCTATGCCTCCTTCACTCTGTGACCTGAGGGCCTCCTGCCGGCCACCAAGGCCCCTGCTGCGCTGCCAGTTCTTGGAGCCCCTGCAGGAGGGAAGCAGGGGGCACCTCAGGGTGCAGACTGCCAGCCCAGCCCTGGGCCCCCAGTGCACACAGGAAGGTTGGCTCGCACTCTGGGAGGTCCCCAGCAGTCCCAGTCCCCTCCTTGGCCTGCCAGTGCCCTTGGCAGGGCCTGGGACCCCGGCCTCTGTCTGCGGTCCTGAGGCCAAAGTGTCCCCACAAAACCAGGCTGCCCCGACCCTCCCCATGAGGAAGCCAGGGGACCGGCTCTGGGCAGGCCTGCCAAAGGTCTCCTCTGCTGACCTGAGTGCAGACCCTCAGGCCCAGGCCCTCCCCTGCCTGAGCCCAGGGATCTGGAGAGGAGGAGGGTCTCCTTGGGATAGGCCACACCCCGGGTTCTCTTCCCAGGGCTGCCAGGGAGGGGCACCCAGATTTCGGGGCCATCCCCTCCTGGGCCTGAGGGCTGGCTTGGGGGCCACTCACCCCTTCAATGTGCGGTGGGCGGGGGTCCACCGTCTGCCCCCTCAAGGAGGCCGTGCTCCTGACGCCAAGGGCCCCCAGTCTCTCGGGAGACCCAGATGGGGAAGTCTGGCCGCCCGGCGGCAGGCAGGTCCCCAGCCTGCCCAGGGGGCCTCCCAGGCCTCCCATCCCTGGCGACCTCCTGCCAGGTCCCCTCTGTCCTGGGCTCCAGGGCCCCCGCCCCCACAGGCACGCCCTGTGCCCCTGCCCAGCCCCGGCTCCTGAGCTCCGGGGGCTCCGGTCCCCAACCCCAGCCTGCCCAGGGGGCCTCCCAGGCCTCCCATCCCTGGCGACCTCCTGCCAGGTCCCCTCTGACCTGGGCTCCAGGGCCCCCGCCCCCACAGGCACGCCCTGTGCCCCTGCCCAGCCCCGGCTCCTGAGCTCCGGGGGCTCCGGTCCGCACCCCCAGCCTGCCCAGGGGGCCTCCCAGGCCTCCCATCCCTGGCGACCTCCTGCCAGGTCCCCTCTGTCCTGGGCTCCAGGGCCCCCGCCCCCACAGGCACGCCCTGTGCCCCTGCCCAGCCCCGGCTCCTGAGCTCCGGGGGCTCCGGTCCCCAACCCCAGCCTGCCCAGGGGGCCTCCCAGGCCTCCCATCCCTGGCGACCTCCTGCCAGGTCCCCTCTGTCCTGGGCTCCAGGGCCCCCGCCCCCACAGGCACGGCCTGTGCCCCTGCCCAGCCCCGGCTCCTGAGCTCCGGGGGCTCCGGTCCCCACCCCCAGCCTGCCCAGGGGGCCTCCCAGGCCTCCCATCCCTGGCGACCTCCTGCCAGGTCCCCTCTGTCCTGGGCTCCAGGGCCCCCGCCCCCACAGGCACGCCCTGTGCCCCTGCCCAGCCCCGGCTCCTGAGCTCCGGGGGCTCCGGTCCCCAACCCCAGCCTGCCCAGGGGGCCTCCCAGGCCTCCTATCCCTGGCGACCTCCTGCCAGGTCCCCTCTGTCCTGGGCTCCAGGGCCCCCGCCCCCACAGGCACGCCCTGTGCCCCTGCCCAGCCCGGGCTCCTGAGCTCCGGGGGCTCCGGTCCCCACCCCCAGCCCCCGAGGCGCATTTCCCGGGTGGCCGAGGGTGTCCTGCCTCCCCAGGGCCGCCCCCCAGCCCCGAGGGGGGGCCCGGTGCCTCCATCTCTCGGGGAGGGCGGGCCGCGGGTGGACGCCTGAAGGTGGGGTGGGGGACCCCCGCAGTTCTCCCTCAGGTCCTCACGCCGCTCCGCGGAGGGCCCGGGCCCGTCCTGCCTCCGGGGGCCCGAGGCCACTGCCCCAGGCCCCAGCATCCAGGCCTCAGCTCCACGCCGAGGACGCCGAGGCCCCGCCTTCCCCCGGTGGTCTCTTGGGGTTCCCGACAGGCCCCCTCCGCGCCCCGCCGCCCTCCGGGGCCCCTCCCCTGCCGCCCTCCAGGGCCGCCCCCCGCCCTCCCTCCGGGGCCCCTCCCGGGGCTACCTGCTGCCTGGCTGCCGCCGGCCCGGGCCTGGCCTCCTTCCAGGGGACCCCAGTGCGACCCCCCGCACCGAGGCCTTCCGCGCTCTCTCAATTCTGACGCAGAGGTCGGCCCACGTCACATCACACCCTGACCCCGTTGCCAGGGGTCCCCACGGCTGACAGCACGTTGGGTTGAGATGAGCTCCAGGCTAGGGTGGGAGGAGGGAAGCGCGCCGGCTGGCAAGGCGGGGGCCCCCTGTCCTCCCTGGGCTCCTGCCCTGCACTCGGGCGGGCTGGGGCCTCGGCTCTCTGCAGACCTCAGCCTGTGCCCCTGACCCCGAGCCTCTCAGGCCCCGACGTCCCTGAGCGCCTGAGGGATGGTGGCTGCGGCTCGGGCCCCACCCCACCGGCTCTGCAGGTCCCGGGGTGGCCCAGGGCTGCTGGCAGGGGCACAGCAGGGTTCGGTGGCCCCCAGCGTCCTGGGACAGCTCGGCTCTCAGTCCTCTCCCAGGAGGCCCTCATCAGGACACAGGCCTGCCTGCAGCCTGTGCAGCTGCCTCTGCCTGCAGCCTCTGCTGTGCAGCCGCAGCGCCCTTTCTCCCGGGGCAGGGGCAGGGGCAGGGGCAGGGGCAGGGGCAGGGTAGGGGCAGGGGCCGCGAGGAAGCGCCCCTTCCCATGGGGTCCCTTGGCCAGCAGCCAGACTTTAGGAACATCGTGCTAAAGGTTTACGTTCCTGGGGGCGGCCGAGCAGCTGCAAGGGTGTCTAGGGGCGTCCCGAATTGCGGGGCCCACTGCAGGGGGTTTTCCCCTGACTTGCTGCGTCATCGGGAGAAACACACCGTCCCTCTCTACCGAGTGTGTGTCCTGTGCACGCGTATGTATAAGGTGTGCAGATTATATGTGCTGGTACATATGCAATCGTACCTACATATCACGTAATACCGACGTTGACACATGTATGTGCGTCTTTGTTCACGTGATACAGGCATTTGTATATGTACCTATATATGTGTACACTACATATATATACTTTATCAAAAATACCTTTTCTTACTCTGTGAATTGCTCTGATACTCCCTACTCTATTTCAGGTTGATTCTGTATATTCTACTTAAGTGATTTTTTTAAGGGGCATTCCTGGCCACTAAGATGATTTCAGGTGCTTATTTGCATAGACTCTAGAGTCCAGTGCCTCAATCATCCTGTCTTTCCCTGTGTCCTCTTAGCACCCCAGGGCTAAGGTCATGTGTACTCTGAGGTCTTGCCTCAGATTTATGCTGGGAAGCAGAAGGAGAAGTTGGAAATTGCTCCGCCTATCAATCCTGTCATCTGCATTGATGCAGGCTGCATTCCCTCCCCACATCCCTGATGTTCCCTGCATCCCCAACCCAAACTCAATATCCAGCTCAGCAGTCTTCAGGGTCCCCCAAGGCTTTCTCCTCATTTATTGTTTGTTTGGACGTTGTTTATTCTCTGTGTGTTTTTCAAGACTTTCATTTCTTTTTCTTTTTCTTTTTCTTTTTTTTGTTAAGGTTTTATTTCTTTACCCATGAGACACACAGAGAGAAACAGAGAGGCAGCAACACAGGCAGAAGGAGAAGCAGGCTCCACGCAGGGAGCCCGATGTGGGACTCGATCCAGGCTCTCCAGGACCAAGTATCTGCCCGAGACTTACTTTTTTTTTAAGTGAGGTTTTAGTTGCACAGAGATGAAAACGGAAATCCCTTCCTCATCGTATTCTGATAGAAGCTTTTCCCATTAGCTAGTGTTGAATTTCTTTCAAAGGAATTTTCTATACCCAGTCGTGATCAGATGTTTTTAGTTCCATTCTTTTCTTAATGTACATAAATACAGTTGAAAGATTTTTCTAACGTTAAGGCAGATTTCTGTTCACTGGGCACCGCCTCTCGTCCCTTTCCTTCGCTAGGATTTTGAATATGCATATACTTATTCAGGATATTTGCTGCTATATGAGTGCTTTTGGCTTAAGCGTTCTTTCAAGGTGGATTTCTCCTCTAGCATTTGCATCCAGGAGCACTAGCGTGGGACATTTAATTGAAAACAATGCCCATATTTTTCTTTAGTTTGAAGGAGTTTCGCTAAGATGATGACTTCTCCCCAACCATTTGGTCGAATGAGACCACAGGGCGGCGGGGCGGGGTGGGGGGGGAGTCCAAAGTGGCGGAGGAGTTGAGAGACCTAAGTTCCTCTGGTCCCCGGAATTCAGCGAGACACCTACTAAATCATTCTGAACCCCTGGGAACTGAACCGGACATCTACAAAAAGAATAGCTGCAACGCTACAAAGAGAAAAGCATCCAGTTTCTACAAGACAGGAGGTGTGGAGAAGCGAAATGGAGGTGATACATGGGAAGATGGGGGGGGGGGCAAAAGGGAGGCGATACATGGGAAGATACGGGGGAGCAACAAGGGGGCGAGCTCCAGCAGCCTCCACCAGAAAGTGATGGAGCAGCAGAGAGAGCAGAATCCAGACCTTTAGAAGTCCGCTCCGGTGAGGGACGGCCCTGCCTGCCCGGTGCTCAGACAGTGAAGCGGGTGCAGAATCCCAGGTGGGACAGCTTGGTCTCAGGATCCCCCGGGGTCACAGGAACACTGACGGTGCCTGAGTGCAGCAGAGCTCCCAGACATGGGAGCAGGGAAGCCGGCTGCAGGTAGCGAGCCCAGCAGCGGGCTCTCGGCCAGTGGTGGCCGTAGCCCCGGAACCCAGCAGGGTCAGTGGGTCCCAGCACCCTCAGCACAGGGGCTCTCCGAGCAGCAGCCCAGCAGGCGGCTGAACCGGCAAGCCCCCCCTTGCTCCCCCTGGGGAGGAGCAGCGCACAGGTCCACACAGCAGGAATCTGCAGGGTTTGGAAGGCGAAGCAGGGTCCGTGCCTGAGATGGAAACGCTTGGTCACAGGCTGGGTGAGCACAGTGTGCGGTCCGGGACCAGGGAGACAGGAGTGATGGGTTGCCTTTCACTGGGGGTGCACCAAGGAGCGGGGCTGTGAGCTTTCGGCCCTGGGGCTAGGGATGAGGAGGCCACCACTTTCGCTCTCAGCCTCTAAAGCGGCCTGCAAGGTCTTCAGGGAACAAAATCCACAGAGAGCAACCCGGAGCAGATTACTTAGCCTGGCCCCCTGGCAAGGGCGGTGCTTGCCCACTCGGGGCAAAGACCCCTGAGAATCAGCGCAACAGGTCGCTCCCCTAGAAAGTCAGCAAGAGCATGCGGCCCAGACCAACTTTACCGAACACTGAGAACCGCAAAACTCCAGCGCTAGGGGAATATAACGTATACAGTTCATAGCGTTTTCCCCCTTGATTCTTTGGTCTTTCCATTTCATTTTTTTTCCCTGTCCTTTTGCAACCAACTTCTTATTTTATCAAACTTTTAGGAAATATTTTTTAGTTTTCATTCTTACATGCTATCCTTCCATTGTTTTTAATTTTATATGTGTTAGTTTTTTTTTTTCTTTACACCTTTGCGGTGCAGTTTCTTCCACCAGGCCAAAATACACCTAGTGTACGGTATATGATTCTGTTTTCTTCACCTGTCTCCTCAAAATCGCTTTTTTCTTCTTTTTTCTCCTTCTTTGTTTCTTTTTTGTTAAGTTCTTTCGATGTTCTGTCTCCCCTTTCTGATATTTCCCACTTATTTTTTATATTCCCCAAATGAATGAGACAAAGACTCCTAACGCTGGGAAACGAACTAGGGGTGGTGGAAGGGGAGGTGGGCAGGGGGTGGGGGCGACTGGGTGACGGGCACTGAGGTGGGCACTTGACGGGATGAGCACTGGGTGTTATTCTATATGTTGACAAATTGAACACCAATAAAAAATAAATTTATAAAAAATAAAAAAAACTAAGGTCTTTCTAAATTTTCATCTTTACAATTACATTCTATCCTGTCAATGTATTTAATATATATAATATTTATACAAGATTTTTTCTTTACAATTTTGAAGCCATCTTTTTTTTTTAATTTCGTTTATTTATTCATGACAGACACAGAGAGAGGGAGGCAGAGACCCAGGCAGAGGGAGAAGCAGGCTCCATGCAGGGAGCCTGACTTGGGACTTGATCCAGGGTCTCCAGGATCACACCCCAGGCTGAAGGTGGCGCTAAACCGCTGAGCCACCTGGGCTGCCCTTCTTCACAATTTTGAGATGTAGTTTCTTCTAACCGAAGGACATACACTCAGAATATAGTGTATTGCTCTGTTTTCTTCACCTGTCTGTTGATATTTCTACTTTTTTTTCTCTTTTAATTTTCATTTTTACAATTGCATTCTACCCTTTCCTTGTATTTAATTTGTTTAGTACCTATAAAAGTTTTCCTTTTGTTACGATTTTGGGATTTAGTTTCCTAACAAACGGACCAAAATACACACAGGATCCAGTGTATTACTCTATTCTCTTCACCTGTCTGATTATATTCTCTCTTTTTAATTTTTCTTTTCAGTTCTCGGTCTCTTGTGATTTGTGTAGGGTATATTTCTCTGGGGTCATTGTTGCCATTTCAGTATTTTGTTCTCTCATTCATTGATTCTTCTCTGCACAGATGGAAAAAACTTCATCACATAAAAGAGAACCAAAGGCAGTACTGACTGCCAGGCACCTAATGAGTATGGACATAAGTAAGATGGTAGAAGTAATGTTCAGAATAATGATTATAAAGATACTATCGGGGCTTGAATAAAGCATCAAAGGCACTAGACAAAGCCTTTCTGGAGAAATAAAAGAACTAAAATCTAATCATTTGAAATTTCAAAAGGGCTATCAATGAGAAGCAATAAAAAATGGAGGCTCTGTCTGCTCCGATAATTAAGGCAGAAGATAGAATTAGTGACATAGGGCAGCCCCGGTGGCTCGGCGGTTTAGCGCCTGCCTTTAGCCCAGGGCGTGATCCTGGAAAACCCGGAATCGAGTCCCATGTGGGGCTCCCTGCATGGAGCCTGCTTCTCCGTCTGCCTGTGTCTCTGCCTCCCTCTCTCTCTCTCTCTGTATGTGCGTCTAATAAATAAATAAATAAAATCGTTTTTAAAAGCCCCAATCCAAAGTTATAGGGTATCAGGTTGGATAAAAAAGGACCATTGATACGCTGCCTGCAAGAGACACATTTTAGGCCCAAACACACCTCCAGATTTAAAGTGGGGGGGATGGAGAAAGATTTATCATGCTAACGGACATAAAATGAAAGCTGGGCTGGCAATCTTTATATCAGACAGACTAGATTTTTTTTTAAAGATTTTATTTATTTATTAAGGAGAGACAGAGAGAGAGGCAGAGACACAGGCAGAGGGAGAAGCAGGCTCCATGCAGGGAGCCTGATGTGGGGCTTGATCCCAGGACAATGGGATCAAGACCTGAGCCAAAGGCAGATGCTCAACCACTGAGCCACCCAGGTGCCCCCAGACAGACTAGATTTTAAAGCAAAGACTGTAGGGGCCCCTGAGTGGCTCAGTGGTTAAGCGTCTGCCTTTGGCCCAGGTCGTGATCCTGGGGTCCTGGGATTGAGTTCAGTATCGGGATCTCTGTGGGGAGCCTGCTTCTCCCTCTGCCTGTTTCTCAGCCTCTGTCTCTCTCTCTGTATGTCATAAATAAGTAAATAAAATCTTAAAAAAAAAAACCACACACACTGGAGGAGCCAGAAGTGGCATGCCTTCTGTTAGAAAGCACTAAGAAGCACACAGTACCACCGAGGAGTAATGATCTCCAGAGAAAGTTGAACTTGCTTCTGGCCTCCAACTGGGGTGAACGTATAGTGACAGGAAATACAGCTGTCTTCAGGAGAAGAAGGCACAGGGTCTGCTCTGTGGCGAGAGCTCTGGGCATCTGCAGGAACGTGTTTGCTTTGTTTTGCATCCCGTCTGCTCAAGAAAGCCACCATTTCCCTGCCTACCACAGTGATGCCACAACACTGCCCAGTCGCCCTGCCTATTCCAAGTCAATGGTGCCTGCCTTTCCCTTTATCCTGGGAGAACGGCCCCTGGATGCTTAGATCTGCATTTGCTCCCTATCCCCTAGGTCAAGTCAGAAAGCTAGGATAAAATCCTGGATCTGACAAGCCAGTTCACTGTACCCGTGCCACTGATCTTGGTGCAAGGCTGCTCTAGGCTCGGAGGATCAGGCCCTCCAGACTAGCCTCTCTAGACCTCTGCCTCCTGCTCTCTGTTGCAGGGCCCTGAGCTACTGCATGCCGTTGTTCTTCCCCGGGCATTTGCTTTTGCCACGCTGCTAGTGGTCCTCTTGGGACATCCTCAGGTCTCGCCCTCAATGTCACCTTTTCCATGAGTCCTTCTACGAATACCCAATCCTAAATTGCAACCCCTCCTCCCACCCCATCCCCAACACTCTGTATTCAGCTCTGTGGATTCGATTTGTTTCCATAGCATTGAAAACTACTCAGCCTACTTCACCTTTCACTTCATTTCATGATTCACTTCAGTGTACACCGCTACACATGCTAGGCTATAAGCACTACAGAGGCAACGAATCTGTTCAATGCTGTATTCTAAGAGCTTTGAGCAGCACCTGGCACATAGTACATGTTTACTACTCATGTTGAGAATGAATAAAGAACTGCCAGCTCCGAGGTCCTGATCCTTGGAGCTTCTCGTCCCTAAACCCCCTTGGCATCTCTAACCCCCACAACTATCCAAACAGGCAAAGTTTGAATGCTCCCATCCATGCTCTACTTATTGGCTCATGGACAAGGTAAGCCACTGAGCTTATAGGGGACTCTGGAGAACCCTAGCCCCAGTCCCTGGTGTGTGCTCCTGGTATTCTGGGGGAAGTCAGCGTAGTAGGATTCCAAACAACGATGGCTGACTGGACACTCTCTCCTGCCAGCTGGCAGCTATGGCCCTCGCCCTTATGCTCTGCTCTTCCTTCTTGTTGGCTTGGATCTATAAGCTGCTACAGTCAAGGACTCACGTGTCCTGGGGTTTGGGTTGGGCCACAGAAGGTTTTACAAATAGCCAGTTCACATAGCACATCCCCATTGATTCCAGAGGGCACACCCATGTTCACATATGACCATAAAAAGACTTCCCTAGCGAAGGTAGAAAGGAGGGTAACTAAGATGGTTTGCAAGGTTACTTTCAAACCCAAAACACTCCAACCACTAGGATTTCTCCCCATTGCCAGAATGCAGGTGCGCTCCTTGCCTTTGCACATACTGTTCCCTGCATCCTGAGGTATCGGAGATACTTTACTTGCAATGAGAAGGGCTCTTGCTGTCGGTGCTGTCCTTCCTGATAATGCCAAAGGCCAGCCTCCTCGTGAGAAGGCATCAGACACACTCAGAGGGACATTCTACTACAACTGGACCAGTACTCCTCAGAAATGTCAATGCCATAGATATAAGCAGAACACTGGCCTTCCAGAGATGTCCGCATCCTAATGCGCACAGCTGGAATATGTTAAGTTACACATCAAAGTGGAATTAATGCTGAAGATGGAATTGAAATTACCAATTACCTGACCTGAAGATAGGGAGATTGTTCAAGATAATCCAGGTAGACCCAATGTAAATACAATGCTCCAAATGTGGAAGGACACGGTCATGTGAGAGACTCAACTGCCCATTGCTGGCGTTGAAGATGGAGGAAGCGTCTATGAGCCAAAGATGGTGGTCACCCTCTGGGTGCTGGAAAAGTCATGAAAACACATTTCTCCTTGGAGACTTCCCAAAGCATCACAGCCCTGCTGATGGCTTGATGTTAGCCCAGTGAGACTCTCCTGGGACTTCTGACTTCCAGCATTTGTGTTGTTCCATTAATGAATTTGTGTTGTACCACTAAGGTTGTGGTGATCTGTTACCACAGCAATAGGAAAGTAATACAGTTCCAAAGAAACAGGAAATAGGAAGGGAGCTATCACATATTGGAGGACATGGAGGGGACATAATGACTGCATGTAATGGTGCCATCCTGGGTTGCAAAGAAAAAGGGCACATTCCTGCCCCTTTGCCCCCAAAGCTCTTGGCCCCTTGGCCACTGTATGGTCCCTCCGACTGTACCACCACTCTGGACAATTGCAGGTGGCCAATTGGGAAATACACAGAAGTCTGTGGCTGAGGTGTAGAGACAATACCACCCATGAGGACGGTGCATGCCTCCCCTCACATTCCTCCTTGCAGGATCAAGGATCCGATCCCCCCAGTGAGAGAAAATGAAGGACAAGGTTGAGGGACTGGGTCCTGACAGTTGGAGAATGGCCAGCAGGAAGCTGGGAGTGTAGGAAACTGCATGAGGCTGTTTCTACCGAAGCCTCGTGAGCCAAGGGATTCGTTACCACACTGTGAGCTCACAGAGCACAGTCCACTCTCTTCTCTTACCACGGGACTTAAGTCAGGCACACACGTTTCCTTAGGTGCGAGACTCCAGATTCTGCACCTTTAAGGTGCAAGGCCGGGGTGGAGGAGTTCAAAAGAGGAGCTCCCCCACAGGAAGCTGCCTGTCCCCGGTGGTTCTTGTCAGAGAACTCCTGGGTCATAGCCACCGCTCCGTGAAGCTGGTGTCCTCGTGAAGGCCCCTGCGAGATTTGCTTTCTGAGTCTGAGCCAGGGAGGGAACGTGGACCTCTCTGCCATCCCCAGAGCCGCCTGGGCCACTGGGATCCCGAAACGAGCACTTTGATCAGAGGAAAGTGTAGTGGGTGACGGGGGCCGTCACCGGGATACTCCCCCACACCCCGCAGGCCCCAGGCTCACATGAGGATTTTGTAAGCAGCCGGGCAGGAGGGCCCTCGGGTTCCCAGGCGGCAGGATGTGCAGAAGGTCAGCCGCCCCAGAAGAGGGGTGAGAAGGAGCACCCGCCATCCTGAGGCTGGTGGCCTTGGCACAAATCCCAGGAGCAGGCCCTGTGGGGCAGTCGTTGCTGGTCGCGGGGACACCTCTGCTAATGTTGCTTGCTGTGGGGCACTGGTGGATCCCACAGTGTTCTTACTCAGAGTTGAGAAGGACTGTTGGGCTGTAGCAGCTAGGAAACCCCAGGCCTCCTATCCCATTTGTTGGAGTCATTCTGGGGTGCATCTCTTTAGCCACAGCCTACTGTGTGGACACATGCCACCCAGGCCCTGAGCTGTCGTAAGCAGGGCAAAGCAAGCAAGACAGAAGCTCCCCGGCCTTGAGAACTCACTCTCGGTCCTTGTCTTCCCAATCTGAGAAGCCTCTGGCTTTGCCCAGGCAGAGCGAAAGGCCTGCTCTACACTCTGGTCTCCTTTGTGTGGAGTTGAGCTGCTTCCTGGCTCTTGCCAGACCTGCCCTGTGGCAGATACCCCTGCAGGTGTCTTAAGGCCCTTCGTGGTCAAATAAGTGCTTGCAGGTCTCCATCTGGCCTCATCGAGAGCCTCCTGCTGAAATCCGAGGAAGACAACTGGGAGGCAGTGCTAGGACAGGGGTTGCAGGGCTCAAAGAAGGAATGGATTCCAGATATGTCTATGAGAGGGAAAAATGCAGACAAGTGTATGATGCTGGCTTGGAAGTTAAAGGAGGGGAAAGAAGTGAAGAAGATTCCGGAAGGTTGTGTTTCACACTGCCTGGTTTTGTGTACGTGTGTTTGCTTTTTTTTTTGAATCTTTCTTTCTTTTTCTGAAACTTATCCATTACTTTTGTTCAGTTGCTCTTTGCCCTTTTTATTTTAAAAACTTCAATAAACTCTTAAACTATTTTCTTTTCGACTTGTAAAAAATTTGCAAAATAGTACAGAGTTTTTATATGCCCCTCACGCAGTTTCCCATTATTAACCGCTTCCATTAGTGTGGTACATTTGTTACAATTAATGGGGTAATTTTGAGACTTCATTTATTAGTAACTGAAGCCATACTTTACTCAGACTTAGGCAGTGTTTACCCAGAGTCTGTTTTCTGTTCCAGAATCCCTGTCAACATACCACCTTACGTTATTTGTAGTGTTTCCTTGGCTGTGGCAGTTTCTTTGTTTTTGAGGAGCGTGACTTTTTTGGGGAGGAGTGATTAGATACTTTGCACATTGGCCCTCAGTCTCCATGTTTCTGATGTTTTACTCATGATTAGTCTGGAGTTCTGTGTTTTGGGAAGGAAGACCACAGCGGTGAAGTGCTACTGTCATCACATCCTACCAACACAACATACCAGTAGCTTGATTTATCACTGTTGAGGTTTACCTCATCTTACAAGTTGCTCTTGTTCCATTTTCCGTAGAATAGTATGAGAATCCTAGGTCTGTGCACTAAGTATGCACACTGCATCTGGGGTCATTTCTCCTAGGGCTCCTTGGCTGACAGAGGAAGACATTACATGTGTGTTCACTACCCTGTGTGTATTCACATATGTATCCAAATTTTAGACGTAATCATCTACATGTGTATTAAGCGTAATAAGAGTTTTTACTGATGTTTTTGGCTCTAATCCACCACCACATAGATCATTACAGCTTCCTCCTCTACAGTGAAATACCTTGAGATTTGGAAGTTGTTTATATGTCAGTGTCCTGTTGTCTCTGCTGGGTAGCCCCCAAGGCTTGGTTATCTCTGAAGGAGCTGCTGAAACAGAATTTGTGGATGTGCAAAGCAGCACTTCAGGTTGAGAACTCCCTGGAACCTCATCAAAGTTATGCCTGCCCTCTAGCCTCTGGACTCTGATAAGGCTATCTTGTCCCTGTCTATGGAACTCTTGAAAGGTCAAGAGTACCCGTTATTTGAGTGTCTGAACTGATGAACAATTTGACTTTTGATGCTTTTGGAGGTTGAGATCACCTGTAACTAAGTATATTCTTCCTTATCTGTCTGGAAAGTATTTCTTTCTTACCAGAGCATGAGCTACAGGGTAAGCTGGACCCCAAGATGAGTCTTTGTTTCCTCACCTTTATTTAGCTTTATGACTCAGGGCATGTTATATGAGCTTTTGGCGCCTCAGTGCTTTTTCTCTATTTTGTATTTGAATAGTCACCGGGAAGCTCCTGGAGGCTGGCATTTAGACTCTTCCAGAGGGTGCTCATCCAGATAGCTGGATGACAAGCAGAGTCCCTCAGATTCGACAGCTATCAAACCTGTATATGTTACTCATCCTTATATAATAATACACATTCTCCAGTGAGTGTTGGAAAGCCTAATTAGAAACTGTGAAATGTGCCCAAGTTCTCAGATTAAAGGTGATACATCATGGGAAATCATGAGTTGATACTTTGATTGATTATGATCAATCAAGTAATAATGATTCTCTCAAACTTTCCTTAAATAAATAGCATAAAATTGCCTATTTCAAACTCTGCTATTGTGTAAAGTTTGACATATTAATATTGTGTAAAGATGTCCATAGTATTATTATTGTGTAAAGTTTTATTACTGTAAAATATTATGAAAATAATATTTATTATTTATATAATAATATAAATAATATAATTATAATATAATGATACATAATTATAATATATAATTATAATGGAAATTATATATAAGTTAATAATAAATATAATACATAATTATATCAATAATATAATTGATATTATAATAACAATGAGATTATTCCGTAAAGTTTTCTATATTGTGTAAAGTTTTCCATATTAATACTTGAAGAATGCTGAAGGTATTGCTGTTATGACAAAAACTCTCAAATTGGCTGGAAATGAACACAGTATACTAGGTCACCTTCTGTGATGCGGTGTAGTGTGGTATGGCCTAACACAAACTAAAAGAAGACCTGCAAAGCCTGGGATTTCAATTTTGATTAAATACATGGAAGAAAATTTCCACCAAATCACTAGGTGACTACTAAGCAAAGCTGGTTCGGTGAAAAGATCAAAAATATTGACAATCATTTAGTAAGACAGAGAAAAAAGCAGACTCAACTACTAAAATAAAAAATAGAAGTTGGGGTAGTATTACAAATCTTTTATTTAAAGAAGAATTTATTTATTTATTTATTTATTTATTTGTTTGTTTGTTTATGAGAGAGGCAGAGACATAGGCAGAGGGAGAAGCAGGTTCCCTTTGGGGAGCCTGATGTGGGACTGGAACCCAGGACCCCGGGATCACGCCCTGAGCCAAAAGCAGATACTGAAGCCCTGAGCCACCCAGGTGCCCCAGTATTACAGGTCTTAGGGAAACAAGCAGGATTCTAAGAGGGTACTCAGAACAATTATACTCCAAGAAAGTATATATCTTAAATGAACTGGACATTTTTAAAAACATAAACAACCAAAAGTAACTCAAGAAGAAAAGAGAATTCAAACAGATCTAACAGGTAAGGAGAATGAATCTACGTTCAAAAATCTCAAAAGAATGAACATCCCAAGACCACGTGACATCACTCATGGATTCCACGAATAGTTGAAAGAAGAACTTATACAAAATCTCAATTTCTTCCCACACTATGGAAGAGGAGGGAATACTTCCTACTACTGTACTGAGGTAGTAAAGCCTGACAAAGATATTTTAAAAAAAGTAAACTAATACTCTTTCATGATAAAAAAAAAAACTTTCAAGAAACTAGAAATAAAACTTTAACATGATAAAAGGCATTCACGAAAAATCCACATCTAATAGACTGAATGCTCAAAGACTGAAATTTTTCCATTAAGCCAAGAAATAAGAAAGAAGCCAAGGGCCGCCTAGGTGGCTCTGTCAGTTAAGCAGCTGGCTCTTGATTTCTACTCAGATCATAATCTCAGGATTGTGAGATCAGGCCCTGCATTGGGCTCCATGCTCAGGGGCGTCTGCCTGAGATTCTCCCTCTCCCTCTTCCTCTCCCTCTCCCCCTCCCTCTCTCTCTAAAATAAATAATAAATAATATTCTTTTAAAACCCGAGAATGCCTGCTTTTACTACCTTTATTTTTATTATACTGGAAGTGCTAGCCAGAGTGATTAAGCAAAAAAATATATTTAATAAATAATAAATAAATAATCATCATAATAAAGACAAAGTGGGGAAAAAGGAAAAAAAAAAAGGAGTAGAAGAAGCATCAAATACTTAAAAATAAGTTTATCCAAGGAAATATAAGACTTGTATACTACAACTTACAACATATTCCTCAAAGAATTTCAAGCAGTTTTCAGTATTTGTAAATATATCTTGCATTCATGGAGCGGAAGACTTAATTTTGTTAAGATAGCAGTTGTACTAGAGGAATTTGCAGATTCAAACAATCTCAATAAGAAATCCCAACAATCCGGGTTGAAGAAATGGAAAAGCTGATTCCAAAGTGTATATGGAGGGATGCAAATATTTATATTTATATATATGGTGCATTTATAAAATAGTGCAGCTGTTGTGAAAGATGTTTGCCAGTGGTAAAAGTCTATCAGTTTGTCAAAAAGTTAAACTTTTTAAAATTTATATTTATATTTTTTACTTTTATTTAATTTATATTAATATCAATTCCACGCCTATGTATATACTAAAAAAAAAAATGGAAAATAGGCACTCAAACAAATACCTCTGCAGAAATGTTCACCAAAATTCAAAATAGCAAAAGGATGAAACAACCCAAATGTCCATCAATTTGCGAATGAATAAGCAGGATGTATAGGGTTATAAAGAAATATTCAGCCATAAAAAGAATGAAGTCCCGATAGAGGCTTTACCGTGGATGCACCTGAAAGCTGCTGAGTGCAGGAAGCCAGACACGACGATATCATATTGTAAATTCCGTTTATATGCAATACACAGAACGGGTCTATTAATAGGTAAAGCAGAGTAGCAGTTGACAGGGTCTGAGGGAGGAGGGAATGGGCAGTGACCACTGAACGGATACAAGGTATGCTTTTGGGGTGATGCAAGTACTTTAAACGAGACAGAGGCCAATGTCGTACCACACCAGAAATGTATGAAATGGCACTGAATTGGACACTATAGAATGATTTCTTGTTATGTGTATTTACCGTAAATAAAATAAATGATAGAGAGATAGATGATAGATGATAGATAGATAGATAGATAGATAGATAGATAGATAGATGCTGTAAAACAACAAAACATGAATCTGCTGGAAACCAAGGAGTGCCTTCCCCTTCTCTAATTGCCTTTGCCCTCAACCTGGGGTCCAGCTCTGTGACCTAACATGCTGGGTGAAAGGTCTAGCCCCAGCCTCTGCGTCTGGCCTCGTCTTCTGCCTTCCACCACACTGTGGCCTTTCTCTTTCCTTACATGGAAATGCTTTCTTTTACATTGAGCAACCGGGTCCTCATTATCTCAACTACGTTCACTATTCATTCTCACTAAGCAAACAGATGAGCGATTAGAGAATTGCTAAGTCCTACTCCTATGAAACACAGATATACTAATTGGGGTGCAAAACTCGTGTCCTCTTCAAAGTGGTTTGGCTGTTCTTACAAGAAATATACACAGGATCTGATGAGTCCATATAACAGGCACAGTGGCATTGACCCTGGACTTTCTGTTAACGGGGTGACAGATGAATTTAAGGAGCAAAGGGATCAGAGGACACTGGAGAGACGGTCTAATTCAGGCTGCTGGCCATGTGCATGGAAAAGATGGACCGCTGGGCACAGGCTAGTGGTAGAAACTTACTTAGGGCCAGTGAAGATTTTTCAAGTGTGGCTGAGCCTTGACTAGCTGGACATTCCAAGACACTCTCTCTACTACAGGGCATGTGGCAGAGAATGGCTGGTGGTGACAAGACCGAACAGTAAAAAGAAAATCTATCACCTGTCCACGTGTGAGCTGCTGAGAGCATGACTGAGACAGGGACTGGGGGTGGAGAGGACAGAGACACAGAATGTACTCACGAGCCCTCCACTGCTTTCCTCAGAGAGGACACTTTACCAACAGCCACCTGCTGCCCGCAAGCTTCACTTCCTCTTCACTCCTGGAGCCATGTAATCAGAGACTACATTTTTCTTGAACTCCATCCTCCTTGCCAGGGAGGTTCGTTTAGCGAACCTACCTGCGGTTTTGGCTTCATTCACCCATATGGCACCCCCAGATCTCAGTAAGAAGGACTGCACAAGTGTGAGAAAAATCTTAAAACATCCCTAAAGAGTTACTGTTTCCCTTCTATCTCCACTACAGTGTCTCATATAATACTCTGAAAAGTAGTCTGCAGGTTATGGTCCTTCACAGGTAGTTTAAATGTTTTAAGTTGAATTCTTTAAATTGGCAGACTTTTTCGTGTTTTGAAATCCCTTGCCAGGGAGGGGGCTATATGGCAAAAGAGTAGGGTCCCCAAGTCACCTGTCCCCACCAAATTACCAAGATAACTTTCAAATCACCCTGAAAACCTACAAATTCGCCATGAGATTTAAAGAAAGAACAGCTGGAATGCTACACTGAGAAGAGTTTGCCCCTCTATCAAGCTAGGAAGACGGGGGAGAAAGAGAAATAATAAAACAAATGGCATCCAAGGGGGAGGGGTCCCTGAGGAGCCGGGCTAAGGCCAAGGCTTAAATGATACACTGGACCAGATGGATTTCACAGATATCTACAGAACTTTACATCCAAACTCAACTGAATACACATTCTTCTCAAGTGCACATGGAATTTTCTCCAGAATAGACCACATACTAGGTCACAAATCGAGTCTGAACAAATACCAGAAGACTGGGATCCTCCCCTGCATATTCTCAGACCACAATGCCTTAAAATTAGAACTAAATCACAACAAAAACTTTGGAAGGATTTCAAACACGTGGAGGTTAAGGACCATCCTGCTAAAAGATGAAAGGTTCAACCAGGAAATTAAGGAAGAATTAAAAAGATTCATGGAAACTAATGAGAATGAAGATACAGGCATTTAAATCTTTGGGATGCAGCAAAAGCAGTCCTGACGGGGAAATACATCGCAATAAAAGCATCCATTCAAAAACTGGAAAGAACTCAAATACAAAAGCTCACCTTACACATACAGGAGCTAGAGAAAAAACAGCAAACAGATCCTACACCCAGCAGAAGCAGAGACTTGATAAAGATTCGAACACAACTCAATGAAATCGAGAGAATATAATCAGACAGGTGAAGAGAATAGAGTAATACACTGGATCCTGTGTGTATTTTGGTCCGTTTGTTAGGAAACTAAATCCCAAAATCGTAACAAAAGGAAAACTTTTATAGGTACTAAACAAATTAAATACAAGGAAAGGGTAGAATGCAATTGTAAAAATGAAAATTAAAAGAGAAAAAAAAGTAGAAATATCAACAGACAGGTGAAGAAAACAGAGCAATACACTATATTCTGAGTGTATGTCCTTCGGTTAGAAGAAACTACATCTCAAAATTGTGAAGAAGGGCAGCCCAGGTGGCTCAGCGGTTTAGCGCCACCTTCAGCCTGCGGTGTGATCCTGGAGACCCTGGATCAAGTCCCAAGTCAGGCTCCCTGCATGGAGCCTGCTTCTCCCTCTGCCTGGGTCTCTGCCTCCCTCTCTCTGTGTCTGTCATGAATAAATAAACGAAATTAAAAAAAAAAGATGGCTTCAAAATTGTAAAGAAAAAATCTTGTATAAATATTATATATATTAAATACATTGACAGGATAGAATGTAATTGTAAAGATGAAAATTTAGAAAGACCTTAGTTTTTTTTATTTTTTATAAATTTATTTTTTATTGGTGTTCAATTTGTCAACATATAGAATAACACCCAGTGCTCATCCCGTCAAGTGCCCACCTCAGTGCCCGTCACCCAGTCGCCCCCACCCCCTGCCCACCTCCCCTTCCACCACCCCTAGTTCGTTTCCCAGCGTTAGGAGTCTTTGTCTCATTCATTTGGGGAATATAAAAAATAAGTGGGAAATATCAGAAAGGGGAGACAGAACATCGAAAGAACTTAACAAAAAAGAAACAAAGAAGGAGAAAAAAGAAGAAAAAAGCGATTTTGAGGAGACAGGTGAAGAAAACAGAATCATATACCGTACACTAGGTGTATTTTGGCCTGGTGGAAGAAACTGCACCGCAAAGGTGTAAAGAAAAAAAAACTAACACATATAAAATTAAAAACAATGGAAGGATAGCATGTAAGAATAAAAACTAAAAAATATTTCCTAAAATTTTGATAAAATAAGAAGTTGGTTGCAAAAGGACAGGGAAAAAAAAATGAAATGGAAAGACCAAAGAATCAAGGGGGAAAACGCTATGAACTGTATACGTTATATTCCCCTAGCGCTGGAGTTTTGCGGTTCTCAGTGTTCGGTAAAGTTGGTCTGGGCCGCATGCTCTTGCTGACTTTCTAGGGGAGCGACCTGTTGCGCTGATTCTCAGGGGTCTTTGCCCCGAGTGGGCAAGCACCGCCCTTGCCAGGGGGCCAGGCTAAGTAATCTGCTCCGGGTTGCTCTCTGTGGATTTTGTTCCCTGAAGACCTTGCAGGCCGCTTTAGAGGCTGAGAGCGAAAGTGGTGGCCTCCTCATCCCTAGCCCCAGGGCCGAAAGCTCACAGCCCCGCTCCTTGGTGCACCCCCAGTGAAAGGCAACCCATCACTCCTGTCTCCCTGGTCCCGGACCGCACACTGTGCTCACCCAGCCTGTGACCAAGCGTTTCCATCTCAGGCACGGACCCTGCTTCGCCTTCCAAACCCTGCAGATTCCTGCTGTGTGGACCTGTGCGCTGCTCCTCCCCAGGGGGAGCAAGGGGGGGCTTGCCGGTTCAGCCGCCTGCTGGGCTGCTGCTCGGAGAGCCCCTGTGCTGAGGGTGCTGGGACCCACTGACCCTGCTGGGTTCCGGGGCTACGGCCACCACTGGCTGAGAGCCCGCTGCTGGGCTCGCTACCTGCAGCCGGCTTCCCTGCTCCCATGTCTGGGAGCTCTGCTGCACTCAGGCACCGTCAGTGTTCCTGTGACCCCGGGGGATCCTGAGACCAAGCTGTCCCACCTGGGATTCTGCACCCGCTTCACTGTCTGAGCACCGGGCAGGCAGGGCCGTCCCTCACCGGAGCGGACTTCTAAAGGTCTGGATTCTGCTCTCTCTGCTGCTCCATCACTTTCTGGTGGAGGCTGCTGGAGCTCGCCCCCTTGTTGCTCCCCCGTATCTTCCCATGTATCGCCTCCCTTTTGCCCCCCCCCCCATCTTCCCATGTATCACCTCCATTTCGCTTCTCCACACCTCCTGTCTTGTAGAAACTGGATGCTTTTCTCTTTGTAGCGTTGCAGCTATTCTTTTTGTAGATGTCCGGTTCAGTTCCCAGGGGTTCAGAATGATTTAGTAGGTGTCTCGCTGAATTCCGGGGACCAGAGGAACTTAGGTCTCTCAACTCCTCCGCCACTTTGGACTCCCCCCCCACCCCGCCCCGCCGCCCTGTGGTCTCATTCGACCAAATGGTTGGGGAGAAGTCATCATCTTAGCGAAACTCCTTCAAACTAAAGAAAAATATGGGCATTGTTTTCAATTAAATGTCCCACGCTAGTGCTCCTGGATGCAAATGCTAGAGGAGAAATCCACCTTGAAAGAACGCTTAAGCCAAAAGCACTCATATAGCAGCAAATATCCTGAATAAGTATATGCATATTCAAAATCCTAGCGAAGGAAAGGGACGAGAGGCGGTGCCCAGTGAACAGAAATCTGCCTTAACGTTAGAAAAATCTTTCAACTGTATTTATGTACATTAAGAAAAGAATGGAACTAAAAACATCTGATCACGACTGGGTATAGAAAATTCCTTTGAAAGAAATTCAACACTAGCTAATGGGAAAAGCTTCTATCAGAATACGATGAGGAAGGGATTTCCGTTTTCATCTCTGTGCAACTAAAACCTCACTTAAAAAAAAAGTAAGTCTCGGGCAGATACTTGGTCCTGGAGAGCCTGGATCGAGTCCCACATCGGGCTCCCTGCGTGGAGCCTGCTTCTCCTTCTGCCTGTGTTGCTGCCTCTCTGTTTCTCTCTGTGTGTCTCATGGGTAAAGAAATAAAACCTTAACAAAAAAAAAAAGGAAGAGATGAAAGTCTTGAAAAACATACAGAATAAACAACGACCGAACAATAGATGAGGCGAAAGTCTTGGGGGACCCTGAAGACTGCTGAGCTGGATATTGAGTTTGGGTTGTGGATGCAGGGAACATCAGGGATGTGGGGAGGGAATGCAGCCTGCATCAATGCAGATGACAGGATTGATAGGCGGAGCAATTTCCAACTTCTCCTTCTGCTTCCCAGCATAAATCTGAGGCAAGACCTCAGAGTACACATGACCTTAGCCCTGGGGTGCTAAGAGGACACAGGGAAAGACAGGATGATTGAGGCATTGGACTCTAGAGTCTATGCAAATAAGCACCTGAAATCATCTTAGTGGCCAGGAATGCCCCTTAACAAAATCACTTAAGTAGAATATACAGAATCAACCTGAAATAGAGTAGGGAGTATCAAAGCAATTCACAGAGTAAGAAAAGGTATTTTTGATAAAGTATATATATGTAGTGTACACATATATAGGTACATATACAAATGCCTGTATCACGTGAACACAGACGCACACACATGTGTCAACGTCGGTATTACGTGATATGTACGTACGTTTGCATATGTACCAGCACATATAATCTGCACACCTTATACATACGCGTGCACAGGACACACACTCGGTAGAGAGGGACGGTGTGTTTCTCCCGATGACGCAGCAAGTCAGGGGAAAACCCCCTGCAGTGGGCCCCGCAATACTGGACGCCCCTAGACACCCTTGCAGCTGCTCGGCCGCCCCCAGGAACGTAAACCTTTAGCACGATGTTCCTAAAGTCTGGCTGCTGGCCAAGGGACCCCATGGGAAGGGGCGCTTCCTCGCGGCCCCTGCCCCTGCCCCTGCCCCTGCCCCTGCCCCGGGGCTATGGGCGCTGCGGCTGCACAGCAGAGGCTGCAGGCAGAGGCAGCTGCACAGGCTGCAGGCAGGCCTGTGTCCTGATGAGGGCCTCCTGGGGGAGGACTGAGAGCCGAGCTGTCCCAGGACGCTGGGGGCCACCGAACCCTGCTGTGCCCCTGCCAGCAGCCCTGGGCCACCCCGGGACCTGCAGAGCCGGTGGGGTGGGGCCCGAGCCGCAGCCACCATCCCTCAGGCGCTCGGGGACGTCGGGGCCTGAGAGGCTCGGGGTCAGGGGCACAGGCTGAGGTCTGCAGAGAGCCGAGGCCCCAGCCCGCCCGAGTGCAGGGCAGGAGCCCAGGGAGGACAGGGGGCCCCCGCCTTGCCAGCCGGCGCGCTTCCCTCCTCCCACCCTAGCCTGCAGCTCATCTCAACCCAACGTGCTGTCAGCCGTGGGGACCCCTGGCAACGGGGTCAGGGCGTGATGTGACGTGGGCCGACCTCTGCGTCAGAATTGAGAGAGCGCGGAAGGCCTCGGTGCGGGGGGTCGCACTGGGGTCCCCTGGAAGGAGGCCAGGCCCGGGCCGGCGGCAGCCAGGCAGCAGGTAGCCCCGGGAGGGGCCCCGGAGGGAGGGCGGGGGGCGGCCCTGGAGGGCGGCAGGGGAGGGGCCCCGGAGGGCGGCGGGGCGCGGAGGGGGCCTGTCGGGAACCCCAAGAGACCACCGGGGGAAGGCGGGGCCTCGGCGTCCTCGGCGTGGAGCTGAGGCCTGGATGCTGGGGCCTGGGGCAGTGGCCTCGGGCCCCCGGAGGCAGGACGGGCCCGGGCCCTCCGCGGAGCGGCGTGAGGACCTGAGGGAGAACTGCGGGGGTCCCCCACCCCACCTTCAGGCGTCCACCCGCGGCCCGCCCTCCCCGAGAGATGGAGGCACCGGGCCCCCCCTCGGGGCTGGGGGGCGGCCCTGGGGAGGCAGGACACCCTCGGCCACCCGGGAAATGCGCCTCGGGGGCTGGGGGTGGGGACCGGAGCCCCCGGAGCTCAGGAGCCCGGGCTGGGCAGGGGCACAGGGCGTGCCTGTGGGGGCGGGGGCCCTGGAGCCCAGGACAGAGGGGACCTGGCAGGAGGTCGCCAGGGATGGGAGGCCTGGGAGGCCCCCTGGGCAGGCTGGGGACCTGCCTGCGGCCGGGCGGCCAGACTTCCCCATCTGGGTCTCCCGAGAGACTGGGGGCCCTTGGCGTCAGGAGCACGGCCTCCTTGAGGGGGCAGACGGTGGACCCCCGCCCACCGCACATTGAAGGGGTGAGTGGCCCCCAAGCCAGCCCTCAGGCCCAGGAGGGGATGGCCCCGAAATCTGGGTGCCCCTCCCTGGCAGCCCTGGGAAGAGAACCCGGGGTGTGGCCTATCCCAAGGAGACCCTCCTCCTCTCCAGATCCCTGGGCTCAGGCAGGGGAGGGCCTGGGCCTGAGGGTCTGCACTCAGGTCAGCAGAGGAGACCTTTGGCAGGCCTGCCCAGAGCCGGTCCCCTGGCTTCCTCATGGGGAGGGTCGGGGCAGCCTGGTTTTGTGGGGACACTTTGGCCTCAGGACCGCAGACAGAGGCCGGGGTCCCAGGCCCTGCCAAGGGCACTGGCAGGCCAAGGAGGGGACTGGGACTGCTGGGGACCTCCCAGAGTGCGAGCCAACCTTCCTGTGTGCACTGGGGGCCCAGGGCTGGGCTGGCAGTCTGCACCCTGAGGTGCCCCCTGCTTCCCTCCTGCAGGGGCTCCAAGAACTGGCAGCGCAGCAGGGGCCTTGGTGGCCGGCAGGAGGCCCTCAGGTCACAGAGTGAAGGAGGCATAGCAGGTCTGTGTCGCGGGACCTGCTGAGGTCCACGTGGTCTCTGAGCCTGGTGCCAGGGGCTCAACTCGCCCGGCCCAACACGCAGGGGCCTCCTGTGTAGCCGATCCTGATGCGGCCCGCTCTCTGCCCTGGCACGGGGCCTCTCTTGGCCCAACTGCACCCCGACCAGCCATCCCACCGCTGTCTTCAGCTTTAGCTCCACGCCCACACCATGCCCCTGAGGCACACGAGTCAGCTCTGGAAGCTGGAAGAAGACCCGGGAGAAGCCCAGGGCCTGGTCAGTGCCCAGCTGCCAGAGGCTGAGGATGAAGACGAAGATTCATCTTCCCCCTACCCCTACCTGTGTTCCTCTTCCTCCTCCTCCCCCTCCTCCTCCCCTTGCTCCTCCCCTTCCTTGTCCAGCTCTGGCCTGTTCTTTGTGCCCCCAGAGGAGGGGTCTGAGACTGCCTGGAGTCCTCCCCAGAGCCCTCAGAGTGCCGGGCCCTCCCCCAGTGGCAGGGCAGCTAGTGGCTGGAGCCAGGTGGAGTTTGCTGGCCCCAGTGGCCCAGAGGAGGAGATCTGGAACCCCTGGGAGGTGCCCGAATATGCGCAGCCCTATGCCCAAGGAGGAGACGCAATGCTCATGAGTGGGGCTGACCTGGTGGGCTTCCTGCTCCGCAAGTATCTCGACAAGCAGCCCACCAGCCAGGCAGAGGTGCTGGAGGTCCTCAGCCCAGATATGCAGGATGCCTGGCCCGAGATCTGGGGTCAAGCCTGTGAGTGCATGCAGCTGGTCTTTGGCGTGGAAGTGAAGGAAGTGGACCCCGTCGCACACTCCTACGTCCTGGTCACCGTCCTGGGCCTCAGCTACGATGGGATGCTGAGCGGTGAGCAGGGCCTGCCCACGACCGGACTCCTGGTGCTGCTGCTGGGGGTGATCCTCCTGGAGGGCGACCGTGCCCCCGAGCAGGAGGTGTGGGAAGCCCTGGGGGTCATAGGGGTGTTTGCCGGCAGGCAGCACGTCATCTATGGGGAGCCCAGGGAGCTCCTCACCCACGTCTGGGTGCAGGAAGGCTACGTGGAGTACCGGCAGGTGGCGGGCAGCAACCCTGCCCGCTACGAGTTCCTGTGGGGGCCCAGGGCCCACGAGGAGACCAGCAAGCTACGGGTCATGGAGTATGTGCTATGGGTTAATAGCAGGTGGCCGGTTTCCTCCCTGGCCCCGTTTGATGAGGAAGAGTGGGTCTGAGCCCCAGAGGCGGCCCGGCCCTCTCCAGCCTTTGGTGGGGTCGGCAGCTTCTCCCGCGGGATGGGCACGAAGGGAGGCATCCCTTCTGCTGCTTCTTCCCCGTGGGCGCCTCTGGGTCTACCTGTGTGTGTTTGTGTGTTTGTTTGTGTGTTTGTGTTGGAGAAGACAGACCACTGGGCTTTCTAGGGGTGCAGGGCCAGGGCGGCTTGGGGGCAGAAAGCAGGGTGAAGAGCCACTCTGGGGGCCTGTTGTCTGTCGCCACCCGGACATCGAGAGCTTGGTTAACATGAGGAGGCTCTGGCACATCGTTGCTCGGATTCGGGGGATTCATCAGCTTGGGAGGCTACGTGTGCCACTGACATTCCGCCCGCCCGGACCGCCGCAGCCGCCCCCCCCCCAGACGAACTTCTGTACATCCCCCAGTTCAACAGTTAAGAGTTTCATCCTGTCCTGAAAACCAGCTGGCCAAGTCCACCTTCGTCCCTGTGTGGGTTCCACCCGGATCCTCATCCCAGGCAGGGCATTGGGACAGAAATGGGTTGGGAAGCAGCAAGGACGGAGGGGTCAAAGGACCGGGTCGGGTCGTGCAGCCAATAAAAAGGAAAAGTCTTTTGTTCTGGCTTCCTGTGCCTCCTGGCCCGTTCATTCTGCAAGGGCCCAAGGAACCCGGACCCGTGTACTCCGTCATGGGCAGGGGCTGGTGGAAAGGACGAGAAAGGGCCCGCGGGAGGCCAGGGGAGCCCTGCTGGCAGCACCCTCAGGGCCACACAGGGCTGAGCTCTGCTCCCTGCAAGGCCCTGTGTGTGAGCAGTGAGGACACGAGGACACGAGGGCCCCGGAGCCACGCCGCCTTCGGGGAGTGTAGAGGCCGCCTGCAGAGAGGTAGCAGGGGTGCCCTGAGGCCTGCGCCAGCCCCAAGGGGCAAAAGGGTGAGGGGGGTGGTGCCCCCGGGGCCTCTGTGAGCAGGGCGACTCCTCCTGTGCAGCTGAGGAGCGAGCAGCGGGTGGGGGACAGAGGCCGGCCTCCACTCTGTCTCCACTCTTTCTGTCAGGAAGCGGGGAGCTGAGTCTTTTTGGGGGGGGACGCGCGCAGACTGCCTGGCGAGGTGTGGGTTGGGCCCAGGCCGGCCAGAGTCCCGGGAGGAACCCCGGGAGGTCGAGTGGGTGGCCTGACCTCCCAGCCTGAAGGAGCGCCCAGCCAGCCTGCTCCCCAGACCCCCAGCCCAGAGCCCATCTCCGCTGGACCCACCTGCTGGGAGCGCTGGGGACCCCTGGCACGGGGTCCGGATGACACGTAGGCCACGTCCGCCTCAGAGGTCTGAGAGAGCCGAGAGCCTCGCGTGGGGGTCGGACTGGGGTCCCTGCTGAGCGAAGGCAGGCAGGCCCTGGCTGGCGGCAGCCAGGGGAGCAGGTAGCGCCCGGAGTGGGCCTGGAGGGCGGCTGGAGGGGGCCTGTTGGGAATCCCTGGGGGGCGGGGGGGGAGGCGGGGCCGCAGCCTGGAGCTGAGGGCTGCCTGGAGGCAGGACAGGCTCGGGCCCTCCCTGGAGCGGGGTGAGGAGCTGAGGGAGAACGGCGGGGGTCCCCCAACCAACCTTCATGCCTCCACTCCTCCCTGAGAGATGGAGGCACTGGGCTCCCACCTCGGGGCTGGGGGTGGCCCTGGGGAGGCCGGACACATGCCGCCACCCAGGAAATGCACCTTGGGGGGTGGGGGTGGAGACCAGAGCCCATGGAGCTCAGGAGCTGGGTCTGAAGGGAGGTTTGCGGGGCCTGAGGGGGGCAGGGGCTCAGGGGGTGCCTCTGGGGGCGGGATGGGAGGGCAGGGACACAGATGCCCAGGACAGAGGGGATCCGGAAGAGGTCAGGGCCCACAGTGAGCCCGGGAAGGCCGCGGAGGAGCAGGATGGAGCCAGATGGTGGCGGCGGGTGCAGCAGGCCTGGCACCACTGGGTACCCGAGAGCCTGAGGCCTGGTGTGGCGGGAGCAGATGCAGAGGGGGGTGGAGGGAGGGTAGAGGGGTGAGGAGAGGCGAGGGATGGACCATTGACAGGGACAAAGGGGACCCCGTCGGAGGGTCGTAAGAGCTGTGAGGCCCCCTGGGATGGGGACTTGCCCTCACTTGGGAGTATGGGTGCTCAGACTTCCATATCCCGGTCTCCCGAGAGACTGGGGGCCCGTGGCTTCAGGAGCAGGGCCTATGACACTTGGATAGAGGGGAGGGCCCCGGGTGCTGCTGGGATTCCCGGGGAGGATGGGTAAGAGGCCCAGGGGACCCCACACCCCAGCCCAGAGTCGTCCCGGGAAGGTCATGGGGGGGATGGAAACACGTGGTGAGGCCCCACTTCCACATCCGGGCTCTGAGAGACCAGGGGGCTGGTGTTCAGAGCAGGGCCTCCCTGAGGGGGTAGAGGGTGGGCTCAGGTCCTGCTGGGTTCCTGGCGAGGATGTCCATGGAGGACGGAGGGACCCTGCACCCCAGTCCACAGTCAGTCCCGGGAGGCAGGCCGAGTGGAGCCAGGAAGAGGCCCAGGTGCCCAGGGAGCCCCACCAGCAGGAGTGGATCGAAGGACCCAGGGAGCCTGTCCCCAGTGCACCTGGTCAGCCCCTTCTGTGAGCCCTGGGAAAACCCCGGGCTGGGTCGTGGTCCTGATGGAAAGACAGACACTCCCTGTCTCCATTGGGGTCTGGGCGGATGGGAGGGCCTTGGTGTGAGCTGCCAGGCCTCGGGGACGGCTGCCCGAGGGGCCCAGTGTGAGCTAGGGCTGGAGGCGAGGACCTCCGAGGGACTGAGACCCCCGAGGGAGTGGGTCCCCAGGGAGCCACCAGTAACTCAGCCTCAGGAGGCTCCTGGGGTGTGGACAAGTCCGGAGCTGTGGCAGCTAGTGCCACGGGGCCTCCCATTCCTGTGGCGGTTGAGCTGGAGCACTGCCTCCAGGTTGTGGGCGACAGTGGGTTTGGGATGGGTGGGGGACAATGGCCCACGTGTTGCTGGCAGCAAGGCCAGGACCACAGGGGCACTGCAGCCCTAGGGACGCAGACTAGACTGGGTCCTGGCAGCCCCCGGGCCCGATGACCACCTGGGGCGTGCTCTGGCTTGCCAGCCAAGTCTCCTAGGGCCTGGGGCTTGGCGGAAGGAGCGTGGTTGGATCCCGCCCAGGGCAGACCTGGGACCTGAGAGGATTGAAGGTGATTACGAGAGGGGGGACTGACGGACCCTGGGCCCCAGCACGTGCAGTCCAGGGAGGAAGGAGGCCCCCGTGCAAGATGACCCCATGATGCCGACCTGATGACCACCTGTGGTGTGGGTGTTAGGACCTGAGGGCTTGTGCTTGAAAGGAGCAGGACCTTGGGGGTAGTTGGTAAGGGTGTGTGTGGAGGGCTCGTGGCCTGCGGGGAGTCAGGGTGAGGACCTTGGGGACGTCCTGGCTGGCCCCACCCGCCCCGTCAGCAAGGAAGCCGGTACAGTGGAGTGGGGCCCTGCCCTGTGGGCAGCCCACAGAGGATGGGAGAGCGCTGGCCCTCAGTGGCATGCTCACTTGTCCCTGGGGCAGGTGGGCGGCAGAAAGGTGGGCTGACCTGGGGTTGGTATGGTCTTGGTGTGAGGGGCATGTGTCCTCTATGGGAGGCGCGGCTCTGCCCAAGGAAGAGCAGGCCCTGCAGGATAATGCAGAGGACCTTCCTGAGAGCCTGACGGCATTCGCGCCCCAGGACAGAGGGTCCGGTCTCCAGGCCAGCCCTTCCTGATCTTGCTGGGGGACTTGGTGGGGGCTTTGCGGCTGTGACCTGCCTGTCCAGGGACACAGGACAGGAAGGGGACATACGACTTAACAGGGTACCTCCCCCGGCTCCTCTCCCAGTTCTCAGGGAGTTGAGGACCCCGCTGGGAGAGGTCCCAGTCAGTGTGTGGGAGGAGGCCCACCTGGGGGATAGATGCCCAGGAGTCCCGGGGCCTGCCAAGAATCTGTGTGAGGAACCCCACCCACCCCACATTGAAGGAATGAGTGTCTCCCAAGCCAGCCCTCAGGCCCAGGAGGGGATGGTCCTGAAATCTGGGTGCCCCTTCCTGGCAGCCCTGTGATGGGAACCCAGGGTGGGGCCTGTCCCGCAGAGTCCCTCCTCCTCTCCAGATCCCTGGGTTCAGGGAGGGGAGGGCCAGGGCCTGAGGGTCTAGACTCAGGTCAGCAGAGGAAGCGGGTGCCCTGCCCTGGCCCTGGTCCCGGCAGTGGCGGGGATTGAGGTGAGAAATAAGGGGATGTCTCCCACAGCAGGATCCCTGGGGACCAGGCCACGCCGGACTCCTGTGTGGGCCATGGGAAGGCGGCTGGAGGGTGGGCCGACTGATTTCTCTGGACTTTGGCTGGTGGGGGTTTGTGGCAGGCCCTTGCATGGAAGGTGCAAGGAGGGTGGCTGGAGGGCTAGCTGGAGAGTCTTCCCAGGCCTTGCGTGGGGTCCAGGTGAAGACCCAGAGGCGCCCCCATCCCATCCCGGATGGAAGCCAGAGCTGGCTCATCCCTTGTGCATGATTCAGGAGGAGTCCTGGAGACTATGGCAGGTGTGGCCATGGCTGGGCCCCTGGCTTCCTCCTGTGGAGCGTCAGGGCCCTGTGTTCTTGCAGAGACATTTGGCCTGAGAAGGACAGGGCCGGGGCAGGCCCTTGAGAGGCCCAGGGGGGACCATCCCACCTGGAATGCATGGGACATCCCAGAGTGCGAGCCAGCCCTCCTGTCCACACTGGGCCCCAGGGCTGGGCTGGCAGTCTGCACCCTGAGGTGCCTCCTTCTTCCCTCCTTCAGGGACTTCAATAACTGGCAGCGGAGGCCTTCCTCTGAGGCGGGGCTCCCTCAGGACACAGAGCAGAGCAGGGGCGGGCCAGTGCTACTTGTCGAGGTGAGGTGTATGCTCTCTCTGAGCCTGATGTCAGGGGTTTTCCCAGCCCAACACAGGGGAGCCCTGTGCAGGGGAGCCCAGCATGGCCCCTGTCAGCCCTGGCACCTCGGGGTGTCTTGGCCCGGCTTCCCCCTGAGAAGCTCTCCCTCCTCTCTCTTCAGGTTCAGCCCGAATCTGACACCATGCCCCTAGGGAAGAGCAGCGATCCTTGGAAGCAGGGAGAAGACCTAGAGGAGGCCCAGCGCCTGGTGGATGCCCAGCTGTCTGGGGCTGAGGAGGAGGAGGAGGCTCCACCTCCCCCCTCTACGCCATCTCCCCCATACCACCTATCTCATCTCTCTCTATCTTTCTCCTCCTCCTCCTCCTGCTCCTCCTCGTCTTCCCCTTCCTTGTCCTTCTCTGGCATGGTCTTTGGCCCCCCAGATGAGGGGTCTGTTGCTCCCGGGGCCCTGAGTGCTCCCCAGGGCTCTCAAAGTGCTGAACCCTCCCCGAGTGGTGGGGCAGCTGGTGGCCTTGGCCAGCCCGAGCCTCCTGGCCCCAGCGGCCCAGGGGAGGCGGGAGATGAGGAGCACTTGGTGGAGGGCAGTTTCCACATGAAGTCGGCTGCGCTGGTGATGTTCCTACTCCTCAAGTATCGCACCAAGCAGCCCACCAGCAAGGCAGAGATGCTGGAGGTCTTCTCCCCAGCATACCAGGACGACTTCCCCGCCATCTTGAGCCAAGCGTCCACCTGCTTGAGGCAGGTCTTTGGCCTAGACGTGATTGAAGTGGATCCCAGCGAGCACTCCTACGTCCTCAACCCCATCCTGGGCCTCACCTGGGATGGGATGCTGAGCGATCAGTGGGGTCTGCCCAAGACTGGCCTCCTGGGGCTGGTCCTGGGGTTGATCCTACTGCAGGACGGATGTGTCCCCGAGGAGGAGATGTGGGAGGCTCTCGGATTCATGGGGGTGTACGATGGCCAAGAGCACATCGTCTATGGGGAGCCCAGGGACCTCCTCACCAACGTCTGGGTGCAGGAAGGCTACCTGGAGCGCCGGCAGGTGGCGGGCAGCGACCCTGCCTGCTTTGAGTTCCTGTGGGGGCCCAGGGCCTCCGAGGAAACCAGCAAGTTGCAGGTCATGAACTACATGCTCCAGGCTGGTTGCAACAACCTGGGGTCCTCCCTGGTCCTGTGAGAACAGATTCTGAGATATGGAAGATGGGGGTCGCAGCCCCAGGGCCAGCCAGGCCCTTTCTAAAGTTTTGTAGGGCCAGTAAAAAGGGAGGCCTTAGGGTGCTTCCTCCCGTTGTTGTCCTGTTGAGTGTGTAAAGAGAAAGACCTGGGCAATCTCAGGAGTTAAGGATCAGGGAAGGTTGGGGTAAAGCAGAGCCAAGAGCCTCTCTGGGGGCCTGGGCTCTGCGATGACCCCGACATCCGGAGCTTGGTTTCCTTGAGGAAGTTCCCCATGTTTGTTCCTTGGGATAGAAGGTTCCCGCAGCCCAGTGTGTGAGTGTCAGGCACCCCCTCGCGTTCGTGCTAAACTCAGTTCAAGAGTTAACAGTTTTGTCATGTCCTGAATACAAGTTAGGAGACCCTCCCTCCTTGTTTGGGTTCTGGATGAAATCACAGGGCAATGGCGTTGGAATCTGTTGGAAAGGCCAAGAGTGGAGCAGGCAAGTGCTGGAGTGTGGAAATAGGAAAATAAACCTTGTTCACTTTTGCTTCTTCCCCATGCCGTGTGCCATTTTTCCAAAGTAAAGTAGATGGGCGCTCCTGCATTCACTTGAATTTTCAGGAACAGGAGAGAAGGGTCCTAAGGCCAGGGGAGCCGTCCTGGCGGCTCCCTCACGGCCACACAGTGGCTGAGCTCTGCTCCCTGCAAGGCCCTGTGTGTGAGCAGTGAGGACAAGAGGGGACCAGGGTCACGCCGCCTTCGGGGACTGTGTCTAGCGGCTGCTGTCACACAGGAAGGCAGGGAGGGGTGCCCTGAGACCTGCACCAACCTGCCAACCCCGATCTTTTCCTGGAATGGTGGGAGATGTCAATTTCCCCCAACGGGGCAAGAATCCTGCCCCGGTGTCACGGCCATTGAACCCTTGTGGTCTGGGAGGGTCGTGTGCAGACAGCTCATTCTGCTCAGTTTCTCTTCGGTTCCCCTTGCTCTCCCATCCTGGGATATGTCACGGGAACAGGAAATTCTTAGGGCAGGGGGTGTGGTGGGGGATGTTACAATAAGGCTGGACCTTCTGCCAACCACAAACAGGCCTCAGTCGCCACTGGTCCCGTGTGCCGGTCTCTCCTGAAATGGGACAATAGCAGACACTGGCAGGAGGCAGTGCATCAGGGGAAAGAGCACATTGTCAGCTCGTGGAGATATTCGAGGTTCCTGCCACGGGATGTGCAGCCAGGTGCTAGGAGTGAGGAGGGATCCCTCCCCCTGAACCACCACAGCAACGTGAGTGTGCAAAGTAGTGACAATGAGATGTGATCCTGTCTTGGAAGCACCCGCCCCACAGCCGGTGGGCACTTTGGGGAATTCTGCAGACGAGCCTCTGTGAACGAAAGAGAGGGCCGGTGGGCAGTCCTTTCTGCCACCGGACCCTCGGGTCCCCGAGACACGGCCATGAATCACCTCAGGCCCCACACGAGGCTCCGTCAGGAGGCGGGCAGCCCGCTGTCTGGTGGCCGGGCCAGAATCAGGGGCGTCTTGCTCCTGGGGCCCAGCCGGCAGCCCCGACGGCCCCTGCTTCCCGCCCTGCCCTGTCTCCTCTGACCGTGGCCTCAGCCTACAGACCTTGCGGCTTGGTCCTGTCTCCCCCACTGCCAACCGCTCCCTCCCCAGTGCTGGCGCTCACGGGCACCACCCCCCTGTGGGGATGCAGTGTGGTCCTGAGACCCCCTGGGTGGGGTATTGACCTGCTGGCCTGCTGGGTGGCTGACGTGTAGCCTGCCCAGGGCAGTGAGCCTGCGAGATGATGTGGGGCCCCAGTCAGCTGGGAGACAAGGGGCCAGACTGGGCCGGGGCCACGCCTGAACCCCAGGGTGGCCCTGCAAGGGCCACAGCTCTTCCAGTCCCATGCGTGTGCGATCCTCTCCCTCCTCCCACACTCGGTCCTGCCCCCACGCGGCCCTGGGGCCTGGCTTCCAAGTAGGAATCTCAGTGACCGCAAGGCGCTAAGAGGCCGTGTGGGTGGGGGCCCGTGTCAGCCTGCAGGTGGCATCGGTGCCCGGCACTCCCATGGTCCCCCAATCATGGGACATGGCCGTTGGCACGATGTCCAACCATCCCGGAGGACAGCTGGACACCTTCTGGCGGCAGGGAGGACCCTGAGGCCCAGGCCATCGGGCTTGTCCCTTGGCGGGTGCTCACCTGGATGGGGCGTTGTACCACTCACCCTGCCCCCGATGGACCCACCAAGCTATAGGAGCACGAGGGGCACCTTTTGTCCTAACCAGAGGCCCCGAGGGGGGCTCGATTGGCCCCGGATGCGGATTGCTCTCCAGAGAGGCTTTCCATGATTAGAGGGATGAAACATTCAGCCCCATCCCCCCATTTTCCAGAGCATGGAAAGGCCTGGGACAAGCAATCAATAATCAATCATGACAACACAAGGAAGCCCCCAGGAAATCCCAACATTAATGGGGTTTTGGGGCTTCCAGTAGGATGAACACCTCTATATTCCAGGAGAGTGCTGCCACCCAAGTCCTGGGGCACAGGTGGGCCTGTGCTCGGGATCCTCCCGGTCCTCCCCTGGGGGTTGTCTTCACCTGGCCACTCTTGCCCTCTTCTCGAGGGGTAAAAGTGTTCCTTCCCCTGAATTCCTTGAGCTGTTCTAGCAAATGGTCATCTCCACGGTGGGAGGGCCGAGGGAATCTCCAATTTGTAGCCTTCTCAGACTGGGCCGTGGGGAACCTGGGGACCTGCTCTATGGGACTGGCATCAATGGTGGGAGGCGGTCTTGTGGGCCTGAGCCCCTGACCTATGGGATGTGGTGCTGTCTCAGATGCAGATGCAATGAAACGCCTGGACACCTGCACCCCAATGTTTATAGCAGCAATGTCGACAATAGCCACACTGTGGAAGGAGCCTCGGTGTCCATCGAAAGATGATGGATAAAGAAGATGTGGTTTATGTATACAATGGAGCCCATTTCACTCAGCCATTAGAAATGACAAATACCCACCACTTGCTTTGACGTGGATGGAACTGGAGGGAATTAGGCTGAGTGAAATAAGCCAATTGGAGAAGGACAAAGATTATATGGTCTAGGTCATTTGGGGAACATAAATAATAGTGAAAAGGAATAGAGGGGAAGAGAGAAGAAATGGGTAGGAAATATCAGAATGGGACACAGAACATGGAAGACTCCTAACTCTGGAAAACTAACTAGGGGTGGTGGAAGGGGAGGAGGGCGGGGGGCGGGGGTGAATGGGTGACGGGCACTGAGGGGGGCACTTGACGGGATGAGCACTGGGTGTTACTCTGTATGTTGGTAAATTGAACACCAATACAAAATAAATTTATTATTACAAAAAATAAAAGCGCTTTACCTTTACCCCCCCCCCCCGCAAAAAAAATTAACGCTCTTCTTCTGCTGGGTGTAGGAACTATTTGTTCTTTTTTCTCTAGCTCCTTTAGGTGTAAGGTTAGCTTTTGTATTTGAGTTCTTTCTAGTGTTTGGACGGATGCTTGTATCATGATGTATTTCCCCCTCAGGACTGCTTTTGCTGTATCCCAAAGATTTTGAACGGTTGTATCTTCATTCTCATTAGTTTCCATGAATCTTTTTAATTATTCCTTAATTTCCTGGTTGACCCTTTCATCTTTTAGCAAGATGCTTGAACTCGGCCACAGTAACAATGCAATGGACTGAGGAGCAGTGATGCAGCAGAAGCTGTGAACAAAGCAGAAGAGGGAGGAAAAAGAAAATGCATACGGGCCAGAGAGAAAAATATCTGATTAGGCAGAAAGGTGAGCGGAAATAGAAGAAGGTTCAAGATATGAGTTCAAATAAAATTTGTCATGAATGTCCTTCGAGAGATTGGCAGAGATTTGAACCAGGGCACAGAGGCAGGATTAGTGCCATCAGATTAGGGGCAGCCCCTTCTCTGAGACAGGCAGGTAGGATGAAAGTTGGTTTGGGATGGGTGAGGGATGCGTGGAGCTAAGAGCCCATGATCGTCTGAATGAAGTTCCAAAGTTCTCTAAGACGAAATTTTCATAAATCATACATTTCTACTTTTTAAAGATTCTATTTATTTAAATGAGACACACACACACACACACACACACACACAGAGAGAGAGAGAGAGAGAGAGAGAGAGAGAGAGAGGCAGAGACACATGTAAATGGAGAAGCAGGCTCCCTGCAAGGAGCCAGATATGGGACTCCATTCCGGGACTCTGGGATCACGCCCTGGGCCGAAGGCAGGCTCTAAACTGCTGAGCCACCCAGAGATCACCAAATCACACATTTAAAGATTAAACGATGATGCTGTAGGAAATTAAATTATTGGGGAGCCTGGGTGACTCTGTCGATTGAGCGTCTGAGTCTTGATTATGGCTCAGGTCACGATTCTGGGATCAAGCCCTGTGTGAGGCTGCAATGCTGGGTATGGAGCCGGCTTGGGATTCTCTCTCTCCCTTTCCCTCTGTCTCTACTCCCACTCACGTTCTCACATTCTCTCTCTCTCTCTCTCAAATAAGTAAATAAATCTTAAAAGGAAAAAGAAAGAAATTGTATTCCTAAATCCGAGAGAAGCAACCCAGAACAGCAATGGTTTACCAGCCCCACTTCTGAAAAAGTCATTGTAGGGGCAGAGTGACAGTATTTCCAAATTGGACACGGCCACCACAACCTCGTCTTGCAGAGAGAGTGCAGCAGAATCAGGGAGAACTTCATCATTGCTTGGGGGCAAGTGTTAAGATGAGGGAGAGACTCTGCACTGCCCCGTAAGAGACACTTTCCTCCTCTTCCATAATCTCGAGCCTTCCCTTTCAGCTTCCTGTAAGTTAAATGTCACCATGGGAATAAGCTCTGGCCAAGGAGACACTGGTGTCATGAAAGTGTCTCGGGAAAACGTGCAGCAGCCTTCCTGGAAGAGCCTATGGCCTGTGCCCTTTAACCTGCTTCTTCAGTTGCTCCTCACTCCTCTTGGCTGGGACGCTTACAGGGTGGCTGGAGCTAGAACAGCAGCTTGGACCATGAGGGAACCTTAGGAACCCTGCCGATGTATGGTGGAGGAAAGAAGCTGGGCAGTCGGGTGGCTCAGGCTTTTAGGGCCACCTTCAGGCCAGGTTGTGATCTGGCAGAGCCATGATCGAGTCCCATGTCGGGCTCCCTGCATGGAGCCTGCTTCTACCTCTCCCTCTCCCTCTCCCTCTCCCTCTCCCTCTCCCTATCTCTCTCTCTCTCTCTCTCTCTCTCTCTCTCTCTCTCTCTCTCTGTGTGTGTGTGTGTGTGTGTGTATTTGTCTCTCATGAATAGATGGATGAAATCTTAAAGAGAAAACAAAGGCAAGAAGCCAGAAGGACTCAGGATCCCAAAGCACTCGGTGGGCAAACAGAACCAGCAAACCAGCCCTGAGCTATCTACCTGTGGCTTCCACCTGAGAGAGAAATGACCTCTCCTGGTCTGTGAGCCGCTGTCTGTGGCCCCCACTAATCACGGCTACACCACTTCTTAGCGGACATAGAAAATATCTATCCCAGGTGCTACCTGCACCTGCACATGCAAGGAGCCCTCGTGGTGAGGATACTTGCCCAGCCGCGTTCCTGGCAGCAGCAGCACCTGCGCAGCACCCCAAGCCCCTGGGCCAAAGGCTTGGCCAGCGTAGGTTAGCGCACACAGAAGTCTCCTTGCCCCTGGCAGCGACCCTTTGGTGGGGGTGGGCCAGTCCAAATTAAAGGAGCTAAGGGCCAAAAGAGGACTGGCAGGCACTGTCGGGGCACCACCAGAGAGGGCTTGGCATCTCCTTGAGGACCCGAGGCTGCGAAGAAGGGTAGGGTGTCTCCTGTTTACCCCAGAGTGTCCCAAAAGGACACTTGTGTGTGTTCCAGCACTTCCGGAACAAACCTATCAGTGAGTTTGCAAGCTAGCCCCACCCCCACCTCCACACTCTGCCAACTTTGCACACACACCCGTTCCTGCACTCCTGTGCTCTTCCCTGCTCCTTGTAACCATCCCTCAGATAGATCCATAAGCAGGAAGGAGGGGCCAAATGTGGCTGGGGTAGGGTTGAGGGTCTTGATTAAATCCCAAGCCTTGGGGAGTGGGGGTACCACCATGGTGCATCCAGAATCCTCCTGGAGGTAGCCCAACGCTGCTTTTTCTAGACTACACCTCCCTCTTCTTTGGAAGGGCATGAAGTTGCTTATTCTGGGGTTAGATGTCATAGGTCTGAACTCTTTCCACCCTACGTTGTCCACCCGTGGTTCTGACCAGTAAGTAGCACGTGCCTCACTTGGGGTCCAGTTGGAAGCAGGATGTCAGGCCCAGCTCAGCCCTAGGAAGTACGACTCTGCACAGTGGCAAGGTTCCCTGGGGACTCCAGGGCTCCTTACCACACAATTCCGGTGGCTTGGTGGTGCTTTGGGCCTCTGCCTTCTGTTGCTTGTGACGTGCTGAATATAGGGGCCTTGCGTCTTCAATGATCAGGAGTCATCAGGCAGGATTTCTTGCGTGGAGACTTTGTAGAAAGTCCCGTTACTGAGCCCGTGCTACAAGCCAGATTTTCTCTGTCCCTTCTGAGCACGATTCCCTCCGCTCTTCAGGAGAAACTTTTTCAGGGCTGAATAACAAATACCAGCTTACAGCCAAAAGGGAATGAACCTTTCTATTCCCCCCTCCACCCCCTTCCTGAAAGTTCTGTTCTTGGTTTTCTCCTGCTCTCCAGGTGCTTTCTCGGGTGGTGGTGACACACAAATAAATAATCTGTGACTTCTGTACTCTGCACACTCGATCTAGCCTAGTGTAGCAGGTGGGGGATGTGGCATTTTACAAACGGAAATGTCAGAAACAGGAGCATCAGATTTGAGGATATGAGCTTCACAGGCCAGTTCCCCTGTCACTCCCACAGCTGCCAACCTGAGAGGTAGCAGTGACTGTGGGGAGAGCATTGCCTTCGGAAGGGCCAAGACCACTGTCGCTTTTGGGATGTCGGATGCGATCTCGCTGTTGTGAGAGTGGATGTCTCCGAACAGGGCGAGCTCAGTTCAAGCAGGGGTTATTTTTCCTTGGTCTCTGCTGTCGTATTCCTTGATTCCTCGCTGCTTTCCTGAGTCAGTTTGCCTCGATTTTCTGGACTGAATCTTTTCCTAGTTAGATAGCCACTGCCCTTCCTCTGCATCAGGCCAGTCCAGGGACAATCCACTTTGTTAGATATTAAGTGCCCACTGTGTACAGGGAACCAAGAGGCTGCGGCAGGCAAAGCGGCGACTGCTAACACAGAATGTACGATTCGGGTCTAGTGGAGTCCAAAGAAAAGCACGTGAACACCTAGGGCAGAGACACCCCAAAAGAGGTGTGTAGATGAGAGGAGGATGGGTGAGATTGGGTCTCCGTGGCAGAGCAGGCGAAGGCTCCATGGAAGAGGTAGCCATAGGAGACAGAGGGGGTAGTTCGCCACAGGTGGAAAAAATGTCCAAGCAATATGTAAGTGCAAAGGGCCGTCCGATTTGGAAGTGGTGATGGGGCCCTCTGTGGCTAGGACCTAGGGTGCATGGGACAGAGCATGGCCAAAGGATCACTGGAGTGCCGTCCTGGAGGGGGCCAAGTGAGTTATGCAAATGAAGGAAGGTGTTCCACTGTGGCAGAAACATTGAGCCAGCGGGGGCCAAGTGTTGTCAGTGCTTCTAATGTTTGAGAGAGCTCAAGCTATCATTCCAGACTTTGATGTGGCATCTCCCAATTTTAAATGCTGGTGACCATTGTGGAAATGATAAGGTATCCAGTCTTTATCTCCCACACTGGCATGCCCCTTCCCGGTTTCCCCACATGGGACTCCCTCTGCTTTTCCTTGCCCTCTGCATTCCGGGGCCATGTGGTGCCCGGCAGAGGTGGCATTTGTGGGTAACAGGTGATAGATGGGTAGGAGTGGATGGAGGAAAGCCTGGGTGGCTCGGTGGTTGAGCATCTGCCTTCGGCTCAGGGCCGGATCCTGAGGACCTGGGATCGAGTCCCGCACAGGCCTCACTGCAGAAAGCCTGCTTCTCCCTCTGCCTGTGTCTCTGCCTCTCTCTCTGCATGCCTCTCAGGAATACAGAAATAAAATATTTAAAAAAAAATATTCCATTTGTATATACCACATTCTATACTCTGTTTTAAAAAGATTTTATTTTTGGCGGGGGAGAGAGATTGTTCATGAGTAAGAATGGAAGGGGCAGTGGGAGAGTAGGGTACCCGACGTGGGGCTCAATCCCCGGACCCTGGGATCATGATCTGAGCTGAAGGCAGACGCTTAACCAGCTGAGCCAGCCAGGTGCCCCTGCACTTTCTTTATCCATTGACCCACTGATGGAAACTTAGGTTGTTTCTGTGTCTTGGCTATTGTGTAAAAATGCTTCTACAAACACAGGACGGGTGTGCAGATATCTTGTCAACACAGTGTTTTCATTTCCTTCGAATATATTCCCTACAATGGAGTTTCTGGGTGGTACGGGAGTTGTATTCTTTCTAAAAGTCTTAATGCCTGAAGTTTGGGAATTGAGCGGCCATCACTCTTTGACTTCGTGATTTGCTTTCGTTGACTTGGTCTAGAACTTTTCAGGTTTTGTATATCAAGTGACAATTTAGCGGGATTTCTATCTATTTCACTTGTCAGGCCGCATGATCAATTAGCCAGCACATAGATCTGCACATGTCAGACTATTCTGATAGCTGACTTGACGCTGCTGTCCAGTACCATAACCACACTCACCTGGCCTTTGGCACATGGGGGCTGCCCCTTGGCCCCGACCACCTGAGGATTCCTTTGCATTTAGGTTTCCCAACTCAGTGACTGCACTTTCCATCTTAAAGTCTGGGCTGTGGAGAAGAACAATCACAGAGCCCTTCAAGGATCCTGGGGTTCCCCCCACAAATTTATTACTCACAGCTGTGGTGAAGGCATTCCACTGCACCTTCCCAGTGTGTGGACAGGTCTTCGATGACAATCCCCCTGAGGTTTTGTGTCCTGTCCTCCATGTTAAACCAAAGCACTCCTCTTATTTCGAGCAGAACTCAGCGAAATCGAGACCAGAAGAACTGTGGAACAGATCAACAAAACCAGGAGCTGGTTCTTTGAAAGAATTAATAAGATAGATAAACCATTAGTCAGCCTTATTAAAAAGAAGAGAGAGAAGATTCAAATTAATAAAATCATGAATGAGAAAGGAGAGATCACTACCAACACCAAGGAAATACAAACGATTTTAAAAACATATTTTGAGCAGCTATACGCCAATAAATTAGGCAATCTAGAAGAAATGGACACATTCCTGGAAAGCCACAAACTACCAAAAGTGGAACAGGAAGAGATAGAAAACCTGAACAGGCCAATAACCAGGGAGGAAATTGAAGCAGTCATCCAAAACCTCCCAAGACACAAAAGTCCAGCGCCAGATGGCTTCCCTGGGGAATTCTATCAAAAGTTTAAAGAAGCAACCGTACCTATTCTAGTAAAGCTGTTCGGAAAGATAGAAAGAGATGGAATACTTAGAAACTCATTCTATGAGGCCAGCATCACGTTAATTCCAAAACCAAAGACCCCACCAAAAAGGAGAATTATAGACCAATATCTCTGATGAACCTGGATGCAGAAATTCTCGACAAGATACTAGCCAATAGGATCCAACAGTACATTATGAAAATTATTCACCATGACCAAGTAGGATTTATCCCCGGGACACAAGGCTGGTTCAACACTCGTAAAACAATCAATGTGATTCATCATATCAGCAAGAGAAAAACCAAGAATCATAGGATCCTCTCATTAGATGCAGAGAAAGCATTTGACAAAATACAGCATCCATTCCTGATCAAAACTCTTCAGAGTGTAGAGACAGAGGGAACATTCCTCAACATCTTAAAAGCCATCTACAAGAAACCCACAGCAAATATCATTCTCAATGGGAAAGCACTGGGAGCCTTTCCCCTAAGATCAGGAACAAGACAGGGATGTCCACTCTCACCACTGCTATTCAACATAGTACCGGAAGTACTCGCCTCAGCAATCAGACAACAAAAAGACATTAAAGGCATTCAAATGGGAAAAGAAGAAGTCAAACTCTCCCTCTTTGCCGATGACATGATACTCTACGTAGAAAACCCAAAAGCCTCCACCCCAACATTGCCAGAACTCATACAGCCATTTGGTAGCGTGGCAGGATACAAAATCAATGCCCAGAAATCAATGGCATTTCTATACACTAACAATGAGACTGAAGAAAGAGAAATTAAGGAGTCAATCCCATTTCCAATTGCACCTAAAAGCATAAGATTCCTAGGAATAAACCTAGCCAAAGAGGTAAAGGACCTATACCCTATAAACTATAGAACACTTCTGAAAGAAATTGAGGAAGACACAAAGAGATGGAAAAGTATTCCATGCTCATGGATTGGCAGAATTAATATTGTGAAAATGTCAATGTTACCCAGGGCAATTTACACGTTTAATGCAATCCCTATCAAAATACCATGGACTTTCTTCAGAGAGTTAGAACAAATTATTTTAAGATTTGTGTGGAATCAGAAAAGATCCGAATATCCAGGGGAATTTTGAAAAAAAAAAAAAAAAACATTGCTGGGGGAATCACAATGCCAGATTTCAGGTTGTACTACAAAGCTGTGGTCACCAAGACAGTGTGGTACTGGCACAGAGACAGACACATAGATTAATGGAACAGAATAGAGAATCCAGAAGTGGACCCTCAACTTTATGGTCAACTAATATTCCATAAAGGAGGAAAGACTATCCACTGGAAGAAAGACAGTCTCTTCAATAAATGGTGCTGGGAAAATTGGACATCCACATGCAGAAGAATGAAACTAGACCACTCTCTTTCACCATACACGAAGGTAAACTCAAAATGGATGAAAGATCTAAATGTGAGACAAGAGTCCATCAAAATCCTACAGGAGAAAACAGGCAACACCCTTTTTGAACTCAGCCACAGTAAGTTCTTGCAAGATACATCCACGAAGGCAAAAGAAACAAAAGCAAAAATGAACTATTGGGACTTCATCAAGATAAGAAGCTTTTGCACAGCACAGGATACAGTCAACAAAACTAAAAGACAACCTACAGAATGGGAGAAGATTTTTGCAAATGACATATCAGATAAAGGGCTAGTTTCCAAGATCTATAAAGAACTTATTCAACTCAACAGCAAAGAAACAAACAATCCAATCCTGAAATGGGCAAAAGACATGAACAGAGATCTCACAGAGGAAGACATAGACATGGCCAACATGCACATGAGAAAATGCTCCGCATCACTTGCCATCAGGGAAATACAAATCAAAACCACAATGAGATACCACCTCACACCAGTGAGAATGGGGAAAATTAACAAGGCAGGAAACCACAAATGTTGGAGAGGATGCGGAGAAAAGGGAACCCTCTTACCCTGTTGGTGGGAGTGTGAGTGAACTGGTGCAGCCACTCTGGAAACCTGTGTGGAGGTTCCTCAAAGAGTTAAAAATAGACCTGCCCTACGACCCAGCAATTGCACTGTTGGGGATTTACCCCAAAGATACAGATGCAATGAAACGCCGGGACACCTGCACCCTGATGTTTCTAGCAGCAATGTCCACAATAGCCAAACTGTGGAAGGAGCCTCGGTGTCCATCGAAAGATGAATGGAAAAAGAAGATGTGGTTTATGTATACAATGGAATATTCCTCAGCCATTCGAAATGACAAATACCCACCATTTGCTTCATTGTGGATGGAACTGGAGGGTATTATGCTGAGTGAAGTAAGTCAATCGGAGAAAGACAAACATTATATGTTCTCATTCATTTGGGGAATATAAATCATAGTGAAAGGAATATAAGGGAAGGGAGAAGAAATGTGTGGGAAATATCAGAAAGGGAGACAGAACATAAAGACTCCTACCTCTGGGAAATGAACTAGGGGTGGTGGAAGGGGAGGAGGGCGGGGGGTGGGGGTGAATGTGTGACGGGCACTGAGGGGGGCACTTGACGGGATGAGCACTGGGTGTTATTTTGTATGTTGGCAAATTGAACACCAATAAAAAGTAAATTTATTATTAAAGAAAAGAAAACAACAACAACAACAACAACAAAAATAGATCTGCCCTACGACCCAGCACTTGTACTGCTGGGGATTTACCGCAAAGATACAGATGCAATGAAACGCCGGGATACCTGCATCCCAATGATTATAGCAGCAATGTCCACAATAGCCAAACTGTGGAAGGAGCCTCGGTGTCCATCGAAAGATGAATGGAAAAAGAAGATGTGGTTTATGTGTACAATGGAATATTCCTCAGCCATTCGAAATGACAAATACCCACCATTTGCTTCAACAAGGATGGAACTGGAGATTATGCTGAGTGAAATCAGTCAGTCGGAGAAGCACAAACATTATATGGTCTCATTCATTTGGGGAATAGAAAAAATAGTGAAAGGGGATAAAGGGCAAAGGAGAAAAAAATGAGTGGGAATATCAGAAAGGGAGACAGAACATGAGAGACACCTAACTCTAGGAAACAGACTAGGGGTGGCGGAAGGGGAGGTGGGCAGGGGGTGGGGATGGGGTGGGGGTGGGGTGACTGTGTGACGGGCACTGAGGCGGGCACTTGACGGGATGAGCACTGGGTGTTATTCTATATGTTGGCTATTGAACACCAATAAAAAAAATAAATCCATAGGAAAGGCGCTCACAGGGAGTTGAAGCAGGATCCCAGGAGAGGCGAGGATGCCCTCAGGCTCCCTGGGACACTAATAGAAGACCTGCGCCCCTGGGAGAGTCCGCCACACACTGCAGCCGAGCTCCCCAAAGGGCTGCATTGTGTGTCCCGCTGGACCCGGGAGAAGCTCGGTGGTGGCTCAGGTGGCGGCTCCCCGGGGACGGAGCTGCTCAGCCCTGGGAGCGCGATTACAGCAGCACAGTCCCCAGAGCCCAAGGCACTCGGAGACACAGCCCAGGGTCCGGCGCTCCCCCCGGGACATGCAGAGGCCAGGAGGGCACAGGACAGCAAGGACACTCCTGCCGCCGGGCGGCCCCAAGCTGTGCAGATCAGCGGCCCCCAGCCCAGAGCACCCAGGCCCCTGCAGACTGAGACCTCTGGTAGTTACTGCTGAAGCTGACTCCAGGGCTGGAGAGCTGGGCACCACCACTGTTGTTGTTCCTCCTGGGGCCTCACAGGATAAACAACCCCCACTGAGCCTCATAGTGGCCTCACAGGATAAACAAGATCAACAACTTTCACTGAGCCCTGTGCCAGGAAGGGGGCTGAGCATCTCTCCCAAGTGCTCACCCCTGACAATCAGCACCGCAGGCCCCTCCTGCACAAGACCAGCTAGACTGACAGGGGAAAATCAGGTTATTGACCAAGCAGCACTGGAAAGTTCCAAGGGAGGTTGAGGGATTTACAGTATACAGAATCAGAGGATACTCCTCCTAGTTTTTTGTTTTCTGTTTGCTTCCCCCCCCCCCTTTTGGTTTTTTCTTTCATTTCCTCTCTTCTCTTTTTTTACTTCCTTTTTTTTCTTCTTCTCTTCTTCTGTCTCTTCTCTCTTTTTCTCCTTTTCCCAATACAACTTGTTTTTGGCCACTCAGCACTGAGAAAAATGACTAGAAGGAAAAACTCACCTCAAAAGAAAGAATCAGAAACAAACCTCTCTCCCACAGAGTTACAAAATTTGGATTACAATTCAATGTCAGAAAGCCAATTCAGAAACACTATTATAAAGCTACTGGTGGCTCTAGAAAAAAATCATAAAGGACTCAAGAGACTTCATGACTGCAGAATTTAGATCTAATCAGGCAGAAATTAAAACCCAATTAAATGAGATGCAATCCAAACTAGAGGTCCTAACGACAAGGGTTAACGAGGTGGAAGAACGAGTGAGTGACATAGAAGACAAGTTGATGGCAAAGAGGGAAACTGAGGAAAAAAGAGAAAAACAATTAACAGACCATGAGGATATATTAAGGGAAATAAATGACAGACTGATGAAGAAAAATCTACGTTTAATTGGGGGTACCCGAGGGCACCGAAAGGGACAGAAGTCCAGAATATGTATTTGAACAAATCATAGCTGAGAACTTTCCTAATCTGGGGAGGGAAACAGGCATTCACATCCAGGAAATAGAGAGATTACCCCCCTAAAATCAATAAAAACCGCTCAACACCTCGACATTTAATAGTGTAGCTTGCAAATTCCAAAGATAAAGAGAAGATTCTTAAAGCAGCAAGAGACAAGAAATCTCTAAATTTCATGGGGAGAAATATTAGATTAACAGAAGACCTCTCCACAGAGACCTGGCAGGCCAGAAAGGGCTGGCAGGATATATTCAGGGTCCTAAATGAGAAGAACATGAAGCCAAGAATACTTTATCCAGCAAGGCTCTCATTCGGAATAGAAGGAGAGATAAAGAGCTTCCAAGATAGGCAAAACTGAAAGAATATGTGACCACCAAACCAGTTCTCCAAGAAATATTAAGGGGGACTCTGTAAAAGAAAGAGGAAGTCCAATGGAACAATCCACTAAAACAGGGACTTAATAGGTATCATGATGACAATAAATCCATATCTTTCAATAGTAACTCTGAACGTGAATGGGCTTAATGATCCCATCAAAAGGCGCAGGGGTTCAGACTGAATGAAAAAGCAGGACCCATCTCTTTGCTGTCTACAAGAGACACATTTTAGACATAAGGACACCTACAGCCTGAAAATAAAAGGTTGGAGAACCATTTACCATTCAAATGGTCCTCAATAAAAGAGGGGTAGCCATCCTTATATCAGGTAAGCTAAAGTGTATCCTGAAGACTGTAGTGAGAGATGAAGAGGGACACTATATCATACTTAAAGGATCTATCCAACAAGAGGACTTAACAATCATCAATATATATGCCCTGAATGTGGGAGCTGCCAAGTATATCAATCAATTAATAACCAAAGTTAAGACAGACTTAGATAATAATACACTTATACTTGGTGACTTCCATGTAGCGCTTTCTACAATCGACAGGTATTCTAAGCAAAACATCTCCAAAGAAACAGGAGCTTTAAATGATACACTGGAACATATGGATTTCACAGATATTTACAGAACTTAACATCCAAACGCAACTGAATACACATTCTTCTCAAGTGCACATGGAAATTTCTCCAGAATAGACCACATACTGGGTCACAAATCAGGTCTTAACCGATACGAAAAGATTGGGATCGTCCCCTGCATATTTCAGACCATAATGCTTTGAAAGTAGAACTCAACCACAAAGAAGTTTGGAAGGATTCCAAACACGTGGAGGTTAAGGACCATTCTGCTAAAAGATGAAAGGGTCAACCAGGAAATTAAGGAAGAATTAAAAAGATCCATGAAAACTAATGAGAATGAAGATACAACCATTCAAAACCTCTGGGATACAGCCAAACCAGTCTTGAGGGGAAAGTAGATTGCAAAACAAGCATCCATCTAAAAACTGGAAAGAACTCAAATACAAAAGCTAACCTTGCACCTAAAGGAGCTGGAGAAAAAACAGCAAATGGATCCTACACCCAGCAGAAGGAGAGAGTTAATAAAGATTCGACCAGAACTCAATGAAATCGAGACCAGGAGAACTGTGGAACAGATAAACAAAAATCGGGAGTTGGTTCTTTGAAATAATTAATAAGATAGGTAAACCATTAGCCAGCCTTATTAAAAAGAAGAGAGAAAAGGCACAAGGTAATAAAATCATGAATGAGAAAGGAGAGATCACTACCAACACCAAGGAAATACAAACTATTTTAAAAATATATTATGAGCAGCTATACACCAATAAATTTGGCAATCTAGAAGAAATGGACACATTTCTGGAAAACCACAGACTACAAAACTGGAAAGGAAGAAATAGAAAACCTGAACAGGCCAATAACCAGGGAGGAAATTGAAGCAGTCATCAAACTCCTCCCAAGACACAAAAGTCCAGGGCCAGATGGCTTCCCTGGGGAATTCTATCAAAAGTTTAAAGAAGAAACCTTACCTATTCTACTAAAGCTGTTCGAAAAGATAGATAGAGATGGAGTACTTCCAAACTCGTTCTATGAGGCCAGCATCACCTTAATTCCAAAACCAGACAAAGACCCCACCAAAAAAAGGAGAATTACAGAGCAATATCCCTGATGAACATGGATGCAGAAATTCTCAACAAGATACTAGCCAATAGAATCCAACAATACGTTAAGAAGATTATTCACCATGAGCAAGTGGGATTTATGCCCGGGATGCAAGGCTGGTTCAACACTCGTAAAACAATCAATGTGATTGATCATATCAGCAAGAGAAAAAACAAGAGCCATATGATCCTCTCAATAGATGCAGAGAAAGCATTTGAGAAAATACACCATCCATTCCTGATCAAAACTCTTCAGAGTGTAGGGATAGAGGGAACATTCCTCAGCATCTTAAAAGCCATCTACCAAAAGCCCACAGCAAATAACATTCTCAATGGGGAAGCACTGGGAGCCTTTCCCCTAAGATCAGGAACAAGACAGGGATGTCCACTCTCACCACTGCTATTCAACATAGTACTGGAAGTCCTAGCCTCAGCAATCAGACAATGAAAAGAAATAAACGGCATTCAAATGGGAAAAGAAGAAGTCAAACTCTCCCTCTTCGCAGATGACTTGATACTCTAAGTAGAAAACACAAAAGACTCCACCCCAAGATTGCTAGAACTCATACAGCAATTTGGCAGTGTGGCAGGATCCAAAATCAATGCCCAGAATTCAGTGGCATTTCTATACACTAACAATGAGACTGAAGAAAGAGAAATTAAGGAGTCAATCCCATTTACAATTGCACCCAAAAGCATAAGATACCTAGGAATAAACGTAACCAAAGAGGTAAAGGATCAATACACGGAGAACTACAGAACACTTCTGAAAGAAATTGAGGAAGACGCAAAGAGATGGAAAAATATTCCATGCTCATGGATTGGCAGAATTAATATTGTGAAAATATCAATGTTACTCAGGGCAATTTACACGTTTAATGCAATCCCTATCAAAATACCATGGACTTTCATCAGAGAGTTAGAACAAATTATTTTAAGATGTGTGTGGAATCAGAAAAGACCCCGAATCGCCAGGGGAATTTTGGAAAAGAAAACCATAGCTGGGGGCATCACAATGCCAGATTTCAGGTTGTACTACAAAGCTGTGGTCATCAAAACAGTGTGGTACTGGCACAAAAAGAGACACACGGATCAATGGAACAGAATAGAGAATCCAGAAGTGGAACATTAACTTTCTGGTCAACTAATATTCAAAAAAGGAGGAAAGACTATCCGGTGGAAAAAAGACCATCTCTTCAATAAACGGTGCTGGGAAAATTGGACATCCACATGCAGAAGAATGAAACTAGGCCACTCTCTTGCACCATACACGAAGATAAACTCAAAATGGATGAAAGCTCTTAATGTGAGACAAGATTCCATCAAAATCCTAGAGGAGAACACAGGCAATACCCTTTTTGAACTTGGCCCCAGTAACTTCCTGCAAGAGAAACAAAAGCAAAAATGAACTATTGGGACTTCATCAAGATAAGAAGGTTTGCACAGCAAAGAAACAGTCAACAAAACTAAAAGACAACCATCAGAATGGGAGAAGATATTTTCAAATGACGTATCAGATAAAGGACTAGTATCCAAGATCTATAAAGAACTTATTAAACTCAACAGCAAAGAAACAAACAATCCAATCATGAAATGGGTAAAAGACATGAACAGAAATCTCACAGAGGAAGACATAGACATGGCCAACAAACACACGAGAAAATGTTCCGCATCACTGGCCATCAGGGAAATACAAATCAAAACCACAATGAGATACCACCTCACACCAGTGAGAATGGGGAAAACTAACAAGGCAGGAAACAACAAATGTTGGAGAGGATGTGGAGAAGGGGGAACCCTCTTGCCCTGTTGGTGGGAATGTGAACAGGTGGAGCCACTCTGGAAACCTGTGTGGAAGTTCCTCAAAGAGTTAAAAATAAATCTGCCCTACGACCCAGCAATCGCACTGCTGGGGATTTATCCCAAAGATACAGATGCAGTGAAGCGCCGGGACACCTGCACCTCGATGTTTCTAGCAGCAATGTCCACAATAGCCAAACTGTGGAAGGAGCCTCGGTGTCCATCGAAAGATGAATGGAAAAAGAAGATGTGGTTTATGTATACAATGGAATGTAACTCAGCCATTAGAAATGACAAATACCCACTTTTGCTTCGATGTGGATGGAACTGGAGGGTATTATGCTGAGTGAGATAAGTCAATCGTAGAAGGACAAACATTATTTGGTCTCATTCATTTGGGGAACCAAAAAAATAGTGAAAGGGAATAAAGGGGAAAGGGGCAAAAATGAGTGGGAAATATCAGAAAGGGAGACAGAACATGAGAGACTGCTAACTCTGGGAAATGAACTAGGGGGGGTGGAAGGGGAGGTGGGCGGGGGGTGGGAGTGGCTGTGTGATGGGCACTGAGGGGGGGGCACTTGATGGGATGAGCACTGGGTGTTATCCTATATGTTGACAAATTGAACACCAATAAAAATAAATTTATATAAAAAATGAAAAAAAAGCAGTTAAGACCAACTAACAAATGCCAGTTCTTCGAAAATACTCAAAAAACAGACATTTTTTTTGCAAAAGTGACCAGATACTAAAGAACAAAATCTCAAGTAAACAATGTCAGTTAAAACTGTAGAAAATATAGATGCAGAAGATATTTAAATGATGTAAAGATACAGAACAAATACACGATCCTCTCAGGATAACCAAATGATGGACGAGGAAATCACTCTACATATGGAAATTTTTCAGCTAATAAGCTAAGAACAAATGAGAGAACTAGAAAATTCCCATTATGCAACCCCCAACATACAAATAAAATTGTTGATCATCAATGATTGCCAACTTCAGCACAAAGGACAATATATAATATGTTCCTCATAATGGAAGTACGTAGCATTATCTATGTAGCAATCTTGTGTTTTTTTTTTTAAAAAGAAAATACAGCAGAAAAACAAGCATGCAAACTTAATTTGATCAAGTGTCTATTTGGGACTATCAATTTAAGGAACTAGGATGCCAAAGTACATGTTCAAGGATACCAAAATGTTTTGTTCAACATAATTCAGGTTATGGGAAATGTCACAAAATTTGACCTGCTTTTTTCCCTCAAGAACAATAAATGCAAGGGGAGAAAAGGGTGATGTGGGAGGAAATCTACTGATTAAAAAAGACTACAGGGATATAACCAAAAACGTCACAGAATATAGGCCATATTTGTGATTCCAATAAACTTAAAAAATTTTTTCCAGATCAGTTAAATGTGAAAAGTAACTGGACATTTGATACTAACAACTTCTTTAGACTTGTAGGAATGATAATTGTATTGCATTTATGTGTTACCAAAGATTTTTTTTGTCTTTTGGAAATGCATATTGAAATACTGATGAGATGAGATGAAAAAGCACAGTGTATCAGATGATCCTCACGTTAATCCATTGGCAGAGATGTGGGTAAGGTGAGGGTATATTGGAACCAGACTGGCCATGTACGAAAGATGATTACTGCTGGCCATTGGGTTTGTTATACTCTTCACTACTATTGTATGTGTTTTAGACTTTGTGTAATTAAGGTTTTATTATAATTATCATGCAATTGCTTTAGAAATCCTGGGTGAAATGGACAATATATTTTTAAAAGAATTATTTATTTATTTATTCCTGAGACACACACACACACACACACACACACACAGAGGCAGAGACAGGCAGAGGGATAAGCAGGCTCCATGCAGGGAGCCTGACACGGGACTGGATCCCTGGTCTCCAGGTTCAGGCCCTGGGTTGAAGGCAGGCGCTAAACCGCTGAGCCACCTGGGCTGCCCAAAATGGACATTATTTTTAAAAAGAAAAGGACCATATCAGCCCATAGAGAAATAGAAAATTTAATTAAACAATACAAACTGAAACCATAGTCAACACCTAAACTATCCTTAGTTCCTGGACAGGCGGTTTGGGTGGCCAAAGCTGAATGTTGCCAAATTTAACTCCAATTAAAGAAATTAAAAAATAAATAAAAAAGAAAATGAGGAAAAAAGAAAACCTTATCTCCATCTTAACTCAAGTCTCCTGAAGCATACAAAAATATGGGGAGTTATTTAACTCATTTTTCCAGGCTAGCTCTCTATACTTCTCATACCAGATGAGCACCCCATTTCCACACCGAAAACACTTGAGCCAAGTTCATTCTTACAGTAGCAAATATCCTAAGTAAATTGATACCATATTCATTATAGCAGTGAATTGAGTGAACAAGCAGGCTTGGCTAAGAAGTGAAGAAATGATTTAAAGTAGAAAATACTTTGAATTTTATTTGGCCATGCTGACAAATTAAAGGGAAAAAAAATATTATGCCAATGGGTATGATAATAGCGCTTGAAAAAAATTCACCATGAGTACAAGACAAAAACTTTTAACAAATTTCCTAATAGCTACTCCAAATATACTTAAATGTGAAATGCGAGGTGCATTCCCAATGAAGACACGGATAAGACACAGATGTATGCTTTTACCTGTACCATTCAAAAGTACACTAGAATAGGGCAGCCCCGGTGGCTCAGTGGTTCAGCACTGCCTGCAGCCCAGGGTGTGATCCTGGAGACCCGGGATCAAGTCCCACATTGGGCTCCCTGCATGGAGCCTGCTTCTCCCTCTGCCTGTGTCTCTGCCTCTCTCTCTCTCACTCTGTGTGTCTCTCATGAATAAGTAAATAAATAAATAAATAAATAAATAAATTCTCTATAAAATAACAAAAACAACAGTACACTAGAAAAGAGCTAGAACTTTGCAAATCAAAATAAATGACTATCAAAAAGGAAGATAATGTTGCATGACAATATGATCATGTATATTGAGAATTCAGAGAAATAGGTATATGGTATATCTGAATTAGTTAGAGACTTCAGAAAAATTGTGTATGCTACATCACTATAGCAAGATCAAGTGCCTTCTACACACACAAAGGTAATAACTATTTTGAAGATGTCATAGAACATATCCCATTCACAACAGAAGAGGTCTAAGATCTTTATGGAGGTTACTATACAAATTTACTGATAGATTGAGGTGAGAAAAAAAAGCCCTGAATAAAAGGAGCACTAAACCCTATTCATCTCTACAAAATGTTGTAGAGATGTCAATTCTGCTTAAAATTACTTTATTCTTTTTTTTTCTTTTCTTTTTTACAGATTAGGTGCCTTACCTGTAGCTGGCAAGATGACGGTGAAGTGCAGGCTACTGTCTTCTGCTTCCAAAATCAAACCAGGAAAACTAGAGAAGGGAAAACAAAACTAATAAAAAAGCACAATATGAACGACAAAAACTTAACAGCAAAACATGAGAAACCTCTGGGGTAGACGGAAGACTGTGCGGAACTGATGAACAACAACAAAATCCCAGAGGAGAGAGTGCAAGGCTCTGCGTTCAGGACAGCATTCAACATACCTGCCGTTCATCCAGGTTCCAATATATGCCAGGCGCCGTGCAAGGTGCTTCTCATCCCTGACACATTCCTGTCGTCCTACGGGGCGGGGTGGCTCAAACCCACGTACTTCACCGATGACAACCCCAACGCTCTCAGGGTTGATCCTTCTCCCAGGATCCCATGGCTGGTGAGTGACAAGGCAGAGACTGGAACCCTGGTGGGAAGTCATGTCCAGTCCACAATGTTCCCATCCCGCCCATCCTGTGGCCAGGCTTCTGACTCCTACTTCAGGAGTGAGGACAGCGTGGTGTCTCCCAGGTGACAAAAGGAAGGATGCTGTGGCGAAGGTACTGAGACCCGGGCTAAGAAAGGCAGGTGACATTGAGAATCAAATACAGTTTGGAGATTGTCTGAGTTTTGTTCAGAGTAGACTGCAGATGCCACCATTTCTGTCCAGTTGCAGCACTTTCCCACCTGACAACATCCTTCCCTGGTCTTCCCCCATGTGTCCTCCTGTCCACCTCTGGTACCTGGCCTGCTGGCCAGCTTATCACTGCTACCTCCTCTCCAGGATGCACAGGGTCTTCTGTCCTCCCCTGACACAGAGTGTGCCTACCCCCTGCAAAAGCACCCCCAGGATACTCACCTTGGAATCCCTCTGGTAGCCACAGTCCCTTTGACTTTTGGGTAGGGACCTTTAAACACTGGCAGTCCCTTTGGGCAATTTCAACACATTCTGAAAATGTTTCCCCAAGTGGGTTTGTGAGTAGACTTATTGGCTGCATAATTGACTAGATCTTTGGATACAAACTGGACTTTAAAGAGAGGGTTTTGGAACCTCCCTGATATTTGCAGTAAAATTTTAATGGGATGTGCTATTGGAAACTGGCTACTAAACACATAGGCAGAGAAATGAACTTACCTAGGTGATCAAAACCCAGAGTTACCCTCAAAAGTTGTAGTGAGAGAAGACCATGGAAGGCAATGTGGAGCAAACATCTATTAGATTGAACTCTTAAAGACCCTCCTACGAGGTGAAAAATGGTGCCTTAGTGGACGTGCTAGCTCAGATTAAAAGGGAAAACGTAACTATCCTTCTCTGCGTACCAGCCCACAGGAAAATCCTGGCTTGCATTGTGCCTAATGGCACTGGTGCAGGTGTTCAGGCAAGTTCAGTCATGTGGAGGGCAGCAGATACTCAAAGGTTAAGATGTGACTCGTGGATCAAAAGGAAGGAGAAAATTCTCAGCCTACTGACATGATAGTTGCAAAGGGCAGCATAGAAAGGTACTATTGAAAATGAACTAGGGGTGGTGGAAGGGGAGGAGGGCGGGGGGTGGGGGTGAATGGGTGACGGGCACTGAGGGGGACACTTGACGGGATGAGCACTGGGTGTTATTCTGTATGTTGGTAAATTGAACACCAATAAAAAATTAATTTATTAAAAAAAAGAAAGGTACTCTTGAGTAAAGAATGGCAAATCCACCCACTGACATTTACATGATCCTCTTAAAATTACATGATATTGTATTTGAAAGCATCTGTCATATAGTAGGTGCTTAAAATTTGGAGACTATCCAAGCAAACCTGGCCTTCTCAGAAAGTCCTGCAAGAAATGAAGAAGCTTGTGGTCATCACAAATTACAGGGGTCACTCTTAATTGAGCACCACCTACTGTGTAACAGTGTGTGGGGGAGACTACAAGTACTCACCACAACTCATCTTCCTTTCCCTCCTGGATACAGGGACACTACATTTCCAGTTGGCTTGTAGGTAGGAAGGGTCATGTGACTAGCTATTGTCACTGAGATATGAGCAGAAGCATTGTGTGTCCCATCTGAAGCCAGCATGCCATTTCTATGCTTTCACTTTTACTCAGCAGCCGACATGGTAATCTTTTTTTTTTTTTTTCAAAAATTTTATCTACTGGGGCACCTGGGTGGCTCAGTCAGTTAAGCGTCTGCCTTTGGCTCAGGTCATGATCTCAGGGTCCTAGGATCAAGCCCTATGTTGGACTCCCTGCTCAGCAGGAGTCTGCTTGTCCCTCTTCCTCTGCCTGTCTCCCCTGCTCATGCTCTCTTTCTCTGTCTGAAATAAATAAATAAAATATTTAAAAAACATTTGATCTATTTATTTCCAGAGGGAGAATGAGAGCGTGAGAGAGCAGGGCTTGTGGGGTGGGAGTTGGAGTGAGAGGAAGAGAGAATCCCAAGCAGACTCCATGCTGAGCACAGAGCCTGGCCAGGGGCTCAACCTCACGACCCGGACACCATGACCTGAACCAAAATCAAGAGTCCGATGCTAACCCAAATGTTCTTCCCAGGCGCCCTCAAACATGACAATCTTATGCTGAGAAAATGGGCTCTTCAAAACAGCCTGGAAATTTGGGTCCCTTGAGAGTGGTGAGACCCTGCCAAACAGCATCAAAATTTAGGTGCACAAAAAACCAAACCTCTGCTGCGTTAAGCCATTCAAAGTTCGGGTTTTGCCTATTGCATCAACTAGAATTTGCATTAGCTGGCAAATACTCAGATGCTTTTATAGAGAATGACAAAAGTCTTTCCTGCTTTGGAATGAAGGTGATGCTGGCCTCATAAATGAGTTTGGAAGTACTCCATCTCTTTCTATCTTTCGGAACAGCTTTAGTTGAATAGGTATAGTTTCTTCTTTAAACGTTTGACAGAATTCCCGTGGGAAGTCATCTGGCCCTGGACTTTTGTGACTTGGGAGGTTTTTGATGATCGCTTCAATTTCCTCCCTGGTTATGGGCTTGCTTCGGTTTTCTATTTCTTCCTGCTGCAGTTTGGGAGTTTGTTGTTTTCCAGAAATGCTTCCATTTCTTCTAGATTGCCTAATTTATTGGCGTACAGTTGCTCATAACATGATTTTAAAATCGTTTGTATTCCCTTGGTATTGGTGGGGATCTCTCCTTTTTCATTTGTGATTTTATTAATTTGAGTCTTTTCTCTTTTGTTTTTAATAAGGCTGGCTCCTGGTTTACCTATCTTCTTAATTATTTCAACGAACCAACTCCTGGTTTTGTTGATCTGTCCTACAGTTTCTCTGGTGTCTATTTCATTGAGTTCTGCTCGAATCTTTATTAACTCTCTTCTTCTGCTGGGTGTACGTTTTATTTGCTGTGTCTTCTCCAGTTCCTTTAGGTGCAAGGTTAGCTTGTGTATTTGAGGTTTTTTTCCAGTTTTTTTTTTTTTTCGGGGATGCTTGTATTGTGATGTGTTTCCTTCTCAGGACTGCTTTGGCTGTATCCCAAAGATTTTGAATGGTTGTATCTTCATTCTCATTAGTTTCCATGAACCTCTTTGATTCTTCTCTAATTTCCTGGTTGACCCTTTCATCTTTTAGCAGGATGGTCTTTAACCTCCACGTGTTTGAATTTCTTCCAAATTTCTTCTTGTGATTGAGTTCTAGTTTCAAAGCATTATGGTCTGAAAACATGCAGGGGACAATCCCAATCTTTTCGTATCGGTTAAGACCTGATTTGTGCCCCAGTATGTCGTCTATTCTGGAGAAAATTCCATGTGCACTTGAGAAGAATATGTATTCAGTTGCGTTTGGATGTAAAGTTCTGTAAATATCTGTGAAGTCCATATGGTCCGGTGTGTCATTTAAAGCTCTTGTCTCTTTGGAGATGTTGTTCTTAGGAGATCTGTCATTTGCAGAAGGCACCAAATTGAAGTCTCCCAGTAGAATGTATTATTATCTAAATATGTCTTAACTTTGGTTATTAGTTGATTGATATACTTGGCAGCTCCCACATTACGAGCATAAATATTCATGATTGTTAGGTCCTCTTGTTGCATAGTCGCTTTAAGTATGATATCGTGTCCCTCTTCATCTCTTACTACAGTCTTTGGGATAAATTTTATTTTATCTAAAATGAGGATGGCTACCCCTGCTTTCTTTTGAGGGCCATTTGAATGGTACATGGTTCTCCAACTTTTCATTTTCAGGCTGTAGGTGTCCTTAGGTCTAAAATGAGTCTCCTGTACACAACAAATAGATGGGTCTTGCTTTCTTGTCCAGTGTGAAACCCTGCGCCTTTTGATGGGATCATTAAGCCTATTGACATTCAGAGTTACTATTGAAAGATATGAATTTAGTGTCATCAAAATACCTATTCAGTCCCCGTTTTTGTCGATTATTTCTTTGGGCATCCTCTTTCATTAACAGAGTCCCCCTTAATATTTCTTGCAGAGCTGGTTTGATGGTCACATATTCTTTCAGTTTCTGCCTATCTTGGAAGCTATTTATCTCTCCCTGTAGGCTGAATGAGAGCCTTGCTGGAAAAAGTATTCTTGGCTGCCTGTTCTTCTCATCTAGGACCCTGAATATATCCTGCCAACCCTTTGTGGCCTGCCAGGTCTCTGTGGAGAGGTCTGCTGTTAATCTAGTTGTTCTCCCCATATAAGTCAGGGATCTCTTGTCTCTTGCTGCTTTAAGGATTTTCTCTTTATCTTTGGAATTGGCAAGTTTCACTATGAATGTCGAGGTGTTGAAAGGTTTTTATTGATTTCAGAGGGGAAATCTCTCTATCTCCTGGTTCTGAATGCCTGTTTCCCTCCCCAAGGTAGGGAAGTTCTCAGCTATGATTTGTTCAAATACATATTCTGGTCCTCTGTCCCTTTCGGCGCCCTCTGGAACCCCAATTAAATGTATATTTTTCCTTCTGAGGCTGTCATTTCTTTCCCTTAACCTTTCCTCATGATCTTTTCATTGTTTTTCTCTTTTATCCGCAGCTTCCTTCCTTGACATCAACCTGTCTTCTATGTCACTCACTCATTCTTCTACCTCCTTAACCCTTGTCAGTAGGACCTCCAGTTTGGATTGCATCTCATTTAATTGATTTTTACTTTCGGCCTGATTAGATCTAAATTCTACATCATGAAGTCTCTTGAATCCTTTATACTTTTTTTCCAGAACCACAAGTAGCTTTACAATTGTGCTTCTGAATTGGATTTCTGACATCAAATTGTAATCCAAATTCTGTAACTCGGTGGGAGAGGGTACTGTTTCTGATTCTTTATTTTGTGGTGAGTTCTTTCTCTTGTCATTTTGCTCAGTGCAGTGGCTAAAAACGAGTTGTGTTGGAAAAAGGAAGAAAAAAAAGATAGAAAAAAAAAGAAAAAGCAAACAAAGAAACGAAGAGAAACAAATAAACACAAAAACAAGGAGGGGTATCCTCTGGTTCTATATGCTGTAATCCCCTGGACTTGCCCTGGAGCTTTCCATTGCTGCTTGGTCCACAACTTGCTCTTCCCCTGTCCTTCCAGCTGGTCTTCTGGGGGAGGAGCCTGCTGTGCTTTTTCTCAGGTGTGTGCACCGGGGGGAGCTGCGTCGCCCCCCTGCCAGATGCACGGCTCAGTGAAGCTGTTTACGCTGTGAGGCCTGTGTCCCCTGGTGGCCCCAACGCTCCCAGGCACAGGTGACACCAGGAGAAATGAACACACTGGTAGCGGCCAGCACTCCAGCCCTGGAGTTAGCTCCTGCTGTAAGGATCGCAGCTCCCAGAATGCACTGGCCTGGATGCCCCGGGGGTGGGGTGCGCTGACCTGCAGAGCTCAGCGCGGCCAGGTGGTAGGACCATCCCTGCTGTCCTGGGCCCTCTCGGCCTCCGCCTGTCCCAGGGAGACCACAGGATAGGGGGCTGTGTCTCCCGTCACCCTGGGCTCCGGTGCCTGCACCGCTGGAATCATGCTCCCGGGGCTGCCGAATCCCCTCCCCCAGAGCCACCGCCTGCGCTGCTCCCGAGGCCCCGCTGGGCGCCCACTCCAGCCCCTTACCGCGGTGGGCCTGGGGGTGTGGGGTGCTCTCCCCCAGGCGCTCCTGTTCTGTGAGGGACCCGGGGAACCTGGGGGCTCCACTGCCCCTCCTGGGATCCTGTCCTAGGTCCCTGCCAGCACCTTTCTATCCGAGAAGAATCCGGGTGGATTTTTTAACGTTCCTGCTTCTACAGGACTGAGCTTTCCTGCCCCGGGGTCTCTCGCCGCCCCCCCCCCTTAGCCCAGCTCCTCATGGGGCCCCTCCCCCACCGAATTCTTTTTTATTTTTTTTCCCATGGTCCAACCTTGTTAGAAGCGCAAACTCCTCTCTCTGTAGCATTCCCGCCATTCTCTCTGTAAATCAGGGGATGATGTCGTGGGTTTTCAGGATGATTTGAAAGTTATCTAGGTAAGTTGGTGGGGACAGGTGACTTGGGGACCCTACTCTTCCGCCATCTTGCCCCACCCCTCTCAACAACAGCAATTTATAATTACAAATGTGTTTGCTTCTGAGAGAGAATAGTTTATTTACTCAGACTCAGATATAAAGGACACAGCCAGGTACATGGCTGAGAGCAGGGACTCTGGACCCAGGCAACCGGGGTTTGAATCCTGACTGCCACTTCCCAGCTTTGGGATCTTGAGGAAGCTCCTGTCCTCACTGTGCCTCAGGTCCCTTATCTATAAACCGTGGATAACAGCTGTACTTACCTAATGGAGCCGTTATGAGGACAAAGCCAAGTAATCCATGCAGAGCACATACAACAGACCTGACACGTAGCAAATGCCAAGTGAGTACTTGTGGATGTTGCAAATCCTGGCCTCACTCCACACTCACGTATGGTCTCAGGATAAAGTCAGTCAAGTAACAGAGGGTTCGTAAAGCGAGGGTAATACTTGTACATCATAGAGCTCTGGTGAACCTGAAGCCCTTAGCCTCCTGCAGCACATGGTATTGTAGTTACTGTCATCCTTGGGGCTGGCACTGACATCCTCCCTTTGATCCCTCAATGCTCCAGAGGGCACTATTACATCTATCAAATATCGCCCTTTGCCACCATCCAGTGGCCAGTTGTAATAAAATCCCTTCATGTCTGGAGCGGCTTCTGTCATCATCACACGGCACTGTTCATCAGTGTAGGGGTCACAGCCATTTTCTCACTGGAGCCCTAAAGCAGCCTGGGCATTTTGATTGTCCATGACCCTACCGACTTACTGCAGGATACGTATATTGCTGTCATCATGATAAAAATAGCAACCTCTTACTAGAACTTTTCAATCTATACAACGGGTCATGGAAATGATCTCATTTGCTAAAGCGAGCAACAAGGAACAATAGGCTTAGATTCTGGCTTTTGTTTGAGCCCAAACCCAACACCTAGAGGGTGGTGTCTGGAATTTCTGTCAGAAAACATGGATGGCCCCTTTACCTCTGACTTAAGCTTCCAGTAGCTAAATCTCAGAGTCTAACTTGAATTTCCTCCTGCCATTCGCTTCTGCCACCATTCCAGAATGCAGTGGTCACAAGGAATAATTTGAAACCGGATGTTGACCACTCAGTAGGCTCTTCTCATTTAGATAAATAAGTAGATCAGGCTGTGCTCTGGCACTCCAGGCAAAGATGGCAGAGTGCAGTTACAGCTTTTTGCTGACTACATTCAGCCCATCTGGTAAACTTGTCCAGATTGAATATGCATTGGCTGCTGTAGCTGGAGGAGCCCCTTCAGTTGGAATTAAAGCCGCAAATGGTGTGGTATTCGCAACTGAGAAGAAACAGAAATCCATTCTGTATGATGAGCGAAGTGTCCACAAAGTGGAACCAATTACCAAGCACATAGGCCTGGTGTATAGTGGCATGGGCCCAGATTACAGAGTGCTCGTGCACAGAGCTCAAAAACTTGCTCAGCAATACTATCTCGTTTACCAAGAACCCATTCCCACAGCTCAGCTGGTACTCTCTAGTAGCTTCGGTGACGCAAGAATACACTCAGTCAGGTGGTGTTCGTCCATTTGGAGTTTCCCTACTAATCTGTGGTTGGAATGAGGGGCGACCGTATTTATTTCAGTCAGATCCATCTGGAGCTTACCTTGCCTGGAAAGCCACAGCAATGGGAAAGAACTATGTGAATGGGAAGACTTTTCTTGAGAAAAGATATAATGAAGACCTGGAACTTGAAGATGCCATTCATACAGCCATATTAACCCTAAAGGAAAGCTTTGAAGGACAAATGACAGAAGACAACATAGAGGTTGCATTCTGCAATGAAGCTGGATTCAGAAGGCTCACTCCGACTGAAGTTAAGGATTACTTGGCTGCTATAGCATAATAAGCAAGTGACTGAGAAATCTGGAATTTCAGATAATCCCTCTACTTAAACATGTTTAAAGTATGTTTTGTTTTGCAGACTTTTTGCATACTTATTTCTACACTGTTTAATGGACTGATGTTTTTAAAACGATACTTATAAATCATAATAAACTGTTAAATCCAACATCTAGCTTTTTAGGAGTTAGTAAAATTTTAAAATAGCGATTTCCTGCTTTTTATCACAGTTGACTTCTGGAAACTACACTGCAGAGCAGAAGGGTGAACTCATTCTTCATGCAATTTTGGTTCAGTCAAGTCTTGTTATATTCTTTACTGTCAGATATTGTCTGTCAGTAAAGCAGAACTGCTTTTAGTAAACATCATTGCATTTAGAGCTGATTGAAGCTCTAGAATTCATGAGATAAGATGGATAGCATAGGTGTTTTGTAGGCATCGTTAGATGTGGATCAGTGAAACCCCAGGACACTGACATTGCACTAGAGCTATGAAGGGTGCTAGGCTGAAGGGTTTCCTATGGAGATCCGTGATGTAAGTAAATAAAAAATGGTTTATTGGTTCCCATTGGTTTGTCCATCACAAGTAGGTAAATATTTAAAAGGAGCCCCTCAGGTTCTATTAGACTTCTTACACCCAAGGGTGAACCTTAAGTGCTGGAAATAAAATCCTAATACTTAAACATAAAAAAAGATAAATAAGTAGCTCAATAGCCTGATATGCGCGTCTCACACCCAAATACTCATGCATATCTTCCCACCACCCTGTCATGATTTATGAGTCCAGCAGCACAGGGCACGTGTTATGTTTGCTCACCATCAAACACATCCTGTGGTTACTTGAGATATAGTTGGGAGCCTTGGCCCAGATGGAAAATTGATGCCAACAGGATTCTCATATTTGGGAGCAGCCTCTAAATAGTTCTATCATGTAACTCTTCTTCTAAACCCACACTTGGGTTTTCCCATACATCTGCTCCCCTGGTATGTGAGGATGCATGCTGCTTTCTGGCCCTTGCTGTTAGCCCAGAACAGACAAAGGAGCTCAGCACCTGAAAAGGCAGTTCCCTGCAGGGAAGAGGTACCAGTGAGAGGAGCCAGACAGGCAGCTTCCTGTGAGGTTTCCAGAGAAACAGCTGTTGCAAATCATTCCAATTCTGTTTAAGGGACCCCAAACCAGTTGCTCTCAAATTAGTTGTAAATACATTAAAACTTTTTGCTACTCAAAATTTCCCAGCATCTTAAGGAACCTTCACGAGTCCTGCCATGCGGCTTCATTCCTGAATTGTGTCAAGTGGTGCCACACTGCCTGGCACATTGGAGGGAGCCGATAAACTGTGACCCAAGTTCCTGGGAGATGCCAGCTCACGGAAGAGCTAAAGGAAACAAAGAGCATCCTGGTAGATGTGCCCACAACTTAGGCTTTGTTTCACTTGTTACAGAATGTAAACTGCTTCTTTCTTTTTTTTTTTATGATCTCAGGTATCTCTTTTCTTTTTTTTTTTTCTTTTTTTTTTTTTTTGGTTACAATTCTTTTTTTTTTAAATTAATTTTTATTGGTGTTCAATTTACCAACATACAGAAAAACACCCAGTGCTCATCCCGTCAAGTGTCCGCATCCACGTTGAGATAAACTGCTTCTTTCACTGTCTCTGCCACCTTGGCTTCTAGATGTGTATGATGTTAGACCTGGAAGGGCCCTTAGAGACTGTATCAGTCGGGAAAGCCTACATTATGCTGCGCCCCCCACCCCGTGCATTTTCTCACCCAACCTTCTATTGTTCTGCTGCTCACTCCTGATTTATCTACTACTTATATACTACTGGTTCTCTTTCTCTGGTTGAACTCTTAACTGCTACAACACCTATAGGATGGATAAAATAAAATAGGATAAATGTTGGAAGGAAGCGAAGACATTGGAACCCACATATATTGCTGTTGGGAATGTAAAAGAATGCAGCTACTTTGAAAAGCACTTAGATCCTAAGAAAGTTAAACACAAAGTTATCATATGACCTAGAAATTCCATTCCTACATATATACGCAAGACAACTGAAACACACGTCCACAGAAAATTGTGTGCCTGAATATTCACAGCAGTGCTTTTCATAATATCCTGAATGCGGAAAAAACTCAAGTGTACATCAACAGATGGGTAAAGAAAATGTAGTACTATGTCATACAATGACCTACTACTCATGCATTCAAAAGGAATGAACTAAACACATAAGATAAAAAAAAAAAGGAGGGACTGATACTTGCTTCCACATGGATCAAACTTTAAAATATTCTGCTACGTTAAAGTCCCCAAAACAGGCAAATCTACAGATGTGGAAAGGAGATCAGTTACTGCCAGAAGTTTTGGGTAAAAGTGAATGATTCCTAATGGCTATGGAAGTCATTTAAGTCATTCCTTAAAAGGGAATGACTCTTTTTGGGGGTAATGAAAGTATTCTACAGTCAGACAGTGGTGATGTTTTTTTTTTTTAATTTTATTTATTTATGATAGTCATCACAGAGAGAGAGAGAGAGGCAGAGACATAGGCAGAGGGAGAAGCAGGCTCCATGCAGGGAGCCTGACGTGGGATTCGATCCTGGGTCTCCAGGATCACGCCCTGGGCCAAAGGCAGGCGCTAAACCGCTGCGCCACCCAGGGATCCCAGTGGTGATGGTTTTAAAATCCTGTGAATATACTAAAATTACTACATTACATATTTTAAAGGGGTGGATTTAGTTATGTGAATTATACCTAAATAAAAGTATTATTAATAAAAAAAAAAAGAAGGTGGTTCTCCTACTTGGGGTCTAAGAATGAGATGCAGTCTCCTACTCAAAAACTCGAATTTCTGTCATTTGGGAGTGTGTGGATGGGCTGCCTTTTAAGGCAGGAGCAGCAAGGCTCTTATACCTGCAATTCTTTTTTTATTTGTTTTAAAGATTTTATTTATTTATTCATAGGAGTTACAGAAAGAGGCAGAGACACAGGCAGAGGGAGAAGGAGACTCCCTGCTGAGTGATGAGTACCAATGCGGGACTCGATTCCAGGACCCGGGGACCATGACCTGAGCCGAAGGCACATGCTCCACCATTGAGCCACCCAGGTACCCTACCCACGTTTCAACAGTGCTAAGCCACAATCTCTAAGGCATAGGGGGAATCCAGTCATTGACTAGAAGATTCCCCCTTCAAGAGACGACATGCTGCCCTGCCTCAAATATTATGATTAGCTGATAGTCCACATCAGCTGGACGGTAGCTGATACAGTCATACATACATACATCAGCTGGCTGTATCAGCTTCTATGTGTTCTGTCTTTACGATATAGCCAAAGTCACAATCTTCTAAGGATGGCCACTGGTCAATGACTAAGCAATGAGTTTTAGCCAGGACCACACACTTCTGAAAGCGAGGACCAGCTAGTGACTGAATAATCCAGGGGTTCACTTTTGGCAAACCTATATCAGATCATTCCAGAAAAGAGAAGTGTCAAATTATTCAAATCAATAATGAAAGAGTAGACAATATACATATAAAAAGGATTAGATGGAAATACCATGCATAACTGTATGCCGAGAAAGGAGATGGCATGTATAAAATGTAGAGTTTCCTAGAAGACACAGAGAACCAACACTGACTCAAGAAGCAAGTCGGAATAGACCTATATAACAAGTAAAAAATTGAATTACTGATCAAACACCTTGCTTTTTTTTATTTTTATTTTTTATTTTTTATTTTTTTTAAAGTATTTTTTTAAATTTTTTATTTATTTATGATAGTCACAGAGAGAGAGAGAGAGGCAGAGACACAGGCGGAGGGAGAAGCAGGCTCCATGCACCGGGAGCCTGATGTGGGATTCGATCCCGGGTCTCCAGGATCGCGCCCTGGGCCAAAGGCAGGCGCCAAACCGCTGCGCCACCCAGGGATCCCTTCTTTTTATTTTTAAATCAAACACCTTTCTACAAAAAGAAGACTCAGGACCAGATGGCTTCACTAGTAAATTATGCTTTTTAAACTTTTAAAATTCCTCTTGGGTATGTTGTGATGATTAACAGGTAAAGTAGTTGGAATGGTGCCTGGCACACAGTGACTTCTTGGTTCATATTAACTATAATTATAAAAAGTCTGTTGACTAAATGGCTGAACAAATTAATGGGGTGACAGGACGGAGGCAAAAGCCACCGTGAGTGTCTGTGCTGCCTATTATTACAAGAGGCTGGGGCATGGCAGTGTGGAGAGGTCTGATCAGAATCCAAAGAACCAGGACATAAAAGGACAGAAGGCTGGGGTGGCAGGCTGAAGGAAAGGCAAAGAGTAGTTAGCCCTGGGAAAGGGCCTAGGAACCAAGAGTCAGGGAGGACCAGAAAGCAGCCTTTGGGGAAAGCAAGTTTGGTAACAGGAGTTGAAAGCAGACATCCTCCCTGAAAACCCAAGAGGTTGGGAATATCACTAGACCCATCTAAGAGATGAGCAAACTAAGGAACCATGAGTTTAGGTAATTGTTTGTTTGGAACCTTTTCGGGAGATTCCTGGGTATAATCTGAAACTGGATCCCATATGTGGAGGTCAGGGGGATATCAAAGAAATATGCAGGCCACTCCAGATCGGGAGGTGGCAGGTTTAATAAACAAGGGAAATTATATATGAGGCTTGTCTTGGGTGGCTACAAGATGAGTCGATCTCTACATCCACCCACCAGAATCCTAAGTCGTTACCTAGTGGCCTCAGTCACATCTACTATCCAGATGCTGACAACACCACGCTGTAACTGGAGGCTACATCCTATGGCAGCTTCTGGGAGCAGGGAAGGTAAGCAGAATGCACAGCCCAAGGACAGGGGAGGAGGTGAAGAACCTCCCATTGCTGGGGTCCAGCTCAGAAGCCAACTGGAAGTCATGCCCTCGGTGACCTCCTCCAATAGTAATTAGACCAAGACTCCATGATTATTGGTCGAGACAGTCATAATGAAATAAAATACACTGAAAACAAAGGTGATGAATACTCAAAACTCATCACTTCTTAATTCGTTTCTAAGTTTCCAATTATCTATTCTCTTCAAGTAATTCACATGTATTATATACAAATGGTGGAAATATTAAATGCAATGGACTGAGAAGCAGTGATGCAGCAGAAGCTGTGAACAAAGCAGAAGAGGGAGGAAAAAGAAAATACATACGGGCCAGGGGGAAAAATATCTGATTAGGCAGAAAGGTGAGCGGAAATAGAAGAAGGTTCAAGATATGAGATCAAAAAAAAATTTGTCATGAAGGTCCGTCGAGAGGTTGGCAGAATTTTAAACCAGGGCACAGAGGCAGGATTAGCGCCATCAGAGTAGGGGCAGCCCCTTCTCTGAGACAGGCAGGCAGGATGAAAGGTGGCTTGGGATGGGGGAAGGAAGCTTGGAGCTAAGAGCCCATTGTCGACTGACTGAAGTTCCAAAGTTCCCTAAGAGGAAATATTTAAAAGCATACATTTATTTTTTAAAGATTCTATTTATTTAAATGAGAGACACACACACACATACAGAGAGAAAGAAATAGAGAGAGAGAGACGGAGAGACACAGGCAGAGGGAGAAGCAGGCTCCATGCAAGGAGGCTGATGTGGGACTCGATCCCGGGACTCTGGGATCACGCCCTGGGCCGAAGGCAGGCTCTAAATCGCTGAGGCACCCTGGGATCCCCAAATCATACATTTAAAGTTTAATCAATGATGCTGTAAGGAATTGCATTACTAGGGCTTCTGGGTGACTCAGTCGAGCGTCTGAGTATTGATTTTGGCTCAGGTCATGATTCTGTGGTTGTGGGACCACGCCCTGTGGAGCCTGCTTGGGATTCTCTCTCTCCTTTTCCCTCTGCCCCTACCCCCACTCATGTCCTCACATTCTCTCTCTCTCTCTCTCTTTCTCAAATAAATAAATAAATCTTAAAGGGAAAAATAAAGAGATTCTTTACTAGCAACCAAGAACAGCAATGGTTTACCAGCCCCACCTCTGCAAAAAGCCATTGTAGGGGCGGTGTGACACTATTTCCAAATTGGACACGGCCACCACAACCTCGTCTTGCAGAGACAGTGCAGCAGAATCAGGGAGAACTTCATCATTGCTTGGGGGCAAGCGTTAAGATGAAGGAGAGTCTCTGCACTGCCCCAAGAGCCACTTTCCTCCTCTTCCATAATCTCGAGCCTTCCCTTTCAGCTTCCTGTAAGTTAAATGTCGCCATGGGACTAAGCTCTGGCCAAGGAGACACTGGTGTCATGAAAGTGTCTCGGGAAAATGTACGGCAGCCTTCCTGGAAGAGCCTGTAGCCTGTGCCCTTTAACCTCCTTCTTCAGTTGCTCCTCACTCCTCTTGACTGAGACACTTACAGAATGGCTGGAGCTGGAACAGCAGCTTGGACCACGAGGGAACCTTGGGAACCCTGCCGATGTATGGTGGAGGAAAGAAGCCGGGCAGTCCGGGTGGCTCAGGCATTTAGGGCCACCTTCAGGCCAGGTTATGGTCCCGGAGAGCCGGGATCGAGTCCCACATCGGACTCCCTGCATGGAGCCTGCTTCTCCCTCTGCCTGTGTCTCTGACTCTCCCTATCCCTCTGCCTCTGTGTTTGTGTGTGTTTCTCTCTTGAATAGATGGATGAAATCTTAAAGAGAAAGCAAGGCAAGAAGTCGGAAGGACTCAGGATTCCAAAGCACTCGGTGGGTGAACAGAACCAGCAAACCAGCCCTGAGCTATCTACCTGTGGCTTCCACCTGAGAGAGAAATGACCTCTCCTGGTCTGTGAGCTGCTGTCTGCGGCCCCCGCTAATCACAGCTACAGCCCATCTTAACGGACACAGAAAACAACTATCCCAGGCCCCTAAGGGCTCCCAGGGGCCCGACGGGCCAACAGACTTTCTGTCTCCAGCCCAGAGAGAGGAACACTGACCACATTTCTAAAGCCTCGCAGAGACTTGAGGGAGTGAAAGGCATGGAGTCAACAGTGAGGCTGGGTCAAACGGGGCACAAAGGGGATCCTGGCCCAGGGAGACCAGGGTGTCCGCTGCCCTTGCCAGAGACCGTGTTACACCCGCCAGACCATGGGGGTGCTTAGCCTCTGACCTCTGCTCTTCTCCCCTGCCCTCTCTTTCTCTCCTGCCGCACTGACAACACTCTAAAGTCCCGGGGCGCCTGGGGCCTCAGCGGTTGAGTGTGTGCCTTTGGCTCAGGGCCTGACCCCGGGGTCTCGGGGCCGAGTCCTGCATCACGCCCCCCGCGAGGAGCCTGTGTCTCCCTCTGCCTGTGTCTCCTCCTGTCTTTCAGGAATGAATAAGATCTTAGGAAACTAAACCAACCCCTAGAGTCCTGAGGAGGAGAGATCAGCCTTCCCACTTTTCTGCGCCCGGTGCTTGACTCTGAGCCTTACCTTCCCCTGCGGCTCTCAAGTTACTGAGGAAGGGAAACATGATGCTGACAGAGACCAGGAGGATTCCAACCAGGTAGGTGACAGTCTCCTTTCGGAATACTCCTCCTCATGTTTAACCTACACCCCTCGCTCTGCTTCAGGAGTTTGCTTGTGTGTGCGACAGCTGCAGCTCGCCTGGGATTCCGATCCGAGACAGGGCAGCAGAATTGGTGGCCACGCGGCTTCTCCATGCGCGTAATGCCTGCCCCACGGCTCAGGGAAAGTATGGAGAGTCCGGGTCTCCCGAAGGCCGCCGCGACGCACCTGCCCATTGCTCTGGAGTGCGGTGTCAGGAGCGCCGCCACCCCCCCAACACGCGGGGTCCACATCAGCCACCCTGCTGGGGACCTTCCTGGAAGACGCACCGACACAGTGGTTGGGGCCAGTCTCGGATCACCACGTTGCGGCAAAGAGCGCCAGGGTGGGCGAGCTGAGGTTCTGCCCCGACCCACCTGCTTCGGGGACTCAGACCACCCGTGCACTGCTGCAAGGCATGAGTTCGTCCTTGAGGCAGAGTTGGAAGGAAGAAAGGCACATAGTCCACCTCAGAGCCCAAGGCTGGGACACGGGCTCGTGCTGTGTTCGGGTGCCGCTCTGTAAACTGCAGGGGGGTGGGCGGGGGGAGGCAGCTATGGCCTGGAGAGCTGGGCAGGGCTCTGTCTCTGTGAGCAGACTTCCACCGGTCTTCTATTCAGGATGCCACAAACGTTGTGCAGCCCCCGTCGGCGGGCGAGCACGGACATCCTCAACACACGAGAACGAAGCCAGGTGGCCCCTACGGAGACCAAACCTACAGGTCAAAGCGCAGGAGATACAAAGAGGCTACCACTTTATGAGCTTTGCCCACGGGCCCGGCCCCTGGATAGATCTGCCCATGTCAAGGTGTGGGATGGGAGGAAGGGGAAATCAAGGTGGCAATGCCAGCAGCCTGGTAACGCTGGCATCCGGGAGCCCAGGTCTGTCCGGTGGCACCCACTGAGTTTGAATGACACCAGGGGCCTCGTCCACTGCTAGGCTAGACAGTACAGTATTAGCTTTGGTCCCCCCTCCTCTTCCCTACCCGCCTCAGTCCCTGTGTCTCCACCTCACTCAGTCATCAGGGTCCACCAATTCTACCTCAGAAACATCTCTAGCTCTCTTCCTCCCTTGGGCACTGTCTGCATTCAGGCCCTGATCATTCCTTGCCTTCTAACTGGTCTCCTCTTTCAGGCTCTTGCAATCCCTCCTCCACACTGCTGCTGGGGGACCTCAAGAAGTAGTAACAGGACCACTGAGATAGGCTTTGGACTTTCCATAAGTAAGGGAAGATGTCTACAGTTGAACACCAGCCCACATGAACCGTGCTTCTGTGCGGGGACTCTGCCGCTCTCCAGAGGACCCCACGGGTCAGGACAACAGGGACCTTGCAGTTTGCCATCCTGAGAGGGAGTCGGAAGCCAAGAAGTGTGCACTGGAGCGAAGTGGGAAACCCAGAAATGCGGGCCTCTTTCCTCCTCTGTCCTGTATGCAAATGGTCAGTGCTTTCCGACTCTTAAAAATAGTCTTTGCTCTTCACATAGCACCTTTCATCAGAGGATCTCACAAAAGGAGCTCAAAACCGTCTCCTCACAGACTCTTGAGCCGCATCCCTCTCTGAGCAATGGGCACCCATGGGCACAGGAAGGAAGGAGACCCAGTTCTAGAGCTTCCTTGGGAGGTTTTCGTGCTGCTTCTGAATTCCTACCTGGCTCCCTGAAATCCCAGGTAGAACCCCATTTAATAAGAGGAAAAGATACAGCATCTTGTATGTGGGAGAGAAAGGGGGTGGGGGTGGCAAAGAAAGGCAGAATGTAGAACAACCGAATGGTTATCCATGGCTATTACCTTCCCTGGGAGAGTGGGAAGGGGCTAGAATGATCCCTCCATTCACTTCTGGGTTGCACGGGTTTTTGAGGTGTATACCGTTTTGCAAGAAGGTATAGCTATTTAGGGCTTGGGTAATATCAGAAAGCAATTTCTTAATACCGTCAAGTATCATGAATACTGGTGAAAAGAGTAGTGAAGTATTTCGACGGGTAGTGTACTAGCACCGAACTGTATGGCTTCATGTTTTTGAGGAATCTAAAGAACAAAACCAATGAATAAACCAAGAAAAATCTGAGATGGACTCATAAAATCAGGGGACAAACTGGTGGTCACCAGAGGGGAAGGGGGTGGGAGCCGGGTGAAATGGGCGGAGGGGTTGAAGAGGTACAACATTCTAGTCACGAACAAATGAGTCACAGAGATGAAAAGTGCAAGAAAGGGAATAGAGTCTATAATACTCTAATAACCACGCATGGCCACAGACGGGGACCACACTTATCATGGTGAGAGCACTGAGTGACTCACAGAAATGTCGAAGCTCTATGTTGTACACCCGAAATAATATAACATTGCATGTCTACGGTATTTCATAACCTTAAAACAACTCAAACCCCCGAGATAGTGCTGAATATTTACATCGAATATAATATAGATTAATATTATATTTGTTTCTCCAAAACAAGTTTGAGATACTGTGCGTCTCATACTGAAAGATATTGAAAGGAAAAGATTTTTAATGATATGTTATCAGTAAAAGGTTCTTATATCCTGATTGTGATGATAGTTACATGGTTTAATGTCAAAAGTCAGAACTGTACAATAAAAAATGGTGATAGTCAATTATGTCTCTCAATTACGTCTCCAAAAATTAGTAAAACAATAAGTACCGCCGGAAGGTTAATTGTTCACAAGCAACTACCACTTCTAATTGAGGATTTCTGGAGTATAAGCCTGTTGATCAGCTTACATACAGTATTTCATGGCGAGCTTGATAGTGTCATCAATACCATTTTACAGATGAAAGAACAGATGCTCAGAGATGGAATTTGCCCACCCATGTGACTGCTAAGCAGCTGATCTGGAATTTGAGTTCACGACCGTGTGACATCCTGCCCCTGAACCGCCCTCTAAATGCCCATCAACATGGCCCACGAGAGGTGGTGCACTCCATCCCTCGGGGCTGTGTTTGCTGCCGACGCCCTTGGCCTCTGGGGAGAATCTGCGGTGAAATCATTGCAACTGTGTATCCAGGGTTCACCTTCACATCCAAAGGCAGTAACCTTGCACTCCCTGCCCACACTTCCACCACCCTGTCCCAAAGCAGCCTTGGTGGCTAATGCTGCAGGTGTCCGCCTGGTCAAGTCCTGACTAACCACCTGCCCCCAGATGGCCCAGCCCCATCTAAATGAAAACCGGAAGTAGTTGGGTCCACCTAGCAAGGTCTGGCCTGTATTCCCTCCACATCCACAAGCTGGGCTATGGTGTGCTCTCCCTTCTCCAGGGCAGCGCCCCACCCCAACACCAGTTGCCTTTTGTGGGCCCAAACACCGTTCCAGGAAAATCAGGGAACAGGAGTGACATGTCAAATTATTATTTGCTTGCTGGTTTGTAGGCTCAAGCCAGCCAGGAGTCCTCCCTGTGGGAGGGAGGAAAACACCTCTGTACCAGGACAGGTAAGGGCAGCAGGGACTCAGCAGGCACTGGGCTGCAGGAGACCTGAGGCCATCGAAAGTCCCTCCACTACCCTTCTGTCACCCACTGCTCAGACACAAAACCCAAGGGGCGAGTGGGGACGCGAGCAGTACAGTGAGCCTGGCCACTGGCACCTGCCAGGAGCTAGAGAGGGGTACTGGAGGACAGGGTTGGGGTTGGGGTCCTGGATAAGAGCACAGGATCAGCGGAAGAGTGTGAGCTCAGGAGAAGGCCAAGGATCCTGAGGGGGCACAGGGTCTGGGGAGAATTGCGCTCAGTTTGAGGAGGGGCTGCGAATAGGGTAGGGCAGCGGGGCACTCCTGTGTCTGGAGAAAGCTGCAGGGTCTGAGGTCAGAAGAGGAGGTGGGATGGAGGGGTGCAGGGTAAAGTGCAGTGAGCAGATTTCTGGGAGAGGGGTAGGGGAGAGGGTTCCCTGGAGGAGAACAGGATCTGGGGAAAGGGCACAGGACCAGGAGACAGCAGCAGAGACTTGGGCGGGGCACAGGGTCCTGGGGATTTGGAAAGGACCTGGGAGGGAGGTGGGGAGGGCGATGTGATCCAGGAACAGCCTGCAGAAGGGCAGGGGGTCCTGGGGAGGGGCTTGGGGCTTGGGGCAGGAGCGTGGGGTGAGAGACAGGGCTTGGCATTGGGACAACTGACCGGATCCAGGGAAGGACTCAGGTCTAGGGAAGCAGTACCGTATCCAAGCAGGACACACACAGAGCATGGGGCGGGACGTGGAATTGGGACAGGGGTTGAGGACCCAGGAAAGGAAGAAACAGAGTCCAGAGTAGAAGCTCGGGGTCGTGGGGAGGGACTCAGATTCCTGAGGAGCACGAAGTCGCAGGTGTAGGACCTTAGGGGACAGAGTCAGCCCTTCACCTGCTTCCGATGTAGTCCTTGTCCACTTCCCGGCAAATGTACCACAGGATCACATAGAGGATGAGCAGGATCGAGAAGAGGAACAGAGCCACGAAGATGGCCTTGGTAACGGGGGAGACCAGGGCTTGCATGGTCCCGCCAAGGAGGCGCCGCGGGGCCCGGAAGGAGGGACCAGGACCAGAGCAGCGCCAGCTACCACCTGCACCTGCACAGACAAGGAGCCCTGGCGGGGAGGAAACTTGCCCAGCCACGTTCCTGGCAGCATCAGCACCTGCGCAGTGCCCCAAGGCCCTGGGCCAAAGGCTTGGCCAGCGTAGGTTAGCGCACACAGAAGTCTCTGTGCCCCTGGCAGCGACCCTTTGTTGGGGGTGGGCCAGTCTGAATTAAAGGAGCTAAGGGCTGGAAGAGGACTGGCAGGCACTGGCGGGGCACCTCCAGAGTGGGCCAGGCATCTCCTTGAGGACCCGAGGCTGCGAAGAAGGGTAGGGTGTCCCCTGTTTACCCCAGAGTGTCCCTAAAGGACGATCCCCCTCCTCTCTCCAGCACTTCGGGTACAAACCTATCAGGGAGGTCGCAAGCTAGCCCCACCCTGACGACCACACCCTGCCCACTTTGCACACACATCCTTCCTGCAATCCTGTGCTGTTCCCTGCTCTTTGTAACCATCCCTCAGGTGGATCCTTAAGCAGGAAGGAGGGGCCAAATGTGGCGGGGGCAGGGGATGGGGGTCTTATTCAAATCCCAAGCCTTGGGGAGTGGGGGGACCACCATGGTGCATCCAGAATCCTCCTGGAGGAAGACTAAGGCTGCTTTATCTCGACTACACCTCCCTCTTCTCTGGAAGGACATGAAGTTGCTTATTCTGGGGTCAGATGTCATAGGTCTGAAGTCTTTCCTCTGCTCCGTTGTCCACCCGTGGTTCTGACCAGTAAGTAGCATGTGCCTCACTTGAGGTCCAGTTGGGAGCAGGATGTCAGGCCCAGCTCAGCCCCTGGAAGCAAGACTCTGCATAGCAGCAAGGTTCCCTGGGGACTCCAGGGCTCCTTACCACACACTTCTGGTGGCTTGGTGGTGCTTTGGGCCTCTGCCTTCTGTTGCTTGTGACGTGCTGAATATAGGGGCCTTGTGTCTTCAATGATCAGGAGTCATCAGGCAGGATTTCTTGCGTGGAGACTTTGTAGAAAGTCCCATTACTGAGCCTATGCTACAAGCCAGAGTTTCTCTGTCCCTTCTGAGCACGATTCCCTCCGCTCTTCAGGAGAAACTTTTTCAGGGCTGAATAACAAATACCAGCTTACAGCCAAAAGCCAAAAGCTTAAAGCCAATGAACCTTTCTATTCCCCCCTCCACCCCCTTCCTGAAAGCTCTGTTCTTGGTTTTCTCCTGCTCTCCAGGTGCTTTCTCAGGTGGAGACAGGCAAATAAATAATCTGTGACTTCTGTACTCTGCGCACTCGATCTAGCCTAGTGTAGCAGGTGGGGGATGTGGCATTTTACAAATGGAAACGTCAGAAACAGGAGCGTCAGATTTGAGGATACAACCTGCACAGGCCAGATCCCCTGTCGCTCCCACAGCTGCCAACCTGAGAGGTAGCAGTGACTGTGGGGAGAGCATTGCCGTCGGAAGGGCCAAGACCACTGTCGCTTTTGGGATGTCGGATGCGATCTCGCTGTTGCGAGAGTGGATGTCTCTGAACAGGGCGAGCTCAGTTCAAGCAGGGGTTATTTTTACTTGGTCTCTGCTGTCATATTCCTGGATCCCTCGCTGCTTTCCTGAGTCAGTTTACCTTGATTTTCTGGACTGGATCTTTTCCCATTTAGATAGCCACTGCCCTTCCTCTGCATCAGGCCAGTCCAGGGACAATCCACCTTGTTAGATATTAAGTGCCCACTGTGTACAGGGAACCAAGAGGGTATGGCAGGCAAAGCGGCGATTGCTAACACAGAATGTAGGATTCGAGTCTAGTGGAGTCCAAAGAAAAGCACGCGAACGCCTAGGGCAGAGGCACCCCAAAAGAGGTGTGCAGATGAGAGGTGGAAGGGTGAGATTGGGTCTCCGTGGCAGAACAGGGGAATGCTCCATGGAAGAGGTAGCCATCGGAGACAGAGGGGGAAGGTCGCCGCAGGTGGAAAAAAGTATCCAAACAAAATGTAAGTGCAAAGGGCCGTCCTATTTGGAAGTGGTGATGGGGCCCTCTGTGGCCAGGACCTAGGGTGAATGGGACAGAGCATGGCGAAAGGATCACAGGAGTGCCGTCCTGCAGGGGGCCGGGTGGGTTATGAAAAAGAAGGAAGATGTTCCACTGTGGCAGAAACATTGAGCCTGCGGGGGCCAAGTGTTGTCAGTGCTTCTAATGTTTGAGAGAGCTCAAGCTATCATTCCAGACTTTGATGTGGCATCTCCCAATTTTAAATGCTGGTGATCATTGTGGAAATGATAAGGCATCCAGTCTTTATCTCCCACACTGGCATGCCCCTTCCATGTTTCTCTAAATGGGACTCCCTGTGCTTTTCCGTGCCCTCTGCATCCCGGGGCCATGCATTGCCCAGCAGAGGTGGCCTTTGTGGGTAACAGGTGGTAGATGGGAAGGAGTGGATGGCGGAACGCCTCGGTGGCTCGGTGGTTGAGCATCTGCCTTCGGCTCAGGGCGGGATCCTGGGGTCCTGGGATCGAGTCCCGCACAGGGCTCCCTGCAGGAAGCCTGCTTCTCCCTCTGCCTGTGTCTCTGCATCTCTCTCTGTGCGTGCCTCTCAGGAATACAGAAATAAAATGTGCAGATATCTTGTCAACACAGTGTTTTCATTTCCTTCGGATATATTCCCTACAATGGAGTTGCTGGGTGGTACGGGAGTTGTACTCTTTCTAAAAGTCTGAATGGCTGAAGTCTGGGAATTGAGGGACAATGACTATGAGTTCGCGATTCACTTTCATTGACTTAGTCCAGAACTTTTCTGGTTTTGTATATCAAGTGACAATTTACCGGGCTTTCTATCTATTTCACTTGTCAGAACAGCATGATCAACTAGCCAGCACATAGATCTGCACATGTCAGACTATTCTGATAGCTGCCTTGACGCTGCTGTCCAGTACCATAACCACACTCACCTGGCCTTCGGCACTTGGGGGCTGCCCCTTAACCCCTGCCATCTGAGGAGTCCTATGCATTTAGGTTTCCCAATTTAGTGACTGCACGTCCCACCTTAAAGTCTGGGTTATGGAGAAGAACAATCACAGAGCCCTTCAAGAATGCTGGCGTTCCCCCCACAAATTTATTTCTCACAGCTGTGGTGAAGGGAATGTCCATTGCACCTTCCCAGTGTGTGAATAGGTCCTAGATGACAATCCCCCTGAGGCTTTGTGTCCCTTCCTCTATATTAAACCAAGGCAGTACTGGCATTTCCAGCCCACTCATGATAGGCCACCTTTCGGCCCAGGTTTCAGCCCACGAACACGTAGAACTTTCTAACTACCAAAGCTGCAACATTACATGCAGTCGAGTTCTCCAGTTAATTAATTTCTTTTCCTGGATTGTTGAATATTTTAATCCTGAAGGGTGTTGGATTTTGTCAAGGGCTTCTTCAGTTGTCTTTTTTTTTTTTAAGATGATCATGTGTCTTCCCTCCTTCATTCTGTGGATATACCCTATTTGATTGCTTTTCATGTGTTGAAACAATCCTGCTGGTAGTCAGCAAAGGGGAAATTTAGGTGGGCTCAGTTTTCACTGAAGCCCCAAGCTAGAAGCTCCAGGTTCCTTAAAGTGGTCCAGCCTCTGACTCATAGGCCTGAGGAGTCAAGGTAGGGAGGGTAACAAGGCTCCAGGTAGACAGGGATAAATCCCATTCCATTATGATGTAAAATCCTTTTTTTATATATAAATTTATTTTTTATTGGTGTTCAATTTGCGAACATATAGAATAACACCCAGTGCTCATCCCATCAAGTGCCCACCTCAGTGCCCATCACCCAGTCACCCCCACCCCCCGCCCACGTCCTCTTCCATCACCCCTAGTTCGGACAAACATTATGTGGTCTCATTCATTTGGGGAATATAAAAAATAGTGAAATGGAATAAAGGGGAAAGGAGAAAAATGAGTGGGAAATATCAGTAAAATCCTTTTTATATGCTACCAGATTCAGTGAGAGAGGATTTTGTTGAGGATATTTGCATTTATACTCATAAAAAATATTGATCTATACTTTCTTTTCTGTGATATCTTTTTCTGCGTTAGTTTTTAGGGTAGTTCTGGCATCATAGAATAAGTTAGGAAGTGCTCTCTTTTCATCTTTCTGTAAACACTTCATGGGATTCACCAGTGAAGCCATATGGTTTGAAGCTTCTCTGGTGGAAGTGTTTGGTGACTAATTCAATATCTTGTATTATAGGTCTATTCAGATTTTCTACTTCTTTTTGAGCTAATTTTTCTACTTTGTATCTTAGACATTTGTTCCAGGACTTCGTCCTTTTTTCATCCTAATTTCTCACCATGCTGTTTGTAGACTCTCTCAGCCTTCTTTTCTTGTAAGGTCATTAGTAATGTCTCTCTTTCATCCCTGATTATGAACATTTTGGCTGTTTTCTCATTACTTTCATGGAAGAGGGATATTAGGAGGTTATTTTTTTAACATTTTTCTGATGTTATTGCTTGTGTAATTGCTTATGTGGCTGTTAAATGCATTTGGAAAGCCCTCTAATCATCATCGGTAACTCTCCTTGGGAGACTGATTGCAATGATTTCCAGTGAACGATGTGATTTATCTCATAAGTTATTCCATAGAATTTGTTTGACTTTGAAATGCCAAATTTTTACCAATATCTAAATCTGTATTATTTCTCAGGCATTGAAGTGAACATAACCTTGAAAGCTCACTGCTCCAAGGAATGGACATACACTGTTCTGTGACATGGAACAAACTTTTCACAGCAGACAATAAATGTACTGCTGAGGATCTGGTGGGGTTTTACCTATATTTTCATAAGCAGAACTATATTCTTAGCTCAAAAAGGTTTGTAACAGGTTCGTTGTCACAAGATGAATCGTCTTGATATGACTGGGGTGGGGAAACCAGACAGACCCTCCAAGGACAGAGCAAGGAACAACAGATGAACGTATGTCTCTTTAGGGATGGCTGATGGCCTTTTAGGTAGGCAGCATTCTGCTCTAAGACAGTCAATTGACAGTTTGGATTCTGGAATTTGGTAGTCAACCTCAAGTGTTTCAAGGTATGAATTCAAGGTGGGGAAAAATGGGGACATGGGAAGATTGAAGAGACTCCTAGGACTTGGATCACAGCTGGGAGGCAGGACCCTCCACTGAAGGGACTTGGGGAGGTGTGTACTCCCTAGGACACTAGTCAGCAAAGGGGAAATTAGGTAGGCTCTGTTTTCACTGAAGCCCTGAGCAAGGACTCCAGGTTCCTCAACGTGGTCTGCCTCTGACTCGTTGGTGAGATGGAGTCAAGGTCAGGAGGGTACTATGGCTCCAGGTGGACAGTTTTCATGGCTGTAGCGCAGGGAACATCATTACCTATACTGCAGGATGTAGTCAGAACTTGGGGATGTGCTTGGAGTTACATTTATGCTATAGACACAGGAGGCTGTAACATCTCTTCCCTCCCACAGCTGTCTCTTCCAATCCACCAAAGAAACCTCAGGCTCCGAGAGCTGCTGGGAGAGCCGTGAGTGAGCACAGAGGGACGCATATTCTCCAGGCCGAGAGTCTCCTGCCTGAGAACAAGCAGCCATTTGTTACAGGAGGGACAGGGGCACCGACGGACTCACCCAGGAGAGGAGGGAGGGTTTATTGCGGGGGGTGGCAGATGTGTCTCAGCCTGGCCCCACTGACGCCCAGCACCCCAGTACCACCGGTCCCTGGGTCCCGGCAGCCTGCTGTCTCCGGGAGAGAGGAGGATCATCTGGAGTGGCAAAGCCTTCCCTGCTTGGTGTGTGACAAAGGTGGGGCAGTCCACTCTTTTTGCTCCCTGCAGCTGTTCAATCAACCGATTCCTCCATTTCCATGCTACTGAGTGCATCGTACTTTAGATGTGGTCCAGGACACGGGAACTCCCAGCCAGCGATCACATGGCCTCAGGCGCCCAACGGGCAGCCAAACATCTCTAATGAGTCATCAGGTATAGTCTGAAAGGACAGAGTGTAGAGTGAAACACGAACACCCTAGAGACTCAACCTCTGGCTGGGGACCACAGACCCATTTGTTACAGCTGAGGAGCCTGCTGAGAGGATTCTCAAGGCTCGAGACAGTCTACCCTGAAATGGGCATTTTGGTGGTCCCGAGGCATTGCCCGGTGAAACCAGGGCTAAGGACCGCTTACGTTGCTATAAAATGCCCTGTGATTTCTGGCTAGCTCCCCCTGGCTGGCTCTGCACCAACTCAGGCGGTGTTTCAGCCCAGGGTTTTCACTCGCTGGTGACGGGATATGCCTTACTGGAAGCCAGTGGTCACAAATTATTTAGGCCTTGCTGTTACACAAAAAGCTCTCAAGTCTGGAGACACAGAATTCTCCGGAGGTCATCCAGTGCCAAGCCAGTATCGAGTTGGGGAGGAGGTGGCCATGCACGAGGGGGAGAATGTGCTAGAGAGGCTTCTCTGTCTGGCCACCTCTTACTGATCCTCCCAGCCGCACAGCCCAGAGAAGGATCTCGGAGCTCATACCCCAGGAACTAGCCAGGACTGGTGTCCCTGCTATGTTAGTCAAGTGATGTAAGCCCGGTGTGAGGCCAGTGGCTCCCACCCGTCACGGAGAGCCCAGGACCTTTCTGGGAGTCAGTGGCGGGGTGCGGAGGGAGGACCTGTGCAGGCCGAGTGAGTCAGCCTCACTCGATAAGGTGGCCTCTGCGTGCTCCTCCTCAGTCTGCGGGTGTCAGCGGGGTCCCCGGCCAGGCCACGCACCTGAGGAGCAGTCGGCCACGTGCCTTCTGGGAACCCACAGTGGGTGGTGCAGAAGGGTCCCCATGGAGGACCTCGCCGCCCTGGCTAGGACCCTGCTAAGAGGAGCACGTGGCCGCGGCCTTGACCCTGGTCAACTGGCGGAGCGTGTGCTCCTTGCTGGAAAGCCTAAAACTTGATGAGAATGTGGAAGGCCCAAGGGCCCAGGGGCACAGGGAATGAGCTGTGAGCCACCTGGTCAGTGCGTGCATGTGTACGTGCAGGGCAGCGGCACCCTCGGATGGGGGTTAGAGGGCCTACGCGTGTTCGGCTCGATCGTCAGGCACGTTCTGTAAAGCGGTGGACAACCCTGTGGGCCCCAAAGGGTGGCGAGCAGCCAGGTGGTCCGTGCGGCCAGCCCTTTATCATGTCACTGGCTGGCTGTTGGTGATGTCACCCCCAAGTGTCCTGAGCCCCTTTGTGCTGTCCCAGGCGGCCCTGCTGTCAGCGGGGACTGCTTGCCATGCCACACTGTCCTGTGTACAGAGAGGAAGGATAGGCCACTGCTCAGGATAGCTCGCGAGCAGGACGGCCATCCAACGGGCCTGGGGTCAGGCCACCACAGGGAGCCACCTCACTGGAAGCCCGGGTTCCCGCCGCTGCCTCGCAGAACAGTGCTCCTGCAGCAGAGCTGCCCGGCACCCCAGCCGGGCCCCTGGTGGCCAAGGACCCCGGCTTTAGGCATCTCCTGGAGGAGAACATGTTCCAAGTCCTGGCCCAAGAGCCTCTGCTCAAGAGGCCCCGCACCTGTCGGTGGCAGGCAGCAACCTGCTCTGTCTGCCCTTTCCCAAGAAGCTGTGGAGGCTCGTCAACAGCAGCCGGTTCACGTCCATCTGGTGGGAGAAGGACAGGACGAGCATAGGCCTCAACGAGAAGCTGTTTCAGAAGGAGATTCTGGAGCAGGACGGGTCTGAGAAGGTGTTTGAGACCGACTGCATGAAGAGCTTCATCCGGCAGCTGAACCTCTATGGATTCAGCAAACTGGACCAGGACATGCACAAGTCCGTCTGCCTCAGCAACTGCTTCACCAGGGAGTGGGACCGGGGCCGGTCGTGTCCTGAGCAAGGTAACGTGTCCCTCGGGCCCCGCCGAGCAGAGCCGCGGGCACTGGAGTGCTGGGGCCGAGGACGGGGGTGCTGGACACCCCGGAATCAGGGCCCGTGTCCCCCAGGGGCCGAGGGGCGGCGCCGGGTACCACACCCTGGATGAGGGCCCAGGCCAGTGCCCAATGGTTGGGGCGCTGTGTTCAGATACCCCATGAGGGACACGTGTGACCTGGAGTGGATGCAGGGAGGGGTGTGCAAGGAGGCCCCAAGGGTCCTCCCCAGGAGACACTGTCCCCCCTTGCCCCACCTTTCCCATTTCTTTGTTTCACATTCGGTTTGGTGTCCCTGTGAGACGAGGAGCATAGGCTCAACTGGCCGTGCCCATGGCTTTGCAACCCCTGGGGGTGGAGGGCCACCCCGAGTGCCACCCGGCCCTACCACCCCTCACTCCCAGCAGCCCCAACCTCCTGCGGGGGTCCGCCACGCAAGATCCTCGGTGGCTGTGCACGCCCGCCCCAGTCTTATAGCTCTGAGTCAGAGCTCTGTGGGCGCAGGGTCCCCTGGCCAGGGCAGTGCCATCCCCGAGCACCGGGGGCAGCCGGCCGAGGGTGGAAGGATGGGGCCCCTGGAGTTCGAGAGCAAGGGACACCCAGCCAGGGGGTAGTCGGGTGGCCCTGACGCTCCTTCAGGAAGCCCCGACCCCTCTCCCCCGCAGGCTTGTCCGCATCCCCAGGGCAGGTGGCTCTTGTCCTCCCCCAAGGACACTGGGGCTTTCAAGTCAGCGAATGAGGCCTAGGCAGAGAAGGGGCACAGTTTCCCTTTGGGGCTGCGACCTCTGGAGAGGGAGGCCCTGGGACCCCTGGCTCAGAGCCCGGAGGCTCCCGAGCAGCCTTGCCAGTGCCCCCGGCCCGGTCATGACCTGGAGTTTCTGTCCCCCTTTCCATTTGGAACCTCATTACAGTTCTACAGCAGCCCTCTCTTCAGGAAGGACTGCCCCCACCTGCTGAAGAAGAGGAGAGTGGGCGTGAAGGCGGCCCAAAGGGAGGAGGAGGACAAGGCTGAAGGGCTGGGAAGCCCAGCGGAGGTGGAGCCCATCAATGGCCAGCAGAGGACCTCCTGTCCCTGCGGAGCACCAGCGGGAGCAGCAACAGGAGCTGGCAGGCGGCCTGGAGCATTGCCGTCCCGCTGCCCCGGACAGGAGCAAGTCTGCCCCTCCCACCCCGGTCAAGAGCGAGTCCGCCCCTCCCGCCATTCTCAGGGTGGCAGCTGAGCGCCCCCTGACCCATCGCGGTGCCGAGTACCAGCCCTAGGACACCGGAGCGCCCATGGCTCTCGTGGCTGAAGTGGCCGTACCCGAGGCGGTGCCCAGCCCTTGCCCGCCCTGCGGCCCCTGCATATGTACCCTCATCCACCACCGCCCATGGACCTGGCCGCCGTACGCCCTGTGCTGCTGCACCCTCCTCCCTTGTGTTCCCCGGGATGATGCGTCTGTGCCACCCGTGGGTGCCCGTCATGGCTGCAGGGCCCGTCGACCCCATGCCCTCCATTCCTCCTCCCCGGGCCCGTTCCCCTACTGCCCGGTGTGCCACTGTTTCCTGGGATACCTGCCACCTATGGCTGGGTGCCCAGACTGCCCCTACACCTCTCCCTACTGCAGCTAGAGGGCTCGGACCTCGGGCGGGGCAATAAACCAGGCGGGGACTGGGCCGTTGTCTGCTGAAGCCAGGTGCTCCCGGCCTCTGGGACGTTTCTTCTCGAGCAGCTGGGAGGCCTCAGCTCCGTCTGCTGCCCTGGGTGAAGATGGAGCACAGCCTGCCGCTGCCGTGTGCAGGGGCCCTGTGCGCACTGAGGTGCCTGGGGTCCCGCCTCTGCTCCTACAGAGGCACGTGGAGGCGATGGGCGGGCCCGAGAACCGAGAATCGGGGCCCCAGGGGTAACCGGGGCCTTGTGCTCCTGGCCAGATGGCCCATTTCCCTCTCTGGTGGGGGCCTGGGTCCCTCGGGGCTTTAGCATTCCCCACACCAAGAGGTCAGTTCTCCCCCGGGAAGAGGGCTCCAAGGCGGCCCCCCAGTATGCAGCACCCAGGTACAGGTGGGGACTGGTGCCCCCAGAGCCCTCTAGCGTTGCAGTGCAGGGGTGCGTGCTTGTGGGCCACCGGACGGCATAATCTACGCGTGGCTTTTGCCACAAGAACTGGACCTGGGGGGATCCCTGGGTGGCGCAGCGGTTTGGCGCCTGGCTTTGGCCCAGGGCGCGATCCTGGAGACCCGGGATCAAGTCCCACGTCGGGCTCCCGGTGCATGGAGCCTGCTTCTCCCTCTGCCTGTGTCTCTGCCTGTCTCTCTCTCTCTCTGTGTGACTAACATAAATAAAAAAAAAAAAAGAACTGGACCTGGGACTCCCTCTCTCTCTCTCGTTTTTTTTTTTTTATAATAAATTTATTTTTTATTGGTGTTCAATTTGCCAACATATAGAATAACACCCAGTGCTCATCCCGTCAAGTACCCCCCTCAGTGCCCGTCACACATTCACCCCCACCCCCCGACCTCCTCCGCTTCCATCACCACTAGTTCGTTTCCCAGAGTTAGGAGTCTTCATGTTCTGTCTCCCTTTCTGATATTTCCCACACATTTCTTCTCCCTTCCCTTATATTCCCTTTCACTATTATTTTTATTCCCCAAAGGATTGAGAACATACACTGTCCTTTTCCGATTGACGTACTTCACTCAGCATAATACCTTCCAGTTCCATCCACATTGAAGCAAATGGTGGGTATTTGTCATTTCTAATGGCTGAGTAATATTCCATTGTATACATAGACCACATCTTCTTTATCCATTCATCTTTCGATGGACACCGAGGCTCCTTCCACAGTTTGGCTATTGTGGACATTGCTGCTATAAATATCGGGGTGCAGGTGTCCCGGTGTTTCATTGCATCTGAATCTTTGGTGTAAATCTCCAACAGTGCAATTGCTGGGTCGTAGGGCAGGTCTATTTTTAAATCTTTGAGGAACCTGCACACAGTTTTCCAGAGTGGCTGCACCATTTCCCATTCCCACCAGCAGTGTAAGAGGGTTCCCTTTTCTCCGCGTCCTCTCCAACATTTGTGGTTTCCTGCCTTGTTAATTTTCCCCATTCTCACTGGTGTGAGGTGGTATCTCATTGTGGTTTTGATTTGTATTTCCCTGATGGCAAGTGATGCAGAGCATTTTCTCATGTGCAGGTTGGCCATGTCTATGTCTTTGTCTGTGACATTTCTCTTCCTGTCTTTTGCCCATTTCATGATTGGATTGTTTGTTTCTTTGGCGCTGAGTTTAATAAGTTCTTTATAGATCTTGGATACTAGCCCTTTATCTGACACGTCATTTGCAAATATCTTCTCCCATTATGTAGGTTGTCTTTAGTTTTGTTGACTGTATCCTTTGCTGTGCAAAAGCTTCTTATCTTGATGAAGTCCCAATAGTTCATTTTTGCTTTTGTTTCTTTTGCCTTTGTGGATGTATCTTGCAAGAAGTTACTGTGGCTGAGTTCACAAAGGGTGTTGCCTGTGTTCTCCTGTAGGATTTTGATGGACTCTTGTCTCACATTTAGATCTTTCATCCATTTTGAGTTTATCTTTGTGTATGGTGAAAGAGAGTGGTCTAGTTTCCTTCTTCTGCATGTGGATGTCCAATTTTCCCAGCACCATTTATTGAAGAGACTGTCTTTCTTCCAGTGGATAGTCTTTCCTCCTTGATCGAATATTGGTTGACCATAAAGTTCAGGGTCCACTTCTGGGTTCTCTATTCTGTTCCATTGATCTATGTGTCTGTTTTTGTCCCATTACCACACTGTCTTGATGACCACAGCTTTGTAGTACAACCTGAAATCTGGCATTGTGATGCCCCCAGATATGGTTTTCTTTTTAAAATTCCCCTAGCTATTCGGGGTCTTTTCTGATTCCACACAAATCTTAAAATAATTTGTTCTAACTCTCTGAAGAAAGTTCATGGTATTTTGATAGGGATTGCATTAAACGTGTAAATTGCCCTGGGTAACATTGACACTTTCACAGTACTAATTCTGGCAATCCATGATCATGGAATATTTTCCCATCTCTTTGTGTCTTCCTCAATTTCTTTCAGAAGTGTTCTATAGTTTTTAGGGTATAGGTCCTTTACCTTTTGGTTAGGTTTATTCCTAGGTATCTTATGCTTTTAGGTGCAATTGGAAATGGGATTGACTCCTTAATTTCTCTTTCTTCAGTCTCATTGTTAGTGTATAGAAATGCCATTGATTTCTGGGCATTGATTTTGTATCCTGCCATGCTACCAAATGGCTGTATGAGTTCTAGCAATGTTGGGGTGGAGGCTTTTGGGTTTTCTACGTAGAGTATCATGTCATCGGCAAAGAGGGAGAGTTTGACTTCTTCTTTGCCAATTTGAATGCCTTTAATGTCTTTTTGTTGTCTGATTGCTGAGGCGAGGACTTCCAGTACTATGTTGAATAGCAGTGGTGAGAGTGGACATCCCTGTCTTGTTCCTGATCTTAGGGGAAAGGCTCCGAGTGTTTCCCCATTGAGAATGATATTTGCTGTGGGCTTTTCGTAGATGGTTTTTAAGATGTCGAGGAATGTTCCCTCTATCTCTACACTCTGAAGAGTTTTTATCAGGAATGGATGCTGTATTTTGTCAAATGCTTTCTCTGCATCTAATGAGAGGATCATATGATTCTTGGTTTTTCTCTTGCTGATATGATGAATCACATTGATTGTTTTACGAGTGTTGAACCAGCCTTGTGTCCCGGAGATAAATCCTACTTGGTCATGGTGAAAAATTTTCTTAATGTACTGTTGGATCCTATTGATTAGTATCTTGTTGAGAATTTTTGCATCCATGTTCATCAGGGATACTGGTCTGTAATTCTCCTTTTGGTGGGGTCTTTCTCTGGTTTTGGAAATAAGGTGATGCTGGCCTCATAGAACGAATTTGGAAGTACTCCATCTCTTTCTATCTTTCCAAACAGTTTTCGTAGAATACTTATGGTTTCTTCTTTAAACGTTTGAGAGAATTCCCCTGGGAAGCCATCTGGCCCTGGACTTTTGTGTCTTGGGAGGTTTTGGATGACTGCTTCAATTTCCTCCCTCGTTATTGGCCTGTTCAGGTTTTCTATTTCTTCCTGTTCCAGTTTTGGTAGTTTGTGGCTTTCCAGGAATGCGTCCATTTCTTCTAGATTGCCTAATTTATTGGCTTTTAGCTGTTCATAATATGTTTTTAAAATCATTTGTATTTCCTTAGTGTTGGTAGTGATCTCTCCTTTCTCATTCATGATTTTATTAATTTGAGACTTCTCTCTCTTCTTTTTAATAAGGCTGCCTAATGGTTTAACTATCTTATTAATTCTTTCAAAGAACCAACTCCTGGTTTTATTGATCTGTTCCACAGTTCTGGTCTCGATTTCGTTGAGTTCTGCTCGAATCTTTATTAACTCTCTTCTTCTGCTGGGTGTAGGATCTATTGGCTGTTTTTTCTCTAGCACCTTTATGTGTAAGGTTAGATTTTGTATTTGAGTTCTTTCCAGTTTTTGAATGGATGCTTGTATTGTGATGTATTTCCCCCTCAGGACTGCTTTTGCTGCATACTAAAGATTTTGAATGGTTGTATCTTCATTCTCATTAGTTTCCATGAATCTTTTTAATTCTTCCTTAATTTCCTGGTTGACCTTTTCATCTTTTAGCAGAATGGTCCTTAACCTCCACGTGTTTGAAGTCCTTCCAAACTTCTTGTTGTGATTTAGTTCTAATTTTAAGGCATTGTGGTCTGAGAATATGCAGGGGACGATCCCAATCTTTTGGTATTGGTTCAGACCCGATTTGTGACCCAGTATGTGGTCTATTCTGGAGAAAATTCCATGTGCACTTGAGAAGAATGTGTATTCAGTTGAATTTGGATGTAAAGTTCTGTAGATATCTGTGAAATCCATCTGGTCCAGTGTATCATTTAAAGATCTCGTTTCTTTGGAGATGTTGTGCTTAGAAAAACCTATCGAGGGTAGAAAGAGCTAGATTGAATCACCAAGTATAAGTGTGTTATTATCTAAGTATTTCTTCACTTTGGTTATTAATTGGTTTAAATATTTGGCAGCTCCCACATTCGGGGCATATATATTGAGGATTGTTAAGTCCTCTTGTTGGATAGATCCTTTGAGTATGAGATAGTGGCCCTCTTCATCTCTCACTACAGTCTTCAGGGTAAATTTTAGTTTATCTGATACAAGGATGGCTACCCCTGCTTTCTTTTGAGGACCATTTGAATGGTAAATGGTTCTCCAACCTTTTATTTTCAGGTTGTAGTAGGTACCCTTCTGTCTAAAATGAGTCTCTTGTAGACAGCAAATAGATGGGTCCTGCTTTTTTATCCAGTCTGAAACCCTGTGCCTTTTGATGGGGTCATTAAGCCCGTTCACGTTCAGAGTTACTATTGACAGATATGAGTTTAGTGTCATCATGATATCTATTCAGTCCTTGTTTTTGTGGATTGTTCCACTGAACTTCTTCTTAAAGGGGAATTTGAAGAGTCCCCCTTAAAATTTCTTGCAGAGCTGGTTTGGAGGTCACATATTCTTTCAGTTCCTGCCTGTCTTGGAAGCTCTTTATCTCTCCTTCCATTTTGAATGAGAGCCTTGCTGGATAAGGTATTCTTGGTTGCATGTTCTTCTCATTTAGGACCCTGAATGTATCCTGCCAGCCCTTTCTGGCCTGCCAGGTCTCTGTGGAGAGGTCTGCTGTTACCATAATTCTCCTCCCCATAAAGGTCAGGGATTTCTTGTCTCTTGCTGCTTTAAGGATCTTCTCTTTCTCTTTGGAATTTGCAAGCTTAACTATTAGATGTTTAGGTGTTGAACAGTTTTTATTGATTTTAGGGGGGGATCTCTTTATTTCCTGGATCTGAATGCCTGTTTCCCTTCCCAGATTAGGAAAGTTTTCAGCTATGATTTGTTCAAATACATATTCTGGCCCTCTCTCCCTTTCTGCGCCCTCGGGAACCCCAATTAAACGTAGGTTTTTCTTCCTCAGGCTGTCGTTCATTTCCCTTAATCTGTCCTCATGGTCTTTTAATTGTTTGTCTCTTTTTTCCTCATTTTCCCTCTTTGCCATCAACTTGTCTTCTATGTCACTCACTCGTTCTTCCACCTCGTTAAGCCTCGTCTTTAGGACTTCTAGTTTGGATTGCATTTCATTCAATTGATTTTTAATTTCTGCCTGATTGGATCTAAATTCTGCAGTCATGAAGTCTCTTGAGTCCTTTATGCTTTTTTCTAAAGCCACCAGTAGCTGTATAATAGTGCTTCTGAACTGGCTTTCTGACATTGAATTGTAATCCAGATTTTGTAACTCTGTGGGAGAGAGGACTGTTTCTGATTCTTTCTTTTGAGGTGAGGTTTTCCTTCTAGTCATTTTGCTCAGTGCAGAGTGGTCAAAAACAAGTTGTATTGGGAACAGGAGAAAAAGAGAGGAGAGGAAGAAGGAAAGAAAAGAGAAAAAGAAAAAAGAAAAAAAGGAAGAAAAAATAAAAAGAGAAGAAAAAGAGAAAGAAAAAGAAAGAAAGGAAAAAAAGGGTGGGGGAAGCAAACAGAAATCATAAAGCAAAAAAAAAAAAAATGGGTATCTTCCGATTCTGTGTACTTTACGTCCCTTGACTTCCCCTGGAACTGGTCCGTCTCGCTGGTCTTCTGGGGGAGGGGCCTGCTGTGCTGATTCTCAGGTGTTAGCACTTGGGGGAGCTGCTCTGCCTCCTGCCTGGTGCAGAGCTCAGTGGGGGGTGTTCACCCTGTGAGGCCCCAGGAGGAACAACCGCAGTGGCGGGGCCAGCTCTGCAGCCCTGGATTCAGCCCCGGCAGTAACTCCGGGGCTCTCGGTCTGCAGGGCCTGGAGGCTCCGGGGCGGGGCCGCTGATCTGCTCAGCCCCGGGCACGAGCGTCCTTGCTGTCCTGGGCCCTCCCAGCGTCTGCCTGACCCGGGGGAGGCCGGATCCTGGGCTGTGTCCCCGCGCCCTGTGCTCCGGGGCCTGCGGTGTTGGATTCGCGCTCCCAGTGGCGCAGCCCCCTCTGCGGAGCCGCCGCCCGAGCCCCTCCGAGCTGTTCCCGGAGATGTGCAGCCCCCTCCGCACGGAGCCTCTTCCTCCGCCCGAGCCGCCGCCACCGAGCTGCTCCCGGAGCTGCACAGCCCCCTCCGCAGCGCCGCCGCCCAAGCCCCTCCCAGCTGCTCAGGGTCCCGCCAGGCGCTGCAGCCCTTAGGGAGCTCAGCGCACTCTCCTGGGGCACAGATGCCTGTTAGTGTCCCAGGGAGCCCGAGGGCATCCCCGCCCTCCTGGGTCCTGCTCTAACTCCCTGCGGGCCCCTTTCCAACCAGAAAGATGAGCGAAGCTCCCTCTTCTCCGGGACGGAGCTTTCCTGTCCTGGGGACACTCGCCCCGGCCTCAGACCGGCTCCTCGCGGGGCCCCTCCCCCTTGGAGACCTTTTGTTTCTTTATTTCTTCCCCCCCCCCCCCCCCCCCGTCTTCCTACCTTGATAGAAGCACGAACTCTTCTCACTGTAGCGTTCCAGCTGTTCTCTCTTCAAAGCTCAGGCTGAATTCGTAGGTTTTCAGGATGATTAGAAGGTTATCTAGGTAATTTGGTGGGGACAGGTGATTTGGGGACCCTACTCTTCTGCCATCTTGCCCCTCCCTCCCTACAGAACACACTCTCTCTTTTGAATGAAATGTTTCCAGAGTGTCCTGAGCCGACCCTGGAAACACAACGCCCGGATTGCCGGGGTGTCCCTCTTCCATACAACGCACTGTCTTAGCAATGAACCTCTTTAAAAGGCGATTGTCTGAAGGAGCCTAGGAAATGAGCGTCCACAATCTTCCCAGAGCAATTAAGGGTCCTGGACCCCAGGAGGCCACTGACATCAGGCAGGAGGGGAGTAGTGAGGGGTGCCTCCCACCAGAACCACAAGAAAGCCCTCTCCTCTTTTCCATTGCACGGCAGGTAGAGGTTCCCCCCAAGAAGGGGCAAGAGCCCGTAGGACATGCACACAGTCCGACGTAGTCACTGAGCCCTCGTCCCCCCCAGTGTAGCACTGCTCTGGCCACGGCAAATCACTCTGACACAGCCGGCTCACTTAGGAACTGATGCTCACACCCAAGTCCTCATCTCTTTCCTAAGATTCCTTACCCCATGAAGTCCTTAGCTCATAGGCGGTACATTGGGTTGGCATCTGGATCCGGGGCTTCCACATGCCCCCCGAGCCGGATAACACCCCATTGGGAAAACCACTTTCCTATAAACGTCAGCAGGGGGAAGCTGGCTGACATATAAGGCCACAGGGAAAGGCCCAGCGAGGACAAGCGTCAGGACGATCACCTGCTTTTCCATGGGGACATGGCCATAGGATGGAGATGGACCCCCACACAGTAGCCCCAGGCTCCCCTTCTCTCTGTGCCTCCTTGGGTGAAGGCACCAAAGGGTGACGGGGGGAAGGTGAAGGAATCAGAGCCTTTTGCCCACTGAATGGCCAAGACCAGCTGAGGAAAGCCCGGGCTTCGCCTGTCCTGAAGTGCATGCTCTGTGGACACAGGCCTGCCACGTTCATCCCAGGGTCCCTTCAGGGCTGGGGAAAGATGGGGGCGCCCGCTCATCACGAGAGTCACCGTGTGCAACACCAGCGCCATATGGACTGACTGGGTGCCCGGGCTGTCACCCCAGAGGTAGGCATGGGTTGTCACGTGGTTCCACAAGGGCAGACGAAGCAGCACCCGACACCGGGACCCTTAGAGGGGCAGCAAGAGCTGAGACCTCGGTCCCCACCAAGGCCTTCAAAATCCCCAGATCGGTCCCCAAAAGCAGTGGTCCACCTAAGACAGCCATCCACACAGGGAAGGTCTCCCTCCTGGAGATACGGGAGGGTGCCTAGAGACACTAGGTGTCACAACTGGGGAGCGGGCCGGAGGAGGAGGGGTGCTATGCCACTGGAGCACAGAGACCAGGGGCGCTGCTCAACAGCCCACGTGGCCCAGCACAGCGCCCCCCACACACACACATGCAAAGTAGGACCCTGCCCCCGTGGCTCCCTGGCCCTGGGTGCTGACCCTGGCCTGCAGTGTGGCCCGTCCCACCCGCACCCGATGGATCGCCTCCTGCTTCCACTAGATACCACGAAGCTCCTGAGGCCTCAGTTTGCACAGGAGCCTCCGGGAGGAGGACAGCCCCCCCTTCCCAAGGGTGAAATCCAACGGAACAGTTCACCAGCTAAGCATGATGACAGTTCTGGTTACAATATGGTTGTTCCAGGTCACCACGGCGACAGAATCCATGTCACTCTGAGGAATGCCATTTCAGACACATTCCTGGGCCCTCAAAACACAGGAGGACACGGGTGGGGAGCCTGAGTCCCCGATAGGCCCCTGCAAACTGTGCATGACAGGTGTCACGGATACGAGGGTTGCTCTGTTATTTTTTTTTCAAAAATTTATTTTTTCATCGGAGACACACACAGAGAGAAGCAGAGACACAGCAGAGGGGGAAGCAGGCTGCCTGCATGGAGCCCGATGTGGTACTGGATCCCAGGACCCCGGGATCACGCCCCGAGCTGAAAGCAGGCACCCAACCCCTGAGCCTCCTCAGCGTCCCATTCCTCTGTTCTTTGCTAAGTTTCTGAAGTTCTTTTTTTCTCCAGTACCAATAGGTTTTTATTTTATTTTCCCGGGGTGAAGAGAGGAGAGAAAAGGGTCAGCATGTGTGTTACACCACACTAGCAGGTGAGAAAGGAAGTGCCCGCCCAGCAACATCACCCAGCAAATAAACTCTCCCCAGAGCTGGAGGGGGTCCAGCCCCGTAGGGCCCAGGGTCCTGCAGTTCAGAGCTGAGGGGAACGGAGCAGGCTCAGAGCAGGGAGCTACAGCTTTCCAGATGCACCCCCCCCACCACCCCAAGAAATTGGAGATTTCAAACAAAGCTTTGGTTTGTGGCAGTCTACAGGGAGTTACATGGGCCTGTGCCTGTTAAAGGGCCTTGCGGCCACTCTGACAGAAGCTTCTAGCACCTGTGTAAAAGTTCCTGTGTTATCTGAGTATACCTTCAGCTCCCCTTTCTGGGTCTTCCGCACCTCCTGTGTACATGCAAGTCTCCCCTCGTTGCTTCTGCTTCCCTCCACCGTCAGACCTGAGACTAAAGCAGGTTCGCTCCATGCAAATACAAGTGTATTAGTATGAGTCACACCCAGCAATGGTCTCCACACAGGATGGGGAAGGAGGGAGGAAGTGTTCTTTGCTTCTTCAGAATGTGGGGCTTTTCTTGGCAGGAGGGATAGAAGAGCGGTAGGGTAGGAGCCAAGTTTTTAAAGATTTTTTTTTAATTTTTATTTATTTATGATAGTCACAGAGAGAGAGAGAGGCAGAGACACAGGCAGAGGGAGAAGCAGGCCCCATGCACCGGGAGCCAGATGTGGGATTCGATCCCGGGTCTCCAGGATCGCGCCCTGGGTCAAAGGCAGGCGCTAAACCGCTGCGCCACCCAGGGATCCCCAGGAGCCAAGTTTTTAGGACCCAAGACCTGGCCTCTGCGGGAAGCAGGTGCCATGGACCAGCAGGTAAGTGACAGAGAGGCCCCGCCGGCGTCTCGTCCATACCTCCAGCTCCAGCACGGTCAGTGGCGAGGTGACAGGGGCAGGGATGTGCCCCAGGCCACAGCCTTTGGCCCACGGTAGGTCCTCAGAAATGGGCGGGGGGCCAAGTTCCCGGGATGGACCTCGACACTAGGTCCCCAGAGGGCCGGGCCCACTGTGCTCCCCCAGCTTCCGGGCAGAGGAGCCTCCTCCTCCCCAGGTGGTCCTGGCAAAAAGGTCAAGCTGCTCTTCGGGAGCCCCCAGGCTCCTCCAGGACCTCTGACATCTGGGATGCACAGGGGCCCAGGCAGGGGAGTGGGGGCCCCGGGCCTCCATCAGGAGGGTTCTCGCGGGGTTCGTCCCAGGTCTAGGCGAGAGGAAGCCCAGGCCTCCCAGGAACCCCTGTGGAAGGGCACAGGGAGGCCGAAGCCCCTCCTAGGTCTCCCGCCTCCTGGACGGGGATAACCACACACGCGAGGATTCGGCCCCCAGCCGCTCACCTGCTCTTGCCCCCACACACACACACCTGCAACCATCTCATGCCATGAGCGCCAGGGGGCCAGGAAGGGTCCCTCAGGACCCCGAGGGAAGGAAGCACCCAGGGGACTCACCCTTTCTCATCCCGACTGCAGTGGGGTGTCGCGCCCACTCAGAGCACTCAGGGAGGCCCTGGCCGCTCTTGCTGGCCCAGGGGCTGGGAGCTGGACTGGCATTTCCCGCACTGACTGCTCGTCCCATGCAGGGCCCCGCGCCTCCTGCTGTAAGTGCCTGTGAGGAGCACCAGGGGGCAGGAGGCACCAGGACAGGAGACCCTGGGGTGTGTCGGCACTGGGCGCCTGTGGGACAGGCTGTGCACCTGGTGACCGCGGCCTCTGCTTCTACCCTGAACGGGGCTCCTGTCAGGCCCCTTGGAGCTCAAGCGCCCAGACCCCTTGCCCCTCTGCACACAGGCCAGTAGCGCCCCATGACCGCATTCCTGGGCAGGGCAGATGTTGCTCACTTGTGACCTGGGAGGGGAACAGGCCGGGGTAACACATCCTCAGCGGGAGAGCAGGACCTCCCTCCGCTCCAGGCCCGGGGATCAGAAGACAAGCATCGCCTGGTTCCCAATCTCCACACCTGGGGAAAGCAGGCACAAGACAGACACTAACGACTGTGGAGTCTGTGGCGCCGATGTGGACTGGGCCTTGTACCAACGCACAGCAATGCTTGACTTTGCAGGGAGACTATGCCCGTGTCACCCTTGTGACCATGTGATCCGTGTGACCATGCACAGGGTCAGCCTTGTGGAGTATCCATTGGGGGCAGGGGGAGCGGTACAATGCCCCCGTCCAGCTGAGTGCCCTCCAAGTGCGAAGCCTGGTGGCTTGGGCATCAGGGTCCTCCCTGCTGTCAGTAAGAGTCCAGCTGTCCTCTGGGGAGGACATCGTGGCAACGCTCCACATCCCATGATTGGGGGACCGTGGGAGTGCTGGGCACTGATGTCACCCGCAGCCTGACAGGGACCCCCGCCCATGCGGCCTCTTAGCAGCGCCTCAGAGTCACCATCATTTCTACTTGGATGCCAGGCCCCGGGGCTGTGTGGGGGCAGGACCGAGCGTGTGAGGAGGGAGAGGATCGCACATGCATGGGGCTGGAGGAGCTGTGGCCCCTCGAGGGCCTCCCTGGGATTCAGGCTTGACTCTGGCCCAGTCTGGCCCCTCGTTGCCCAGCTGAGTGGTGACCCATGTCATCCCGCAGGCTCATTGCCCTGGGCAGGCCGCACGTCAGCCACCAGCAGGCCAGAAGGTGAATACCCCACCCAGGGGGCCTCAGGACCCGCACTGCATCCCCACAGGGGGGCGGACCCGGGAACCCTTGGCACACCCCCTCTCCCTGGGGGTGGGGCCAGCTTGGCTTGGCCAGCTCCAGGCCTGAGGACAGGCAGGGAGGCCCAAGTCAGGCCCTGGAATGGCCCCAGGGCAGGTGCCAGCGGTATTTGTCACACAAGGCAGGCAGGTGGAGGCCAGATAGCAGGTCAGAGCCCAGCCAAGGGGGTGCATTCAGAGCAGGCTTGGCCATGGCTCAGCATCGAGGTCTCCTGAGGAGCAGGACCATGGCCGAGGTGCCTTGTGCCAGCCTGTCAGGCCACCAGCTCAGGGCATTTACATAACGTCAGGACTTCCTGCTGGGGACAGGGGATGTTGTGCATAATCCACCGTGGCCTGCTGACAACTGCCAGACACCTGGCCGCTGTGTGTGAACACAGACATTGTGGGATAGGACCTGGCATCCCGGAGATGCCTCCCCAATGACCCACATGTTGGTGCTCGGGTGTCCTGAGTGCTCTGTGTCAGCAGTCCATGGTGGCCTGGATCAAACCCCGGGCCCCAGCAGTCACTTCCCTCCCAGGACAGCATGGAGGGTCCCCGCATCCAGCCGCGACTGTCCCACAGGACCTGCTCCTGGGACTAGCGCCAAGGCCACCAGCCTCAGGATGGCGGGTGCTCCTCCTCCCCCCTCTTGTGGGGCAACGGAACTTCTGCACTGCCTGCCTCCAGGGGACCCAAAGGCCCTCCTGGCTGGCTGCTTGCAAAATCCTCATGTGAGCCTGGGGGCCTGTGGGGTGTGGGGGAGCATCCCAGTTACCACCGCCGTCACCCACTACACTTTCCTCTGCTCAAAGTGCCCATTTCGGGACCCTAGGGACCCCGCGGGTCTGGGGATGGCTGATAGGTACACACCCCGTCTCTGCCTCAGCCTCAGAGAGCCAACCTAGCAGTGGCCATCACGAGGACACCAGCTTCACAGAACGATGGCTATGACCCAGGAGTTCTCTGACAATATCCACCTGGCACAGTCGCCAGGGTCACCAGCTAGGAATGTCATTTACCGGCCCCTAGGACACGCACCGCGGGCGGCACAGCCTGGTCAGCACCCCTGGGAGCACAGGTAGGCAGAGAGGGGATCCCCATCTGGGAACACCCACAGCAAGATGAGTGCACGTGAACAGCAGCACTGGGGAGGGAGCGGTTCACAGTGAGGGAGACAGGACCAAGCCCCAAGGTCTGCAGGCTGAGGCCACGGTCAGGAGAGACAGGGCAGGGCGGGCAGCAGGGGCTGTGGGAGCTGCCGGCTGGCCCCAGGAGAAGGACACCCCCAATCCCAGCCCATCCACTCGGCAGTGGGCTGTAGGCCTCCCGAAGGAACCTTGTGCCGGGCCTGAGGGGATTGATGGCTGTGTCTCGGGGACCCGAGGGTCAGGTGGCAGGAAGGACTGCCCACTGGCCCTCTCTGCAGGGCACAGAGACTCGTCTGCAGAATTCCCCCAAGCACCCACCAGCTGTGGGGCAGGTGCTTCCAAGGCAGGATCACATCTCATTGTCACTACTTTGCCCACTCATGTGGCTGGTGGTTCAGGGGCAGTGATCCCTCCTCACTCCTAGCACCTTGCTGCACGTCTGTGGCAGGAACCTCGAATATCTCCACGGCGGACAATGTGCTCTTTCCCCTGATGCACTGCCACCGCCTGGCTCTGCTACTGACCCATTTCAGGAGAGACCGGCACACGGGACCACTGGCAAATGAGGACCGTTAGTGGTTGGGAGAAGGTCCAGCCTTATTGTAACGTCCCCCACCACACCCCCTGCCCTAAGAATTTCCTGTTCCCGTGACATATCCCAGGATGGGAGAGCAAGGGGAACCGAAGAGAAACTGAGCAGAATGAGCTGTCTGCACACGACCCTCCCAGACCACAAGGGTTCAATGGCCGTGACCCCGGGGCAGGCTTCTTGCCCCTCTGGGGGCAACCCGGAGCTCCCACAATTCCAGGAAAATCTTGGGGCTGGGGAGCTAGTGCAGGTCTCAGGGCACCCCTCCCTGCCTTCCCGAGCGACAGTGGCCGTGAGACACAGTCCCTGAAGGTGGCGTGACCCTGGGCCCCTCTTGGCCTCACTGCTCACACACAGGGCCTTGCAGGGAGGAGAGCTCAGCTGCTCTGTGGCCGTGAGGGAGCCACCAGCAGGGCTCCCCTGGCCTCAGACAGGACCCTTCTCTCCCGTTCCTGAAGAACCAAGTGAAGGCAGGAGCGCACATCGACGTTACTTTGGAAAAATGGCACATGGCAAGGGTAGAAATGAAAAGTGAACAAGGTTTATTTTCCTATTTCCATACTCCAGCACTTGCCTGCTGCACTCTTGGCCTTTCCAACAGATTCCAACGCCACTGCCCTGTGATTTCATCCAGGACCCAAACAAGGAGGGAAGGTCTCCCAAATTGTACACAGGACATGACAAAACTCTAACTCTTGAGCTGGGGAAGTATGATCACAAGGGGGTGCGTGTCACTCACCCACTGGGCTGGGGAACCTTCTGTCCCAAGGAACAAACATGGGGAGCTTCCTCAAAGAAACCAAGCTCCGGATGCCAGGGTCATTGCAGAGCCCAGGCCCCCAGAGAGGCTCTTGGCCCTGCCTTCCCCCAAACTGCCCTGGCCCTTAACCCCTGAGAACGCCCAGGCATTTCTCTTTACACACCCAACAGGACAACATGGGAGGAAGCACCCTAAGGCCTCCCTTTTTACCGGCCCCACAAAAGCTTGGAAAGGGCCTGGCCACCCTTGGGGCTGCAGCCCCCTCTTCCTTATCTCAGAATCTGTTCTCACAGGACCAGGGAGGACCCCAGGTTTTTGCTACCGACCTGGGGCACAAAGTCCATGACCTGCAAGTTGTTGGTTTCCTCATAGGCCCTGGGTCCCCACAGGAACTCGTTGCGGGCAGGGTCGCTGCCCGCCACCTACCGGCGCTACCGGTAGCCTTCCTGCATCCAGACATTGGTGAGGTGGTCCCCGGGCTCCCCACAGACGATGTGCTCTTGGCCATCGTCCACCCCCCGTGAACCCCAGAGCCTTCCACACCTCCTCCTCGGAGACACATCGTCCTGCAGGAGGATCAACCCCAGGACCAGCCCCAGGAGGCCGGTCTTGGGCAGGCCCCACTGATCGCTCAGCATCCCATCCCAGGTGAGGCCCAGGATGGGGTTGAGGACGTAGGAGTGCTCGCTGGGATCCACTTCAATCACGTCTAGGCCAAAGACCAGCCGCAAGCAGATGGACGCTTCGCTCAAGATGGTGGGGAAGTCGTCCTGGTATTCTGGGGTGAAGACCTCCAGCATCTCTGCCTTGCTGGTGGGCTGCTTGTTGTGATACTTGAGGAGCAGGAATACCACCAGGGCAGCCGTCTTCATGTGGAAACTGCCCTCCACCAAGGGCTCCTCATCTCGCGCCTCCCCTGGGCCGCTGGAGCCAGGAGGCTGGGGCTAGACAAGGCCACCGGCTGCCCCACCATTGGGGGAGCGGTCGGCACTCTGAGAGCTCTGGGGAGCACTCAGGGCCATGGGAGTAGCAGACCCCTCCTCTGGGGGGCCAAAGACCATGCCAGAGAAGGACAATGAAGGGCAAGAGGACAAGGAGAAGGAGGAGAAGGAGGACGAGGAGGCGGGGAAGAGAGGGGGAGGGGGGGAGGAGAAGGAGGAGGAGGATAGAGAGAGATGAGATACGTGGTATGGCGGAGATCGGGTAGATGGGGAAGGTGGAGCCTCCTCCTCCCCTTCCTCCTCCTCCTCAGCCCCAGACAGCTGGGCATCCACCAGGCCCTGGGCCTCCTCTAGGTCTTCTCCCTGCTTCCAAAGTTCTCTGCTATTCCTCAGGGGCATGGTGTCAGATTTGGGCTGAACCTGAAGACAGAGTGGGGAGATCTTGTCAGGGGGCAGCCCGGCCAAGACACCCCGAGGTGCCAGGGCTGACAGGGGACCGTGCCCGGCTCCCCTGCAGAGGGCTCCCCTGTGTTGGGCTGGGAGAGCCCCTGACATCAGGCTCAGAGAGAGCATGCACCTCACCTGGATAAGTGGCTCTAGCTCGCGCCTCCTCAGCTCTGTGTCCTGAAGGACCCTGGCACCCAGAAATCAATGGCACTTCTATACATGAACAATGAGACTGAAGAAAGAGAAATTAAGGAGTCAACCCCATTTACAATTGCACCCAAAAGCATAAGATACCTAGGAATATACCTAACCAAAGAGGTAAAGGATCTATACCCTAAAAACTATAGAACACTTCTGAAAGAAATTGAGGAAGACACAAAGAGATGGAAAAATATTCCATGCTCATGGATTGGCAGAATTAATATTGTGAAAATGTCAATGTTATCCAGGGCAATGTACACGTTTAATGCAATCCCTATCAAAATACCATGGACTTTCTGCAGAGAGTTAGAACAAATTATTTTAAGATTTGTGTGGAATCAGAAAAGACCCCGAATAGACAGGGGAATTTTAAAAAAGAAAACCAGAGCTGGGGGCATCACAATGCCAGATTTCAGGTTGTACTACAAAGCTGTGGTCATCAAGACAGTGTGGTACTGGCACAGAAACAGACACATAGATCAATGGAACAGAATAGAGAACCCAGAAGTGGACCCTCAACTTTATGGTCAACTAATATTCGACAAAGCAGGAAAGACTATCCACTGGAAGAAAGACGGTCTCTTCAATAAATGGTGCTGGAAAAATTGGACATCCACATGCAGAAGAATGAAACTGGACCACTCTCTTTCACCATACACAAAGATAAACTCAAAATGGATGAGAGATCTAAATGTGAGACAAGATTCCATCAAAATCATAGAAGAGAACACAGGCAACACCCTTTTTGAACTTGGCCACAGTAACTTCTTGCAAGATACATCCACAAAGGCAAAAGAAACAAAAGCAAAAATGAACTATTGGGACTTCCTCAAGATAAGAAGCTTTTGCACAGCAAAGGATACAGTCTGAAGGACCCTGGCCTCAGACCGAGGTCTCCGCTGTCAGTTCTTGAAGTCCCTGCACGAGGGAAGGAGGAGGGTCCTCAGGGTGCAGACTGCCAGCCCAGCCCTGGGGCCCAGTGTGGAGAGGAGGGCTGGCACATTCTCTGGGAGGTCTCCAGCAGTCAAGGTGGGGAATCCCTTCCTTACCCTCTCAAAATACAGCCCTGGCCCTGTCCTTCTTAGGCCAAACTGTCCCTGAAACATCACAGGTCCCCAACACTCCACAGAAGGAAGCCAGGGGCCCAGCCGTGGCCAAACCTGCCAAAGTCTCCAGGATCATCATGGATCATGCGTAACGGATGGGCCAGCTCTGGCTTCCATCTGGGCTGGGGTGGGGCACCTCTGGGTCTTCACCTGGACCCCACACAAGGCCTGGGAAGACTCTGCGGCTAGCCCTGAGGCCACCCTCCTTGCACCGTCCTTGCAAGGGCCCCTGCCACGACCCCCCACCAGCCAAAGTCCAGAGAAATCAGTTGGGCCACCCGTCCCGCCCCTCCGCATGGCCCACACAAACGGCTGGGGCAGCCTGGTCCCTAGGGTTCCTGCTGTGGGAACCCACCTCCTCTGCTGACCTGAGTCCACACCCTCAGACCCAGGCCCTCCCCTCCCTGAAACATTATCCTCCCAGGGCCTGCTCTTCCTTCGGGCCCCCAACCTCCCATAGAGGAGACGTGCCCCTCACACCAAGACCATACCAACCCCAGGCCAGCCCACCTTCCTGCCGCCCACCTGCCCCAGGGACAAGTGAGCATGCCACTAAGGGCCAGCGCTCTCCCATCCTCCATGGGCTGCCCACAGGGCAGGGTCCCACTCCACTGCGCTGGCTTCTTTGCTCATGGGCCAGGTGCAGCCAGCCAGGACGTCCCCAAGGTCCTCACCCTGAGTCCCCGCTGGCCATACGCCCTCCACACACACCCTCACCAACCAAACCCGTGGTCCTGCTACTTGGAAGCACAAGCCCTCAGGCCCTAACACTCAGAGGTCGACATCAGGACCGTAGCATGGGCTCATCTAGCACGGGGGCCACCTTCCTCCCTGGACTGCACATGCTGGGCCCCAGGGTCCGTCAATCCTCCCTCTGGTCCTCACCTTCAATCCCCTCAGGCCCCGGGTTGGCCCTGGGCAGTCCCCAACCCTGCTCCTTCCTCCAAGCCCCCAGGCTCTAGGAGACTTGGCTGCCAAGCCAGGGCACGCCCCAGGTGGTCATCGGGCCCCGGGGGCTCCCAGGACCCATTCTAGGCTGTGTCCCTAGGGCTGCAGTGCCCCTGTGGTCCTGGCCTTGGCCACCAGCCTCACGTGGGCCATTGCCCCCCACCCCACCCGACCCCACCGCCTCCCACACCCTGGAGGCAGTGCTCCAGCCCAATGGCCACAGGTGTGGGAGGCCCCGTCGCATAAGCGTTCATGCAGCTCGGGACTCGTCCACTCCCCGGCAGGCTCCCGAGGCTGAAGCAGGGGCAGGGCCTTGGTGTTGGGGGCTCCCTGGGAACCCATTCCCACGGGAGTCTCAGTCCCTCGGGGGTCCTCACCTCCAGCCCTACCTGACCCTAGCCCCCTCGGGCAGACGACCGGAGGCCAGGCCGCTCACACCCAGGCCCTCCCCTCCGCCCAGACCCCACGGAGACAGGGAGTGACCTTCTTTCCATCAGGACCGTGACCCAGCCTGGGGGCTTCCCAGGGCTCACAGAGGGGGCTGAGCTGGGGCAGGGGACAGGCTCCCTGGGCCCCTCTTCCCCACCCCTGCTGGCGGGGCTCCCTGGGCACCTGGACCTCTGCCGGGCTCCACTCGGCCTGCCTCCCGGGACTGACTGTGGACTGGGGTGCAGGGTCCCTCCGTCCTCCATGGACATCCTCGCCAGGAACCCAGCAGGACCTGGGCCCACCCTCTGCCCCCTCAGGGAGGCCCTGCTCTGAACACCAGCCCCCTGGTCTCTGAGACCCCGGATGCGGAAGTGGGGCCTCACCACGTGTTCCCATCCCCCCACCACGACCTACCCTGGACTAACTCTGGGCTGGGGTGGGGGTCCCCCGGGCCTCTTCCGCATCCTCACCGGGATTCCCAGCAGCACCCGGGGCCCTCCCCTCTGCCCTCATGTCCTAGGCCCTGCTCCTGACGCCAGGGGCCCCCAGTGTCTCGGGAGACCGGGATATGGAAGTGTGGCCACACTACCCGAGCGGCCGCCCACCAGAGGGCAGGTCTCCGGTCCTACGGGGACCTCACAGCCCTGGCGACCCTCCGACGGGGTCCCCTTTGTCCCTGTCAATGGTCCATCCCTCGCCTCTCCTTAGCCCTGGACCCTACCACCGGCCCCCTCAGCGTCTGCTCCCCCCACACAAGGCCTCAGGCTCTCGGGTACCCGGATGTGCCAGGCCTGCTGCACCCACCACCACCATCTGGCTCCATCCCGCTCCCCCGCGTCCTTCTCGGGCTGACCTTGGGCCCTGACCTCCGCCGGGTCCCCTCTGTCCTGGGCATCTGTGTCCCTGCCCTCCCACCCCACCCCCAGAGGCACCCCCTGTGTCCCTGCCCCCCTCAGGCCCAGCAAACCTCCCTTCAGCCCCGGCTCCTGAGCTCTGTGGGCTCCGGTCCCCACCCCCACCCCCCGAGTGCATTTCCCGGGTGGCCGCGTGTGTCCGGCCTCCCCAGGGCCGCCCCCCAACCCCGAGGGGGGGCCCAGTGCCTCCATCTCTCGGGGAGGAGTGGAGGCATGAAGGTGGGGTGGGGGACCCCCGCCGTTCTCCCTCAGCTCCTCACCCCACTCCGGGGAGAGCCCGGGCCTGTCCTCCCTCTGGGCAGCCCTCAGCTCCAGGCCCCGGCCCCGCCTTCCCCCGCGTGGATTCTTGGGATTCCGGACAGGCCCCCTCCAGCCGCCCTCCGGGCCCACTCTGGGCGCTACCTGCTCCCCTGGCTGCCGCCAGCCCGGGCCTGCCCACCTTCGCTCTGCGGGGACCCCAATCCGACCCCCACGCGAGGCCCTCCACTCTCTCAGACCTCCGAGGCGGACGTGGCCCACGTGTCATCCGGACCCTGTGCCAGGGGTCCCCAGCGCTCCCAGCAGGTGGGTCCAGCGGAGATGGGCTCCGGGCTGGGGGTCTGGGGAGCAGGCTGGCGGGGCGCTCCTTCAGGCTGGGAGGTCAGGCCACCCACTCGACCTCCCGGGGTTCCTCCCCGGACTCTGGCCGGCCTGGGCCCACCCCACCCCTCACCAGGCAGTCTGCGCGAGTCCTCCTCCCCCCACAAGCCTCAGGTCCCCGCTTCCCGACCTGGAGGCAGAGTGGAGGCCGGCCTCCGTCACCCACCCACTGCTCGCTCCTCTGCTGCACGCGAGGAGTCGCCCGGCCCACAGAGCCCCCGGGTCCCAGGGCCTTGGCCCCTGCAGAGCCTGCCCCGGAGCCGTGCCCCCCTCACCCTTTAGCCCCTTGGGGCTGGCACAGGCCTCAGGGCACCCCTGCCACCTCCCTGCAGGCGGCCTCTACACTCCCCGAAGGCGGCGTGCCCCCGGGCCCCTCATGTCCTCACTGCTCACACACAGGGCCTTGCAGGGAGCAGAGCTCAGCCCTGTGTGGCCCTGGGGGAGCTGCCAGCAGGGCGCCCCTGGCCTCTCGCGGGCCCTTTCTCGTCCATTCCGCCGGCCCCGACCCATGACGGAGAACACGGGTCCGGGTTCCTTGGGCCCTTGCAGAATGAACGGGCCAGGAGGCACAGGAAGCCAGAACAAAAGACTTTTCCTTTTTATTGGCTGCACGACCCGACCCGGTCCTTTGACCCCTCCGTCCTTGCTGCTTCCCAACCCATTTCTGTCCCAATGCCCTGCCTGGGATGAGGATCCGGGTGGAACCCACACAGGGACGAAGGTGGACTTGGCCAGCTGGTTTTCAGGACAGGATGAAACTCTTAACTGTTGAACTGGGGGATGTACAGAAGTTCGTCTGGGGTGGGGGGCGGCTGCGGCGGTCCTGGCGGGCGGAATGTCAGTGGCACACGTAGCCTCCCAAGCTGATGAATCCCCCGAATCCGAGCAACGATGTGCCAGAGCCTCCTCATGTTAACCAAGCTCTCGATGTCCGGGTGGCGGCAGACAACAGGCCCCCAGAGTGGCTCTTCACCCTGCTTTCTGCCCCCAAGCCGCCCTGGCCCTGCACCCCTAGAAAGCCCAGTGGTCTGTCTTCTCCAACACAAACACACAAACAAACACACAAACACACACAGGTAGACCCAGAGGCGCCCACGGGGAAGAAGCAGCAGAAGGGATGCCTCCCTTCGTGCCCATCCCGCGGGAGAAGCTGCCGACCCCACCAAAGGCTGGAGAGGGCCGGGCCGCCTCTGGGGCTCAGACCCACTCTTCCTCATCAAACGGGGCCAGGGAGGAAACCGGCCACCTGCTATTAACCCATAGCACATACTCCATGACCCGTAGCTTGCTGGTCTCCTCGTGGGCCCTGGGCCCCCACAGGAACTCGTAGCGGGCAGGGTTGCTGCCCGCCACCTGCCGGTACTCCACGTAGCCTTCCTGCACCCAGACGTGGGTGAGGAGCTCCCTGGGCTCCCCATAGATGACGTGCTGCCTGCCGGCAAACACCCCTATGACCCCCAGGGCTTCCCACACCTCCTGCTCGGGGGCACAGTCGCCCTCCAGGAGGATCACCCCCAGCAGCAGCACCAGGAGTCCGGTCGTGGGCAGGCCCTGCTCACCGCTCAGCACCCCATCGTAGCTGAGGCCCAGGACGGTGACCAGGACGTAGGAGTGTGCGACGGGGTCCACTTCCTTCACTTCCACGCCAAAGACCAGCTGCATGCACTCACAGGCTTGACCCCAGATCTCGGGCCAGGCATCCTGCATATCTGGGCTGAGGACCTCCAGCACCTCTGCCTGGCTGGTGGGCTGCTTGTCGAGATACTTGCGGAGCAGGAAGCCCACCAGGTCAGCCCCACTCATGAGCATTGCGTCTCCTCCTTGGGCATAGGGCTGCGCATATTCGGGCACCTCCCAGGGGTTCCAGATCTCCTCCTCTGGGCCACTGGGGCCAGCAAACTCCACCTGGCTCCAGCCACTAGCTGCCCTGCCACTGGGGGAGGGCCCGGCACTCTGAGGGCTCTGGGGAGGACTCCAGGCAGTCTCAGACCCCTCCTCTGGGGGCACAAAGAACAGGCCAGAGCTGGACAAGGAAGGGGAGGAGCAAGGGGAGGAGGAGGGGGAGGAGGAGGAAGAGGAACACAGGTAGGGGTAGGGGGAAGATGAATCTTCGTCTTCATCCTCAGCCTCTGGCAGCTGGGCACTGACCAGGCCCTGGGCTTCTCCCGGGTCTTCTTCCAGCTTCCAGAGCTGACTCGTGTGCCTCAGGGGCATGGTGTGGGCGTGGAGCTAAAGCTGAAGACAGCGGTGGGATGGCTGGTCGGGGTGCAGTTGGGCCAAGAGAGGCCCCGTGCCAGGGCAGAGAGCGGGCCGCATCAGGATCGGCTACACAGGAGGCCCCTGCGTGTTGGGCCGGGCGAGTTGAGCCCCTGGCACCAGGCTCAGAGACCACGTGGACCTCAGCAGGTCCCGCGACACAGACCTGCTATGCCTCCTTCACTCTGTGACCTGAGGGCCTCCTGCCGGCCACCAAGGCCCCTGCTGCGCTGCCAGTTCTTGGAGCCCCTGCAGGAGGGAAGCAGGGGGCACCTCAGGGTGCAGACTGCCAGCCCAGCCCTGGGCCCCCAGTGCACACAGGAAGGTTGGCTCGCACTCTGGGAGGTCCCCAGCAGTCCCAGTCCCCTCCTTGGCCTGCCAGTGCCCTTGGCAGGGCCTGGGACCCAGGCCTCTGTCTGCGGTCCAGAGGCCAAAGTGTCCCCACAAAACCAGGCTGCCCCGACCCTCCCCATGAGGAAGCCAGGGGACCGGCTCTGGGCAGGCCTGCCAAAGGTCTCCTCTGCTGACCTGAGTGCAGACCCTCAGGCCCAGGCCCTCCCCTCCCTGAGCCCAGGGATCTGGAGAGGAGGAGGGTCTCCTTGGGATAGGCCACACCCCGGGTTCTCTTCCCAGGGCTGCCAGGGAGGGGCACCCAGATTTCGGGGCCATCCCCTCCTGGGCCTGAGGGCTGGCTTGGGGGCCACTCACCCCTTCAATGTGCGGTGGGCGGGGGTCCACCGTCTGCCCCCTCAGGGAGGCCGTGCTCCTGACGCCAAGGGCCCCCAGTCTCTCGGGAGACCCAGATGGGGAAGTCTGGCCGCCCGGCCGCAGGCAGGTCCCCAGCCTGCCCAGGGGGCCTCCCAGGCCTCCCATCCCTGGCGACCTCCTGCCAGGTCCCCTCTGTCCTGGGCTCCAGGGCCCCCGCCCCCGCCCCCACAGGCACGCCCTGTGCCCCTGCCCAGCCCGGGCTCCTGAGCTCCGGGGGCTCCGGTCCCCACCCCCAGCCCCCGAGGCGCATTTCCCGGGTGGCCGAGGGTGTCCTGCCTCCCCAGGGCCGCCCCCCAGCCCCGAGGGGGGGCCCGGTGCCTCCATCTCTCGGGGAGGGCGGGCCGCGGGTGGACGCCTGAAGGTGGGGTGGGGGACCCCCGCAGTTCTCCCTCAGGTCCTCACCCCGCTCCGCGGAGGGCCCGGGCCCGTCCTGCCTCCGGGGGCCCGAGGCCACTGCCCCAGGCCCCAGCATCCAGGCCTCAGCTCCACACCGAGGACGCCGAGGCCCCGCCTTCCCCCGGTGGTCTCTTGGGGTTCCCGACAGGCCCCCTCCGCGCCCCGCCGCCCTCCGGGGCCCCTCCCCTGCCGCCCTCTAGGGCCGCCCCCCGCCCTCCCTCCGGGGCCCCTCCCGGGGCTACCTGCTGCCTGGCTGCCGCCGGCCCGGGCCTGGCCTCCTTCCAGGGGACCCCAGTGCGACCCCCCGCACCGAGGCCTTCCGCGCTCTCTCAATTCTGACGCAGAGGTCGGCCCACGTCACATCACGCCCTGACCCCGTTGCCAGGGGTCCCCACGGCTGACAGCACGTTGGGTTGAGATGAGCTCCAGGCTAGGGTGGGAGGAGGGAAGCGCGCCGGCTGGCAAGGCGGGGGCCCCCTGTCCTCCCTGGGCTCCTGCCCTGCACTCGGGCGGGCTGGGGCCTCGGCTCTCTGCAGACCTCAGCCTGTGCCCCTGACCCCGAGCCTCTCAGGCCCCGACGTCCCCGAGCGCCTGAGGGATGGTGGCTGCGGCTCGGGCCCCACCCCACCGGCTCTGCAGGTCCCGGGGTGGCCCAGGGCTGCTGGCAGGGGCACAGCAGGGTTCGGTGGCCCCCAGCGTCCTGGGACAGCTCGGCTCTCAGTCCTCCCCCAGGAGGCCCTCATCAGGACACAGGCCTGCCTGCAGCCTGTGCAGCTGCCTCTGCCTGCAGCCTCTGCACAGGCCTGCCTGCAAGCAGCTGCCTGCTGCCTGCAGCCTCTGCTGTGCAGCCGCAGGGCCCATAGCCCCGGGGCAGGGGCAGGGGCAGGGGCAGGGGCAGGGTAGGGGCAGGGGCCGCGAGGAAGCGCCCCTTCCCATGGGGTCCCTTGGCCAGCAGCCAGACTTTAGGAACATCCTGCTAAAGGTTTACGTTCCTGGGGGCGGCCGAGCAGCTGCAAGGGTGTCTAGGGGCGTCCCGAATTGCGGGGCCCACTGCAGGGGGTTTTCCCCTGACTTGCTGCGTCATCGGGAGAAACACACCGTCCCTCTCTACCGAGTGTGTGTCCTGTGCACGCGTATGTATAAGGTGTGCAGATTATATGTGCTGGTACATATGCAAACGTACGTACATATCACGTAATACCGACGTTGACACATGTGTGTGCGTCTGTGTTCACGTGATACAGGCATTTGTATATGTACCTATATATGTGTACACTACATATATATACTTTATCAAAAATACCTTTTCTTACTCTGTAAATTGCTCTGATACTCCCTACTCTATTTCAGGTTGATTCTGTATATTCTACTTAAGTGATTTTGTTAAGGGGCATTCCTGGCCACTAAGATGATTTCAGGTGCTTATTTGCATAGACTCTAGAGTCCAATGCCTCAATCATCCTGTCTTTCCCTGTGTCCTCTTAGCACCCCAGGGCTAAGGTCATGTGTACTCTGAGGTCTTGCCTCAGATTTATGCTGGGAAGCAGAAGGAGAAGTTGGAAATTGCTCCGCCTATCAATCCTGTCATCTGCATTGATGCAGGCTGCATTCCCTCCCCACATCCCTGATGTTCCCTGCATCCACAACCCAAACTCAATATCCAGCTCAGCAGTCTTCAGGGTCCCCCAAGGCTTTCGCCTCATTTATTGTTTGTTTGGACGTTGTTTATTCTCTGTGTGTTTTTCAAGACTTTCATTTCTTTTTCTTTTTTTTTTTTGTTAAGGTTTTATTTCTTTACCCATGAGACACACAGAGAGAAACAGAGAGGCAGCAACACAGGCAGAAGGAGAAGCAGGCTCCACGCAGGGAGCCCGATGTGGGACTCGATCCAGGCTCTCCAGGACCAAGTATCTGCCCGAGACTTACTTTTTTTTAAGTGAGGTTTTAGTTGCACAGAGATGAAAACGGAAATTCCTTCCTCATCGTATTCTGATAGAAGCTTTTCCCATTAGCTAGTGTTGAATTTCTTTCAAAGGAATTTTCTATACCCAGTCGTGATCAGATGTTTTTAGATCCATTCTTTTGTCAATGTAGATAAATACAGTTGAAAGATTTTTCTAACGTTAAGGCAGATTTCTGTTCACTGGGCACCGCCTCTCGTCCCTTTCCTTCGCTACGATTTTGAATATGCATATACTTATTCAGGATATTTGCTGCTATATGAGTGCTTTTGGCTTAAGCGTTCTTTCAAGGTGGATTTCTCCTCTAGCATTTGCATCCAGGAGCACTAGCGTGGGACATTTAATTGAAAACAATGCCCATATTTTTCTTTAGTTTGAAGGAGTTTCGCTAAGATGATGACTTCTCCCCAACCATTTGGTCGAATGAGACCACAGGGCATCGGGGCGGAGGGGGGGGCGGGGAGTCCAAAGTGGCGGAGGAGTTGAGAGACCTAAGTTCCTCTGGTCCCCGGAATTCAGCGAGACAGCTACTAAATCATTCTGAACCCCTGAGAACTGAACCGGACATCTACAAAAAGAATAGCTGCAACGCTACAAAGAGAAAAGCATCCAGTTTCTGCAAGATAGGAGGTGTGGAGAAGTGAAATGGAGGCGATACATGGGAAGATGGGGGGGGTGGCAAAAGGGAGGCGATACATGGGAAGATACGGGGGAGCAACAAGGGGGTGAGCTCCAGCAGCCTCCACCAGAAAGTGATGGAGCAGCAGAGAGAGCAGAATCCAGACTTTAGAAGTCGGCTCTGGTGAGGGACGGCCCTGCCTGCCCGGTGCTCAGACAGTGAAGCGGGTGCAGAATCCCAGGTGGGACAGCGTGGTCTCAGGATCCCCCGGGGTCACAGGAACACTGATGGTGCCTGAGTGCAGCAGAGCTCCCAGACATGGGAGCAGGGAAGCCGGCTGCAGGTAGCGAGCCCAGCAGCGGGCTCTCAGCCAGTGGTGACCATAGCCCCAAAACCCAGCAGGGTCAGTGGGTCCCAGCACCCTTAGCACAGAGGCTCTCCGAGCAGAAGCCCAGCAGGCGGCTGAACCGGCAAGATCCCCTTGCTCCCCCTGGGGAGGAGCAGCGCACAGGTCCACACAGCAGGAATCTGCAGGGTTTGGAAGGCGAAGCAGGGTCCGTGCCTGAGATGGAAACGCTTGGTCACAGGCTGGGTGAGCACAGTGTGCGGTCCGGGACCAGGGAGACAGGAGTGATGGGTTGCCTTTCACTGGGGGTGCGCTAAGGAGCTGGGCTTTCTGCCCTGGGGCTGGGGATGAGGAGGCCACCACTTTCGCTCTCAGCCTCTAAAGCGGCCTGCAAGGTCTTCAGGGAACAAAATCCACAGAGAGCAACCCGGAGCAGATTACTTAGCCTGGCCCCCTGGCAAGGGCGGTGCTCGCCCACTCGGGGCAAAGACCCCTGAGAATCAGCGCAGCATGTCCCTCCCCCAGAAAGTCAGCAAGAGCATGCGGCCCAGACCAACTTTACCGAACACTGAGAACCGCAAAACTCCAGCGCTAGGGGAATATAACCTATTCAATTCACAGCGTTTTCCCCCTTGATTCTTTGGTCTTTCCATTTCATTTTTTTTCCCTTTCCTTTTGCAACCAACTTCTTATTTTATCAAACTTTTAGGAAATATTTTTTAGTTTTCATTCTTACATGCTATCCTTCCATTGTTTTTAATTTTATCTGGGTTAGTTTTTTTTTTTCTTTACACCTTTGGGGTGCAGTTTCTTCCACCAGGCCAAAATACACCTAGTGTACGGTATATGATTCTGTTTTCTTCACCTGTCTCCTCAAAATCGCTTTTTTTTTCTTTTTTCTCCTTCCTTGTTTCTTTTTTGTTAAGTTCTTTCTATGTTCTGTCTCCCCTTTCTGATATTTCCCACTAATTTTTTATATTCCCCAAATGAATGAGACAAAGACTCCTAACGCTGGGAAACGAACTAGGGGTGGTGGAAGAGGAGGTGCGCAGGAGGTGGGGGCGACTGAGGTGGGCACTTGACGGGATGAGCACTGGGTGTTATTCTATATGTTGACAAATTGAACACCAATAAAAAATAAATTTATAAAAATAACAAAAACTAAGGTCTTTCTAAATTTTCATCTTTACAGTTACATTCTATCCTGTCAATGTATTTAATATACATAATATATATACAAGGTTATTTTTTTTACAATTTTGAAGCCATCTTTTTTTTTTAATTTCGTTTATTTATTCATGACAGACCACAGAGAGAGGGAGGCAGAGACCCAGGCAGAGGGAGAAGCAGGCTCCATGCAGGGAGCCTGACTTGGGACTTGATCCAGGGTCTCCAGGATCACACCCCAGGCTGAAGGTGGCGCTAAACCGCTGAGCCACCTGGGCTGCCCTTCTTCACAATTTTGAGATGTAGTTTCTTCTAACCGAAGGACATACACTCAGAATATAGTGTATTGCTCTGTTTTCTTCACCTGTCTGTTGATATTTCTACTTTTTTTCTCTTTTAATTTTCATTTTTACAATTGCATTCTACCCTTTCCTTGTATTTAATTTGTTTAGTACCTATAAAAGTTTTACTTTTGTTACGATTTTGGGATTTAGTTTCCTAACAAACGGACCAAAATACACACAGGATCCAGTGTATTACTCTATTCTCTTCACCCGTCTGATTATATTCTCTCTTTTTAATTTTTCTTTTCAGTTCTGGGTCTCTTGTGATTTGTGTAGTGTATATTTCTCTGGGGTCATTGTTGCCATTTCAGTATTTTGTTCTCTCATTCATCGATTCTTCTCTGCACAGATGGAAAAAACCTCATCACATAAAAGAGAACCAAAGGCAGTACTGACTGCCAGGAACCTAATGACTATGGACGTAAGTAAGCTGGTAGAAGTAAAGTTCAGAATAATGATTATAAAGATACTATCGGGGTTTGAATAAAGCATCAATGACACTAGACAAAGCCTTTCTGGAGAAATAAAAGAACTAAAACCTAATCAAGTTGAAATTTCAAAAGGGCTATCAATGAGAAGCAATAAAAAATGGAGGCTCTGACTGCTCGGATAATTGAGGCAGAAGATAGAATTAGTGACATAGGGCAGCCCCGGTGGCTCGGCGGTTTAGCGCCTGCCTTTAGCCCAGGGCGTGATCCTGGAAAACCCTGGATCGAGTCCCATGTGGGGCTCCCTGCATGGAGCCTGCTTCTCCCTCTGCCTGTGTCTCAGCCTCTGTCTCTCTCTCTGTATGTCATAAATAAGTAAATAAAATCTTAAAACACACACACGCACACACTGGAGGAGCCAGAAGTGGCATGCCTTCTGTTAGAAAGCACTAAGAAGCACACAGTACCACCGAGGAGTAATGATCTCCAGAGAAAGTTGAACTTGCTTCTGGCCTCCAACTGGGGTGAACGTATAGTGACAGGAAATACAGCTGTCTTCAGGAGAAGAAGGCACAGGGTCTGCTCTGTGGCGAGAGCTCTGGGCATCTGCAGGAACGTGTTTGCTTTGTTTTGCATCCCGTGCGCTCAAGAAAGCCACCATTTCCCTGCCTACCACAGTGATGCCACAACACTGCCTAGTAGCCCTGCCTACTCACGTGTCCTGGGGTTCGGGATGGGCCACAGAAGGTTTTACAAATAGCCAATTCACACAGCACATGCCCATTGATTCCAGAGGGCACACCCATGTTCACATATGACCATAAAAAGACTTCCCTAGCGAAGGTAGAAAGGAGGGTAACTAAGATTGGTTGCAAGGCTACTTTCAAACCCAAAACACTCCAACCACTAGGATTTCTCCCCATTGCCAGAATGCAGGTGCGCTCCTTCCCTTTGCACATACTGTTCCCTGCATCCTGAGGTATCGGAGATACTTTACTTGCAATGAGAAGGGATCTTGCTGTCGGTGCTGTCCTTCCTGATAATGCCAAAGGCCAGCCTCCTCGTGAGAAGGCATCAGACACACTCAGAGGGATATTCTACTACAACTGGACCAGTACTCCTCAGAAATGTCAATGCCATAGATATAAGCAGAACACTGGCCTTCCAGAGATGTCCGCATCCTAATGCTCACAGCTGGAATATGTTAAGTTATACTTCAAAGTGGAATTAACACTGAAGATGGAATTGAAATTACCAATTCCCTGACCTGAAGATAGGGGGATTGTTCAAGATTATCCAGGTAGACCCAATGTAATTTCAATGATCCAAATGTCGAAGGAGACAGTCATGTGAGAGACTCAACTGCCATTGCTGGCGTTGAAGATGGAGGAAGGGTCTATGATCCAAAGATGATGGTCACCCTCTGGGTTCTGGAAAAGTCATGAAAACACATTTCTCCTTGGAGACTTCCCAAAGCATCACAGCCCTGCTGATGGCTTGATGTTAGCCCAGTGAGACTCTTCTGGGGCTTCTGACTTCCAACATTTCTGTTGTTCCATTAATGAATTTGTGCTGCACCACTAACTTTGTGGTGATCTGTTACAATAGCAGTAGGAGGGCAGCCCCGGTGGCACAGCGGTTTAGTGCCATCTGCTGCCCTGGGTGTGATCCTGGAAACCTGGGATTGAATCCCAATTCGGGCTCCTTGCATGGAGCCTGCTTCTCCCTCTGCCTGTCTCTATAAATAAATAAATAAATAAATAAATAAATAAATAAATAAATAAATAAATCTTTAAAAAGACAAAAACAACAACAGCAATAGGGAAGTATTTCTGGTTCAAAAACAGGAAATACGAAGGAGCTATCTCATATTGGAGGAGATGAAGCGGGCATAATGACTGCCTGCAATGTGCCATCCAGGGTTGCAAAGAAAAAGGGCACATTCCTGCCACTTTGCCCCCAGGGCTCTTGCCCCGTGGCCACTTTATGGTCCTTCCGACTGTACCACCACTCTGGGTAAATGCAGGTGCCCAATTGGGACATACACAGGAGTCTGATGCTGACCTGTAGAGACAAGACCACCCATGAGGACAGTGCATGCCTCCCCCACATTCCTCCTTGCAGGATCAAGCATCCTATCCCCCACAATGAGAGAAACAGAGGGACAAGGTTGAGGGACTGGGTCCTGACAGTTGGAGAATGGCCAGCACGATTGGGAGTGTAGGAAACTGCATGAGGCTATTTCTACAGAAGCCTCGGGAGTCAAGGACTTTGTTACCACACTGTGAGCTCACAGAGCACAGTCCACTGTCTTCTCTTACTGAGGGATATAAGTCAGGCACACATGTTTTCCTAGGTGCAAGTCTCCGGATTCTGCACCTTAAGGTGCAATGCTGGGGTGGAGATGTTCAAAAGAGAAGCTGCCCCACAGGAAGCTGCCTGTCCCCAGTGGTTCTTCTCAGAGAACTCTTGAGTCATAGCCACCACTCTGTGCAGTTGGTGTCCTCGTGGAGGCCACTACCACGTTGGCTTTCTGAGGTTGAGCCAGATAGGGAGTGTGGATCTGTCAGCCATCCCGACAGCTGCCTGGGACCCTGGGGTCCCGAAACGGGCCCTTTGAGCAGAGGAAAGTGTAGTGAGTGACGGCGGTGGTCACCGGGATGCTCTGCCACACCCCTCAGGCCCCCGGGCTCACATGAGGATTTTGTAAGCAGCCGTGCAGGAGGGCGTTCGGGTCCCCAGGTGGCAAGCAGGCTGTGCAGAATGTCGGCCACCCCACAAGAGGTGGGAGGAGGAGCGCCTGCCATCCTGAGGCTGCTGGCCTTAGCACAAGTCCCAGGAGCAGGTCCTGTGGGGCAGTCACGGCTAGATGCGGGGATACCTCTGCTAATGTTGCTTGCTGTGGGGAACTGGTGGGTCACAGTGTTCTTACTCAGAGTTGAGAAGGACTGTTGGGCTGTAGCAGCTAGGACACCCCTGGCCCTCTACCCCCTTTGTTGGAGTCATTCTGGGGTGCATCTCTTTAGCCACACCCTCCTGTGTGACACATGCAACCCAGGCCCTGAGTTGTTGAAAGCAGGACAAAGCAAGTCAGACAGGAGCTCACCGACTTAGAGGACTCACTCTCGGTCCTAGTCTTCCAGATCTGAGAAGCCTCTGCTTTTTCCCAGCCTGAGCGAAAGGCCTGCTCTACACTCTGGTCTCCTTTGCGAGGAGTTGAACTGCTGCCTGGTTCTTGCCAGACCTGCCCTGTGGCAGACACCCGTGCAGGTGTCTTAAGGCCCTTCGTGGGCAAATAAGTACTTGCAGGTCTCCATCTGACATCATTGAGAGCCTCCTGCTAAAATCCGGGGAAGACAGCTGGGAGGCTGGGCTAGGGCAGGGGTTGCAGGGCTCGAGGAAGGAATGGATTCCAGAAATGTCTATGCGATGGAAGAATGCAGACTAGAGTATAATGCTGGCTTGGAAGTTAAAGGAGGGGAAAGAAGTGAAGAAGATTCAGGAAGGTTGTGTTCCACACTGCCTGGTTTTGTGTGCTTGTGTTTGATTTTCCTATGAATCTTTCTTTTTCTGAAACTTATCCATTACCTTTTGTTCAGTTGCTCTTTGCCCTTTTTATTTTAAAAACTTCAATAAATTATTAATTTTAAACTATTTTGTTTTCGACTTGTAAAAAATTTGCAAAGATAGTACAGTTTTTATATGCCCCTCACTCAGTTTCCCATTATGACGGAAAGCGGAAGCAGTTGCTTCTGTCAATGTGGTACATTTGTTACAATTAATGGGGTAATTTTGACACTTCATTTATTAGTATCTGAAGCCAAACTTTACTCATACTTCAGCAATGTTTACCCAGAATCTATTTTCTGTTCCAGGATCCCTGCCAACATACCGCCTTACATTATTTCTAGCGTTTGGCTGTGGCAGTTTCTTTGTTTTGAGGAGCTTGACTCTTTTGGGAAGGAGTGATTAGATATTTTGTACATTGTCCCTCACTCGCAATGTTTCTGATGTTTTACTCATGATTGGTCTGGAGTTCTGTGTTTTGGGAAAGAAGGCCACAGCGGTGAAGTGCTACTGTCATGACATCCTACCAACACTACATTCCAGTAGCTTCATTTATCACTGATGAGGTTTACCTTGATCACCTGACTGAGTTAATACCTCTTAAGTGTCTCCACTGTAAACTTACTGGTCTCAGCCACCTTTGCATTCTGTCCCCTTTGGAAGAAAGTCACCATATGTGGCCCACACTTCAGTGCTAGGGAGTTATGCTGCACTATCTTCAAGTGAGCGTATCTGCGTATATATGAGTATATATGCGTAAACCAGAATTGTTCTCCAATGGAGATCTGCCTATTTCCCCATATTTATGTATTTAATAAGTCAACTTCTTTCATCAGTATAGACACATGAGCATTTCTATTACACTTTAGGTTAAAATCCAACACCATTCTATATATTTGTGTTGTTTAACTTGTTCCAGGTTTGGCCACTGGGCGCTCTTCCTGTTAGCTCCCTCTGTGTATACCTTCATCATGCCCCTGGAAATGTTTTCATTGGTTTGTTTTTATGTATTTGGTTTTTTTAAGCATTTCTTTATTTTCAGGCACTACAAGGTGCTTCCGGCTCAACTTGCATATTTCCCTGTCCCATATCTAGAATCAGCTATTTTTCCATGGAGCCCATGTTCCATTTACCGTAGAATAGTATGAGAAACCTAGGTCTGTGCACTAAGTACGCACATTGCATCTGGGGCCATTGCTCCTCGGGCTCCTTGGCTGACAGAGGAAGAAATTACATGTGTGTTCACTACCCTGTGTGTATTCACATTTGTATTCAAATTTTAGATGTAATCTATATGTGTATTAAGCTACATAAAAGTTTTTACTGATGTTTTTGGCTCTAATCCTCAACCACATAAATCACTATAGCTTCCTCCTCTACAGTGAAAAACCTTGAGATTTGGAAGTTGTTTATATGTCAGTGTCCTGTTGTCTCTGATAGGTAGCCCAAAGGCTTGGTTACCTCTGATCGAGCTGCTGAAATAGAATTTGTGTATGTGTAATGCAGCAGTTCACCTCCAGAACTCCATGGAACCTCATCGAAGTTATGCCTGCCTTCTAGCCTCTGGACTCTGATAAGGTTACCTGGCCCCCGTCTATGGAGCTCTTGAAAGGTAAAGAGTACCCGTTATTTGAGTGTCTGAACTGATGAGTACATATAAATATCCGTGAGGACAAATTTCTTATGCCAAAGAATTCCAAATCCTTATTAATGTAGATAATCTCCCACTCAAGAAGATGAAACTTAATCCTTACTCTTTACCTGTGGCCTGCACATCATCACTTACTTCCAGATAATGACGGAAAGATAGAGAAAAAAACCTTTGGTGCAGAAGCTTAACCAACACCATCTCAGCCAGATGATCAAGATCACCCTCATCAGGGATGAGTCATATTGATAGAATGTACCCTTGATAGGACGTGATGAGAAGAGCACTTGAAGCCTAGAGGCTTCCTCCCCCAAACTCATAACAGCAGCCTACTTATGAGAAAGACACCAGACAAATACAAATAGAGGGATATTCTACAGTATGCCTAACTAGTACTCAAAATCGTTATCATCAAAAGGAATGGAAAGTCAGAGAAACTGTCACTGCAAAGAGGATCTTAAGGAAACATGACAGTTACATGGAGTGCAGTATACTGGACATGATCTTGTAACTGGAAAAGGACATTAAGTTAAAACTAAATATAAAAATATAAAAAAAGGGCATTAGGTAAAAACTAAATATAAAAATATAAACATATAAAAAACTAAATATTGACATCTTTCTTAATCTAAGCATTAAATGCTATTTAGAAATATAAATATTAAACAAACAATGATTGGATTAACTATAAATGTTAAATAGAAATACACCTGAAATAAAATAGAAGGGAATGGAGAAGAAATGGGTAGGAAATATCAGAAAGGGAGACAGAACATAAAGACTCCTAACTCTGGGAAATGAACTAGGGGTGGTGGAAGGGGAAGAGGGCGGGGGTGGGGGTGAATGGGTGATGGGCACTGAGGGGAGCACTTGACGGGATGAGCACTGGGTGTTATTCTGTATGTTGGCAAATTGAACACCAATAAAAAATAAATCTATTATTTAAAAAATCGATATGAATACGCATATCATATGAAAACAAAATATAAAACCTATCTATCTTAGAGAAGGTATGGCCTACAAAGCAAAAATGTTTATTGTCTAGCATTTTATGGGAAATATGTCGACCACGGTATAGAGATAACGCGCATGAATGTACGGAGGGATTTATCACGTAGGTCGATGGAAAACCCCGGCCCAAAGCTGAAACCCTGTGGCGGAGCCTCAGCAATAGAAGGGCAGATACCTTACATAGGGAGGGAAGGTAACGTGTTTCTCTGCAAAGAAAAGCTTTGGTACCAAAAAGTGGGAGGTAACTACTTTGCTATTTTTCTCTCAATTATCCCACCACTTGGCCACCGAGACCAATCCGTTCAATGGAATACTCAACAGAGTGGGGAGACTATAGATCCCCTACTAGTTAGAGGACAAGGAAAGGAATGTCCTAGTAGCCAGTATAGGAGGAAATGATGAATGGGGCAAATACCAGCAAGGGATCAAGTTCCCAGGGAAGTCCTCATTTTACCTGAGTTGTTCATGCTGGAATCTCACCACAAGTAGGATGCCAAAAGCTTGGAGAGGAGCTCAGTCTGGCCCTGGGGTAGTCAGAAACACTATGAATCCAAATACCATTGCTCTATCACGGCAAAATGCACGTTTATTTCAAGCACATACGGAGCATTCCCCAGGATCGACTACATCCTGTGTCATTAAAATGTTTTTTTAAATTTAAATGATCCAGGGGCACCTGGGTGGCTCAGCGATTGAGCGTCTACCCTCGGCGCAGGTCATGATACCGGCCGGGATCCTGGGATCGAGTCCTGCATCGGCCTCCACAAAGGGAGCCTTCTTCTCCCTCTGCTTATGTCTCTGCCTCTCTCTGTGTATGTCTTTCATGAATAAATAAATAAAATCTTAAAAAATATATGTAAATGATCCAGAGGATATTTTGTGATAATAAAGGACCAAAGAAGAAATCAAAGAGTAGTGGAAGAACAAGGAAAACCTCAAAAGAGTTGGAAATTAAACAGTATACTCTAAAATCATCCCTTTTTCTAAGTTATGGTGGAAACAAGTTATTGATTTGAGATCTTTCTTAATCTAAGCATTAAATGCTACAATTTCCCCCTCGTAACACTGATTTGCTGCATCCCATAAATTTTAAAACTCTAGCCAAAGTAAAAAGAAGACGTACATTACCAATATCAGAAATGAAAGTTGGTATCACTGCAAGCCCACAAGCCCCACACTAGACATTAGAGAAAAAAAAGAAAAATACTAAGAACAAATCTATGTACATAAGTTCAAGAACTTAAATGAAACTGTAGAATTCTTCAAATATCAGTAACTACCCCTCAATGAAATTGCATATCCTGACCAGTACCATAGCTATTCAAGAACTAATTTCATGGTTTTAAATTTTTCCAAGAAAGATATCTTTAGGACCACCGGAACATCAAAAAATAAAGCAGAGGGGCACCGGGGTGGCTCAGTGGTTGAGCGTCTGCCTTTGGCTCAGGTTATGATCCCAGGTTCCTGGGATCAAGTCCTGCATCGGGCTCCCCGCAGGGAGCCTCCTTCTCCATCTGCCAATGTCTCTGCCTCTCTCTCTGCGTCTCTCATAAATAAATAAATACAATATGTAAAAAAAAATCAAGCAGAAACTGTTAGAATCAACCTCAGTAAGACTCTGGAAAACAGATTTGTAGCTACCCTGCCACCAAGATTGTGAGCTGCTTGTAGCAAGGATCACATGTCATAATCTATATTCCTGAGCCCAGCATGGGCCTTTGGCACTCAGTACAAAATCAGGACATGTTTGCTAAATAACATCATCTCACTCAAAACACACAATTTTGTTGGATCAATTTTATTTGGCCTCTAATATGAACAACATATCTACACACCCATAAACACGGGATTAGTAACTCAAGTACATGTCTCTAAACAACTTTAGGAGAGGTGCCTACTCTTACACCCAACAGTAGACAGAACCATTTTAGTGTATGTGTAACTTTAAAAAGTCACATTTTCTATGAAAATCAATACAATGCTGTGAGAAAGAGAGAGAGAAAGACAGAGGCAGAGACACTGGCAGAGGGAGAAGCAGGCTCCATGCAGGGAGCCTGATGTGGGACTGGATCCCGGGTCTCCACGATCATGCCCTGGGATGAAGGCAGCAACAAACTGCTGGGCTACCCGGGATGCCCAAGAGACAGAGACTTTTAACTCTATTTCTAATTGGGGGAACATAGTGCCCCCTCTCCTGCTGTTGTACACATTCAATGCCAGTACCAAGAAACAAGCGCCTGCAAAGCCCGAATTCTGGGTTACAATTTCCTATCACTGTTATTGGGAAGTGAGTGTGTGAGGCAAGTACGCAGTAAGTTAGTTCACTTTCGCTTAAGTCAAAAGCTAAGAATTTGTGTCTGCTTAGCAACTTCACCATGCTAGTGACAGAGAAATCAAGCTAGTAAACGTGATACCCAAGCAAAAAACAAAACAAAACAAAAAAAAAGCCTACAAGTGAGATACAGATGGCAACTGTAATTGTGTACATGACCATAGGTTAAGGATTCAGGCCATCCAATAGGGAAATGCAATGCAGCTGGTGATTCCAGTTGTTCATCAAGACTTCCTGCTTTCCTGGGTTTGGGGCCATGATGTAGAGCTGCCACTGGATGGAGCTTACCCTGAGAGAGTCAAGAGGGAACACATGCATAAAACAAATGTGGTTTTTGTGAAATATTTTGTCTCCAAATGAGGAAAGTATCATTCTCATATGGGAGTTTAAATGGTGCCCTTCTGAGGTACTGATAAGTACATGTCTTCCTAAGCACTTTTAACCCTTCCTAACATCCAGTGAGGAAGGTGAGCAAACAGGCAGTACATGAGAAAATAGCTCCAAACTCCACTACTAGGAAGAAGGAAGGATGAGGGGCCAGCTGTGATCCTGGCACTCTGCTACTTAATTCCCTGCCACCCACAAAGTAAGGTTCGTGTGCTGTACTCTGATATTCAGGCTCCGTCTAAAGAGGGACCCAAACTCCCTTATCTCCTCTATATACACCATGATCCTGTTCATTTTTGTCCACATTCGAAGACTTCTGTTACACTGCAGGAAGTAGAGGTTGAATTATTTTTGTTGGGTTCTAATCTGTGTGACAAGTTGCTACGGTTAGCGCTGATGCCTGGGCTGGTAATTTGGGAAATTAGACAAGTGCTGACCCCTCCTTTCCCTCCCTTCCTTACCTCTGCACCTGAGCTCGAGAGAAGGAGAAACCTGAGGAACACTACCACAGCTGGGTGATAAAGGTCAACATCAATGGTGACAAATCATGTTGATAGTATGTGCCCTTGATGTGATGTGATGAGAATGGCACTTTATCTCTCTGGGCTTCCTCCCCAAAACCCATAGTCCCAGTCTAATACTTTGGGCTGACATCTCTTTTTTTTTAAATTATGAATGGATGTTAATTTTGATTAGGTACTTTTCAATATCGATGTAGATCTGATTTTTCTTATTCAATCTGTTAATGTAATGTAAGGCAATCCTGGTCCTACTCCCCCCCAGATCCTCCCCTTTCTTCCCCATTCTGCTCTAGATTGTGCAAGGGCTGCCCCTGTAAGTTACAATTCCTAAACTCACCAACATTTGGCTGCCATTCTGGTTCAGCTAATTGACACACCGTTAAGAGACTAGAACCGAGAAGGATAGAGGAGTCAGAGATTTTCTCCTCCTTCTTCTACATCAACTGGCATTTCCTTCAATGGCTACATATTCTTCTTGGCTCCAGCTACATCAGAGTGACCCATCATGGCCCTAGATTCTGCTGAATCCTGAACCCAGGTTCTAGTAACACTCTTTCCCCTCTTTGTTCTTCAGGCCCAGAGGTGGGAGTGATTTCCTTGTAATGCTAATTATTGGGTTTCCCAATTCTCCTCTGCTTGGCTTCTCTATCACTTGCATGACCAAATCCTTGCATTAAATTTCCTCCATGTTAAATATTTACAGTGGCTTTGATTTTCTTGAACCATCCTGACTATTACATGTGGCCAATTATATTGGTTGATCTACTAGCGTTAAACTTCTTTGCATCCCTGGGTTAAACTCAACTCTGTCACCAGCAGTTAATTATGTTTAAATTTCTTACATAGTTAATAACAAAAATAAAATGAAACTGCTGAACCCCGCAACTTCCTCCAAATAACATTCTACCACTCTTAGCATCTTTGCAGACTTCTCAAAATAATTTTACACTTCCTCATTTTGAGATATACATTGAAAATCCTCCAGTAGCATAAGGAATAGAATGATCTAGTCAACTTGTTAAAAATTTGAGCAATACAGGGGCTCCTGGGTGGCTAAGTCAGTTGAGCATCCTATTCTAGATTTCGCCTCAGGTCATGACATCGGGGTCCTGAGACTGAGCCCCATATGGGGCCCTGTGATCAGTGGGGAGTCTCCTTAGGGTTTTCTCTCTCTGAAATGGAGGGTATTATGCTCAGTGAAGTAAGTCAATCGGAGAAAGACAAATATTATATGGTTTCATTCATTTTGGGAATATGAAAAATAATGAAAAGGATTAAAGGGGAAAGGAGAAAAAATGAGTGGGAAATATCAGAGACAGTTACAAACCATGAGAGACTCCTAACTCTGGGAAATGAACAAGGGGTAGTGGAAAGGGAGGTGGGCGGGGGGAAGGGGTGACTGGGTGACAGGCACAGGGGGGCACTTGACAGGATGAGCATTGTTATACTACATGTTGGCAAATCGAACTCCAATAAAAAATATAGACAAAAAAGGATTTTCTCTCTCCCTCTGCACCACCTCCAAAAAATAAATCTTTTAAAAAATTCAAACAGTACACATGAAGCTTATAGCATGACATGTGCAGTATAGCCCAAATGGAAATCAAAAATAAATATATAGTCTTAAATAGATGCACCAGAGAAAAGAAGTAGTTAAAGCACCCAAGAAATTGAGGAAGCTAGGGCATGAACATTGTATTGAACCCAAAGGAGTAAAAGGTTGAAAATAATGAAGATAAGTGTAGAAATAACATTTTAGAAAGCAGTAAGACCAACTAACAAATGCCAGTTCTTTTAAAATACTCATAAAACCGACATATTTTTGCAAATATGACCAGGTACTAAGGAGAAAAATCACAAGTAAACAGTGTCGCTTAAAACTGTACAAAATATAGATGCAGAATATATTTAAATGATGCAAAGACACAGAATAAATACATGATCCTCTCAGGATAACCAAATGATATATGAAGAAATTTTTATACATATAAAAGTTTTTCAACTAATACGTTAAGAACAAATGAGAGAACTAGAGAATTACCAGTCTGCAACCCCCAACACACAAATAAAAGTGATGATCATCAATGAGTGCCAACTTCAGCACAGAGGACAATAGATATTATGTTCCTCATAATGGAAGTATGTAGCATTATCTATGTAGCAATCTTATTTTTTAAAAAAGAAAATACAGTAGAAAAACAAACACACAAACTTAAATTGATCAAGTGTCTATTTGAGACTATCAATTTAAAGAACTAGGAGGTCAAAGTATATGTTTAAGGACACCAAAATGTTTTGTTCAACACAATTCAGATTATGGGAATGTCACAAAATTTGACCTGCTTTTTTCCCTCAAGAACAATAACTGCAAGGGGAGAAAAGGGTGATGTGGGGGGAAATCTATTGATGAAAAAAGACTTAAGGGATATAACCAAAAAAATCACAGAATATAGGACATCTTTGTGATTCAAGAAACTTAAAAAAATTTTCTAGATAAGTTAAATGTGAAAAGTAACTGGATATTTAATACTAATAACTACTTTAAATTTGTGGGAATGATAATTGTATTGCATTTATGTTTTACCAAAGATCCTTTGTTTGGAAATGCATATTGAAATACTGATGAGATGACAAAGCACGAGGTCTCAGATGATCCTCACGTTATCCCAATGGCAGAGATGTGGGGAAGGTGAGGGTATATTGGAACCAGACTGGCCATGAACTAAAGATGATTACTGCTGGCCATCATGTATATTGGGTTTGTTATACTATTCTCTACTATTGTATGTGTTTTAGAGTTTCTCTAATAAAGGTTTTATTATAAATATCATGCAATTACATTAGAAATCCTGGGTGAAATGGACAATAATTTTACAAAGATAGAGGACAAAATCAGTTCATAGAGAAAGGGAAAATTTAACTAAACAATACAAACTGAAACTATAGTAAACACCCAAACTCTCCTGTTCCTGGACAGGCAATTTGGGTGGCCAGTTCTACAGGTGACCAGGGAAAACTTACCTTCATCTTAAGTCTCCAGAAGCATACCAAAATATGGGGAGTTATTTAACTCATGTTTCCAGTGTAGCTCTCTATAACTCTCAAACTGGATGACCATGCTCATGGGGTGATGAGCACCCCATTTCCACACAGAAAACACTTGAGCCAAGGTCACTCTTACAGAAGCAAATATCCTAAGTAAATTAATGCCATATTCAGTATAGCAGTGAATTTGGTGAACAAGCAGTCTGTGGCTAAGAAGTGAAAATATGATTTAAAGCAGAAAATACTGGGCAGCCCCGGTGACACAGCAGTTTACCGCCGCCTGCAGCCGGGGGTGTGATCCTGGAGACCCAGGGTTGGTCCTTTTCCCAGGATCGCATTGCTGGTGAGTGACAAGGCAGAGACTGGAACCCTGGTGCGAAGTCATGTCCATTCCACCATGTTCCCATCCTGCCCATCCTGTGGCCAGCCTTCCAACTCCTACATCAGGAGTGAGGACAGAATGGTGTCTCCCAGGTGACAAAAGGAAGGATGCCGTGGCCAAGGTACTGAGACTCTGGCTAAGGAAGGCAGGTGACACTGAGAATTAAATACAGTTGAGATTGTCCGATGCTAACCCAAATGTCCTTCCCAGTTGCCCTCAAACATGACAATCTTATGCTGAGATGGGGGCTCTTCAAAACAGCCTGGAAACTTGGGTTCCCTGAGAGAGGTGAGACCCTGCCAAACAGCATAAAAATTTGGGTGCAAAAAAAACCAAACCTCTGCTGTGTTAAGCCATTCAAAGGTTGGGTTTTGCCTATTGCATCAACTAGAATTTGCTTTAGCTGGGAAATACACAGCTACTTGTTTAGAGAATGGCAAAAGCTCGCCAACCCGAAGGGGAAGGAGACAAGGGAACTCCCAGAGGATAGGGGAATCAGCGTGCTCTCACCCATCAGCACAATGTAAATTCTCTAGGTCAGAGAACTGAGAAAGGCAGCAGTGACTTGGAGGTCTGAAAGCCCTAGAATTACCTTCTCTATGCTCAGCAGTTGTTGGGTACAGTTTTCTAGGGTATGCAAAGCAGGCAGACCCTAAAAAGCTAAATGTCAGCTTATTTGGAATACATTTAAAGCAACTAGATGTGTAAAAATTTGAGTGTGTTTGAGGGTATTTTAGTAAAGGCCTTGGTTTCACATTCCTGGAGTCATCAGGAAACTGCAGCCCACTCTGTCTCTGGCCCCCCTCCCTGAGAGCTTAATTTGCCTTCTTATTGTGGTTGGTTGGCCATTTCTTCCTAAATGGTAGGGCTGTCTCTCCAGCCCTTGGAGGATACTGGTTCAGCTCAATCACCATATGAGGAACTCTCTCCTGCCACCATTTTGTTCTTTCACAGCATTTTACTGATTTCCATGAAAATGGGACTTTTAAAGTTACAAATAGACTGGAATGGTTCCATCTGCTGTTGAGTGTGTAATCATTAGGCATCTCTCCTATAGATGTTTTTTTTTATTTTATTTATTTATTCATGAGAGAGAGAGAGACAGAGATAGAGATACAGGCAGAGGGAGAAGTAGCAGGCTCCAAGCAGGGAGCAGGATGGGGGACTCGATCCCAGGTCTCCAGGATCACACCCTGGGCTGAAAGCAGCGCTAAAATACGGAGCCCCGGAGGCTGCCCTCCTACGATGTTTTAAGATATGCCATTTGTGTTACTTATCCTGCTTGTTCTTATGTTTGTGTTGACACGTTATGTGTACTGGAGGCCAGAAAAAGTTGATCTAACATGATTGTGTGAGTTTTGAATAAGATGTTGTTTAACACACATTTCCTGATCTCCTCTTGTGTGACAAAGCCCATGATGGGTGCCAGGAGTAGGATGAGTCATGATATATGACTCCTGCCTTGTGTGGCTCACCCTCTTATAGGGTGGAATGGGCACATAACGTAATTTCTCTCTGCTTCCAGAAGTGCTACAGCACATGGAAAACAACAAATTTTTTTTTATTGGAGTTCAATTTGCCAACGTATACCATAACACCCAGTGATCATCCCACCAAGTGCCCCCCTCAGTGCCCATCACCCAGTCACTCCAACCCCCCGCCCACCACCCTTTCCACTACCTCTTGTTCATTTCCCAGAGTTAGGTGTCTCTCATGTTTTGACACCCTCACTGATATTTTCACTCATTTTCTCTCTTTCCCTTTATTCCCTTTCACTAATTTTATATTTCCCAAATGAATGAGACCATATAATGTTTGTCCTTCTCCGATTGACCTATTCCACTCGGCACAATAACCTCCGGTTCCATCCATGTCGAAACAAATGGTGGGTATTTGCCCTTTCTGATGGCTGTGTAGTATTCCATTGTATACATAGACCACATCTCCTTTATCCATTCATCTTTCGATGGATGCCGTGGCTCCTTCCAAAGTTTGGTTATTGTGGACATTGCTGCTATAAACAACGGGATGTTGGCGTCCCGGCGTTTCACTGTATCAGTATCGTTGGGGTCAATCCCCAACAATGCAATTACTGGGTTGTAGAGCAGATCTATTTATAACTCTTTGAGGAACCTCCACACAGTTTTCCAGAGTGGCTGCACCAGTTCACATTCCCATCAACAGGGCAAGGGGGTTCCCCTGTCTCCACATCCTCTACAACATTTGCTGTTTCATGTCTTGTTAATGTTCACCATTCTCGCTCTTGTGAGGTGTTATCTCATTGTGCTTTTGATTTGTATTTCCCAGATGCCCAGTGATGCAGAGCATTGTCTCATGTGCTTGGTGGCCATGTCTATGTCTTCCTCTGTGAAATTTCTGTTCACGTCTTTTGCCATTTCATGATTGGATTGGTTAGCTTTTGTATTTTGAGTTCTTTCCAGTTTTTGGATGGATGCTTGTATTGTGATGTATTTCCCCCTCAGGACTGCTTTTGCTGTATCTCAAAGATTTTGAATTGTTCTATCTTCATTCTCATTAGTTTCCATGAATCTTTTTAATTCTTCTCTATTTTCCTGGCTGACCCTTTCATCTTTCATCAGGATGGTCCTTAACCCCCACGTGTTTGAAATCCTTCCAAATTCTTCTTCTGGTTTAGTTCTAGTTTCAAAGCACTATGGTCTGAAAATATGCAGGGTACGATCTCAATCTTTTGGTATCGTTTAAGACCTGATTTGTGACCCAATATGTAGTCTATTCTGGAGAAATTTCCATGTGCCCTTAAGAAGAATGTGTATTCAGTTGCGTTTGGATGTAAAGTTCTGTAAATATCTGTGAAATCCATTCGGTCCAGTGTGTCATTTAAAGCTCTTGTTTCTTTGGAAATGTGCTTAGAAGATCTCTGGATTATACAAGGGGCTGTGTTCAATCTCCAAGTATAAGTGTATTATTATCTAAGTATGTCTTAACTTTGGTCATTAATTTATTGCTATACTTGGCAGCTCCCACATTCAGGACATCAGTATTCATGGTTGTTAGGTCCTCTTGTGGGATAGATCCCACAAGATCTATATATAAGTATGATATATTGTCCCTCTTCATCTCTTAGTACAGTCTTTGGGATAAACTTTAATTTATCTGATATAAGGATGGCTACCCCTGCTTTCTTTGTTTTAAGACACATTTATTCAGCGTCATGATCAGATTATTACATTTAACAATCAACAGCATGGGTGCAAAAAAAATCTACATTAAAGCCCTTTGTTGGAATGCTTTACACTTTCCACAGAACAGAAACTAAAATAACCTGTTGTACAGTTAGTTACAAATACAGTCCTTGAGGTTTTTTGCCCATACACATGAGTATTGTCTAAAACATGTCTTCTTTGTAGCAGCTAGGCCCTGCCACCACTGTGCTTGGCTGAGTTCACAAATCTGTTGTAACCTGTAGCATCTCTGTCACCTCTCTGGCTCTCCCCTCCTGATAAGCTTTGTTTCCTGGCAGTAATTAAAACTTTCTGCCACTGCCATAGCTGCTGCTTGTACTGGAACCGCCATAGCACCTTGGTTTCGTGGTTTGGCAAAGTAGTGGCCTCCACCACCATAGGGGCCAGAGCTTCTGCCTCCAATATTTCCTCCTTTCATGGGTCCAAAATTTGAGGATTGATTGTTGTAATTGCCAAAATCGTTATAGCTTCCACCACCTCCAAAGTTGCTTCCATTATTACCATCATTACCAAATCTGTTATAGCCAACCCCACGGCCATCCACCATATCCACCACCACCTCGACTGCCACCAAAGTCACCTCGACCACCGAAGTTCCCTCCACAACCAAAGTTGTCATTCCCACCAAAACCACCTCCACAACCACCACCAAAGTTTCCAGAACCACTTCGGACTCTTTGGCTGGATGAATTACTAAACATTTCTTGCTTTGATAGAGCTCTCCTTCATAGTTGTAGCCACTCACAGTATGGTATTTTTGAATGACCATCTTCTCTACAGAATCATGGTCGTCAAAGGTCACAAAAGCAAAACCTCTCTTTTTGTCGCTGCCTCAGTCTGTCATGGTCTCAATCACTTCAATTTTCCCGTACTGTTCAAAATAATCTCTTAGATGATGTTCTTCAGTTTCTTCTTTAATGCCACCAACAAAAATCTTTTTCACAGTTAAGTGGGCACCAGGTCTTTGAGAATCTTCTCGGGAGACAGCCGTCTTTGGTTCCACGACTCTTCCATCCACCTTCTGCCGCCAAGGATTCATGGCTGCGTCCACCTCCTCCCGGTGGCGTAGGTGATGAACCCATAGCCTCTGGAGCACTTGGTGTTGGGGTCGCTCAGTACCACACAGTACATAAGCGTCCCCCATTGCTCAAAATGGCTCCTCAGACCCTCATTGGTTGTTTCCAAGCTCAAAACTCCGATGAAGAGTTTCCGCAGTTGCTCAAGCTCTTTGGGAGACTCTGACTTAGATATGATGGCGGTGTGAGGGGAGACTTTAATGATGCTTACTTGGCGGGGTCAGGGGCAGAAAGGCTTGAAGGCAACTTGAATGGTAAATGGTTCTCCAACGTTTCATTTTCAGGCTGTAGGTGTCCTTAGGTCTAAAATGAGTCTCTTCAGAACATGAGAGACTCCTAACTCTGGGAAACGAATTAGGGGGGGGGGGGGTTGAAGGGGAGGTGGGCAGGGGGTGGGGGTGACTGGGTGATGGGCACTGAGGGGGGCACTTATTGGGATGAGCACTGGATGTTATTCTATATGTTGACAAATTGAACACCAATTAAAAAATAAAATAAAATGGCGAAAGATTTCTTCGATCTGAAGAGAAACCAGAGTATATATAAAAAAAAATAATAATAAAAATAAAAATAAAAAATAAAAAAATAAAATAAAATAAAATAAAATAAAATAAAATAAAATAATAAAATAAAATAAAATAAAACGAGTCTCTTGTAGACAGCAAATAGATGGGTCTTGCTTTTTTATCCAGTCTGAAGCCCTGCGCCTTTTGATAGGATCATTAAGTCCATTCACGTTCAGAGTTACTATTGAAAGATATGAATGTAGTGTCATCATAATACCTATTAAGTCCCCATTTTTCTGGATTGTTTCCTTGAACTTCCTCTTTCTTTTACAGAGTCCCCCTTAATATTTCTTGCAGAGCTGGTTTGATGGTCACATATTCTTTCAGTTCCTGCCTATCTTGGAAACTCTTGATCTCTCCTTCTATTCTGAATGAGAGCCTTGCTGGATAAAGTATCCCTGGCTGCAGGTTCTTCTCATTTAGGACCCTGAATATATCCGGCCAGCCCATTCTTGCCTGCCAGGTCTCTCTGTAGAGGTGTGCTCCTAACCTAATAGTTCTCCCCATAAAGGTTAGGGATCTCTTGTCTCTTGCCGCTTTAAGGATCCTCTCTTTATCTTTGGAATTTGCAAGTTTTGCTATTAAATGTCAAGGTGCTGAACGTTTTTTATTGATTTTAGGGGAGGATGTCTCTATCTCCTGGATCTGAATGTCTGTTTCCCTCCCCAAGTTAGGGAAGTTCTCAGCTATGATTTGTGTTCAAATACACTTTCTGGTCTTCTGTCCTTTTCAGCGCCCTCTGGCCCCCCCCCCCCCCCATGAAATGTAGAATTTTCCTTCTGAGGCTGTCATGTATTTCCCTTAACCCATCCTCATGATCTTTTAATTGCTTTTCTCTTTTTTCCTCAGTTTCCTTCCTTGCCATCCACTTGTCTTCTATGTCACTCACTCGTTCTTCTACCTCGTAAACCCTCGTCGTTAGGACCTCTAGTTTGGATTGCATCCCATTTAATTGAGTTTTAGTTTTGGCCTGATTAGATCTAAATTCTGCAGTCATGAAGTCTCTTGAATCCTTTATGCTTTTTTTCCAGAGCCACAAGTAGCTTTATCATTGTGCTTCTGAATTGGCTTTTTGACATTGAATTATAATCCAAATTTTGTAACTCTGTGGGAGAAAGGACTGTTTCTGATTCCTTTTGTGGTGAGTTTTTCCTTCTAGTCATTTTGCTCAGTGAAGAGTGGCCAAAAACAAGTTGTACTGGAAAAAGGAGTAAAAGAGAGAAAAAAGGGGGGTCGGCGGAAACAGAAAACAATAAACAAGGAGGGGTATCCCCTGGTTCTATATACTGTAAATCTCTCGACTTCCCCTGGAACTTTCCAGGGCTGCTTGGTCAAGGACTTGCTCTTCCCCTGTCCTTCCAGCTGGTCTTCTGGGGGAAGGGCCTGCGGTGCTCACTCTCAGTTGTGTGCACCTGGGGGAGCTGCCCAGTCCCCTGCCAGTTGCACGGCTCGGTGGGAGGTGTTTATCCTGTGAGGCCCCTGCTCAGTCCAGGGACAAGGTGACACCAGGGGGAACAATGACAGTGGCAGCGGCCAGCTCTCCATCTCTGGAGTCAGCTCCTGCAGAAACTATCGCAGTCTCCCATCTGTAGGGGTCTCATTGTCTTGGGGGCCGGTGGGCATGGACCTGCACAGCTCAGGGCTGCCCAGCAACAGGAGTGTCTTTGCTGCCCTGTGTCCTCCCGGCCTCCACCTGTTCTTGGGGGGAATACTGGATCCTGGGCTGTGTCCCCTGGTGCCCTGGGCTCTGGGACCTGTGCTGACTGAGCTGCTCCCGGCCCTGCCGGGCACTCGCTCCAGCCCTATACGGACCTCGGCCAAAGGTGCGTGGTGCACTCTCCCCTGGGTGCAAATCCTCTGTTAGTGCCCCCGGGAGCCTGCCCCTGGGATCCCCGCCCCTCCTGGGATCCTGCCCATGTTCCCTGCGGGCACCATCTGTCCAGGAAGATTGGTAAAGCTCCTGCTTCTCCAGGACAAGGCTTTCCTGTCCCGGGGGCTCTCTCCCGGCACCTCGAGGGGCCCCCTCCCCTTGGATGCTCTTTTATTTCTTTATTTTTTTCTGTCTTCCTACCTTGATAGAAGCGCTAACTCTTCTCACTATAGCATCCCAGCAGTTGTCTATTTAAATCTCAGGCTGACAGGACACCTGCACCCTGAAATTTATAGCAACAATGTCCCCAATAGCCAAACTGTGGAAGGAGCCTCGGTGTCCCTCGAAAGAAGAATGGATAAAGAAGATGTGGTCTATGTATACAATGGAATATTACTCAGCCATTAAAAATGACAAATACCCACCATTTGCTTCAACGTGGATGGAACTGGAGGATATTACGCTAAGTGAAATAAGTCAATCAGAGAAGGACAAGCATTATATGGTCTCATTCATTTGGAGAATATAAAAAATAGTGAAAGGGAATAATGGGGAAAGGAGAAAAATGAGTGGGAAACATCAGAAAGGGAGACAGAACATGAGAGACTCCTAACTCTGGGAAACAAACAAGGGGTGGTAGAAAGGGAAGTGGGTGGGGGTGGGGGTGACTGGTTGACGGGCACTGAGGGGGGCACTTGATGGGATGAGCACTGGGTGTTATTCTATATATTGGCAAATTGAACACCAATAAAAAATAAATTAAAAAAAAGAAAGTTATCTAGGTAATTTGGTGTGGACAGGTGACTTGGAGACCGGACTATTCCGGCATCTTGCCTCGCATCAATTTCTAATTTACTTCTCTCAAGTTGATTCTGTCTTTCCTCTTCCATGTTCAGTCTGTTTATAATCCTTTTAGCAGATATTCTTTTCCAATTCTAGCATTTCCATTTGGTTGTCTTATTGCTTACATCGGTGTTAAAATTACCAATCTCTTCATGCATGTTATTCATCTATTCTTCTAGATTATTCAACATGTTAATCAGAGGTGACTTAACGTTTCTTCTGGGTCACCTGGTGGCTCAGCTATTGGGTGTCTGCCTTCGGCTCAGGTTGTGATCCACGAGGTCCCAGGATGAAGGCCCACATGAGGCTCCCTGTAGGGAGCCAGGTTCTCCCTCTGCCTGTGTCTCTGCCTGTGTCTGTGTCTCTTGTGAATAAATAAATAAAATCTTAAAACAATAAAATAAAAGTTTCTCCCTAATATAGTTAGAATATAAATCACCTTGGAGTAGAGTTCTATTTATTGTGTTTTCTATTGTCAGTGAGTTGACTGTTCTTGATTTTGGAGTGTTGGTATTTTGTAATATTTTTTATTGATTTACAGCCAGACATCATCTGTAGGAGTACAGCAGAGACTGAGGTGAATAGCATTTAGGACTGGAAATTGGCATGCCTATTCTTCGCTGGGCTATTAGCGTGTGGGGTGTAGCACATCTACTCTGTAATTTAGCTGGGTCCGAGGTTTGTTGTTGCTACGAGTTTCAAAATCTTCCAGTGGTGAGCTGCCTTTCCCTGTGCCAACTTCAAGGCCTGTGATGTCAGGGTTTTCCCCGAGTCCCCGCTGTCTCAGCTGCCAGCAGTCTCAGCGGGCTACACCAGCCAGGGCCTCTCCATCTGTGCTCTTACCCTCTCATCTCCTGTTTTCTCCTTTTTATTCTTTATTGAGATATAATTCACATGCCATCTAATTTACCTTTTTAAAATATACAATTCAGGGGCACCTGGGTGGCCCAGTTGGTTAAGTGTCTGCCATCGGCTCAGGTCATGATCCGGGTGTCCTGGGATCGAGCCCCGCATCGGGCTCCCTGTTCAGTGGGAGGTGAGGGAGTGTCTGCTTCTCCCTCTTCCTCTGCCCCTTACCCTGCCTGTGTCCTCTCTTTCTCTCTCCATCTCAAATAAATAAATAAAGCCTTTTTAAAAGATAAAATAAAGTGTACAATTCAGTGCTTTTTATTATATTCACTAGATTGTGGAGTATCACCACTACCTAACTCCAGAGATTTTCATCACTTCAAAAGGCTCTCAACATTGGGAGTGACTTCCCATTACCCTTTTCCCTAGCCCTAGGCAAGCATTACCCTACTATTTGTGTCTAGTGAGGTGCATAGCCTGGATATTTCATATGGATACTATAATAAAATATGTGGTCTTTTGTGTCTAGTTTTTCTGCCTAAGCATGCAGTATTCAAGGTTCACCCATATTATACCATGTATCAACGTTTCATCTATTCATACTGACAAATAATATACATTATGTAGCTAGACCATCCTTTTATGTATTCATCAGTTGATGGACGTTGCAATTGTTTCCTGATTTGGGTTATTATGTGTAAGGAACGCTGCTATGAACATTTGTGGATAGGGTTTTTGTGTGAGCATATGTTTTCATCTGTCTTGGATATATATTTGGGAGTGTTATCGATGGGTCATATGGTTATACTCTATGTTTAATTTTTGGAGGAACTGCTGACTGCTTTGCAGTGACTGCACCATTTTATGTTCTAACTAGCAATATATGAAGACTTCAATTTCTTCATATCATCACCAATAGTTGTTACTTTGTATATTTATATTTTAGCCAGCAAGTTTGAAATCCTTACTCATTGTGGTTTTGATTTGCATTTCCCTAATGATCCTGTTGAGTATCTCTTCATGTGCTTTTTGGTTACTTATACATCTTATTTCAGAAATGTCTATTCAAATGTTTTACTCCTTTCCTTTTTTTTTTTTTGCTCCTTTCCAAATTGGTTTATTTTTCTTTTCTTTGTAGAGTTGTAACAGTTCTTTTTTTAGTTTCTATTTATTTATTGATAAGAGACACACACACACACAGAGGCAGAGACATAGGCAGAGGGAGAAGCAGGCTCCATGCAGGGAGCCCCATGTGGGATTTGATCCTAGGACCCCCAGGATCACACCCTTGGCTGAAAGCAGGCTCTAAACTGCTGAGTCACCCAGGGATCCCCATAACAGTTCTTTATATATTCTGTATACCACACATTTATACATGATGAGCAAGTATTTTCTCCCAATCTGTGGGTGGTATTTTTTTAAATGATGTCCTTTGAAGCAGAAGCATTTTTAATTTTTATGAAATTTAAGTTATCTATATTTTTGCCATTTGGGTATTGGTATCTGCTATGGAATTATCTGTGGCCCTACCCTCAAATTCATGTTAAAGCCCCTCATGCAATGGTATTTGGAGATAGGCCTTTGGGAGATAGAATTAGACAAGTTTATGGTGGTGGGATCTCCATGATGGAATTAGTGTGCTTATACTATCTTTCTGTGTGTGAGCACAGACAAAAGGCCTTGCAGAAAGAAAAGGTTGCAGAACGAAAGTGCCCATCTGCAAGCCAAGAGAGGGATTCTGACTGGAAATTGAATCCTGCCAGACCTTGATCTTGGACTGCCAGTCTCTTGAACTATGAGAAATAATTTAGTATTGTGTAAGCCACCCAGTCTATAGTGTTTTATTATGGTAGCTCAAGCAGATCGAGACAGTGTCATAATCTAAGAAATTATCATCTAACATGATTTCATGAAGAATTACCCCAATGCTTTTCTGTAACTATCATTCACAAACATCTAGCATACTTACATATACTTGAGACTAATTTTAGGCTCAGTAACATTAATGAAACTGGCCTGTGGAAGAGACAGGCAGAAAGGGAAAAATGAATTATTCCAAAGCGAGTGCCTCTCTGGGTAAGAGAAGAGAGCATTCATTCCATGAAGTTCTTCCTGAAACCAGCAGGAGATGGTATGACGAGTCTTCACATGTCTGTGGTTGGCTGGCTGTGTGTGGGATGTGTCTGGTAGTTTGAGAGTGAAGCTGACAACCAAAGCTGAAAAGGAACACAAGAATAGCTATTGCTTGTTTTTTGAAATAGAGGATGCTTCCATTGTTTTCAGAATCCAATCATATGTTCAAGCACCCCACAATACACACATATCTACAGTGCCATAGAGTTTCAAACTCCAACTAGGCTGCAGCAGCCATGAGTCCTTTACCCCTTGATACTTTACACTTCTGCTTTATACACTCAAGACATTTTTGATTCTCCACCCAGGGTGTGTGTGTGTGTGTGTGAAAACCTATTTGGGTACTATGGCCCTTTTCTCATGCTAAATGAAAATTCCATGGACGCCTACAAGAAAGCAATGGGAGCTTGAGATTACAGCCACTCTTGATTCAGTACAGCTTTTGTGGGCATTGGGGTTTTACTTATCACAACAGCTACTGATGGCTGAGTAATATTCCATTGTATACATAAACCACATCTTCTTTATCCATTCACCCTTTGATGGACACTGAGGCTCCTTCCACAGTTTGGCTATTGTGGACATTGCTGCTATAAACATCGGGGTGCAGATGTCCCGGTGTTTCATTGCATCTGAATCTTTGGGGTAAATCCCCAACAGTGAAATTGCTGGGTCGTAGGGCAGGTCTATTTTTAACTCTTTGAGGAACCTCCACACAGTTTTCCAGAGTGGCTGCACCATTTCACAATCAAAAAATATATTTTTATACAAAAAAATATATTATGCTGAGTGAAGTAAGTCAATCGGAGAAGGACAAACATTGTATGTTCTCATTCATTTGGGGAATATAAATAATAGTGAAAGGGAATATAAGGGAAGGGAGAAGAAATGTGTGGGAAATATCAAAAAGGGAGACAGAACATGAAGACTCCTAACTCTGGGAAACGAACTAGGGGTGATGGAAGGGGATAAGGGCGGGGGGGGGGGGGGTGAATGGGTGACGGGCACTGAGGGGGGCACTTGACGGGATGAGCACTGGGTGTTATTCTGTATGTTGGTTAATTGAACACCAATAAAAAATAAATTTATTATTTAAAAATAATAATAAAAAAATAAAGGGTTAAAAAAACAGCTACTGCAAACAGTATGTGGGAAACATGATATTTCCCATTGTAGATAGTTTTTCAAGTTCTCAGAGAGGTGAGGCAGTGTCCTCAAGATCTCATCTTGGAGAGCTTGCTCTGGGTGGGACCTCCCACAGTCATTAGTGGTTGGCAAAGGGCTTTGTGGAGGGAGAGTGGGAAGGACCCAGAGTCCAGTTGGTGAAGGGTGTGAGGATTAGGGTGGTTCTTTTCTTGGTTTCTGTGAACTTGGGCTTTGCTGTTCATTCAGAGATGGCAAGGAATTTCAAAAGAAGAAAAAGTCTTGCCAATTTAAAGAATCCAACCTAAAACCTTTAAACAACCTGAGACGGACCATAACCTGCAGACTACTTTCCAGAGTATCATATGAGATGCTGTAGTGGAGATAGAAGGGACACAGTAACTCTTTAGGGATGTTTTAAGATTTTTGGTCACAACTGTGCAGTCCTTCTTATTGAGATCTGGGGGTGCCATCTGGGTGAATGAAGCCAAAAGCGCAGTTAGGTTTGCTAAACTAAAGGAGAAGCCTCGCTGGCAAGGACGATGGAGTTCAAGCAAAAATGTAGTCTCGGATTACATGGCTCCAGGAGTGAAGAGGAATGAAGCTTGTGGGTCGTTCTTCACTGGCCCTTAAATAAGTTTGTACTGCTAGCATGTGACCAGTGGTCCATCTTTCCCGTGCACATGGCCAGCAGCCTGAAATAGACCCTCTCACCAGTATCCTCAGATCCCCTTGCTCCTTAAATTCATCTGTCACCCTGTTAAAGAAGGTCCAGGGTCAATGCCAATGTCCCTGTCATATGGACTCATCCGTTCCTGGGTATATTTCTTGTAAGAACAGCCAGACCTCATTGAAGGGGACACGAGTTTTGTACCCCAATTAGTATGTCTTGGTTTCACAGAAGTAGGACTTAGCAAATCTCTAATTGCTCATCTGTTTACTAGGTGGGAATGAATAGTGAACGTAGTTGAGATAATGAGGACTCGGTTGCTCAATATCAGAGAAAACAGTTCCATGTACGGAAAGAGAAAGGCTACAGTGTGGTGGAAGGCAGAAGACGAGGCCAGACGCAGAGAATCAGGCTAGACCTTTAACCCAGCATGTTAGGCCACGGAGCTTGACCCTAGGTTGAGGGCAAAGGGCAATTGAGAGAAGGGGAAGGCACTCCTTGGTTTCCAGCAGATTCATGCCTTCTTGTTTCACAGCCTCTATCAATATATCTATCTATATCTATCTATCTATCATCTATCTATCTATCATCTATCTATCTATCATCTATTTATTTATTTATTTTAAGGTAAATACACATAACATGAAGTCATTCTATAGTGTCCAATTCAGTGCCATTTCGTACATTTGTGGTGTTGTACAACTATCGCCTCTGTGTGGTTCCAAAGCACTTGCAACACCCCAAGAGCAAATGTCGAATCTGATAAGTGGACACTGCCCATTTCCTCTCCCTCAGACCCTGTCAACCGCTACTCTGCTTTCTCTTTGAATATACCTGTTCTGTGTATTTCATATAAACGGAAATTGCAATATGCTAACTTTGTGTCTGGCTTCTTGCCCTCAGCAGTTTTCAAGGTATTCCATGCTAAATCCTGTATTGAGACTTCATTCTTTTTCACGGCTTAATATTTCTTTATAGGCCTATACACCTCCCTTATTCATTCTCAAATTGATGGATATTTGGGTCGTTTCTTCCTTTTGCTATTGTGAATTTTGGTGAACATTTCTACACAGGTATTAGTTCGAATACCTGTTTTCCAATTTTTGAGTATATACATAGGAGTGGAATTGATAGTCCTATAAATTAAAGTAAAAAATATAAATTTTAAAAAGTTTAACTTTTTGACAATCTGATACACTTTAACCAGTGCAAACATCTTTCACAAAACCTGCACCATTTTTTATTCCTACCACCAATGTGCCAGGCAGTAATATTCCATTATATATATATATATATATATATATATATATATATATATATATATATATCACATCTTCTTTTTCCATTATTCTATTGATGGACATCTTGATTCTTTTCTATGAGGTATTTATGTAAACGATACCAACATAATTATCCAAAGGGGCATCTGCACTCCATATACACTTTATTTATTTATTTATTATATTTTTTTATTTATTCATGAGAGACACACAGAGAGAGGTAGAAACATAGGCAGAGGGAGAAGCAGACTCCCTGCGGGACTTGATCCCAGGACCATGGTTTCACCACCTGAGCCAAAGGCAGATGCTCAACCCCTGAGCCATCCTGGCGTCCCTTTATATACACTCTGGAATCAGCTTTTCCATTTCTTCAAGCACGTTGTTGGGATTTATTATACGGATTGTATTGAATCTGTATATTGCTTTAATACAACTGCTATCTTTAGAAAATTAAGTCTTCAACTCCATGAATGCAAGGTATCTTTCCAAATACGGAAATCTTCTTAAATTCCTCGAGCAATATGTTGTAAGCTGTAGTGTACATGCCTTATATTTCCTTGGATAAACGTATTTTTAGTATTTTCTTCTGCTTTTACTTCTTTTTTTTACTTTTTCCCCCACATTGTTTGTCTTTATTATGATGATTATTTATTTATTATTTATTAAAAAATATTTTTTGCCTAATCACTCTGGCTAGCACTTTCAGTATAATAACATAAAAGCAGCAAAAGCAGGCATTCTAGGCTTTTAAAAGAACATTATTTATTTTAGGGAGAGAGGGTGGGGGAGAGGGAGAGGAAGAGGAAGAGAGAGAGAATCTCAGGCAGACGCCCCTGAGCATGGAGCCCAATGCAGGGCCTGATCTCACAATCCTGAGATCATGACCTGAGTAGAAATTAAGAGCCAGCTGCTTAACCGACTGAGCCACGTAGGTGCCCCTTGCTTTATTTCTTATTTCTTGACTTAATGGGAAAATTTCAGTCTTTGACCATTCAGTATGTTAGATGTGGATTTTTCGTGGATGCCTTTTATCATGTTAAAGTTTTCTTTTATTTCTTGTTTGTTGAAAGTTTTTTTTTTATCATGAAAGTGTGTCACTTCTTTTTTTTTTTTTATGTCTTTGTCAAGCTTTACTACCTCCGTATTGCTGACCTCACACACAGAACGAGATAGGAAGTATTCCCTCCTCTTCCATATTTTGGGAAGAAATTGAGGATTTGTATAAGTTCTTCTTTCAAGTATTCGTGGAATCCATGAGAGAAGTCACCTGGTCTTGGGATGTTATTTCTTTGACATTTTTGATCACGGATTCATTCTCCTTACCTGTTAGATCTGTTTTAATTTTCTTTTCCTCTTGGGTTACTTTGGTTGTTTGTGTTTTTAAAAATACACCCAGTGCATTTAGGTTATATAATTTCTTGGGGTATAATTGTTCAGAGTACTCTCTTACTATCCTGTTTGTTTCTTTAAGACCTAAAATTCTGGGGTGCCTGGGTGGCTCAGGGGTTGAGCATCTGCCTTTGGCTCAGGGCATGATCCCAGAGTCCTGGCTTCCTGTCCCACATCAGTCTCCCCACAGGGAGCCTGCTTCTCCCTCTGCCCATGTCTCTGCCTCTCTCATAAGTAAATAAGTAAAACCGTCTTTTAAAAAAAAGATCTGTAATACTACCCCGACTTTTATTTTTTATATTAGTAGTTGAGTCTTCTTTTTTCTCTCTCTCTTACTAAATGTTTGTCAAAATTTTTGGTCTTTACAACGAACCAGCTTTTCTTAGCTGTCACATACTGATTTGATGGAAATTTTCTTCAACGTATTGAATCAAAATTAAAATCCCAATTTTGCAGGTGTTTTTTTAGTTTGTGTTAGGCCATACCACACTACACCACATCACAGAAGGTGACCTAGTATGCTGTCTTCACTTACAGACAGTTTGAGAGTTTTTGTGATTACAGCAATACCTTCAACATTCATCTAGTATTGTTATGGAGAACAGTCACACTTTACACCATAGCAGAGTTTCAAATAGGCAATTCTATGGTATTTATTTAAGGAACAGCTTGAGAGAATCATTACTACTTGATTGATCATAATCAATCAAAGTATCAACTCATGATTTCCCATGATGTATCATCTTTAATCTGAGAACTTGGGCACATTTCTCAATTTCTAGTTAGGCTTTCCAATGCTCACTGGAGAATGTATGTCATTATATAAGTTGGTTTTAAGGATGAGTAACATATAGCAGGGTTGTCAGCTGTCGAATCTGAGGGGTGTCCGTTTTTCATCCAGCTATCCTGACCTCCCTCTGGGTAGAGTCTAATTGTCAGCCTCCAGGAGCTTCCCAGTGACTATTGAAATACAGAATACAGAAAAAAGCACTGAGGCACCAAAAGCTCATATAACATGCCCTGAGTCATAAAGCTAAATAAAGGTGAGGAAACAAAGACTCATCTTGGGGTCCAGCTTGCCCTGTAGCTCTGGGTAAGAAAGAAATACTTTCCAGACAGATAAGGAAGACCATACTTAGTTACAGGTGATCTCAACCCCCCAAAGCATCAAAAGTCGAATTGTTCATCAGTTCAGACACTCAAATAATGGGTTCTCTTGACCTTTCAAGAGCTCCATAGACAGGGGCCAGGTAGCCTTATCAGAGTCCAGAGGCTAGAGGGCAGGCATAACTTTGATGAGGTTCCAGGGTATTCTGGAGCTGAACTGATGCTTAGCCCATCTACAAATTCTGTTTCAGCACCTTCTTCAGAGATAACCATGATAACCCAGCAGAGACAACAGGACACTGACATATAAACAACTTCCAAATCTCAAGGTTTTTCACTGTAGAGGAGGAAGCTATAGTGATGTATGTGGTGGAGGATTAGAGCCAAAAACATCAGTAAAAACTCTTCTGTAGCTTAATACACATATAGATGATTACATCTAAAATTTGTATACATATGTGAATACACACAGGGTCGTGAACACACATGCAATTTCTTCCTTGTCAGCCAAGGAGCCCTGGGAGCAATGACCACAGATGCAATGTGCGTACTTAGTGCACACACCTAGGTTTCCCATACTATTCTATAGTAAATGGAACAAGGGCTCCCTGGAAAAAATGCTGATTCTAGAAATGGGACAGGGAAATATGCAAGTTGAGCCGGAAGTACCTTGTAGTGCCTGAAAATAAAGAAATGCTAAAAAAAAAAAAAAAAAATACATAAAAAGAAACCAATGAAAACGTTTCCAGGGGCATGAGGGAGGTATATGAAGAGGGAGCTAACAGGAAGAGCGCCCAGTGGCCAAACCTGGAACAAGTTAAACAACACAAATATATAGAATGATGTTGGATTTTAACCCAAAGTGTAATACAAGTGCCCATGTGTCTGTACTGAGAAAAGAATTTGACTTATTAAACACATAAATATGGGAAAATAGGCAGATCTCGCGAGTCCAGGGAGGAAGGACCCGCGAGAGGACCCAGGGAGCCTCCCACACGGGTCCTCCTACCACCGCCCCGCGGAGCCCATCTCCAGCGGACGTGCAATCAGCCCTTAGGGACCGGGGCACGGGGTCCGGATGTGACGTGGGCCGACTTCCGCCGCGGAGGTCTGAGACAGCGGAGGGCCTCGTGTGGGGGGTCGCAGTGGGGTCCCCTGGAAGGAGGCCAGGCCCGGGCAGCGGCAGCCAGGCAGCAGGTTGCCCCGGGAGGGGGCTCGGAGGGCGGGGGAGGGGCCCCAAAGGGCGGCGGGGGGTGGGGGGGGGGCCTATCAGGAACCCTGAGAGACCACCGGGGGAAGGCGGGGCCCGGCTTCGAGCTGAGGCCTGGATGATGGGGCCTGGGGCAGTGGCCTGAGAAGGGCAGGGACACAGGGAGTGACGGTGGGGGCGGGAGCCCAGGACAGACGGGACCCAAGAGCCCATGATAGAGGGGACCCGGCTGAGGGCAGGGCCCACGGTGAACCTGGGAAGGCCCCGCAGGAGCAGGATGGAGCCCGATGGTGGCGGTGGTGTGGCAGGCCTGGCACATCCGGGTACCCGAGAGCCTGAGGCCTGGTGTGGCGGGAGCAGACGCTGAGGGGGGCGGAGGGAGGGCCCAGGGGCTAAGGGGAGGCGAGGGATGGACCCTGAGGTGGACAGAGGGGACCCGGCGGAGGGCAGGGCCCACGGTGAGCCCTGGAAGGCCGCGGAGGAGCGGGATGGGGCCGGATGGTGGCGGCGGGTGCGGCAGGCCTGGCACATCCGGGTACCCGAGAGCCTGAGGCCTGGTGTGGCGGGAGCAGACGCTGAGGGGGGCGGAGGGAGGGTCCCGGGGCTATGGGGACTGAGCGATGGACCCTGAGCGGGACAGAGGGGAACCTGTCGGAGGGTGACAAGGGCTGTGAGGCCCCCCGGGGGATGGGGACTTGCCCTCACTTGGGAGTATGGGTGCTCAGACTTCCACATCCGGGTCTCCCGAGACACTGCAGGCCCCTGGCATCAGGAGCAGGGCCTAGGACACGTGGGCAGAGGGGAGGGCCCCGGGTGCTGCTGGGAATCCCGGGGAGGATGCAGAAGAGGCCCGGGGGACCCCCACCCCAGCCCAGAGTTATTCCCGGGAAGGTCGTGGTGGGGGATGGGAACACGTGGTGAGGCCCCACTTCCGCATCCAGGCTCTGGGAGACCAGGGGGCTGGTGTTCAGAGCAGGGCCTCCCTGAGGGGGCAGAGGGTGGGCCCAGGTCCTACTGGGTTCCTGCCGAGGATTCAGAGGGATGACCGAGGGACCCCGCACCCCAGCCCACAGTCAGTCCCAGGAGGCAGGCCAGGTGCGGGACGGGGCCACGCCGCGTGTCTGTGTGCGTGTCCCGACCGGCTTATCCGGGTCCCCGAAGCTCTGCCCGCCCCTTGTGTCCGTGTCCGGGAGCCGATGGGCCAGCAGGCAGTGGAGCCCGGCAGAGGCCCAGGTGCCCAGGAAGCCCCGCCAGCAGGGGTGGGGAAGAAGGGCCCAGGGAGCCTGCCCCCGCCCCCCAGCTCAGCCCCCTCTGTGAGCCCTGGGAAGTCCCCGGGCTGGGTTGCGGTCTTGATGGAAAGACGGTCACTACCTGTCTCCATTGCGGTCCGGGCGGAGGGGAGGGCCTTGGTGTGAGCGTCCCGGCCTCAGGACGGCTGTACGAGGGGCCCGAGGTCTCCTAGGGCTGGAGGGAGGACACCCGAGGGACTGAGACCCCCGAGGGAGTGGGTCCCCAGGGAGCTGCCAGCACCGCGGCCCCGCCCCTGCTTCAGCCTCGGGAGGCTGTCGGGGGGTGGACAAGTCCCGAGCTGCATATTGGATGGTGCGACGGGGCCTCCCACACCTGTGGCCATTGGGCTGGAGCACTGCCTCCAGGGTGTGGGCGGCCGTGGGGTCAGGTGGGGTGAGGCGCAGTGGCCCACGTGGGGCTGGCAGCCAAGGCCAGGACTGCAGGGGCACTGCAGCCCTAGGGACGCAGCCTGGAATGGGTCCTGGGAGCCCCCGGGGCCGGATGACCACCTGGGGCGTGCTCTGGCTTGCCAGCCAAGTCTCCCAGATCCTGGGGGCTTGGTGGAAGGAGCGTGGTTGGAGCCGGCCCAGGGCCAACCCGGGGTGTGACCCTCTTTCTCCTTCTCCTCCTCCTCTTCCTCCTCCTCCTGGTCCCCCTCTTTGTCTTTCTCTTGCATGATCTTTGGCTCCCCCAGTAGGTGTCTGCTGCTGCCGGGGCCCTGAGTGCTCCCCAGAGCTCTCAGAGTGCTGACTCCTCCTCCGGTGGTGGGGCAGCTGGTAGCCATGCCCAGCCTGAGCCTCCTGGTCCCAGTGGCCCAGGAGAGGCAGGAGATGAGGAGCCCTTGGCAGAGGGCAGTTTCCGCATGAAGACGGCTGCCCTGGTGGTATTCTTGCTCCTCAATTATTGCACCAAGGAGCCCACCAGCAAGGCAGAGATGCTGGAGGTCTTCACCCCAGAATACCAGGACGACTTCCCCGCTATGTTGAGCCAAGCGTCCATCTGCTTGCAGCTGGTCTTTGGCCTAGACGTGATCGAAGTGGATCCCAGCGAGCACTCCTACGTCCTCAACCCCATCCTCGGGCTCACCTGGGATGGGATGCTGAGCGATCAGTGGGGCATCCCCAAGACCAGCCTCCTGAGGCTGGTCCTGGGGTTGATCCTCCTGCAGGACAGATGTGTCCTTGAGGAGGAGGTGTGGGAGACTCTGGGGTGGATGATGGTAAGAACACATCGTCTATGGGGAGCCCGGGGACCACCTCACCGACCTGTGGGTGCAGGGAGGCTACCTGCAGCGCCGACAGGTGGCGGTCAGTGACCCTGCCTACAACGAGTTCCTGTGGGGGTCCAGGGCCTGCAAGGAAACTGACAAGTTGCAGGTCATGGACTTTCTGCTCCAGGTCAATAGCAACAACCTAGGGTCCTACCTGGTCCTGTAAGAAAAAATTCTGAGATAAGGAAACGGGGCCACATTCCCAGGGGCAGCCAGTTGCTTTTCAAGGTTTTGTGGGGCCAGCATGAAGGGAGGCCTTAGGGTGCTTCCTTCTGGTCTTGTCCCATTGGATTTGTAAAGAGAAAGTCCTGGGCGTTCTGAGGAGTTAAGGGCCAGGGCAGTTTGGGGGAAAGCAGGGCCAAGAGCCTCTCTCGGGGCATGGGCTCTACGATGACCCTGACATCCAGAGCTTGTTTTCCTTGAGGAAGTTCTCCATGTTTGTTCCTTGGGATAGAAGGTTCCCGCAGCCCAGTGTGTGAGTGACACACACCCATCACGTTCATACTTCTCCAGTTCAACATATTTTTTAAAGATTTATTTATTTATTTATTTATTTATTTATTTATTTATTTATTTATTCATGAGAATACACAGAGTGGAGAGAGAGAGAGGCAGAGACACAGGCAGAGGGAGAAGCAGGTTTCATGCAGAGACCTGAGATGCGGCTTGATCCTGGGTCTCCAGGATCATGCCCTGGGCTGAAGGTGGCACTAAACCGCTGAGCCACCCTGGCAGCCCCCCAGTTCAAGAGTTAAGAGTTTTATCATGTCCTGGATACAAATTGAGACCTTCCCTCCTTGTTTGGGTTCTTGATGAAATCACAGGGCAATGGTGTTGGAATCTGTTGGAAAGGCCAAGAGTGCAGCAGGCAAGTGTTGGAGTGTGGAAATAGGAAAACAAATCTTGTTCACTTTTGCTTATTACCTTTGCCATGTATTATTTTTCCAAAGTAACATCAATGTGCGCTCCTGCATTCCCTTGGTTTTGCGGGAACAGGACAGATGGATCCTGACTGAGGCCAGAGGGCCCTGCTGGCGGCTCCCTCACGGCCACACAGCGGCTGAGCTCTGCTCCCTGCAAGGCCCTGTGTGTGAGCACTGGGGACATGGGGGCCCATGGTCACACTGGATTCAGGGACTGAGTCTAGCGGCCACTATCCCACAGGAAGGCAGGGAGGGGTACCCTGAGACTTGCACCAGCTCGCCAGCTCCAAGCTTTTCCTGGAATTGTGGGATCTCTGAGTTGCCCCCAGCAGGGCAAGAAACTCACGCCAGTGTCACAGCCATTGAATCCTATGTGGTCTGGGAGGGTCGAGTGCAGACAGCTCATTCTGCTCAGTTTCTCTTCAGTTCCCCTTGCTCTCCCATCCTGGGATATGTCACAGGAATCGGAAATTCTTAGGGCAGGGGTGTGGTGGGGGATGTTACAATAAGGCTGGACCTTCTCCCAACCACTATCGGTCCTCAGTCGCCAGTGGTCCTGTGTGCCGGTCTCTCCTGAAATGGGACAATAGCAGAGACTGGCAGGTGGCAGTGCATCAGGGGAAAGAGCACATTGTCAGCTCGTGGAGATATTCGAGGTTCCTGCCATGGGATGTGCAGCAAGGTGCTATGAGTGAGGAGGGATCCCTCCCCTGAACCACCACAGCCAGGTGAGTGTGCAAAGTAGTGACAATCAGATGTGATCCTGCCTTGGAAGCACCCGCCCCACAGCCGGTGGGCATTGGTGGCATTCTGTATACAAGCCTCTGTGCCCCACAGAGAGGGCCAGTGGACAGTCCTTCCTGCCACCTGACCTTGGGTCTCTGAGACACGGCCATCAATCTCCTCAGGCTCCGCACAAGGTTCCTTCGGGAGGCCGGCAGCCCGCTGCCCTGTGGCCGGACTGGGATTGCGGGCGTCCTGCTCCTGGGACCCAGCCGGCAGCCCCCAAGGCCCCTGCTGCCCACCCTGCCCTGTCTCTCCTGACCGTGGCCTCAGCCTGCAGACCTTGGGGCTTGGTCCTGTCTCCCCACTGCCAACCGCTCCCTCCCCAGTACTGCTGCTCACGGGCGCTCATCTTGCTGTGGGCGTCGCTGGACGGGGATCCCCTCTCTACCTACCTGTGCTCCCAGGGGTGCTGACCAGGCTGCGCCAGTGGTTTGTGACCTAGGGGCCGGTAAACGACTCTCCTAGCTGGTGACCCTGGCTACTATGCCAGGTGGGTATTGTTAGACAACTCCTGGTTCATAGCCATCGTTCTGTGAACCTGGTGTTTTTTTTGTTTTTTGTTTTACATTTTTATTTTTTTATTATTATTTTTTAATACTAAATTTATTTTTTATTGATGTTCAATTGGCCAACATACAGAATAACACCCAGTGCTCATCCCGTCAAGTGCCCCCCCCCCAGTGCCTGTCACCCATTCACCCCCACCCCCCGCCCTCCTCCCCTTCCACCATCCTTAGTTCCTTTCCCAAAGTTAGGAGTCTTCATGTTCTGTCTCCCTTTCTGATATTTCCTACCCATTTCTTCTTCCTTCCCTTCTATTCCCTTTCACTATAATTTTGTTCCCCAAATAAATGGGACCATATAATGTTTGTCCTTCTCCGATTGACTTATTTCACTCAGCATAATACCGTCCAGTTCCATCCACGTTGAAGCAAATGGTGGGTATTTGTCATTTCTAATGGCTAAGTAATATTCCATTGTATACATGGACCACATCTTCTTTATTCATTCATCTTTCTATGGACACCGAGGCTCCATCCACAGTTTGACTATTGTGGCCATTGCTGCTAGAAATATCAGGGTGCAGGTATCCAGGCGTTTCATTGCATCTGAATCTTTGGGGTAAATCCCCAGCAGTCCAATTGCTGGGTGGTAGGGCAGATCTATTTTTAACTCTTTGAGGAACCTCCACACGGTTTTGTGCACCAGTTCACATTTCCACCAACAGTGCAAGAGGGTTCCCTTTTCTCTGCATCCTCTCCAACATTTGTGGCTTCCTGTCTTGCTAATTTTCCCCATTCTCACTGGTGTGAGGTGGTATCTCATTGTGGTTTTGATTTGTATTTCCATGATGGCAAGTGATGCAGAGCATTTTCTTTTCTTTTTTTTTTATTTTAATTTTTTTTAATTTATGATAGTCACACACACACAGAGAGAGAGAGAGAGAGGCAGAGACACAGGCAGAGGGAGAAGCAGGCTTCATGCACCGGGAGCCCGACGTGGGATTCGATCCAGGGTCTCCAGGATCGCGCCCTGGGCCAAAGGCAGGCGCCAAACCGCTGCGCCACCCAGGGATCCCCAGAGCATTTTCTCGTGTGCGTGTTGGCCATGTCTATGTCTTCCTCTGTGAGATCAATGGGGAAGCACTGGGAGCCTTTCCCCTAAGATCAGGAACAAGACAGGGATGTCCACTCTCACCACTGCTATTCAACATACTACTGGAGGTCCTAGCATCAGCAATCAGACAACAAAAAGACATTAAAGGCATTCAAATTGGCAAAGAAGAAGTCAAACTCTCCCTTTTTGCCGATGACATAATACTCTATGTAGAAAACCCAAAATATTCCACCCCAAGATTGCTAGAACTCATTCAGCAATTTGGCAATGTGGCAGGATACAAAATCAATGCCCAGAAGTCAGTGGCTTTTCTATACACTAACAATGAGACTGAAGAAAGAGAAATTAAGGAGTCAATCCCATTTACAATTGCACCCAAAAGCATAAGATACCTAGGAATAAACTTAACCAAAGAGGTAAAGGATCTATACTCTAAAAACTACAGAACACTTCTGAAAGAAATTGAGGAAGACACAAAGAGATGGAAACATATTCCATGCTCATGGATTGGCAGAATTAATATTGTGAAAATGTCAATGTTACCCAGGGCAATTTACACGTTTAATGCAATCCCTATCAAAATACCATGGACTTTCTTCAGAGAGTTAGAACAAATTATTTTAAGATTTGTGTGGAATCAGAAAAGACCCCGAATCGCCAGGGGAATTTTTAAAAAAGAAAATCATAGCTGGGGGCATCACAATGCCCGATTTCAGGTTGTACTACAAAGCTGTGGTCATCAAGACAGTGTGGTACTGGCACAAAAACAGACACACAGATCAATGGAACAGAATAGAGAACCTGGTGTTCTCGTGAAGTCCACTGCGAGGTTGGCTTTCTGACGCTGAGACAGAGACGGGGTGTGTACCTATCAGTTATCCCCAGAGCCCCGGGACCCTAGGGTCCGGAAATGGGCACTTTGAACAGAGGATAGTGTAGTGGATGACAGCAGTGGTCACCAGGATGCTCACCCACACCCCACAGGCCCCCTCGGTCACATGAGGATTTTGTAAGCAACCGACCAGGAGGGCCTTTGGGTCCCCTGGAGGCAGGCAGTGCAGAAGGTCGGTTGCCCCACGAGAGGGGGAAGGAGGAGCACCCGTCGTCCTGGGGCTGGTGGCCTTGGCACAAGTCCAAGGAGCAAGTCCTGTGGGAGAGTAGCGGGTGGATGCGGGGACCCTGCATGGTGTCCTGGGAGGGAAGTGACTGCAGGGGCCCAGGGTTTGATCCAGGCCACCATGGACTGCTGGCACAGAGCACTCAGGGCACCTGAGCACCAGCATGTGGGTCCTCGGGGAGGCATCTCCGGGGTGCCAGGTCCTGTCCCACAATGTCTGCCTTCACACACAATGGCCCGTTTTCTGGCAGTTGTCACCAGGCCACGGTGGATTATGCACAACGTCCCCTGTCCTCACACAGGTCACGGTCACACGGGTGACACAGGCATAGTCTCCCTGCAAAGTCAAGCATTGTTGTGTGTTGGGCAGGGTGCCGCCCGGACGTACAAGGCCTGGTGCACATTGGTGTCCACAGAACCCTCAGTCGTTATCGTGTGTCTGGGGCCTACTACCCTGGATGTGGAGATTGGGAACCAGGCAACGCTTGTCATCTGATCCCTGGGCCTGGGAAGTGGGGAGGTCCTGCTCTTCAAATGAGGAACTGTTACCCAGGCCTGTTCCCCTCCCAGGTCCAAAGTGAACAAAGTCTGCCCTGCCCAGGAATGTGGTCAGGGGATGCTACTGGCCTGTGTGTGGAGGGCCTCTATGGGCCGGAGAGGAGCCCTGTTCAGGGCAAAAGCTGCGCACCAAGTGCGCAGCCTGTCCCACAGGCGCCCAGTGCCAACACACCCCAGGGTCCCATGTCCCGGTACATCCTGCCCCCTGGTTCTCCTCACAGACACTTACAGCAGGAGGCGCGGGGCCCTGCATGGGACAAGCGGTCAGCACGCGAATTGCAAGTCCGGCTCCCATCCCCTGGGCCAGTAAGAGTGGCCAGGGCTGCGCTGAGCGCTCCGAGTGGGCGCGAGAGCCCACTGCAGTCGGGATGAGAAAGGGTGAGTCCCCTGGGCGATTCCTTCCCTCGGGGTCCTAAAGGACCCTTTCTGGCACCCTGGCCCTCATGGCACGAGATGATCGCAGGTGTGTGTGTGGGGCAAGAGCAGGTGAGCAGCTGGGGGCCGAGTCCTCGCGTGTGTGGTTCTCCCCGTCCAGGTGGCGGGAGACCTAGGAGGGGCTCCGGCCTCCCCGTGCCTGTCCACAGGGGTTCCTGGGAGGCCTGGGCTTCCTCTCGCCTAGACCTGGGACGAACCCCAGAGGACCCTCCTGATGGAGGCCCGGGGTCCCCACTCCCCTGCCTGGGCCCCTGTGCATCCCAGATGGCAGAGGTCCTGGAGGAGCCTGGGGCCTCCCGAAGAGCAGCTTGGCCTTTTTGCCAGGACCGCCTGGGGAGGAGGAGGCTCCTCTGCCCGGAGGCTGGGGGAGCACAGCGAGCCCGGCCCTCTGGGGACTCAGTGACGAGGTCGATCCCAAGAACTTGGCCCACGCACATATCTGAGTATCTGCGCCGCCCGAAGGCTGTGGCCCCTGTCACCACGCCACCAACCTTGCTGGAGCTGGAGGTGTGGTCGAGACACTGGCAGGGCCTCTCCAATGCTTACCTGCTGGTCCACGGCGTCTGCTTCCCGCAGAGGACAGGTCTTGGGTCCTAAAAACTTGGCTCCTACCCTACCCCTCTTCTATCCCCCCTGCCAAGAAAAGCCCCACATTCTGAAGAAGCAAAGAACACTTCCTCCCTCCTTCCCCATCTCCTGTGTGGAGACCATTGCTGGGTGTGACGCATACTAATACACTTGCATTTGCATGGAGCGAACCTGGTTTAGTCTCAGGTCTGACGGTGGAGGGAAGCAGAAGCAACAAGGGGAGACTTGCATGTACACAGGAGGTGTGGAAGACCCCGAAAGGGGAGCTGAAGGTATACTCAGTCCACGCAGGAACTTTTATGCAGGTGCTAGAAGCTTCTGTCAGAGTGGCCGCAAGGCCCTTTAACAGGCACAGGCCCATGTAACTCCCTGTGGACTGCCACAAACCAAAGCTTTGTGTGAAATCTACAATTTCTTGGGGCGGTCGGGGGAGGGGATTTGTCAGGAAAGCTGTAGCTCCCTGCTCTGAGCCTGCCCCTTTCCCCTCAGCTCTGAACTGCAGGACCCTTGGGCCCTACGGGGCTGGACCCCCTCCAGCTCTGGGGAGAGTTTATTTGCTGGGTGATGTTGCTGGGCGGGCACTTCCTTTCTCACTTGCTAGTGTCTTGTAACACACATCATAACCCTTTTCCCTCCTCTCTTCACCCCCGGAAAATACAATAAAAACCAATTGGCACTGGAGAAAAAAAGAACCTCAGAAACTTAGCAAAGAACAGAGGAATGGGATGCCAGGGAGGCTATGCGCCTGCATTCGGTTCGGGTCGTGATCCCGGGGTCCTGGGATCCAGTACCACATCGGGCTCCATGCAGGCAGCCTGCTTCCCCCTCTGCTGTGTCTCTGATGAGAAAATAAATTTTTGAAAAAAATAATTACAGAGCAACCCTCGTATCTGCAACGCCTGCCATGCACAGTTTGCAGGGGCCTGTCGGGGACTCAGGCTCCCCACCAGTGTCCTCCTGTGTTTTGAGGGGCCCCAGAATGTGTCTGAAATGGCATTCCTCAGAGTGACATGGATTCTGTCGCCATGATGACCTGGAACAACCACATTGTAACAAGAAGTGTCATCATGCTTAGCTAGTGAACTGTTCGGTTGGATTTCATCCTTGGGAAGGGGGGGCTGTCCTCCTCCCGGAGGCTCCTGTGCAAACTGAGGCCTTGGGAGCTTCATGGTATCTAGTGGAAGCAGGAGGCGATCCATGGGGTGGGGGTGAGGAGCTGAGGTCTCCAAGCTGCTAGAGAAGAAACGTCCCAGAGGCCAGAAGCACCTGGCTTCAGCAGACAACGGCCCGGTCACCGTCCGGTTTATTGCCCCGCCCGAGGTGCGAGCCCTCTAGCTGCAGTAGGGAGAGGTGTAGGCGCAGTCTGCGTGCCCAGCCATAGGTGGCAGGTATCCCAGGAAACAGTGGCAGACCGGGCAGTAGGGGAACAGGCCCAGGGAGGAGGAATGGCGGGCATGGGGTCGAGGGGCCCTGCAGCCACGACAGGCACCCACGAGTGGCACAGAGGCATCATCCCGGGGAACACAAGGGAGGAGGGTGCAGCAGCACAGGGCATATGGCGGCCAGGTCCACGGGTGGCAGTGGATGAGGGTACATATGCAGGGGCCACAGGGCGAGGCACAGCACGGTCAAGGGTGGGGCACTGCCACGGGTATGGCCACGTCAGACACGAGAGCCACGGGCGCACCGGTGTCCTAGGGCTGGTACTCGGCACCGCTATGGGTCGGGGGGCGCTCAGGTGCCTCCCTGAGGATGCCAGGAGGGGCGGACTCGCTCTTGACCGAGGCGGGAGGGGCAGACTTGCTCCTGTCCCGGGCAGCTGGACGGTGATGCTCCTGGCCGCCCGCCATCTCCTGTTGCTGCTCCTGCTGGTGCTCCGCAGGGGACAGGAGCTCCTCTGGTGGCCCGCCTCTGCGGGACTTCCCAGCCCTTCAACCTTGTCCTCCTCCTGCCTTTGGGCCGCCTTCACGCCCACTCTCCTCTTCTTCAGCAGGTGGGGGCAGTCCTTCCTGAAGAGAGGGCTGCTGTAGAACTGTAATGAGGTTCCAAATGGAAAGAGGGACAGAAACTCCAGGTCACCACAGGGCCCGGGGCACTGGCAAGGCCGCTCTGGGTGCCTCCGGGCTCTGAGCCAAGGGTCCCAGGGTCTCCCTCTCCAGAGGTCGCAGCCCCAAAGGGAAGCTGTGCCCCTGCTCTGCCAGGCCTCATTCGCTGACTTGAAAGCCCCAGCGCCCTTTGGGGAGGCAAGAGCCACCTGCGCTGGGGATGTGGACAAGCCCGCGGGGGAGAGGGGTCGGGGCTTCCTGAAGGAGCGTCAGGGCCACCTGACTACCCCCTGGCTGGGAGTTCCCATGTCCTGGACCACATCTAAAGTAAGATGCACACGGTAGCATGGAAAAGGAGGAATCGGTTTATTGAACAGCTGCAGGGAGCAAAACTAGTGGACTGCACCACCTTTGTCACACACCAGGCAGGGAAGGCTTTGCCAATCCAGATGCTCCCCGTCTCTCCCAGAGACAGCAGGCTGCCGAGACAGAGGGCGCCTAAGGAAGCACCAGAACATGGTCTCCTCCCTTCCTGCACCCCTGGGTGAGCATTGCTCAGACAGGGATGCGGCTCAAGAGTCTGTGAGGAAACGGTTTTGACTCCTTTTGTGAGACCCTCTGATGAAAGGTGCTATATGAAGTGGAAAGACTATTTTTAAGAGTTGGAAAGCACTGAACATTTGCATAGAGGACAGAGGAGGAAAGAGGCCCGCATTTCTGGGCCTTCCTTCCAGCATGGTGGCTGATGGGGACCCTTCGTGTTGGGGGCTGGTGGCGCTCCTGACACCACACTGTGGAGCAATGGGCAGGTGTGTCGCGGCAGCCTTTGGGAGACCCATGCTCTCCGAACTTGCCCTGAGCCACGTGGCAGGCATTATGCGCATGGAAATGCCACGTGGCTGCCAATTCTGCTGCCATGTCATGGATCGGAATCCCAGGCGAGCTGCAGCTGTGGCACACACAAGCAAACTCCCAAAGCAAAAGGTGGTGTAGGTTAAACATGAGGAGGAGTATTCTGAAAGGAGACTGTCACCTACGTGGTTGGAATCCTCCTGGTCTCTGTCAGCATCATGTTTCGCTTCCTCAGGAAGTTGTGAGCTGCTGGGGGAGGTAAGGCTCAGAGTCAGGCACCGGGCACAGAAAAGTAGGAAGGCTGATCTCTCCTCTTGAGGACTCTAGGGGTTGGTTTAGTTTCCTAAGATCTTATTCATTCCTGAAAGACAGGAGGAGACACAGGTAGAGGGAGATGCAGTCCCCTCCTAGGGGGTGCCTGATGCACGACTCGACCCCAGGACCCCGGGGTCATGCCCCAAGCCAAAGGCACACACTCAACCGCTGAGCCCCCAGGCACCCCGGGACTTTAGAGTGTTGTCAGTGCGGCAGGAGAGAAAGAGAGGGCAGGGGAGAAGAGCAGAGGTCAGAGGCTTAGCATCCCTGTTGTCTGGCGGGTGTAACACGGTCTCTGGCAAGGGGAGCAGACACCCTGGTCTCCCTGGGACAGGACCCCCTTTGTGCCTCAATTGACCCAGCCTCACTGTTGACTCCATGCCTTTCACTCTTTTAAGTATCTGCGAGGCTTTCGAAATGTGGTCAGTGTTCCTCTGTCCAGGCTAGAAACAGAAAGTCTGTTAGCCTGTCAGGCCCCTGGGAGCCCTTAGGGGCCTGGGATAGTTGTTTTCTGTGTCCGTTAAGATGGGCTGTAGCTGTGATTAGCGGGGACCACAGACAGAGGCTCACAGACCAGGAGAGGTCATTTCTCTCTCAGGTGGAAGCCACAGGTAGATAGCTCAGGGCTGGTTTGCTGGTTCTGTTTGCCCACCGAGTGCTTTGGAATCCTGAGTCCTTCTGGCTTCTTGCCTTTGTTTTCTCTTTAAGATTTCATCCATCTATTCATGAGAGACAAATACACACACACACACAGAGAGAGAGAGAGAGAGAGAGAGAAAGGAGAGGGAGAGAGAGAGGGAGAGGGAGAGGCAGAGACACAGGCAGAGGGAGAAGCAGGCTCCACGCAGGGAGCCAGATGTGGGAATTGATCCCAGCTCTCTGGGATCACAACCTGGCCTGAAGGTGGCCCTAAACGCCTGAGCCACCCGGACTGCCCGGCTTCTTTCCTCCACCATACATCGGCAGGGTTCCCAAGGTTCCCTCATGGTCCAAGCTGCTGTTCCAGCTCCAGCCATCTTGTAAGCGTCCCAGCCAAGAGGAGTGAGGAGCAACTTAAGAAGCAGGTTAAAAGGGATCCCTGGGTGGCGCAGCGGTTTGGCGCCTGCCTTTGGCCCAGGGCGCGATCCTGGAGATCCGGGATCGAATCCCACGTCGGGCTCCCGGTGCATGGAGCTTGCTTCTCCCTCTGCCTGTGTCTCTGCCTCTCTCTCTCACTGTGTTCCTATCATAAATAAATAAAAATTAAAAAAAAAAAAAAAAAAAAAAAAAAAAAGAAGCAGGTTAAAGGGCACAGGCCACAGGCTCTTCCAGGAAGGCTGCCGCATGTTTTCCCGAGACACTTTCATGACACCAGTGTCTCCTTGGCCAGAGCTTAGTCTCATGGCGATATTTAGCTTACAGGAAGCTGAAAGGGAAGGCTTGAGATTATGGAGGAAGAGGAAAATGGCTCTTAGGGGGCAATGCAGAGTCTCTCCTTCATTTTAACACTTGGCCCCAAGCAATGATGAAGTTCTCTATGATTCTGCTGCACTCTCTCTGTAAGATGAGGTGGTGCTTGCCGTGTCCAATTTGGAAATAGTGTCACACTGCCCCTACAATGACTTTTTGCAGAGGTGGGGCTGGTAAAACATTGCTGATCTTCGTTGCTCCTCTAGGATTTACTAATACAATCTCTGTCTTTTTCTTTTAAGATTTTTTTATTTATTTGAGAGAGAGAGAGAATGGGAGAACATGAGTGGGGGTAGGGGCAGAGGGAAAGGGAGAGAGAGAATCCCAAGCAGGCTCCACACCCAGCACTGCAGCCTGACACAGGGCTTGATCCCACAACCCCAGAATCATGACCTGAGCCAAAATCAATACTCAGACGTTCAATCGACTGAGTCACCCAGGCGCCCCAGTAATGCAATTTCTTACAGCATCATCGCTTAATCTTTAAACGTGTGATTTGGGGATCCCTGGGTGGCTCAGCAGTTTAGAGCGTGCCTTCGGCCCAGGGCATGAACCCAGAGTCCCGGGATTGAGTCCCATATCGGCCTCCTTGCATGGGGCCTGCTTCTCACTCTATCTCTCTCTGTGTCTCTCTGTGTCTCTCTCTGTCTCTCTCTCTATGTCTCTGTCTCTCATTTAAATAAATAGAATCTTTAAAAAAATAAATGTATGATTTATGAATGTTTCCTCTTAGGGAACTTTGGAACTTCAGTCAGTTGATCATGGGCTCTTAGCTCCAAGCTTCCCTCCCCAATCCCAAGCCAACTTAATAGTGAGACTTGCAAATTCCAAACATAAAGTAAAAATCCTTAAAGCAGCAAGAGACAAGATATTCTTAACATATATAGGGAGAAGTATGAGGTTAACAGAAGCCCTCTCCACAGAGACCAGGAAGGCCAGAAAGGGCTGGCAGGATATATTTAGGGTCCTAAATGAGAGGAACCTGCAGCCAAGAATACTTTATCCAGCAAGGCTCTCATTCAGAATAGAAGGAGAGATAAATAGCTTCCAATATAGGCAGAAACTGAAATAATATGTGACTACCAAATGAGATCTGCAAGAAATATTAAGGGGGACTATTTAAAAGAAAGAGGATAAAAAAAAATAAATAAATAAAAAAAAAAATAAAAGAAAGAGGATGCCCAAAAAAACAGTCCACAAACCCTAGGATGAATACGTATTATGATGACAATAAATTCATATATTTCCATAGTGACTCTGAATGTGAATGGGCTTAATGATGCCATCAAAGGTGCAGGTTTCAGAATATCCAATATCCATCTCTTTGCTCTCTACAGGAGACACATTTTAGACCTAAGGACACCTATAGCCTTAAAATGAAAGGTTGGAGAACCATTTACTATTCAAATGGTCCTCAAAAGAAAGCAGGGTTAGCCATCCTCATATAGGATAAAGTTTATCTCAAAGACTGTAGTAAGAGATGAAGAGGGACACTATTTCATACTTAAAGGTTCTATCCATCAAGAGGACCTAACAATCTCGAATATTTATGCCCCTAATGTGGGAGCTGCCAAGTATATCAATCAATAAATAACCAAAGTTAAAACATAATTAGATAATAAAACATTTATCCTTGGAGACTTCAACACGGTGCTTTCTGAAAATTCCAGGTCTTCCCAGCACAATATCTCCAAGGAAACAAGAGCTTTAAATGATACACTGGACCAGATGGACTTCACAGATATTTAGAGAACTTTAATGCAACTCTAAATGCAACTGAATACACAATCTTCTCAAGTGCACATGGAACTTTCTCCACAATAGACCACATGCGGGGTCACATTTCAGGTCTGAACTGGTACCAAAAGATTGTGATTGTTCCCTGAATATTTTCAGACCATAAGGCTTTGAAACTAGAACTAAACCACAAGAAGGGGATCCCTGGGTGGCGCAGTGGTTTGGCGCCTGCCTTTGGCCCAGGGCGCGATCCTGGAGACCCGGGATCGAATCCCACATCAGGCTCCCGGTGCATGGAGCCTGCTTCTCCCTCCGCCTGTGTCTCTGCCTCTCTCTCTCTCTCTGTGACTATCATAAATAAATAAATTAAAAAAAAACACAAGAAGAAGTTTGGAAGGATTTCAACACGTGGAGGTTAAAGGCCAACCGGCTAAAAGAAGAAAGGGTCAACCAGGAAATTAGAGAAGAATTAAAAAGATTCATGGAAACTAATGAGAATGAAGATACAACCGTTCAAAATCTTTGGAATACAGCAAAAGGAATCCCAAGAGGGAAATACATCACAAAACAAGCATCCCAGAAAAAACTGGAAAAAACTGAAATCCACAAGCTATCCTGGCACCTAAAGGAATTGGAGAAGGAACAGCAAATGAAACCTTCACCCAGAAAAGAGAGTTAATAAAGATTGAAGCAGATCTCAGTGAAATAGAGACTAGATGAACTGTGGAACAGATCAACAAAACCAGCAGTTGGTTCTTTGAAATAATAAGATAGATAAACCATTAGCCAGCCTTATAAAAAACAAAAGAGAAAAGACTCAAATTAGTAAAATCACGAATGAAAAAGTAGAGACCACAACCAATATCAAGGAAATACAAATGAATTAAGAACATATTATGAGCTCTATACGCCAAAAAATTAGGCAATTGAGAAGAAATGGACACATATCTGGAAAACCACAAACTACCAAAACTGGAACAGGAGGAAATGGAAAACTGGAACAGACCATTGACCGGGGAGGAATTGAAGCAGTCATCTTAAGCCTCCCAAGACATAAAAGTCCACCGCCAGATGGCTTCCCAGGGGAATATCATCAAATGTTTAAAGAAAAAACCATGCCTAATCTACTAAAGCTGTTCTGAAAGATAAAAAGGGTTGGATTACTTCAAAACTCGTTCTATGAGGCCACCTTCACCTTAATTCCAAAACCAGACAAAGACCCCACGAAAAAGGAGAATTATAGAGCAATATCTCTGGTGAACACTGAGGAAAAAATTCTCAACAAGATACTAGCCAATAGGATCCAGCAGTACTTTAAGAAGATTATTCACCATGAGCAAGTGGGATGTATCCCCGGGATACAAGGCTGGTTCAACGGTCATAAAGCAATCAATGTGATAGATCATATGTACAAGAGAAAAAACAAGAACCATATGATTCTCTCAATAGATGCAGAGAAAGCAGTTGACAAAATACAGCATCCATTCCTGATCAAAACTTTTCAGAGTGTAGGGATAGAGGGAACATTCCTCAGCATCTTGAAAGCCATCTACAAAAAGCCCACAGCATATATTCTCAATGGGGAAACACTTGCATCCTTTCTCCTAAGACAGGAACAAGACAGGGATATCCACTCTCACCCGTGCCATTCACATAGTACTAGAAGTTCTAGCCTCAGCAATCCGGCAACAAAAAGAAATAAAAGGCATTCAAATTGGCAAAGAAGAAGTGAAACTCTCCCTCCTTGCAGATGAGATGATATTGTACAGAGAAAACCAAAAGACCACCCCAAGGTTATTAGAACTTACACAGCAATTCAGCAGTGTGCAGGATACAAAATCAATGCCCAGAAATCAGTGGCATTTCTCTACACTACAAATGAGAGAAAGAAAGAGAAATAAGGAGTCAATCCGATTTACAGTTGCACCCAAAAGCATAAGATTCCTAAGAATAAACCTAACCAAAGAAGTAAAGAATCTATACCCTAAAAATTACATGACACTTCTGAAATAGATTGAGAAAGCACAAAGAGATGGAAAAATATTCTGTGCTCATGGATTGGAAGAATTAACATTGTGAAAATGTCAATGCTACCCAGAGCAATTTACACATTTAATGCAATCCCTATCAAAATACCATGGACTTTCTTCAGAGAGTTGGAAGAAATCATTTAAGATTTGTATGGAATCAGAAAAGACCCTGAATAGCCACGGGTATTGAAAGGAAAACCAAAACTGGGGGCATCACAATGCCAGATATCAGGCCTTGACACAAAGGTCAATGGAACAGAATAGCGAACGCAGAAATAGGCCCTCAAATCTATGGTCAACTCATATTCAACAAAGCAGGAAAGACTCTGCACTGGACAAAGGACAGTCTCTTCAATAAATGGTGCTGGGACAATTGGACAGCCACGTGCAGAAGAATAAAATGAGACCATTCTCTTATACCATACTCAAAGATAAACTCAAAATGGATGAAAGATCTAAATGTGAGACAAGAATCCATCAAAATCCTAAAGGAGAACACAGGCAACTCCCTTTTTGTATTGTGTATGGAAACTTCTTGCAAGATACATCTATTAAGGCAAGGGAAACAAAAGCAAAAATGAATTATTGAGACCTAATCAAAATAAAAAGCTTCAGCACAGCTAAAGAAACAGTCCCCAAAACTTAGACAACCTACATAATGGGAGCTATGACCTATGAGATAATTGGCTAGTATCGAAGATCTATAAAGAACTTATTAAACTCAACAGCAAAGAAGCCAACAATCCAATCATGAAATGACAAAAGACATGAACAAAAATTTGACCAATTAAGATTTAGACATGACCAAAAAACACATCATAAAATGCTCCACATCCCTTGCATTCAGGGAAATACAAATAAAAACCACAATGAGATATCACCTTACCCCAGTGAGAATGGGGGAAATTAACAAGACAGGAATCAAAAATTGGAGAGAATATGGAGAAAGGAGAACCTCCTGCACTGTTGGTGGAATGTGAACTGGTACAGCCACTCTGGAAAACTGTGTGGAGGTTGCTCAAAGAGTTAAAAATAAAACTGCCCTATGACCCAGCAATTGCACTGCTGGGGATGTACCCCAAAGATACAGATGCAGTGAAATACGGAGACAACTGCACCCCAATGTTTATAGCAGCAATGTCCACAATAGCCAAACTGTGGAAGGAGCATCAGTGTCCATCAAAAGATGAATGGATAAAGAAACTGTCGTCTATGTATACAATGGAATATTCCTCAGCCATTAGAAATAACAAATACCCACCATTTGCTTCGACATGGATGGAACTGGAGGGTATTATGCTGAGTGAAGTAAGTCAATCGGAGAAGGACAAACATTATATGGTCTCATTTGGGGAATATAAAAAATAGTGAAAGGGAATAAAGGTGAAAGTAGAGATGAGTGGGAAGTTTCAGAAATGGAGACAGAACATGAAAGTCTCTGGGAAATGAACTAGGGGTGGTGGAAGGGGAGGTGGGTGGGGGGTTGGGGTGACTGGTTGACGGGCACTGAGGTGGGCACTTGATGGGATGAGCACTGGGTGTTATTCTATATTTTGGCAAATTGAACACCAATAAAAATAATTTTATAAAAAAATTTGTAAAAAAAATAAAGAAAAGAAAAAAGAAATTTTAAGCAGAATAGACATCTCTATAACATTTTGTTCCCCATCAATGAGTAGGGTTTAGTGCTCCTTTTATTCAGGGCTTTTTTTCCCCACCTCAATCTATTAGTAAATTTGTATAGTAACCTCCATAAAGATCTTAGACCTCTTCTGTTTTGAATGGGATATGTTCTAGGACACCTTCAAAATAGTTATTGCCCTTGTGTGTGTAGCAGGCTCTTGATCTTGCTATAGTGATGTAGCATACACAATTTTTCTGAAGTCTCTTACTAATTCAGATATCCCATGTCCTATTTCTCTGAATTCTCTATATAGATGGTCATATTTTCATGCACCATTATCTTCCTTTTTGATAGTCATGTATTTTGATATGCATATTTCTGGCTCTGTTCTAGTGTAGTTTTGAATGGTACAGGTAAAAGCATACATCTGTGTTTTATCGGTGTCATCAATGAGAATGCACCTTGCATTTCACATTTAAGTGTGTGTGGAGTAGCTATTAGGAAATTTGCTAAAAGTTTTTATCTTGTACTCATGGTGAATTTTTTTCAAGGGCTTTTATCATGCCCATTGGCATGATATAATGTTTCCCTTTAATTTGTCAGCATGGAGAATCCGAATTCAAAGTATTTTCTACTTTAAATCATATTTTCACTTCTCAGCCAAGCCTGCTTGTTCACTCAATTCACTACTATACTGAATATGGTATTAATTTACTTAGGGTATTTGCTACTGTAAGAGTGAACTTGGCTCAAGTGTTTTCAGTGTGGAAATGGGGTGTTCATCTGGTTTGAGAGGTATAGAGAGCTTGCCCCGAAAAATGAGTTAAATAACTCTCCATATTTTTCTAAGCTTCAGAGGACTTGAGTTAAGATGGAGGTAATTTTTTCCTGATCACTTGTAGAATTGGCCACCCAAACCGCCCGTCCAGGAATAGGATAGTTTCGGTATTGACTATGGTTTCAGTTTCTATTGTTTAATTAAATTTTCTATTTCTCTATGGACTTAGTTGGTCTTTTATCTTTTTAAAAATATTGTCCATTTCACCCAGGATTTCTAATGTAATTGCATGATATTTACAATAAAACCTTTATTACAGAAAGTCTAAAACACACTCAATAGTAGAGAATAATATAACAAACCCAGTATACGTGAAAGCCAGCAGTAATCATCTTTAGTACATGGCCAGTCTGGTTCCAATATACCCTCACCTTCCCCACATCTATGCCAATGGAAGAGGGGATCCTCAGACATACAGATCGGATGGATTCTCAGATGAGGATCATCTGAGACACTATGCTTTTTCATCTCATGTCATCAGTATTTCTACATGCATTTCCAAAAGACAAAGAATCATAGGTAAAACATAGATGCAATAAATTATCATTTCTACCAATATAAAGAAGTTATTAGTATCAAATATCCAGTTACTTTTCACATTTAACTTATCTGGAATTTTTTTTTACCTGGAATTTTTTTTTATGTTTCTTTGAATCACAAATATGGCCTATATTCGGTGATTTTTGGTTATATCCCTTAAGTCTTTTTTAATCAACAGATTTTCCCCCACATCCCTCTTTTCTCCCCTTGCAGTTATTGTTCCTGAGGGAAAAAATGCAGGTCAAATTTTGTGACATTTCCTATAATCTGAATTATGTTGAACAAAACATTTTGGTGTCCTTGAAAATGTACTTAGCCTCCTAGTTCTTTAAATTGATAGTCCCAGGTAGACACTTGATCAAATTAAGTTTGCATGTGTGTTATTCTGCTGTATTTTCTTTCTTTAAAAAAACAAGATTGCCACATAGATAATGCTACGTCCTTCCAGTATGAAGAACATAATATCTATTGTCCTCTGTGCTGAAGTTGGCAGTCATTGATGATCATCACTTTTGTGTGTTGGGGGTAGCAGAATGGGAATTTTCTGGTTTTCTCATTCGTTCTTAGCGTATTAGCTGAAAAACTTCCATATGTAGAAAAATTTCCACATCCAACATTTGGTTATGCGGAGAGGATCATGTATTTATTTTGTGTCTTTACATCATTTAAATATCTTCTTCAACTATATTTTGTACAGTTTTCACTGACACTGTTTACTTGTGATAGTTGTCTTTAGTACCTGGTCATATTTGCAAAAAAAAATGTCTGTTTTATGAGTATTTTCAAAGAATTGCCATTTGTTCGTTGGTCTTACTGCTTTCTATTTTGTTATTTCTAAACTTATCTTCATTGTTTCCAACCTTTTACTCCTTTGGGTTCAATACTATGTTCATGCCCTAGCTTCTTGAACTTCTTGGGTACTTTAACTACTTCTTTTCTGTGAGGCATCTATTTAAGACTATATATTTATTTTTGATATCCATTTGGGCTATACCGCACATGTCATGCTATAAGCTTCATGCGTATTTGAATTTTTTAAAAGATTTATTTTTTTTTGGAGGGGGTGCAGAAGGAGAGAGAAAATCATTTCTTTCTATATTTTTTTATTGGAGTTCTACTTGCCAACAAATAGTATAACACTCAGTCCTCATCCCGTCAAGTGCCCCACTAAGTGCCCGAAACCCAGTCACCCCATCCCCCGGCACACGTCCCCTTCTACTACCTTTTGTTCGTTTCCCAGAGTTAGGAGTCTCTCATGGTTTGTCACGTTCTCTGATATTTCCCACTCATTTTCTCTCCTTTTCCCTTTAATCCCTTTCACTATTTTTTTATATTCCTCGAATGAATGAAACCATAAGGTTTGTCTTTCTCTGATTGACTTACTTCACTCAGCATAATATGCTCCAGTTCGGAGAGAGAAAATCTTAAGCATACTCCCCACTGATCTCAGGGCCTGACATGGGGCTCAATCTCACGACCCCGAGATCATGACCTGAGTCGAAATCAAGAATAGGATGCTCAACTGATTTAACCACCCAGGTGCCCATGTATTGCTCAAATTTTTAACAAGTCGACTAGATCATTCTATTACTTATGCTACTGGAGGATTTTCAATGTATATCACAAAACTAGGAAGTGTAAAATTATTTTGAGAAGTCTGCAAAGATGGTAAGAGAGTTAGAATGGTATTTGGAGGAAGTTTCAGGGTTCAGCAGTATTTCATTTTATTTTTGTTACTAATTATAGAAGAAACTTAAACATAATTAACTGCTGGTGACAGAGTTGAGTTTAACCCAGGGATGCAAAGAAGTTTAACACTAGTAGGTCAATCGGGATCCCTGGGTGGCGCAGCGGTTTGGCGCCTGCCTTTGGCCCAGGGCGCTATCCTGGAGACCCGGGATCGAATCCCACGTCGGGCTCCCGGTGCATGGAGCCTGCTTCTCCCTCCGCCTGTGTCTCTGCCTCTCTCTCTCTCTCTCTCTGACTATCATAAATAAATAAAAAAATAAAAAAAAAGAAATCTGTTTAAAAAAAAAAAAAACACTAGTAGGTCAATCGATATAATTGGCCACATGTAATAGGATGGTTCAGGAAAATCAAAGCCACTGTAAATATTTAACATGGAGGAAATTTAATGCAAGGAATTGGTCATGCAAGTGATAGAGAAGCCAAGCAGAGGAGAATTGGGAAACCCAATATTTAGCATTACAAAGAAATCACTCCCAACCCTAGGCCTGAAGAACAAAGAGTGGAAAGAGTGTTACTAGAACCTGGGTTCAAGATTTAGCAGAATCTAGAGCCATGATGGGTCAATCTGACGTAGCTGGGGCCATGAAGAATATGTAGCCATTGAAGGAAATGCCAGGTGATGTAGAGGAAGGAGGAGAAAATCTCTGACTGCTTCTATCCTTCTGGGCTCTAATCTCTTAATGGTGTTTCAGTTAGCTAAATGAGAATGGCAGGTAAATGTTGGTGAATTTAGGAATTATATCCTACAGGGGAAGCCCTTGTACAATGTAGAGCAGAATGGGAAGGAATGAGGGGTGAATTTGGGGGTAAGGAGGACAAGGATTGCCTTACATTACATTAACAGATTGAATGAGAAAAATCAGATCTAATTTTATATAGAAAAGTATCTAATCAAAATTAACATCCATTCATTAAAAAAAAGAGATGTCAGCCCAAAGTATTAGACTGGGACTATGGGTTTTGGGGAGGAAGCCCAGAGAGATAAAATGCCATTCTCATCACATCACATCAAGGGTACATACTATCAACATGATATGTCACCATTGATGTTGACCTTTATCACCCAGCTGTGGTAATGTACCTCAGGTTTCTCCTCTAACGTTCAGGTGCAAAAGTAAGGAAGGGAGAGAAAGGAGGGGTCAGCACTAGGCTAATTTCCTGAATTACCGTCCCAGGCATCAGGGCTAACCATAGCCAACTTGTCACACATTAGAACCCAACAAGAATAATTCAACCTCTACTTCCTGCAGTGTAACAGAAGTCTTCTAATGTGGACAAAAATGAACAGGATCATGGTGTATATAGAAGAGATAAGGAGGTTTGGGTCCCTCTTTAGATGGAGCCTGACTATCAGAATACAGCATGCAAACCTTCCCTTGTGGGTGGCAGGGAATGAAGCAGCAGAGTGCCACGATCACAGCTGGCCCCCCATCCTTCCTTCTTCTTAGTAGTGGAGTTCAGAGCTATTTTCTCATGTACTGCCTGTTTGCTCATCTTCCTCACTGGGTGTTAGGAAATTTTAGTAAGACATGTACTTATCAGTACTCAGAAGGGGGCCATTTAAACTCCCATATGAGAACAATACTTTGCTCATTTGGAGACCAAAATATTTCACAAAAACCACATTTGGTTTATGTGTGTGTTCCCTCTTGACTCTCTCAGGGTAAGCTCCATCCAGTGGCAGCTCTACATCATGGCCTCAAACCCAAGAAAGCAGGAAGTCTTGATGAAGAACTGAAAACTCCAGCTGCAGTTCCCTATTGGATGGCATGAATCCTCTTACCTATGGTGATGTACAAAATTACAGTTTCCGTATGGATCTCACTTGTAAGCTTGTTTTTTTTTTTTTTTTTTTTTGCTTGCGTATCACCTAGACTAGCTTGATTTATCTATCACAAGAATGGTGGAGTTGCTAACCTAATAGAAATTCTTGGCTTTTGAATTAAGTAAAATGGAGTAACTTACTGCGTACTTGCCTCACACGCTCACTTCCCAATAACAGTGATAGGAAAGTGAAACCCAGAATTCGGGCTGTGCAGGCACTTGTTTCTTGGTCCTGGCATTGCATGAATATACCAGCAGGAGAGGGGCCACAATGTTACCCCAATTAGAAATAGAGTTAAAAGTCTCTGTCTCTAGGGCAGCCTGGGTGGCTGAGTGGTTTAACGCTGCCTTTGGGCCAGGGCAATATCCTGGAGACTTGGGATGGAGTCCCAGATTGGGCTTCCTGCATGAAGCCTGCTTCTCCCTCTGCCTGTGTCTTTGCCTCTCTCTCTTTCTCTCTGTGTCTCTCGTAAATAAATAGAATCTTAAAAAAGAAGTCTCTGTCTCTTGAATGTACCAGGGGATACTTTAGGCAAAGGCTTGATTTTCTACTTCTGGACCCCATTGGAATATTGTAACCTCCCCCTCCAAACCTACTTTGACTTCCTATTGTGCCATTTCTTACTAAATTGGTCATTTCTTCCTAAACGGTAGAGCTGTCCCTCCAGCACTTGGAGGACATTGGCTCAGCCTGCTAACTCTACAAGGAATCCCCTCTTGCCATCATTTTATTCTTTCACAGCATTTTAAAACATATTTTATTTATTTATTCATGAGAGATGCAGAGAGAGAGGCAGAGACACCGGCAGAGGGAGAAGCAGGCTCCCTGTAGGAAGCCCGATGTGGGATTCGATTTCCGGACCCCGGGATCATGACCTGAGCCAAAGGCAGATGCTCAACCACTGAGCCATTCGGGCACCCCTATGCTTTATTTTTGACGTTCTGGTGGTTCTGAAGATATCCTTCTGAGAAAAATGTAAAACTATGAAATCAGTTCTTGAATAGCTGTGGTACTAGTCACTTTACGCAATTTCATTGAGGATAAGTTTGGGTACTTTCTGGTATTTGTAGAATTCTACAGTTTCGTTTAAGTTCTTGACCATATGTACATTGATTTGTTATTAGTATTTTTCTTTTTATTCTCTAATGTCTACTGTGGGGCTCGTGAGCTTGCAGTGAAACCCACTTTAATTTTTGATACTGATAATGTACGTCTTCTCAACTTTTTACTTTGTCTGGATAGAGTTTTAAAACTTATGGGATGCAGCATATCATTGTTATGAGGGGAAATTATAGCATTTAATGCTTAGATTAAGAAAGATCTCAAATCAATAATCTGTTTCCACCATAACTTAGAAAAAGAAGAAACAACCCAAAGCAGTAAGAAGGAAAGAAAGAAATAAACAAAGAGACAAAACAACGGAAGACAAAGAAATAAAACTGAAATCAGTCTTTTCTTTGCCCTAGGGATGATTTTAGAGTATGCTGTTTAATTTCCAAATGTTTTGAGGTTTTTCTTGTTCTTCCCCTACTGTTTGATTTCTACTTTGATTCCTTTATTATCAGAAATATCCTCTGGATCATTCAAATATATATTTAAAAAGATTTTATTTATTTATTAATGAGAGACACATACAGAGAGAGGCAAAGACATAGGCAGAGGGAGAAGCAGGCTCCCTGTGGGGAGCCCGATACAGGACTCAAACCCAGGACCCTGGTATCATGACCTGTGACGAAGGCAGACGCTCAACTCCTGAGCCACCAGGTGCCCCTGGATCATTTAATTTTAAAAAACATTTTAATGACACAGGATGTAGTTGATCCTGGGTTATGCTCCGTATGTGCTTGAAATAAACGAGCATTTTGCTGTGATGGAGCAGTGATATTTGGATTCATAGTGTTTCTGACTAACCCAGGGCCAAACTGAGCTCTGTCTGATGGTTCCCTTCTCCAAGCTTTTGGCATCCTTGTGGTGAGATTCCAGCATGAGCAACTCAGGTAAAATCAGGGCATCCTAGGGAACTTGATCCCTCGCTTGTATTTACCACATTCATCATTCCCCCCTCTCCTGGCTACCTGGACATTCCTTTCCTTGTCCTCTAACTAGGAGGGGATCCATAGTCTCCCCACTCTGTAAAGCACTCCCTTGAATGGATTGGCTTTGGTGGCCAAGCGGTGGGATAATTGAGAGAAAAGTAGCAAAGTAGTTATCTCCCACTTTTTGGTACCAAAGCTTTTCTTTGCAGAGACACACAGGTTATCTTCCCTCTACATTTAAGGTATCTGCCCTACTGTTGCTGAGGCTCCACCACAGGGTTTCAGCTTTTTCCCTGGGGCTTTCCTTCGACCTAAGTGATAAATCCCTTAGTGCTTTCATGCTCCTTTGCTCTATACCGTGGTCGACATATATTTCCCATAAAAGGCTAGACTATAAAAATTTTTGGCATTGTAGACCATACCTTCCCTAACAAAGGTTTTATATTTTATTTTCATATGATATGCATATTCATATCGATTTGATGTTTCAGGTGTATTTCTATTTAACATTTATAGGTAATCCCATCATTTAAATATTAATTTATTTAATATTTATATTAATATTTTTTATATTTTATATTTGGTTTTTACCTAATGTCCTTTTCCAGATACAGGATCCTGTCCAGTAAACCACATTGCATGTAACTGTCATGTTTCCTTAAGATACTCTTTGCAGTGACAGTTTCTCCATCTTTCCATTCTTTTTGATGCTGACAGTTTTGAGTACTAGTTAGGCATACTGTAGAATATCCCTCTATTTGAATTTGTCTGGTGTCTTTCTCATAAATCGACTGTTGTTATGAGCTTGGTGGAGGAAGCCTTGAAAGGTCAAGTGCTCTTCTCATCACATCCTATCAAGGGTACATTCTATCAATATGACTCATCCATGGGGATGGTGATCTTGATCATCTGGCTGAGATGGTGTTGGTTAGGCTTCTCCACCAAATGCTTTTTTCTTTCTCTTTCCACCATTATCTGGAAAGAAGTGACTATGTGCAGGCCACAGTTAGAGAGTAAGGATTAGGTTTCATCTCCTTGAGTGGGAGACTATCTACATTAATGGGGATTTGGAATACTTTGGCATAAGAAATTTGTCCTCACGGATATTTATTTTATGCTTTGGATTATAATGCAGTACAGTTTTATTTATTTGCTCAAATTTTTCCAGATTTGGCCACTGGGAGCTCTTTTCATTGACTTCTGTGGCCCTTTGACATATCCTCATGATATGTTTGGGTTTTGTGTGTCCTTTTTATCCTGGTTCATGTTTCATGGACTAATTGGATCTGTTTGTGTATTTTGTCTTTTGCTGACATTAGAAAATCCTTGGCTATCAGCTCTTCAGATATATGGTCTCCCCTGTTCTTTACCGCTTTCTCATTCTGGAACTCCAGAATAACATACGAACTACATCATTTCATATCATCTCACCACATTTGGACTCTCTATTCTATTTTTCAGTTATTGTCTTTCCTCTTTCATTCTTTTTTTATTTATGATAGTCACAGAGAGTGAGATAGAGAGAGAGAGAGAGGCAGAGACACAGGCAGAGGGAGAAGCAGGCTCCATGCACCGGGAGCAGGACGTGGGACTCGATCCCGGGTCTCCAGGATCGTGCCCTGGGCCAAAGGCAGGCGCCAAACCGCTGTGCCACCCAGGGATCCCATCTTTCCTTTTTCTATTTCATTTGAATAATTTCTAATTTAATTTTTTTTTGTTTTACTAAAGTGATTTCTTTTGAGAATAGTTCACACTATGAGGCTTTCTGGTAATACAGAAGGTCAAAATATATATATATATATATATATATATATATATATATATCTTTATATAATTTATTTGTAAAATATGTATATACTCAAAAAATACCATAACACAAAAAGATGAAAACTATGTCAAATATATAGAATTGTTTTTAATTTTTTTAAGTTGGATGCTATTTTAGGACACTGTTTATTAATATTATTATTATTTTTTATAATAAATTTATTTTTTATTGGTGTTCAATTTGCCAACATACAGAATAACACCCAGTGCTCATCCCGTCAAGTGCCCCCCTCAGTGCCCGTCACCCAGACACCCCCACCCCACGCCCTCCTCCCCTTCCACCACCCCTAGTTCGTTTCCCAGAGTTAGGAGTCTTTATGTTATATCTCCCTTTCTGATATTTCCAACACACTTCTTCTCCCTTCATTTATATTCCCTTTCAAAATTATTTATATTCCCCAAACGAATGAGGACATATAACGTTTGTCCTTCTCCGATTGACTTACTTCACTCAGCATAATACCCTCCAGTTCCATCCACGTTGAAGCAAATGGTGGGTAATGGTCATTTCTAATGACTGAGTAATATTCCATTGTATACATAAACCACATCGTATTTATCCATTCATCTTTAGATGGACAACGAGGCTCCTTCCACAGTTTGGCTATTGTGGACATTGCTGCTAGAAAATCAGGGGGGTGGTGCTGAAGTGTCCCGGCGTTTCATTACATCTGTATCTTTGGTGTAAATCCCCAACAATGCAAATGCTGGGTAATAGGGCAGGTCTATTTTTAACTCTTTGAGGAACCTCCACACAGTTTTCCAGAGTGGCTGTACCATTTCAAATTCCCACCAACAGTGTAAGAGGGTTCCCACTGATCTATGTCTCTGTTTTTGTGCCAGTGCCATATTGTCTTGATGACCACAGCGTTGTAGTACACCCTGAAATCTGGCATTGTGATGACCCCAAATATGGTTTTCTTTTTTAAAATTCCCCTGGCTATTCGGGGTCTTTTCTGATTCCACACAAATCTTAAAATAATTTGTTCCAACTCTCTGAGGAAAGTCCATGGTATTTTGATAAGGATTACATTAAACGTGTAAATTGCCCTGGGTAACATTGACATTTTCAAAATATTAATTCTGCCAATCCATGAGCATGGAATATTTTTCCATCTCTTTGTGTCTTCCTCAATTTCTTTCAGAAGTGTTCTATAGTTTTTAGGGTATAGGTCCCTTACCTCTTTGGTTAGGTTTATTCCTAGGTATCTTATGCTTTTGGGTGCAATTGGAAATGGGATTGACTCCTTAATTTCTCTTTCTTCAGACTCATTGTTAGTGTATAGAAATGCCACTGACTTCTGGGCATTGATTTTGTATCCTGCCATGCTACCAAATTGCTGTTTGAGTTCTAGCAATCTTGGGGAGGAGGATTTTGGGTTTTCTATGTAGAGTATCATGTCATCGTCAAAGAGGGAGAGATTGACTTCTTCTTTGCCAATTTGAATGCCTTTAATGTCTTTTTCTTGTCTGATTGCTGATGCTAGGACCTCCAGTACTATGTTGAATTGCAGTGGTGAGAGTGGACATCCCTGTCTTGTTACTGATCTTAGGGGAAACACTCCCAGTGCTTCCCCATTGAGAATGATATTTGATTTGCTGTGGGCTTTTCATAGATGGCTTTTAAGATGTTGAGGAATGTTCCCTCTATCCCAACACTGAAGAGTTTTGATCAGGAATGGATGCTGTATTTTGTCAAATGCTTTCTCTGCATCTAATGAGACGATCATATGGTTCTTGGTTTCTCTCTTGTTGATATCATGAATCACATTGATTGTTTTACGAGTGTTGAACCAGCCTTGTGTCTCGAGGAGAAATCCTACTTGGTCATGGTGAATAATTTTCTTAATGTATTGTTGGATCCTATTGGCTAGTATCTTGTTGAGAATTTCTCCATCCATGTTCATCAGGGATATTGGTCTGTAATTCTCCTTTTTGTGGGGTCTTTGTCTGGTTTGGAATTAAGGTGATGCTGGCCTCATAGAATGAATTTGGAAGTGCTCCATCTCTTTCTATGTTTTGGAACAGCTTTAGTAGAATAGGTATGGTTTCTTCTTTAAACGTTTGAGAGAATTCCCCTGGGAAGCCATCCGGCCCTGGACATTTGTGTCTTGGGAGGTTTTGGATGACTGCTTCAATTTCCTCCCTGGTTATTGGCCTGTTCATGTTTTCTATTTCTTCCTGTTCCAGTTTTGGTAGTTTGTGGCTTTCCATAAATGCGTCCACTTCTTCTAGATTGCCTAATTTATTGGTACATAGCTGTTCATAATATGTATTTAAAATCGTTTGTATTTCCTTGGTGTTGGTAGTGATCTCTCCTTTCTCATTCATGATTTTATTAATTTGAGTCTTCTCTCTCTTCTTTTTAATAAGGCTGGCTAATGGTTTATCTATCTTATTAATTCTTTCAAAGAACCAACTCCTGCTTTTGTTGATCTGTTCCACAGTTCTTCTGGTCTCGATTTCCCTGAGTTCTGCTCAAATCTTTATTAACTCTCTTCTTCTGCTGGATATAGGATCTATCTGCTGTTTTTTCTCTAGCTCCTTTATGTGTAAGGTTAGCTTTTGAATTTGAGTTCTTTCCAGTTTTTGAATGGATGCTTGTATTGTGATGTATTTCCCCCTCAGGACTGCTTTTGCTGCATCCCAAAGATTTTGAATGGTTGTATCTTCATTCTCATTAGTTTCCATGAATCTTTTTAATTCTTCCTTAATTTCCTGGTTGACCCTTTCATCTTTTAGCAGGATGGTCCTTAACCTCCACATGTTTGAAGTCCTTCCAAACTTCTTTTTGTGATTTAGTTCTAATTTCAAGGCATTATGGTCTGAGAATATGCAGGGGACGAACCCAATCTTTTGGTATAGGTTCAGACCCAATTTGTGACCCAGTATGTCGTCTATTCTGGAGAAAGTTCCATGTGCACTTGAGAAGAATGTGTATTCAGTTGAGTTTGGATGTAAAATTCTGTAGATATCTGTGAAATCCATCTGTTCCAGTGTATCATTTAAAGCTCTTGTTTCTTTGGAGATGTTGTGTTTAGAAGACCCATCGAGTTTATAAAGTGCTAGATTGAGGTCACCAAGTATAAGTGTATTATTATGTAAGTATTTCATCACATTGGTTATTAATTGATTGATATATTTGGCAGCTCCCATATTCTGGGCATATATACTGAGGATTGTTAAGTCCTCTTGTTGGATAGATCCGTTAAGTATGATACAGCGTCCCTCTTCATCTCTCACTACAGTCTTCGGGATAAACTTTAGCTTATCTGATATAAGGATGGCTACCCCTGCTTTCTTTTGAGGACCATTTGAATGGTAAATTGTTCTCCAACCTTTTATTTTCAGATTGTAGGAGTCCTTCTGTCTAAAATGAATCTCTTGTAGACAGCAAATAGATGGGTCCTGTTTTTTTATCCAGTCTGAAACCCTATGCCTTTTTAATGGGGTCATTAAGCCCATTCACGTTCAGAGTCACTATCGACAGATATGAGTTTAGTGTCATCATGATATCTATTCAGTCCTTGTTTTTGTGGATTGTTCCACTGAACTTCTTCCTAAAGGGGAATTTCAAGAGTCCCCTTTAAATTTCTTGCAGAGCTGGTTTGGAGGTCACATATTCTTTCAGTTCTTGCCTGTCTTGGAAGCTCTTTATCTCTCCTTCTATTCTGAATGAGAGCCTTGCCGGATAAAGTATTCTTGGTTGAATGTTCTTCTCATTTACGACCCTGAATATATCCTGCCAGCCCATTCTGGCCTGCCAGGACTCTGTGGAGAGATTTGCTGTTACCCTAATTCTCCTCCCCATAAAAGTCAGGGATTTCTTGTCTCTTGCTGCTTTAAGGATCTTCTCTTTATCTTTGGAATTTGCAAGCTTCACTATTAAATGTTGAGGTGTTGAACGGTTTTTATTGATTTTAGGGGGGGATCTCTCTATTTCCTGGACCTGAATGCCTGTTTCCCTTCCCAGATTAGGATAGTTTTCAGCTATGATTTGTTCAAATACATATTCCGGCCCTCTGTCCCTTTCGGTGCCCTTGGGAACCCCAATTAAACGTAGGTTTTTCTTTCTCAGGCTGTTGTTTATTTCACTTAATGTATCTTCATGGTCTTTTCATTGTTTGTCTCTTTTTACCTCAGTTTCCCTCTTTGCCATCAAGTTGTCTTCTATGTCACTCACTCGTTCTTCCACCTCGTTTACCCTCGTCGTTAGGACGTCTAGTTTGGATTGCATCTCATTCAATTGATTTTTAATTTTTGCCTGATTCTGCAGTCATGAAGTATCTTGAGTCCTTTATGCTTTTTTCTAGAGCCACCAGTAGCTTTATAATAGTGCTTCTGATTTGGTTTTCTGACATTTAATTGTAATCTAGATTTTGTTTTTTTTTAATAATAAATTTATTTTTTATTTGTGTTCAATTTACCAACATACAAAATAACCCTCAGTGCTCATCCTGTGAAGTGTCCCCCTAAGTGCCCGTCGCCCATTCACTCCCACCCCACGGCCTCCTCCCCTTCCACCACCCCTAGTTCGTTTCCCAGAATTAGGAGTCTTTATGTTCTGTCTCCCTTTCTGATATTTCCCACACATTTCTTCTCCCTTCCCTTATATTCCCTTTCACTATTGTTTATATTTCCCAAATGAATGAGAACATATAATGTTTGTCCTTCTCTGATTGACTTACTTCACTCAGCATAATATCCTCCAGTTCCATCCACGTTGAAGCAAATGATGAGTAATTGTTATTTCTAATGGCTGAGTAATATTCCATTGTATACATAAACCACATCTTCTTTATCCATTCATCTTTAGATGGACACCGAGGCTCCTTCCACAGTTTGGCTACTGTGGACATTGCTGCTAGAAACATCGGGGTGCAGGTGTCCCGGCATTTCATTTCATCTGTATCTTTGGGGTAAATCCCCAACAATGCAATTGCTGGGTTATAGGGCAAGTCTCTTTTTAACTCTTTGAGGAACCTCCACACAGTTTTCCAGAGTGGCTCTGTGGGAGAGAGGACTGTTTCTGATTCTTTCTTTTGAGGTGAGGTTTTCCTTCTAGTCATTTGGTTCAGTGCAGAGTGGCCAAAAACAAGTTGTTTTGGGAAAAGGAGAAAAAGAGAGGAGAGAAAGAAGGAAAGAAAAGAGAAAAAGAAAAAAGCAAGAAAAAAAAAGAGAAGAAAAACAGAAAGAAAAAGAAAGATGGGGGAAATAGGGTGGGGGAAGCAAACAGAAATCAAAAAGCAAAAAAAAAGGGGGGGGAGAATCTTCTGATTCTGTATACTTTAAGTCCCTTGACTTCCCCTGGAACTTGTCCATCTAGTTGGTCTTTTGGGGGAGGGGCCTATTGTGCTGATTTTCAGGTATTAGCACTTGGGGAGCTGCTCTGCCCCCTGCCTGGTGCAGGGCTCAGTGGCGGTTGTTTATCCCGTGAGGCCCCAGGAGGAACAACCCCAGTGGCAGCGGCCAGCTTTGGAGCCCTGGAGTCAGCCCCCGCAGTAGCTCCAGATCTCTCTGTCTGCAGGGCCTGGAAGCTCCGGGGCGGGGCCGCTGATCTGCTCAGCTGGGGCAGGAGCGTCCTTGCTGTCCTGGGCCCTCCCGGCCACTGCCTGTCCCTGGGGGAGGCCGGATCCTGGGCTGTGTCCCGGGGCCCTGTGCTCCGGAGCCTGCGCTGTTGGATTCGCGCTCAGGGCCGCGCACCCCCTCTGTGGAGCTGCCGCCCGAGCCCCTCCGAGCTGCTCCCGGCCGCACAGCCCCCTCCGCACGGAGCCTCTTCCTCTGCCCGAGCCCGTCTGAGCCTCTCCGTGTCTAGCCCTTGCGCTGCAGCCCTTAGGGAGCTCGGCGCACTCTCCCAGGGGCGCAGGTGTCTGTTAGTGTCCCAGGGAGCCCGAGGGCATCCCCGCCCTCCTGGGTCCTGCTCTAAATCCCTGCGGGCCCCTTTCCACCCAGGAAGGTCGGTGCAGCTCCTGCTTCTCCGGGACGGGGCTCTCCTGTCCTGGGGACACTCGCCCAGGCCTCAGCCCGGCTCCTCGCGGGGCCCCTCCCCCTTGGAGGCCTTTTGTGTCTTTATTTCTTTTTCCCCATCTTCTGACCTTAATAGAAGCACGAACTCTTCTCACTGTAGCATTCCAGCTTTTCTCTCTTCAAATATCAGGCCGATTTCGTAGATTTTCAGGATAATTTGAAAGTTATCTATGTAATTTGGTGGGGACAGGTGATTTGGGGACCCTACTCTTCCGCCATCTTGCCCCTCCTCCGAATTTTACTTCTGATAAGACTTTATGATAATGTGGTTGACACAGAAATCCAATTATTTCTGTGGCACACAATGTTTTACTAATTAGAATTACATGTAATGACATTATGTCAGGACATATTAAAACTTTAAGAATTTTACATAACTTTTAGAACCATCATAACATTTACCCACATAATATAACCTCATAAAATTAATCATTATTTACAATACTTCCAATGTAAATTAATTCAGCAAATAAAGAAACCTAATTAGTCAAAATGATTATTTAGAATTTGAATTTTTAGGAAGATTGTTAAGAATCTCAGAAGATTCTAAATGATATGCCTAAATAGGATCATAGTTCACTGAAAATTTTAATACTTTATCAGGTATTTAACCAAGGTGACAATAAAAGATCCCGAAGGCAAAAACAGAGGGTTTCTTGGTTGTTAGCAAAACAGCTTCTTTAAATATTGAGAAGATTTAGTAATCAAACCTTATCAAACAAGAGAAATCTTGTTTTTCTGGGCAGATAAAGATAAAATAGCTTGTTTATAATTTGTTATCAAGAACAGACCAAATATAAAAGAAGCTTTTGTCTTTTTAAAAAGTTAAGCTAATTTTCAGAGAAAAAAAAGCAAATTCCAATCTTATATCAGCATATTTTAAAAATTCATATATTCTGATCTTAGTGAGTCCAGATCATGCATAGTTTCTCCCAAAGTTTCTCCTTTATAACCTTCCTCCAATTTCTTCTTTAACTCAAATTATTTCATAAGCCTCACCTCTCTATAAATAGCCCGTCTCATTTTGGGAAAAAAATACTTTCTTTCCTTCAACAAAAATGCATTTTATTCCTTATATCTTTCTTATACATCTCCTATTTTCCCATATAGAGTTACTTTCCTTATCATTTCCAGCAGTTTCAATTCCATTCATCAGAACTTTATTTTTTTTTCATTGAGCAATTGTAACTTTATTTTTTAAAATAATTTTATTGGAGTTCAATTTGCCACCATTTAGCATAACACACAGTGCTAATCCTGCCACATGCCCCCCTCAGTGCCCCACACTGACACCATGACCCACTGCCATGTCCCTTTCCACTAAACATTGTCCGTTTCCCAGAGTTAGGTGTCTCTCATGTTTTGACACCCTCACTGATATTTTCACTCATTTCGCTCCTTTCCCTTTATTCCCTTTCACTAATATTATACTCCCAAAATGAATGAGACCATATAATGTTTGTCATTTCTGATTGACTTATTTCACTCAGGATAATACCCTACAGTTCCATCCACGTTGAAGCAAATGGTGGGTATTTGTCGTTTCTAATGGCTGAGTAATATTCTATTGTATACATAAACCACATCTTCTTTATCCATTCATCTTTCAATGCACACCAAGGCTCCTTCGACAGTTTGGCTATTATGGACATTACTGCTGTAAACGTCAGGGTGGAGGTGTCCTGGCGTTTCACTGCATCTGTATCTTTGGGGTAAATCCCCAACAGTGCAATTGCTGGGTTGTAGGGCAAATCTATTTTTAACTCTTTGAGGAACCTCCACACAGTTTTCCAGAGTGACTGCACCAGTTCACAATCCCACCAACAGTGCAAGAGTGTTCCCCTTTCTCTACATCCTCCCCAACATGCGTTGTTTCCTGCCTTGTTAATTTTCTCCATTATCACTGGAGTGAGGTGGTATCTCATTGTCCTTTTGTTTGTATTTCCCTGATGGGTGTGGAGCATTTACTCACGTGCTTGTTGGCCATGTCTATGTCTTCCTCTGTGAAATTTCTGTTCATGTCTATTTCCCATTTCATGATTGGATTGTTTGTTTCCTTGCTGTTGAGTTTAATAAGCTCTTTATAGATCTTGGATACTAGTCCTTTATCTGATATGTCACTTGCAAATATCTTCTCCCATTCTGTAGGTTGTCTTTTAGTTTTGTGGACTGTTTCTTTTGCTGTGCAAAAGCTTCTTATCTTGATGAAATCCCAGTAGTTCATTTATGCTTTTGTTTCACTTGCATTCATGGATGTATCTTGCAAGCAGATTACATGATACTGTACATAGAAAACCCAAAACACTCCACCCCAAGATTGCTAGAACTCATCCAGCAGTTTGGCAGTGTGGCAGGATACAAAATCAATGTCCAGAAGACAGTGGCATTTCTATACATTAACAATGAGGCTGAAGAAAGAGAAATTAAGGAGTCAATCCCATTTTCAATTGCACCCAAAAGCATAAGATAACTAGGAATAAACCTAACCAAAGAGGTAAAGGATTTATACCCTAAAAACTACAGAACACTTCTGAAAGAAATTGAGGAAGACACAAAAAGATGGAAAAATATTATATGCACATGGATTGGATCTTTCATCCATTTTGAGTTTATCTTTGTGTATGGTGTAAGAGAATGGACCAGTTTCACTCTTCTGCATGTGGATGTCCAATTTTCCCAGCACCATTTATTGAAGAGACTTTTTTCCAGTGGATAGTCTTTCCTGCTCTGTCAAATATTAGTTGACGATAAAGTTGAGGGTCCACTTTTGGATTCTCTATTCTGTTCCACTGATCTATACGTCTGTTCTTGTGTCAGTACCACAGTGTCATGATGACCACAGCTTTGTAGTACAACCTGAAATCTGACATTGTGAAGCCCCCAGCTATGGTTTTCTTTTTCTATATTCCCCTTGCTAATCAGGGTCTTTTTTGAGTCCACACAAATCTTAAGATTAGTTGTTCTAACTCTCTGAAGAAAGTCCATGGTATTTTGATAGGGATTGCATTAAATGTGTAAATTACCCTGGGGAACATAGACATTTTCACAATATTAATTCTTCCAATCCACGAGTATGAAATATTTTTCCATCTCTCTGTGTCCTCCTCAATTTCTTTTAGAAGTGTTGTGTAGTTTTTAGGGTATAGATCCTTTACCTCTTTAGTTAGGTTCATTCCTAGGTATCTTATGCTTTTGGGTGCAATTGGAAATGGGATTGACTCCTTAATTTCTCTTTCTTCAGTCTCATTGTTAATGTATAGTATCATGTCATCTGCAAAGAGGGAGAGTTTGAGTTCTTTGTCAATTTGAATGCATTTTACTTCTTTTTTCTTTTTGTTTCTTGTTTCTTTTCTTTTTGTTGTCTGATTGCTGACTTCTACTATGTTGAATAGCAGTGGTGAGAGTGGACATCACTGGCGTGTTCCTGATCTTAGAGGAAAGGCTCCCAGGGTTTCCATATTGAGAATGATATTTGCTGTGGCTTTTCATAGAGGGCTTTGAAGATGCTGAGGAATGTTCCCTCTATCCCTACACTCTGAAGAGTTTTGATGAGGAATGGATGCTGTATTTTGTCAACTGCTTTCTCTGCATCTATTGAGAGGATCATTTGGTTCTTATTTTCTCTTGCTGATATGATCAATCACATTGATTGCTTTATGAGTGTTGAACCAGCCTGCATCCCGGGGATACATCCCACTTGGTCATGGTGAATAATCTTCTTAATGTACCCTTGGATCCTATTGGCTAGTATCTTGTTGAGAATTTTTGCATCCATATTCATCAGGGATTTTGGTCTATAATTCTCCTTTTTGGTGGGGTCTTTGTCTGGTTTTGGAAATAAGGTGATGCTGGCCTCATAGAACGAGTTTGGAAGTATTCCATCTCTTTCTATCTTTTGGAACAGCTTTAGTAGAATAGGTATGGTTTCTTCTTTAAACGTTTGATAGAATTCCCCCGGGAAACCATCTGGCCCTGTCCTTTTGTGTCTTGGGAGGTTTTTGATGACTGCTTCAATTTCCTCCCTGGTTATCGGCCTGTTCATGTTTTCTATTTCTCCCTTTCCAGTTTTGGTAGTTTGTGCTTTTCCAGAAATGCATCCATTTCTTCTAGATTGCCTAATTTATTGGCGTAAATCTGTTCATAATAAGTTTTTAAATCATTTGTATTTCCTTGGTATTGGTGCTGATCTCTCCTTTCTCATTCATGATTTTATTAATTTGAGTCTTTTCTCTCTTCTTCTTAATAAGGCTGGCTAATGGTCTATCTATCTTATTAATTCTTTCAAAGAACCAACTCTTGGTTTTGCTGATCTGTTCCAGTTCTTCTGGTCTCTATTTCATTGAGTTCTGCTTGAATCTTTATTAATTCTCTTCTTCTGCTGGGTGGAGGATCTGTTTGCTGTTTTCTCTCCAGCTCCTTTAGGTGCAAGGTTAGCTTTAGTATATGAATCCTTTCCAGTTTTTGGATGGATGCTTGTATTGTGATGTTTCTCCGCCTCAGGACTGCTATTGCAGTATCCCAAAGATTTTGAATGGATGTGTCTTCACTCTCATTTGTTTCCATGATTCTTTTTAATTCTTCTCTAATTTCCTGGTTGATCCTTTCATCTTTTAGCACGATGGTCCTTAACCTCTACGATTTTAAAATCCCTCTAAACTTCCTCTTATGGTTGAGTTCTGGTTTGAAAGCTTCATGGTATGAAAATATGCAGGGGATGATCCCAATGTTTTGGTATCGGTTAAGACCTGATTTGTGCCCCAGTATGTGCTCTGTTCTGGAAAAACTTCCATGTGCATTTGAGAACAATGTGTATTCAGTTGTTTTTGGATGTAAAGTTCTGGAAATATCTGTGAAATCCGTCTGGTCCGGTGTATCACTTAAAGCTCTTATTTCTTTGGAGATGTTGTGCTTAGAATATCTATCAATTGTAGAAAGTCTGTGTTCAAGTCTCTAAGTATAAGTGTATTACTATCTAAGAAAGTCTTACCTTTGGTTTTTAATTGTTTGATATACTTGGCAGCGCCCACATTCGGGGCATACATATTCATGATTGTTAGGTCTTCTTGTTGGACAGATCCTTTAAGTATGATATAGTGTCCCTCTTCATCTCTTACTACAGTCTTCGGGATAAACTTTAGTTTATCTGATATAAGGATTTTAGGGAGGGGATGTCTCCAACTCCTGGATCAGAATGTCTGTTTCCCTTCCCAAGTTAGGGAAGTTCTCACCTATGATTTGTTCAAATACACTTTTGGGTCCTCTGTCCCTCTTGGCGCCCTCTAGAACGCCAAATAAATGTAGATTTTTCCTTCTGAGGCTTTTATTTCCCTTAACCTATCCTCATGATCTTTTAATTGTTTTCCTCTTTATTCCTTAGCTTCCTTCCTTCCCATCAACTTGTCTTCTATGTCACTCACTCTACCTCGTTGCCCTCATCGTTTTGTCCTCCAGTTTGGATTGCATCTCATTTAATTGATTTTTAATTTCGGCCTGATTAGATCTAAATTCTGCAGTCATGAAGTCTCTTGAATCCTTTATGCTGTTTTCTAGAGCCACCAGTAGCTTTATAATTGTGCTTCTGAATTGGCTTTCTGACATTGAATTGTAATCCAAATTTTGTAACTCTGTGGGAGAGACTACTATTTCTGATACTTTCTTTTGTGGTGAATTTTTCATTCTAGTCATTTTGCTCAGTGCAGAGTGGCTCAAAACAAGTTGTACTGGAAAAAGGAGAAAAAGAGAGTAAAAGATGGCTTGGGGGATTCAAACAAACAAAAAAGGAGGGATATCCTCTGGTCCTATATACTGTAAATCTGTCGACTTCCCGTGGTACTTTCCAGCGCTGCTTGGTCAAGGAGTTGCTCTTCCCCTGTTCTTCCAGCTGGTCTTCTGGGGGAGGGGTCTGCGGTGCTGATTCTCAGGTGTGTGAACCAGGGGGAGGTGCCCAGGCCCTCCCAGGTGCACGGCTCATTGGTAGCTGTTTATCCTTTGAGGCCCCTGCTCCCTGGTGGCCCTGCTCAGTCCCAGGCTCAAGGTGACACCAGGACCAAAAGACAGTGGCGGCAGCCATGTCTCCATCTCTGGAGTCAGCTCCAGCAGTAACTACGGCAGTCTCCCAGTCTGTAGAGGTCTGGATGCCTCGGAGGCGGGTGGCGTGGACCTGCACAGCTCGGGGCTGCCCGTCGGCAGGAGCGTCCTTGCTGCCCTGTGTCTTTCAAGCCTGTGTCTGCCCCTGGGGGAGCACCGGATCTTCGGCTGTGTCCTCTGGTGCCCTGGGCTCTGAGACCTCTGCCGCCCTAGCTGCTTCCGGGGCCCCGCCTGGCACACGGTCCTGCCCTATAGGGAGCTCGGCCCAAGGTGTGTGGTGTGCTCTCCCCTGGGGCGCAGTTCCTCTATTAGTGACACGGGAGCCTGAGGGCATCCCCGCCCCTCCTGGGATCCTGCCCGAGTTCCTGGTGAGCGCCTTTCCCTCCGGGAAGATTGGTAAAGCTCCTGCTTCTCAGGGACTGGGCTCTCCTGTCCTGGGGGCTCTCGATGCCCGGCCTCAGCCCGGCCCCTCGCGGGAGCCCCTCCCTCTTGGATGCTCTTTTATTTCTTTATTTCTCTCAGTCTTCTTATCTTGATAGAAGCGCTAACTTCTCAGCATAGCATTCCAGCTGTTCTCTCTTTAAATCTCAGGCCGAATTCCTAGGTTTTCAGGATGATTTGCAATTTGTTTAGGTAAGTTGGTGGGGACAGGTGACTTGGGGAACCGATTCTTCTGCCATCTTGCCTCACCCGCATTTCTAATTTCCTTATGTCAAGTTGATTCTGTCTTTCCTCTACCATGTTCTGTCGGTTTTTAATCCTTTTAGCAGATACTGTTTTTCAATTCTAGGGTTTCCATTTGGTTGTCTTATTGCTTACATCTGTATTAAAATTACCAATCTCTTCATGCACGTAATTCATCTGTTCTTCTAGATTATTTAGCATGTTAATCATAGGTGACTTAAAGTTTCTTCCTGGGGCACCTGGGAGGCTCAGGGATTGGGTGTCTGCCATCGCTCAGGTTGTGGTCCACGAGGTCCTGGGATGAAGGCCCACATGAGGCTCCCTGCAGGGAGCCAGGTTCTCCCTCTGCCTGTGTCTCTGCCTGTCTCTGTGTCCTGTGAATAAATAAATAAAATCATAAAAGAATAAAACAAAAATTTCTACCTAATATAGCTAGAATATAGATCACCTTGGAGTACAGTTCTATTTATTGTTTTTTTCTATTGGCAGTGGGTTGACTGTTCTTGATTTTGGAGTGTTGGTTTTTTGTAGTATTTTTTATTGATTTGCAGCCAGACATCATCTGTAGGAGTACAGCATAGACTGAGGTGAATAGCATTTATGACTGGGAATTGGCATGCCTCTTCTTCTCTGGGCTGTTAGTGTGTGGGGAGTAGCACATCTACTCCGTAATTTAGCTGGGTCCAAGGTTTGTTGTTGCTACAAGTTTCAAAATCTTCCAGTGGTGAGCTGCCTTTCCCTGTTCTAAGTATAGGGCCTGTGATGTCAGGGTTTTCTCCGAGTCCCTGCTGTCTTAGCTGCCAGCAGTCTCAGCAGGCTGTACCAACCAGGGCCTCTCCATCTGTGATCTTTCCCTCTCCTCTCCTGTTTTCACTTTCTTATTCTTTATTGAGATTTCATTCACATGACATCTAATTTACCATTTGAAAGTATACAATTCAGGGGCACCTGGGTGGCTCAGTTAGTTAAGCGTCTGCTTTCGGCTCAGGTCATGATCCGGGTGTCCTGGGTTGAGCCCTGCATCGGGCTCCCTGTTCAGTGGGAGATGAGGGGGTGTCTGCTTCTCCCTCTTCCTCTGCCCCTTACCCTGCCTGTGTCCTCTCTCTCTTATTCTCTCCATCTCAAATAAATAAAGAAAACCTTTTTAAAAGATGAAAATACAGTGTACAATTCAGTGCTTTTTACTATATTCACTAGATTGTGGACAATCACCACTATCTAACTCCAGAGCATATTCGTCACTGGAAAAGGCTCTCAACTTTCAGAGTGAATTCCCATTACCCTTTCCCCTAGCCCTAGGCAAGCATTACTCTATTTGTGTCTAGTGACGTGCATAGCCTGGATATTTCATACAAATACAATAATAAAATATGTGGTCTTTTGTGTCTAGTTTTTCTGCCTAAGCATGCAGTATTCAAGGTTCACCCATATTATACCATGTATCAGCATTTCATCTATTCGTACTGGCAAATAATATTACAGTAAGTAGATAGGCCATACTTTTTTTGTATTCATCAGTTGATGGATGTTGGAATTGTTTCCTGATTTGGGTTATTATGTGTAAGGAAAGGTGCAATGAGCATTTGTCGATAGGGTTTTTGTGTGGGCATATATTTTCATTTCTCTTGGATATGTACTTGGGAGTGGTATCAATGGGTAATACGGTTATACTCTATGTTTAACTTTTGCAGGAACTGCTGACTGCTTTGCACAGTGACTGCACCATTTTATGTTCCCACTAGCAATATATGAAGATTTCAATTTCTTCACATCATCACCAATAGTTGTTACTTTGTGTCTTCTAATTTTAGCCAGCAAGTTTGAAGTCCTTGCTCATTGTGGCTTTGATTTGCATTTCCCTTAGGATCCTGTTGAGTATCTCTTCATGTGCTTATTGGTTATTTATGCACCTTATTTGCAGAAATGTCTTTTCAAATATTTTGCTCCTCTTATAATTGGTTGATTTTTCTTTTCTCTGTTGAGTTTTAACAGTTCATTTTTTAAAAGATTTTATTTATTTATTTATTTATTTATTTATTTATTTATTTATTTATTGATGAGAGACACACACACACACACACAGAGGCAGAGACATAGGCAGAGGGAGAAGCAGGCTCCATGCAGGGAGTCCCATATGGGACTTGATCCCAGGACCCCCAGGATCACACCCGGGGCCGAAAGGAAGACTCTAAACTGCTGAGCCCCCCAGGAATCCCCGTAACAGTTCTTATATATTCTGTATACTACACCTTTATAAATGATGAACAAGTATTTTCTCCCAATCTGTGGGTGGTATATTTTAAATTATGTCCTTTGAAGCAGAAGCATTTTTAACTTTTATGAAATTTCATTTATCTATATTTTTGTCATTTGGGTGTTGGTATCTGCTATGGACTGATCTGTGTCCCTACCCACAAATTAAGGTTAAAGCCCCTCATGCGATGGTATTTGGAGATAGGCCTTCGGGAGATAGAATTAGACGACTTTATGGTGGTGGGATCCCAATAATGGGATTAGTGTGCTTATACTATCTTTCTGTTTGTGAGCACAGACAAAAGGACATAGGAGGATGCAGAACGAAAGTGCCCATCTGCAAGACAAGAGAGGGATTCAGACTGGAATTTGAATCCTGCCAGACCTTGGTCTTGGACTTCCAGTCTCCCGAACCTTGAGAAATAAATTACTGTTGTGTGAGCCACCCAGTCTATATTGTTTTGTTATGGTAGCTCAAGCAGCTTGAGATTGTGTCATATCTAAAAAATTATCGCCTAACATGACTTCATGAAGCTTTACGCCAATGCTTTTCAGTAACTATTATTCACAACCATCTAGCATACCTACATATACTTGAGACTAATTTTAGGTGCAGTAACACTAATGAAACTGGACTGGGAAGAGACATGCAGAAAGGAAAGAATGAAGCATTCCAAAGCGAGTGCCTCTCTGGGTAAGAGAAGAGAGCATTCATCCAATGAAGTTCCTCCTAAACCCAGCAGGAGATGGTAGGAAGAGTTTTCACATGTCTGTGGCTGGCTGGCTGTGTGTGGGATGTGTCTGGTAGTTTGAGAGTGAAGCCAACAACCAAAGCTGAAAAGGAACACAAAAATAGCCATTGCTTGTTTTCTTGAAATAGAGGATGCTTCCATTGTTTCCAGAATCCAATCACATGTTGAAGCCCCCCACGATACACACATATCTAGAGTGCCATAGAGTTTCAAACTCCACTAGGCTGCAGTAGCCATGAGTCCTTTATCCCTCGATAACACACTTTATATTTATGCTCCGTACACTCAAGACATTTTTGATTCTCCACCCAGTGTGCGTGTGTGTGTGTGTGTGTGTGTGTGTCTATAAAAACCTGTTTGGGTACTATGGTCTTTTTTTTGTGGAGGGAGAGTGGGAAAGACCCAGAGTCCAGTTGGTGAAGGGGGTGAGGATTAGGGTGGTCATTTCCTTGGTTTCTGTGAACTTGGGCTTTGCTGTTCATTCAGGGATTGCAAGGGATTTCAAAAGAAGAAAAAGTCTGCCAATTTAAAGAATCCAACTTAAAACACTTAAACAACCTGTGAAGGACCATAACCTGCAGACTACTTTCCAGAGTATCATATGAGACGCTGTTGTGGAGATAGAAGGGACACAGTAAGTCTTTAGGGATGTTTTAGGATTTTGCTCACACTTGTGCTTCTTACTGAGATCTGCGGGTGCCATCTGGGTGAATGAAGCCAAAACCGCAGTTAGGTTTGCTAAACTAAAGGAGAAGCCTCGCTGGCAAGGAGGATGGAGTTCAAGCAAAAATGTAGTCTCGGATTACATGGCTCCAGGAGTGAAGAGGAAGTGAAGCTTGCCGGCAGCCAGTGGCTGTTGGAAAAGTGTCCTCTCTGAGGAAAGCAGTGAAGGGCTCGTGAGTACATTCTGTGTCTCTGTCCTCTCCACCCCCAGTCCCTGTCTTAGTCATGCTCTCAGCAGCTCACACCTGGACAGCTGATAAATTTTCTTCTTACTGATTAGTCTTGTCACCACCAGCCATTCTCTGCCATCTGCCCTGTAGTAGAGAGAGTGCCTTGGAATGTCCGGCTGGACAAGACTCAGCCACACTTGAAAAATCTTTACTGGCCTTTAAGTAAGTAAGTTTGTATCACTAGCCTGTGCCCAGCTGTCGTCTTTCCCGTGTGCCTGGCCAGCAGCCTGAATTAGATCCTCTCACCAATATCCTCAGATCCCCTTGCTCCTTAAATTCATCTGTCACCCAGTTAACAGACGCTCCAGGTCAATGCCAATGTGCCTGTGATATGGACTCATCCGATCCTGTGTATATTTCTTGTAAGAACAGCCAAACCGCATTGAAGGGGACACGAGTTTTGTACCCCAATTAGTATATCTGTGTTTCACAGGAGTAGGACTTAGCAATTCTCTGATCGCTCATCTGTTTGCTCGGTGGGAATGATCAGTGAACATAGTTGAGATAATAAGGACCCGGTTCCTCCATGTCAGAGAAAACAGTTCCATGTACGGAAATAGAAAGGCGACAGTGTGGTGGAAGGCAGAAGACGAGGCCAGATGCAGAGGCTGGGGCTATACCATTCACACAGCATGTTAGGCCGCAGAGCTTGAACCTAGGTTGAGGGCAAAGGGCAATTATAAAAGGGGAAGGCACTCCTTGGTTTCCAGCAGATTCATGTTTTCTTGTTTCACAGCATTTATCAATATTTATTTATTTAATTTAAGGTAAATACACATAACATAAAGTCATTCTATAGTGTCCAATTCAGTGCCATTTCGTACATTTGCGGTGTACGACATTGGCTTCTGTCTGGTTTCAAAGAACTTGTATCACCCCAAAAGCATACCTTGCATCCGTTCAGTGGTCACTGCCCATTCCCTACTCACTCAAACCCTGTCAACTGCTACTCTGCTTTCTCTATGAATATACCCGTTCTGTGCATTGCATATAAACGGAATTTGCAATATGATATCTTTGTGTCTAGCTTCTTGCACTCAGCAGCTTTCAGGTGCATCCACGGTAAAGCCTCTATAGGGACTTCATTCTTTTCTATGGCTGAATGTTTTTTATAGCCCGATACATTCTGCTGATTCATTCACAAATTGAAGGACATTTGGGTCGTTTCATTCTTTTGCTACTGTGAATTTTGGTGAACATTTCTACACAGGTATTTGTTTGAATACCTCTTTTCCATTTTTTTGAGCATATACATAGGAGTGGAATTGATAGTCATATAAATTAAATAAAAGTAAAAAATATAAATATAAATTTTAAAAAGTTTAACTTTTTGACAAACTGAGACTTTTACCACTGGCAAACATCTTTCACAACAGCGGTTGTGAAACAAACACGAGGTTTGTTTCTGATTCATCTTTTGAGGTGAGTTTTTCCTTCTAGTCATTTTTCTCAGTGCTGAGTGGCCAAAAACAAGTTGTATTGGGAAAAGGAGAAAAAGAGAGAAGAGAAAGAAGAGAAGAAGAAAAAAAAGGAAGTAAAAAAAGAGAAGAGAGGAAATGAAAGAAAAAACCAAAAGGGGGGGAAGCAAACAGAAAACAAAAAACTAGGAGGAGTATCCTCTGATTCTGTATACTGTAAATCCCTCGACCTCCCTTGGAACTTTCCAGTGCTGCTTGGTCAATAACCTGTTTTTCCCCTGTCAGTCTAGCTGGTCTTCTGCAGGAGGGGCCTGTGGTGCTGATTGTCAGGGGTGAGCACTTGGGAGAGATGCTCAGCCCCCTGCCTGGCACAGGGCTCAGTGAAAGTTGTTGATCTTGTTTATCCTGTGAGGCCACTATGAGGCTCAGTGGGGGTTGTTTATCCTGTGAGGCCCCAGGAGGAACAACAACAGTGGTGGTGCCCAGCTCTCCAGCCCTGGAGTCAGCTTCAGCAGTAACTACTAGAGCTCTCAGTCTGCAGGGGCCTGGGTGCTCCGGGACTGGGGGCCGCTGATCTGCACAGCTCGGGGCCGCCCGGCGGCAGGAGTGTCTTGCTGTCCTGTGCCCTCCTGGCCTCTGCATGTCCCGGGGGGAGCGCGGGACCCTGGGCTGTGTCTCCGAGTGCCTTGGGCTCCGGGGACTGCACTGCTGTAATCGCGCTCCCAGGGCTGAGCAGCTCCCTCCCCCGGGAGCCGCCACCTAAGCCACCACCGAGCTTCTCCCGGGTCCAGCAGGACACGCAATGCAGCCCTTTGGGGAGCTCGGCTGCAGTGTGTGGCGGACTCTCCCAGGGGCGCAGGTCTTCTATTAGTGTCCCAGGGAGCCTGAGGGCATCCTCGCCTCTCCTGGGATCCTGCTCCAACTCCCTGTGAGCGCCTTTCCTATGAATTTATTTTCTTTATTGGTGTTCAATAGCCAACATATAGAATAACACCCAATGCTCATCCCGTCAAGTGCCCCCCTCAGTGCCCGTCACACAGTCACCCCACCCCCACCCCCATCCCCACCCCCTGCCCACCTCCCCTTCCACCACCCCTAGTCCGTTTCCTAGAGTTAGGTGTCTCTCATGTTCTGTCCCCTTTCTGATATTCCCACTCATTTTTTTCTCCTTTACCCTTTATTCCCTTTCACTATTTTTTCTATTCCCCAAATGAATGAGACCATATAATGTTTGTGCTTCTCCGATTGACTGATTTCACTCAGCATACTCTCCAGTTCCATCCTTGTTGAAGCAAATGGTGGGTATTTGTCATTTCGAATGGCTGAGGAATATTCCGTTGTATACATAAACCACATCTTCTTTTTCCATTCACCTTTCGATGGACACCGAGGCTTCTTCCACAGTTTGGCTATTGTGGACATTGTTGCGATAATCATTGGGATGCAGGTGTCCCGGCGTTTCATTGCATCTGTATCTTTGTGGTAAATCCCCAGCAGTACAATTGCTGGTTCGTAGGGCAGATCTATTTTTGTTGCTGTTGTTTTGTTTTCTTTAATAATAAATTTACTTTTTATTGGTGTTCAATTTGCCAACATACAAAATAACACCCAGTGCTCATCCCGTCAAGTGCCCCCCTCAGTGCCCGTCACACATTCACCCCCACCCCCCGCCCTCCTCCCCTTTCACCACCCCTAGTTCATTTCCCAGAGGTAGGAGTCTTTATGTTCTGTCTCCCTTTCTGATATTTCCCACACATTTCTTCTCCCTTCCCTTATATTCCCTTTCACTATGTTTTATATTCCCCAAATGAATGAGAACATACACTGCTTGTCTTTCTCCGATTGACTTACTTCACTCAGCATAATACCCTCCAGTTCCATCCACAATGAAGCAAATGGTGGGTATTTGTCATTTCGAATGGCTGAGGAATATTCCATTGTATACATAAACCACATCTTCTTTTTCCATTCATCTTTCGATGGACACCGAGGCTCCTTCCACAGTTTGGCTATTGTGGACATTGCTGCTACAAACATCAGGGTGCAGGTGTCCCAGCCTTTCATTGCATCTGTATCTTTGGGGTAAATCCCCAACAGTGCAATTGCTGGGTCGTAGGGCAGGTCTATTTTTAACTCTTTGAGGAACCTCCACACAGGTTTCCAGAGTGGCTGCACCAGTTCACACTCCCACCAACAGTGTAAGAGGGTTCCCTTTTCTCCGCATCCTCTCCAACATTTGTGGTTTCCTGCCTTGTTAATTTTCCCCATTCTCACTGGTGTGAGGTGGGATCTCATTGTGGTTTTGATTTGTATTTCCCTGATGGCAAGTGATGCGGAGCATTTTCTCATGTGCATGTTGGCCATGTCTATGTCTTCCTCTGTGAGAATTCTCTTCATGTCTTTTCCCCATTTCAGGATTGGATTGTTTGTTTCTTTGCTGTTGAGTTGAATAAGTTCTTTATAGTTCTTGGAGACTAGCCCTTTATCTGATATGTCATTTGCAAAAATCTTCTCCCATTCTGTAGGTTGTCTTTTAGTTTTGTTGACTGTATCCTGTGCTGTGCAAAAGCTTCTTATCTTGATGAAGTCCCAGTAGTTCATTTTTGCTTTTGTTTCTTTTGCCTTCGTGGATGTATCTTGCAAGAAGTTACTGTGGCTGAGTTCAAAAAGGGTGTTGCCTGTGTTCGCCTCTAGGATTTTGATGGAATCTTGTCTCACATTTAGATCTTTCATCCATTTTGAGTTTATCTTCGTGTATGGTGAAAGAGAGTGGTCTAGTTTCCTTCTTCTGCATGTGGATGTCCAATTTTCCCAGCACCATTTATTGAAGAGACTGTCTTTCTTCCAGTGGATAGTCTTTCCTCCTTTATGGAATATTAGTTGACCATACATTTCAGGATCCACTTCTGGATTCTCTATTCTGTACCATTGATCTATGTGTCTGTCTCTGTGCCAGTACCACACTGTCTTGATGACCACAGCTTTGTAGTACAACCTGAAATCTGGCATTGTGATGCCCCCAGCAATGTTTTTTTTTTTTTCAAAATTCCCCTTGATATTCGGATCTTTTCTGATTCCACACAAATCTTAAAATAATTTGTTCTAACTCTCTGAAGAAAGTCCATGGTATTTTGATAGGGATTGCATTAAACGTGTAAATTGCCCTGGGTAACATTGACATTTTTGCAATATTAATTCTGCCAATCCATGAGCATGGAATACTTTTCCATCTCTTTGTGTCTTCCTCAATTTCTTTCAGAAGTGTTCTATAGTTTATAGGGTATAGGTCCTTTACCGCTTTGGCTAGGTTTATTCCTAGGTATCTTATGCTTTTGGGTGCAATTGGAAATGGGATTGACTCCTTAATTTCTCTTTCTTCAGTCTCATTGTTAGTGTATAGAAATGCCACTGGTTTCTGGGCACTGATTTTGTATCCTGCCACACTACCAAATTGCTGTATGAGTTCTAGGAATCTTGGGGTGGAGGCTTTTGGGTTTCCTATATAGAGTATCATGTCATTGGCGAAGAAGGAGAGTTTGACTTCTTCTTTTCCCATTTGAATGCCTTTAATGTCTTTTTGTTGTCTGATTGCTGAGGCTAGGACTTCCAGTACTATGTTGAATAGCAGTGGTGAGAGTGGACATCCCTGTCTTGTTCCTGATCTTAGGGGAAAGGCTCCCAGTGCTTTCCCATTGAGAATGATATTTGCTGTGGGTTTCTTGTAGATGGCTTTTAAGATGTTGAGGAATGTTCCCTCTGTCCCTATACTCTGAAGAGTTTTGATCAGGAATGGATGCTGTATTTTCTCAAATGCTTTCTCTGCATCTAATGAGGGGATCCTATGGTTCTTGGTTTTTCTCTTGCTGATATGATGAATCACATTGATTGTTTTACGAGTGTTGAACCAGCCTTGTGTCCCGGGGATAAATCCTACTTGGTCATGGTGAATAATTTTCATAATGTACTGTTGGATCCTATTGGCTAGTATCTTGTTGAGAATTTCTGCATCCAGGTTCATCAGAGATATTGGTCTATAATTCTCCTTTTTGGTGGGGTCTTTGGTTTTGGAATTAACGTGATGCTGGCCTCATAGAGTGAGTTTGGAAGTATTCCATCTCTTTCTATCTTTCCGAACAGCTTTACTAGAATAGGTACGGTTGCTTCTTTAAACTTTTGATAGAATTCCCCAGGGAAGCCATCTGGCCCTGGACTTTTGTGTCTTGGGATGTTTTGGATGACTGCTTCAATTTCCTCCCTGGTTATTGGCCTGTTCAGGTTTTCTATCTCTTCCTGTTCCAGTTTTGGTAGTTTGTGGCCTTCCAGGAATGCGTCCATTTCTTCTAGATTGCCTAATTTATTGGCATATAGCTGCTCATAATATGTTTTTAAAATGGTTTGTATTTCCTTGGTGTTGGTAGTGATCTCTCCTTTCTCATCCATGATTTTATTAATTTGAATCTTCTCTCTCCTCTTTTAATAAGGCTGACTAATGGTTTATCTATCTTATTAATTCTTTCAAAGAACCAGCTCCTGGTTTTGTTGATCTGTTCCACAGTTCTTCTGGTCTCGATTTCGCTGAGTTCTGCTCGAAGTAAGAGGAGTGCTTTGGTTTAACATGGAGGACAGGACACAAAACCTCAGGGGGATTGTCATCGAAGACCTGTCCACACACTGGGAAGGTGCAATGGAATGCCTTTACCACAGCTGTGAGTAATAAATTTGTGGGGGGAACACCAGGATCCTTGAAGGGCTCTGTGATTGTTCTTCTCCACAGCCCAGACTTTAAGATGGAAAGTGCAGTCACTGAGTTGGGAAACCTAAATGCAAAGGAATCCTCAGGTGGTCGGGGCCAAGGGGCAGCCCCCATGTGCCAAAGGCCAGGTGAGTGTGGTTATGGTACTGGACAGCAGCGTCAAGTCAGCTATCAGAATAGTCTGACATGTGCAGATCTATGTGCTGGCTACTTGATCATGCGGTCTGACAAGTGAAATAGAAGAAATCCCGCTAAATTGTCACTTGATATACAAAACCAGAAAAGTTCTAGACCAAGTCAACGAAAGCAAATCACGAAGTCAAAGAGTGATGGCCGCTCAATTCCCAAACTTCAGCCATTAAGACTTTTAGAAAGAATACAACTCCCGTACCACCCAGAAACTCCATTGTAGGGAATATATCCGTAGGAAATGAAAACACTGTGTTGACAAGATATGTGCACACCTGTCCCGTGTTTGTAGAAGCATTTATACACAATAGCCAAGACACAGAAACAACCTAAGTTTCCATCAGTGGGTCAATGGATAAAGAAAGTACAGGGGCACCTGGCTGGCTCAGCTGGTTAAGCGTCTGCCTTCAGCTCAGATCATGATCCCAGGGTCCGGGGATTGAGCCCCACGTCGGGTACCCTGCTCTCCCACTGCCCCTTCCATTCTTACTCATGAACTATCTCTCTCCCCTGCCAAAAATAAAATCTTTTTAAAACAGAGTATAGAATGTGGTATATACAAGTGGAATATTTTTTTAAACATTTTATTTCTGTATTCCTGAGAGGGATGCAGAGAGAGAGGCAGAGACACAGGCAGAGGGAGAAGCAGGCTTCCTGCAGTGAGGCCTGTGCGGGACTCGATCCCAGGACCTCAGGATCCGGCCCTGAGCCGAAGGCAGATGCTCAACCACTGAGCCACCCAGGCTTTCCTCCGTCCACTCCTACCCATCTACCACCTGTTACCCACAAATGCCACCTCTGCCGGGCACCGCATGGCCCCGGAATGCAGAGGGCAAGGAAAAGCAGAGGGAGTCCCATGTGGGGAAACAGGGAAGGGGCATGCCAGTGTGGGAGATAAAGACTGGATACCTTATCATTACCACAATGGTTACCAGCATTTAAAATTGGGAGATGCCACATCAAAGTCTGGAATGACAGCTTGAGCTCTCTCAAACATTAGAAGAACTGACAACACTTGGCCCCCGCTGGCTCAATGTTTCTGCCACAGTGGAACACCTTCCTTCATTTGCATAACTCACTCGGCCCCCTCCAGGACGGCACTCCTGTGATCCTTTGGCCATGCTCTGTCCCATGCACCCTAGGTCCTGGCCACAGAGGGCCCCATCACCACTTCCAAATAGGACGGACCTTTGCACTTACATTTTGCTTGGACATTTTTTCCACCTGTGGCGAACTTCCCCCTCTGTCTCCTATGGCTACCTCTTCCATGGAGCCTTCCTCTGTTCTGCCACGGAGATCCAATGTCACCCATCCACCTCTCATCTACACACCTCTTTTGGGGTGTCTCTGCCCTAGGTGTTCGCGTGCTTTTCTTTGGACTCCACTAGACCCGAATCGTACATTCTGTGTTAGCAGTCGCCGCTTTGCCTGCCGCAGCCTCTTGGTTCCCTGGACACAGTGGGCACTTAATATCTAACAAAGTGGATTGTCCCTGGACTGGCCTGATGCAGAGGAAGGGCAGTGGCTATCTAACTAGGAAAAGATTCAGTCCAGAAAATCGAGGCAAACTGACTCAGGAAAGCAGCGAGGAATCCAGGAATATGACAGCAGAGACCAAGGAAAAATAACCCCTGCTTGAACTGAGCTCGCCCTGTTCGGAGACATCCACTCTCACAACAGCGAGATCGCATCCGACATCCCAAAAGCGACCGTGGTCTTGGCCCTTCCGAAGGCAATGCTCTCCCCACAGTCACTGCTACCTCTCAGGTTGGCAGCTGTGGGAGCGACAGGGGAACTGGCCTGTGCAGCTCATATCCTCAAATCTGATGCTCCTGTTTCTGACATTTCCATTTGTAAAATGCCACATCCCCCACCTGCTACACTAGGCTAGATCGAGTGTGCAGAGTACAGAAGTCACAGATTATTTATTTGTGTGTCACCACCACCCGAGAAAGCACCTGGAGAGCAGGAAAAACCAAGAACAGAGCTTTCAGGAAGGGGGTGGAGGGGGGAATAGAAAGGTTCATTCCCTTTTGGCTGTAAGCTGGTATTTGTTATTCAGCCCTGAAAAAGTTTCTCCTGAAGAGCGGAGGGAATCGTGCTCAGAAGGGACAGAGAAAATCTGGCTTGTAGCACAGGCTCAGTAACGGGACTTTCTACAAAGTCTCCACGCAAGAAATCCTGCCTGATGACTCCTGATCATTGAAGACACAAGGCCCCTATATTCAGCACGTCACAAGCAACAGAAGGCAGAGGCCCAAAGCACCACCAAGCCACCGGAATTGTGTGGTAAGGAGCCCTGGAGTCCCCAGGGAACCTTGCCACTGTGCAGAGTCGTACTTCCTAGGGCTGAGCTGGGCCTGACATCCTGCTTCCAACTGGACCCCAAGTGAGGCACGTGCTACTTACTGGTCAGAACCACGGGTGGACAACGTAGGGTGGAAAGAGTTCAGACCTATGACATCTAACCCCAGAATAAGCAACTTCATGCCCTTCCAAAGAAGAGGGAGGTGTAGTCTAGAAAAAGCAGCGTTGGGCTACCTCCAGGAGGATTCTGGATGCACCATGGTGGTACCCCCACTCCCCAAGGCTTGGGATTTAATCAAGACCCTCAACCCTACCCCAGCCACATTTGGCCCCTCCTTCCTGCTTATGGATCTATCTGAGGGATGGTTACAAGGAGCAGGGAAGAGCACAGGAGTGCAGGAACGGGTGTGTGTGCAAAGTTGGCAGAGTGTGGAGGTGGGGGTGGGGCTAGCTTGCAAACTCACTGATAGGCTTGTTCCGGAAGTGCTGGAACACACACAAGTGTCCTTTTGGGACACTCTGGGGTAAACAGGAGACACCCTACCCTTCTTCGCAGCCTCGGGTCCTCAAGGAGATGCCAAGCCCTCTCTGGTGGTGCCCCGCCAGTGCCTGCCAGTCCTCTTTTGGCCCTTAGCTCCTTTAATTTGGACTGGCCCACCCCCACCAAAGGGTCGCTGCCAGGGGCAAGGAGACTTCTGTGTGCGCTAACCTACGCTGGCCAAGCCTTTGGCCCAGGGTCTTGGGGTGCTGCGCAGGTGCTGCTGCTGCCAGGAACGTGGCTGGGCAAGTATCCTCACCACGAGGGCTCCTTGCATGTGCAGGTGCAGGTAGCACCTGGGATAGATATTTTCTATGTCCGCTAAGAAGTGGTGTAGCCATGATTAGCGGGGGCCACAGACAGCGGCTCACAGACCAGGAGAGGTCATTTCTCTCTCAGGTGGAAGCCACAGGTAGATAGCTCAGGGCTGGTTTGCTGGTTCTGTTTGCCCACCGAGTGCTTTGGAATCCTGAGTCCTTCTGGCTTCTTGCCTTTGTTTTCTCTTTAAGATTGCATCCATCTATTCATGACAGACAAATACACACACACACACACACACACAGAGAGAGAGAGAGAGAGAAAGAGAGAGAGAGAGAGAGGGAGAGGAAGAGGGAGAGGGAGAGGGAGAGGGAGAGGGAGAGGGAGAAGCAGGCTCCATGCAGGGAGCCTGACATCGGACTCAATCAGGGCTCTGCCAGATCACAACCTGGCCTGAAGGTGGCCCTAAAAGCTTGAGCCACCCGGACTGCCCGGCTTCTTTCCTCCACCATACATCGGCAGGGTTCCTAAGGTTCCCTCATGGTCCAAGCTGCTGTTCCAGCTCCAGCCACCCTGTAAGCGTCCCAGCCAAGAGGAGTGAGGAGCAACTGAAGAAGCAGGTTAAAGGGCACAGGCCATAGGCTCTTCCAGGAAGGCTGCTGCACGTTTTCCCGAGACACTTTCATGACACCAGTGTCTCCTTGGCCAGAGCTTATTCCCATGGTGACATTTAACTTACAGGAAGCTGAAAGGGAAGGCTCGAGATTATGGAAGAGGAGGAAAGTGTCTCTTACGGGGCAGTGCAGAGTCTCTCCCTCATCTTAACACTTGCCCCCAAGCAATGATGAAGTTCTCCCTGATTCTGCTGCACTCTCTCTGCAAGACGAGGTTGTGGTGGCCGTGTCCAATTTGGAAATACTGTCACTCTGCCCCTACAATGACTTTTTCAGAAGTGGTGCTGGTAAACCATTGCTGTTCTGGGTTGCTTCTCTCGGATTTAGGAATACAATTTCTTTCTTTTTCCTTTTAAGATTTATTTACTTATTTGAGAGAGAGAGAGAGAGAATGTGAGAACGTGAGTGGGAGTAGAGACAGAGGGAAAGGGAGAGAGAGAATCCCAAGCCGGCTCCATACCCAGCATTGCAGCCTCACACAGGGCTTGATCCCAGAATCGTGACCTGAGCCATAATCAAGACTCAGACGCTCAATCGACAGAGTCACCCAGGCTCCCCCAATAATTTAATTTCCTACAGCATCATCGTTTAATCTTTAAATGTGTGATTTGGTGATCCCTGGGTGGCTCAGCAGTTTAGAGCCTGCCTTCGGCCCAGGGCGGAATCCCAGAGTCCCGGAATGGAGTCCCACATCTGGCTCCTTGCAGGGAGCCTGCTTCTCCATTTACATGTGTCTCTGCCTCTCTCTCTCTCTCTCTCTCTCTCTCTCTCTCTGTGTGTGAGTGTGTGTGTGTCTCATTTAAATAAATAGAATCTTTAAAAAGTAGAAATGTATGATTTATGAAAATTTCGTCTTAGAGAACTTTGGAACTTCATTCAGACGATCATGGGCTCTTAGCTCCACGCATCCCTCACCCATCCCAAACCAACTTTCATCCTACCTGCCTGTCTCAGAGAAGGGGCTGCCCCTAATCTGATGGCACTAATCCTGCCTCTGTGCCCTGGTTCAAATCTCTGCCAATCTCTCGAAGGACATTCATGACAAATTTTATTTGAACTCATATCTTGAACCTTCTTCTATTTCCACTCACCTTTCTGCCTAATCAGATATTTTTCTCTCTGGCCCGTATGCATTTTCTTTTTCCTCCCTCTTCTGCTTTGTTCACAGCTTCTGCTGCATCACTGCTCCTCAGTCCATTGCATTGTTACTGTGGCCGAGTTCAAGGATCTTGCTAAAAGATGAAAGGGTCAACCAGGAAATTAAGGAATAATTAAAAAGATTCATGGAAACTAATGAGAATGAAGATACAACCGTTCAAAATCTTTGGGATACAGCAAAAGCAGTCCTGAGGGGGAAATACATCACGATACAAGCATCCGTCCAAACACTAGAAAGAACTCAAATACAAAAGCTAACCTTACACCTAAAGGAGCTAGAGAAAAAAGAACAAATAGTTCCTACACCCAGCAGAAGAAGAGCGTTAATTTTTTTTGTGGGGGGGGGGTAAAGGTAAAGTGCTTTTATTTTTTGTAATAATAAATTTATTTTGTATTGGTGTTCAATTTGTCAACATACAGAATAACACCAGTGCTCATCCCGTCAAGTGCCCCCCTCAGTGCCCGTCACCCATTCACCCCCGCCCCCCGCCCTCCTCCCCTTCCACCACCCCTAGTTAGTTTTCCAGAGTTAGGAGTCTTCCATGTTCTGTGTCCCATTCTGATATTTCCTACCCATTTCTTCTCTCTTCCCCTCTATTCCTTTTCACTATTATTTATGTTCCCCAAATGACTGAGACCATATAATCTTTGTCCTTCTCCAATTGGCTTATTTCACTCAGCCTAATTCCCTCCAGTTCCATCCACGTCAAAGCAAGTGGTGGGTATTTGTCATTTCTAATGGCTGAGTGAAATGGGCTCCATTGTATACATAAACCACATCTTTTTTATCCATCATCTTTCGATGGACACCGAGGCTCCTTCCACAGTGTGGCTATTGTCGACATTGCTGCTATAAACATTGGGGTGCAGGTGTCCAGCCGTTTCATTGCATCTGCATCTGAGACAGCACCACATCCCATAGGTCAGGGGCTCAGGCCCACAAGACCGCCTCCCACCATTGATGTCAGTCCCATAGAGCAGGTCCCCAGGTTCCCCACAGCCCAGTCTGAGAAGGCTACAAATTGGAGATTCCCTCGGCCCTCCCACCGTGGAGATGACCATTTGCTAGAACAGCTCAAGGAATTCAGGGGAAGGAACACTTTTACCCCTCGAGAAGAGGGCAAGAGTGGCCAGGTGAAGACAACCCCCAGGGGAGGACCGGGAGGATCCCGAGCACAGGCCCACCTGTGCCCCAGGACTTGGGTGGCAGCACTCTCCTGGAATATAGAGGTGTTCATCCTACTGGAAGCCCCAAAACCCCATTAATGTTGGGATTTCCTGGGGGCTTCCTTGTGTTGTCATGATTGATTATTGATTGCTTGTCCCAGGCCTTTCCATGCTCTGGAAAATGGGGGGATGGGGCTGAATGTTTCATCCCTCTAATCATGGAAAGCTTCTCTGGAGAGCAATCCACATCCGGGGCCAATCGAGCCCCCCTCGGGGCCTCTGGTTAGGACAAAAGGTGCCCCTCGTGCTCCTATAGCTTGGTGGGTCCATCGGGGGCAGGGGGAGTGGTACAACGCCCCATCCAGGTGAGCACCCGCCAAGGGACAAGCCCGATGGCCTGGGCCTCAGGGTCCTCCCTGCCACCAGAAGGTGTCCAGCTGTCCTCCGGGATGGGTGGACATCGTGCCAACGGCCATGTCCCATGATTGGGGGACCATGGGAGTGCCGGGCACCGATGCCACCTGCAGGCTGACACGGGCCCCCACCCACACGGCCTCTTAGCGCCTTGGGGTCACTGAGATTCCTACTTGGAAGCCAGGCCCCAGGGCCGCGTGGGGGCAGGACCGAGTGTGGGAGGAGGGAGAGGATCGCACACGCACGGGACTGGAAGAGCTGTGGCCCTTGCAGGGCCACCCTGGGGTTCAGGCGTGGCCCCGGCCCAGTCTGGCCCCTTGTCTCCCAGCTGACTGGGGCCCCACATCATCTCGCAGGCTCACTGCCCTGGGCAGGCTACACGTCAGCCACCCAGCAGGCCAGCAGGTCAATACCCCACCCAGGGGGTCTCAGGACCACACTGCATCCCCACAGGGGGGTGGTGCCCGTGAGCGCCAGCACTGGGGAGGGAGCGGTTGGCAGTGGGGGAGACAGGACCAAGCCGCAAGGTCTGTAGGCTGAGGCCACGGTCAGAGGAGACAGGGCAGGGCGGGAAGCAGGGGCCGTCGGGGCTGCCGGCTGGGCCCCAGGAGCAAGACGCCCCTGATTCTGGCCCGGCCACCAGACAGCGGGCTGCCCGCCTCCTGACGGAGCCTCGTGTGGGGCCTGAGGTGATTCATGGCCGTGTCTCGGGGACCCGAGGGTCCGGTGGCAGAAAGGACTGCCCACCGGCCCTCTCTTTCGTTCACAGAGGCTCGTCTGCAGAATTCCCCAAAGTGCCCACCGGCTGTGGGGCGGGTGCTTCCAAGACAGGATCACATCTCATTGTCACTACTTTGCACACTCACGTTGCTGTGGTGGTTCAGGGGGAGGGATCCCTCCTCACTCCTAGCACCTTGCTGCACATCCCGTGGCAGGAACCTCGAATATCTCCACGAGCTGAAAATGTGCTCTTTCCCCTGATGCACTGCCACCTGCCAGTGTCTGCTATTGTCCCATTTCAGGAGAGACCGGCACACAGGACCAGTGGCGACTGAGGCCTGTTTGTGGTTGGCAGAAGGTCCAGCCTTATTGTAACATCCCCCACCACACCCCCTGCCCTAAGAATTTCCTGTTCCCGTGACATATCCCAGGATGGGAGAGCAAGGGGAACCGAAGAGAAACTGAGCAGAATGAGCTGTCTGCACACGACCGTCCCAGACCACAAGGGTTCAATGGCCGTGACACCGGGGCAGGATTCTTGCCCCGTTGGGGGAAATTGACATCTCCCACCATTCCAGGAAAAGATCGGGGTTGGCAGGTTGGTGCAGGTCTCAGGGCACCCCTCCCTGCCTTCCTGTGTGACAGCAGCCGCTAGACACAGTCCCCGAAGGCGGCGTGACCCTGGTCCCCTCTTGTCCTCACTGCTCACACACAGGGCCTTGCAGGGAGCAGAGCTCAGCCACTGTGTGGCCGTGAGGGAGCCGCCAGGACGGCTCCCCTGGCCTTAGGACCCTTCTCTCCTGTTCCTGAAAATTCAAGTGAATGCAGGAGCGCCCATCTACTTTACTTTGGAAAAATGGTACATGGGGAAGAAGCAAAAGTGAACAAGGTTTATTTTCCTATTTCCACACTCCAGCACTTGCCTGCTCCACTCTTGGCCTTTCCAACAGATTCCAACGCCATTGCCCTGTGATTTCATCCAGAACCCAAACAAGGAGGGAGGGTCTCCTAACTTGTATTCAGGACATGACAAAACTGTTAACTCTTGAACTGAGTTTAGCACGAACGCAAGGGGGTGCCTGACACTCACACACTGGGCTGCGGGAACCTTCTATCCCAAGGAACAAACATGGGGAACTTCCTCAAGGAAACCAAGCTCCGGATGTCGGGGTCATCGCAAAGCCCAGGCCCCCAGAGAGGCTCTTGGCTCTGCTTTACCCCAACCTTCCCTGATCCTTAACTCCTGAGATTGCCCAGGTCTTTCTCTTTACACACTCAACAGGACAACAACGGGAGGAAGCACCCTAAGGCCTCCCTTTTTACTGGCCCTACAAAACTTTAGAAAGGGCCTGGCTGGCCCTGGGGCTGCGACCCCCATCTTCCATATCTCAGAATCTGTTCTCACAGGACCAGGGAGGACCCCAGGTTGTTGCAACCAGCCTGGAGCATGTAGTTCATGACCTGCAACTTGCTGGTTTCCTCGGAGGCCCTGGGCCCCCACAGGAACTCAAAGCAGGCAGGGTCGCTGCCCGCCACCTGCCGGCGCTCCAGGTAGCCTTCCTGCACCCAGACGTTGGTGAGGAGGTCCCTGGGCTCCCCATAGACGATGTGCTCTTGGCCATCGTACACCCCCATGAATCCGAGAGCCTCCCACATCTCCTCCTCGGGGACACATCCGTCCTGCAGTAGGATCAACCCCAGGACCAGCCCCAGGAGGCCAGTCTTGGGCAGACCCCACTGATCGCTCAGCATCCCATCCCAGGTGAGGCCCAGGATGGGGTTGAGGACGTAGGAGTGCTCGCTGGGATCCACTTCAATCACGTCTAGGCCAAAGACCTGCCTCAAGCAGGTGGACGCTTGGCTCAAGATGGCGGGGAAGTCGTCCTGGTATGCTGGGGAGAAGACCTCCAGCATCTCTGCCTTGCTGGTGGGCTGCTTGGTGCGATACTTGAGGAGTAGGAACATCACCAGCGCAGCCGACTTCATGTGGAAACTGCCCTCCACCAAGGGCTCCTCATCTCCCGCCTCCCCTGGGCCGCTGGGGCCAGGAGGCTCGGGCTGGCCAAGGCCACCAGCTGCCCCACCACTCGGGGAGGGTTCAGCACTTTGAGAGCCCTGGGAAGCACTCAGGGCCCCGGGAGCAACAGACCCCTCATCTGGGGGGCCAAAGACCATGCCAGAGAAGGACAAGGAAGGGGAAGACGAGGAGGAGCAGGAGGAGGTGGAGGAGAAAGATAGAGAGAGATGAGATAGGTGGTATGGGGGAGATGGCGTAGAGGGGGGAGGTGGAGCCTCCTCCTCCTCCTCAGCCCCAGACAGCTGGGCATCCACCAGGCGCTGGGCCTCCTCTAGGTCTTCTCCCTGCTTCCAAGGATCGCTGCTCTTCCCTAGGGGCATGGTGTCAGATTCGGGCTGAACCTGAAGAGAGAGGAGGGAGGGCTTCTCAGGGGGAAGCCGGGCCAAGACACCCCGAGGTGCCAGGGCTGACAGGGGCCATGCTGGGCTCCCCTGCACAGGGCTCCCCTGTGTTGGGCTGGGAGAACCCCTGACATCAGGCTCAGAGAGAGCATGCACCTTACCTCGACAAGTGGCACTGGCCCGCCCCTGCTCTGCTCTGTGACCTGAGGGATCCCCGTCTCAGAGGGAGGCCTCCGCTGCCAGTTATTGAAGTCCCTGAAGGAGGGAAGAAGGAGGCACCTCAGGGTGCAGACTGCCAGCCCAGCCCTGGGGCCCAGTGTGGACAGGAGGGCTGGCTCACACTATGGGATGTCCCATGCATTCCAGGTGGGACGGTCCCCCCTGGGCCTCTCAAGGGCCTGCCCCGGCCCTGTTCTTCTCAGGCCAAATGTCTCTGCAAGAACACAGGGCCCTGACGCTCCACAGGAGGAAGCCAGGGGCCCAGCCATGGCCACACCTGCCAAAGTCTCCAGGACTCCTCCTGAATCATGCACAAGGGATGAGCCAGCTCTGGCTTCCATCCGGGATGGGATGGGGGCGCCTCTGGGTCTTCACCTGGACCCCACGCAAGGCCTGGGAAGACTCTCCAGCTAGCCCTCCAGCCACCCTCCTTGCACCTTCCTTGCAAGGGCCTGCCACAAACCCCCACCAGCCAAAGTCCAGAGAAATCAGTCGGCCCACCCTCCCGCCGCCTCCCCATGGCCCACACAGGAGTCCAGCGTGGCCTGGTCCCCAGGGATCCTGCTGTGGGAGAAATAAGCATCCCCTTATTTCTCACCTCAATCCCCGCCAGTGCCGGGACCAGGGCCAGGGCAGGGCACCGGCTTCCTCTGCTGACCTGAGTCTAGACCCTCAGGCCCTGGCCCTCCCCTCCCTGAACCCAGGGATCTGGAGAGGAGGAGGGGCTCTGCGGGACAGGGCCCCCCCTGGGTTCCCATCACAGGGCTGCCAGGAAGGGGCACCCAGATTTCAGGACCATCCCCTCCTGGGCCTGAGGGCTGGCTTGGGAGACACTCATTCCTTCAATGTGGGGTGGGTGGGGTTCCTCACACAGATTCTTGGCAGGCCCCGGGAGTCCTGGGCATCTATCCCCCAGGTGGGCCTCCTCCCACACACTGACTGGGACCTCTCCCAGCGGGGTCCTCAAATCCCTGAGAACTGGGAGAGGAGCCGGGGGAGGTACCCTGTTAAGTCGTATGTCCCCTTCCTGTCCTGTGTCCCCGGACAGGCAGGTCACAGCCGCAAAGCCCCCACCAAGTCCCCCAGCAAGATCAGGAAGGGCGGGCCTGGAGACCGGACCCTCTGTCCTGGGGCGCGAATGCCGTCAGGCTCTCAGGAAGGTCCTCTGCATTATCCTGCAGGGCCTGCTCTTCCTTGGGCAGAGCCGCGCCTCCCACAGAGGACACGTGCCCCTCACACCAAGACCATACCAACCCCAGGTCAGCCTACCTTCCTGCCGCCCACCTGCTCCAGGGACAAGTGAGCATGCCACTGAGGGCCAGCGCTCTCCCATCCTCTGTGGGCTGCCCACAGGGCAGGGCCCCACTCCACTGTACTGGTTTCCTTGCTGACGGGGCGGGTGGGGCCAGCCAGGACGTCCCCAAGGTCCTCACCCTGACTCCCCGCAGGCCACGAGCCCTCCACACACACCCTTACCAACTACCCCCAAGGTCCTGCTCCTTTCAAGCACAAGCCCTCAGGTCCTAACACCCACACCACAGGTGGTCATCAGGTCGGCATCATGGGGTCATCTTGCACGGGGGCCTCCTTCCTCCCTGGACTGCATGTGCTGGGGCCCAGGGTCCGTCAGTCCCCCCTCTCGTAATCACCTTCAATCCTCTCAGGTCCCAGGTCTGCCCTGGGCGGGATCCAACCCTGCTCCTTCCGCCAAGCCCCAGGCCCTAGGAGACTTGGCTGGCAAGCCAGGGCACGCCCCAGGTGGTCATCAGGCCCGGGGGCTGCCAGGACCCAGTCTAGTCTGCGTCCCTAGGGCTGCAGTGCCCCTGTGCTCCTGGCCTTGCTGCCAGCAACACGTGGGCCATTGTCCCCCACCCATCCCAAACCCACTGTCGCCCACAACCTGGAGGCGGTGCTCCAGCTCAACCGCCACAGGAATGGGAGGCCCCGTGGCACTAGCTGCCACAGCTCCGGACTTGTCCACACCCCAGGAGCCTCCTGAGGCTGAGTTACTGGTGGCTCCCTGGGGACCCACTCCCTCGGGGGTCTCAGTCCCTCGGAGGTCCTCGCCTCCAGCCCTAGCTCACACTGGGCCCCTCAGGCAGCCGTCCCCGAGGCCTGGCAGCTCACACCAAGGCCCTCCCATCCGCCCAGACCCCAATGGAGACAGGGAGTGTCTGTCTTTCCATCAGGACCACGACCCAGCCCGGGGTTTTCCCAGGGCTCACAGAAGGGGCTGACCAGGTGCACGGGGGACAGGCTCCCTGGGTCCTTCCGATCCACTCCTGGTGGTGGGGCTCCCTGGGCACCTGGGCCTCTTCCTGGCTCCACTCGGCCTGCCTCCCGGGACTGACTGTGAACTGGGGTGCAGGGTTCCTCCGTCCTCCATGGACATCCTCGCCAGGAACCCAGCAGGACCTAAGCCCACCCTCTGCCCCCTCAGGGAGGCCCTGCTCTGAACACCAGCCCCCTGGCCTCTCAGACCCCGGATGTGGAAGTGGGGCCTCACCACGTGTTTCCATCCCCCCCATGACCTTCCCGGGACGACTCTGGGCTGGGGTGTGGGGTCCCCTGGGCCTCTTACCCATCCTCCCCGGGAATCCCAGCAGCACCCGGGGCCCTCCCCTCTATCTAAGTGTCCTAGGCCCTGCTCCTGAAGCCACGGGCCCCCAGTCTCTCGGGAGACCGGGATATGGAAGTCTGAGCACCCATACTCCCAAGTGAGGGCAAGTCCCCATCCCAGGGGGCCTCACAGCTCTTACGACCCTCCGACGGGGTCCCCTTTGTCCCTGTCAATGGTCCATCCCTCGCCTCTGCTTACCCCTCTACCCTCCCTCCACCCCTCTCAGCATCTGCTCCCACCACACCAGGCCTCAGGCTCTCGGGTACCCGGTGGTGCCAGGCCTGCCGCACCCGCCGCCACCATCTGGCTCCATCCTGCTCCTCCGCGGCCTTCCCGGGCTCACTGTGGGCCCTGACCTCTTCCGGATCCCCTCTGTCCTGGGCATCTGTGTCCCTGCCCTCCCACCCCGCCCCCACAGGCACCCCCTGAGCCCCTGCCCCCCTCAGGCCCCGCAAACCTCCCTTCAGACCCAGCTCCTGAGCTCCATGGGCTCTGGTCTCCACCCCCACCCGCCAAGGTGCATTTCCTGGGTGGCGGCATGTGTCCGGCCTCCCCAGGGCCGCCCCCAGCCCCGAGGTGGGGGCCCAGTGCCTCCATCTCTCAGGGAGGAGTGGAGGCATGAAGGTGGGGTGGGGAACCCCCGCCGTTCTCCCTCAGCTCCTCACCCAGCTCCGGGGAGGGCCCGAGCCTGTCCTGCATCCAGGCAGCCCTTAGCTCCAGGCTGCGGCCCCGCCTTCCCCCCCCCCCCCCCGGGGATTCCCAACAGGCCCCCTCCAGCCGCCCTCCAGGCCCACTCCGGGCGCTACCTGCTCCCCTGGCTGCCGCCAGCCCGGGCCTGCCTGCCTTCGCTCAGCGGGGACCCCAGTCCGACCCCCACGCGAGGCCCTTGGCTCTCTCAGACCTCCAAGGCAGACGTGGCCCACGTGTCATCCGGACCCCGTGCCAGGGGTCCCCAGCGCTCCCAGCAGGTGGGTCCAGCGGAGATGGGCTCTGGGCTGGGCGTCTGGGGAGCAGGCTGGCGGGGCGCTCCTTCAGGCTGGGAGGTCAGGCCCCCCACCCGACCTCCCGGGGTTCCTCCCGGGACTCTGGCCGGCCTGGGCGCAACCCACCCCTCGCCAGGCAGTCTGCGCGCGTCCCCCCCCCAAAAGACTCAGCTCCCCGCTTCCTGACAGAAAGAGTGGAGACAGAGTGGAGGCCGGCCTCTGTCCCCCACCCGCTGCTTGCTCCTCAGCTGTACAGGAGGAGTCGCCCTGCTCACAGAGGCCCCGGGGGCACCACCCCCCTCACCCTTTTGCCCCATGGGGCTGGCGCAGGCCTCAGGGCACCCCTGCTACCTCTCTGCAGGCGGCCTCTACACTCCCGGAAGGCGGCGTGGCCCCGGGCCCCTCGTGTCCTCACTGCTCACACACAGGGCCTTGCAGGGAGCAGAGCTCAGCCCTGTGTGGCCCTGAGGGAGCTGCCAGCAGGGCTCCCCTGGCCTCCCGCGGGCCCTTTCTCGTCCTTTCCACCAGCCCCTGCCCATGACGGAGTACACGGGTCCGGGTTCCTTGGGCCCTTGCAGAATGAACGGGCCAGGAGGCACAGGAAGCCAGAACAAAAGACTTTTCCTTTTTATTGGCTGCACGACCCGACCCGGTCCTTTGACCCCTCCGTCCTTGCTGCTTCCCAACCCATTTCTGTCCCAATGCCCTGCCTGGGATGAGGATCCGGGTGGAACCCACACAGGGACGAAGGTGGACTTGGCCAGCTGGTTTTCAGGACAGGATGAAACTCTTAACTGTTGAACTGGGGGATGTACAGAAGTTCGTCTGGGGTGGGGGGCGGCTGCGGCGGTCCGGGCGGGCGGAATGTCAGTGGCACACGTAGCCTCCCAAGCTGATGAATCCCCCGAATCCGAGCAACGATGTGCCAGAGCCTCCTCATGTTAACCAAGCTCTCGATGTCCGGGTGGCGGCAGACAACAGGCCCCCAGAGTGGCTCTTCACCCTGCTTTCTGCCCCCAAGCCGCCCTGGCCCTGCACCCCTAGAAAGCCCAGTGGTCTGTCTTCTCCAACACAAACACACAAACAAACACACAAACACACACAGGTAGACCCAGAGGCGCCCACGGGGAAGAAGCAGCAGAAGGGATGCCTCCCTTCGTGCCCATCCCGCGGGAGAAGCTGCCGGCCGACCCCACCAAAGGCTGGAGAGGGCCGGGCCGCCTCTGGGGCTCAGACCCACTCTTCCTCATCAAACGGGGCCAGGGAGGAAACCGGCCACCTGCTATTAACCCATAGCACATACTCCATGACCCGTAGCTTGCTGGTCTCCTCGTGGGCCCTGGGCCCCCACAGGAACTCGTAGCGGGCAGGGTTGCTGCCCGCCACCTGCCGGTACTCCACGTAGCCTTCCTGCACCCAGACGTGGGTGAGGAGCTCCCTGGGCTCCCCATAGATGACGTGCTGCCTGCCGGCAAACACCCCTATGACCCCCAGGGCTTCCCACACCTCCTGCTCGGGGGCACGGTCGCCCTCCAGGAGGATCACCCCCAGCAGCAGCACCAGGAGTCCGGTCGTGGGCAGGCCCTGCTCACCGCTCAGCACCCCATCGTAGCTGAGGCCCAGGACGGTGACCAGGACGTAGGAGTGTGCGACGGGGTCCACTTCCTTCACTTCCACGCCAAAGACCAGCTGCATGCACTCACAGGCTTGACCCCAGATCTCGGGCCAGGCATCCTGCATATCTGGGCTGAGGACCTCCAGCACCTCTGCCTGGCTGGTGGGCTGCTTGTCGAGATACTTGCGGAGCAGGAAGCCCACCAGGTCAGCCCCACTCATGAGCATTGCGTCTCCTCCTTGGGCATAGGGCTGCGCATATTCGGGCACCTCCCAGGGGTTCCAGATCTCCTCCTCTGGGCCACTGGGGCCAGCAAACTCCACCTGGCTCCAGCCACTAGCTGCCCTGCCACTGGGGGAGGGCCCGGCACTCTGAGGGCTCTGGGGAGGACTCCAGGCAGTCTCAGACCCCTCCTCTGGGGGCACAAAGAACAGGCCAGAGCTGGACAAGGAAGGGGAGGAGCAAGGAGAGGAGGAGGGGGAGGAGGAGGAAGAGGAACACAGGTAGGGGTAGGGGGAAGATGAATCTTCGTCTTCATCCTCAGCCTCTGGCAGCTGGGCACTGACCAGGCCCTGGGCTTCTCCCGGGTCTTCTTCCAGCTTCCAGAGCTGACTCGTGTGCCTCAGGGGCATGGTGTGGGCGTGGAGCTAAAGCTGAAGACAGCGGTGGGATGGCTGGTCGGGGTGCAGTTGGGCCAAGAGAGGCCCCGTGCCAGGGCAGAGAGCGGGCCGCATCAGGATCGGCTACACAGGAGGCCCCTGCGTGTTGGGCCGGGCGAGTTGAGCCCCTGGCACCAGGCTCAGAGACCACGTGGACCTCAGCAGGTCCCGCGACACAGACCTGCTATGCCTCCTTCACTCTGTGACCTGAGGGCCTCCTGCCGGCCACCAAGGCCCCTGCTGCGCTGCCAGTTCTTGGAGCCCCTGCAGGAGGGAAGCAGGGGGCACCTCAGGGTGCAGACTGCCAGCCCAGCCCTGGGCCCCCAGTGCACACAGGAAGGTTGGCTCGCACTCTGGGAGGTCCCCAGCAGTCCCAGTCCCCTCCTTGGCCTGCCAGTGCCCTTGGCAGGGCCTGGGACCCCGGCCTCTGTCTGCGGTCCTGAGGCCAAAGTGTCCCCACAAAACCAGGCTGCCCCGACCCTCCCCATGAGGAAGCCAGGGGACCGGCTCTGGGCAGGCCTGCCAAAGGTCTCCTCTGCTGACCTGAGTGCAGACCCTCAGGCCCAGGCCCTCCCCTGCCTGAGCCCAGGGATCTGGAGAGGAGGAGGGTCTCCTTGGGATAGGCCACACCCCGGGTTCTCTTCCCAGGGCTGCCAGGGAGGGGCACCCAGATTTCGGGGCCATCCCCTCCTGGGCCTGAGGGCTGGCTTGGGGGCCACTCACCCCTTCAATGTGCGGTGGGCGGGGGTCCACCGTCTGCCCCCTCAAGGAGGCCGTGCTCCTGACGCCAAGGGCCCCCAGTCTCTCGGGAGACCCAGATGGGGAAGTCTGGCCGCCCGGCGGCAGGCAGGTCCCCAGCCTGCCCAGGGGGCCTCCCAGGCCTCCCATCCCTGGCGACCTCCTGCCAGGTCCCCTCTGTCCTGGGCTCCAGGGCCCCCGCCCCCACAGGCACGCCCTGTGCCCCTGCCCAGCCCCGGCTCCTGAGCTCCGGGGGCTCCGGTCCCCAACCCCAGCCTGCCCAGGGGGCCTCCCAGGCCTCCCATCCCTGGCGACCTCCTGCCAGGTCCCCTCTGTCCTGGGCTCCAGGGCCCCCGCCCCCACAGGCACGGCCTGTGCCCCTGCCCAGCCCCGGCTCCTGAGCTCCGGGGGCTCCGGTCCCCACCCCCAGCCTGCCCAGGGGGCCTCCCAGGCCTCCCATCCCTGGCGACCTCCTGCCAGGTCCCCTCTGTCCTGGGCTCCAGGGCCCCCGCCCCCACAGGCACGCCCTGTGCCCCTGCCCAGCCCGGGCTCCTGAGCTCCGGGGGCTCCGGTCCCCAACCCCAGCCTGCCCAGGGGGCCTCCCAGGCCTCCTATCCCTGGCGACCTCCTGCCAGGTCCCCTCTGTCCTGGGCTCCAGGGCCCCCGCCCCCGCCCCCACAGGCACGCCCTGTGCCCCTCCCCAGCCCGGGCTCCTGAGCTCCGGGGGCTCCGGTCCCCACCCCCAGCCCCCGAGGCGCATTTCCCGGGTGGCCGAGGGTGTCCTGCCTCCCCAGGGCCGCCCCCCAGCCCCGAGGGGGGGCCCGGTGCCTCCATCTCTCGGGGAGGGCGGGCCGCGGGTGGACGCCTGAAGGTGGGGTGGGGGACCCCCGCAGTTCTCCCTCAGGTCCTCACGCCGCTCCGCGGAGGGCCCGGGCCCGTCCTGCCTCCGGGGGCCCGAGGCCACTGCCCCAGGCCCCAGCATCCAGGCCTCAGCTCCACGCCGAGGACGCCGAGGCCCCGCCTTCCCCCGGTGGTCTCTTGGGGTTCCCGACAGGCCCCCTCCGCGCCCCGCCGCCCTCCGGGGCCCCTCCCCTGCCGCCCTCCAGGGCCGCCCCCCGCCCTCCCTCCGGGGCCCCTCCCGGGGCTACCTGCTGCCTGGCTGCCGCCGGCCCGGGCCTGGCCTCCTTCCAGGGGACCCCAGTGCGACCCCCCGCACCGAGGCCTTCCGCGCTCTCTCAATTCTGACGCAGAGGTCGGCCCACGTCACATCACGCCCTGACCCCGTTGCCAGGGGTCCCCACGGCTGACAGCACGTTGGGTTGAGATGAGCTGCAGGCTAGGGTGGGAGGAGGGAAGCGCGCCGGCTGGCAAGGCGGGGGCCCCCTGTCCTCCCTGGGCTCCTGCCCTGCACTCGGGCGGGCTGGGGCCTCGGCTCTCTGCAGACCTCAGCCTGTGCCCCTGACCCCGAGCCTCTCAGGCCCCGACGTCCCCGAGCGCCTGAGGGATGGTGGCTGCGGCTCGGGCCCCACCCCACCGGCTCTGCAGGTCCCGGGGTGGCCCAGGGCTGCTGGCAGGGGCACAGCAGGGTTCGGTGGCCCCCAGCGTCCTGGGACAGCTCGGCTCTCAGTCCTCTCCCAGGAGGCCCTCATCAGGACACAGGCCTGCCTGCAGCCTGTGCAGCTGCCTCTGCCTGCAGCCTCTGCTGTGCAGCCGCAGCGCCCATAGCCCCGGGGCAGGGGCAGGGGCAGGGGCAGGGGCAGGGGCCGCGAGGAAGCGCCCCTTCCCATGGGGTCCCTTGGCCAGCAGCCAGACTTTAGGAACATCGTGCTAAAGGTTTACGTTCCTGGGGGCGGCCGAGCAGCTGCAAGGGTGTCTAGGGGCGTCCAGTATTGCGGGGCCCACTGCAGGGGGTTTTCCCCTGACTTGCTGCGTCATCGGGAGAAACACACCGTCCCTCTCTACCGAGTGTGTGTCCTGTGCACGCGTATGTATAAGGTGTGCAGATTATATGTGCTGGTACATATGCAAACGTACGTACATATCACGTAATACCGACGTTGACACATGTGTGTGCGTCTGTGTTCACGTGATACAGGCATTTGTATATGTACCTATATATGTGTACACTACATATATATACTTTATCAAAAATACCTTTTCTTACTGTGTGAATTGCTTTGATACTCCCTACTCTATTTCAGGTTGATTCTGTATATTCTACTTAAGGGATTTTGTTAAGGGGCATTCCTGGCCACTAAGATGATTTCAGGTGCTTATTTGCATAGACTCTAGAGTCCAATGCCTCAATCATCCTGTCTTTCCCTGTGTCCTCTTAGCACCCCAGGGCTAAGGTCATGTGTACTCTGAGGTCTTGCCTCAGATTTATGCTGGGAAGCAGAAGGAGAAGTTGGAAATTGCTCCGCCTATCAATCCTGTCATCTGCATTGATGCAGGCTGCATTCCCTCCCCACATCCCTGATGTTCCCTGCATCCACAACCCAAACTCAATATCCAGCTCAGCAGTCTTCAGGGTCCCCCAAGACTTTCGCCTCATCTATTGTTCGGTCGTTGTTTATTCTGTATGTTTTTCAAGACTTTCATCTCTTCCTTTTTTTTTTTGTTAAGGTTTTATTTCTTTACCCATGAGACACACAGAGAGAAACAGAGAGGCAGCAACACAGGCAGAAGGAGAAGCAGGCTCCACGCAGGGAGCCCGATGTGGGACTCGATCCAGGCTCTTCAGGACCAAGTATCTGCCCAAGACTTACTTTTTTTTAAGTGAGGTTTTAGTTGCACAGAGATGAAAACGGAAATTCCTTCCTCATCGTATTCTGATAGAAGCTTTTCCCATTAGCTAGTGTTGAATTTCTTTCAAAGGAATTTTCTATACCCAGTCGTGATCAGATGTTTTTAGTTCCATTCTTTTGTCAATGTAGATAAATACAGTTGAAAGATTTTTCTAACGTTAAGGCAGATTTCTGTTCACTGGGCACCGCCTCTCGTCCCTTTCCTTCGCTAAGATTTTGAATATGCATATACTTATTCAGGATATTTGCTGCTATATGAGTGCTTTTGGCTTAAGCGTTCTTTCAAGGTGGATTTCTCCTCTAGCATTTGCATCCAGGAGCACTAGCGTGGGACATTTAATTGAAAACAATGCCCATATTTTTCTTTAGTTTGAAGGAGTTTCGCTAAGATGATGACTTCTCCCCAACCATTTGGTCGAATGAGACCACAGGGCGGCGGGGCGGAGGGGGTGCGGGGAGTCCAAAGTGGCGGAGGAGTTGAGAGACCTAAGTTCCTCTGGTCCCCGGAATTCAGCGAGACACCTACTAAATCATTCTGAACCCCTGAGAACTGAACCGGACATCTACAAAAAGAATAGCTGCAACTCTACAAAGAGAAAAGCATCCAGTTTCTGCAAGACAGGAGGTGTGGAGAAGTGAAATGGAGGCGATACATGGGAAGATGGGGGGGGGTGGCAAAAGGGAGGCGATACATGGGAAGATACGGGGGAGCAACAAGGGGGTGAGCTCCAGCAGCCTCCACCAGAAAGTGATGGAGCAGCAGAGAGAGCAGAATCCAGGCCTTTAGAGGTCGGCTCTGGTGAGGGACGGCCCTGCCTGCCCGGTGCTCAGACAGTGAAGCGGGTGCAGAATCCCAGGTGGGACAGCGTGGTCTCAGGATCCCCCGGGGTCACAGGAACACTGACAGTGCCTGAGTGCAGCAGAGCTCCCAGACATCGGAGCAGGGAAGCCGGCTGCAGGTAGCGAGCCCAGCAGCGGGCTCTCAGCCAGTGGTGGCCATAGCCCCAAACCCAGCAGGGTCAGTGGGTCCCAGCACCCTCAGCCCAGAGGCTCTCCGAGCAGAAGCCCAGCAGGCGGCTGAACCGGCAAGACCCCCTTGCTCCCCCTGGGGAGGAGCAGCGCACAGGTCCACACAGCAGGAATCTGCAGGGTTTGGAAGGCGAAGCAGGGTCCGTGCCTGAGATGGAAACGCTTGGTCACAGGCTGGGTGAGCACAGTGTGCGGTCCGGGACCAGGGAGACAGGAGTGATGGGTTGCCTTTCACTGGGGGTGCGCTAAGGAGAGGGGCCCTGAGCTTTCAGCCCTGGGGCTGGGGATGAGGAGGCCACCACTTTCGCTCTCAGCCTCTAAAGCGGCCTGCAAGGTCTTCAGGGAACAAAATCCACAGAGAGCAACCCGGAGCAGATTACTTAGCCTGGCCCCCTGGCAAGGGCGGTGCTCGCCCACTCGGGGCAAAGACCCCTGAGAATCAGCGCAACAGGTCGCTCCCCCAGAAAGTCAGCAAGAGCATGCGGCCCAGACCAACTTTACCGAACACTGAGAACCGCAAAACTCCAGCGCTAGGGGAATATAACGTATACAATTCACAGCGTTTTCCCCCTTGATTCTTTGGTCTTTCCATTTCATTTTTTTTCCCTTTCCTTTTGCAACCAACTTCTTATTTTATCAAACTTTTAGGAAATATTTTTTAGTTTTCATTCTTACATGCTATCCTTCCATTGTTTTTAATTTTATATGGGTTAGTTTTTTTTTTTCTTTACACCTTTGCGGTGCAGTTTCTTCCACCAGGCCGAAATACACCTATTGTACGGTATATGATTCTGTTTTCTTCACCTGTCTCCTCAAAATCGCTTTTTTTTTCTTTTTTCTCCTTCCTTGTTTCTTTTTTGTTAAGTTCTTTCTATGTTCTGTCTCCCCTTTCTGATATTTCCCACTAATTTTTTATATTCCCCAAATGAATGAGACAAAGACTCCTAACGCTGGGAAACGAACTAGGGGTGGTGGAAGGGGAGGTGCGCAGGAGGTGGGGGCGACTGAGGTGGGCACTTGACGGGATGAGCACTGGGTGTTATTCTATATGTTGACAAATTGAACACCAATAAAAAATAAATTTATAAAAATAACAAAAACTAAGGTCTTTCTAAATTTTCATCTTTACAGTTACATTCTATCCTGTCAATGTATTTAATATACATAATATATATACAAGGTTATTTTCTTTACAATTTTGAAGCCATCTTTTTTTTTTAATTTCGTTTATTTATTCATGACAGACACAGAGAGAGGGAGGCAGAGACCCAGGCAGAGGGAGAAGCAGGCTCCATGCAGGGAGCCTGACTTGGGACTTGATCCAGGGTCTCCAGGATCACACCCCAGGCTGAAGGTGGCGCTAAACCGCTGAGCCACCTGGGCTGCCCTTCTTCACAATTTTGAGATGTAGTTTCTTCTAACCGAAGGACATACACTCAGAATATAGTGTATTGCTCTGTTTTCTTCACCTGTCTGTTGATATTTCTACTTTTTCTCTCTTTTAATTTTCATTTTTACAATTGCATTCTACCCTTTCCTTGTATTTAATTTGTTTAGTACCTATAAAAGTTTTCCTTTTGTTACAATTTTGGGATTTAGTTTCCTAACAAACGGACCAAAATACACACAGGATCCAGTGTATTACTCTATTCTCTTCACCTGTCTGATTATATTCTCTCTTTTTAATTTTTCTTTTCAGTTCTGGGTCTCTTGTGATTTGTGTAGTGTATATTTCTCTGGGGTCATTGTTGCCATTTCAGTATTTTGTTCTCTCATTCATCGATTCTTCTCTGCACAGATGGAAAAAACCTCATCACATTTAAGAGAACCAAAGGCAGTACTGACTGCCAGGCACCTAATGAGTATGGACATGAGTAAGATGGTAGAAGTAAAGTTCAGAATAATGATTATAAAGATACTATCGGGGCTTGAATAAAGCATCAAAGGCACTAGACAAAGCCTTCTGGAAAATAAAAGAACTAAAATCTAATCAAGTTGAAATTTCAAAAGGGCTATCAATGAGAAGCAATAAAAAATGGAGGCTCTGACTGCTCCGATAATTGAGGCAGAAGATAGAATTAGTGACATAGGGCAGCCCCGGTGGCTCGGCGGTTTAGCGCCTGCCTTTAGCCCAGGGCGTGATCCTGGAAAACCCGGGATCGAGTCCCATGTGGGGCTCCCTGCATGGAGCCTGCTTCTCCGTCTGCCTGTGCATCTGCCTCCCTCTCTCTCTCTCTCTGTATGTGCGTCTAATGAATAAATAAATAAAATCGTTTTTAAAAGCCCCAATCCAAAGTTATAGGGTATCAGGTTGGATAAAAAAGGACCATTGATACGCTGCCTGCAAGAGACACATTTTAGGCCCAAACACACCTCCAGATTTAAAGTGGGGGGGATGGAGAAAGATTTATCATGCTAACGGACATAAAATAAAAGCTGGGCTGGCAATCTTTATATCAGACAGACTAGATTTTTTTTTTAAAGATTTTATTTATTTATTAAGGAGAGACAGAGAGAGAGGCAGAGACACAGGCAGAGGGAGAAGCAGGCTCCATGCAGGGAGCCTGATGTGGGGCTTGATCCCTGGATAATGGGATCAAGACCTGAGCCAAAGGCAGAGGCTCAACCACTGAGCCACCCAGGTCCCCCCAGACACACTACATTTTAAAGCAAAGATTGTAGGGGCCCCTGAGTGGCTCAGTGGTTAAGCGTCTGCCTTCGGCCCAGGTCGTGATCCTGGGGTCCTGGGATTGAGTTCAGTATCGGGATCTCTGTGGGGAGCCTGCTTCTCCCTCTGCCTGTTTCTCAGCCTCTGTCTCTCTCTCTGTATGTCATAAATAAGTAAATAAAATCTTAAAAAAAAACACACACACACACTGGAGGAGCCAGAAGTGGCATGCCTTCTGTTAGAAAGCACTAAGAAGCACACAGTACCACCGAGGAGTAATGATCTCCAGAGAAAGTTGAACTTGCTTCTGGCCTCCCTCCAACTGGGGTGAACGTATAGTGACAGGAAATACAGCTGTCTTCAGGAGAAGAAGGCACAGGGTCTGCTCTGTGGCGAGAGCTCTGGGCAGCTGCAGGAACATGTTTGCTTTGTTTTGCATCCCGTGTGCTCAAGAAAGCCACCATTTCCCTGCCTACCACAGTGATGCCACAACACTGCCCAGTCGCCCTGCCTATTCCAAGTCAATGGTGCCTGCCTTTCCCTTTATCCTGGGAGAACGGCCCCTGGATGCTTAGATCTGCATTTGCTCCCTATCCCCTAGGTCAAGTCAGAAAGCTAGGATAAAATCCTGGATCTGACAAGCCAGTTCACTGTACCCGTGCCACTGATCTTGGTGCAAGGCTGCTCTAGGCTCAGAGGATCAGGCCCTCCAGACTAGCCTCTCTAGACCTCTGCCTCCTGCTCTCTGTTGCAGGGCCCTGAGCTACTGCATGCCGTTGTTCTTCCCCGGGCATTTGCTTTTGCCACGCTGCTAGTGGTCCTCTTGGGACATCCTCAGGTCTCGCCCTCAATGTCACCTTTTCCATGAGTCCTTCTATGAATACCCAATCCTAAATTGCAACCCCTCCTCCCACCCCATCCCCAACACTCTGTATTCAGCTCTGTGGATTCGATTTGTTTCCATAGCATTGAAAACTACTCAGCCTACTTCACCTTTCACTTCATTTCATGATTCACTTCAGTGTACACCGCTACACATGCTAGGCTATAAGCACTACAGAGGCAACGAATCTGTTCAATGCTGTATTCTAAGAGCTTTGAGCAGCACCTGGCACACAGTACATGTTTACTACTCATGTTGAGAATGAATAAAGAACTGCCAGCTCCAAGGTCCTGATCCTTGGAGCTTCTCGTCCCTAAACCCCCTTGGCATCTCTAACCCCCACAGCTGTCCAAACAGGCAAAGTTTGAATGCTCCCGTCCATGCTCTACTTATTGGCTCATGGACAAGGTAAGCCACTGAGCTTATAGGGGACTCTGGAGAACCCTAGCCCCAGTCCCTGGTGTGTGCTCCTGGTATTCTGGGGGAAGTCAGCGTAGTAGGATTCCAAACAACGATGGCTGACTGGACACTCTCTCCTGCCAGCAGGCAGCTATGGCCCTCGCCCTTATGCTCTGCTCTTCCTTCTTGTTGGCTTGGATCTATAAGCTGCTACAGTCAAGGACTCACGTGTCCTGGGGTTTGGGTTGGGCCACAGAAGGTTTTACAAATAGCCAGTTGACACAGCACATGCCCATTGATTCCAGAGGGCACACCCATGTTCACATATGACCATAAAAAGACTTCCCTAGCGAAGGTAGAAAGGAGGGTAACTAAGATGGTTTGCAAGGTTACTTTCAAACCCAAAACACTCCAACCACTAGGATTTCTCCCCATTGCCAGAATGCAGGTGCGCTTCTTGCCTTTGCACATACTGTTCCCTGCATCCTGAGGTATCGGAGATACTTTACTTGCAATGAGAAGGGATCTTGCTGTCGGTGCTGTCCTTCCTGATAATGCCAAAGGCCAGCCTCCTCGTGAGAAGGCATCAGACACACTCAGAGGGACATTCTACTACAACTGGACCAGTACTCCTCAGAAATGTCAATGCCATAGATATGAGCAGAACACTGGCCTTCCAGAGATGTCCGCATCCTAATGCGCACAGCTGGAATATGTTAAGTTACACATCAAAGTGGAATTAATGCTGAAGATGGAATTGAAATTACCAATTACCTGACCTGAAGATAGGGAGATTGTTCAAGATAATCCAGGTAGACCCAATATAAATACAATGCTCCAAATGTGGAAGGACACGGTCATGTGAGAGACTCAACTGCCCATTGCTGGCGTTGAAGATGGAGGAAGGGTCTATGATCCATAGATGGTGGTCACCCTCTGGGTGCTAGAAAAGTCATGAAAACATATTTCTCCTTGGAGACTCCCAAAGCATCACAGCCCTACTGATGGCTTGATGTTAGCCCAGTGAGACTCTTCTGGGGCTTCTGACTTCCAACATTTCTGTTGTTCCATTAATGAATTTGTGCTGTACCACTAACTTTGTGGTGATCTCTTACAACAGCAATAGGAGGGCAGCCCCGGTGGCACAGCAGTTTAGTGCCATCTGCTGCCCGGGGTGTGATCCTGAAGACCTGGGATTGAATCCCAAGTCGGGCTCCTTGCATGGAGCCTGCTTCTCCCTCTGCCTCTCTCTCTCTCTCTCTCTCTCTCTCTCTCTCTCTGCCTCTATGAATAAATATAAATCTTTAAAAAAACAACAACAGCAATAGGAAAGTCATACAGTTTCATTGAAACAGGAAATACGAAGGAGCTATCACATATTGGAGGACATGAAGCGGGCATAATGGCTGCATGTAATGTGCCATCCAGGGTTGCAAAGAAAAAGGGCACATTCCTGCCCCTTTGCCCCCAGGGCTCTTGGACCCTTGGCCACTGTATGGTCTCTCCAAGTGTACCAGCACTCTGGACAATTGCAGGTGCCCAATTGGGACATACACAGGAGTCTGAGGCTGAGGTGCAGGGACAATACCACCCATGAGGACAGTGCATGCCTCCCCCCACATTCCTCCTTGCAGGATCAAGCATCCTATCCCCCACAGTGAGAGAAACTGAGGGACAAGGTTGAGGGACTGGGTCCTGACAGTTGGAGAATGGCCAGCACGAAGCTGGGGGTGTAGGAAACTGCATGAGGCTGTTTCTACAGAAGCCTCAGGAGTCAAGGGTTTCATTACCACACTATGAGCTCACAGAGCACAGTCCAGTGTCTTCTCTTACTAGGGGACATAATTCTGGCACACATGTTTTCCTAGGTGCAAGACTCCGGATTCTGCACCTTAAGGTGCAATGCTGGGGTGGAGATGTTCAAAAGAGGAGCTGCCCCACAGGAAGCTGCCTGTCCCCGGTGGTTCTTGTCAGAGAACTCCTGAGTCATAGCCACTGCTCTGTGTAGCTGGTGTCCTCGTGGAGGCCACTGCCACGTTGGCTTTCTGAGGCTGAGCCAGATAGGGAGTGTGGACCTGTCAGCCATCCTGACAGCCGCCTGGGACTCTAGGGTCCCGAAACGGGCCCTTTGAGCAGAGGATAGTGTAGTGAGTGACGGTGGTGGTCACCGGGATGCTCCACCACAGCCCACAGGCCCCCGGGCTCGCATGAAGATTTTGTAAGCAGCCGGGCAGGAGGGCCTTCGGGTCCCCAGGTGGCAAGCAGGCTGTGCAGAAGGTTGGCTGCCCCATGAGATGGGGTAGGAGGAGCACCTGCCATCCCAGGGCTTGTTGCCTTGGCACAAGTCCCAGGAGCAGGCCCTGTGGGGCAGTCGCGGCTGGACGCGGGGACACCTCTGCTAATGTTGCTTGCTGTGGGGAACTGGTGGGTCACAGTGTTCTTACTCAGCGTTGAGAAGGACAGTTGGGCTGTAGCAGCCAGGACACCCCCCGGGCCTCTTCCCCCTTTGTTGGAGTCATTCTGGGGTGCATCTCTTTAGCCACAGCCTCTTGTGTGGACACATGCCACCCACGCCCTGAACTGTCATTGCAGGGCAAAGCAAGTCAGACAGGAGCTCACCGGCCTTGAGGACTCACTCTCGGTCCTTGTCTTCCTGATCTGAGAAGCCTCTGATTTTGCCCAAGCAGAGCGAAAGGCCTGCTCTAAACTCTGGTCTCCTTTTTGAGGAGTTGAGCTGCTGCCTGCCTCCTGCCAGACCTGCCCTGTGGCAGATACCCGTGCAGGTGTCTTAAGGCCCTTCGTGGGCAAATAAGTGTTTGCAGGTCTCCATCTGGCATCACTGAGAGCCTCCTGCTAAAATCCGGGGAAGACAGCTGGGAGGCTGGGCTAGGGCAGGGGTTGCAGGGCTCCAGGAAGGAATGGATTCCAGAAATGTGTATTGAGACGGAAAAATGCAGACTAGAGTATAATGCTGGCTTGGAATTTAAAGGAGGGGAAAGAAGTGAAGAAGATACAGGAAGGTTGTGTGTTCCACACTGCCTGGTTTTGTGTGCTTGTGTTTGCTTTTCCTTTGAAACTTTCTTTCTTTTTCAGAAACTTAGCCATTACCTTTTGTTCAGTTGCTCTTTGGCCCTTTCATTTAAAAAAAATCTAATGATCTATTAATTTTAAACTATTTTGTTTTCGACATGTAAAAAATTTGCAAAGATAGTACAGAGTTTTTATATGCCCCTCACTCAGTTTCCCATTATGACGGAAAGCGAAAGCGGTTGCTTCTGTCAATGTGGTATATTTGTTGCAATTAATGTGGTAATTTTGACACTTCATTTATTAGTAACTGAAGCCACACTTTACTGAGACTTTGGCAGTGTTTACCCAGAATCTGTGTTCTGTCCAGGATCCCCGTCAACATACCACATTATGTTATTTCTAGTGTTTCCTTGGCTGTGGCAGTTTCTTTGTTTCTGAGGAGCTTGACTCTTTTCGGGAGGAGTGATTAGATATTTTGTACATGTCTCTCACTCGCAATGTTTCTGATGTTTTACTCATGATTAGTCTGGAGTTCTGTGTTTTAGGAAGGAAGGCCACAGTGGTGCAGTGCTACTGTCATCACATCCTTCCAACACTACATACCAGTAGCGTGATTTATCACTGATGAGGTTTACCTTCACCACCTGACTGAGTTAATACCTCTTAGGTGTCTTCACTGTAAACTTACTGGTGTCAGCCCCCTTTGCATACTGTCCGCTTTGGAAGAAAGTCACCATATGTGGCCCACACCTCAGGGCAAGGGACTTATGCTGTACTATCTTCAAGTGAGAGTGTCTGCGTAAACCAGAATTGTTCTCCATTGGAGACCTGCCTATTTCCCCATATTTATGTGTTTAATAAGTCAAATACTTTTCACAATATAGACACATGGACATTTCTATTACTGGAAGAAATTACATGTGTGTTCACTACCCTGTGTGTAATCACATATGTATACAAATTTTAGATGTAATCATCTATATGTGCATTAAGCTACATAAGAGATTGTACTGATGTTTTTGGCTCTAATCCACCACCACCTAGATCACTATAGCTTCCTCCTCTACAGTGAAAAACCTTGAGATTTGGACGTTGTTTATATGTCAGTGTCCTGTTGTCTCTGCTGGGTTATCATGGTTATCTCTGAAGGAGCTGCTGAAACAGAATTTGTGGATGGGCTAAGCATCAGTTCTGCTCCAGAACTCCCTGGAACCTCATCAAAGTTATGCCTGCCCTCTAGCCTCTGGACTCTGATAAGGCTACCTGGCCCCTGTCTATGGAGCTCTTGAAAGGTTAAGAGTACCCGTTATTTGAGTGTCTGAACTGGCGAACAAATCGACTTTTGATGCTTTTGGGGGTTGAGATCACCTGTAACTAAGTTTGGTCTTCTTTATCTGTCTGGCAAGTATTTCTTTCTACCAGAGCATGAGCTACAGGGTAAGCTGGACCCCAAGTTGAGTCTTTGTTTCCTCACCTTTATTTAGCTTTATGACTCAGGGCATGTTATATGAGCTTTTGGTGCCTCAGTGCTTTTTCTCTATTCTGTATTTGAATAGTCACTGGGAAGCTCCTCGAGGCTGGCAATTAGACTCTACCCAGAGAGAGGGCAGGAGAGCTGGATGAAAAACTGAGACCCCTCAGATTCGACAGCTGACAACCCTGCTATATGTTACTCATCCTTAAAACCGACTTATTTAGTGATATACATTCTCCAGTGAGTGTTGGAAAGCCTAACTAGAAATTGAGAAATGTGCCCAAGTTCTCAGATTAAAGGTGATACATCATGGGAAATCATGAGTTGATACTTTGATTGATTATGATCAATCAAGTAATAATGATACTCTCAAGCTGTTCCTTAAATAAATACCATAAAATTGCCTATTGGAAACTCTGCTATGGTGGAAAGTGTGATTGTTTTCCATGACAATACTAGATGAATGTTGAAGGTATTGCTGTAATCACAAAAACTCTCAAATTGTCTGGAAATGAAGACAGTATACTAGGTCACCTTCTGTGATGTGGTGTAGTGTGGTGTGGCCTAACACAAAGTAAAAGAACACCTGCAAAGACTAGGATTTTAATTTTGATTCCATACTTTGAAGGAAACTTCCACCAAATCACGAGGTGACAACTAAGCAAAGCTGGTTTGGTGAAAAGATAAAAATTTTGAGAAACATTTTGTAAGACAGAGAGAAAAAAGCAGACTCAACTACTAAAATACAAAAATCAAAGTCGGGGTAGTATTACAGATCTTTTTTTTTTTTTAAGAAGATTTTATTTATTTATTTATTTATTTATTTATTTATTTATTTGAGAGGCAGAGACATACTCAGAGGGAGAAGCAGGCTCCCTGCGGGGACCCTGATGTGGGACAGGACCCCAGGACCCCGGGATCACGCCCCGAGCCAAAGGCAGATGCTCAAGCCCTGAGCCACCCAGGCGCCCCAGTATTACAGATCTTAAGGAAACAAAAAGGAATGTAAGAGAGTTCTCTGAACAATTATACTCCAAGAAATTGTATAACCTAAATGAACTGGATATATTTTTTAAGACATAAACAACCAAAAGTAACTCAAAAGGAAAAGAAAATTCAATCATATCTAACAGGTAAGGAGAATGAATCAGTGACCAGAAACGTCAAAGAAAGAACATCCCAAGACCAGGTGACTTCGCTCCTGTGTTCTACCAATACTTGAAAGAAGAAAGAAATCTTTGGGCAGCCCTGGTGGCGCAGCGGTTTGGCGCCGCCTGCAGCCTGGGACGTGATCCTGGAGACCCTGGATGGAGTCCCCCGGAGCCTGCTTCTCCCTCTGCCTGTGTCTCAGCCTCTCATTCTCTCTCTGTGTCTCTATAAATAAATAAACAAAATCTTAGAAAGAAAGAAAGAAAGAAAGAAAGAAAGAAAGAAAGAAAGAAAGAAAGAAATCCTCAATTTCTTCCCAAAATATGGAAGTGGAGGGAATACTTCCTATCTCGTTCTGTGAGGTCAGCAGTATTGAGGTAGTAAAGCCTGACAAAGACATGAAAAAAAATAAATAAAATAAAATAAACTGACACTCTTTCATTATATAAAAAAAAAACTTTCAACACACTTGAAATAAAAGACTTTAACATGATAAAAGGCATTCACGAGAAATCCACATCTAACATACTGAACGGTTAAAGACTGAAATTTTCCCATTAAGCCAAGAAATACGAAAGAGGCAAGGGCTGCCTAGGTGGCTCTGTTGGTTATGCAGCTGGCTCTTGATTTCTACTCAGGTCATGATCTCAGGATTGTGAGATCAGGCCCTGCATTGGGCTCCATGCTCAGGGGCATCTGCCTGAGATTGTCTCTCTTCCTCTTCTTCTCCCTCTCAATCTCTCTCTAAAATAAATAACCAATAATATTCTTTTAAAAGCCGACAATGCCTGATTTTGCTTCTTTTATGTTATTATACTGAAAGTGCTAGCCAGAGTGATTAGGCAAAAAAATAATTTTAATAAATAATAAATAAATAGTCATAATAATAAAGACAAATAAAGTGGGAAAAAGTTAAAAAAAAGAAGTAAAAGCAGAAGAAAATACTTAAAATAAGTTTATCCAAGGAAATATAAGACATGTACACTACAACTTACAACAGACTGCTTGAAGAATTTAAGAAGATTTCAGTATTTGGGAAGCTATCTTGCGTTCATGGAGTTGAAGACTTAATTTTCTTAAGATAGCAGTTGTATTAAAGCAATGTACAGATTCAATACAATCCCTAAAAGGAATCCCAACAATCCTGTTTGAAGAAATGGAAAAGCTGATTCCAAAGTGTATATGGAGGGACGCCAGGGTGGCTCAGCGGTTGAGCATCTGCCTTTGGCTCAGGTGGTGAAACCAAAGTCCTGTGATTGAATCCCGCAGGGATTATTCTCATGAATAAATAAATAAATAAATAAAATCTAATAAAGAAAGAAAGAAAGAAAGAAAGTGTATTTGGAGTGCAGATGCCCCTTTGGATAATTATGTTGGTATCCTCTGGGTTGGGTAAATACCTCGTAGAAAAGAACCGAGATGTCCATCAATCGATGAATGGATAAAGAAGATGAATGGATATATATATATATATATATATATATATATATATATATATATATATTTTATATATATAAAATGGAATATTACGGTCTGGCACATTGGTGGTAGGAATGAAAAATGGTGCCGCTTTTGTGAAAGATGTTTGCCAGTGGTAAAAGTCTATCAGTTTGTCAAAAAGTTAAACTTTTTAAAATTATATTTATATTTTTTACTTTTAATTTATATGACTATCAATTCCACTCCTATGTATATGCTCAAAAAATGGAAAACAGGTATTCAAACAAATACCCGTGTAGAAATGTTCACCAAAATTCACAATAGCAAAAGGATGAAACGACCGAAATATCCATCAATTTGAGAATGAATAAGCAAAATGTATAGGCCTATAAAGAAATATTCAGCCGCAAAAAAGAATGAAGTCCCGTTACAGGCTTTAGCATGGATGCACCTTGAAAACTGCTGAGTTGAAGAAGCCAGACACAAAGATATCATATTGCAAATTCCGATTATATGAAATACACAGAATGGCTATATTCATAGAGAAAGCAGAGTAGCGGTTGACAGGGTCTGAGGGAGGAGGGAATGGGCAGTGACCACTTATCGGATGCGACGTTTGCTTTTGGGCTGATGCAAGTGCTTTGGAACCAGACAGAGGCGATAGTCGTACAACACCGCAAATGTACGAAATGGCACTGAATTGGACACTATAGAATGACTTCATGTTATGTGTCTTTACCATAAATAAATAGATCAATAAATCAATAAATATTGATAAATGCTGTGAAACAAGAAAACATGAATCTGCTGGAAACCAAGGAGTACCTTCCCCTTCTCTCAATGGCCCTTTGCCCTCAACCTAGGGTCAAGCTCCGTGGCCTAACATGCTGGGTTAAAGGTCTAGCCCGAGCCTCTTGGTCTGGCCTCGTCTTCTGCTTTCCACCACACCCGTAGCCTTTCTCTTTCCATACATGGAACTGTTTTCTCTGATATTGAGCAATGGGGTCCTCATTATCTCAACTACGCTCGCTATTCATTCCCACCTAGTAAACATATGAGTGATTAGAGAATTGCTAATTTCTACTCCTGTGATCCAGATATACTAATTAGGATACAGAACTCGTGTCTCCTTCAATGTGGTCTGGCTGTTCTTACAAGAAATATACACAGGATCGGATGAGTCCATATAACAGGCACAGTGGCACTGACCCTGGACCTTCTGTTAACTGGGTGACAGATGAATTTAAGGAGCAAGGGGATCTGAGGATACTGGTGAGAGGGTTTAATTCAGCTGCTGGCCATGCGCACAGGGAAGATGGACCGAGATGGGCTCAGGTTAGAGGTAGAAACTTACATAGAGGCCAGTGAAGATTTTTCAGGTGTGGCTGAGTCTTGACTAGCCGGACATTCCAAGACACTCTCTCTGCTACAGGGCACAAGGCAGAGAATGGCTGGTGGTGACAAGACCGATCAGTAAAAAGAAAATCTATCACCTGTCCAGGTGTGAGCTGCTGAGAGCATGACTGAGACAGGGACTGGGGGTGGAGAGGACAGAGACACAGAATGTACTCACGAGCCCTCCACTGCTTTCCTCAGAGGGGCCACTTTTCCAACAGCCACCCGCTGCCCGCAAGCTTCACCTCCTCTTCACTCCTGGAGCCATGTAATCCGAGACTACATTTTTGCTTGAACTCCATCTTCCTAGCCAGCGAGGCTTCTTTTGTTTAGCAAACCTAACTGCGGTTTTGGCTTCATTCACCCAGATGGCACCCCCAGATCTCAGCAAGAAGGACTGCACAGTTGAGAGTAAAATCTTAAAACATCCCTAAAGAGTTACTGTGTCCCTTCTAACTCCACTACAGCGTCTCATATGATACTCTGGAAAGTAGTCTGCAGGTTATGGTCTTTCGCGGGTTGTTTAAATGTTTTAAGTTGGATTCTTTAAATTGGCAGACTTTTTCTTCTTTTGAAAGCCCTTGCCATCCCTGAATGAACAGCAAAGCCCAAGTTCACAGAATCCAAGGAAAGGACCACCCTAATCCTCACTCCCTTCACCAGTTGGACTCTGGGTCCTTCCCACTCTCCCTCCACAAAACCCTTTGCCAACCATTGATGACTCTGGGAGGTCCCACCCAGAGCAAGCTCTCTAAGGTGAGATATTGAGGACACTGCCTCACCTCTCTGAGAACTTGAGAAACTATCTAAAATGGGAAATTTCACGTTTCCCACACACTGTTTGCAGTAACTGTTGTGATAAGTAAAACACCAATGCCCACAGGAGGTGTTCTGAATCGAGAGGGGCAGTTATCTCAAGCTCCCATTGCTTTCTTGTAGGCGTCCATTTAATTGCCTTTTAGTATGAGAAAAAGACCATAGTACTCAAATAGGTTTTATACACACACACACACACACACACACACACCCTGGATGGAGAGTCAAGAATGTCTTGAATGTATGGAGCACAAGTGTAAAGTATCGAGGGATAAAGGACTCATGGCTACTGCAGCCTAGTTGGATTCTGAAACTCTATGGCACTGTAGATATGTGTGTATGGGGGGGGGGCTTGAACATATGATTGGATTCTGGAAACAAAGGAAGCATCTTCTATTTCAAAAAACAAGCAATAGGTGTTCTTGTGTTCCTTTTCAGCTTTGGTTTTCGGCTTCATTGCAAACCGCCAGACACATCCCACACAGCCAGCCACCACAGACATGTGAAGACTCTTCCTACCATCTCCTGTTGGGTTCAGGAAGAACTTCATGGAATGAATCCTGTCTTCTTTTGACCAGAGAAGCACTTCTTTGGAATGCTTCATTCTTCCCTTTCTGCCTGTCCCTGCCACAGGCAAGTTTCATTTGTGTTACAAACCTAAACTTAGTCTCAAGTATATGTAAGTATGCTAGAGTGTTGTGAATAATAGTTACGGAAAAGCATTGGCGTAAATCTTCATGAAATCATGTTAGGCGATGGGATCCCTGGGTGGCGCAGCGGTTTGGCGCTTGTCTTTGGCCCAGGGCGCGATCCTGGAGACCCGGGATCGAATCCCACATTGGGCTCCCGGTGCATGGAGCCTGCTTCTCCCTCTGCCTGTGTCTCTGCCTCTCTCTCTCTCTCTGTGTGTGTGACTATCATAAATAAATTTAAAAATTAAAAAAAAAATCATGTTAGGCGATAATTTCTTAGATATCACAGAGTCTCAATCTGTTTGGGCTACCATAACGAAACACTATAGACTGGGTGGCTTAAACAATAGTAATTTATTTCTCATGTTCCTGGAGACTGGGAGTCCAAGACCAAGGTCTGTCAGGATGAAATTTCCAGTTGAATCCCTCTCTTGGCTTGCAGACGGGCACTTTTGTTCTGTATCCTCATATGGCCTTTTGTTCGTGCTCACACAAAGAAAGATAGTATAAGCACACTAATCCCATCATGGGGATCCCACCACCATAAATTCATCTAATTCTGTCTCCCGAAGGCCTATCTCCAAATACCATCACATGGGGGGCTGTCACATAAATTTGGGGGTAGGGACACAGATCAGTCCATAGCAGATATCAATACCCAAATGACAAAAATATAGATAACTTAAGTTTCATAAAACTTAAAAATGCTTGTGCTTCAAAGGCATCATTTAAAAAAATACCACCCACAGATTGGGAGAAAATACTTGTTCATCATGTATAAATGTGTAGTATACAGAATATACAAAGAACTGTTATGTGGATCCCTGGGTGGCTCAGCAGTTTTGTGCCTGCTTTCAGCCCTGGGTGTTATCCTGGGGGTCCTGGGATCAAGTCCCATACTGGGCTCCCTGCATGGAGCCTGCTTCTCTCTCTGCCTATGTCTCTGCTTATGTGTGCATGTGTGTGTCTCATCAATAAATAAATAGAAACTTAAAAAAAAGAACTGTTACAACTCAACACAGAAGAGAAAAATAATCCAATTTTGAAAGGAGCAAAAGATTTGAATAGAGGTTTCTGCAAATAAGGTGTATCAGTAACCAATAAGCACATGAAGAGATCTCAACAGGATCGTTAGGGAAATGCAAATCAAAACCACAATGAGTAGGGACTTCAAACTTGCTGGCTAAAAGAAAAAGATACAAAGTAACAACTATTGGTGATGATATGAAGAAATTGAAATCTTCATATATTGTTAGTGGTAACATAAAATGGCGCAGTCACTGTACAAAGCAATCAGCAGTTCCTCCAAAAGTTAAACATAGAGTATAACCATGTGACCCATTGATACCACTCCCAAGTATATATCCAAGACAAATGAAAATATATGTCCACACAAAAACCCTATCCACAAATGTTCATTGCACCATTCCTTACACATATAACCCAAATCAGGAAACAATTCCAACATCCATCAACTGATGAATACATAACAGTATGGTCTAGCTACATATTGAAATATTATTTGCCAGTACAAATAGATGAAACACTGATACATGGTATAATACGGGTCAACCTTGAATATTGCATTCTTAGGCAAAAGAACTAGACACAAAAGACCACATATTTTATTATAGTATCCATATGAAATATCCAGAATATGCACATCACTAGACACAAATAGTAGAGTAATACTTGCCTAGGGCTAGGGAAAAGGATAATGAGAAGTCACTCCTAAAGTTGAGAGCCTTTTGAAGTGATGAAAATGATCTGGAGTTAGATAGTGGTGATGGTCCACAGTCTAGTGAATATAGTAAAAGGCACTGAACTGTACACCTGATTTCTATCATTTAGAAAGGTTTTATTTATTTATTTGAGATGGAGAGAAAAAGAGAGAGGACACAGGCAGGGTATAGGGGCAGAGGAAGAGGAAGAAGCAGACACCCCCCCATCTCCCACTGAACAGGGAGCCCCTGTTCCTGAGCCCCTGATGTGGGGCTCAATCCCAGGACACCCGGATCATGACGTGAGCCGAAGGCAGACACTTAACCAACTGAGCCACCCAGGTGCTCCTGAATTGTATACTTTAAAAAGGTAAATTAGGGATCCCTGGGTGGCGCAGCGGTTTAGCGCCTGCCTTTGGCTCAGGGCGCGATCCTGGAGACCCGGGATCGAATCCCACGTCAGGCTCCAGGTGCATGGAGCCTGCTTCTCCCTCTGCCCTGTGTCTCTGCCTCTCTCTCTCTCTGTGTGACTATCATAAATAAATAAAAAAAATTAAATTTAAAAAGGTAAATTAGATGGCATGTGAATGAAATCTCAATAAAGAATAAGAAATTGAAAACAGGAGAGGAGAGGGAAAGAGCACAGATGGAGAGACCCTGGGTGGTGCAGCCCACTGAGACTGCTGGCAGCTGAGACAGCGGGGACTCGGGGAAAACCCTGACATCACAGGCCCTGCAGTTAGCACAAGGAAAGGCAGCTCACCACTGGAAGATTTTGAAACTCGTAGCAACAATAAACCTTGGACCCAGCTAAATTACGGAGTAGAAGTGCTACTCCCCACACACTAACAAAGAAGAGGCATGCCAATTCCCAGTCCTAAATGCTATTCACCTCATTCTCTGCTGTACTCCTACAGATAATGTCTGGCTGCAAATCAATAAAAAATACTACAAAAAACCAACACTCCAAAATCAAGAACAGTCAACCTACTGCTAATAGCAAAAACAGCAAATAGAACGGTACTCCAAGGTGATCTATATTCTAGCTATATTAGGAAGAAAGTTTTATTTTATTATTTTAAGATTTTATTTATTTATTCATGCGAGACACAGAGACAGGCAGAGACACAGGCAGAGGGAGAAGCAGGCTCCCTGCAGGCAGCCCGATGTGGGCTTCGATTCCGGGACCCTGTGGATCACAGCCTTAAATGAAGGCACACAGCCAATTGCTGAGCCACCCACGTGCCGTAGGATGAAGCTTTAAGTCACCTATGATTAACATATTAAATAATCTAGAAGTAGAGGTGAATAACGTGCATGAAGAGATTGGTAATTTTAACACAGATGTAAGCAATAAGACAACCAAATTTAAAAGCTAGAATTGGAAAACAATATCTGCTAAAAGGATTATAAACAGACTGAACATGGTAGAGGAAAGACAGAATCAACTTGAGTAAGTAAATTAGAAATCGAGGTGGGCCAGATGGTGGAAGAGTAGGGTCCCCAAGTCACCTGTTGCCACCAAATTACCTAGATAACTTTCAAATCACCCTAAAAACCTAGGAATTCGGCCTCAGATTTAAAGAGAGAACAGCTGGAATGCTACAGTGAGAAGAGTTCGTGCTTCTATCAAGGTAGGAAGACAGAAAAAAATAAAGAAATAAAGCAGCATCCAAGGGGGAGGGGGCCCTGTGAGGAGCCGGGAGAGAGCCCCCTGGACAGTTAAGCCCCGTCCCAGAGAAGCAGGAGCTTTACCAATCTTCCTGGACAAATGGCATTCGCAGGGAACTTGGACAGGATCACAGGAGGGGCAGGGATGCCCTCAGGCTCCCAGGGGCACTTACAGAGGACCTGTGCCCCGAGGGAGAGCGCCCCACACACCTTGGGCCCAGTTCCTTATAGGGCTGGACCGTGTGCCCGGCAGGGCCTCGGGAGCAGCTCAGGCGGCACAGGTCCTGGAGCCCATGGCACCGGGGGACACAGCCCAGGATCCGGTGCTCCCCCAGGGACAGGCGGAGGCCGGGAGGACACAGAGCAGCAAGGACATTCCTGCTGCTGGGCAGCCCCGAGCTGTGCAGGTACACGCCCGCCGGCCCCCGAGGCATCCAGGCCCCTACAGACTGGGAGACTGTGGTAGTTACTGGAGGAGCTGACTCTAGAGATGGAGAGCTGGCCGCCGCCACTGTCGTTGTTCCTCCTAGTGTCACCTTGTGCCTGGGACTGAGCAAGGCCACTAGGGAGCAGGGGCCTCAAAGGATAAACACCTTCCACTGAGTCGTGCACCTGGTAGGAGACTGGGCACCTCCCCCAGTTGCACACAACTGAGAATGAGCACCTCAGGCCCCTCCCCCAGAAGACCAGCTAGAAGGACAGGGGAAGAGCAAGTCCTTGACCAAGCAGACCTGGAAAGTTCCAGGGTAATGCGAGAGATTTACAGTATATAGAAACAGAGGATACCCCTCCTTGTTTATTGTTTTCTGTTTCCACTGCCCCCCTTTTTTCTCTCTTTTGTCCTTTATCCAGTACAACTTGTTTTTGGCCACTCTTCACTGAGCAAAATGACTAGAAGGAAAAACTCACCACAAAAGAAAGAATCAGAAACAGTCCTTTCTCCCACAGAGTTACAAAATTTGGATTATAATTCAATGTCAGAAAGCCAATTCAGAAGCACAATTATAAAGCTATTTGTGGCTCTGGAAAAAAGCACAAAGGATTCAAGAGTCTTCATAACTGCAGAATTTAGATCTAATCAGGCCGAAATTAAAAATCAATTAAATGGGATGCAATCCAAACTGGAGGTCCTAATGATGAGGGTTTACAAGGTAGAAGAACGTGTGAGTGACATAGAAGACAAGTGGATGGCAAGGAAGGAAACTGAGGAAAAAAGAGAAAAGCAATTATAAGATCATGAGGATAAGTTAAGGGAAATAAATGACAGTCTCAGAAGGAAAATTATATGTTTAATTGGGGTTCCAGAGGGTGCCGAAAGGAACAGAGGACCAGAAAGTGTATTTGAACACAAATCATAGCTGAGAACTTCGCTAACTTGGGGAGGGAAACAGGCATTCAGATCCAGGAGATAGATTCCCCCTCAAAAAAATCAATAAAAACCGTTCAACACCTCGACATTTAATAGCAAAACTTGCAAATTCCAAAGATAAAGAGAGGATCCTTAAAGCAGCAAGACACAAGAGATCCCTAGCCTTTATGGGGAGAACTATTAGGTAAACAGCAGACCTCTCCACAGAGACCTGGCAGGCCAGAAAGGGATGGCAGGATATATTCAGGGTCCTACAGGAGAAAAACCTGCAGCCAAGAATATTTCATCCAGCAAGGCTCTCAATCAGAATACAAGGAAAGATAAAGAACTTCCAACATAGGAAGAAACTGAACGAATATATGACCACCAAACCAGCTCTGCAAGAAACAGTAAGGAGGACTCTGTAAAAGAAAGAGGAAGTCCAAGGAAACAATCTACAAAAAGGGAACTGAATAAGTATCATGATAACACTAAATACATATCTTTCAATAGTACCTCTGAATGTGAATGGGCTTAATGATCCCATCAAAAGGCGCAGGGTTTCAGACTGGATAAAAAAGCAAAACCCATCTATTTGCTGTCTACAAGAGACTCATTTTAGACCTAAGGACACCTCCAGCCTGAAAATAAAAGGTTGGAGAACCATTTACCATTCCAATGGTCCTCAAAAGAAAGCAGGGTTAGCGATCCTTATAGCAGATAAATTAAACTTTATCCCAAAAACTGTAGTAAAAGATGAAGAGGGACGCTATATCATACTTAAAGGATCTATCCAACAAGAGGACCTAACAATCATGAATGTTTATGCCCCGAATGTGGGAGCTGCCAAGTATATCAATCAATTAAGAACCAAGGTTACGACTTACTTAGATAATAATACACTTATACTTGGAGACATGAACACAGTGCTTTCTACAATCGATTGATCTTCTGAGCACAACATCTCCAAAGAAATAAGAGCTTTAAATTATACACTGGACCAGCTGGATTTCACAGATGTTTCCAGAATTGTACATCGAAATGCAACTGAATACACATTCTTCTTCTGAAGAGCACATGGAAGTTTCTCCAGAATAGAGCACATACTGGGTCACAAATCAGGTCTTAACTGATACCAAAGGATTAGGATCATCCCCTGCATATTTTCAGACATTAAATGCTTTGAAACTAGCACTCAACCATAAGAAGAATTTTGGAAGGATTTCAAACACATGGAGGTTAAGGACCATCCTGCTAAAAGATGAAAGGGTCAACCAGGAAATGAGAGAAGAATTAAAAAGATTCATGGAAACTAATGAAAATGAAGATACAACCACTCAAAATATTTGGGATACAGCAAAAGCAGTCCTGAGGGGGAAATACATCACAATACAAGCATCCATCCAAAAACTGGAAAGGACTCAAATACCAAAGCTAACCTTGCAACTAAAGGAGCTGGAGAAGGAACGGCAAATGAAATGTTCACCCAGCAGAAGACAATTAATAAAGACTCGAGCAGAACTCAATGAAATAGAGACCAGAAGAACTGTGGAACAGATCAAGAAAACCAGTATTTGGTTCTCTGAAAGAATTAATAAGATAGGTAACCAAGAGCCACGCTTATTAAAAACAAGAGAAAGGACTCAAATTAATAAAATCACGAATGAAAAATGAGAGATCAGCACCAACACCAAGGAAATACAAACGATTTTAAAAACGTATTTTGCGCAACGATACACAAATAAATTACGCAATCTAGAAGAAATGGACACATTTCTGGAAAACCACAAACTACCAAAACTGGAACAGGAAGAAATAGAAAACCTGAACGGGCCGATAACCAGGGAGGAAATTGAAGCAATCATCAAAACCTCCCAAGACACAAAAGGCCAGGGCCAGATAGCTTCCCAGGGGAATTCTCTCAAACGTTAAAGGAATGAAACATACCTATTGTACTAAAGGTGTTTGGCAAGATATAAAGAGATGGAATACTTCCAAACGTGATCTATGAGGCCAACATCACCTTAATTCCAAAACCAGACAAAGACCCAACCTAAAAGGATAATTATAGACCAATATCCCTGATGAACATGGATGAAAAATTCTCAACAAGATACTAGCCAATAGGATCCAACAATACATTAAGAAGATTATTCACCATGAGCAAGTGGGATTTATGCCCGGGATGCAAGGCTGGTTCAACACTCGTAAAGCAATCAATGTGATTCATCATAACAGCAAGAGAAAAAACAAGAACCGTATGATCCTATCAATAGATACAGAGAAAGATTTTGACAAAATACAGCATCCATTCCTGATCAAAACTCTTCAGAGTGTAGGGATAGAAGGAACATTCCTCAGCATCTTAAAAGCCATCTCCGAAAAGGCCACAGCGATTAACATTCTCAAAGGGGAAGCACTGGGACCCTTTCCCCTAAGATGAGGAACACGACAGGGATGTCCACTCTCACCACTGCTATTCAACATAGTACTAGAAGTCCTAGCCTCAGCAATCAGACAACAAAAAGAAATAAAAGCATTCAAATGGGCAAAGAAGTCAAACTCTCCCTCTTCGCCAATGACATGATACTCTACATAGAAAACCCAAAAGCCTCCACCCCAAGATTGCTAGAACTCATACAGCAATTTGGCAGTGTGGCAGGATACAAAATCAATGCCGAGAAGTCAGTGGCATTTCTATACACTAACAATGAGACTGAAGAAAGAGAAATTAAGGAGTCAATCCCATTTCCAATTGCACCCAAAAGCATAAGATACCTAGGAATAAACCTAACCAAAGAGGTAAAGGATCTATACCCTAAAAACTACAGAACACTTCTAAAAGAAATTGAGGAGGACACAGAGAGATGGAAAAATATTCCATGCTCATGGATTGGCAGAATTAATATTGTGAAAATGTCAATGTTACCCAGGGCAATTTACACATTTAATGCAATCCCTATCAAAATACCATGGACTTTCTTCAGAGAGTTAGAACAAATTGTTTTAAGATGTGTGTGGAATCAGAAAAGACCCCGAATAGCCAGGGGAATTTTAAAAAAGAAAACCATAGCTGGGTCATCACATTGCCTGATTTCAGGTTGTACTACAAAGCTGTGGTCATCAAGACACTGTGGTACTGACACAAGAACAGACACATAGTTTAGTGGAACAGAATAGAGAATCCAGAAGTAGACCCTGAACTTTATGGTCAACTAATATTTGATAAAGGAAGAAAACTATCCCCTGGAAAAGGTCTCTTCAATAAATGGTGTTGGGAAAATTGGACATCCACATGCAGAAGAATGAACCTGGACCATTCTCTCACACCATACACAAAGGTAAACTCAAAATGGATCAAAGATCTAAATATGAGACAAGAATCCATCAAAATCCTAGAGGGGAGCTTTTTGAACTTGGCCACAGCAACTTCTGCAAGATACATCCATGTAAGCAAGAAAAACAAAAGCAGAAATGAATTATTGGGACTTACTCAAGATAAGAAGCTTATGCACAGCAAAAGAAACAGTCAACAAAACTAAAAGAACTTACAGAATGGGAGGAGATATTTGCAAATGACCTATCAGATAAAGGAGTGATATGTAAAATCTATAAAGAAGTTATTAAACTCAACAGCAAAGAAACAAAAAATCCAATCATGAAATGGACAAAAGACATGAACAAAAATTTGACCAATGAAGATATAGACATGGCCAACAAACATATGTGAAAATGCTCTGCATCACTTGCCATCAGGGAAATACAAATCAAAACCACAATGAGATACCACCTCACACCAGTGAGATTGGGGAAAATCAACGAGACAGGAAACCACAAATGTTGGAGAGAATGTGGAGAAAGGGGAAATCTCTTGCACTGTTGGTGGGAATGTGAACTGGTGCAGCCACTCTGGAAAACTGTGTGGAGGTTCCTCAAAGAGTTAAAAATGGACCTGCCGTACGACCCAGCAATTGCACTACTGGGGATTTACCCCAAAAATACAGATGCAGTGAAACGCCGGGACACCTGCACCCTGATGTTTCTAGCAGCAATGTCCACAATAGCCAAACTGTGGAAGGAGCCTCCGTGTCCATCGAAAGATGAATGGATAAAGAAGCTGTGGTCTATGTATACAATGGAATATTACTCAGCCATTAGAAATGACAAATACCCAGCATTTGCTTCAGCATGGATGGAACTGAAGGATATTATGCTGAATGAAATAAGTCAATCGGAGAAGGACAAACATCATATGGTCTCATTCATTTGGGGAATATAAAATTAGTGAAAAGGAATAAAGGGAAAGGAGAGAAAATGAGTGAAAATATCAGTGAGGGTGACAAAACATGAGAGACACCTAACTCTGGGAAATGAACAAGGGGTAATGGAAGGGGAGGTGGGCGGGGGGTTGGGTTGACTGGCTGATGGGCACTGAGGAGAGCACTTGGCAGGATGAGTACTGGGTGTTATGCTAAATGGTGGTGAATTGAACTCCAATAAAAAACATTTTAAAAATATAGTTACAATTGCTCAATGAAAAAAATAAAGTTCTGATGAATGGAATTGAGACTGCTGGAAATGATAAGGTAACTGTATATTGGAATACAGGAGATGTATAAAAAGGTATGACGAATAAAATGCATTTTTGTTGAGGGAAAGAAAGTATTTTTCCCAAAATGAGATTGGCTATTTATAGAGAGATGAAGTTTATGAAATAATTTGAGTTAAAAAAGAAATTGGAGGAAGGTTATAAATGGGAATCTTGGGGAAAAAGTATGCATGATCTGGACTCACTATGATTGGAATATATGAATTTTTAAAATATGCTGATATAAAATTGGAATTTTTTTCCTGGAAATTGGCTTAACTTTGTTAAAAACACAAAAGCTTCTTTTTTATTTGGTCTGTTCTGGATAAGAAATTATAAAAAGCTATTTTATCTTTATCTGCCCAGAAAAACAAGATTTCTCTGTTTTCATTAGGTCTTTGATTACTAAATCTTCTCAATATTTAAAGAAGCTGTTTTGTTAACAATCAAGTAACCCTCTGTTTTTGCCTTTGGGATCTTTTATTGTCACCGTGGTTAAATACATGATAAAGTATTAAATTTTACAGTGACCTATGATCCTATTTAGGCATACCATCTAGAATCTTCTGAGGTTCTTAACAAACTTCCTAAAAATTCAAATTCTAAATAATAATTTTGACTAATTAGGTTTGTTTATTTGGTATGCTAAGTTACATTGGAACTATTGTCAAACAAATAATGGTTAATTTTATGAGGTTATATTATGTGGGTAAATGTTATGATGGGTCTAAAAGTTATGTAAAATTCTTAAAGTTTTAATGTGTCCTGACATAATGTCATTACATGTAATTCTAATTAATAAAACATTGTGTGCCATAGAAATAACTGGATTTCCTTGTGAACCAGATTATAATAAAGTCTTATCAGGTTTTTTTTTTTTTAAATTGGATATATATGACATGATTGTCCTTTTGTGTGTAGGGGGTAATTTTTGAGTATATATAATTATTTTCAAATAAATATATATAAAGATATATATATGCATTTTGACCTTCCATATTACCAGAAAGCCTCATAGTGTGAACTATTGTCAAAAAAATCACTTTAGTAGAACTAAAAAAAATGAAATTAGAAATTATTCAAACGAAATACAAGGAGGAAAACCAATAACTGAAAAATAGTATAAAGCATCCAAAAGTGGTGAGATAATATGAAATGATGTAGTTTGTGTGTTATCTGGAGTTCCAGAATAAGAAAGAGGTAAAGAACAGGGTAGATGATATATAGCTGAAGAGCTGATAGGCAAGAATTTTCTAAAGTCAGCAAAAGACAAAATACACACACAGATCCAAATAGCTCATGAAACACTAACCAGGATAAAAAGGACACACAAAACCCAAACTGTTGAAATGAAAGAGAAGTTTCCATGAAGGAAACAAGTGCCACAAGAAGAAAAAAATATTACATACAGAGAAAAATGGGGATTATGGTAGATTTCCATCCAGAAGGCAAAAGAGTGATTTTTAAAGTGTTAAAAGGAGGGGAACATACTTTCTAAATCCAGATTCCCGTATCTAGTGAAATTTTTGCTCAGAACTCAATGGGGGATGGTGACCTGGGTGGCTCAATCAGTTGAGCATCCAATTCTTGGTTTCGGCTCAGTTCATGATCTTGTGGGTACTGGGATCCAGCACCACAGTGTGCTCCTCACTCAGCAGGGAGTCCGCTTGAAGGATTCTCTTCCTCTACCCCTCCCCCCACTTTTGCAGGAGCACTCCCTCTCCCTAAAATAATTAAATGTCTTTAAAAAAGGGATGACGTGTCCCTCAAAAAATTTTTAAAGACAAAAGCTGAGAAAATTCATTGCCAGAAATACACAAAAGAAATGTTAAAGACAGTTCTTCATGCAGATGGAGTATACTAATGTGTGTAAATGTGGATATATACAAAGGAACAACAAGCACCAGAAATTGTAAAGATGAGGGTAAATATAAAAAACATTTTCTTCTTATATTTAGATACCTTAAAAGATAATTAACTGTCCAAAGCAAAGGTTGGCCAACTGCCACCTCAAGGTCAAATCCAGACTGCGGCATGTTTGTATTCAGCCTTTGAAATCAAAATAATTTTAAAGGCTTATATCTTTAATGGACCTTGCAGTCTGCAAAACCTACAATATACACTGTCTATCTTCTTATGGGAAAAGTATGCTGACTTCTGGTATAAAGCAAGAATAGCAACAATATATTGAAGACTTTACAAAATATGTACAAGTAAAACTTGTGACAATAGTCTAAGGGATGAGAGGGAGGAAATGGAATATCCTTAATTTTTTAAAAATATTATATTGTGCCTAAATTGGTATAATATTATTTGAAGGTACGCTAATAAGTAAAATTTGATACTGCGAAAACAGAACTACAAAAACCCAAAAGATATACAACTATTAACCAATAGCATGCATAAAATGGAATAATAAAAAGTAGGCAATTAATCAGAAAAAAGTTTGCAAAAAAAGGAAGAAGGAACAAAGACAAGATGGATGAATAGAAACCAACAAGCAAGTGGTACATTTAAAACAACCCTCTCAATCATTAAATGGAAATGATCTAGGGTCAAGATGGAGTAAGCGTATTCTTCTTTGTCTATTCAATCGAAAGCAATTATAAACTTTAGAGAAAAAAATATGGAGCAGCCACCTGAGAATGATAAAAAATAAGTATTATATACACGCATGTATTTTCTTGCTCTGTCAGCTGGGAGAGCGGAGAAATAAGGACATACCAGGGGCAATGGACCCCTGCAGCATCAGTTTCTAATCTTATTTCCCAATAAAGAAAACCGGGGATCCATAAAGAAATGAAAGATTCTAAGGCTCATGCAGAAAATAGACAAGATAAGCCTGGGACATCTTGTCATGCCAGAATATAAGGTAATGCTCAAAAGGAACAAACAAATAAAACAATGATGAGCATAGGACAAAGGGCCACAGGAGTCAATGAAAAGAGCTCCCAGTGGCCAAATCTGGAAAAATTTGAGCAAATAAATAAAATTTTACTGCATTATAACCCAAAGCATAAAATAAATATCCGTGAGGACAAATTTCTTATGCCAAAGAATTCCAAATCCTTATTAATATAGATAGTCTCTCACTCAAGGAGATGAAACCTAATCCTTACTCTCTAACTGTGGCCTGCACATAGTCACTTCCTTCCAGATAGTGGCGGAGAGAGAAAGAAAAAAACATTTGGTGGAGAAACCTAACCAACACCATCTCAGCCAGATGATCAAGATCACAATCCCCAGGGATGAGTCATATTGATAGAATGTACCCTTGATAGGATGTGATGAGAAGAGCACTTGACCTTTCTAGGCTTCCTCCCCCAAACTCATAACAACAGTTGATTTAAGAGAAAGACACCAGACAAATTCAAATAGAGGGATATTCTACAGTATGCCTAACTAGTACTCAAAATTGTCATCATCAGAAGGAATGGAAAGACGGAGAAACTGTCACTGCAAAGAGGATCTTAAGGAAACATGACAGTTACATGTAATGTGGTTTACTGGACAGGATCTTGTAACTGGAAAAGGACATGGTAAAAACCAAATATAAAAATATAAAAAATAATAATATAAATATTAAATAAACAATTAAAGGATTGGATTAAGATAAATGTTAAATAGAAATATAGCTGAAACATCAAATCGATATGAATATGCATATCATATGAAAATAAAATATAAAACCTATCTATCTTAGAGAGGGTTTGGTCTACAATGCCAAAATTTTTTTTTTGCCCAAAATTTTTATAGTCTAGCCTTTTATAGGAAATATATGTCGACTACAGTATAGAGCAAATAAGCATGAAAGTACTAAGGGATTTAACACTTAGTTCGAAGGAAAGCCCCCGGCCCAAAGCTGAAACCCTGTGGTGGAGCCTCAGCAACAGCAGGGCAGATACCTTAAATGTGGAGGTAAGGTAATGTGAGTGTCTCTGCAAAGAAAAGCTTTGGTACCAAAAAGTGGGAGGTAAGCATTTTGCTATTTTTCTCTCAATTATCCCACCACTTGGCTACCAAAGGCCAATCCATTGAAGGGAGAACTCAACAAAGTGGAGAGACTATAGATCCCCTCCTAGTTAGAGGACCAGGAAAGGAATGTCCTGGTTGGCCAGGGGAGGGGGAAATGATAAATGGGGCAAATACAAGCAAGGGATAAAGTTCCCTAGGAAGTCTTGATTTTACCTGAGTTGCTTATGCTGGAATCTCACCACAAGGATGCCAAAAGCTTGGAGAACCGAAACATCAGTCAGAGCTCAGTTTGGCCCTGGGTTAGTCAGAAACACTATGGATCCAATATCACCCCTATATCACAGCAAAATGCATGTTTATTTCAAGTACATACGGAGCATTTCCCAGGATGGACTACATCCTGTGTCATTAAAATGTTTTAAAAAATAATAATAAAAAAATAAAAAAATAAAAAAAATGTTTTTTAAATTTAAATGATCCAGGGGCACCTGGTGACTCAGCAGTTGAGCATCTGCCTTAGGCGCAGATCATGATACCAGGTTCCTGGGTCCGAGTCCTGCGAGTCCTGCATCGGGCTCCCCACAGGAAGCCTGCTTCTCCCTCTGCCTATGTCTCTGCCTCTCTCTGTATGTGTCTTTCATGAACAAATAAATAAAATCTTTTAAAATATATATTTGAATGATCCGGAGGATATTTCTGATAATAAAGGGATCAAAGTAGAAATCAAACAGTAGTGGAAGGGCAAGAAAAACCTCAAAACATTTGGAAATTAAACAGCATACTCTAAAATAATCCCTAGTTCAAAGAAAAGACTGATTTCAGTTTTATTTCTTTGTCTTCCGTTGTTTTGTCTCTTTGTTTATTTCTTTCTTTCCTTCTTACTGCTTTGGGTTGTTTCTTCTTTTTCTAAGTTATGGTGGAAACAGATTATTGATTTGAGATCTTTCTTAATCTAAGCATTAAATGCTATAATTTCCCCTCGTAACACTGATTTGCTGCATCCCATAAATTTTAAACCTCTATCCAGACAAAGTAAAAAGTTGAGAAGACATACATTATCAATATCAGAAATTGAAGTGGGTTTCATTGCAAGCCCACGAGCCCCACACTAAACATTAGTGAATAAAAAGAAAAAATACAAAGAACAAATCTATGTACATATGGTTAAGAAATTAAATGAAACTGTACAATTCCTGAAGTATCAGAAAGTACCCAAACTTATCCTCAATGAAATTGCGTAAAGTGACTAGTACCACAGCTATTCAAGAACTTATTTCATAGTTTTACATTTTTCTAAGAAGGATATCTTTAGAACCACCGGAAAGTCAAAAATAAAGCAGAGGGGCATCTGAATAGCTCAGTGGTTGAGCGTCTGCCTTCGGCTCAGGTCATGATCCCGGGGTCCTGGGATCGAGTCCTGCATCAGGCTCCCCGCAGGGAGCCTGCTTCTCCCTCTGCCTGTGTCTCTGCCTCTCTCTCTGCGTCTCTCATGAATAAATAAATAAAATATGTTAAAAAAGTCAAGCAGAAACGGTGAGAATCAATCTCAGTAGGAATCTGGAAAACAGATTTGTAGCAACCCTGCCACCAGAATTGTGAGCTAGTTGGAACTGGGGTCACATGTCATACTCTGTATTCCTGGGCCCAGCGTGGGCCTTGGGCACTCAGTAGAAAATCAGGAAATGTTTGCTAAATAACATCATCTCGATCAAAACACACAATTTTGTTGGACCAATTTTATTTGGCCTCTAATATGAAAACATATCTACACACTCATAAACACAGGATTAGTAACACAATTACATGTCTCTAAACAACTTTAGGAGAGGTGCCTACTCTTAATACACCCAACAGTAGACAGAACCATTTTAGTCTCTGTGTTACTTTAAAAAGTCACATTTTCCATGAAAATCAGTAAAATGCTGTGAATATGTGTGTGTATAAAACCTATTTGGGTACTATGGTCTTTTTCTCATACTAAAAGGCAATTAAATGGACGCCTACAAGAAAGCAATGGGAGCTTGAGATAACTGCCCCTCTCGATTCAGAACACCTCCTGTGGGCATTGGTGTTTTACTTATCACAACAGTTACTGCAAACAGTGTGTGGGAAACGTGAAATTTCCCATTTTAGATAGTTTCTCAAGTTCTCAGAGAGGTGAGGCAGTGTCCTCAATATCTCACCTTAGAGAGCTTGCTCTGGGTGGGACCTCCCAGAGTCATCAATGGTTGGCAAAGGGTTTTGTGGAGGGAGAGTGGGAAGGACCCAGAGTCCAACTGGTGAAGGGAGTGAGGATTAGGGTGGTCCTTTCCTTGGATTCTGTGAACTTGGGCTTTGCTGTTCATTCAGGGATGGCAAGGGCTTTCAAAAGAAGAAAAAGTCTGCCAATTTAAAGAATCCAACTTAAAACATTTAAACAACCCGCGAAAGACCATAACCTGCAGACTACTTTCCAGAGTATCATATGAGACGCTGTAGTGGAGTTAGAAGGGACACAGTAACTCTTTAGGGATGTTTTAAGATTTTACTCTCAACTGTGCAGTCCTTCTTGCTGAGATCTGGGGGTGCCATCTGGGTGAATGAAGCCAAAACCGCAGTTAGGTTTGCTAAACAAAAGAAGCCTCGCTGGCTAGGAAGATGGAGTTCAAGCAAAAATGTAGTCTCGGATTACATGGCTCCAGGAGTGAAGAGGAGGTGAAGCTTGCGGGCAGCGGGTGGCTGTTGGAAAAGTGGCCCCTCTGAGGAAAGCAGTGGAGGGCTCGTGAGTACATTCTGTGTCTCTGTCCTCTCCACCCCCAGTCCCTGTCTCAGTCATGCTCTCAGCAGCTCACACCTGGACAGGTGATAGATTTTCTTTTTACTGATCGGTCTTGTCACCACCAGCCATTCTCTGCCTTGTGCCCTGTAGCAGAGAGAGTGTCTTGGAATGTCTGGCTAGTCAAGACTCAGCCACACCTGAAAAATCTTCACTGGCTTCTATGTAAGTTTCTACCTCTAACCTGAGCCCATCTCGGTCCATCTTCCCTGTGCGCATGGCCAGCAGCTGAATTAAACCCTCTCACCAGTATCCTCAGATCCCCTTGCTCCTTAAATTCATCTGTCACCCAGTTAACAGAAGGTCCAGGGTCAGTGCCACTGTGCCTGTTATATGGACTCATCCGATCCTGTGTATATTTCTTGTAAGAACAGCCAGACTACATTGAAGGAGACACGAGTTCTGTATCCTAATTAGTATATCTGGATCACAGGAGTAGAAATTAGCAATTCTCTAATCACTCATATGTTTACTAGGTGGGAATGAATAGCGAGCGTAGTTGAGATAATGAGGACCCCATTGCTCAATATCAGAGAAAACAGTTCCATGTATGGAAAGAGAAAGGCTACGGGTGTGGTGGAAAGCAGAAGACGAGGCCAGACCAAGAGGCTCGGGCTAGACCTTTAACCCAGCATGTTAGGCCACGGAGCTTGACCCTAGGTTGAGGGCAAAGGGCCATTGAGAGAAGGGGAAGGTACTCCTTGGTTTCCAGCAGATTCATGTTTTCTTGTTTCACAGCATTTATCAATATTTATTGATTTATTGATCTATTTATTTATGGTAAATACACATAACATGAAGTCATTCTATAGTGTCCAATTCAGTGCCATTTCGTACATTTGCGGTGTTGTACGACTATCGCCTCTGTCTGGTTCCAAAGCACTTGCATCAGCCCAAAAGCAAACGTCGCATCCGATAAGTGGTCACTGCCCATTCCCTCCTCCCTCAGACCCTGTCAACCGCTACTCTGCTTTCTCTATGAATATAGCCATTCTGTGTATTTCATATAATCGGAATTTGCAATATGATATCTTTGTGTCTGGCTTCTTCAACTCAGCAGTTTTCAAGGTGCATCCATGCTAAAGCCTGTAACGGGACTTCATTCTTTTTTGCGGCTGAATATTTCTTTATAGGCCTATACATTTTGCTTATTCATTCTCAAATTGATGGATATTTCGGTCGTTTCATCCTTTTGCTATTGTGAATTTTGGTGAACATTTCTACACGGGTATTTGTTTGAATACCTGTTTTCCATTTTTTGAGCATATACATAGGAGTGGAATTGATAGTCATATAAATTAAAAGTAAAAAATATAAATATAATTTTAAAAAGTTTAACTTTTTGACAAACTGATAGACTTTTACCACTGGCAAACATCTTTCACAAAAGCGGCACCATTTTTCATTCCTACCACCAATGTGCCAGACCGTAATATTCCATTTTATATATATAAAATATATATATATATATATATATATATATCCATTCATCTTCTTTATCCATTCATCGATTGATGGACATCTCGGTTCTTTTCTACGAGGTATTTACCCAACCCAGAGGATACCAACATAATTATCCAAAGGGGCATCTGCACTCCAAATACACTTTCTTTCTTTCTTTCTTTCTTTCTTTCTTTCTTTCTTTCTTTCTTTCTTTATTAGATTTTATTTATTTATTTATTTATTTATTTATTCATGAGAATAATCCCTGCGGGATTCAATCACAGGACCTTGGTTTCACCACCTGAGCCAAAGGCAGATGTTCAACCCCTGAGCCACCCTGGTGTCCCTCCATATACACTTTGGAATCAGCTTTTCCATTTCTTCAAACAGGATTGTTGGGATTCCTTTTAGGGATTGTATTGAATCTGTACATTGCTTTAATACAACTGCTATCTTAAGAAAATTAAGTCTTCAACTCCATGAACGCAAGATAGCTTTCCAAATACTGAAATCTTCTTAAATTCTTCAAGCAGTCTGTTGTAAGTTGTAGTGTACATGTCTTATATTTCCTTGGATAAACTTATTTTAAGTATTTTCTTCTGCTTTTACTTCTTTTTTTTAAACTTTTTTCTCACTTTATTTGTCTTTATTATTAACTATTTATTTATTATTTATTAAAATTATTTTTTTGCCTAATCACTCTGGCTAGCACTTTCAGTATAATAACATAAAAGAAGCAAAATCAGGCATTGTCGGCTTTTAAAGGAATATTATTGGTTATTTATTTTAGAGAGAGATTGAGAGGGAGAGGAAGAGGAAGAGAGACAATCTCAGGCAGATGCCCCTGAGCATGGAGCCCAATGCAGGGCCTGATCTCACAATCCTGAGATCATGACCTGAGTAGAAATCAAGAGCCAGCTGCTTAACTGATAGAGCCACTTAGACGGCCTTTGGCTTCTTTCTTATTTCTTGGCTTAATGGGAAAATTTTAGTCTTTGACCATTCAGTATGTTAGATGTGGATTTTTCATGAATGCCTTTTATCATGTTAAAGTTTTATTTCTAATTTCTTGAAATTTTTTTTATCATGAAAGAATGTTAGTTTACTTTTTTTTTTTAATGTCTTTGTCAGGCTTTACTACCTCAGTACTACTGACCTCACAGAACGAGATAGGAAGTATTCCCTCCTCTTCCACAGTGTGGGAAGAAATTGAGGATTTGTATAAGTTCTTCTTTCAAGTATTTGTCGAATTCATGAGTGAAGTCACCTGGTCTTGGGATGTTCATTCTTGTGAGATTTTTGAACACAGATTCATTCTCCTTACCTATTAGATCTGTTTGAATAATCTTTTCTTCTTGAGTTACTTTTGGTTGTTTATGTTTTTTAAAATGTATCCAGTTCATTTAGGTTATATAATTTCTTGGAGCATAATTGTTGAGAGTACTCTCTTACAATCCGTTTTGTTTCCTTAAGACCAATAATACTGGGGCGCCTGGGTGGCTCAGGGCTTCAGCATCTGCCTTTGGCTCAGGGCATGATCCCCGGGTCCTGTCCTACATCAGGCTCCCCGCAGGGAGCCTGCTTCTCCCTCTGCCTATGTCTCTGCCTCTCTCAAAAATCAATCAATCAATCAATCAATAATAAATAAATAAATAAATAAATAAATAAAATCCTCTTTAAATAAAAGATCTGTAATAATACCCTGTCTTCTATTTTTTATTTCAGGAGTTGAGTCTTCTTTATTCTCTCTGTCTTACTAAATGTTTGTCAATATTTTTTATCTTTTCATCAAACCAGCTTTGCTTAGTTGTCACCTAGTGATTTGGTGGAAGTTTCCTTCAATGTATGGAATCAAAATTAAAATCCCAGTCTTTATAGGTGTTCTTTTAGTTTGTGTTAGGCCATACCACACTACACCACATCACAGAAGGTGACCTAGTATACTGTGTTCATTTCCAGCCATTTTGAGAGTTTTTGTTATTACAGCAATACCTTCAGTATTCTTCAAGTATTAATATGGAAAACTTTACACAATATGGAAAACTTTACGGAATAATCTCATTGTTCTTATATCAATTATATTATTGATATTATAATTATGTATTTATATTTATTATTAACTTATATATAATTCCCTATATAATTATATATTATAATTATGTATCATTATATTATAATTATATTATTTATATTATTATATAAATAATAAATATTATTTTCATAATATTTTACAGTAATAAAACTTTACACAATAATAATACTATGGAAATCTTTGCACAATATTAATATGTCACACTTTGGACAATAGCAGAGTTTGAAATAGGCAATTTTATGCTATTTATTTAAGGAACAGCTTGAGAGTATCATTATTACTTGATTGATCATAATCAATCAAAGTATCAACTCATGATTTCCCATGATGTATCACCTTTAATCTGAGAACTTGGGCACATTTCACAGTTTCTAATTAGGCTTTCCAACACTCACTGGAGAATGTGTATTATTATATAAGTTACTTTTAAGGATGAATAACATATACAGGTTTTTTGGCTGTCGAATCTGAGGGGTGTCTGTTTTTCATCCAGCTATCCTGACCTTCCTCTGGGTAGAGTCTAATTCCCAGCCTCGAGGAGCTTCCCAGTGACTATTCAAATACAGAATAGAGAAAGAGCACTGAGGCACCAAAAGCTCATATAACATGCCCTGAGTCATAAAGCTAAATAAAGGTGAGGAAACAAAAGTCTCATCTTGGGGTCCAGCTTACCCTGTAGCTCATGCTCTTGTAAGAAAGAAAGACTTTCCAGACAGATAAGGAAGACCAAACTTAGTTACAGGTGATCTCAACCCCCAAAAGCATCAAAAGTCGAATTGTTCATCAGTTCAGACACTCAAATAACGGGTACTCTTGACCTTTCGAGAGCTCCATAGACAGGAGCCAGGTAGCCTTATCAGAGTCCAGAGGCTAGAGGGCAGGCATAACTTTGATGAGGTTCCAGGGAGTTTTCGAGCTGAAGTGCTGCTTTGCACATCCACGAATTCTGTTTCAGCAGCTCCTTCAGAGATTACCAAGCCCTGGGGGCTACCCAGCAGGGACAACAGGACCCTGACATATAAACAACTTCCAAATATCAAGGTTTTTCACTGTAGAGGAGGAAGCTATAGTGATCTAGGTGGTGGTGGATCACAGCCAAAAACACCAGTAAAAACTCTTCTGTAGCTTAATACACATATAGATGATTACATCTAAAATTTGTATACATATGTGAATACACACAGGGTAGTGAACACACATGCAATTTCTTCCTTGTCAGCCAAGGAGCCCTGGGAGCAATGACCACAGATGCAATGTGCGTACTTAGTGCACAGACCTAGGTTTCCCATACTATTCTATAGTAAATGGAACAAGGGCTCCATGGAAAAATTGTTGATTCTAGAAATGGGACAGGGAAATACGCAAGATGAGCCTGAAGCAAGTTGTAGTGCCTGAAAATAAAGAAATGCTAAAAAAAAACAATTACATAAAAACAAACCAATGAAAACGTTTCCAGGGGCGTGAGGGAGGTATATGAAGAGGGAGCTAACAGGAAGAGCGCCCAGTGGCCAAACCTGGAACAAGTTAAACAACACAAATATATAGAATGGTGTTGGATTTTAACCCAAAGTGTAATACAAGTGCCCATGTGTCTGTACTGAGAAAAGAATTTGACTTATTAAACACATAAATATGGGAAAATAGGCAGATCTCGCGAGTCCAGGGAGGGAGGCCCCGCGAGAGGACCCAGGGAGCCTCCCACACGGGTCCTCCTACCACCGCCCCGCGGAGCCCATCTCCAGGGGACGTGCAATCAGCCCTTAGGGACCGGTGCACGGGGTCCGGATGTGACGTGGGCCGACTTCCGCCGCGGAGGTCTGAGAGAGCGGAGGGCCTCGTGTGGGGGGACGCAGTGGGGTCCCCTGGAAGGAGGCCAGGCCCAGGGTGGTGGTAGCCAGGCAGCAGGTAGCCCCGGGAGGGGGCTCGGAGGGCGGGGGGTGGGGTCCCGGAGGGCGGCGGGGGGTGCGGGGGGTGGGGCCTGTCAGGAACCCCGAGAGACCACCGGGGGAAGGCGGGGCCCGGCTTCCAGCTGAGGCCTGGATGATGGGGCCTGGGGCAGTGGCCTGAGGGGGGTAGGGACACAGGGAGTGACGGTGGGGGCGGGAGCCCAGGACAGAGGGGACCCAAGAGCCCATGATAGAGGGGACCCGGCGGAGGGCAGGGCCCACGGTGAACCTGGGAACGCCCCGCAGGAGCAGGATGGAGCCCGATGGTGGCGGTGGTGAGGCAGGCCTGGCACATCCGGGTACCGGAGAGCCTGAGGCCCGGTGTGGCGGGAGCAGACGCTGAGGGGGCGGGGGGAGGGTCCAGGGGCTAAGGGGAGGCGAGGGATGGACCCTGAGGGGGACAGAGGGGACCCGGCGGAGGTCAGGGCCCATGGTCAGCCCGGGAAGGCCCCGCAGGAGCAGGATGGAGCCCGATGGTGGCGGTGGTGCGGCAGGCCTGGCACATCCGGGTACCCGAGAGCCTGAGGCCTGGTGTGGCGGGAGCAGATGCTGAGGGGGGCGGAGGGAGGGTCCAGGGGCTAAGGGTAGGCGAGGGATGGACCCTGAGCTGCTAGAGGGAACTGGCAAATAGTCGCCAGGGCTAAGTTCCCCTGGGAGTTGGGGATCTGCCCTCCAGCCTGAGGCAGGGCGGCCAGACTTCCACATTTGGGTCTCCCCAAACACTGGGGACCCTTGGGGTCAGGAGCAGGGCCTCCCTGGGGGGGCAAAGGGTGGACCCTTGCCCACCCCACACTGATGGGATCGGAGACCCCAAGCCAGCCCTCAGGCCCAGGAGGGGATGGCCCTGAAATCTGGGTGCCCCTCCCTGGCAGCCCTGGGAAGGGAACCAGGGCTGGTCCTGTCTGGGAGAGCCCCTCCTCCTCTCCAGATCCTTGAGCTCAGACAGGAGAGGGCCTGTTCCTGAGTGTCTGGTCAACAGAGGAGGCAGGTGCCCTGCCCTGGCCCTGGTCCAGGCCTGGCAGGGGTCAAGGTGAGAAATGAGCAGATGCCTTCCTCAGCAGGATCCCTAGGAACCAGGCTGCCCTGGAAGCTTGTGTGGACCATGTGGAGGGGCGGGAGGGTAGACCCACTGATTTGTCTGGACTTTGGCTGGTGGGGGGTCGTGGCAGGGGCCCTTATAAGGAAGGTGCAAGGAGGGTGGCCTCAGGGCCAGCCGAGGATTCTTCTCTGGACTTCTGTGTGGTCCAGATGAAGAGCGAGAGGCGCCCCATTCAAGCCCAGATGGAAGCCAGAGCTGGCCCATCCCTTATGCATGATCCAAGACCAGTCCTGGAGACTTTGGCAGGTTTGGCCACGGCTGGGCCCCTGGCTTCTTCCTGTGGAGTGTTGGGGACCTGTGATCTTGCAGGGACAGTTTGGCCTGAGAAGGACAGAGCCAGGGCAGTCTTTTGAGAGGCTAAGGAGGGGACTCCCCACCTTGACTGCTGGAGACTTCCCAGAGTATGAGCCAGCCCTCCTGTCCACACTGGGGCCCAGGGCTGGGCTGGCAGTCTGCACCCAGAGGCGCCTTCTCCTTCCTTCCTGCATTGACTTCAAGAAGTGACAGCAGAGGCCTCGATCTGAGGCTGGGGTCCCTCAGGTCACAGACCAGAGTTGACACGGGCCAGTGCCACTTGTCCAGGTGAGGTGCACGCTCTCTCTGTCCCTGGTTTCAGGGGTTCTCCCAGCCCAACACAGGGTAGCTCTCTGCAGGGGAGCTGGGCACGGCCCCCTGTCAGCCCTGGCACCTCGGGGTATCTTGGCCGGGCTGCCCCCTGACAAGCTCTTCCAACTCTGTCTTCAGTTTCAGCCTGAATGTGTTACCATGCCCCTAGGTAAGAACAGCGAGCTTTGGAAGGTGGCACAAGACTCAGAAGAGGCCCCGGGCCTGGTGGATGCCCAGCTCTCTGGGGCTGAGGTGGAGGAGGAGGGAAAGAAAGATGTTCCATCTTCCCCTTCTCCCCCTTCTCTTCCATACCCCGTGTCTCCTCTCATTCTGTACTCCTCCTCCTCCTCCTCCAGCCCCTCCTCCTTTTACTCCTTCTCCTCTTCCCCTTCCTTGTCCTTTTCTAGCTTGGTCTTTGGCCCCCCAGAGGAGGGATCTGCTGCTCCCGCGGCCCTGAGTGCTCCCCAGAGCTCTCAGAGTGCTGACCCCTCCCCCAGTGGTGGGGCTGCTGGTGGCCTTGATCAGCCTGAGTTACCTGGCCCCAGCATCCAGCGGAGGTGGGAGATGAGGAGTCCTTGGTGGAGGGCAGTTTCCACATGAAGATGTTTGCCCTGTTGATGTTCCTGCTTCCCAAGTATAGCATCAAGCAGCCCACCACCAAGGTAGAGATGCTGGAGGTCATCACCCCAGAATACCAGGACAACTTCCCCGTCATCTTGAGCCAAGCATCCAGATGCATGCAGCTGGTCTTTGGCCTAGACGTGATTGAAGTGGATCCCAGCGAGCACTCCTACGTCCTCAACCCCATCCTGGGCCTCACCTGGGATGGGATGCTGAGCGATCAGTGGGGCCTGCCCAAGACCAGCCTCCTGGGGCTGGTCCTGGGGTTGATCCTCCTGCAGGACGACTGTGCCACCAAGGAGGAGGTGTGGGAGGCTCTGGGGGTCACAGGGGTGTACGATGGACAAGAGTACATCGTCTATGGGGAGCCCAGGGACCTCCTCACCAGTGTCTGGGTGCAGGAATGCTACCTGCAATGCCGGTAGGTGGCGGGATCGATCCTGCCTCTTACAAGTTCCTGTGGGGTCCCAGGGCCTACGAGGAAACCAGCAAGTTGCAGGTCATTGACTATGTGCTCCTGGTCCGTAGCAATGATGTGAGATCCTCCCTGGCCCTGTGAGAAGAGGTTGGGGGATAAGGAAGATGGGGCCAGAGCCCCAGGGGTAGCTAGGCCCTTTCCAAGCTTTGCTGGGGTCAGCATGAAGGGAGGCCTTAGGGTGCTTCCTCCCTGTGTTGTCCTGTTGGGTGTGTAAAGAGAAAGTCCTGGGTGTTCTCAGGAGTTAAGGGCCAGGCAGGTTGGGGGAAAGCAGGGCCAAGAGCCTCTCTGGGGGCCTGGGCTCTGCGATAACCCTGACATCCAGTGTTTGGTTGCTTTGAGGAAGCTCTCCATGTTTGTTCTTTGGGATAGAAGTTTTCTGCAGCCCAGTGTGAGTGACATGCACCCCTTCCCGTTCGTACTTCCCCAGTTCAAGAGTTAAGAGTTTTGTCATGTCCTGGATACAAGTTGGGAGACCTTCCCTCCTTGTTTGGGTTCTGGATGAAATCACAGGGCATCATTGGAATTTGTTGGAAAGACCAAGAATGCAGCAGGCAAGTGCTGGAGTGTGGAAATAGGAAAATAAACCTTGTTCACTTTTGCTTCTTACCTATGCCATGTGTCATTTTTCCAAAGTAACGTCGATGTTCGCTCCTGCATTCACTTGGTTTTTCAGGAACAGAAGAGAAGGGTCCTGTCTGAGGCCAAGAGAGCCCTGCTGGCAGCTGCCTCCTTGCAAGGCCCTGTGTGTGAGCAGAGAGGACATGAGGGGCCCGGGGTCACACTGCCTTCCGGGACTGTGTCTAGCGGCCACTATCCCACAGGAAGGCAGGGAGGGGTGCCCTGAGACCTACACCAGCCCACCAGCCCACCAGCCCAGAGCTTTTCCTGGAATTGTGGGAGGTCTGAGTTGCCCCCAGCAGGGCAAGAAGCCTGCCCCAGCGTCACGGCCATTGAATCCTATGTGGTCTGGGAGGGTCGTGTGCAGACAGCTCATTCTGTTCAGTTTCTCTTCGGTTCCCCTTGCTCTCCCATCCTGGGATATGTCACGGGAACAGCAAATTCTTAGGGCAGGGGTGTGGTGGTGGACGTTACAATAAGGCTGGACCTTCTCCCAACCACTAACAGTCCTCAGTTGAACAGTGGTCCCGTGTGCCGGTCTCTCCTGAAATGGGACAGTAACAGAGACTGGCAGGTGGCAGTGCATCAGGGGAAAGAGCACATTGTCAGCCTGTGGAGATTTTCGAGGTTCCTGCCATAGGAAGTGCAGCAAGGTGCTAGGAGTGAGGAGGGATCCCTACTCCTGAACCACCACAGCCAGGTGAGTGTGCATAGTAGTGACAATCAGATGTGATCCTGCCTTGGAAGCACCTGCTCCACAGCTGGTGGGCGCTTGGGGGCATTCTGCAGAAGAGTCACTGTACCCCACTTAGAGGGCCGGTGGGCAGTCCTTCCTGCCACCTGACCCTCGGGTCCCCGAGACGCGGCCATCAATCCCTTCAGGCCCCACACGAGGCTCCTTCAGGAGGCCGGCTGCCTGCTGACCAGTTGCCGGGCTGGGATTGGGGGCGTCCTGCTCCTTGGGTGCAGCTGGCAGCCCCCACAGCCCCTGCTGCCTGCCCTGCCCTGTCTCTCCTGACTGTGGCCTCAGCCTGCAGACCTTATGGCTTAGTCCTCTTTCCCCACTGTCAACCACTCCCTACCCAGTGCTGCTGCTCACTGGCGCTCATCTTGCTGTGGGGGTCCCCAGACAGGGGTCCCCTCTTTGCCTACCTGTGCCCCCAGGGGTGCTGACCAGTCTGTGCCAGTGGTGCGTGTCCTAGGGGCTGGTAAATGACACTCCTAGCCTGGTGACTGTGGAGACTGTCCCTGGTGGTTCTTGTCAGAGAACTTCTGGGTGATAGCCATCGCTCCATGAAGCTGGTGTCCTTGTGAAGGCCACTGTGAGGTTGGCTTTCTGAGGCTGACCCAGAGAGGGGGTGTAGATCTGTCAGTCATCCCCAGAGTTGCCTCGGACCCTGGGGTCCCGAAATGGCACTTTGAGCAGAGGAAAGTGTAGTGGGTGATGGCGGTGGTCACTGGTATGCTCCCCCACACCCCATAGGCCCCCAGGCTCACTTGAGGATTTTGCAAGCAGGCGGGCAGGAGGGCCTTTGTGTCCCCAGGCAGCAGGCAGTGCAGAAGGTCGGCCCTCTCACAAGAGGGGGGATGAGGAGCACCCGCCATCCTGAGGCTGGTGGCCTTGGCACAAGTCCCAGGTGCAGGCCTGTGGGCCAGTCGTGGTTGGATGCCGGGACCCTGCGTGCTGTCCTGGGAGGAAAGTGACTACTGGTCCCAGGGTTTGATCCAGGCCACCATGGACTGCTGGCATGGAGCACTCAGGGCGCCCGAGCACCAGCACGAGGGTCCTCGGTGAGGCATCTCCAGGGTGCCAGGTCCTATCCCACAATGTCTGTGTTCATACACAGTGGCCAGGTGTCTGGCAGTTGTCACCAGGCCAAGGTGGATTAGGCAGGAGATCCCCTGTCCTCAGCAGGAAGTCTTAACTTTCCCTACATGCCCCAAGCCTGCCACTTTATATTCTGCCTTGGGGCGTCTCATCCATGGTTCTGCTTCTCTGTTAAGCCCCCATCCCCCAGCCATGACACATCCTGCCCTACATTCCAGCCTCCTTGGGGAGGAGTTGACTTCTTTCCTGGGTCTTGCCTGCCTTCTTCTGTGACAGATTCCCAGGCAGCTGCCCTGTAACTCTTCAAGAGCATGTATGGGGTGTGACTCCAAGGGACCTCCTGAAATAGCATCCAGGGTCAAAGGCACATGTACCTAGCACTCAGATGGAGAGTCTGTCCTAAGTCACTATAAGAAACTCTCACTGTGGGGATGCAGTGAATTTGCATAGGCCGGGTGGGTATGTTTTTCAAACTACTGGCCTGCTGTGTGTCTGACTTCCAACCTCTCTGGGCAGTGGGCCTGCAGGAGAACATTGGGTCTCCCAGTTGCCTGGAAGAGAAGGGGACCAGACTGGAGTGGAAGCCCCGAGAGCAGTGGCCAGGCCTGAAACCATGAGCAGCCTGCAGTGGCCACAGTTCAACACTCACCTCCAAGTGAAAACTATCCTTACACCTTCTGTCCTAGAGCCCATCACTCCTCATCTCCGTTTCAGAATACATGGTGATCCAATTGGGTTGTGAAGGGACACATGAGCTGGTCCAGTATCTGGCTCTCTGTTTCCTCTTTGGTAAGATGGGGAAGATTTGTGCCTTGACTTGAGACTATACTCATTTCCTAGGACTACCTACCAAGGTACCACAAATTGAATGTGGGTGGATTTCTTTTCTCACAATTATGGATGCTCACAGTCCACACTCAAGGTGTTTGTAGGGCCATGCTCCCCCTGAAAGCTCTGGAGAAGGTTCTGTTCTTGTCTCTTCCAGCATCTGTCACCCCCAATTTTTCCTTGGCTCTCAGTCTCATCAATCCAGGCTCTTCCTTCTCACATGGCTGCCTTCCTTCTGTACTTTTGTATGTCCAATTTTCCCTCTTCTTATGAGGACACCAGTCAGACTCATTATGGCCCCCTCTAATGAGCTCATCTGACCTGGAGTACATCTGCCAAGATGGTATGTCCAAATAAGGTCACCTCTCTTTTCTTTGGGATTAGTAGTTCAGCATAATTTTCAGGGGAGTGTAATTCAACCCCTAAGAAAAATTATATACAAGCTGTCATCTGTATATAAAATTACTGTCAAAGTAGGTGGGCACTAAGGAGCTATTACTTCTGAGCATCTGAGATATACATTCTCCCCCACATTTTAATATTGTTGAATCAGTTTATGTCTGATCCAACAATTTACACATTTACACAATTTACAATCCACATGTAAATTGGCTGATGCAGTGTTTTCCTCCCTTGACAATCAGTTAACAAATGGATGGTCCATCTCAAGTGGATGGGCATGTGCAAACGTGGTCTAACTTATTATATAATAACACTTAAAAACCCTCAGTGTGTCAGTGACCTGGAGAATGTGGAGCAGAAAGGAGAGTGGGTGCCTGCAGATAAGTCTGCAGCTACTACAGGCTGAGGAATAATAGATCATTGCTCCTGGCAGATGCCGGGGTCCCAGTTTGAGGCCTGGGGGAGGGAGCCCTGCTTCTTTGAATGGATCTTGGGACATTGTGACTCCCGCCTGTATCCCCCAGGGGCTCCCTGGTTACTGACTGGATGCAGGATGCAGGGAGGGAGCTGCTGGCTAATGGGATTCAGGAGCTGAGTCCTCACTGTGCACAGGCCTAGGGTTGCAAATAGACCAGGGTAGGGGGGAGTGTGCTGTATGTCAAGCCAGAGAAAATAATCATTTTAGGCCACAGGATCCCAGGATGGACTGGAGACTGAGAGAAAGACATCCACCTGTATTAGAAATGTATGGATCAAGCTCACTGAAACATGGCTTCATGTTGCTTGGCTCAATATGCTGTGTTTGCACACAGGATCTCGCATGGCCCAGGTCAGTTCCTGTTCTGTTCCAGGGTCAGGCTGAGGAAAATACTTTTTAAAAAAATACATATTTTTATATATTTGACAAAGAGAGAGAGAGCACAAGCAGGGGGAACGGCAGAAGGAAAGGGCTCCCACTGAGCCGGGAGCCTGACAGACGTGGGACTCGATCCAGGATATTCCAGGATCATGACCTAAGCTGAAGGCAGAGGCTAAACCAACGGAGCCACCCAGGCGCCCCAGGAAAACACTTTTGTGATGAGCTCTCAGAGCCCAGCCTAGAGGACCTGCCTGAAAGGAGGGTTCCTCCACACTCCACAGAGACTCAGACTCCATATAGAATGAACATAGATGACAGTTTTCTCCAAAGCTCCACCTGCCTCCACTTGCATGACCTCTGTGCCTTTGCAAGTGTTCTCTCTGCCTATAATCCCCTTTCTTCTTTTACTGGCTCAGCAGTTCTCCTGTCCTGGAAGGTGATCACATACAACACGGTGTATTAACAGTGCTTTTCACAGCACCAGGCACAAAGCGGATGCTTTGAGAAAGACATTAGCTGAAAGTGACAGAAGGAATGAAGGCTGCAAGCTGCCCCAGCGAAAAGGGTGCATTAGGAGAAGACATGGGGGAGGATGCCCGGGTGGCTCAGTGGTTGAACGTCTGCCTTTGGCTCAGGTTGTGATCCCGGGGTCCTGGGATCAAGTCCTGCATCAGGCTCCCCGTAGGGAGCCTGCTTCTCCCTCTGCCTGTGTCTCTGTGTCTCTCATGAATAAATAAATAAAATATTTTTTAAAGGAGAAAACATGAGAAATAAGAGGGCATCTTATGTGAAGGGCAGAGGGTCCCAGAGACATGTGGCAGAAAGCCAGTATGGAATCACAAAGGGCAAAAGGCAAGCCATGAGTGGAGATGCAGGAATGAGAACATGACAGGAGTGAAGAGAGAAGGGAATTGTGTGGGCAGCTGCTTGGTGACTTCTTACAGGGACATTTCTTCCTGTCTGCCCAGGAGGCCTGGCCACATGTACTTGACCTGGTCATTACAGGCGCATCTCACTGGAGGACGAGGTCCTAGGGAGCCTCCCTCTCCACCTGGGAAGCCTTCCTGGAGCCCCTGGTGACAGGGGAGGTCCAGGGAGGATAATACAGGGACACCATGGTGGCTCTGTAGGCCCAGACACAGCCTGCCCACTCCACCTTCCAATAGGAAATAGTCCCTGCTCCCTTCACTGGGAAGTGTGCTCCAGAAAGGAGGCTGGCCCACTTGCTTCCTGAGCCGCCCTCGCCCTCGTGACAAGAGGGCCAATGGTGCTTTGGGACTGCCTTCCTTCCCTCTCATCTCTCCATGGTTGCAATTTACAGGTCCTTGGGGACATCTCCATGATAAAGAGTGGCTCCTTCTGGGCCCTTGAAGAAGACCAAGGATTTGCAGCTTGAAATCCAAGCAGAACCATACATATTACCTTCTTGGCTTCTTCCATTGATCCTAGCCTCCTCCCCAAGTTCCTGGAGTCCCCAAACCCAGCTATATGTTCTACAGCCCCCCTGTCCAGACTCCAGCCACATCTCAGGGAGATCTCAGGAACAGAATGATGACACACTTACTCAAGTCAACTTGAAGTAGCCAGAAAAAGGGCTGCCTCAGGAAGCAAGTGGTGCATTTTGCAAGCAGAGTCCTGGGGACTCCTGTGATTCTCTAATTGGTGGAATTCAGGATGTGGACTTTGGGGAACTTAGAGTGGAGAATGTTGGGTTGAAAGTGACTTAGCCTTCAGCTGGCATCTTGTGTCTCTTGGCTGAAGACATTGTCAAGCTGATCCCCCCCAGGGAGTTTAGGGGGCTTGCTGGCCTTCCCCAGGATTGGATCCCAGGTCTTTCTCCTTCCACTGGAGCAGTGGTGAAGCTGGTTTGAGTCTTATAACTCCATGCTCTGTCCACCCTGCTGTGCCCCAGGCCACAGCCACTTCTTTCCCCTAACCCAGGCCCTCTATGACCCAAGTGTCTGAATGTACCAGATTCTCTCCTTCACAGCCCTGCTCTTCAGAAGCCTGCCCTCCACACAATCACTTTGGAGCCAGTGTGAATGTTGAATTGGACAAGCCACCAACTTATCAGAAGGATGGTACAAATCCAAGGTAGTCTTCAAAACCATGTTATATGCTGATGTTTCTGGGACACTGTAACATGTACCCACTCCAAAGCCACATGGATGTGCTTTCTGGCTTATTTGGGGTCATGATTTTTCAATTCTGTGCCATTTCATGCCTTTGAATAGGGAACATTAAGAATCTGTAGTAAGATGGCCCTGAAATTTGGTGGTGAATCAAAATTTGCTAGGGGAGATGATGTGGGCATCATCCTGTGTATGGCCCAGAATCTTTCCTCAATGTCTGGGTAACTCATGGGTCTGTGCACACAGGCCAGTAAAGCTTTGGGCCTTTGGTCAGGGTGAGACACTGAATGAGAGGTCCGGGGTTGGCAGTACATTGGCAGCAGGGTCTTTTGCACTTGCCAGAGAGAGGACAAGAGGGACACCTGGATATTGATTTTTATTTCCATGAGTGCACCAGTAGAGTACAGGGCTGGGCCTCCTGTAAACCCAAGGCAATCCAGATACATCCACTTCGTGAGGATTGGTGATGTGAGGCCTTGGAATAGTCCAATGCTTCCCTTATGTTCCCATGGACAGGCCTATAAGCTCCCGTCAGCAATTTGGCTCATCAGAGCAAAAGATTACAACAATTGGTTTGTGCATTAGTGTTCTGTTCCTCAGGCCGGGCAGCCCTCATATCTGGTCCTGTCTGGGGGACTGTGAGCTGCAGAGCTGTGCATCAGCTCTGGGACTCCCTGGGACCTTACCAAAGTAGTGCCTGCCCTCAAGACTCTGGCCTCTGAGCAGCCTACTTGGTCTCGGTTGGTGAAGTTTTTGAAAGGGCAAGAGTAGCTGTTGTTAAAGCATCTTAGCACAAACCATCTTAATGCCTGTTTATGGGAGGTCACTGGTAATTAAGATGGTGTTGGCAAGTACTTCTTTGCAGAGTGTGGGCTACAGTTCCAGCAGCCTCCCACTTGCCTGTACTAGCTGGGTAGCCCAAGGCACACCATACAAACCTCTCTGTGCCTCAGCTTTCTCTTCTGTATTTAAATGTTCACTGAGAACCTCCTCAGGGGTAGACACTAGACTGTACCCAGAGGATGGGCAAGGGAGCTGGACCAAAAAGCCCGGGACTGGTTTCTGGTGCTTCAGCAGCTGACAAACCTGATTCAGGTTACTCATCCTTAAAAGCAGCTCCTGTGGTAATATCCATTCTCCAGTGGGTTTGGGAAGCCTAATTACCACTTGTGAAATGTTTTCAGTTTCTCAGAAGAAAGATGATACATCATGACAAGGTATGACTATCATAATAACTGTGATCTTCTCAAGCTGCCCCCAGGGCTAACCCATATAAAAATTGCCATTCATGAAACTCTGTTATTGTAACAAAGTACAACTATTATCCATAATGATGCTAGACTAATGTATAAGGTATTGCTGTGCTCATGGAAAGTCTTAAATAAGCCGGAAGTGAAGAAGGTAGAGTAGGTCACCTGCTGTGAACTTGTCTAGCTCTCGAATTCCAAAAGTAAATAGACTCTTTGAGGAGGTAGGGCCTGGGAAGAGCGCTGGAGAGTAACAGCACTCCCTGAGCACCTGGCGTGAGCCAAGCAGTGCTATGCATGCTATGCCATCAAAGTTTAGGAAGTTGGTTTTATCATCTCCATTTTGCAGAGAAGAAAAATTGAGGCGTAAAGATGTTGACTTGTCTAAGGGAGATGAAGCTAGCAGTTATAAATAGGATGGCTAAGAGTGGAGGAAGAGTCCAGGTGGGAAGTGACTACAAAGCCTAGGCAGGGGCCAAGGAGTCTCTAACTAGGTTAGCAAATGGGAGGATGACTACCCGATCCCCAGTGTGACATGCCCCCATGAATAGGTCTGCTGCCAACAGAGAGGGCAGCCCAGGAGGAGAAGGCGGTTGGGAGGAAAGATGACTGTGGCACAGGGTAACCGGAGTGTGGGACCGCCCAGCAGCATGTGGCCATATGCTGGGCTGGGCCTTGGGAGGGAAGTTGAGACGCAGACTTGGGAGTCGCCGACAAGACACGTGAAGCCTGGGGTAAGATCGCCAAAGCGCAACGAGTCCCCGTGGCCACAAGTCCCCCAGCCCCACCGCGAGTCCCAGGGGAAATCTCCTGAAGGCAGCGCGGGCTAAGGTGACAGGTGCCTGCGAAGACCTTTCCGGGTGGTGCGCTCCTTTCCCGCAGGCCTGGACCGAGCCGCCTCGCCCGGGCTCCCCGTCTCTCACAGCCTCCACGGCCCCCGCACGAACCCGGGGCCGCGTGCCGCCAGTTGTGAGGGCGGCGTCGCACGAGGCTCGCTCGCGGCGCTTCCCCGGCCGACGGGGCGGGGCTGGGCGCATGCGCCGCCGCCGTACGGAAGCCCGGAAGGAGGGGCGGGGGGCGGTGGCTCAGGTTTCTCCGGGCAGCGGCGGCGGCGACGAAGGTGGTGACGGCGACGAAGGTGGTGAAGGCGGCGGCGGCGGCAGCGGGGACACGGCTCGCGCTGGCACCATGAACCCGCTGTAACGCGCAGGCTGCGCGGCGCGGGGGGAGGGGGGAGGAGGAGGCCGCCGCGGCGAAGTTCTCCGCCATGAACCTGAGGGGCCTCTTCCAGGACTTCAACCCGAGGTGAGGCGCCGCTGGGGAGGCGCGGCGGCCGTGAGGCTGCGGCGGGCGGCGGGGTAGCTCCTCGCGGTGCAAGCGGCGCTCCGGGCAGCACTTCCCGCTCCCGCGCCCGGTGCCTTCAGCGCCTCCACCCCACCCCACCCCACCCCGGGCCTCGGCCCCGCGGGAGCCGGGTTCCTCTTGGCCAGCCCACCCCCGCTGCTGGCCCAACGCTCCCCTGGCGTCCCCTCTTCCCGCAACCCGCTGCCTGCCCTCGGTTCCACGCGCCGGGGCCCTGTCGCTTGACCCAACACCCCTACTGCCCCCCCCAACTGTTTCCTCCAGTTTCTCTGAGCCCTTGAGGTTTTCTTTGGATGTATGCCCACCCCTCGCTTGTTTGCTGCTTTGTCGGGTGATATCTGAAACGTCGTTGAATCCTTGGAGTCGGTATCAGGGTATGGCAATACCTTACATAATGCCTCTGGGGGTGAACCTGACGATTTTCCGTGCGCCGTTTCTCATCAGTCTTCACTGTAAGTTTATTTGCAGGAAGTAGATATTGCCCTCCTGCTTCCCAGCTGGGGAATATCCAGTGGACTATGTGGAGAGAACACTGACTAAGGAAGGAATCCAGCGCCTGTCCTTGTACTTGCCCAAGTGTTCTGTAACTCTGTTCCCTCCCCCAGGCTGTGTGCTCCCTGAAGCTGAGACCCATCTCCTGCATATCTCACTATTCCCAGCACCTCCCACGGTGGCGGCGGCATCTGAAACAGAGCAGGCCCTTATAAAATGTTTGTGGAACTAAACTGAGCCAAAAGACCTGGATTGAAGACCAGGCCCCATGTGACTGGGTTACATATTCTCTCCTCATCTGAAGAATAAGGAGTTGGCCTAATTGATCTTCTAAATTCACTAGTCTGTGAAGAGATACCTGTTTCCCTTATTTGCTGATGGGAAGCTGTGCCCTCAATCAGCCTTTTGTATGCTAGGTCCCATGCGAGGTGCTTCAGATGCTGGGAGGTCCCAGTTTAGGGATGGAGTAGGATATGTAAATCAATGATTTACAGCACTGTGCAGTGTTGCACTGTGGGAGCCCTGAGGAGACCACTGCCTGGGTTGCTTGTGGGGGATGAAGGGAAGTCTCGGGAGAGACTGTTAGGAGTGCAGACTCCCTGGGGACAGTGACATTTTAAACTACAAGCCATTGTGACTTCCTAGGTGCTCTTATACCTCTTTGAGCACTACTGAGTTCATATTCCAGTCTGGAGTGCCAGTGTCCCTATCACAGTGTAGTCATTATCATTGTTGGCCTCAAAGGCATTTTGCATAGAGGAGCGTGTTGAGAGCAAGTGAGGGAGAAGGACTGCAGCACCTTCCTCTGCTGCTCCTAGGGCTGAGGATTGATCTACAGGGTAGCAGGATTGGGGCTGGAGCTGGAAGGGCCTTGTGTGTCTATATTGTTTGGCGAGGGTGGTAAGAAAGATAAGTAAAACCTGAATTGTTTTGTATCCTTGGGCCACTTGCTTATCTGCTTTATCTGTACAATGAGTATAATCTCAGCAGGATGGGAAGCCAAATTAATGATTGATTGCAAAGTGCTTTACAAATAGATAGTTCCAGCACTATTTTGCAAGGTGACAGATAATTCAGAACCCAAGAACTGCCTCAGGTGTTCTAACTAGCTGACAGTTGCCAAAGCACAATAGTGCTGCAAAGATAACATCCTTCACCACTTTCTTTTCCTGCAGCCCCTTCACCACCCCCAAAAATTGGTGTATGAAAATTACAATGAAATATTAGTTATCTAAAAGGATTTATAGTAATCATCAATATATTTACCAACACTTTAATTCTACTGGGATTGAAATGTATCTCTAAGTTTATAGACCTTTTATAGGGCATCATTTTCCTGATACAGTGTTGCTTCAGTGGGAGTGAGTCCTGTTGCTTCCCTGTGGTGACTGCTAAGACAGTGGCCAGGTAATATTGGCAGGTCTGTTGTGTCATGCCTTGGGGGCACACCTAGTTTTTGACATTGTTCTTTAGTCTTGTTCCATGCTGAGGAGGGCCTTCTAGACAACTAGAGTGCAAACCAAGGGAGCGTAGACAGGAAGATACCTTGTGCCAGGGTCTCTAACCTTGGTGCTGCTGCCTTTCTCCCTGCATCTGATTTGGAGCCAGTTCAACATCCCCCTGGGTAGAAACCCCAGGACGTTGGCACATGCTGTTCTCTTTGCCAGGAATGTTTCCCTCTCCTCTCCTCCTGATCTAGTTAATTCTTATTTATCCTTGAGAACTCAGCTCACTTGTTACTTGCTGAGGGAAGCCTTTCTGACTTAATAAGTCCACTGATATCTGTTTATACAGTCTCTGTAGTATGCTGAATTCTTCCATCATAGCAGTTATTTGTACCCTTATATTTGTGTGCTTATTTGATTAATGCCTTTCTCCCCTACTAAACTATAAGCTTCATGGGGCCATGGCCATGATTTCTGTCCATTATGTTATCCTGCATACCTGGAATAGCACCTGACTCAGTAAACATTTACAAAATGGATGGATGACTCTCCAGAGCCTATAGGAGAAATCTAAAACAGCTTCCTCCAATCATGGCTTTTCTGGTGGTCTGTGGCTTGGTTCTCTTTCTTCTCGTATGCTGCCCTCCTTCAGAATGCAGTCATTCCATTAGAGAGACAGGAAAGACCGTGACGCTAAGGCAGAACGTGGCTGCCTTTACTCTGTGGATTATGTGTGTCACAAAAATAGTCACTGTCATGGTTTTGTGGGTCCCAGGGCAAGGGCCATGGCTCCAAATCTCCTTTCCAGTCTTTTGATCTTGATGAGTCTGAACCCACTGCTGTATTACCAGGGCTCTGGAAAACTGCAGTAACAGACAATGATTCACAAATGTCAGCACTCAGATGCACACGGCTGCCAGCTGACCCTCTGCCTATTTCCATCTGGCACAGAACTGGTTGATCATGAACTTCTTTTTAGTTACGCAGGTTAAGACTCGCTGAAACAGGCACACTGGACCCACCAAGTCCTTCTCTGAATGCCTGATGCTTTCTAACATAACAGTGAGGGAGCCTTCTTCATTGAATAGGAGACTATCAGTAGTGTACAGAATTGGCAGACTGATTCTGAGGTGCTTGTAGGAGATGGGGATCTGGGAGTAGGTGGCATTAAGCCAGCACCCTGGCCACACTATGGAGCCTTGATATTTTCTGCTAACTTGCTGGAGTTGCTGGCTTGGAGAAGGCCTTTCAGCCATGGTAGCCCGGCAGTGCTGGAAGGCTGTGAGAACTCTGCTAGGCCTTCTGAATCATCTTCAGTGAGCTCCTGACACTGTGGTGCATCCCACAGGTGTCCTGGTCTGGGATGAAAGCTGAGGGATGCTGCTCATGGGAGCACGGAGTACTAAGGAGGTCAGTAGTGTTTAGAAGTTTCCATATGCCACAACTTCTAAATCCATTCTGTTGTCTGTGTAAGTTATCTTGTCTTTTCTTTGAATTTAGGAAAAATGGATGTGATTTCTGGTAACTGTTAACAAAAGGTAGCTACCTGGCCTTTACCAGTCATTTATAAAATATTTATATTTAAAGCATTCATCAAACATCTCCCAAGTTCCTACTGTGTGCCAAGAGATGCTCTAGGTGTTTCTAAGTACAGAAACAATTCCTCTCCATGCTCAAGCCTGGCAGTAGAAGCAGAAATTGGAAGAGAAGTTAAAATTCACCACAGAAACAGGCATTCCAGAGATGGGAACCAAATGCTGTGGAAGCACGAGGGGTAGAGCCACCAGTTCTGGCAGAACAGTAAAGGAAGGTTCCATGATGTGATCTTGAAGGGTATAATTGTAGGGTTTTGTCAGACAAGAGAGCAGGCATGTTAGGAGGAACAGAGGATGTAGAGGCATAGGGTTCCTGAGAGGGCCTGGTATGCTCAGACGAAATGTCAGTGTGGTGGCAGCATTGCAGGTGGCACATGTCCTATGATTTAAAAATAGTACATGTGGTATTAATAATGATTACTGCAAATATTGTTTACATATTACTTTTTTTTGTTTTAAAGCCGGCTCCAGACCCAAAGGTAGTGAGCGTATATTGGTTCTTTTCATGACCTACTCACCCACCACCCAAATTTCTGTTTGTTTACCTGTTGTTCTGTCATTGCAAGCCACCTAGAGTAAGGAAAACCTCTCAATTATGCTGAGGTTATTATTAATCATTGGTGTGACTTATGGGGCACCTAGCATGGGTTGGGCATTATCTCACATCTTTGCAACAACCCTGCAAGTTAGATGATCAGCCTTGTTTTGCAGAGTCTTAGAGACCTTTCTACATTCCTGAAGTCACACAGGCAGCAAGGGGCCAGGCCAGGATTCTGACGTGAGTCAGTTGATCTTCTGAAGCCTGTGCTCATTCCTGCGTGCCATGCGACCTCTCTAATTCAGAGACAGGCCTGCCCATGACACAATGGGTCCAACATCCCAAGGAGCCTTCTATTTATGAATTGTGATTACACAAAGCAAAACTTATATCTAAGCTTACACATCCAATGAATATTATCCTTCTAAGAAGTTACTTAGGAAAAAGAAATATGTATCTACCAATTCCACTACTCATATTCCTTGTTACTCATCTGAAATTTCCTTCAGAGTCAGATTACGAATCATATAAGGAAATCTGTCTTGTTGCTTAATAATCATGGATCATTTTTGAACGAAAATAGTGCCACCTAGTTTGATCATGCATCTTATTCACTAAACTTGGCTCTGATTGACTTTTGGCCATTTCCAAAAATTGAATTCACTCTCAGTGAAGAGTTGGCACCATTGAGGATATTCAAAAGAAGAGACTGCAGGTTCTTAAGGCGATTCCAGGAGGAAAGCTCTAAAGGTGGTTTGAACAATTAAGTGGAATTAGCTCATTGCCTCCCAGGGGGACTGTTTAAAGGTGACAAGTCCCATTTGAATGCATAATTTCTGGTTTTAAAAATATCATTCCCATTACTTGATAATTACACACATATCACATGTTTTTCTTGGCTGTGAGCTCTTTGAAGTCCAGGATGTTGAGGCATTCAATAAATGCGCTGAATGAGTGAATGTTGAGTACAAATAGACATGTACCATCGGAGACTCTGTTATAGGGGAGAGACAGTGGGTGGGAGGAGTTTTAGATGGTTTCCTAGGACTCTAGGAGTTAAGCCTCCCAATACTGAGCTTGAGGTTTCCAGTTGCCTTGCCTGATCATAGGTTGTACCTGTACTAGAATTCAAGATGCAAGCCTTGAATTGAACTTGAGATAGGCTCCTTATATCTAATGATTCTTATTTTGTCAGCTATGGCCTAGTAGGGAGAAAAACAATTGCTAAGTGGGATTGTTACAACTTTTCTCTTTTAGAGTACTCGTGGCAGCAAAAAAATAGGTAAAATCGATCATTTACACAAGGCTTCCACATCCTCCAATCTTAGTGAATTAATATGTGAGCAAATCCAGGAGGAGATAGGCTTAGGGAGAGTGAATTCCCCCCCCCCCACACACACATGATTGCATAGCTGGTAAACTTCCAGTCTGGCCTCATTCTAGTTCTCCTTAAAAGTGACTTGTTTTTATTGGGCTTTTGTGCTTTCTTACATCTTATGGTTATATGCTTTTAAACATTTTTCATCTTAATGAAACCAATTAAAATTGGCACTAAGAGAATTTAAATATTGTCAGTAAGGTTCTGCTCAGTGTAAGAGATACAATCCCTTTAACAGTTTGGGAGAGTGTCAGCAGTTTGTCAGTTGGAGCCATTCTCTGAAGTAGTAGACAGAGAGGCACCCACAGGGATGTGTCACCCAAAGTATGTGTGCATGCGTGCGTTTGTGTGTACATGTGTATGCATGTGCATGTGTGTATGCCTGCTGCATGTAACTGGAAAAGACCGATGGATCTAAAATGAGTCCATCTGCATTCTTTTGATTTGCAGAAAACAGATATTGGAACTTTGACACTCAGAGTCATCTCTTTCCTACCTTTCCCTCCCTCCATCCCTTTATTTTCCCAACAAAGTGGAGAGAGAGAATTTGAGCCTCAAGCAGAAAGCTCCGTATACATTTCAGAGAGGATACTAGCTTTGTAGTTTGACCCCTGTAACACTCCATAGTGATTGTGTACTAGCATGGCAGATTTATAGAGTGGAACACATCCACTGTAAAGGTATAATTGGAAAAGTGAAATGTAGGAAGTAGTGGTTTATGCCACAATATCCAGCGGAACTTCCATTTGCTGGTTTGTGGAGAATTAAGCAAAATCTATTTTTATACTTGGACTCTGGTCTAAATGTTTCTTGAAAAGTGACTCAAAGTAGTTTAGGCTTTGACTGTGACTTTTTTGTTAAATAAATTTTCTTGTCATTGTCTTATTACTGCATCACTTCTCTGCTTGCCAGTGAGGTTTGGAATTCCCTATTGGATATGCAGTCATCTTTTTAACTTGGCTCTCAAATGTGTTGGTATAGTTGACATACCTTCTTCCCCAATTACAAATGTGTGTATAAATTACATCTTCTAAAATTTCTGAGTATGTTATTTGACCAACTTTGTATGTTATTTGACCAACTTTGTAGTTCATTTTTTCAAAGAACCAGCTGTTGGTGTTACTGATTGATTCACTTTTGTATCTGTATTTCTGCTTTTAGTTTTACTATTTCCATATTTTGGCTCCTTTGAGTTTTTTCCCCTCCCTAAATTTCTTAGATAAAGACTTAGTTCATTAGTTCTCCCTTTGCCTCTTTTTTTCTTTTCTTTTTTGCTTTTAGTTCTACTTTTGGAGTGGTTATGTTTTCTCTGAACCTTGCTTTGGCAGCAGCCCGGATGTTTTAATGTTTTAGTAGTATTTTAAATATTCTCCAATAGTGTTCTGTTTCATCGTGGATTTAGTCATTACTTAAGGAAGGAAACAAGCATTTATTGGCTCTTATCTGCTAGGTGCCAGACCTTGCAATAGGTGCTTTCTGATAGGTTATTTAATTCTTACCTCAGCACTGCCTGTTAGAGATAGTATTGTCTGCATTTTGCTCCATGAAGAACTGACAATTCAAACAGAGCTGCACAAATAATCTCTTTGGCTCTGCTGCACTGCTTCACAAGTGGACATTGAAAAAGATCCATATGGTTAGGCAGCATTCAGTCTATTGTTGTCAGTTTATTATGAATTGTGTAGAATTTCTGCTTCCAATCTCTGCCAGTTACAATCTACCTTACACATTGTTCTATGCCTTTTTTCTGTTCAGAAAATCTTCAGGGTCTCCCCATTGCCTGTTAATAAATTCCAAGGACTTTACCTTAGTATTCAAATCCCTCTACCTCGTTACCCCAGCATACTTTCCCCTTATTTTCTCTGGTGCCTTACTTCCTGGTTGCCTAGCTTCCTGCGCCTCCCCCTGCCCGCCCCCCCCCCCCCCCCGCAAGATTTACAGAATTTACTCTGAGTGTTCCAGTCCCCTGGGATACAGCAAAACTGTTTAATACTTCAAAAAATCTTATCTCCTCCCTCTGTTCCTATTAGTCTTTGAGCTAACTTCTGGGCAGAGACTTCCTTTTTCATTTTTATACATTCCATACGTTGAAAGCACTCAGTTTTTTTTTAAAGATTTTATTATTTATGATAGCCATAGAGAGAGAGAGAGGCAGAGACACAGGCAGAGGGAGAAGCAGACTCCATACCGGGACCGACGTGGGACTCCATCCTGGGACTCCAGGATCGCACCCTGGGCCAAAGGCATGCGCTAAAACGCTGAGTCACCCAAGGATCCCCTCAAACAGTTTTTTAAATTTTATTTTATCTTTGAAAGATTTTACTTAAATTGTAGTTAACATATAGTGTATTATTAGTTTCAGGGGTAGAATTTAGTGATTCATCAGTTGCATGTAATGCACAGTACTCCTTACATCTGCCCTCCTTAGATTTGTGTTTATTGTGTGTCAGTGCCTCATGATCCTTTTTGTCCCCCATCTGGAAAAATCTGTGTGTATGTAAAGAAAGCCTAATTTTTTTCCTGCTACTTGACACTCTCTGTAGAGAGAATCATGCTATTTTTATGTACTCTAGTGTTCATTTCCATAGTTTCCTTAGGAATTTTGTCAACTTTATCCGTGATTATTTAATAAATAGTAGCATGTAGAGGCCCACAATGAAAATATCTATGTATATTACTAAAAGAAAAATGGTCAGATTAGTGTCATAGTCTGTGGCCATATTGCTAGGTTTTCATTGTTTACATTTTCATTATTAGTCATTTTAACATTTTAATAATTTATCTTTGAAATCTACCAGATTACTAGTAGACTGCTGCTCTTACCCTCACCTAGACATGATAAACTTTGTCATCTCCTTTCTTGTAGTTGGTTTGACTTTTGAAATCAGTTGCAAATGTGATTCTTGAATGCAACAGATTTAATTTTTTAATCCAGTAAGTGAACTTTCTTATTATAGGTCTGTGATAGGCAGAATAATGCCCCCCCAAATATACACACATCCTAATTCTAGGAACCTGGGAATATATTCCATTATATAGCAAAGAGGAATTAATGTAGCAGATGGAATTAAGGTTGCTAATCAGCTGCCTTGAAAATAGGGAGATTATTCTGGATTCCCTGGCAAGGCCAATAATCACAGGTCTTAAATGTAGAAGAGGGAGGCAGAAGAGGAGGCCAGAGTGAGTCGATGTAAGGAGGACTGAACTCTCCCCCACTGGCTTTGAAACTGGAGGAAGGGGCCATGAGCCAAGGGGCTACAAGGCAGCATCTGGCAGCTGGTCAGGCAGGGAAACTGTCTTCTCCTAGAGACTCTGAAAGGATCACAGCTCTGGTGGCACTTGATTTTAGCCCAGTGAGAGAACCATTTCAGACATTTGATGTCTGGAACAGTAAAGATAATAAATTTATGCTTTTTAAAGTCATTATGTTGGTGGTAACTTTGATAGCAATAGGTGAGTAGTATAAGAACGTTTCATCCTGGGATCCCTGGGTGGCTCAGCGGTTCCGCGCCTGCCTTTGGCCCAGGGCGTGATCCTGGAGTCCCGGGATCGAGTCCCGCATCGGGATCCTGGCATGGAGCCTGCTTCTCCCTCTGCCTGTGTCTCTGCCTCTCTCTCTCTCTCTGTGTCTATCATAAATAACTAAATATTTTTTTTAAAAAAATAGAACGTTTCATCCTATTTGTATTTTTCAACCCCAGTATTTGAAGTAGGAATTATATTTTTGTATTATTATTTGTCCTCTTGTAAGTTCATCTTGTTTCTGCTTTTCATTTTTCATGTAATAGACCCGGAGCTCTTAATTTCCTTTAAAATTTTTTAAAGATTTTATTTATTTATTTTTTTTTAATTTTTTTTTATTATTTATTTATGTAGTTATACAGAGAGAGAGAGAGAGAGAGAGAGAGGCAGAGACATAGGCAGAGGGAGAAGCAGGCTCCATGCACCAGGAGCCTGACGTGGGATTCGATCCCGGTCTCCAGGATCGCGCCCTGGGCCAAAGGCAGGCGCCAAACCGCTGCGCCACCCAGGGATCCCTATTTATTTATTTATTTGAGACACAGAGACAGAGGCAGAGACATAGGCAGAAGGAAAAGCAGGCTTCCTGTGAGGAGCCCGATATGGGACGCAATCCCTGGGCTGGGATCATGCCCTGAGCCAAAGGCAGATGCTCAACCGAGGACCCACCCAGGCGTCCCATAATTTCCCTTTAAACTACATCAAAAACTATGAAGTAATCAGTTTCCCAACATTTTAAACATTTTGGTACTTCTATTCTCATAATTTCCTACTATTTTCTTCAATTAAATTAAAAGAAACCTCTTTCAGGGAAGATCATGAGTTTAGCTTGGAGGGTTTACTCTCCCAGTATCTCATCTATTTTTTGTTTATAGTTTGAAAATTCTTTAGAAAAATTTTACCTCTATGTATTATTTAATTTACCTATGAATCCTATGTTTACCATTGTCCTTGCATTTGTTAATGTTCTCATTCACTTATCTTTTCTAAAAGTCTGTTTTCAAGTCCATCCATGGTTTCTGGTAATGGTATGTGTAGCCATAGGCTTTGGTTGACAAATTAGTCTGGTTTTCTAGTTTTTTCTCTATATCTCCCTTGTGCTTTCAGAGAGAAAAAGTCGCTTCTGCTGATTCCTTCTCTGTGGTGATAACTCCATTTCCATTAGCTTGTGAGTCCCCCTCAAGCCTATTTCTTCTTTAGAGGCTAGTGGTGAGGTCATTCTTACCTTGGCAGCTTTCAGTGGTAGTTCTCTTTGGCTTTGTAGCACCTCACAAAGAGCCTCCCTTGGTTTGAGAATTAATAATCATAACATATATTTAGTGCAGCAGTTATCAAACCATTTTTTGCAGACTCCCTTGGGGGTGGGGCTTGAGATCCTTTCTGCAAGGCCATAGCTGTTTTTTTTTTTTTAAGATTTTATTATTTATGTGTGTGAGAGAGAGAGAGGGAGAGGGAGGGAGGGAGGGGGAGAGAGGCAGAGACACAGGCAGGGGAAGAAGCAGGCTCCATGCAGGGAGCCTGATGTGGGATCCATATGGGGTCTCCAGGATCATGCCCCAGGCTGAAGGCAGCGCTAAACCGCTGAGCCACCTTAGGCTGCCCCACAGCTGTTTTCATAATACTAGGATGTCCTGTGCCTCTGTCTGTGTTGACATTTGCACTGATGATACAAAAGCAGTGCTGGGTAAACTGCTGGCACCTGAGCATGAATCAAGCTGGTGACAGGAAACCATGCTAATAGTCATTGGATTCTTCACTGCGGTCTGCTTGCATTTTTTTTTAAGCCAGTTCACATAAGGATGTCCTTAATAAAGTATAAAAAAATACCAGTCTCATTAAATATTGACCTTTGAGCAAACATCTGTTTAATATTCTGTGTGACAAAATAGGAAGAATGCAAAAAGTCTGTCTGCTGTATACTGAAGTACAGTGGTTGACTCAAGGGAAAACATTTGTGGGGGTGCCTGGTTGGCTTAGTCAGTAGAGTCTGCAACTCTTGATCTCAAGGTTGTTAAGTTCAAGCCCCATGTTGGGTGTAGAGATAAATTACAACAAAAGAAAACCCACTTGTGTGCCTGGGCTACAAGCTGCCTTTTTTCATGGAACACCCATTTTTACCTGGGAGAACAACTAACAGGACTATGGCTATTTGTATTAGGGCATTTGGCAGACATTTTCCCTGAAAATCCAAGTGAACCTGTAGCTTGGAAATAACAGCACTGATACACAATAAACACAAACCTAATTTAAAATTCAAACAACTGTTGTTGGAGTGCCTTCAGTGTTTTCAACAAGGAAAACAACTGATGGTGTTTTTGTAAACAGTAAAATTGGAGTTTTCAAGGGAAAATCTGAATTTTTTAGAAGTTTTGGGAAGCCTGGGTGGCTCAGTGGTTGAGCGTCTGCCTTCAGCTCCAATGTGATCCTGGGGTCCTGCAATTGGGTCCTGCATCGGGCTCCCTGCAGAGAGCCTGCTTCTCCCTCTGCCTGTGTCTCTGCTTCTCTGTGTCTCTCATGAATGAATGGATAAAATCTTATAAAAAAAGAGTTATTGAAAAGTTTTATCTACCCTTGAATTTGACAGCCTCCCATTACTTAACATATTTCTTATATAATGGGTTGTGATAATAACTACTGTGATTTTTTTGCCTTTGTATAGTGAAATGTGTCAACATGTGAAAGATTTTTATTACTCAGTGAACTAATATTTTTCAATCAACCCACATGGTATTATAATTACGCAGGGATAAAACATTCATTCTAAGTGCAAGAGACCCATGGATTTTAATGTAGTGGACTACAAAAAGTTCATTGATAGGGTTTCAGATTCCACATCACAGTTAACCTTCAGGAAAGTACCACTGGTTGACTTTTGGTATCCTGTCAAAGAAGAATATCCACCATTATCTGAAAGAGCTATTAAAATACTCAGTTCTTTTCTAACTACAAATCTCTGTGAAGCCAGATTTCCTTCATATGCTCAAATCAAAACAACATATTGCAATAGAATGAATGCACGATGTAGATATTAAAATCTAGGTGTCTTTTATGAAGCCAGACATTTAAAAAATTTTCAAAACTAGGGATCCCTGCATGGCGCAGCAGTTTAGCACCTGCCTTTGGCCCAGGGCGCGATCCTGGAGTGGGATTGAGTCCCACGTCGGGATCCCGGTGCATGGAGCCTGCTTCTCCCTCTGCCTGTGTCTCTGCCTCTCTCTCTCTCTCTCTCTGTGACTATCATAAATAATAAAAATAAATAAATAAATAAAAAATAAAGGGGGATACTCCCTAACATGAAGGAGCCTCGGTGTCCATCGAAAGATGAATGGATAAAGAAGATGTGGTTTATGTATACAATGGAATATTACTCAGCCATTAGAAACGACAAATACCCACCATTTGCTTCCACGTGGATGGAACTGGAGGGTATTATGCTGAGTGCAGTAAGTCAATCGGAGAAGGACAAACAGTGTATGTTCTCATTCATTTGGGGAATATAAATAATAGTGAAAGGGAATATAAGGGAAGGGAGAAGAAATGTGTGGGAAATATCAGGAAGGGAGACAGAACATAAAGACTCCTAACTCTGGGAAAGAACTAGGGGTGGTGGAAGGGGAGGAGGGCGGGGGGTGGGGGGGAATGGGTGAGGGGCACTGAGGGGGACACTTGACGAGATGAGCACTGGGTGTTTTTCTGTATGTTGGTAAATTGAACACCAATAAAAATTAATTTATTAAAAAATAAATAAATAAAAATAAATAAAAATAAAAAAAATTTCAAAACTATAAAAATTGTGGAAAATGTTTTTTCTCATTAAAATTATGTTACTTGTGTTAATATATAATGACTTTATTATTTTTAAGTGAACTAATAAATATTTCAAAAATAACCATTTCAAAATCTAATACAGTGAATAACAATAGATATGACCCGTATAAACAAAGCTTTTGGGTTCCTCAGTAATTTTTAAGAGTGTAAAGGAATCCTGATACAAACAATTTTGAGAACCACTAATGTAGTGCTTTACACAAAGCATTTTTTGTATTCATTACTTTAACTTACAACCACCTTGTGAGGTACATGTTACTCTGATTTTTATAGACGAGAATATTGTGACACAAAAAGGCAGTATATTATATTCTCGATAGCAACCTTTCCAAATCTGATGGTCTTCCCACTGTAGTTTTTTTTTAATTGTTACCATCGTAATTGTTACTGTATGTATTAAAGGAGATTTGGAAATCTCATTATAAGTGTTACTATGTATATTTTTGAGCTTTTGTACTTGAGTTTATACTTCATTTAACTTTTTAAAATTCAAATTCAGTTAATTAATGGAGGTTTGCTTTTGAGTTGAGTTTTTTGTAGGTCCCATCTCCTCACAACCTCCCCCACTTTTCCAATTCAAGTTTCTTTTGTTGTTTTTCAAATGCAAATGCAGTACTTGCACCTTGAAGAAAAATCAGCAGTCATAAACAAGAATGTAAAGATTGTCCTTAATCCTCTGGGCTGGAGGTTGCTGTTAATTCTCATTGTGTATCCATCCTGATGCTTTTCCAAGAATGTTGATTTATCAGTATAATGTCAGTATTAAAAGGACTTTGGGGTCAAATGTCAAGTAGATCTAAGTTTGAATCCCAGCTCTGTGAGCTGCTAGCTGCTGGGACAAGTTATTTAACATCTAAACCTTTGTTCCTCATTCGTAAAATGGGATTATTCAAGGTGCCTCCTTTGCAGGGCTGCTGTGAGCCTTAGGTGAGATCCTGTATGAAGAGCAGCCCAGTATTGACATGTCATAAACATCCTGTAACTCTCAGCTACTGAGGTAGTTGTACATGCACAGGTAGATATGCCAGGTTTATTGAAGTATGTATATGTTACATGTGGTAAAGTTTACCCTTGTTTAGTGCACAGCCTTCTGTGTTTTGAGAAGTCCATATATTTGTGTAGCAACCACCCAAAGATATAAACATAGCACAGTTCCACCACTGCAGAAAATACCCTCATGTCCCTTTGTAGTCCACTTTTTCCCCAGCATAGCCACTGGTAACCACACTGATATGTTTTCTGTATTTATATTTTTACCTTTTCTAGAACATCAACTAAATGGAGTCATACGGTATGTTGTGTTTTCAGTTTGAGTTATTTTACTTAGCATAATGCAGTTGGGGTTTACACATGTTGTTGCATGCATCCCTACTCTGTTCCTTTTTACTGCTCATTGCTATTCCATTGAACAGATAATACGACAATTGGTTTACCTGTTCACCAATTGATGGACTTTTGGGTTGGTGCCAGTGGCTGTTACAAATAAAGCTGTTTTGAACATTTGAATACAAGTCTGTGGGGACATATACTTTTCCTTTTCTTGAGTGAATACCTAGGCATGGGATTATTGGCCATAGGGTAAGTATGTGCTTAACTTTATAAAAAACTGCCAAAGTGTTTTCTAAAGTGACCATACTCAGCAGCATTCTCAGCAGCAATATATGCGGGGGTTCCAGTTGTTCCACATCCTCAGCAACTGTTGTCTAAGTTGATCATTTTAATTGTAGCCATTGTGGTGAGTGTGTAGTTTTATCTTGTTATTTTATTGCATTGATATTGTATTTCCTTAATGCCTGAAAATTCTGAGTATCTTTTCAGATGCTTATTTGCCTTTAAATAACTTCTCTGATGGAGTGTCTGTTCTTATTTTCTTTTTTCGCCATTTTTGACTTAAATTGTTTTCTCATTTTTTAGTTGTAAAAGTTCTTTATATGTCCTGGATACAGGTACTTTGTCAGATATATGTTTTCAGAATATGTTCTCCCAGTTTTTGGCTTGGGTTTTCATTTTTTTTAACTGTCTCTTTTGGAGATTAAGAGTTTTTACTTTTGAAGAAGTCTAATTTTGTATCCCATCTAAGAAATCTTTTCGTAACCCTAGGTGGCAAGTGTTTTTTCTTATGTTTTCTAGATGCTTTATGGTTTGGGCTATTACATGTAGGTCTGTGATCCATTTCACATAAGTGTTTATATAAGCCATGAGGTCAAGAGTCTAGGTGCATTTTCCTCATCTTTCCAGTTGTTTCAGCACCATTTATTGAAACACAATCCTTTCTCCATTGAATTGCCTTGGAACTTTTGTCAAAAATTAACTGATCATACATGTACAAGTCTGTTTTTGGATTCTATTCTGTTCTCTATGTCTCTCCTGGTGCTAATACCACATTGTCTTGATAATTGTAATTTTGTAATAAGCCTTAAAGGCACGTAGTATAGATTCTCCACCTTTGTTCTTTCTCACAATTGTTTTGCCCATTAGGTCCTTTCATTTTCATATAACTTTTAGAATCAGTATGTCAGTTTCTACAGAGGGATTTTCATTGGGATTTTGTTGAATCTTTAGAATAATTTTATGACTGTGGTAGGCAAAATAATGGCTGTCAAAGATAACCACTTCCTAATCCATGGATTTGGGAATATTACCTTCTATGGTAAAAGGGCGAATATTAGCTTATGTCATACAATATGTGATTAAGTTAAAGATCTTGAGATGGGGACAGTATCTAGGATTATCTAAGTGGGTCATAAATGCAGTCATGGGTTTCCACATAAGAAGAAGGCAGAAGGATGTACTGTTAACACAAGAAGGCAATGTGATGTGAGCAGAGAAAAAATTTGAAGATGTTGCACTGCTGGTTTTGATGATGGAAGAAGGGGCTTAAGGAGTATAAGGAATATAGTTATAGAAACTGAAAAAGAGATGGGCCCTGCTGACACCTTAGTAAAAATAGTGAAAACTATTTTTGGACTTCTGGCCTCCAAAACTATAAGAGAATAAGCATCTATTGTTTTAAGCCACCAAGTTGGTGGTAATTTGTTATAGGAACCATAGGAAATTAATACACAGAGTATGTAAATCTTAACAATACCAAATTTTCTAATCTATAAACATGGCAACTCTTCATTGGTTTAGATCTTTAATAGTGTTTGGTAGGTTTCAGTGTACAGGTCTTGCACATCTTTTGTTAACATTTATTTCAGTATTTCATATTTTGATGATGTTTTTAAATGGCAGTCTTCATGAACTTTTAATTTTAGAATAGTTTTAGATTTTTAGGAAATTTGCAGTAAATGATAGTTTGGATGTATCTTGCAAGAAGTTACTGTGGCCAAGTTCAAAAAGGGTGTTGCCGGGATCCCTGGGTGGCGCAGTGGTTTGGCGCCTGCCTTTGGCCCAGGGCGCGATCCTGGAGACCCAGGATCGAATCCCACGTCGGGCTTCCGGTGCATGGAGCCTGCTTCTCCCTCTGCCTATGTCTCTGCCTCTCTCTCTTTCTCTCTCTGTGACTATCATAAATAAATAAAAATTAAAAAAAAAAAAAGGGTGTTGCCTGTGTTCTCCTCTAGGATTTTGATGGAATCTTGTCTCATATTAAGATATTTCATCCATTTTGAGTTTATCATTTTGTATGGTGTAAGAGAATGGTCTAGTTTCATTCTTCTGCATGTGGATGTCCAATTTTCCCAGCACCATTTATTGAAGAGACTTTTGTCCAGTGGATAGTCTTTCCTCCTTTGTCGAATATTAGTTGATCATAAAGTTGAGGGTCCACTTCTGGATTCTCTATTCTGTTCCATTGATCTATGTGTCTGTTTTTGTGCCAGTACCACACTGTATTGATGAACACAGCTTTGCAGTACAACCTGAAATCTGGCATTGTGATACCCCCAGCTATGGTTTTCCTTTTTTAATATTTCCCTGGCTATTCGAGGTCCTTTCTCATTCCACACGAATCTTAAGGTGATTTGTTCCAACTCTCTGAAGAAAGTCCATGGTATTTTGATAGGGATTGCATTAAACATGTAAATTGCCCTGGGTAACATTGACATTTTCACAATATTAATTCTTCCAATCCATGATCATGGAATATTTTTCCATCTCTTTGTGTCCTCCTCAGTTTCTTTCAGAAGTGTTCTGTAGTTCTTAGGGTATAGATCCTTTACTTCTTTGGTTAGGTTTATTCCTAGGTATCTAATGCTTTTGGGTGCAATTGGAAATGGGATTGACTCCTTAATTTCTCTTTCTTCAGTCTCATTGTTAGTGTATAGAAATGCCACTGACTTCTGGGCATTGATTTTGTATCCTGCCACACTGCCAAATTGCTGTATGAGTTCTAGCAATCTCGGGGTGGAGGCTTTTGGGTTTTCTATGTAGAGTATCATGTCATCTGAAAAGAGGGAAAGTTTGACTTCTTCTTTTCCCATTTGAATGCCTTTAATGTCTTTTTGTTGTCTGATTGCTGAGGCTAGGACTTCCAGTACTATGTTGAATAGCAGTGGTGAGAGTGGACATCCCTGTCTTGTTCCTGATCTTAGGGGAAAGGCTCCGAGTGTTTCCCCATTGAGAGTGATATTTGCTGTGGGCTTTTCGTGGATGGCTTTTATGATGCTGAGGAATGTTCCCTCTGTCCCTACACTCTGAAGAGTTTTGATCAGGAATGGATGCTGTATTTTGTCAACTGCCTTCTCTGCCTCTATTGAGAGGATCCTATGGTTCTTGTTTTTTCTCTTGCTGATATGATGAATCACATTGATTGTTTTACGAGTGTTGAACCAGCCTTGCATCCCGGAGGGATAAATCCCACTTGCTCATGGTTAATAATCTTAAAGTACTGTTGGATCCTATTGGCTAGTATCTTGTTGAGAATTTCTGCATCCATGTTCATCAGAGATATTGGTCTATAATTCTCCTTTTTGGTGGGGTCTTTGGTTTTGGAATTAAGGTGATGCTGGCCTCATAGAATGAGTTTGGAAGAATTCCATATCTTTCTATCTTTCCGAACAGCTTTAATAGAATGGGTATGGTTGGGGGATCCCTGGGTGGCGCAGTGGTTTGGCGCCTGCCTTTGGCCCAGGGCGCGATCCTGGAGACCCTGGATCAAATCCCACGTCGGGCTCCCAGTGCATGGAGCCTGCTTCTCCCTCTGCCTGTGTCTCTGCCTCTCTCCCTGTGTGACTATCATAAATAGAGAAAAAAATATTAAAACAAAACAAAACCATGCTATTGGGCGTGTAAATTGATAACATCATTTAAAAAAAAGAAAAAAAAAAAAAAGAATGGGTACGGTTGCTTCTTTAAACTTTTGAGAGAATTCCCCAGGAAGCCATCTGGCCCTGGACTTTTGTGTCTTGGGAGGTTTTTGATGACTGCTTCAATTTCCTCACTGGTTATTGGCTTGTTCAGGTTTTCTCTTTCTTCCTGTTCCAGTTTTGGTAGTTTGTGGTTTTCCAGAAATGCGTCCCTTTCTTCTAGATTGCCTAATTTATTGGCGTATAGCTGCTCATAATATGTTTTTAAAATCGTTTGTATTTCCTTGGTGTTGGTAGTGATCTCTCCTTTCTTGTTCATGATTTTATTAATTTGAGTCTTCTCTCTCTTCTTTTTAATAAGGCTGGCTAATGGTTTATCTATCTTATTAATTCTTTCAAAGAAACAACTCCTGGTTTTGTTGATCTGTTCCACAGTTCTTCTAGTCTTGATTTCATTGAGTTCTGCTCAAATCTTTATTAACTCTCTTCTTCTGCTGGGTCTAGGATCTATTTGCTGTTTTTTCTCCAGCTCCTTTAGGTGTAAGGTTAGCTTATGTATTTGAGTTCTTTCCAGTTTTTTTTATGGAAGCTTGTATTGTGATGTATTTCCCCCTCAAGACTGCTTTTGCTGTGTCCCAAAGAATTTGAATGGTTGTATCTTCATTCTCATTAGTTTCCATGAATCTTTTTAATTCTTCTCTCATTTCCTGGTTGACCCTTTCATCTTTTAGCAGGATGGTCCTTAACCTCCATGTGTTTGAAATCCTTCCAAACTTCTTCTTGTGGTTTAGTTCTAATTTCAAAGCACTATAGTCTGAAAATACGCAGGGGACAATCCCAATCTTTTGGTATCTTTTAAGACTTGATTTGTGACCCAGTATGTGGTCTATTCTGGAGAAAGTTCCATGTGCTCTTGAGACGAATGTGTATTCAGTTGCGTTTAGATGTAAAGTTCTGGAAATATCTGTGAAATCCATCTTGTCCAGTGTATCATTTAAAGCTCTTGTTTCTTTGGAAATGTTGTGCTTAGATAACCTGTCGATTGCAGAAAGCGCTACATTGAAGTCATGAAGTATAAGTATATTATTATCTAAGTAAGTCTTAACTTTGGTTATTAATTGATTGATATACTTGGCAGCTCCCACATTTGGGGCATATATATTGATGATTGTTAAGTCCTCTTATTGGATAGATCCTTTAAGTATGATATCGTGTCCCTCTTCATCTCTCATTACAGTCTTCAGGATAAACTTTAGTTCATGTGATATAAGAATGGCTACCCAAGCTTTCTCTTGAGGACCATTTGAATGGTACATGGTTCTCCAACCTTTTATTTTCAGGCTGTAGGTGTCCTTATGTCTAAAATGAGTCTCTTGTAGACAGCAAATAGATGGGTCTTGCTTTTTCATCTAGCCTGAAACCCTGCGCCTTTTGCTGAGGTCATTAAGCCCATTCACGTTCAGAGTTACTATTGAAAGATATGAATTTAGTGTCATCATGATACCAATTCAGTAAATGATAGTTTATAAAAAAAACCAGTGTCCCAGTTTTTCATTGCTAGCATAAAGAAATATAATAATATTTTTTGTACATTTACCTTGTATCTTGCAACTTTGTTAAATTCACTTATTTGATTTGGAGGCAGTTTTTTTTTTTTCTTGTTAGATTAGCTAGGATTTTCTACATATAATGTCATGTTGTCTTCAAATACCAGATTTACTCCTTCCTTTCAATTCGTTATCGTTTTTATATCTTTTTCTTATATATTATTTATGGTAGAACCTCCAGTAAAATGTTGAATAGATGTATTGAAGTAGAGGTACTTGCCTTGTTTCTAATTTTAGGGGAAGTATTTAGTCTTGCAGCATTAAACATTATTTTCATATATACCCTTCTATTCCTAATTTGTTCAGAGCTTTTATGTTGAGTGGATAGTGAATTATGTCAAGTGCTTTTTCTGGAACTGTTGAAATAATCATGTTTTTTCTTTTTCATTCTATTAATACAGTGAGTTACATTAATTGGTTTCAAATGTTAAACCAAGCGTGCATCTGACTAAACCACACTTGGTCATACTGTAATATCTTTTTTATATATTGCTGGATTCAGATTGATAATTTTTAAGGTTTTTATTTTTTGTATCTATGTTTATGAAAAATAGTTTTCTTTCTTGGTCAGATTTTGGTATCAGGGTAATGCTAGCCTCATTAGGTAAATTGGGAATTATCCCCCTCTCATCTCTTTCTGTAAGAATTTGTGAAAAGTTGGTACTATTTCTTCTTTATGTATTTGATAGATTTTTTCAGAGCCTGACAGTTTATTCGTGAGAAGGATTTTAACTACAATTTTAGTTTATCTATAGCTATCCCTGTAGCTGTGAAGAAATATGAAAATATTTCTTCTTGTGTAAATTTTGATAATGTCTTTCTTCCAAGAAATTTACTTGAATAAACTTGTTCATTAGTATCCCATTTTAATCCCTGTAATGTTTGTAGGATTTGTAGTAATGCCCCTGCTTTCATTTCTGATATTGGTGATTTTTGTCTACTGTTTTCTTCTGATCACTCTGACTATATAGGTTTACTATTTTTCTTGATCTTTTCAAAGAACCAGGTTTTAGTTTCATTGATTTTTTTTTCTGTACTTATGTTTATGAATTCCTTTCTTCTGCTTTTAAAAATCTCCTTTTCTTCCTAGTTTCTTTTTTTAAAGATTTTATTTATTTATAGAGAAAGAGCATGCACATTTGTATGTACAAGTGTGGGGAGGGCAGAAGCAGACTCCCAGCTGAGTAGGGAACCCCACTGGACTGGACTGGTGGGATCATGACCTGAGTTGAAGGCAGACGCCTAAGGACTGAGCCACCCAGGTGCCCCTCTTCCTAGTTTCTTAAAGTGTATCTTAGAACATTGACTTTAGATCAATGAAAGCATTTGATGCTATAAAGTTCCCTTTAGTACCACTTTAGCTGGAGCTCAAGTGTCAGTAAACTTTGTTTCCACTTTCATTTAGTCTGGAATTTTTCAAATGCTTCTTGTGTATTTTTTTCTTTTGTCTGTGGATTATTTAGAACAGAGTTGTTTAATTTACAAACATTTTGAGAATTTTCCAGATAGCTTTCTGTTGTTGATTTTTAGTTTAATTTCATTGTGTGTAGAGATTTACTTTGAACGATTTTGATCCTTTTAAATTTGTTGAGTCTTGTTTTATGACCCAGAATTCAGTCTATCTTGATGAGTATTCTATGTGCATTTGAAAGGAATTTTGTATTCTGCTGTTGGAGGAGGAATGCTATATCAATATCAGTTAGGTCATGTTGGTTGATTATTACAAACTTGTGTATCCTTAGTAATCTCTATGTGTTCCATCAGTTATTGAGAAAGAAGTGTTAATTTCCAATAATAATTGTGGATTTTTCCATTTTTCCTTAATATTTTCTACATGTATTATGAAGCTTTGTTACTAGGTATACAAATATTTACAGTTATTGGATCCTCTTTGACAAATTGACCTCTTTATCATTATGGACTGCCCCTATTTGTCCCTGGTAATATTTCTTATTCAAAAACACATACCTTGGGGCACCTGGGTGGCTCAGAGGTTGAGTGACTGCTTTTGGCTTGGGGCATGATCCCAGGTCCTGAGATTGAGTCCCACATCAGGCTCCACACAGGGAGCCTGCTTCTCCCTCTGCCTTCTCTGCCTCTCTCTCTCTCTCTCATAACTAAATAAATCTTTAAAAACAAAACAAAAAACCCACATACCTTGTTTTATATTGTGGCAGGCAAAGTGGCCCCCCAAAGATTTCCAGGCTTTAGGCTCTGGAACCTCTCTGTTAAGTTACATGGTAAGGGGGACTTTGCAGAAGTATCTAAGGTTGTATTATTTGTTTCTGTTGTTTCCATGACAGATTACCACAGATTTGGTGTCTTAAAACTACACAGAACTTATTATCTCACATTTCTGTGGTTCAGAAGTATAGGAAGAGCAGTGCTAAGTTGGATTTTTTTGCTTAGAGTTTCACAAGGCCAAAATCAGGGTGTTGGCAGGGCTGCATTCCTTTCTGGGGCTCTGGGGATTAATCTGCTTCCAGACTCTTTTGGGTTGTTGTAAGAATTTAGTGTCTTCCAGTTATAGGGCTAAGAACCGGTTCATTTTTCTTGCTGGATCAGCAGGAATCATTCTCAACTTCTAGAATCTGCCTGCATTTATTGGCTCATGGCTCCCTTCCTCCACCTTCAAAGCCAGCAAAGGCAGGTTGAATCCTTCTCATGTTTAGAATTTTTCTGACTTCCCCTTTTGCCTCCTCTCTCTTCTGCTACCTCTCTCTGACTCACTCGTAGGCCTCCCTTTTCTGCTTTTAAGGATTCATATGATTACATTGGGCTCACCTGGATAATCTGGGCTAATCTCCCTATTTTAAGGCCACCTGATTAGTAACCTTAATTCTATCTACAAAGTCTTTTCGTGGTTGTACCTAGATTAGTGTTTGATTGAATAAGCAGAGGACAGGAATCTTGGGGAACATCTTTAGCATTCTGCCTACTGCAGTTATGGACTTGATGATAGGAATAGTAGCCTGGATTATCCAAGTGGACCCTGTCTAATCACATGCGCTCTTAAGCAGAGAACTGTCGTTGGAAGCAGGAGCGATATGGCAGAAGGAGAAGCCAGAAGAAATTTAAGTGTGAGAAAGATTCTCATTGTATGCTGTTGCTTGCTTTGAGACGTGAAGGCTTATACGCAGGGACCAGAGAGACCTAGGGGACCCAAGGGCAGCCCCAGCTGACAGCCAGTGAGGAAACTGCGATCTCAGTCCCACGGCCACAGGAAACCAAATTGCCGGCAACCTGAGTGAACTTGGAAGCAGATTATTCCAAGAATCCCTTGGTAAGAGCCCAGCCAGCTGACATCTTGATTTCAGCCTCATAAGCATGTGAACAGCTAAACCAACCAAGCCTTTCTGGACTTCTGACATATACAGCCATGAGATGATACATTTGTATTGTTTTAACCTGCCACATTTGCGGTGGTTTGTTAGAGCAACACTACAAGACTAGAACAGATATTAATATGTCACTCCAGCTTTCTTTTGGTTAGTGCTTTCTTGGTATAACTTTTTCTGTCCTTTTAGTTTTAGTCTGTGATTTTATAGGTAGATGAAGTGGATTTCTTACAGGTAGCATATAGTTGTCCTGCCTTTTAATCTAATCTGATAATCTGTCTTTTAACTGGTAAACCATTTACATTTCAAGTAATCATCAGTAGGGTTGGGAGTTAAGTGCTTTCTTGCTGCATCCTGGGAACTGCCTCTAGGCAATAAGCTGGAGCCGTAATAAAGTTTACCGCTTTTATTTTCTTCCTTCCTCCCTTCCTTCTTGTCATCACAGTCCTCTGCTGGACCAGCCTTTGTTGTCCAGTATCTGAAAGCTCTTGTTTCATAAATTTTGTCCAGTTTATTATTTAAGGTGAGAAGAAAAACCCCATGCCCCTTACTTTGTGAAAGCTAGAACTAGAATTCCTCAACAGTGTAATTTCTAATTGATATTTCAAGGACATCCTCTTCCCCTTTTATGGGAAATGTGAGTGTGTGTGTGTGATCTGTTCAATCACAGAAAGTATGATACATGTACTAAAATGTGACTGTATCTGAACACTGCAGATTAAAAGTGCCATACCCTTTTAAAAATAGAATCCAGTGATGAGTCGGTGACAAAACTTGACCATCTCCTAACATGTCAGCCTTTTTCAGCCTCCATGTCTTGGTATGTCTGGTTCCTTCTGTTCGCAATGCTTCCTCATCTCACGGCCTGTCTTGCCCAGCAGTTCCCCACATACCTTCTGGAACCCGCTCCAGGGGCACCACTTCTCTGCCTCCTGGTGCCCCCAGACGGAAGGAAGCCAGGTGTGGTCTTTTAGGATACCTCACACTGCACCCGAGCAGTGTTCCAGCACACCACAGGCCCTACTGTACTGCTCTGTTTTGGTGTAGACCACCCCACCCACCCACCAGGAAGCCCTGGGAAGCAGGGACCTTATTTTGGTTCTTCTGTGTACTTCCCAGCCCCCTAACCCAGTGCACCTACTACAGGGAACCTTCCAGTACATGATTGTTGAACTAGCGACTCCATGCGTGCTCACAAATACTGGTGTCAGTACTCTCCCTTCGGTGTCATATATTTGTAAAAGTGAGTCTTCGTTAATCATTTTACTTTTCTCCTAGTAAATTCCTCATCTACGCCTGTCTCCTGCTATTCTCTGTCCTGCTGGCCCTCCGTCTGGATGGCATCATTCAGTGGAGCTACTGGGCTGTCTTCGCTCCGATATGGCTGTGGAAGCTGATGGTCATTGTGGGAGCCTCAGTTGGGACTGGAGTCTGGGCACGGAATCCCCAATATCGGTAATGCTGCTTTATGAAACCTATCAGTCTCTACCCTCAGGGAGCAATATCTTGTTTTTCACTTTTGATTAACTAAGGACTATTTTTCTTTGCCTATCTGGGGTTTTATAAGAACTATAATATAGGCAAACTGAGTTCTGTTCTACGTTTTAAAAAAAATTAGGTGTTTGATATGCATTTTTAAATAAAAGTGTTGTTTGGGGTGCTTAAGATCCTAGCCAGCCCACAAAAGCCAATGTAATCTAAAATGCATCCAAAATATCGAACTGTTATACTATGCTAGACCAGAAAGTATAAAACTACCATGTTTGCAGGAGCAGGTCTATAAAACAAAGGCCTGGTTTGGTCATCAGGGCTACATCTGTCTCCAGTTCAGTCCTAGAACTGAGGTTCCCCTTGTCCCAGGCTCCTAGTCCTGGGGTTTTAGGACTGTTAGCAACGGGTGTTGGGGGGTAGCTTGGCCAGGAAACAGTGAGCCCCTGAGACAGGGAGATGAGGCCTAGATGCTGTGAAGGAGGGCAGAGCCTTTGGGGGCCGGGCAGAGGGCTGAGCCTTTCTTCTTGGCTGCCTCAGCTTGTTCAAGGTCCTGGAGTCAGCTCAGCCATGGGGTATAGCCTGGTGCTGCTGTGACGCAAAGAGTCTCTTCTCCCTCGCAGAGACTGGCACTCCAGAAAGGGAAAAGAAGGGCTTGAGGGGCTGTTCTCCACCTTCCCTGGGAAGATGGGGAGGGAGGGAATGCCCGGTAGATGGGTGGGACATGTGCGCTGGTCCTGGGAGAAAAGTGCAGCTGTTTAAACCTTGGTTAACTTTAAAAATAAGAGTTAGCCCATGTAACATACATTACCACGTATGTATCTGAGAACTTTAAAATAGACATACAAGGAGCCGTGGCAGATGGGGGACATTTGTATGTAAGCTGTTTTAAAGTCCTTAGATTTCCTTTTCCTTCCTTCCTTCCTTCCTTCCTTCCTTCCTTCCTTCCTTCCTTCCTTTCTTTCTTTCTCTTTCTTTCTTTCTTTCTTTCTTTCTTTCTTTCTTTCTTTCTTCTTTCTTTCTTTCTTTCTTTCTTCTTTCTTCATTTGTTTTTGAGATTACCTGTGCAGTTTGCAAATCTTTTCTTTTTTATGAGATATTTTCAGATATCTAATGTTTACAACTTGAAGAATTAAAATTTTACTTATTTATTTATTTATTTAAAAGATTTTATTGGGCAGTCCCAGTGGCGCAGCGGTTTAGCGCCGCCTGCAGCCTGGGGTGTGATCCTGGAGATCAGGGATCGAGTCCCACGTCAGGTTCCCTGCATGGAGCCTGCTTCTCCCTCTGCCTGTGTCCCAGCCATTCTCTCCCTCCCTCCCTCCCTCCCTCCCTCCCTCTCTCTCTCCCTCTCTCTCTCTCAATGAATAAATAAATAAATAAATAAATAAATAAATAAATAAAATTTAGAAAAAGGTTTTAAATAAAAAAAATAAATAAAAGATTTTATTTATTCATGAGAGAGAGAGAGACAGAGACACAACACAGGCAGATGGAGAAGCAGGCTCCATGCAGGGAGCCTGACGTGGGACTCGATCCCTGGTCTCCAGGATCACGCCCTGGGCTGAAGGCGGCGCTAAACCGCTGAGCTACCTGGGCTGCCCAAGAATGAAAATTTAAATAAATATTTCAGATTCTGCTAATTGATATTGAGAAGCTATTTGAGCTTTTCCCTGTTGGTTTAATTGAAGATTTTTGATTGAGGAAAGGAATTGTATGTGTGTAGTTGAACATAGTGAGTTGTGCAGGAATGGTCATTCCAGTGTTAACATTATCCAGTGGAATGTTGCTGGGTCCTGTACAAGTGACCACTGGCTTCATTTTCTCTGTGTCCTAAGCTCAGGTGTATTTATCACCAAGTACATACTTCATAAATGTTTATTTGTATTTTGAATGAAATACTGTGGGCTTTCCGAATGCATCTTTAAGCATTATCCTGATTAGCAGCCTAATTATTTTTCAATTGTTAATCTGATAAGTTCCTGCCTGATACTTAAACAGCTAATTAAACCGATTCTGCTTAGAAGCAGTTTTAACTGCTCTTCTTTCTCTTTCATCTGCAGGTGTTAATTCATCCTAATGGACTAGAAAGGAAAATATAAAAAAGACGTTCATAGTTTTATTGGCATTTTTGAATAGTACTTTACAATAGTTACTGTATTTTCTTGAACTATAACCCACACATTCATACAGCTAGTAATTTTTATAGTATTGCATGAAATGTGATCTGCATGGTTTTTAATTCATTGAGAGATGAGGATCATGAGATTTAAGAGATATTTGTCCATTTTAGTAGTGGAAGCAATCAACTTGAATGATCTTGGAAATAGTCAAATTTAAAGTCATGAACAAAAGCATCAATGTTTCCCATCAGGGAAGTAATAACTCTGGCTTTATAGTTATCGTTCATAGTATCGAACGATACTATGTTGGTGTCTGCCCAGACAGCCTACCTGTTTTGGAGATTCTGAACTGAGCATTTTTCTTCTTCTTCTTCTACCGTCCCTTTTTAGAGCAGAAGGAGAAACATGTGTGGAGTTTAAGGCCATGTTAATTGCAGTGGGTATCCACTTGCTGCTCTTGCTGTTTGAGGTCCTGGTCTGTGACCGGATCGAGAGAGGAAGCCACTTCTGGCTGCTGGTCTTCATGCCGCTGTTCTTTGTGTCCCCCGTGTCCGTTGCGGCTTGCGTCTGGGGCTTTCGACATGACAGGTCGCTGGAGGTGAGATTTCATCTATTTAAGGATGTTATAAAAAGTGAAATCTTTTGGTCAGCTAATGTAATGTAGATGTCTTGCCCTTTGTCGGAAAGCTTTACCTCTAGATTGTGGTATATAAGGAAACTAAAAATGGTGAAAATAATTGTGTTTCTTTCTCAAAGAGTTTCTTTCAGAACTCGGGCTTTTCACCCAGCCCCTCAGGCTTCATCCACCTTTGCAGCTTTCCCTAGCCAGCTGTGTTAGTTAGGCTTCTCCTGAGATAGGACCAGTAGGAGAGGTGGGGAAAGGGAGAAGGGAAGGAGGAAGGAAGAGAGGGAAAGGGAGAGAGAGAATGATTCAAGTTAAGGAGCTGGCTTGTGGACTTGGAGGGGGCTGACAGGTCTGAAATTTGGGTGGACCAGCAGGTAGAAGATGCAGCCTGAGTTTCTGCTGCTGTCTTGCGACAGAATTTCTTCCTCTCCAGGAAGCCCCCTCTCCCCTTCTGCTGCCTCTGAGCATTTGCTCCCAAGCTCATCCACGCTGTGTCTGCTAACTGTGGGCTCTCTCATCTGAAAGAGAAAACTGAACAACAGCAGTGAAAGCTTCTCTGTCGTCTGTTTGGCTCCTGTGCCTTTCTCTTCATTCACAGAAAGGCTTCCTACAACAGAGCCTTTCTGACCCTGAGCTCCCTGTGCAGCCTCATACTCCCCGAAACCGACCACAGCCAGTGAGCCCTTTCAGCTCTTTTTTTCTGGCCACCAGCCACGCAGCAGCTCCTGCCACTCATGGGCCTTTCACTACACTGGCCGCCTCTGCTTTGGCTCCATTCTCACCACTAAGGAGCCTAAGCTTGGCTGTTTTCTGTCCTCACTGTGCATACTTCCTCAGGGATGGTCTTGCTTACACTTCCTGTCTCCACTGCCACTTATGCGCTGTCGCCTCCAGCATTCCCACTGCTGAACTCACATTTCCACGTGAGCTCCAGACTCCTTTTCCAACTTCACCTGAATCTCTACTCCCTGTGCTGGCTAAAGGCACCATTTTCACCCAGTCATCCTTACTGTTCTCCTTTATGCCCATGTTGCTTTGCATGTTTTCTCTGTTACCTGAGCAGAAGAAGCAAAGCCAAGCTGCAAAAATGATTTGCAAAAACTTAACATTAAACAAAATCATTGGGATCACACATTCCAGATATTTTCTATTTGTTTTTCTAAAATTATTTTTTATTCATTCATTCGTGAGTGACACAGAGAGAGAGAGAGAGGCAGAGATATAGGCAGAGGGAGAAGCAGGCTCCCCACAGGAAACCCTATGTGGGACTCGATCCTGGGACTCCAGGATCATGCCCTGAGCCAAAGGCAGACGCTCAACCACTGAGCTACCCAGGTGTCCCAGATATTCTCTATTTGGCTCAACATTTCTTGGTGGGAGAGGGACACGTGCTGTTGGCCTTTTGGAGAGGAAATGTTTTGTTGAATGGGACTGTCTAATGCATGGCAGGATACCTCTGTCTGCCCTCTTTCCACTAAATGTCGGTGGAGAGGCTCTTGCCACTAGTGTGTATGAGACCCAAGGGCACCCCTGCTCAGTTCCTAGCCTTTGGGGCAGGGGCAGTGTCACTCAGGTCGAAAAGCACCGAGGGGACCATCCAAATATAGTTGGATAGGAACTGAGGAAGCAGTTTAAGGTACATGTTCAAATTTGGAACTTGTTTTTTCAGAAAGTAAAAGCATATACAAGGGCTAGGACTGCATTGGGCATGAAACCATATTTTCCCAATGCAGAGTTACAAAAAGTGAGTCATTCATATAATCCCCCTCGGCATTCTGACCTGGAAGAAGAAACACTATGTCAGGAGTTGAGCTCCCTTCTGGTGCTTGTGTCCGGGGAGAAGAGTCCCACATTTACTCAGGGGTGACGGGATAGGCTTGCACAGAGACATGAAGGAACAGTGGGCTTTGCCAGGGCGCACCCTATGCAGGTGTGGAAGGGGGTGATATTTCCCAGACAGAGGGACTCTACAAAGATGTAGAGGCAGGAGAAAGTGTCACGCACAGTGAGCTCTTGTGACCCCAAGATGACTGGAGCACAGTTTGGCAAGACAAAGAGACTTCTAGAGATGGATGTTGATGACAGTCACATAACAGTATGAAGGTACTTAGTGACACTGAGCTATTATAGCTACAGATAGCTAAGACAGTAAGTTTTCCATTGTATGTATTTTACCACACAGTTTAAAAAAATTGCCTGGAGCATGAAGTAGAAAGGAGAGAGTGGTGGGAGCTGGGGGAGAGGAAGGATGTAGAGAGGAACTGGGCTGAAGGGAGGCCAGCTCCTCAGTCCTCAGAGCATGCACCGAGTTGCCCCAGACCTCCATAGTGAGCTCTCAGGGCACCATGGGATATTGGCCATTTTTGAGGGGGAAGCAACGTGATACCAACCTGCTGTGGGGATATGATATGAACTACTACCTCCAAGTCGTTTACAGTTTTATTATTAGGTTATCCTACATTAGTTTTGATGATATTGTAGAAGAAGCGGAGTTGTTGGTAGTTACTGTGAGGGGAGGGTAGTACTTACTATGTAAGAATTTGTCTGGAGAACAGCTAATGAGGATGGCAGTGCCTTAAGAAATGGTACAGTACCAGCAGGCACATGTATCCTCTTAGGAATCAGTTGTGGTTATTTAGGAACGAAATAAAAATCATTTTTCCTTTTGATTTATATGACTTTTATTATTTTTTTAGACGGCTACCAGTGATATAAATGTGAAGTTTAGATTTAATTACTTAATCCAATGGAACTTGTTAAGGATTTCTTTCAGCCCAGAGGCCTAGGAAAGAATGGCTTCCTCACTGAATGCCCTGTGAACTGACAACTTTGGGATAACTCTAGGCCAGATGAGTCAGCTTCCTGTGATTTTCATTTTGCAGGCAGTGGCAGGAACAGAGAGCCTTCCAGACTGGGAGGCTAGTGGGGAGGTGGGAGGCGTTGGAGGCATTTGGGGGCGCTGGTGAGGAGAGAGGCCTGACAAGGCAGTAGCTGTTGGGGTGGTAGAGAGGACAGGACATGGTAACAGCTTTCAGGAGTGGGAAGAGGAATACAGGGTGCTTGCTGGTGGTGTGGCTCAGGTGATTGGGCTGCCAATGTGCCTTACAGCAAGGTGGGGAGGCTCTGGAAGGGAGTGGGACTCTCTGGAAGGGAATGGGACAGGGTAAAGGTGTGAGCAGTTAATGGACTCAGTCTGAGGCTGGCTCTGACTGCGGCATCTCTACGAGAGCTGGGCCTGGGATGCAGCAGGAAGGCTGTGTCAGAGGCAGCTGGTAGCAACAGCCAGCAGGCAGTCACGCCAGTCAGAGCCATGGACAGCAGGCTGAGCAACTGAACGCACACAGGTTTGTGGCTGTGTCTCTCACAGAGACGGAAGACTGGGTTGAAGGTGCTGGGGGGCATCAGGGTTCAAGGAGAGGAGGGTACTGAAAAAGAGCTACCTAGAGCCTCAGGAGGAGGGCGAAACCGTGCAGGGTTCATAGAGATGCCTCACATGTGCCCCGTAGGATGATCTGGCATTGGGAACCTTGATGAAGCAGTTGCCAGTGGTCAGGGCTGGAGGCTGGGCCACAGTGCTGAGAGCTCAGAATGGCAAGGGAGGCCATGGGGGCCTGAGCACCCATGATGTCTCACAAAGCCAAGTGCTAGCACTGGGAGGGATACAAGCTTGAGGGAGGGATGGGCTCATTTGGTCTTGGGGTTCTTTTGTGTTTAAAGGGACTGAGCTGAATTTGTTTCTATGCTTCTGGGAGGGATCAGTTGAAAAGGCAGGATTAAAGATGAGGTAAAGAATTGATGTCCTGATGTGACAGGCTCCTCAAGGAGCCAGAAAGGAAGGGGTGGGATGCAGAACTGAGCCCTGGGTACGAGAAGGAAGTACAGGTATGGAATAGAGATTTGTGGGTGGGGGCAGGAAGGATGCTTGGAGTGCCTGCCACAGATTGCCTCTATTCAACGAACCTGGAAACAAGATGATTGTAGAGAGCACATGTAGAGAGCACAGAAAGGGCAGGGCAGCCAGTAAGCAGAGGGCACGAGGCAGGAGACTTGGGGTGGGGGACAGGTTTCTCTTTGCTGCTGCATTGCTTCACTCCTTTGATGCTGAAGATCAAGAGGTCCCAGTATAACTTAATAAAGCTTTTACCATATTATAATTTGCATTGCCTTTTAGTGTGTTAACCAAATAATTGCAGTATTGAATGCAACTTTTACTTTGTTTAACTGATTCTTCTCTTCATTTTTAGTTAGAAATACTGTGTTCTGTCAACATCCTGCAGTTTATATTCATTGCCTTAAGACTGGACAAGATCATCCACTGGCCCTGGCTTGTATGTAACTTTTTAAATCCTTAAATAAACTTTTCTTTTTTTAATTATAAAAGTAATTTGTGTTCATTGTAGAAAACTTGGAAAAGACAGACGAGCTTAGGTAATAGAATGATAATCACCCGTAACCCACTGGGAGAGTATGGCTAGTGTTTGGGGTTTCCTGTGAGGGAGGTTATTGCTTTGTGAAGGTAGCTGAGCCTGTGGTACGCACACGGTTTGGTGTGCTGCTCTCTTATCCTAATGCATTCCAAAGCATTTTCCCATGGCAATAAAAGGTCTTTGTAAACATAATTTTTAAAGTTTAATTGATGTAGTATTCTTCAAACGCATTTACCAAACCATCCCTTCCTTCCAAACACTGAAGTTGATACCAGTGTGATTATAAATCACGATATAACATATATTTTTGTGCCTAAAAGTCTTTGCCTAATTTTTTTCATTGTTTTATTAGGAAAGACTCCAGAGACCATATTACTGGGCCAGAGGGTGGGAACTTTTTGAGGTTTTAAATACAAACTACACTGTCAACTTGTCAAAAAAGTTGTGCCACTTTACATTCCTGCCCGGGGCAAGGTCTAAATCATGCTTGGAACCTGCTCCTTCAGTTTTTGGGTGTTTGGTTAAAACTGCATAGATGGAGAGAAGGGCAGGTGGATAGGAGGATGGATCGGTCTAGATACAAACATATGTAATTATATATACATGTAAGCTACAAATTAGAGAATCCAGTAGGACTTGGACTTCCAACTATGAATGCCTAGAAAGCAGGTGAGAACTGAGGTGGAAGATGTGCCTCTGGGAGATGAGGTCATATCAGTGTTGCTGGATGTGTACTTTTGCATATAAGACATTTTCTGTTATGAACATGGTTTACCTTTTTAAAAAGTAACAAGTATACCAAAAAAAAATATTCATTTGGTGACAGGGAAGAAAATAAGGGAACATAGTCATCTCCATAATGAATAAAGGCAAGACTCTTCACCTCTGCCCAAAGTCTTTGATAAAATAATTATGATTAAAAAGTTCAGGTACCTGTCCTACATCCTTAGGGTGATGTATCTGGAGTATGGTAATTGGGTTCAGGATTTTCTGTTGTGATGTGGAGGAAACAAATATCAGACAAACTTTTAGTGTAAGGTGCAATCAGAAAAAAAAAAGATTAAGAATTATGAATGTTTTCTGTAAGTGAGTGAAAAGATTTTTTCCAGCCCCAGTTCTGGGCAGGTCCCAGCAAATGGAACACTCTGAGTGCATGCTTCTTGCAGTGACCAAGAGAGACCATAGGAGGCCACTGCGCTCCCTAGCATTCCACCTGAAGGGGGCCCCCATGTGAGTGTGGCTAAGTGAGGAGGGGCATAGGAAAGAGACTCTCCATAGATTTTATAGCAAAATCTACCATCAGGAACTCCAAGCTACTAGAGAGTATTAAAAACCACACAGCAATTCAAGTCCTAGGTCTAAAAACAAAATGGAAAACCAAAAAAGTGTCTGAAGAAAACATAGGAGAAAACCTTTGGGGCCTGGGGTTCGATGAGGAGTCCCTAAAAGTGACACTAACAGTAAGGTCCATAAGAGAAGGTCAGAATGGAAATGAAATGAATGAAAAGACAGGCCACAGAGTAAGAAAAAAATATTCGCAAGGCACATGTCCAGCTGAGGACTTGTATCCAAAACATCTAAACTCTCAAAACTAAAAAACAAACAAACAAACAAAAAAAAAAAACACTTCATTTTAAGATTGGCAAGAGACCTGAAAAGATAATTCACAAAGAGGATATACATGTGGCAAGTAAGCGCACAAACAGAATATCCTTACCCAGTAGGGAAAGGCAAATAAAAACCAGGATGAGGTCCACAGTACAGTCATCAGAATGGCAAAGCTAAACAGCGTGGAGTGCAGGTGAGGGTGTGGAGGGCAGGGATGCTGGCACCTCACTGCTGGGATTGCCGAATTGTAGAGGCACTCTGACACAGACTGGAGTGAACGTGATTCGGCAATGCCGATCTGGGGTATTTCCCCTAGAAAATGAAAATGTACAGCCATACAAAAACCCATGTGTTAGTGTTTGTAGCAGCTTTATTTGTGACAGCCAAAAGCGGGAAAGCACCCACATTTCCTTCCACGGGTGGTTGGACAAACAGGCAGTGGGTGCACCCATTCTATGGAATGCCACTTGGCAATAAAAAGAAACAGGCTGTCGTTATATGTAACAACGTGGAGGAACCTCACAGACGTTCTGTGGATTGAGAGAAGGCAGTCTCAGAAGGTGACACGCTGTGTGATGCTATGTACATTGTGCTCTTGAACAAACACAAGTGTAGTGATAGAGAGTGGATCAGTGGTTGCCAGGTGTTGGGGGTGGGGTGAGGGTAGGACACAGTGAGGGGGCAGCATGAGGGAGTCCTGTGGGGTGGAGAAGCTGTCCTGTGTCCTGCCTGGGGTTACATAGCTCTACACACGTATGTGTGAAAAGTCATAGGATTGTACACCAAAAGAAAACAATTGACTGTGTGATAACATAAGACAGAGGGATGACAGATCCAAGGAGCAGTGCAGGAGGGAGAATGATCTAACCGGGGAGCCTGGTGAGGCCCCTTGGGCTTCTCCTGTGGGCTCATGTGGAGGTGAAGCAAGGTGTTTCTGGTGCAACAGCAGCAGACATGGGACCCGCCTGGGCGAGGGGGCAGGGACTGGGAGGCAGAGCACTCTCAGCGTCACTGCACCTGTGAGTGGAGGGCAGCTGAAGTTCCCAGGGGCACGGGCCCCACGGTCTACCACCATGGCGCCTCCAGCAGGATGGGCAAACAGCTGTGGAGAGGGTGTGCTGAGGGTGACAGACTGCTCTGCTTCCCTTGCAGCAGAGCCAGATGCAGGCTGAGTGAGAGCATATCTTAGAAGGGCAACCACCAAGCTCTTCTCCCCAAGTGTGGCCCATGGCAGAGCATGTCCTGGAGCAGGTGGCGGCCCTGAGCCAGTGTCCCCACAGTCCTGGGATGCTTGGTGGCCATCCTCATTCATGCTTGCACTGTCTTAACTGCAGATGTCCGGCAGGGGGTTGGCTATGCCTCCCTTCAAGTACTGGGCACAAACTATAAAGATTTTTCTCTCTCCTCCTTCCTTCAGGTCGTGTGTGTCCCTCTCTGGATTCTCATGTCCTTTCTGTGCCTGGTGGTCCTCTATTACATTGTGTGGTCTGTCCTGTTCCTGCGTTCCATGGACGTGATTGCAGAACAGCGAAGGACACACATAACAATGGCACTGAGCTGGATGACCATCGTCGTGCCTCTCCTTACTTTTGAGGTAAGCTTTCGACAGCAGAACTTCTCAGGCCTTGGGTCCCACCCTGTCCTGTGACAGCACTCTGTGTACCTAGAAAGCATGGTAAATGGGGGTGGGGATGGAGGGCATGATGCCAAAATTAGAGCATCCTTTCTTTTGGGGGACTGGCAGTGAGAAGTGAGTCCTTGTGGCCGTGATGCATCAGTACGTGTGGATTTGTCTATATCTAGAAAGAGAGTTGGTTATTTTTCGTTAGCATTCTTATAGAATGGGCACCGTTGACTCCTCAGAACGATCACCAGGAGGAGCTTCCCATAACAGTCCTGCTGTTGGAAGCCTCCCAAGTATACAGATTCTCCTTGGTCCTGAAGAAGGACATGAAAGTAGGTGTCATGCTACCCCACAAGATAGAGTGTATCTGTAGTCTTCTGTGGAGCTGACCTTACCCCTTGTGAGACCTGACAAGGGAGGGCTGGACTGGCCTTAGACATTGTCCGTCCTCAGATGCTTTATCAATAGGACCTCACCTGTTTCTCTTTCCTTAGATCCTGTTGGTTCACAAACTGGATGGCCACAACGCGTTCTCTTGTATCCCAATATTTGTCCCTCTTTGGCTCTCCTTAATCACTCTGATGGCAACCACTTTTGGACAGAAGGGAGGAAACCACTGTATGTACTCAGCACTTCGGAAGCCCTCGACCTGTGTGTCTCTGTGCATGTGTGCATGTGGCCCTATTCTATGAACAGTGAGCCTGAGAGTCCCAGTTAGGGAGGTCGCAGAGGAAATGTAGGCCTGAGGAAGGCCTGGAATATTCTGAGGGAAGAGTGCGCTGTCAACCTTGCTTTCTCTGACCCATGCCCTTCCTATGGCACACTGTGCCATTTGAGGTAGGCCTCTCAGCCCTGTCCCCTCTGCTGCAACATGAGGATGAAGTTACCTGCTTTCCAGGGGCTCCTGAGGACTAGATAAAAATCCACATCACAAAAAAAAAAAAAAATCCACATCACCCTCCAAACCCTGGGAGTCCACTCAGGTTCTGTGCCCCGCCCTGCCCTCCCCAGGGACATTCCCGACATCACTATGTCTTGTCAGTGGGGCCCTGCTTGCTCTCCCTTCTCTCCACCTGTGTGATGGGACACTCAGTTTTGAAGTGATCTTTGACAAGAGTCCTTTCCTCACTAGACCATAGGCTCCTTTGCAGGTAGCCCCAGAGCATGCCATTCTGGAAGCCAGGGGATGGTGGGGGGTGCACTGGGAGAGCCAGCACTGAGTGGATGGTCCTGTGGTATAGGTAGCACGAACAAAGCCTCGGAGGAGCAGCTGTGAGGGGGCCCTGTGAGCTCGGGTTGCCGGCTGGCCTGGACCAGTGCCTGCCAGATGCTGACAAGTCCCTTTTTCCGGTGACATTCTCTGTCGTATGTGAGCATATCCCAGATAGGGAAGGCGAGAGGATGCTGACGTAGTCCCAATGCCTCGGGAATGTGTCTGAGGCTCACTAGAGCAGTCCTGACTGCTGGGACCCCCATCAGAGCACCCGGGAGGCCTGTGTCAGTGGACCACCCCACCTCCCCCACTTTCTGATCTCTAATGGGGTCGCAGTGGGCCAGCCCGGGAGCCCCACTTAGAGAGCTGCAAGCCACAGGCCCATCTTCTTGCCCTTCATGGGTATCCAAGCCTTGCTTAGTTGTCATTTCTAAGGCATCGGGAGAAAGGGTTACGTGGTCCAAGTAAAACTTCCTGTTCAGGGTAGCACAGCCACAGCAGATCCCATGGAGGCCAGTGTGGTAAGCAAGTGCATCCTTGTTTTTCAGGGTGGTTTGGGATTCGCAAGGATTTCTGTCAGTTTCTGCTTGAACTCTTCCCGTTTTTGAGAGAATATGGGAACATCTCCTATGACCTCCACCATGAAGATAATGAGGAAACAGAAGAAACACCCGTTCCAGAACCTCCTAAGATTGCCCCAATGTTCCGTAAGAAGACCAGGGTGGTTATCACCCAGAGCCCTGGGAAATATGTCCTCCCACCTCCCAAATTAAATATTGAAATGCCAGATTAGATACCACTCCCGCGGGCAGAACGCCAGTGGACTGGGACACACGCTCTCTTCTACCCTCCTCTGCGTCTTTGTTTACCCCACCCAGAACTGGAGCTGGAGCTGGGGCTCTGGGGACTTCCATCTCATGCCTTGTTTGCACTCAATGCCTACCAGTGACTCACCATGATGGGACACACAAATGGCAGGTGACTGACACATGCAGCCGGGCTGGGGTGGGGTGTGTGTCGGCAGCCGCGGGTGTGACGGAGGGAGTGCGAGGGACAAGGAGAAAGCAACCCCCTCTGGGCAGGTGCCTCAGGAGCCAACTTGGATCTCTTAGGGGTGGCTGATCAGGCCACAGGAGGAATTGGTTTTCAAAGTGCTAAAATTCCCATCAAAAGTGTTCTTTGAAAAGGTTTTTTTAAACCAGGCTGGCCTCAGTACGTAGCTTAGCATCTGCTGTTGCAGAATAGTCAGTAGGAACCTAAATATTCCTTGAGAGCATCAAGCTCCAGTACCCACTGTCATTATTACTGTTTGTGTTCCTGCTGTGGAAGTAGTTGCTCTTCCAGTGAGGCTGACAGCAGTTTTTAATGGCCTCATTGGTGAGCCCTTTCTAATGGAGTGATTCCGAGCCTGTATAGTATTTATACAAATATTTTAGCATTGTAATATACCGTGTTAAATCCTAGTTCTGTACAGTATATTCTGTTAAAGTATTTTTTTACGAGCTTGTATTGGAGATATACATGTTCTGTTGCAGAAGTAGAAGTTGCTGGCACACCTGTCCTACAAAGGGGGTGTCACCCCTTAATGGGACATCATCATTTCCCCCCTGAAATCCTCCACATACACAGTAGCTGCTACTGCCAGAACAGCCACAATAAGCAAGAAATGGTTTATGCTTTTCCTACGTTCTGGGAATATTCGTTTGTCAGAAAACTATCCAGCATGACCTGCAACTAGAGTGCTGGACTTGCGGAGACTGGGAAGAGCCACTGGATTGTGGAATTGCAAAGGTCTGAGGCCTTTTGTCTACCCCAAACAAAAAGCCTTCCGGATGCCCCAGGCTTTTAACTAAGAACACAGTCCTTCCGAGAGCTGCTGGGAGAGCCCTGAATGAGCAAAGAGGGACTCAGATCCTCCAGGCTGAGAGCCTCCTGCCTGAGAACAAGCAGCCGTTTGTTACAGGAGAGAAAGGGGCACCGACCGTCTCACCCAGGAGAGGAGGGGAGGGTTTACTGCAGGGAGCTACAGACGTGTCTCAGCCTGGCCCCACTGACGCCCAGCACCCCAGGTACCCCAGGGCCTGGGTCCCGACAGACTGCCGTCTCCGGGGGAGAGGGGGAGCATCTGGAGTGGCAAAGCCTTCCCTGCCTGGTGTGTGACAAAGGTGGCGCAGTCCACTAGTTTTGCTCCCTGCAGCTGTTCAATAAACCGATTCCTCCTTTTCCATGCTACCGTGTGCATCTTACTTTAGATGTGGTCCAGGACACGGGAACTCCCAGCCAGTGTGCACATGGCCTCGGGTGGCCCTGGGCGGCCAAACATCTCTGATGAGTCCTCAGGTACAGCCTGAACGGACAGAGTGTAGAGGGAAAGACGGACACCCTGGAGACTCGACCTTGGGCTGGGGACCATGGAGCCACCTTGTTACAGCTGAGGAGCCTTCCGAGAGGATTCTCGAGGCTTGAGACAGTCTACCCTGAAATGGGCACTTTGGTGGTCCTGAGGCATCGCCTGGTGAGACCAGAGGCTGAGAACCACTTACGTTGTCATAAAATGCCCTGTGATTACTGGCTAGCTCGCCGGGGGGCAGTTGAGTGTCCCCTAATGCTCCTTCAGGAAGCCCCAACCCCACTCCCCCGTGGGCTTGTCTGCAATCCCAGGTCAGGTGGCTTTTGTCCTCGCCAAAGGCGCTGGGGCTTTCAAGTCAGCGAATGAGGCCTAGGCGACAGCAGGTGCACAGCTTTCCTTTGGGGCTGCAACCCCCGGAGAGGGAGGCCCCGGGACACTTGGCTGAGAGCCCGGAGGGGCTCAGAGCCATCTTGCCGGTGCCCCAGGCCCTGCCATGACCTGGAGTTTCTGTCCCCCTTTCCATTTGGAACCTCAATTACAGTTCTACAGCAGCCCTCTCTTCAGGAAGGACTGCCCCCACCTGCTGAAGAAGAGGAGAGTGGGCGAGAAGGCGGCCCAAAGGCAAGATGAGGACAAGGCGGAAGAGTTAGGAAGCCCAGCAGAGGCGGAGCCCACCAGCAGGCCACCAGAGGAGCTCCTGGCCCCCAGAGAGCACCAGCGGGAGCATCAGCGGGAGCAGCAGCGGGAGCCGGCAGGTGGCCCGGAGCAAGACCTTCCCACCACCCAGGTCAGAAGTGAGTCCGCCCCTCCTGCCATCCTCGGGGTGGCAGCCAGGCGCCCTCTGCCCCTGGTGCTCCCCGTGGCTGAGCTGCTACCTCTGTGCCACTTGTGTTTGCCCGTCGTGGCTGCAGGGCCTGTCGCCCCCAGGCCCCCCATACCTCCTTCCCCGGGCCCGTTCCCCTACTGCCCGGTGTGCCACTGTTTCCTGGGATACCTGCCACCTATGGCTGGGCGCCCAGACTGCCCCTACAGCTCTCCCTACTGCAGCTAGAGGGCTCGGACCGCGGGCAGGGCAATAAACTGGACGGTGACCAGGCCGTTGTCTGCTGAAGCCAGGTACTCCCGGCCTCTGGCACGTTTCTTGCCAAGCAGCCGGGCAGCCAGAGCTCTGACTGCTGCCCTGGGTGAGGATGGATCGTGGTCCACCGCTGGCATGTGTGGGGCCCTGCATGCTCACTTAGGTGCCCGAGGTCCCACCTCTGCTCCAACAGAGGTGTGTGGAGGCGCTGGGTGGGCCCAAGAACCGGGCATCAGGGCCCAGGGCTAACCAGGGCCTTGTGCTCCTGCCCAGCAGGCCCATTTCCCTGTCGAGTGGGGGCCTGGGTCCCACAGGGCCTTTGCGTTCCCCACACCAGGATGTCAGGTCTCCCTGGAGCGGAGGGCTCACAGGTGCCCCCCAGTCCCCAGCACCAAGATGCGGGTGGGGACAGTGTCCCCCAGAACCCTCAAGCGTTGCAGTGCAGGGGTGCTCGCTGGTACCCAGACGGTAGCACCTACACTTGACTTTTGCCCCAGCAACTGGACCTGGGAATCCCTCTCTCAAAACATTTATAATCATACATTTATTTTTTAATTTTTTTAACGATTTTATTTATTTATTCTTGAGATACACAGAGAGAGGAGGCAGAGACACAGGCAGAGGGAGAAGCAAGCTACCTGCAGGGAGCCCAAAGTTGGACTCGATCCCAGGACCCCGAGATCACTTCCCAAGCCAAATGCAGGCACCCAACCACTGAGCCTCCCAGGTGTCCTATTCCTCTGTTCTTTGCTAAGTTTCTGAGGCTCTTTTTTTTCCAGTAGCGATAGGTTTTTATTGTATTTTCCCGGGGTGAAGAGAGGAGGGAAAAGGGTCAGCATGTGTGTTACAAGACACTAGCAAGTGGGAAAGAAGTGCCCGCCTAGCAACATCACCCAGCAAATAAACTCTCCCCAGAGCTGGAGGGGGTCCAGCCCCGTAGGGCCCAGGGTCCTGCAGTTCAGAGCTGAGGGGAAGGGAGCAGGCTCAGAGCAGGGAGCTAAAGCTTTCCAGATGCACCCCGACCCCGACCACCCCAAGAAATTGGAGATTTCACACAAAGCTTTGGTTTGTGGCAGTCCACAGGGAGTTACATGCGCCTGTCGCCTGTTAAAGGGCCTTGCGGCCACGTTGACAGAAGCTTCTAGCACCTGTATAAAAGTTCCTGTGTGACCCTCAGCTCCCATTTCTGGGTCTTCCGCACCTCCTGTGTACATGCAAGTCTCCCTTCGTTGCTTCTGCTTCCCTCTACCGTCAGACTGGAGACTAAAGCAGGTTCACTCCATGCAAATACAAGTGTATTAGTATGAATCACACCCAGCAATAGTCTCCACACAGGAAATGGGGAAGGAGGGAGGAAGTGTTCTTTGCTTTTTCAGACTGTGGGGCTTTTCTTGGCAGGGGGGATAGAAGAGGGGTAAGGAAGAACCAAGATTTAAGGACCCAAGACCTGGCCCAAAAAGGGAAAGCCATCCATGAAGTCCTACAAAACCCAGACAAATGGGGTCACGAGAGGGGGCTGCAACAGGGGAGACAGGGACCCAGGGGCAGACACGCACCCTGCAATGCGTTCCAGGGTATGTACCCCGTTTGAACACAAGTGAAGTAGGTTTGTGGTGATCTGGCCGCATGGTGAGGACAACCTCCTTTTATCCTTTCGCTACCATGACCCTAATCACTGCTGCAGCAGGACAGGACTCTGGCTCTGGGCACTGCAAAGGAGCTGTGTCTTATGGTCTCTCTGGAAGCCAGGAAAAGCCCAAAATTGCTAAAGTTAAGACAATCAGCCTTTGCTTCCTACCCCCATCCCCGGGCAGCTCGACCTGGGTCCAGGGTTACTATCCATAACCTATCCTCACCAACTCATGTTTAAAACACACGTGCACGCACCCACGTGCACACACGGGCACACACATGCACATACACACGCCCTGTTGTGCAAGGTCGGCCCAGCCCAACCCAGCAAAGCATGGGTCTGGTATGTAAAGTGAGGCCCGTGCCCTGGGCCCGGATCAGGAATCTCGGGTTACATGTCTGGACAACCCTTGACTCATCCCGGCCTCCCCCGGCACCTGTCTGCCGGTGGGGCCTCTCCTAACCCTGCCTCCTGTTCCAGCTCTTCCTGTTCAGACAAATTTCCCATCCTCCAGTGGGGGGAGGTCACGTCATGGCGCAACTGACTTAAGACCTGGCAACTTAAGTCAGGAACTTAAGTTCCCGTGGAACACTGCAGGTCGAGGGGTTCAAGAGAACACTACGGCAGAAGAGCCAGCTCTAATTGGAAAAAACGAGGTCGTTGAGTAGGCTACGCACTCCACATACTCGTTCTCCCTGCTGAGAAAGCACAAAGCATTCCTGCCCTGCAGACCTGGAGCTGCTGCCGACTTATCCCTGGGGTTGCCCGTGTCCCTGAGAGCCCGGTGCAGGATCGAGGGCCTTTGATCAACATACACAAGACACAGAAGCAGAATATCTCTATTACGCCAAAAAAGAAAGCACGAGATCTGTCATTCGCACACAGTTAGTGCAGCTGGCATCCTGCGGAACATGGGGCCCAAGTTGGGGTTGTGCAAGGGAGCAAAGACAGAAAATCCTCTAGGCCAGGATGGCGTGGCAGTGAGCTTAGGAGCTGGAGCTCTGTGAATCTTCCCCTCTCAAGCCCCATGGCGGCGGTCACAACCCACTGCTAGGGACAGCCCTCAGCGCCCCATCCCAAGAGGGGGTTATGACACAAGATGGGGAAGGAGCCTGTGCTGCCCCCATGAGGCTCCCTCCCCACAGAGGACAGAGGTCCATCCGGTGGACCCACCAACCTGATTTCGGGCCTCATCTCTACACTCTGGCAGGGCAAGAATTATTCTTACATGTCCTTCCCTGAAAGGAAAACCACTTCCCGATCCAGGCCACTCTCAGAAGCCAGACACCTGGGGCTGGAGATTCAGATAAAGCCCACGGGCGGGGAGGTGCAAGGATTTTTCTCCAGAACCCTCCCAAGCGTCTGCACAGAGCTTGGTTGGTGTTGCTTTGCCTCAACTCGTCCCCCTACCCGGCTGAGAGGGAAGGGGGTGATGCCAGGGGACCCTGGCCGGAGCTACACGGCAGAGCCAGCTGCCCCTGCCTGCCCTGTCCCTAGATCTCCAGTCTGCCTACTAGTGCCTCCTCCTCCAAACTTCCCGATTAGCATGGATTTGCCCACCCCACTGGGGCTCAGCACTGGGCCCCTGGGAGCCGCAGACCCATGGGTCTCCTATTCTAGGTCCTCCAGAAAGGTGGTTGGCCTTCCCGTGAGCCGGTGGCCTGCTGGGCCTTCAGGGGTGTGAGGCCACCATGTGGACAACGCTCGGGCAGAGTGGCATGTCTCCAGCTAGGGAGCAGCTTGCATTCCATGGCCTGGTGGCCAAGCTCGCAGCCCCAACCGATGGTGGCTGCGGGCCCCAGAGAAGTCTGAGACCAGGTGCTGAGGTTCCTCACCTAGTCCATTCCCGGTGCTTCAACTACATCAACGGCGGAGGTCGACCACAGCCCCGGCAGGCTGGGGCACTAAAGGGGCTTGGCCTGTGGGGAGGGACGCTGGCTGGGGCTCGGGCGCCCGGCTCGGGCACCGGGCTCAGGCTCTCGCTGGGGTGAGGGGGACAGCCGCGGGGTTTGGAGAGAACCTTCAGGAGGAAGGCCTCTGCGGGGAAGTGTGCACCAGCAGGTAAGTGTCAGAGAGGCCCCACCAGCGTCTCGTCCATACCCCTGGCTCAAGGAGGTCAGTGGCGTGGTGACAGGTGCAGGGATGTACCCCGGGCAACCACCTTCGGCCCAGCACAGGTCCTCAGAAATGATCGGGGGGCCATGTTGCTGGGATGGACCTCATGGTCAGGTCCCCGGAAGGGCCGTGCCCACTGTGCTTCAGCAACATGTGAATCTGGGAGGCACGGCTATTCGGTCCCTAACAATGACCAGTGGACACCCCAAGAGTCAACAGGAAACTGGCAAATGCTTTGAAATGAACAAAACCCCTGGCAGGCGTGTCGAAGCTTACGGGATGAGGCCAAAGCAGCCCCGAGAATTTTCCAAGTATAAAGGCCCAAAACACAAACACAAACCCCACACACCTAGCCCTCAACACTGGGAAGCTGGCCAGAGAGCAAAGCGAACCCTAAGCAGGCACAGGGAAGGCAGTGAGAGAGAACAGAGTGCACAGAGGTGAAACAGAACAGAGAGACAACAGGGCGCCCGGCTGGCCCCGTCGGGGGAGCGCAGCTCTGACACTGCAGCCCCACACTGGGTGGGAGACTCCCTGCACGGAAAGGCCTTACAAAGACAAAGGAAATACAGAAGATTGAGGTGAACAAATGTTTGTTCTCTGAAAAGATCAAGAGACGTGAACCACCTTTAGCTAGACTCACCGAGAGAGAAAGAGCATTCGAATTACTCCCAGTCTTAAATGTCCCGCACGCTGTGGGTCCCAGTGTGTGGCATCTGGAAAAGGCTGAATGACAGAACGGGTTGAAAAGATGGGCTAGTACCGTGGGTTTGGGCGAAGGGAAGAAGGACCCGATAGCAGAAGGCCGGGGATACATTAGGACACTGAAACCATTCGGTGCCACCCTGTCCCTGTGGCTCTACGGTGTCACGCGCTTCTCTAAACCCAGAGAGTGCACCCATGAGAGGGTACCTTCAGGTACACGCAGTGCACATGCGCAATCACGGTGACCATCGGTGAAATCCCAGGGAGGCACGCAGCCTGTCCCAGGAACCCAACCCTGGCAGAAGTATTACAAAACTGTCACTCACCGTCACGGGAGGGGCCAGGGAGTGGTGTGCTGAGCTAAGGAGCTTTGGAGGCAGGGGACTCTGCGGGAATAAAGCCCCAGGGGATGACATAAGCACAGTGTTCCAGTCCATGGAGCTGCTCCCCGAGATGGTGAACACAGGTGAACACCGCTGATGCTGCCGGACAGAAACACCCGAATGGACAAGTATGCAAATGGTGGCCACTGGGGGAGCCGGGTTTCTCACTGTTGAAAGGGGTGTTTACTTCTCAACCAGGGCAGGAGCCTACAAGGATCCAGCTGGAACTGGATGTGAGTGGGGGTGGTCAGCAAGAGGCCACTGGAAGCTTCCTGTAGAAACAGTAGATCACAGCACAGGAAATGTGTGGGGACACACACAGGGCTGAGGTCCGGGTATAGGTTTCCCCGCTCTGTCAGCAGACACAGCCAAGAACTAGTAACACCCCAGTCGCCAGGAGCGCACCCAGCAGGCACATCTTGGCGTCTAAACCATTCATGGAGGAAAGTAAGCAGGGCCCTCAGACGTCAGGATGATTCCGGACTGGGGCAGGAGATATGCCACATGAGCGACTAACAGACGGTCACGGTTCCCCCCATGAGCTTGTCCTCTATTCCCACACCCCGGCCACACCCTAAACACATCTAACACTTCTGTGGGCTTTCCCTCCCCCACCCCTCGCCCCAAGCGATTCCCTGCAGCACCAGCTGGGTGTCCCGATTCCATTAGTGATTCGCTTCCCACACTCTATACACGGAGACAGCACCACGCCCCACAGGTCAGGGGCTCAGGCCCACAAGACCACATCCCACCGTCGATGCCTGTCCCATAGAGCAGGTCTCCAGGTTCCCCACGGCTCTGACCGAGAGGGCTACAAACCAGAGATTCCCTCTGCCCTCCCACCGTGGAGCTGACCATTTGCTAGAACAGCTCAAGGAACTCAGAGGAACATGTTTACTCTTCTAGTAGAAGGCAGGACCGGCCAGGTGAAGACAACCCCCAGGGGAGGCCTGGGAGGATCCTGAGCACAGTCCCACCTATGCCCAGGACTTGGGTGGCACCACTCTCCCGGAATGTAGAGGTGTTCATTCTCCTGGAAGCCCCAAACCCCATTAATATTGGGATTTCATGGAGGCGTCCTCGTGTTGTCATGATTGATTATTGATTGCTTGTCCGGGGCCTCTCACGTTCTGGAGAATGGTGGGATGGGGCTGAACTTTCCAACCTTCTAATCATGGTTAGTCTCTCTGGCGAGCAATCCCCCTCTGGGGCCACCTGGAGCCCCCCTCAGGGCCTCTGGTTAGGACAAAAGGTGCCCCTCATTCTCCTATAGCTTGGGAGCTGACAAGGGCTTAGGAGCCCTGTGTCAAAGCACAGGTCAAGGACTACATGGTCGGGCAAAAGAGCCTCCTAGCACCCCCGTGGACAAGGGCTTGAGGAGCCTGTGTCAGGAAGCGGGGGCAGACACCTGTGCAATGGAGAAAAAGACAGAGATGGAGAGAGAGTCAGACATAATATAGACACAGAGATCTAGAAATCTAGAAATCCATATATTCTAATTTCTCAAGGAGCCCGGAGCATCTGGAGCATCTTGCAGTGCCTCCAAGTAGGGACCTGGTTACAAAGAAACCAAAAAACAAAAAACAAAACAAAACTCCAATCCAACCACATTGTTCTTCAAAAGAAAACTGGGACACCTTCCAATGAGCGACGCTGGGAGCAGCTGACCGACCAAATAAAGTCATTTAGGAATGTAACCTACAACTCAAAGAAACATCCTGAGTCCCTAGCGAGAGAAGTACGTGATGGATGGGAAAGGAACAAATGCATGGGAGAAGACAAATTTGCCCTGCGGGAACAGTCCAGAGAACCAGGGTAGATATCTGCCCTCAAAGAGGGGGAGCATCGTCCCTCACCCCAGAGGTGAGCTGTGCAGTGACCTCCTGCCACACAGGACAATGTGGAACAGGCACGTCCAAGAGTCACTTTGCATTGGGGACACCTGACCGCCTCTGCCTCCTCCACAAGGTCAAGGTCTTCATGGACAGAGGCAAACCCTCCTCCTAATCTGTCCTCACCCTCCCAATGGCGTGCTACGAATGCACTTTTCCTCTGTGCTCTTCCTCTCGGGAAGCTGCAGCCTCCCTCTAAGCCTGGAGAAATCTCTCCAAATCCAGGTGACAGACATCCTACTGCGCCTGCGACCAGACTTCTCAGAAATGGCAAGCTCATCAACACCAGCATCCAAGAGACTCCCGCAGCCAAGGGGAGGGCTAGGGAGACGCCGCGACCACCCGCTGGGGTGGGGCACCCTGGATGGGATGCTGGAATGGAAACAGGCGCAGCAAGCAGAAAACGGAGGCAATCTGAGGACCTGGTGACCTTGAGCTCATACTATCCCAAGGAAGAGAGCTCTCCAGTCGTACCTCCTGACCCAAGATCTGCGATGCTAGTGCCAGGGGAACAGGGGCGGCAGGGTCCGGAGACTCTGTGCAAGGCGAGCACACTTTCTGTGCAAACGAGACTCTCCGACATCAAGTCCACGGAAATGTACAGAACTCAATGGGTGATGAACACGTTTTAAAAAGCAAGAGCCGAAGCCAACACACAGATGGACTGGGCGGCAGGACGCCTAAGGATCCACAGGGTGACTCCAGCCGTCTGTCCTCCAGGTGCCTCAAAGCTGGACCCAGCTGCCACTCTGGCCTCCTCTGCCTCGCACACACCTCAGGACCCGCTCCCTCCCTGCAGGCCTGGCCAGGTGAAAACTCATCTTGTTTCTAGCTCAGTGGGACTGTGGCAGGGGCTCCCTCAGAGCCCAGGTCCATTGGCAGCCTCCACGTGGGGGTCCCAAAGGGCCTTCCTGGTACACAGGCGCCCCTGTGTCCTGCGTCTGCACAGAGCTCCTCGCCACCCTCACCAGTGGAAGAAGCCCTCGTGGGCCCACCCAGGACTCCGAGGCCTTATCCAAAGACACCACGCACAGCGAGGTCTCCCCCCGGTCCTGCCCTTGCCTACGGGTACTGGGCAGGTGTTGTTCTCAGCCAGGGCATCTCGAGGACCCAGCTCAGCACCCCATGAGGACCTGCTGCCTAGCTGAGTCCCTGCAGCCTGGAGTAAACCAGATGCTCAGGAGGGGCCCGTCCAAGGAAGGGGGCATCAGAGCATCCCTGGGGGTGCATTGGAGCAGGTGTCGTCCTCACAGCTTCCAGGTGGGACTCCACCGTGCTCTGAGAACTCTGGGCTGAGCGTCCACAGCAGGACAGGGAGCCCAGGGACATTAGAGGCCGGCCCAGCGCTGGACTCTCTGTGTCCCATCCAGGGACCTGACAGTCACGCTAGCCAGCTCCAGGCAAGAGGGACCACTTTTGCTCACTTGTGACCTGGGAGGGGAACAGGCCTGGGTAACACATCCTCAGCAGGAGAGCAGGACCTCCTTCCTCCCCAGACCCAGGGATCAGAAGACAACCATTGCCTGGTTCCCAATCTCCACACCCGGGGAAAGCAGGCCCGAGATGCATGCTAACGACTGCGGGGTCTGTAGATGCCAATGTGGACCGGGCCCTGTACGTCCGGGTGTCACCCTGCCCAACGCACAGCAATGCTTGACCTTACAGGGAGACTATTCCCGTGTCACCCTTGTGACCGTGTGACCCGTGTGACCATGCACAGGGTCAGCCTCGCGAAGCATCCATCGGGGCAGGGGGAGCGGTACAACACCCCGTCCAGCTGAGCGCCCTCCAAGGGTGAAGCCTGGTGGCTTGGGCCCGAGGGTCTTCCCTGCCATCTGTAGGAGTCCACCTGTCCTCCAGGGAGGACATCGTACCAACGCTTACGTCCCATGATTGGGGGACCGTGGGAGGGTGGGGCACCAATGCCACACGCAGCCTGACACAGACCCCCACCCACGTGGCCTCTTAGAAGCGCCTCAGGGTCACCATCCTTTCTACTTCGTTGCCAGGCCACGGGGCCGTGTGGGAGCAGGACTGAGTGTGGGAGGAGGGAGAGGATCGCACACGCAGGGGGGTGGAGGAGCTGTGGCCCTTTGAGGACCTCCCTGGGGTTCAGGCTTGACCCTGGCCCAGTCTGGCCCCTTGTCTCCCAGCTGACTGGTGCCCCATGTCATCCCACAGGCTCATTGCCCTGGTCAGGCCACATCAGCCACCCAACAGGCCAGCAGATCAATACACCACCCAGGGGGTCTCAGGACCCGAACTACATCCCCATAGGGGACAGTCCCGAGGACCCGTGGCATACCCCCTCTCTCTGAAGGTGGGGCCAGCTTGGCTTGACCAACTCAGTGCCTGAAGACAGGCAGGGAGGCCCAAGTCGGGCCCAGGAATGACCCCAGGGCGGGAGCCAGCGGTATTTGTCACACAGGGCAGGCAGGTGGAGGCCAGATAGCAGGTCAGAGACCAGCCAAGGGGGTGCATTCAGAGCAGGCATGGCCATCGCTCTGCAATGAGGTCTCCTGAGGAGCAGGACTATGGCTGAGGTGCCTTGTGCCAGCCTGTCAGGACCCCAGCTCAGGGCATTTACATAACGTCAGGACTTCCTGCTGGGGACAGGGGACATCGTGCATAATCCATCTTGGCCTGCTGACAACTGCCAGACACCTGGCCGCTGTGTGTGAATACAGATATTGTGGGACAGGACCTTGCACCCCGGAGATGCCTCCCCGAGGACCCACATGCTGGTGCTCGGGCGTCCTGAGTGCTGCTTGTCAGCATTCCCTGGTGAACTGGATCAAACCCCGGGCCCCAGCAGTCACTTCCCCCCAGGACTGTCCCACTGGGCCTGCTCCTTGGACTTGTGCCAAGGCCACCAGCCTCAGGACGGCGGGTGCTCCTCCTCCCCCCTCTCGTGGGGCAACCGACCTTCTGCACTGCCTGTCACCAGGGGACCCAAAGGCCCTCCTGCCCGGCTGCTTACAAAATCCTCATGTGAGCCTGGGGACCTGCGGGGTGTGGGGGGGCATCCAGGTGACCACCGACATCACCCACTACACTTTCCTCTGCTCAAAGTGCCATTTCGGGACCCTAGGGTCCCGGCAGCTCTGGGGATGGCTGATAGGTAGACACCCTGTCTCGGCATCAGCCTCAGAGAGCCAACCTAGCAGTGGCCTTCACGAGGACACCAGCTTCACAGAACGATGGCTATGACCCAGGAGTTCTCTGACAATATCCACCTGGCACAGTCGCCAGGGTCACCAGCTAGGAGTGTCATTTACCAGCCCCTAGGACACGCACCACAGGCGGCACAGCCTGGTCAGCACTCCTGGAGCACAGGTAGGCAGAGAGGGGATCCCCGTCTGGGGACCCTGACAGCAAGATGAGTGCCCTGAGCAGCAGCACTGGGGAGGGAGCAGTTGGCAGTAGGGAGACAGGACCAAGCCCAAAGATCTACAGGCTGAAGCCACGGTCAGGAGAGACAGGGCAGGGCGGGCAGCAGGGGCTATGGGAGCTGCCAGCTGGGCCCCAGGAGCAGGATGTCTGCAATCCTGGCCCAGCCACGGGGCACTGGGCTGCCGGCCTCCCAAAGGAACCACGTGCGGGGCCTGAGGGGTTTGATGGCCGTGTCTCGGGGACCCAAGGGTCAGGTGGCAGGAAGGACTGCCCACTGGCCCTCTCTGCGGGACACAGCAGCTCATCAACAGAATGCCCCCAAATGCCCACCAGCTGTGGGGTGGGTGCTTCCAAGGCAGGATCACATCTCATTGTCGCTACTTTACACACTCACGTGGCTACGGTGGAAACTTGTTGGTTTCCTCGTAGGCCCTGGGCCCCCACAGGAACTCGTTGTGGGCAGGGTCACTGTCCACAACCTGCCGGCGCTGAAGGTAGCCTTCCTGCACCCACACGTTGGTGAAGTGGCCCCTGGGCTCCCCATAGACGATGTGCTCTTGGCCATTGCCACCCCCACGAACCCCAGAGTCTCCCACACCTCCTCCTCGAGGACACATCCATCCTGCAGGAGGATCAACACCAGGACCAGCCCCAGGAGGCTGGTCTTGGGGATACCCCACTGATCGCTCAGCATCCCATCCCAGGTGAGCCACAGGATGGGGTTGAGGATGTAGGAGTGCTTGCTGGGATCCACTTCAATCACATCTAGGCCAAAGACCAGCCACCAGCAGATGGACGCTTGGCTCAACATGGTGGAGAAGTTGTCCTGGTGTTCTGGGGTAAAGACCTCCAGCATCTCTGCCTTGCTGGTGGGCTCCTTGGTGCGATACTTGAGGAACAGGAATACCACCAAGGCAGCCGTCTTCATGTGGAAATTGCCCTCCACCAAGGGCTCCTCATCTCGTGCCTCCCCTGGGCCGCTGGGGCCAGGAGGCTGGGGCTAGGCAAGGCCACCGGCTGCCTCAACACTGGAGGAGGAGTCAGCACTCTGAGAGCTCTGGGGAGCACTCAGGGCCATGGGAGTAGCAGACCCCTCCTCTAAGGGGGCCAAAGACCATGCCAGAGAAGGACAATGAAGGGCAAGACGAGGAGGAGGAGGAAGAGGAGGAGGAGAAAAAGGAGGAGGAGGAGGGGGACAGAAAGAGATGAGATAGGGGGAACGGGGAAATGGGGAGAGGGGGGAGGTGGAGCCTCCTCCTCCCCTTCCTCCTCCTCCTCAGCCCCAGACAGCTGGGCATCCACCAGGCCCTGGGCCTCCTCTAGGTCTTCTCCCTGCTTCCAAAGCTCGCTGCTATTCCTCAGGGGCATGGTGTCAGATTTGGGCTGAACCTGAAGACAGAGTTGGGAGAGCTTGTCAGGGGGCAGCCCGGCCAAGATTCCCCGAGGTGCCAGGTCTGACAGGGGGCCTAGCCCGTCTCCCCTGCAGAGGTCTCCCCTGTGTTGGGCTGGGAGAACCCCTGACATCAGGCTGAGAGAGAGGGTGCACTTCACCTGGATAAGTGGCTCTGCCTTGCGCCTCCTCAGCTCTGTGTCCTGAGGGACCCCCGCCTCAGACCGAGGCCTCCGCTGCCAGTTCTTGAAGTCCCTGTAGGAGGGAAGGAGGATGGTCCTCAGGGTGCAGACTGCCAGCCCAGCCCTGGGGCCCAGTGTGGACAGGAGGGCTGGCACATTCTCTGGGAGGTCTCCAACTGTCAAGGTGGGGAGTCCCCTCCTTAGCCTCTCAAAAGACTGCCCCGGCTCTGGTCCTTCTTAGGCCAAACTGTCCCTGCAAGAACACAGGTCCCCAACACTCCACAGGAGGAAGTCAGGGGTCCAGCCGTGGCCACACCTGCCAAAGTCTCCAGGATTCTTCCTGGATCATGCATAAGGGATGGGCCAGCTCTGGCTTCCATCTGGGCTGGGGGGGGGCACCTCTGGGTCTTCACCTGGACCCCACACAAGGCCTGGGAAGACTCTGCGGCTAGCCCTGAGGCCACCCTCCTTGCACTTTCCTTACAAGGGCCCCTGCCACGACCCCCCACCAGCCAAAGTCTAGAGAAATCAGTTGGGCCACCCGTCCTGCCTCTCCCCAAGGCCCACACAAACGGCTGGGGCGGCCTGGTCCCTAGGGATCCTGCTGTGGGAGGCATCCCCTCATATGTCACGTCGACTGTCGCCAGTGCCTGGTCCACGGCCAGGGCAGGGCACCCGCCTCCTCTGCTGACCTGCGTCCACACCCTCAGGCCCAGGCCCTCCCCTCCCTGAAACATTATCCTGCAAGGGCCTGCTCTTCCTCCGGGCCCCCAGCCTCCCATAGAGGACACGTGCCCCTCACACCAAGACCATACCAACCCCAGGCCAGCCCACCTTCCTGCCGCCCACCTGCCCCTGGGACAAGTGAGCATGCCACTGAGGGCCAGCGCTCTCCCATCCTCCGTGGGCTACCCACAGGGCAGGGTCCTACACCACTGCGCTGGCTTCTTTGCTCATGCGCCAGGTGGGGCCAGCCAGGACGTCCACAAGGTCCTCACCCTGACTCCCCGCTGGCCATACGCCCTCCACACACACCCTCTCCAACCAACCCCGAGGCCCTGTTCCTTTGAAGCAAAAGCCCTCAGGCCCTAACACTCAGAGGTGGACATCAGGACCGTAACATGGGCTCATCCTGCACTGGGAACTCCTGCCTCACTGGACTGCACGTGCTGGGGCCCAGGGTCCGTCAGTCCTCCCTCTGGTCCTCACCTTCAATCCCCTCAGGCCCCGGGTTGGCCCTGGGCAGTCTCCAACCCTGCTCCTTCCTCCAAGCCCCCAGGCTCTAGGAGACTTGGCTGCCAAGCCAGGGCACGCCCCAGGTGGTCATCGGGCCCCGGGGGCTCCCAGGGCCCATTCTAGGCTGCGTCCCTAGGACTGCTGTGCCCCTGTGGTCCTGGCCTTGGCCTCCAGCCCCACGAGGGCCATTGCCCCCCACCCCACCGGACCCCACCGCCTCCCACACCCTGGAGGCAGTGCTCCAGCCCAATGGCCACAGTGTGGGAGGCCCTGTCGCATAAGCGTTCATGCAGCTCGGGAGTTGTCCACCCCCCCGGCAGGCTCCCGAGACTGAAGCAGGGGCAGGGCCGTGGTGTTGGGGGCTCCCTGGGAACCCACTCCCTCGGGGGTCTTGGTCCCTTGGGGTTCCTCGCCTCCAGCCCTAGCTGACCCTGGCCCCCTCGGCAGACGACTGGAGGCCAGGCCGCTCACACCCAGGCCCTCCCCTCCACCCAGACCCCACCGGGGACAGGGAGTGACCTTCTTTCCATCAGGACCATGACACAGCTTGGGGGCTTCCCAGGGCTGACAGAGGGGGCTCAGCTGCGGGGCAGTGGACAGGCTCCTTGGGCCCTTCTTCCCCACCCCTGCTGGTGGGGCTCCCTGGGTGCCTGGGCCTCTGCCGGGCTCCACTCGGCCTGCCTCCCGGGACTGACTGTGGACTGGGGTGCGGGGTCCCACCGTCCTCCATGGACATCCTTGCCAGGAACCCAGCAGGACTTGAGCCCACCCTCTGCCCCCTCAGGGAAGCCCTGCTCTGAACACCAGCCCCCTGGTCTCTCAGAGCCCGGATGCGAAAGTGGGGCCTCACCACGTGTTCCCATCCCCCCCACGACCTTCCAGGGACGACTCTGGGCTGGGGTGTGGGGTCCCCTAGGCCTCTTCCCCATCCTCCCCGGGAATCCCAGCAGCACCCGGGGCCCTCCCCTCTGCCCCCGTGTCCTAGGCCCTGCTCCTGAAGCCAGGGGCCCCCAGTCTCTCGGGAGACCAGGATGTGGAAGTCTGAGCACCCATACTCCCAAGTGAGGGCAAGTCCCCATCCCAGGGGGCCTCACAGCTCTTATGACCCTCCGACGGGGTCCCCTTTGTCCCTGTCAATGGTCCATCCCTCGCCTCTCCTTAGCCCTGGACCCTCCCTCCACCCCCTCAGCATCTGCTCCTGCAACACCAGGCCGCAGGCTCTCGGGGACCCGGTGGTGCCAGGCCTGCCACACCCGCCACCACCATCTGGCTCCATCCCGCTCCTCCGCGGCATTCCCGGGCTCACCGTGGGCCCTGACCTTCGCCAGATCCCCTCTGTCCTGGGCATCTGTGTCCCTGCCCTCCCACCCCGCCCCCACAGGCACCCCCTGAGCCCCTGCCCCCCTCAGGCCCCGCAAACCTACCTTCAGACCCAGCTCCTGAGCTCTGTGGGCTTCGGTCCCCACCCCCACCCCCCGAGGCGCATTTCCTGGGTGGCAGCATGTGTCCGGCCTCCCCAGGGCCGCCCCCCAGCCCCGAGGTGGGGGCCCAGTACCTCCATCTCTCAGGGAGGAGTGGAGGCATGAAGGTGAGGTGGGGGACCCCCGCCGTTCTCCCTCAGCTCCTCACCCTGCTCTGGGGAGGGCCCAGGCCTGTCCTGCCTCTGGGCCTCCCTCAGCTCCAGGCTGCGGCCCCGCCTTCCCCCGGGTGGATTCTCGGGATTCCCGACAGGCCCCCTCCAGCCGCCCTCCGGACCCACTCCGGGCGCTACCTGCTCCCCTGGCTGCCGCCAGCCCGGGCCTGCCCGCCTTCGCTCGGCGGGGACCCCAATCCGACCCCCACGCGAGGCCCTCCGCTCTCTCAGACCTCCAAGGCAGACGTGGCCCACGTGTCATCCGGACCCCGTGCCAGGGGTCACAAGCGCTCCCAGCAGGTGGGTCCAGCGGAGATGGGCTCTGGGCTGGGCGTCTGGGGAGCAGGCTGGCGGGGCGCTCCTTCAGGCTGGGAGGTCAGGCCCCCCACCCGACCTCCCGGGGTTCCTCCCGGGACTCTGGCCGGCCTGGGCGCAACCCACCCCTCGCCAGGCAGTCTGCGCGCGTCCCCCCCCCAAAAGACTCAGCTCCCCGCTTCCTGACAGAAAGAGTGGAGACAGAGTGGAGGCCGGCCTCTGTCCCCCACCCGCTGCTTGCTCCTCAGCTGTACAGGAGGAGTCGCCCTGCTCACAGAGGCCCCGGGGGCACCACCCCCCTCACCCTTTTGCCCCATGGGGCTGGCGCAGGCCTCAGGGCACCCCTGCCACCTCCCTGCAGGCGGCCTCTACACTCCCGGAAGGCGGCGTGGCCCCGGGCCCCTCGTGTCCTCACTGCTCACACACAGGGCCTTGCAGGGAGCAGAGCTCAGCCCTGTGTGGCCCTGAGGGAGCTGCCAGCAGGGCTCCCCTGGCCTCCCGCGGGCCCTTTCTCGTCCTTTCCACCAGCCCCTGCCCATGACGGAGTACACGGGTCCGGGTTCCTTGGGCCCTTGCAGAATGAACGGGCCAGGAGGCACAGGAAGCCAGAACAAAAGACTTTTCCTTTTTATTGGCTGCACGACCCGACCCGGTCCTTTGACCCCTCCGTCCTTGCTGCTTCCCAACCCATTTCTGTCCCAATGCCCTGCCTGGGATGAGGATCCGGGTGGAACCCACACAGGGACGAAGGTGGACTTGGCCAGCTGGTTTTCAGGACAGGATGAAACTCTTAACTGTTGAACTGGGGGATGTACAGAAGTTCGTCTGGGGTGGGGGGCGGCTGCGGCGGTCCGGGCGGGCGGAATGTCAGTGGCACACGTAGCCTCCCAAGCTGATGAATCCCCCGAATCCGAGCAACGATGTGCCAGAGCCTCCTCATGTTAACCAAGCTCTCGATGTCCGGGTGGCGGCAGACAACAGGCCCCCAGAGTGGCTCTTCACCCTGCTTTCTGCCCCCAAGCCGCCCTGGCCCTGCACCCCTAGAAAGCCCAGTGGTCTGTCTTCTCCAACACAAACACACAAACAAACACACAAACACACACAGGTAGACCCAGAGGCGCCCACGGGGAAGAAGCAGCAGAAGGGATGCCTCCCTTCGTGCCCATCCCGCGGGAGAAGCTGCCGGCCGACCCCACCAAAGGCTGGAGAGGGCCGGGCCGCCTCTGGGGCTCAGACCCACTCTTCCTCATCAAACGGGGCCAGGGAGGAAACCGGCCACCTGCTATTAACCCATAGCACATACTCCATGACCCGTAGCTTGCTGGTCTCCTCGTGGGCCCTGGGCCCCCACAGGAACTCGTAGCGGGCAGGGTTGCTGCCCGCCACCTGCCGGTACTCCACGTAGCCTTCCTGCACCCAGACGTGGGTGAGGAGCTCCCTGGGCTCCCCATAGATGACGTGCTGCCTGCCGGCAAACACCCCTATGACCCCCAGGGCTTCCCACACCTCCTGCTCGGGGGCACGGTCGCCCTCCAGGAGGATCACCCCCAGCAGCAGCACCAGGAGTCCGGTCGTGGGCAGGCCCTGCTCACCGCTCAGCACCCCATCGTAGCTGAGGCCCAGGACGGTGACCAGGACGTAGGAGTGTGCGACGGGGTCCACTTCCTTCACTTCCACGCCAAAGACCAGCTGCATGCACTCACAGGCTTGACCCCAGATCTCGGGCCAGGCATCCTGCATATCTGGGCTGAGGACCTCCAGCACCTCTGCCTGGCTGGTGGGCTGCTTGTCGAGATACTTGCGGAGCAGGAAGCCCACCAGGTCAGCCCCACTCATGAGCATCGCGTCTCCTCCTTGGGCATAGGGCTGCGCATATTCGGGCACCTCCCAGGGGTTCCAGATCTCCTCCTCTGGGCCACTGGGGCCAGCAAACTCCACCTGGCTCCAGCCACTAGCTGCCCTGCCACTGGGGGAGGGCCCGGCACTCTGAGGGCTCTGGGGAGGACTCCAGGCAGTCTCAGACCCCTCCTCTGGGGGCACAAAGAACAGGCCAGAGCTGGACAAGGAAGGGGAGGAGCAAGGGGAGGAGGAGGGCGAGGAGGAGGAAGAGGAACACAGGTAGGGGTAGGGGGAAGATGAATCTTCGTCTTCATCCTCAGCCTCTGGCAGCTGGGCACTGACCAGGCCCTGGGCTTCTCCCGGGTCTTCTTCCAGCTTCCAGAGCTGACTCGTGTGCCTCAGGGGCATGGTGTGGGCGTGGAGCTAAAGCTGAAGACAGCGGTGGGATGGCTGGTCGGGGTGCAGTTGGGCCAAGAGAGGCCCCGTGCCAGGGCAGAGAGCGGGCCGCATCAGGATCGGCTACACAGGAGGCCCCTGCGTGTTGGGCCGGGCGAGTTGAGCCCCTGGCACCAGGCTCAGAGACCACGTGGACCTCAGCAGGTCCCGCGACACAGACCTGCTATGCCTCCTTCACTCTGTGACCTGAGGGCCTCCTGCCGGCCACCAAGGCCCCTGCTGCGCTGCCAGTTCTTGGAGCCCCTGCAGGAGGGAAGCAGGGGGCACCTCAGGGTGCAGACTGCCAGCCCAGCCCTGGGCCCCCAGTGCACACAGGAAGGTTGGCTCGCACTCTGGGAGGTCCCCAGCAGTCCCAGTCCCCTCCTTGGCCTGCCAGTGCCCTTGGCAGGGCCTGGGACCCCGGCCTCTGTCTGCGGTCCTGAGGCCAAAGTGTCCCCACAAAACCAGGCTGCCCCGACCCTCCCCATGAGGAAGCCAGGGGACCGGCTCTGGGCAGGCCTGCCAAAGGTCTCCTCTGCTGACCTGAGTGCAGACCCTCAGGCCCAGGCCCTCCCCTCCCTGAGCCCAGGGATCTGGAGAGGAGGAGGGTCTCCTTGGGATAGGCCACACCCCGGGTTCTCTTCCCAGGGCTGCCAGGGAGGGGCACCCAGATTTCGGGGCCATCCCCTCCTGGGCCTGAGGGCTGGCTTGGGGGCCACTCACCCCTTCAATGTGGGGTGGGCGGGGGTCCACCGTCTGCCCCCTCAGGGAGGCCGTGCTCCTGACGCCAAGGGCCCCCAGTCTCTCGGGAGACCCAGATGGGGAAGTCTGGCCGCCCGGCCGCAGGCAGGTCCCCAGCCTGCCCAGGGGGCCTCCCAGGCCTCCCATCCCTGGCGACCTCCTGCCAGGTCCCCTCTGTCCTGGGCTCCAGGGCCCCCGCCCCCACAGGCACGCCCTGTGCCCCTGCCCAGCCCCGGCTCCTGAGCTCCGGGGGCTCCGGTCCCCAACCCCAGCCTGCCCAGGGGGCCTCCCAGGCCTCCCATCCCTGGCGACCTCCTGCCAGGTCCCCTCTGTCCTGGGCTCCAGGGCCCCCGCCCCCACAGGCACGCCCTGTGCCCCTGCCCAGCCCCGGCTCCTGAGCTCCGGGGGCTCCGGTCCCCAACCCCAGCCTGCCCAGGGGGCCTCCCAGGCCTCCCATCCCTGGCGACCTCCTGCCAGGTCCCCTCTGTCCTGGGCTCCAGGGCCCCCGCCCCCGCCCCCACAGGCACGCCCTGTGCCCCTGCCCAGCCCTGGCTCCTGAGCTCCGGGGGCTCCGGTCCCCACCCCCAGCCCCCGAGGCGCATTTCCCGGGTGGCCGAGGGTGTCCTGCCTCCCCAGGGCCGCCCCCCAGCCCCGAGGGGGGGCCCGGTGCCTCCATCTCTCGGGGAGGGCGGGCCGCGGGTGGACGCCTGAAGGTGGGGTGGGGGACCCCCGCAGTTCTCCCTCAGGTCCTCACCCCGCTCCGCGGAGGGCCCGGGCCCGTCCTGCCTCCGGGGGCCCGAGGCCACTGCCCCAGGCCCCAGCATCCAGGCCTCAGCTCCACGCCGAGGACGCCGAGGCCCCGCCTTCCCCCGGTGGTCTCTTGGGGTTCCCGACAGGCCCCCTCCGCGCCCCCTCCGCGCCCCGCCGCCCTCCGGGGCCCCTCCCCTGCCGCCCTCCAGGGCCGCCCCCCGCCCTCCCTCCGGGGCCCCTCCCGGGGCTACCTGCTGCCTGGCTGCCGCCGGCCCGGGCCTGGCCTCCTTCCAGGGGACCCCAGTGCGACCCCCCGCACCGAGGCCTTCCGCGCTCTCTCAATTCTGACGCAGAGGTCGGCCCACGTCACATCACGCCCTGACCCCGTTGCCAGGGGTCCCCACGGCTGACAGCACGTTGGGTTGAGATGAGCTGCAGGCTAGGGTGGGAGGAGGGAAGCGCGCCGGCTGGCAAGGCGGGGGCCCCCTGTCCTCCCTGGGCTCCTGCCCTGCACTCGGGCGGGCTGGGGCCTCGGCTCTCTGCAGACCTCAGCCTGTGCCCCTGACCCCGAGCCTCTCAGGCCCCGACGTCCCGAGCGCCTGAGGGATGGTGGCTGCGGCTCGGGCCCCACCCCACCGGCTCTGCAGGTCCCGGGGTGGCCCAGGGCTGCTGGCAGGGGCACAGCAGGGTTCGGTGGCCCCCAGCGTCCTGGGACAGCTCGGCTCTCAGTCCTCCCCCAGGAGGCCCTCATCAGGACACAGGCCTGCCTGCAGCCTGTGCAGCTGCCTCTGCCTGCAGCCTCTGCACAGGCCTGCCTGCAAGCAGCTGCCTGCTGCCTGCAGCCTCTGCTGTGCAGCCGCAGGGCCCATAGCCCCGGGGCAGGGGCAGGGGCAGGGGCAGGGGCAGGGTAGGGGCAGGGGCCGCGAGGAAGCGCCCCTTCCCATGGGGTCCCTTGGCCAGCAGCCAGACTTTAGGAACATCCTGCTAAAGGTTTACGTTCCTGGGGGCGGCCGAGCAGCTGCAAGGGTGTCTAGGGGCGTCCCGAATTGCGGGGCCCACTGCAGGGGGTTTTCCCCTGACTTGCTGCGTCATCGGGAGAAACACACCGTCCCTCTCTACCGAGTGTGTGTCCTGTGCACGCGTATGTATAAGGTGTGCAGATTATATGTGCTGGTACATATGCAAACGTACGTACATATCACGTAATACCGACGTTGACACATGTGTGTGCGTCTGTGTTCACGTGATACAGGCATTTGTATATGTACCTATATATGTGTACACTACATATATATACTTTATCAAAAATACCTTTTCTTACTCTGTAAATTGCTCTGATACTCCCTACTCTATTTCAGGTTGATTCTGTATATTCTACTTAAGTGATTTTGTTAAGGGGCATTCCTGGCCACTAAGATGATTTCAGGTGCTTATTTGCATAGACTCTAGAGTCCAATGCCTCAATCATCCTGTCTTTCCCTGTGTCCTCTTAGCACCCCAGGGCTAAGGTCATGTGTACTCTGAGGTCTTGCCTCAGATTTATGCTGGGAAGCAGAAGGAGAAGTTGGAAATTGCTCCGCCTATCAATCCTGTCATCTGCATTGATGCAGGCTGCATTCCCTCCCCACATCCCTGATGTTCCCTGCATCCACAACCCAAACTCAATATCCAGCTCAGCAGTCTTCAGGGTCCCCCAAGGCTTTCGCCTCATTTATTGTTTGTTTGGACGTTGTTTATTCTCTGTGTGTTTTTCAAGACTTTCATTTCTTTTTCTTTTTTTTTTTTGTTAAGGTTTTATTTCTTTACCCATGAGACACACAGAGAGAAACAGAGAGGCAGCAACACAGGCAGAAGGAGAAGCAGGCTCCACGCAGGGAGCCCGATGTGGGACTCGATCCAGGCTCTCCAGGACCAAGTATCTGCCCGAGACTTACTTTTTTTTAAGTGAGGTTTTAGTTGCACAGAGATGAAAACGGAAATTCCTTCCTCATCGTATTCTGATAGAAGCTTTTCCCATTAGCTAGTGTTGAATTTCTTTCAAAGGAATTTTCTATACCCAGTCGTGATCAGATGTTTTTAGATCCATTCTTTTGTCAATGTAGATAAATACAGTTGAAAGATTTTTCTAACGTTAAGGCAGATTTCTGTTCACTGGGCACCGCCTCTCGTCCCTTTCCTTCGCTACGATTTTGAATATGCATATACTTATTCAGGATATTTGCTGCTATATGAGTGCTTTTGGCTTAAGCGTTCTTTCAAGGTGGATTTCTCCTCTAGCATTTGCATCCAGGAGCACTAGCGTGGGACATTTAATTGAAAACAATGCCCATATTTTTCTTTAGTTTGAAGGAGTTTCGCTAAGATGATGACTTCTCCCCAACCATTTGGTCGAATGAGACCACAGGGCATCGGGGCGGAGGGGGGGCGGGGAGTCCAAAGTGGCGGAGGAGTTGAGAGACCTAAGTTCCTCTGGTCCCCGGAATTCAGCGAGACAGCTACTAAATCATTCTGAACCCCTGAGAACTGAACCGGACATCTACAAAAAGAATAGCTGCAACGCTACAAAGAGAAAAGCATCCAGTTTCTGCAAGATAGGAGGTGTGGAGAAGTGAAATGGAGGCGATACATGGGAAGATGGGGGGGGTGGCAAAAGGGAGGCGATACATGGGAAGATACGGGGGAGCAACAAGGGGGTGAGCTCCAGCAGCCTCCACCAGAAAGTGATGGAGCAGCAGAGAGAGCAGAATCCAGACTTTAGAAGTCGGCTCTGGTGAGGGACGGCCCTGCCTGCCCGGTGCTCAGACAGTGAAGCGGGTGCAGAATCCCAGGTGGGACAGCGTGGTCTCAGGATCCCCCGGGGTCACAGGAACACTGATGGTGCCTGAGTGCAGCAGAGCTCCCAGACATGGGAGCAGGGAAGCCGGCTGCAGGTAGCGAGCCCAGCAGCGGGCTCTCAGCCAGTGGTGACCATAGCCCCAAAACCCAGCAGGGTCAGTGGGTCCCAGCACCCTTAGCACAGAGGCTCTCCGAGCAGAAGCCCAGCAGGCGGCTGAACCGGCAAGATCCCCTTGCTCCCCCTGGGGAGGAGCAGCGCACAGGTCCACACAGCAGGAATCTGCAGGGTTTGGAAGGCGAAGCAGGGTCCGTGCCTGAGATGGAAACGCTTGGTCACAGGCTGGGTGAGCACAGTGTGCGGTCCGGGACCAGGGAGACAGGAGTGATGGGTTGCCTTTCACTGGGGGTGCGCTAAGGAGCTGGGCTTTCTGCCCTGGGGCTGGGGATGAGGAGGCCACCACTTTCGCTCTCAGCCTCTAAAGCGGCCTGCAAGGTCTTCAGGGAACAAAATCCACAGAGAGCAACCCGGAGCAGATTACTTAGCCTGGCCCCCTGGCAAGGGCGGTGCTCGCCCACTCGGGGCAAAGACCCCTGAGAATCAGCGCAACAGGTCGCTCCCCTAGAAAGTCAGCAAGAGCATGCGGCCCAGACCAACTTTACCGAACACCGAGAACCGCAAAACTCCAGCGCTAGGGGTATATAACGTATACAGTTCATAGCGTTTTCCCCCTTGATTCTTTGGTCTTTCCATTTCATTTTTTTTCCCTGTCCTTTTGCAACCAACTTCTTATTTTATCAAACTTTTAGGAAATATTTTTTAGTTTTCATTCTTACATGCTATCCTTCCATTGTTTTTAATTTTATATGTGTTAGTTTTTTTTTTTTTTCTTTACACCTTTGCAGTGCAGTTTCTTCCACCAGGCCAAAATACACCTAGTGTACGGTATATGATTCTGTTTTCTTCACCTGTCTCCTCAAAATCGCTTTTTTCTTCTTTTTTCTCCTTCCTTGTTTGTTTTTTGTTAAGTTCTTTCTATGTTCTGTCTCCCCTTTCTGATATTTCCCACTAATTTTTTATATTCCCCAAATGAATGAGACAAAGACTCCTAACGCTGGGAAACGAACTAGGGGTGGTGGAAGGGGAGGTGGGCAGGGGGTGGGGGCGACTGAGGTGGGCACTTGACGGGATGAGCACTGGGTGTTATTCTATATGTTGACAAATTGAACACCAATAAAAAATAAATTTATAAAAATAAAAAAAACTAAGGTCTTTCTAAATTTTCATCTTTACAGTTACATTCTATCCTGTCAATGTATTTAATATACATAATATATATACAAGGTTATTTTCTTTAAAATTTTGAAGCCATCTTTTTTTTAAATTTCGTTTATTTATTCATGACAGACACAGAGAGAGGGAGGCAGAGACCCAGGCAGAGGGAGAAGCAGGCTCCATGCAGGGAGCCTGACTTGGGACTTGATCCAGGGTCTCCAGGATCACACCCCAGGCTGAAGGTGGCGCTAAACCGCTGAGCCACCTGGGCTGCCCTTCTTCACAATTTTGAGATGTAGTTTCTTCTAACCGAAGGAAATACACTCAGAATATAGTGTATTGCTCTGTTTTCTTCACCTGTCTGTTGATATTTCTACTTTTTTTCTCTTTTAATTTTCATTTTTACAATTGCATTCTACCCTTTCCTTGTATTTAATTTGTTTAGTACCTATAAAAGTTTTCCTTTTGTTACAATTTTGGGATTTAGTTTCCTAACAAACGGACCAAAATACACACAGGATCCAGTGTATTACTCTATTCTCTTCACCCGTCTGATTATATTCTCTCTTTTTAATTTTTCTTTTCAGTTCTGGGTCTCTTGTGATTTGTGTAGTGTATATTTCTCTGGGGTCATTGTTGCCATTTCAGTATTTTGTTCTCTCATTCATCGATTCTTCTCTGCACAGATGGAAAAAACCTCATCACATTAAAGAGAACCAAAGGCAGTACTGACTGCCAGGCACCTAATGAGTATGGACATAAGTAAGATGGTAGAACTAAAGTGCAGAATAATATTTATAAAGATACTATCGGGATGGGGATCCCTGGGTGGCGCAGCGGTATGGCGCCTGCCTTTGGCCCAGGGCGCGATCCTGGAGACCCGGGGATCGAATCCCACGTCGGGCTCCCGGTGCGTGGAGCCTGCTTCTCCCTCTGCCTGTTTCTAAGCCTCTGTCTCTCTCTCTGTATGTCATAAATATGTAAATAAAATCTTTGAAAAAAAACCCACACACACTGGAGGAGCCAGAAGTGGCATGCCTTCTGTTAGAAAGCACTAAGAAGCACACAGTACCACCGAGGAGTAATGATCTCCAGAGAAAGTTGAACTTGCTTCTGGCCTCCCTCCAACTGGGGTGAACGTATAGTGACAGGAAATACAGCTGTCTTCAGGAGAAGAAGGCACAGGGTCTGCTCTGTGGCGAGAGCTCTGGGCAGCTGCAGGAACATGTTTGCTTTGTTTTGCATCCCGTGTGCTCAAGAAAGCCACCATTTCCCTGCCTACCACAGTGATGCCACAACACTGCCCAGTCGCCCTGCCTATTCCAAGTCAATGGTGCCTGCCTTTCCCTTTATCCTGGGAGAACGGCCCCTGGATGCTTAGATCTGCATTTGCTCCCTATCCCCTAGGTCAAGTCAGAAAGCTAGGATAAAATCCTGGATCTGACAAGCCAGTTCACTGTACCCGTGCCACTGATCTTGGTGCAAGGCTGCTCTAGGCTCAGAGGATCAGGCCCTCCAGACTACCCTCTCTAGACCTCTGCCTCCTGCTCTCTGTTGCAGGGCCCTGAGCTACTGCATGCCGTTGTTCTTCCCCGGGCATTTGCTTTTGCCACGCTGCTAGTGGTCCTCTTGGGACATCCTCAGGTCTCGCCCTCAATGTCACCTTTTCCATGAGTCCTTCTATGAATACCCAATCCTAAATTGCAACCCCTCCTCCCACCCCATCCCCAACACTCTGTATTCAGCTCTGTGGATTCGATTTGTTTCCATAGCATTGAAAACTACTCAGCCTACTTCACCTTTCACTTCATTTCATGATTCACTTCAGTGTACACCGCTACACATGCTAGGCTATAAGCACTACAGAGGCAACGAATCTGTTCAATGCTGTATTCTAAGAGCTTTGAGCAGCACCTGGCACACAGTACATGTTTACTACTCATGTTGAGAATGAATAAAGAACTGCCAGCTCCAAGGTCCTGATCCTTGGAGCTTCTCGTCCCTAAACCCCCTTGGCATCTCTAACCCCCACAGCTGTCCAAACAGGCAAAGTTTGAATGCTCCCGTCCATGCTCTACTTATTGGCTCATGGACAAGGTAAGCCACTGAGCTTATAGGGGACTCTGGAGAACCCTAGCCCCAGTCCCTGGTGTGTGCTCCTGGTATTCTGGGGGAAGTCAGCGTAGTAGGATTCCAAACAACGATGGCTGACTGGACACTCTCTCCTGCCAGCAGGCAGCTATGGCCCTCGCCCTTATGCTCTGCTCTTCCTTCTTGTTGGCTTGGATCTATAAGCTGCTACAGTCAAGGACTCACGTGTCCTGGGGTTTGGGTTGGGCCACAGAAGGTTTTACAAATAGCCAGTTGACACAGCACATGCCCATTGATTCCAGAGGGCACACCCATGTTCACATATGACCATAAAAAGACTTCCCTAGCGAAGGTAGAAAGGAGGGTAACTAAGATGGTTTGCAAGGTTACTTTCAAACCCAAAACACTCCAACCACTAGGATTTCTCCCCATTGCCAGAATGCAGGTGCGCTCCTTGCCTTTGCACATACTGTTCCCTGCATCCTGAGGTATCGGAGATACTTTACTTGCAATGAGAAGGGCTCTTGCTGTCGGTGCTGTCCTTCCTGATAATGCCAAAGGCCAGCCTCCTCGTGAGAAGGCATCAGACACACTCAGAGGGACATTCTACTACAACTGGACCAGTACTCCTCAGAAATGTCAATGCCATAGATATAAGCAGAACACTGGCCTTCCAGAGATGTCCGCATCCTAATGCGCACAGCTGGAATATGTTAAGTTACACATCAAAGTGGAATTAATGCTGAAGATGGAATTGAAATTACCAATTACCTGACCTGAAGATAGGGAGATTGTTCAAGATAATCCAGGTAGACCCAATATAAATACAATGCTCCAAATGTGGAAGGACACGGTCATGTGAGAGACTCAACTGCCCATTGCTGGCGTTGAAGATGGAGGAAGGGTCTATGATCCATAGATGGTGGTCACCCTCTGGGTGCTAGAAAAGTCATGAAAACATATTTCTCCTTGGAGACTCCCAAAGCATCACAGCCCTACTGATGGCTTGATGTTAGCCCAGTGAGACTCTTCTGGGGCTTCTGACTTCCAACATTTCTGTTGTTCCATTAATGAATTTGTGCTGTACCACTAACTTTGTGGTGATCTCTTACAACAGCAATAGGAGGGCAGCCCCGGTGGCACAGCAGTTTAGTGCCATCTGCTGCCCGGGGTGTGATCCTGAAGACCTGGGATTGAATCCCAAGTCGGGCTCCTTGCATGGAGCCTGCTTCTCCCTCTGCCTGTCTCTCTAAATAAATAAATAAATAAATAAGTAAATAAATAAATAAATAAATAAATAAATCTTTAAAAAGACAAAAACAACAACAGCAATAGGGAAGTATTTCAGGTTCTAAAAGACAGGAAATACGAAGGAGCTATCTAATATTGGAGGACATGAAGCGGGCATAATGACTGCCTGCAATGTGCCATCCAGGGTTGCAAAGAAAAAGGGCACATTCCTGCCCCTTTGCCCCCAGGGCTCTTGCCCCGTGGCCACTTTATGGTCCCTCCGACTGTACCACCACTCTGGGTAAATGCAGGTGCCCAATTGGGACATACTCAGGAGTCTGATGCTGAGCTGTTGAGTCAAGACCACCCATGAGGACAGTGCATGCCTTTCCCACATTCCTCCTTGCAGGATCAAGCATCCTATCCCCCACAATGAGAGAAACTGAGGGACAAGGTTGAGGGACTGGGTCCTGACAGTTGGAGAATGGCCAGCACGAAGTTGGGAGTGTAGGAAACTGCATGAGGCTGTTTCTACAGAAGCCTCGGGAGTCAAGGGCTTTGTTACCACACTGTGAGCTCACAGAGCACAGGCAACTGTCTTCTCTTACTAAGGGACATAAGTCAGGCTCACAGGTTTTCCTAGGTGCAAGACTCCGGATTCTGCACCTTAAGGTGCAATGCTGGGGTGGAGGTGTTCAAAAGAGGAGCTGCCCCACTGGAAGCTGCCTGTCCCCAGTGGTTCTTCTCAGAGAACTCTTGAGTCATAGCCACTGCTCTGTGCAGCTGGTGTCCTCGTGGAGGCCACTGCCACGTTGGCTTTCTGAGGCTGAGCCAGATAGGGAGTGTGGACCTGTCAGCCATCCCGACAGCTGCCTGGAACCCTAGGGTCCCGAAACGGGCTCTTTGAGCAGAGGAAAGTGTAGTGAGTGACCGCGGTGGTCACCAGGATGCCCTACCACACCCCGCAGGCCCCCGGGCTCACATGAGGATTTTGTAAGCAGCCGGGCAGGAGGGCCTTCGGGTCCCCAGGTGGCAAACAGGCTGTGCAGAAGGTCGGCCACCCCACAAGAGGTGGGAGGAGGAGCACCTGCCATCCTGAGGCTGCTGGCCTTAGCACAAGTCCCAGGGGCAGGTCCTGTGGGGCAGTCACGGCTGGATGCGGGGACACATCTGCTAATGTTGCTTGCTGTGGGGAATTGGTGGGTCCCACAGTGTTCTTACTCAGAGTTGAGTAGGACTGTTGGGCTGTAGCAGCTAGGACACCCCTGGCCCTCTACCCCCTTTGTTGGAGTCATTCTGGGGTACATCTCTTTAGCCACACCCTCCTGTGTGACACATGCAACCCAGGCCCTGATCTGTTGAACGCAGGACAAAGCAATTCAGACTGGAGCTCCCCGGCCTTGAGGACTCACTCTCGATCCTTGTCTTCCGGATCTGAGAAGCCTCTGCTTTTTCCCAGCCTGAGCGAAAGGCCTGCTCTACACTCTGGTCTCCTTTGCAAGGAGTTGAACTGCTGCCTGGTTCTTGCCAGACCTGCCCTGTGCCAGACACCCGTGCAGGTGTCCTAAGGCCCTTCGTGGGCAAATAAGTACTTGCAGGTCTCCATCTGGCTTCATTGGGAGCCTCCTGCTAAAATCCGGGGAAGACAGCTGGGAGGCTGGGCTAGGGCAGGGGTTGCAGGGCTCGAGGAAGGAATGGATTCCAGAAATGTCTATGCGATGGAAGAATGCAGACTAGAGTATAATGCTGGCTTGGAAGTTAAACGAGGGGAAAGAAGTGAAGAAGATTCAGGATGGTTGTGTTCCACACTGCCTGGTTTTGTGTGCTTGTGTTTGATTTTCCTATGAATCTTTCTTTTTCTGAAACTTATCCATTACCTTTTGTTCAGTTGCTCTTTGCCCTTTTTATTTTAAAAACTTCAATAAATTATTAATTTTAAACTATTTTGTTTTCGACTTGTAAAAAATTTGCAAAGATAGTACAGTTTTTATATGCTCCTCACGCAGTTTCCCATTATGATGGAAAGCGGAAGCAGTTGCTTCTGTCAATGTGGTACATTTGTTACAATTAATGGGATAATTTTGACACTTCATTTATTAGTATCTGAAGCCAAACTTTACTCATACTTCAGCAATGTTTACCCAGAATCTATTTTCTGTTCCAGGATCCCTGCCAACATACCGCCTTACATTATTTCTAGTGTTTCTTTGGCTGTGGCAGTTTCTTTGTTTTTGAGGAGCTTGACTCTTTTCGGAAGGAGTGATTAGATATTTTGTACATTGTCCCTCACTCGCAATGTTTCTGATGTTTTACTCATGATTGGTCTGGAGTTCTGTGCTTTGGGAAAGAAGGCCACAGCGGTGAAGTGCTAATGTAATGACATCCTACCAACACTGCATTCCAGTAGCTTCATTTATCACTGATGAGGTTTACCTTGATCACCTGACTGAGTTAATACCGCTTAAGTGTCTCCACTGTAAACTTACTGGTCTCAGCCCCCTTTGCATACTGTCCCCTTTGGAAGAAAGTCACCATATGTGGCCCACACTTCAATGCTAGGGAGTTATGCTGTACTATCCTCAAGTGAGAGCATCTTCGTAAACCAGAATTGTTCTCCAATGGAGATCTGCCTATTTCCCCATATTTATGTATTTAATAAGTCAACTTCTTTCATCAGTATAGACACATGGGCATTTCTTTTACACTTTGGGTTAAAATCCAACACCATTCTATATATTTGTGTTGTTTAACTTGTTCCAGGTTTGGCCACTGGGCGCTCTTCCTGTTAGCTCCCTCTGTGTATACCTTCGTCACGCCCCTGGAAATGTTTTCATTGGTTTGTTTTTATATATTTGTTCTTTTTAAGCATTTCTTTATTTTCAGGCACTACAAGGTGCTTCCAGCTCAACTTGCATATTTCCCTGTCCCATATCTAGAATCAGCTATTTTTCCATGGAGCCCATGTTCCATTTACCATAGAATAGTATGAGAAAACTTGGTCTATGCACTAAGCACGCACATTGCATCTGGGGTCATTGCTCCTAGGGATCCTTGGCTGATAAAGGAAGAAATTACATGTGTGTTCACTACCCTGTGTGTATTCACATTTGTATACAAATTTTAGATGTAATCTATATGTGTATTAAGCTACATAAAAGTTTTTACTGATGTTTTTGGCTCTAATCCTCCACCACATAAATCACTATAGCTTCCTCCTTTACAGTGAAAAACTTTGAGATTTGGAAGTTGTTTATATGTCAGTGTCCTTTTGTCTCTGCTGGGTAGCCCAAAGGCTTGGTTACCTCTGATCGAGCTGCTGAAATAGAATTTGTGTATGTGTAATGCAGCAGTTCACCTCCAGAACTCCATGGAACCTCATCGAAGTTATGCCTGCCTTCTAGCCTCTGGACTCTGATAAGGTTACCTGGCCCCTGTCTATGGAGCTCTTGAAAGGTAAAGAGTACCCGTTATTTGAGTGTCTGAACTGATGAGTACATATAAATATCCATGAGGACAAATTTCTTATGCCAAAGAATTCCAAATCCTTATTAATGTAGATAATCTCCCACTCAAGAAGATGAAACTTAATCCTTACTCTTTACCTGTGGCCTGCACATCGTCACTTACTTCCAGATAATGATGGAAAGATAGAGAAAAAAACCTTTGGTGCAGAAGCTTAACCAACACCATCTCAGCCAGATGATCAAGATCACCCTCATCAGGGATGAGTCATATTGATAGAATGTACCCTTGATAGGACGTGATGAGAAGAGCACTTGACATTTCTAGACTTCCTCCCCCAAACTCATAACAGCAGCCTACTTATGAGAAAGACACCAGACAAATACAAATAGAGGGATATTCTACAGTATGCCTAACTAGTACTCAAAATCGTCATCATCAAAAGGAATGGAAAGTCAGAGTAACTGTCACTGCAAAGAGCATCTTAAGGAAACATGACAGTTACATGGAGTGCAGTTTACTGGACATGATCTTGTAACTGGAAAAGGACATTAGGTTAAAACTAAATATAAAAATATAAAAAAAGGGCATTAGGTAAAAACTAAATATAAAAATATAAACATATAAAAAACTAAATATTGAGATCTTTCTTGATCTAAGCATTAAATGCTATTTAGTAATATAAATATTAAACAAACAATGATTGGATTAACTATAAATGTTAAATAGAAATACGCCTGAAATAAAATAGAAGGGAATGGAGAAGAAATGGGTAGGAAATATCAGAAAGGGAGACAGAACATAAAGACTCCTAACTCTGGGAAACGAACTAGGGGTGGTGGAAGGGGAAGAGGGCGGGGTGGGGGTGAATGGGTGACGGGCACTGAGGCGAGCACTTGACGGGATGAGCACTGGGTGTTATTCTGTATGTTGGCAAATTGAACACCAATAAAAAATAAATTTATTATTAAAAACAATAAATAAAATAAAATAAAATTTTGAGAAACTTCAAAAAATAAAAAAGAGGATGGGGAAAATTAACAAGGCAGGAAACCACAAATGTTGGAGAGGATGCGGAGAAAAGGGAACCCTCTTGCACTGTTGGTGGGAATGTGAAATGGTGCAGCCACTCTGGAAAACTGTGTGGAGGTTCCTCAAAGGGTTAAAAATAGATCTGGTCTACGACCCAGCAATTGCACTGCTGGGGATTTATCCCAAAGATACAGATGCAATGAAACGCTGGGACACCTGCACCCCAATGTTTCTAGCAGCTATGTCCACAATAGCCAAACTGTGGAAGGAGCCTCGGTGTCCATCAAAAGATGAATGGATAAAGAAGCTGTGGTTTATGTATACAATGGAATATTCCTCAGCCATTAGAAATGACAAATACCCATCATTTGCTTCAACGTGGATGGAACTGGAGGGTATTATGCTGAGTGAAATAAGTCAATCGGAGAAGGACAAACATTATATGGTCTCATTCATTTGGGGAATATAAATAATAGTGAAAGGGAATAGAGGGGAAGGAAGAAGTAATTGGTAGGAAATATCAGAAAGGGAGACAGAACATAAAGACTCCTAACTCTGGGAAATGAACTAGGGGTGGTGGAAGGGGAAGAGGGCGGGGGTGGGGGTGAATGGGTGACGGGCACTGAGGGGAGCACTTGACGGGATGAGCCCTGGGTGTTATTCTGTATGTTGGCAAATTGAACACCAATAAAAAATAAATCTATTATTAAAAAAATCGATATGAATACGCATATCATATGAAAACAAAATATAAAACCTATCTATCTTAGAGAAGGTATGGCCTACAAAGCCAAAAATGTTTATTGTCTAGCCTTTTATGGGAAATATGTCGACCACGGTATAGAGATAACGCGCATGAATGTACGGAGGGATTTATCGCATAGGTCGATGGAAAGCCCCGGCCCAAAGCTGAAACCCTGTGGCGGAGCCTCAGCAATAGAAGGGCAGATACCTTACATAGGGAGGGAAGGTAACGTGTTTCTCTGTAAAGAAAAGCTTTGGTACCAAAAAGTGGGAGGTAACTACTTTGCTATTTTTCTCTCAATTATCCCACCACTTGGCCACCTAGACCAATCCGTTCAATGGAATACTCAACAGAGTGGGGAGACTATAGATCCCCTACTAGTTAGAGGACTAGGAAAGGAATATCCTGGTAGCCAGGAGAGGAGGAAATGATGAATGGGGCAAATACCAGCAAGGGATCAAGTTCCCAGGGAAGTCCTCATTTTACCTGAGTTGTTCATGCTGGAATCTCACCACAAGTAGGATGCCAAAAGCTTGGAGAAGAGCTCAGTCTGGCCCTGGGTTAGTCAGAAACACTATTAATCCAAATACCATTTCTCTATCACAGCAAAATGCACGTTTATTTCAAGCACATACAGAGCATTCCCCAGGATCGACTACATCCTGTGCCATTAAAATGTTTTTTTAAATTTAAATGATCCAGGGGCACCTGGGTGGCTCAGCGATTGAGCGTCTACCCTCGGCGCAGGTCATGATACCGGCCGGGATCCTGGGATCGAGTCCTGCATCGGCCTCCACAAAGGGAGCCTTCTTCTCCCTCTGCTTATGTCTCTGCCTCTCTCTGTGTATGTCTCTCATGAATAAATAAATAAAATCTTTAAAAATATATGTAAAAGATCCAGAGGATATTTTGTGATAATAAAGGAACCAAAGAAGAAATCAAACAGTAGTGGAAGAACAAGAAAAACCTCAAAACAGTTGGAAATTAAACAGCATACTCTAAAATCATCCCTTTTTCTAAGTTATGGTGGAAACAGGTTATTGATTTGAGATCTTTCTTAATCTAAGCATTAAATGCTACAATTTCCCCCTTGTAACATTGATTTGCTGCATCCCATAAATTTTAAAACTCTAGCCAGACAGACAAAGTAAAAAGAAGACGTACATTACCAATATCAGAAATGAAAGTTGGTATCACTGCAAGCCCACAAGCCCCACACTAGACATTAGAGAAAAAAAAGAAAAATACTAAGAACAAATCTATGTACATAAGTTCAAGAACTTAAATGAAACTGTAGAATTCTTCAAATATCAGTAACTACCCCTCAATGAAATTGCATATCCTGACCAGTACCATAGCTATTCAAGAACTAATTTCATAGTTTTAAATTTTTCCAAGAAAGATATCTTTAGGACCACTGGAACATCAAAAAATAAAGCAGAGGGGCACCGGGGTGGCTCAGTGGTTGAGCGTCTGCCTTTGCTCAGGTTATGATCCCAGCCCGCAGGGAGCCTCCTTCTCTGTCTGCCAATGTCTCTGCCTCTCTCTCTGCGTCTCTCATGAATAAATAAATACAATATGTAAAAAAAAATCAAGCAGAAACTGTTAGAATCAACCTCAGCAAGACTCTGGAAAACAGATTTGTAGCTACCCTGCCATCAAGATTGTGAGCTGCTTGTAGCAAGGATCACATGTCATAATCTATATTCCTGAGCCCAGCATGGGCCTTTGGCACTCAGTACAAAATCAGGACATGTTTGCTAAATAACATCATCTCACTCAAAACACACAATTTTGTTGGATCAATTTTATTTGGCCTCTAATATGAACAACATATCTACACACCCATAAACACGGGATTAGTAACTCAAGTACATGTCTCTAAACAACTTTAGGAGAGGTGCCTACTCTTACACCCAACAGTAGACAGAACCATTTAGGTGTATGTGTAACTTTAAAAAGTCACATTTTCTATGAAAATCAATACAATGCTGTGAGAAAGAGAGAGAGAAAGACAGAGGCAGAGACACTGGCAGAGGGAGAAGCAGGCTCCATGCAGGGAGCCTGATGTGGGACTGGATCCTGGGTCTCCACGATCATGCCCTGGGATGAAGGCAGCAACAAACTGCTGGGCTACCCGGGATGCCCAAGAGACAGAGACTTTTAACTCTATTTCTAATTGGGGGAACATAGGGGCCCCTCTCCTGCTGTTGTACACATTCAATGCCAGTACCAAGAAACAAGCGCCTGCACAGCCCGAATTCTGGGTTACAATTTCCTATCACTGTTATTGGGAAGTGAGTGTGTGAGGCAAGTACGCAGTAAGTTAGTTCACTTTCGCTTAAGTCAAAAGCTAAGAATTTGTGTCTGCTTAGCAACTTCACCATGCTAGTGACAGAGAAATCAAGCTAGTAAACGTGATACCCAAGCAAAAAAAAAAAAAAAAAAAAAAAAAAAAAAAAGCCTACAAGTGAGATACAGATGGCAACTGTAATTGTGTACATGACCATAGGTTAGAGGATTCAGGCCATCCAATAGGGAAATGCAATGCAGCTGGTGATTCCAGTTGTTCATCAAGACTTCCTGCTTTCCTGGGTTTGGGGCCATGATGTAGAGCTGCCACTGGATGGAGCTTACCCTGAGAGAGTCAAGAGGGAACACATGCATAAAACAAATGTGGTTTTTGTGAAATATTTTGTCTCCAAATGAGGAAAGTATCATTCTCATATGGGAGTTTAAATGGTGCCCTTCTGAGGTACTGATAAGTACATGTCTTCCTAAGCACTTTTAACCCTTCCTAACATCCAGTGAGGAAGGTGAGCAAACAGGCAGTACATGAGAAAATAGCTCCAAACTCCACTACTAGGAAGAAGGAAGGATGAGGGGCCAGCTGTGATCCTGGCACTCTGCTACTTAATTCCCTGCCACCCACAAAGTAAGGTTCACATGCTGTACTCTGATATTCAGGCTCCGTCTAAAGAGGGACCCAAACTCCCTTATCTCCTCTATATACACCATGATCCTGTTCATTTTTGTCCACATTCGAAGACTTCTGTTACACTGCAGGAAGTAGAGGTTGAATTATTTTTGTTGGGTTCTAATCTGTGTGACAAGTTGCTACGGTTAGCGCTGATGCCTGGGCTGGTAATTTGGGAAATTAGACAAGTGCTGACCCCTCCTTTCCCTCCCTTCCTTACCTCTGCACCTGAGCTCGAGAGAAGGAGAAACCTGAGGAACACTACCACAGCTGGGTGATAAAGGTCAACATCAATGGTGACAAATCATGTTGATAGTATGTGCCCTTGATGTGATGTGATGAGAATGGCACTTTATCTCTCTGGGCTTCCTCCCCAAAACCCATAGTCCCAGTCTAATACTTTGGGCTGACATCTCTTTTTTTTTAAATTATGAATGGATGTTAATTTTGATTAGGTACTTTTCAATATCGATGTAGATCTGATTTTTCTTATTCAATCTGTTAATGTAATGTAAGGCAATCCTGGTCCTACTCCCCCCCAGATCCACCCCTTTCTTCCCCATTCTGCTCTAGATTGTGCAAGGGCTGCCCCTGTAGGTTACAATTCCTAAATTCACCAACATTTGGCTGCCATTCTGGTTCAGCTAATTGACACACCGTTAAGAGCCTAGAACCGAGAATGATAGAGGAGTCAGAGATTTTCTCCTCCTTCTTCTACATCAACTGGCATTTCCTTCAATGGGTACATATTCTTCTTGGCTCCAGCTACATCAGAGTGACCCATCATGGCCCTAGATTCTGCTGAATCCTGAATCCAGGTTCTAGTAACACTCTTTCCCCTCTTTGTTCTTCAGGCCCAGAGATGGGAGTGATTTCCTTGTAATGCTAATTATTGGGTTTCCCAATTCTCCTCTGCTTGACTTCTCTATCACTTGCATGACCAAATCCTTGCATTAAATTTCCTCCATCTTAAATATTTACAGTGGCTTTGATTTTCTTGAACCATCCTGACTATTACATGTGGCCAATTATATTGGTTGATCTACTAGCGTTAAACTTCTTTGCATCCCTGGGTTAAACTCAACTCTGTCACCAGCAGTTAATTATGTTTAAATTTCTTACATAATTAATAACAAAAATAAAATGAAACTGCTGAACCCCGCAACTTCCTCCAAATAACATTCTAACACTCTTACCATCTTTGCAGACTTCTCAAAATAATTTTACACTTCCTCATTTTGAGATATACATTGAAAATCCTCCAGTAGCATAAGGAATAGAATGATCTAGTCAACTTGTTAAAAATTTGAGTAATACAGGGGTGTCTGGGTGGCTAAGTCAGTTGAGCATCCTATTCTAGATTTCGGCTCAGGTCATGACATCGGGGTCCTGAGACTGAACCCCATATGGGGCCCTGTGATCAGTGGGGAGTCTCCTTAGGGTTTTCTCTCTCTGAAATGGAGGGTATTATGCTCAGTGAAGTAAGTCAATCGGAGAAAGACAAATATTATATGGTTTCATTCATTTTGGGAATATGAAAAATAATGAAAGGGATTAAAGGGGAAAGGAGAAAAAATGAGTGGGAAATATCAGAGAGAGTTACAAACCATGAGAGACTCCTAACTCTGGGAAATGAACAAGGGGTAGTGGAAAGGGAGGTGGGCGGGGGGAAGGGGTGACTGGGTGACTGCCACAGGGGGGCACATGACAGGATGAGCATTGTTATACTATATGTTGGCAAATCGAACTCCAATAAAAAATATAGACAAAAAAAGATTTTCTCTCTCCCTCTGCACCACCCTCAAAAAATAAATCTTTTAAAAAATTCAAACAGTACACATGAAGCTTATAGCATGACATGTGCGGTATAGCCCAAATGGAAATCAAAAATAAATATATAGTCTTAAATAGATGCACCAGAGAAAAAAAGTAGTTAAAATACCCAAGAAATTCAAGAAGCTAGGGCATGAACATTGTATTGAACCCAAAGGAGTAAAAGGTTGGAAATAATGAAGATAAGTGTAGAAATAAAATTTTAGAAAGCAGTAAGACCAACTAACAAATGCCAGTTCTTTGAAAATACTCATAAAACCGACATATTTTTGCAAATATGACCAGGTACTAAGGAGAAAAATCACAAGTAAACAGTGTCGGTTAAAACTGTACAAAATATAGATGCAGAATATATTTAAATGATGTAAAGACACAGAATAAATACATGATCCTCTCTGGATAACCATATGATGGATGAGGAAATTTTTATACATATAAAAGTTTTTCAACTAATACGCTAAGAATAAATGAGAGAACTAGAAAATTACCAGTCTGCAACCCCCAACACACAAATAAAAGTGATGATCATCAATGAGTGCCAACTTCAGCACAGAGGAGAATAGATATTATGATCCTCATAATGGAAGTATGTAGCATTATCTATGTAGCAATCTTATTTTTTAAAAAAAGAAAATACAGTAGAAAAACAAACACACAAACTTAAATTGATCAAGTGTCTATTTGAGACTATCAATTTAAAGAACTAGGAGGTCAAAGTACATGTTTAAGGACACCAAAATGTTTTGTTCAACATAATTCAGATTATGGGAATGTCACAAAATTTGACCTGCTTTTTTCCCTCAAGAACAATAACTGCAAGGGGAGAAAAGGGTGATGTGGGGGGAAATCTATTGATGAAAAAAGACTTAAGGGATATAACCAAAAAAATCACAGAATATAGGACATCTTTGTGATTCAAGAAACTTAAAAAAATTTTCTAGATAAGTTAAATGTGAAAAGTAACTGGATATTTAATACTAATAACTACTTTAAATTTGTGGGAATGATAATTGTATTGCATTTATGTTTTACCAAAGATCCTTTGTTTGGAAATGCATATTGAAATACTGAAATACTGATGAGATGACAAAGCACGATGTCTCAGATGATCCTCACGTTATCCCAATGGCAGAGATGGGGGGAAGGTGAGGGTATATTGGAACCAGACTGGCCATGAACTAAAGATGATTACTGCTGGCCATCATGTATATTGGGTTTGTTATACTATTCTCTACTATTGTATGTGTTTTAGAGTTTCTGTAATAAAAGTTTTATTATAAATATCATGCAATTACATTAGAAATCCTGGGTGAAATGGACAATATTTTTACAAAGATAGAGGACAAAATCAGTTCATAGAGAAAGGGAAAATTTAATTAAACAATACAAACTGAAACTATAGTAAACACCCAAACTCTCCTATTCCTGGACAGGCAATTTGGGTGGCCAGTTCTACAGGTGACCAGGAAAAACTTACCTTCATCTTAAGTCTCCAGAAGCATACCAAAATATGGGGAGTTATTTAACTCATGTTTCCAGTGTAGCTCTCTATAACTCTCAAACTGGATGACCATGCTCATGGGGTGATGAGCACCCCATTTCCACACAGAAAACACTTGAGCCAAGGTCACTCTTACAGAAGCAAATATCCTAAGTAAATTAATGCCATATTCAGTATAGCAGTGAATTTGGTGAACAAGCAGTCTGTGGCTAAGAAGTGAAAATATGATTTAAAGCAGAAAATACTGGGCAGCCCCGGTGACACAGCAGTTTACCGCTGCCTGCGGCCGGGGGTGTGATCCTGGAGACCCAGGGTTGGTCCTTTCCCAGGATCGCATTGCTGGTGAGTGACAAGGCAGAGACTGGAACCCTGGTGCGAAGTCATGTCCATTCCACCATGTTCCCATCCTGCCCATCCTGTGGCCAGCCTTCTGACTCCTACATCAGGAGTGAGGACAGAATGGTGTCTCCCAGGTGACAAAAGGAAGGATGCCGTGGCCAAGGTACTGAGACTCTGGCTAAGGAAGGCAGGTGACACTGAGAATTAAATACAGTTGAGATTGTCTGATGCTAACCCAAATGTCCTTCCCAGTTGCCCTCAAACATGACAATCTTATGCTGAGATGGGGGCTCTTCAAAACAGCCTGGAAACTTGGGTTCCCTGAGAGAGGTGAGACCCTGCCAAACAGCATAAAAATTTGGGTGCACAAAAAAACCAAACCTCTGCTGTGTTAAGCCATTCAAAGGTTGGGTTTTGCCTATTGCATCAACTAGAATTTGCTTTAGCTGGGAAATACACAACTACTTGTTTAGAGAATGGCAAAAGCTCGCCAACCCGAAGGGGAAGGAGACAAGGGAACTCCCAGAGGATAGGGGAATCAGCGTGCTCTCACCCATCAGCACAATGTAAATTCTCTAGGTCAGAGAACTGAGAAAGGCAGCAGTGGCTTGGAGGTCTGAAAGCCCTAGAATTACTTTCTCTATGCTCAGCAGTTGTTGGGTACAGTTTTCTAGGGTATGCAAAGCAGGCAGACCCTAAAAAGCTAAATGTCAGCTTATTTGGAATACATTTAAAGCAACTAGATGTGTAAAAATTTGAGTGTGTTTGAGGGTATTTTAGTAAAGGCCTTGGTTTCACATTCCTGGAGTCATCAGGAAACTGCAGCCCACTCTGTCTCTGGCCCCCCTCCCTGAGAGCTTAATTTGCCTTCTTATTGTGGTTGGTTGGCCATTTCTTTCTAAATGGTAGGGCTGTCTCTCCAGCCCTTGGAGGATACTGGTTCAGCTCAATCACCATATGAGGAACTCTCTCCTGCCACCATTTTGTTCTTTCACAGCATTTTACTGATTTCCATGAAAATGGGACTTTTAAAGTTACAAATAGACAGGAATTGTTCCATCTGCTGTTGAGTGTGTAATCATTAGGCATCTCTCCTATAGATGTTTTTTTAAAATTTTATTTATTTATTCATGAGAGAGAAAGAGAGACAGAGACAGAGATACAGGCAGAGGGAGAAGTAGCAGGCTCCAAGCAGGGAGCAGGATGGGGGACTCGATCCCAGGTCTCCAGGATCACACCCTGGGCTGAAAGCAGCGCTAAAATACGGAGCCCCGGAGGCTGCCCTCCTACGATGTTTTAAGATATGCCATTTGTGTTACTTATCCTGCTTGTTCTTATGTTTGTGTTGACACGTTATGTGTACTGGAGGCCAGAAAAATTTGATCCAACATGATTGTGTGAGTTTTGAATAAGATGTCGTTTAACACACATTTCCTGATCTCCTCTTGTGTGACAAAGCCCATGATGGGTGCCAGGAGTTTGATGAGTCATGATATATGACTCCTGCCTTGTGTGGCTCACCCTCTGATAGGGTGGAATGGGCACATAACGTAATTTCTCTCTGCTTCCAGAAGTGCTACAGCACATGGAAAACAACACATTTTTTTTATTGGAGTTCAATTTGCCAACCTATAGCATAACACCCAGTGCTCATCCCACCTAGTGCCCCCCTCAGTGCCCATCACCCAGTCACTCCAACCCCCCGCCCACCACCCTTTCCACTACCTCTTGTTCGTTTCCCAGAGTTAGGTGTCTCTCATGTTTTGACACCCTCACTGATATTTTCACTCATTTTCTCTCTTTCCCTTTATTCCCTTTCACTAATTTTATATTTCCCAAATGAATGAGACCATATAATGTTTGTCCTTCTCCGACTGACCTATTCCACGCAGCACAATAACCTCCGGGTCCATCCATGTCGAAACAAATGGTGGGTATTTGCCCTTTCTGATGGCTGTGTAGTATTCCATTCTATACATAGACCACATCTCCTTTATCCATTCATCTTTCGATGGATGCCGTGGCTCCTTCCAAAGTTTGGCTATTGTGGACATTGCTGCTATAAACATCGGGATGTTGGCGTCCCGGCGTTTCACTGTATCAGTATCGTTGGGGTCAATCCCCAACAATGCAATTACTGGGTTGTAGAGCAGATCTATTTATAACTCTTTGAGGAACCTCCACACAGTTTTCCAGAGTGGCTGCACCAGTTCACATTCCCATCAACAGGGCAAGGGGGTTCCCCTGTCTCCACATCCTCTACAACATTTGCTGTTTCATGTCTTGTTAATGTTCACCATTCTCGCTCTTGTGAGGTGTTATCTCATTGTGCTTTTGATTTGTATTTCCCAGATGCCCAGTGATGCAGAGCATTGTCTCATGTGCTTCGTGGCCATGTCTATGTCTTCCTCTGTGAAATTTCTGTTCACGTCTTTTGCCATTTCATGATTGGATTGGTTAGCTTTTGTATTTTGAGTTCTTTCCAGTTTTTGGATGGATGCTTGTATTGTGATGTATTTCCCCCTCAGGACTGCTTTTGCTATATCTCAAAGATTTTGAATTGTTCTATCTTCATTCTCATTAGTTTCCATGAATCTTTTTAATTCTTCTCTATTTTCCTGGTTGACCCTTTCATCTTTCATCAGGATGGTCCTTAACCCCCACGTGTTTGAAATCCTTCCAAATTCTTCTTCTGGTTTAGTTCTAGTTTCAAAGCATTATGGTCTGAAAATATGCAGGGTACGATCTCAATCTTTTGGTATCGTTTAAGACCTGATTTGTGACCCAATATGTAGTCTATTCTGGAGAAATTTCCATGTGCCCTTAAGAAGAATGTGTATTCAGTTGCGTTTGGATGTAAAGTTCTGTAAATATCTGTGAAATCCATTCGGTCCAGTGTGTCATTTAAAGCTCTTGTTTCTTTGGAAATGTGCTTAGAAGATCTCTGGATTATACAAGGGGCTGTGTTCAATCTCCAAGTATAAGTGTATTATTATCTAAGTATGTCTTAACTTTGGTTATTAATTTATTGCTATACTTGGCAGCTCCCACATTCAGGACATCAGTATTCATGGTTGTTAGGTCCTCTTGTGGGATAGATCCCACAAGATCTATATATAAGTATGATATATTGTCCCTCTTCATCTCTTAGTACAGTCTTTGGGATAAACTTTAATTTATCTGATATAAGGATGGCTACCCCTGCTTTATTTGTTTTAAGACACATTTATTCAGCGTCATGATCAGATTATTACATTTAACAATCAACAGCATGGGTGCAAAAAAAATCTACATTAAAGCCCTTTGTTGGAATGCTTTACACTTTCCACAGAACAGAAACTAAAATAACCTGTTGTACAGTTAGTTACAAATACAGTCCTTGAGGTTTTTTGCCCATACATATGAGTATTGTCTAAAACATGTCTTCTTTGTAGCAGCTAGGCCCTGCCACCACTGTGCTTGGCTGAGTTCACAAATCTGTTGTAACCTGTAGCATCTCTGTCACCTCTCTGGCTCTCCCCTCCTGATAAGCTTTGTTTCCTGGCAGTAATTAAAACTTTCTGCCACTGCCATAGCTGCTGCTTGTACTGGAACCACCATAGCACCTTGGTTTCGTGGTTTGGCAAAGTAGTGGCCTCCACCACCATAGGGGCCAGAGCTTCTGCCTCCAATATTTCCTCCTTTCATGGGTCCAAAATTTGAGGATTGATTGTTGTAATTGCCAACATCGTTATAGCTTCCACCACCTCCAAAGTTGCTTCCATTATTACCATCATTACCAAATCTGTTATAGCCAACCCCACGGCCATCCACCATATCCACCACCACCTCGACTGCCACCAAAGTCACCTCAACCACCGAAGTTCCCTCCACAACCAAAGTTGTCATTCCCACCAAAACCACCTCCACAACCACCACCAAAGTTTCCAGAACCACTTCGGACTCTTTGGCTGGACGAAGTACTAGCCATTTCTTGCTTTGATCGAGCTTTCCTTCATAGTTGTAGCCACTCACATTATGGTATTTTTGAATGACAATCTTCTCTACAGAATCATGGTCGTCAAAGGTCACAAAAGCAAAACCTCTCTTTTTGTCGCTGCCTCAGTCTGTCATGATCTCAATCACTTCAATTTTCCCGTACTGTTCAAAATAATCTCTTAGATTTTCTTCAGTTTCTTCTTTAATGCCACCAACAAAAATCTTTTTCACAGTTAAGTGGGCACCAGGTCTTTGAGAATCTTCTCGGGAGACAGCCGTCTTTGGTTCCACGACTCTTCCATCCACCTTCTGCCGCCAAGGATTCATGGCTGCGTCCACCTCCTCCCGGTGGCGTAGGTGATGAACCCATAGCCTCTGGAGCACTTGGTGTTGGGGTCGCTCAGTACCACACAGTACATAAGCGTCCCCCATTGCTCAAAATGGCTCCTCAGACCCTCATTGGTTGTTTCCAAGCTCAAAACTCCGATGAAGAGTTTCCGCAGTTGCTCAAGCTCTTTGGGAGACTCTGACTTAGATATGATGGCGGTGTGAGGGGAGACTTTAATGATGCTTACTTGGCGGGGTCAGGGGCAGAAAGGCTTGAAGGCAACTTGAATGGTAAATGGTTCTCCAACGTTTCATTTTCAGGCTGTAGGTGTCCTTAGGTCTAAAATGAGTCTCTTCAGAACATGAGAGACTCCTAACTCTGGGAAACGAATTAGGGGGGGGGGGGGGGGTTGAAGGGGAGGTGGGCAGGGGGTGGGGGTGACTGGGTGATGGGCACTGAGGGGGGCACTTATTGGGATGAGCACTGGATGTTATTCTATATGTTGACAAATTGAACACCAATTAAAAAATAAAATAAAATAAAATAAAATAATAAAATAAAATAAAATAAAATAAAACGAGTCTCTTGTAGACAGCAAATAGATGGGTCTTGCTTTTTTATCCAGTCTGAAGCCCTGCGCCTTTTGATAGGATCATTAAGTCCATTCACGTTCAGAGTTACTATTGAAAGATATGAATGTAGTGTCATCATAATACCTATTAAGTCCCCATTTTTCTGGATTGTTTCCTTGAACTTCCTCTTTCTTTTACAGAGTCCCCCTTAATATTTCTTGCAGAGCTGGTTTGATGGTCACATATTCTTTCAGTTCCTGCCTATCTTGGAAACTCTTGATCTCTCCTTCTATTCTGAACGAGAGCCTTGCTGGATAAAGTATTCCTGGCTGCAGGTTCTTCTCATTTAGGACCCTGAATATATCCGGCCAGCCCATTCTTGCCTGCCAGGTCTCTCTGTAGAGGTGTGCTCCTAACCTAATAGTTCTCCCCATAAAGGTTAGGGATCTCTTGTCTCTTGCCGCTTTAAGGATCCTCTCTTTATCTTTGGAATTTGCAAGTTTTGCTATTAAATGTCAAGGTGTTGAACGTTTTTTATTGATTTTAGGGGAGGATGTCTCTATCTCCTGGATCTGAATGTCTGTATCCCTCCCCAAGTTAGGGAAGTTCTCAGCTATGATTTGTGTTCAAATACACTTTCTGGTCCTGTGTCCCTTTCAGCGCCCTCTGGCACCCCAATGAAATGTAGAATTTTCCTTCTGAGGCTTTCATGTATTTCCCTTAACCCATCCTCATGATCTTTTTATTGCTTTTCTCTTTTTTCCTCAGTTTCCTTCCTTGCCATCCACTTGTCTTCTATGTCACTCACTCGTTCTTCTACCTCGTAAACCCTTGTCGTTAGGACCCCTAGTTTGGATTGCATCCCATTTAATTGATTTTTAGTTTTGGCCTGATTAGATCTAAATTCTGCAGTCATGAAGTCTCTTGAATCCTTTATGCTTTTTTCCAGAGCCACAAGTAGCTTTATACTTGTGCTTCTGAATTGGCTTTTTGACATTGAATTATAATCCAAATTTTGTAACTCTGTGGGAGAAAGGACTGTTTCTGATTCCTTTTGTGGTGAGTTTTTCCTTCTAGTCATTTTGCTCAGTGAAGAGTGGCCAAAAACAAGTTTTACTGGAAAAAGGAGTAAAAGAGAGAAAAAAAGGGGGTCGGGGGAAACAGAAAACAATAAACAAGGAGGGGTATCCCCTGGTTCTATATACTGTAAATCTCTCGACTTCCCCTGGAACTTTCCAGGGCTGCTTGGTCAAGGACTTGCTCTTCCCCTGTTCTTCCAGCTGGTCTTCTGGGGGAAGGGCCTGCGGTGCTCACTCTCAGTTGTGTGCACCTGGGGGAGCTTCCCAGTCCCCTGCCAGTTGCACGGCTCAGTGGGAGGTGTTTATCCTGTGAGGCCCCTGCTCAGTCCCAGGCACAAGGCGACACCAGGGGGAACAATGACAGTGGCAGCGGCCAGCTCTCCATCTCTGGAGTCAGCTCCTGCAGAAACTATCGCAGTCTCCCATCTGTAGGGGTCTCATTGTCTTGGGGGCCGGTGGGCATGGACCTGCACAGCTCAGGGCTGCCCAGCAACAGGAGTGTCTTTGGTGCCCTGTGTCCTCCCGGGCTCCACCTGTTCTTGGGGGGAACACTGGATCCTGGGCGGTGTCCCCCGGTGCCCTGGGCTCTGGGACCTGTGCTGACTGAGCTGCTCCCCGCCCTGCCGGGCACTCACTCCAGCCCTATACGGACCTAGGCCAAAGGTGTGTGGCGCACTCTCCCCTGGGTGCAAATCCTCTGTTAGTACCCCCGGGAGCCTGAGGGCATCCACGCCCCTCCTGGGATCCTGCCCGTGTTCCCTGTGGGCACCATCTGTCCAGGAAGATTGGTAAAGCTCCTGCTTCTCCAGGACAAGGCTTTCCTGTCCCAGGGGCTCTTTCCCGGCACCTCGAGAGGCCCCCTCCCCTTGGATGCTCTTTTATTTCTTTATTTTTTTCTGTCTTCCTACCTTGATAGAAGCGCTAACTCTTCTCACTATAGCATCCCAGCAGTTGTCTCTTTAAATCTCAGGCCGACGGGACACCTGCACCCTGAAATTTATAGCAACAATGTCCCCAATAGCCAAACTGTGGAAGGAGCCTCGGTGTCCATCGAAAGATGAATGGATAAAGAAGATGTGGTCTATGTATACAATGGAATATTACTCAGCCATTTAAAACGACAAATACCCACCATTTGCTTCAACGTGGATGGAACTGGAGGATATTACGCTAAGTGAAATAAGTCAATCAGAGAAGGACAAACATTATATGGTCTCATTCATTTGGAGAATATAAAAAATAGTGAAAGGGAATAAAGGGGAAAGGAGAAAAATGAGTGGGAAACATCAGAAAGGGAGACAGAACATGAGAGACTCCTAACTCTGGGAAACGAACAAGGGATGGTAGAAAGGGAAGTGGGTGGGGGGTGGGGGTGACTGGTTGACGGGCACTGAGGGGGGCACTTGATGGGATGAGCACTGGGTGTTATTCTATATATTGACAAATTGAACACCAATAAAAAATAAATTAAAAAAAAGAAAGTTATCTAGGTAATTTGGTGTGGACAGATGACTTGGAGACCGGACTATTCTGGCATCTTGCCTCGCATCAATTTCTAATTTACTTCTCTCAAGTTGATTCTGTCTTTCCTCTTCCATGTTCAGTCTGTTTATAATCCTTTTAGCAGATATTGTTTTCCAATTCTAGCGTTTCCATTTGGTTGTCTTATTGCTTACATCGGTGTTAAAATTACCAATCTCTTCATGCATGTTATTCATCTATTCTTCTAGATTATTCAACATGTTAATCAGAGGTGACTTAACGTTTCTTCTGGGTCACCTGGTGGCTCAGCTATTGGGTGTCTGCCTTCGGCTCAGGTTGTGATCCACGAGGTCCCAGGATGAAGGCCCACATGAGGCTCCCTGTAGGGAGCCAGGTTCTCCCTCTGCCTGTGTCTCTGCCTGTGTCTGTGTCTCTTGTGAATAAATAAATAAAATCTTAAAACAATAAAATAAAAGTTTCTCCCTAATATAGTTAGAATATAAATCACCTTGGAGTAGAGTTCTACTTATTGTTTTTTCTATTGGCAGTGAGTTGACTGTTCTTGATTTTGGAGTGTTGGTATTTTGCAATATTTTTTATTGATTTGCAGCCAGACATCATCTGTAGGAGTACAGCAGAGACTGAGGTGAATAGCATTTAGGACTGGAAATTGGCATGCGTATTCTTCGCTGGGCTGTTAGCACGTGGGATGTAGCACATCTACTCTGTAATTTAGCTGGGTCCGAGGTTTGTTGTTGCTACGAGTTTCAAAATCTTCCAGTGGTGAGCTGCCTTTCCCTGTGCCAACTTCAGGGCCTGTGATGTCAGGGTTTTCCCCGAGTCCCCGCTGTCTCAGCTGCCAGCAGTCTCAGCGGGCTACACCAGCCAGGGCCTCTCCATCTGTGCTCTTACCCTCTCATCTCCTGTTTTCTCCTTTTTATTCTTTATTGAGATATAATTCACATGCCATCTAATTTACCTTTTTAAAATATACAATTCAGGGGCACCTGGGTGGCCCAGTTGGTTAAGTGTCTGCCTTCGGCTCAGGTCATGATCCGGGTGTCCTGGGATCGAGCCCCGCATCGGGCTCCCTGTTCAGTGGGAGGTGAGGGGGTGTCTGCTTCTCCCTCTTCCTCTGCCCCTTACCCTGCCTGTGTCCTCTCTTTCTCTCTCCATCTCAAATAAATAAATAAAGCCTTTTTAAAAGATAAAATAAAGTGTACAATTCAGTGCTTTTTATTATATTCACTAGATTGTGGAGTATCACCACTACCTAACTCCAGAGATTTTCATCACTTCAAAAGGCTCTCAACATTGGGAGTGACTTCCCATTACCCTTTTCCCTAGCCCTAGGCAAGCATTACCCTACTATTTGTGTCTAGTGATGTGCATAGCCTGAATATTTCATATGGATACTATAATAAAATATGTGGTCTTTTGTGTCTAGTTTTTCTGCCTAAGCATGCAGTATTCAAGGTTCACCCATATTATACCATGTATCAACGTTTCATCTATTCGTACTGACAAATAATATACATTATGTAGCTAGACCATCCTTTTATGTATTCATCAGTTGATGGACGTTGCAATTGTTTCCTGATTTATGTTATTATGTGTAAGGAACGCTGTTATGAACATTTGTGGATAGGGTTTTTGTGTGAGCATATGTTTTCATCTGTCTTGGATATATATTTGGGAGTGTTATCGATGGGTCATATGGTTATACTCTATGTTTAATTTTTGGAGGAACTGCTGACTGCTTTGCAGTGACTGCACCATTTTATGTTCTAACTAGCAATATATGAAGACTTCAATTTCTTCATATCATCACTAATAGTTGTTACTTTGTATATTTATATTTTAGCCAGCAAGTTTGAAATCCTTACTCATTGTGGTTTTGATTTGCATTTCCCTAATGATCCTGTTGAGTATCTCTTCATGTGCTTATTGGTTACTTATACATCTTATTTCAGAAATGTCTATTCAAATGTTTTACTCCTTTCCTTTTTTTTTTTTTTTTTTGCTCTTTTCAAAATTGGTTTATTTTTCTTTTCTTTGTTGAGTTGTAACAGTTCTTTTTTTAGTTTCTATTTATTTATTGATAAGAGACACACACACACACAGAGGCAGAGACATAGGCAGAGGGAGAAGCAGGCTCCACGCAGGGAGCCCCATGTGGGATTTGATCCTAGGACCCCCAGGATCACACCCTTGGCTGAAAGCAGGCTCTAAACTGCTGAGTCACCCAGGGATCCCCATAACAGTTCTTTATATATTCTGTATACCACACATTTATACATGATGAGCAAGTATTTTCTCCCAATCTGTGGGTGGTATTTTTTAAAATGATGTCCTTTGAAGCAGAAGCATTTTTAATTTTTATGAAATTTAAGTTATCTATATTTTTGTCATTTGGGTATTGGTATCTGCTATGGAATTATCTGTGGCCCTACCCTCAAATTCATGTTAAAGCCCCTCATGCAATGGTATTTGGAGATAGGCCTTTGGGAGATAGAATTAGACAAGTTTATGGTGGTGGGATCCCCATGATGGGATTAGTGTGCTTATACTATCTTTCTGTGTGTGAGCACAGACAAAAGGCCTTGCAGAACGAAAAGGTTGCAGAATGAAAGTGCCCATCTGCAAGCCAAGAGAGGGATTTTGACTGGAAATTGAATCCTGCCAGACCTTGATCTTGGACTGCCAGTCTCTTGAACTATGAGAAATAATTTAGTATTGTGTAAGCCACCCAGTCTATAGTGTTTTATTATGGTAGCTCAAGCAGATCGAGACAGTGTCATAATCTAAGAAATTATCATCTAACATGATTTCATGAAGAATTACCCCAATGCTTTTCTGTAACTATCATTCACAACCATCTAGCATACTTACATATACTTGAGACTAATTTTAGGTTCAGTAACATTAATGAAACTGGCCTGTGGAAGAGACAGGCAGAAAGGGAAAAATGAATTATTCCAAAGCGAGTGCCTCTCTGGGTAAGAGAAGAGAGCATTCATTCCATGAAGTTCTTCCTGAAACCAGCAGGAGATGGTATGACGAGTCTTCACATGTCTGTGGTTGGCTGGCTGTGTGTGGGATGTGTCTGGTAGTTTGAGAGTGAAGCTGACAACCAAAGCTGAAAAGGAACACAAGAATAGCTATTGCTTGTTTTTTGAAATAGAGGATGCTTCCATTGTTTTCAGAATCCAATCATATGTTCAAGCACCCCACAATACACACATATCTACAGTGCCATAGAGTTTCAAACTCCAACTAGGCTGCAGCAGCCATGAGTCCTTTACCCCTTGATACTTTACACTTCTGCTTCATACACTCAAGACATTTTTGATTCTCCACCCAGGGTGTGTGTGTGTGTGTGTGAAAACCTATTTGGGTACTATGGCCCTTTTCTCATGCTAAATGAAAATTCCATGGACGCCTACAAGAAAGCAATGGGAGCTTGAGATTACAGCCACTCTTGATTCAGTACAGCTTTTGTGGGCATTGGGGTTTTACTTATCACAACAGCTACTGATGGCTGAGTAATATTCCATTGTATACATAAACCACATCTTCTTTATCCATTCACCCTTTGATGGACACTGAGGCTCCTTCCACAGTTTGGCTATTGTGGACATTGCTGCTATAAACATCGGGGTGCAGATGTCCCGGTGTTTCATTGCATCTGAATCTTTGGGGTAAATCCCCAACAGTGAAATTGCTGGGTCGTAGGGCAGGTCTATTTTTAACTCTTTGAGGAACCTCCACACAGTTTTCCAGAGTGGCTGCACCATTTCACAATCAAAAAATATATTTTTATACAAAAAAATATATTATGCTGAGTGAAGTAAGTCAATCGGAGAAGGACAAACATTGTATGTTCTCATTCATTTGGGGAATATAAATAATAGTGAAAGGGAATATAAGGGAAGGGAGAAGAAATGTGTGGGAAATATCAAAAAGGGAGACAGAACATGAAGACTCCTAACTCTGGGAAACGAACTAGGGGTGATGGAAGGGGATAAGGGCGGGGGGGGGGTGAATGGGTGACGGGCACTGAGGGGGGCACTTGACGGGATGAGCACTGGGTGTTATTCTGTATGTTGGTTAATTGAACACCAATAAAAAATAAATTTATTATTTAAAAATAATAATAAAAAAATAAAGGGTTAAAAAAACAGCTACTGCAAACAGTATGTGGGAAACATGATATTTCCCATTGTAGATAGTTTTTCAAGTTCTCAGAGAGGTGAGGCAGTGTCCTCAAGATCTCATTTTGGAGAGCTTGCTCTGGGTGGGACCTCCCACAGTCATCAGTGGTTGGCAAAGGGCTTTGTGGAGGGAGAGTGGGAAGGACCCAGAGTCCAGTTGGTGAAGGGTGTGAGGATTAGGGTGGTTCTTTTCTTGGTTTCTGTGAACTTGGGCTTTGCTGTTCATTCAGAGATGGCAAGGAATTTCAAAAGAAGAAAAAGTCTTGCCAATTTAAAGAATCCAACCTAAAACCTTTAAACAACCTGAGACGGACCATAACCTGCAGACTACTTTCCAGAGTATCATATGAGATGCTGTAGTGGAGATAGAAGGGACACAGTAACTCTTTAGGGATGTTTTAAGATTTTTGGTCACAACTGTGCAGTCCTTCTTATTGAGATCTGGGGGTGCCATCTGGGTGAATGAAGCCAAAAGCGCAGTTAGGTTTGCTAAACTAAAGGAGAAGCCTCGCTGGCAAGGACGATGGAGTTCAAGCAAAAATGTAGTCTCGGATTACATGGCTCCAGGAGTGAAGAGGAATGAAGCTTGTGGGTCGTTCTTCACTGGCCCTTAAATAAGTTTGTACTGCTAGCATGTGACCAGTGGTCCATCTTTCCCGTGCACATGGCCAGCAGCCTGAAATAGACCCTCTCACCAGTATCCTCAGATCCCCTTGCTCCTTAAATTCATCTGTCACCCTGTTAAAGAAGGTCCAGGGTCAATGCCAATGTCCCTGTCATATGGACTCATCCGTTCCTGGGTATATTTCTTGTAAGAACAGCCAGACCTCATTGAAGGGGACACGAGTTTTGTACCCCAATTAGTATGTCTTGGTTTCACAGAAGTAGGACTTAGCAAATCTCTAATTGCTCATCTGTTTACTAGGTGGGAATGAATAGTGAACGTAGTTGAGATAATGAGGACTCGGTTGCTCAATATCAGAGAAAACAGTTCCATGTACGGAAAGAGAAAGGCTACAGTGTGGTGGAAGGCAGAAGACGAGGCCAGACGCAGAGAATCAGGCTAGACCTTTAACCCAGCATGTTAGGCCACGGAGCTTGACCCTAGGTTGAGGGCAAAGGGCAATTGAGAGAAGGGGAAGGCACTCCTTGGTTTCCAGCAGATTCATGCCTTCTTGTTTCACAGCCTCTATCAATATATCTATCTATATCTATCTATCTATCATCTATCTATCTATCATCTATCTATCTATCATCTATTTATTTATTTATTTTAAGGTAAATACACATAACATGAAGTCATTCTATAGTGTCCAATTCAGTGCCATTTCGTACATTTGTGGTGTTGTACAACTATCGCCTCTGTGTGGTTCCAAAGCACTTGCAACACCCCAAGAGCAAATGTCGAATCTGATAAGTGGACACTGCCCATTTCCTCTCCCTCAGACCCTGTCAACCGCTACTCTGCTTTCTCTTTGAATATACCTGTTCTGTGTATTTCATATAAACGGAAATTGCAATATGCTAACTTTGTGTCTGGCTTCTTGCCCTCAGCAGTTTTCAAGGTGCTTCCATGCTAAATCCTGTATTGAGACTTCATTCTTTTTCACGGCTTAATATTTCTTTATAGGCCTATACACCTCCCTTATTCATTCTCAAATTGATGGATATTTGGGTCGTTTCTTCCTTTTGCTATTGTGAATTTTGGTGAACATTTCTACACAGGTATTAGTTCGAATACCTGTTTTCCAATTTTTGAGTATATACATAGGAGTGGAATTGATAGTCCTATAAATTAAAGTAAAAAATATAAATTTTAAAAAGTTTAACTTTTTGACAATCTGATACACTTTAACCAGTGCAAACATCTTTCACAAAACCTGCACCATTTTTTATTCCTACCACCAATGTGCCAGGCAGTAATATTCCATTATATATATATATATATATATATATATATATATATATATATCACATCTTCTTTTTCCATTATTCTATTGATGGACATCTTGATTCTTTTCTATGAGGTATTTATGTAAACGATACCAACATAATTATCCAAAGGGGCATCTGCACTCCATATACACTTTATTTATTTATTTATTATATTTTTTTATTTATTCATGAGAGACACACAGAGAGAGGTAGAAACATAGGCAGAGGGAGAAGCAGACTCCCTGCGGGACTTGATCCCAGGACCATGGTTTCACCACCTGAGCCAAAGGCAGATGCTCAACCCCTGAGCCATCCTGGCGTCCCTTTATATACACTCTGGAATCAGCTTTTCCATTTCTTCAAGCACGTTGTTGGGATTTATTATACGGATTGTATTGAATCTGTATATTGCTTTAATACAACTGCTATCTTTAGAAAATTAAGTCTTCAACTCCATGAATGCAAGGTATCTTTCCAAATACGGAAATCTTCTTAAATTCCTCGAGCAATATGTTGTAAGCTGTAGTGTACATGCCTTATATTTCCTTGGATAAACGTATTTTTAGTATTTTCTTCTGCTTTTACTTCTTTTTTTTACTTTTTCCCCCACATTGTTTGTCTTTATTATGATGATTATTTATTTATTATTTATTAAAAAATATTTTTTGCCTAATCACTCTGGCTAGCACTTTCAGTATAATAACATAAAAGCAGCAAAAGCAGGCATTCTAGGCTTTTAAAAGAACATTATTTATTTTAGGGAGAGAGGGTGGGGGAGAGGGAGAGGAAGAGGAAGAGAGAGAGAATCTCAGGCAGACGCCCCTGAGCATGGATTCCAATGCAGGGCCTGATCTCACAATCCTGAGATCATGACCTGAGCAGAAATTAAGAGCCAGCTGCTTAACCGACTGAGCCACGTAGGTGCCCCTTGGTTTATTTCTTATTTCTTGACTTAATGGGAAAATTTCAGTCTTTGACCATTCAGTATGTTAGATGTGGATTTTTCGTGGATGCCTTTTATCATGTTAAAGTTTTCTTTTATTTCTTGTTTGTTGAAAGTTTTTTTTTTATCATGAAAGTGTGTCACTTCTTTTTTTTTTTTTTATGTCTTTGTCAAGCTTTACTACCTCCGTATTGCTGACCTCACACACAGAACGAGATAGGAAGTATTCCCTCCTCTTCCATATTTTGGGAAGAAATTGAGGATTTGTATAAGTTCTTCTTTCAAGTATTCGTGGAATCCATGAGAGAAGTCACCTGGTCTTGGGATGTTATTTCTTTGACATTTTTGATCACGGATTCATTCTCCTTACCTGTTAGATCTGTTTTAATTTTCTTTTCCTCTTGGGTTACTTTGGTTGTTTGTGTTTTTAAAAATACACCCAGTTCATTTAGGTTATATAATTTCTTGGGGTATAATTGTTCAGAGTACTCTCTTACTATCCTGTTTGTTTCTTTAAGACCTAAAATACTGGGGTGCCTGGGTGGCTCAGGGGTTGAGCATCTGCCTTTGGCTCAGGGCATGATCCCAGAGTCCTGGCTTCCTGTCCCACATCAGTCTCCCCACAGGGAGCCTGCTTCTCCCTCTGCCTATGTCTCTGCCTCTCTCATAAGTAAATAAGTAAAACCGTCTTTAAAAAAAAAGATCAGTAATACTACCCCGACTTTTATTTTTTATATTAGTAGTTGAGTCTTCTTTTTTCTCTCTCTCTTACTAAATGTTTGTCAAAATTTTTGGTCTTTTCAACGAACCAGCTTTTCTTAGCTGTCACATACTGATTTGATGGAAATTTTCTTCAACGTATTGAATCAAAATTAAAATCCCAATTTTGCAGGTGTTTTTTTAGTTTGTGTTAGGCCATACCACACTACACCACATCACAGAAGGTGACCTAGTATGCTGTCTTCACTTACAGACAGTTTGAGAGTTTTTGTGATTACAGCAATACCTTCAACATTCATCTAGTATTGTTATGGAGAACAGTCACACTTTACACCATAGCAGAGTTTCAAATAGGCAATTCTATGGTATTTATTTAAGGAACAGCTTGAGAGAATCATTACTACTTGATTGATCATAATCAATCAAAGTATCAACTCATGATTTCCCATGATGTATCATCTTTAATCTGAGAACTTGGGCACATTTCTCAATTTCTAGTTAGGCTTTCCGATGCTCACTGGAGAATGTATGTCATTATATAAGTTGGTTTTAAGGATGAGTAACATATAGCAGGGTTGTCAGCTGTCGAATCTGAGGGGTGTCTGTTTTTCATCCAGCTATCCTGACCTCCCTCTGGGTAGAGTCTAATTGCCAGCCTCCAGGAGCTTCCCAGTGACTATTCAAATACAGAATAGAGAAAAAAGCACTGAGGCACCAAAAGCTCATATAACATGCCCTGAGTCATAAAGCTAAATAAAGGTGAGGAAACAAAGACTCATCTTGGGGTCCAGCTTACCCTGTAGCTCTGGGTAAGAAAGAAATACTTTCCAGAAAGATAAGGAAGACCATACTTAGTTACAGGTGATCTCAACCCCCCAAAGCATCAAAAGTCGAATTGTTTATCAGTTCAGACACTCAAATAATGGGTTCTCTTGACCTTTCAAGAGCTCCATAGACAGGGGCCAGGTAGCCTTATCAGAGTCCAGAGGCTAGAGGGCAGGCATAACTTTGATGAGGTTCCAGGGTATTCTGGAGCTGAACTGATGCTTAGCCCATCTACAAATTCTATTTCAGCACCTTCTTCAGAGATAACCATGATAACCCAGCAGAGACAACAGGACACTGACATATAAACAACGTCCAAATCTCAAGGTTTTTCACTGTAGAGGAGGAAGCTATAGTGATGTATGTGGTGGAGGATTAGAGCCAAAAACATCAGTAAAAACTCTTCTGTAGCTTAATACACATATAGATGATTACATCTAAAATTTGTATACATATGTGAATACACACGGGTCGTGAACACACATGTAATTTCTTCCTCTGTCAGCCAAAGAGCCCTAGGAACAATGACGCCATTTGCAAACCGCGAACTTAGTGCACAGACCTAGGTTTCTCACACTTTATTACGGTCAATGGAACAAGGGCTCCCTGGAAAAAATGCTGATTCTAGAAATGGGACAGGGAAATATGCAAGTTGAGCCGGAAGTACCTTGTAGTGCCTGAAAATAAAGAAATGCTAAAAAAAAAAAAATACATAAAAAGAAACCAATGGAAACGTTTCCAGGGGCGTGAGGGAGGTATATGAAGAGGGAGCTAACAGGAAGAGCGCCCAGTGGCCAAACCTGGAACAAGTTAAACAACACAAATATATAGAATGATGTTGGATTTTAACCCAAAGTGTAATACAAGTGCCCATGTGTCTGTACTGAGAAAAGAATTTGACTTATTAAACACATAAATATGGGAAAATAGGCAGATCTCGCGAGTCCAGGGAGGGAGGCCCCGCGAGAGGACCCAGGGAGCCTCCCACACGGGTCCTCCTACCACCGCCCCGCGGAGCCCATCTCCAGCGGACGTGCAATCAGCCCTTAGGGACCCTGGCACGGGGTCCGGATGTGACGTGGGCCGACTTCCGCCACGGAGGTCTGAGACAGCGGAGGGCCTCGTGTGGGGGGTCGCAGTGGGGTCCCCTGGAAGGAGGCCAGGCCCGGGCGGCGGCAGCCAGGCAGCAGGTTGCCCCGGGAGGGGGCTCGGAGGGCGGGGGAGGGGCCCCAAAGGGCGGCGGGGGGTGGGGGGGTGGGGCCTATCAGGAACCCTGAGAGACCACCGGGGGAAGGCGGGGCCCGGCTTCGAGCTGAGGCCTGGATGATGGGGCCTGGGGCAGTGGCCTGAGAAGGGCAGGGACACAGGGAGTGACGGTGGGGGCGGGAGCCCAGGACAGAGGGGACCCAAGAGCCCATGATAGAGGGGACCCGGCGGAGGGCAGGGCCCACGGTGAACCTGGGAAGACCCCGCAGGAGCAGGATGGAGCCCGATGGTGGCGTGGTGCGGCAGGCCTGGCACATCCGGGTACCCGAGAGCCTGAGGCCTGGTGTGGCGGGAGCAGACGCTGAGGGGGGCGGAGGGAGGGCCCAGGGGCTAAGGGGAGGCGAGGGATGGACCCTGAGGTGGACAGAGGGGACCCGGCGGAGGGCAGGGCCCACGGTGAGCCCTGGAAGGCCGCGGAGGAGCGGGATGGGGCCGGATGGTGGCGGCGGGTGCGGCAGGCCTGGCACATCCGGGTACCCGAGAGCCTGAGGCCTGGTGTGGCGGGAGCAGACGCTGAGGGGGGCGGAGGGAGGGTCCCGGGGCTATGGGGACTGAGCGATGGACCCTGAGCGGGACAGAGGGGAACCTGTCGGAGGGTGACAAGGGCTGTGAGGCCCCCCGGGGGATGGGGACTTGCCCTCTGTGGGAGTATGGGTGCTCAGACTTCCACATCCGGGTCTCCCGAGACACTGCAGGCCCCTGGCATCAGGAGCAGGGCCTAGGACACGTGGGCAGAGGGGAGGGCCCCGGGTGCTGCTGGGAATCCCGGGGAGGATGCAGAAGAGGCCCGGGGGACCCCCACCCCAGCCCAGAGTTATTCCCGGGAAGGTCGTGGGGGGGATGGGAACACGTGGTGAGGCCCCACTTCCGCATCCAGGCTCTGGGAGACCAGGGGGCTGGTGTTCAGAGCAGGGCCTCCCTGAGGGGGCAGACGGTGGGCTCAGGTCCTGCTGGGTTCCTGGCAAGGATGTCCATGGGGGACGGTGGGACCCTGCACCCCAGTCCACAGTCAGTCCCGGGAGGCATGCAGTGGAGCCCGGCAGAGGCCCAGGTGCCCAGGAAGCCCCGCCAGCAGGGGTGGGGAAGAAGGGCCCAGGGAGCCTGCCCCTGCCCCCCAGCTCAGCCCCCTCTGTGAGCCCTGGGAAGTCCCCGGGCTGGGTTGCGGTCTTGATGGAAAGACGGTCACTACCTGTCTCCATTGCGGTCCGGGCGGAGGGGAGGGCCTTGGTGTGAGCGGCCCGGCCTCAGGACGGCTGCCCGAGGGGCCCGGGGTCTCCTAGGGCTGGAGGGAGGACACCCGAGGGACTGAGACCCCCGAGGGAGTGGGTCCCCAGGGAGCTGCCAGCACCGCGGCCCCGCCCCTGCTTCAGCCTCGGGAGGCTGTCGGGGGGTGGACAAGTCCCGAGCTGCATATTGGATGGTGCGACGGGGCCTCCCACACCTGTGGCCATTGGGCTGGAGCACTGCCTCCAGGGTGTGGGCGGCCGTGGGGTCAGGTGGGGTGAGGCGCAGTGGCCCACGTGGGGCTGGCAGCCAAGGCCAGGACTGCAGGGGCACTGCAGCCCTAGGGACGCAGCCTGGAATGGGTCCTGGGAGCCCCCGGGGCCGGATGACCACCTGGGGCGTGCTCTGGCTTGCCAGCCAAGTCTCCCAGATCCTGGGGGCTTGGTGGAAGGAGCGTGGTTGGAGCCGGCCCAGGGCCAACCCGGGGTGTGACCCTCTTTCTCCTTCTCCTCGTCCTCTTCCTCCTCCTCCTGGTCCCCCTCTTTGTCTTTCTCTTGCATGATCTTTGGCTCCCCCAGTAGGTGTCTGCTGCTGCCGGGGCCCTGAGTGCTCCCCAGAGCTCTCAGAGTGCCGACTCCTCCTCCGGTGGTGGGGCAGCTGGTAGCCATGCCCAGCCTGAGCCTCCTGGTCCCAGTGGCCCAGGAGAGGCAGGAGATGAGGAGCCCTTGGCAGAGGGCAGTTTCCGCATGAAGACGGCTGCCCTGGTGGTATTCTTGCTCCCCAATTATTGCACCAAGGAGCCCACCAGCAAGGCAGAGATGCTGGAGGTCTTCACCCCAGAATACCAGGACGACTTCCCCGCTATGTTGAGCCAAGCGTCCATCTGCTTGCAGCTGGTCTTTGGCCTAGACGTGATCGAAGTGGATCCCAGCGAGCACTCCTACGTCCTCAACCCCATCCTCGGGCTCACCTGGGATGGGATGCTGAGCGATCAGTGGGGCATCCCCAAGACCAGCCTCCTGAGGCTGGTCCTGGGGTTGATCCTCCTGCAGGACAGATGTGTCCTTGAGGAGGAGGTGTGGGAGACTCTGGGGTGGATGATGGTAAGAACACATCGTCTATGGGGAGCCCGGGGACCACCTCACCGACCTGTGGGTGCAGGGAGGCTACCTGCAGCGCCGACAGGTGGCGGTCAGTGACCCTGCCTACAACGAGTTCCTGTGGGGGTCCAGGGCCTGCAAGGAAACTGACAAGTTGCAGGTCATGGACTTTCTGCTCCAGGTCAATAGCAACAACCTAGGGTCCTACCTGGTCCTGTAAGAAAAAATTCTGAGATAAGGAAACGGGGCCACATTCCCAGGGGCAGCCAGTTGCTTTTCAAGGTTTTGTGGGGCCAGCATGAAGGGAGGCCTTAGGGTGCTTCCTTCTGGTCTTGTCCCATTGGATTTGTAAAGAGAAAGTCCTGGGCGTTCTGAGGAGTTAAGGGCCAGGGCAGTTTGGGGGAAAGCAGGGCCAAGAGCCTCTCTCGGGGCATGGGCTCTACGATGACCCTGACATCCAGAGCTTGTTTTCCTTGAGGAAGTTCTCCATGTTTGTTCCTTGGGATAGAAGGTTCCCGCAGCCCAGTGTGTGAGTGACACACACCCATCACGTTCATACTTCTCCAGTTCAACATATTTTTTAAAGATTTATTTATTTATTTATTTATTTATTTATTTATTTATTTATTCATGAGAATACACAGAGTGGAGAGAGAGAGAGGCAGAGACACAGGCAGAGGGAGAAGCAGGTTTCATGCAGAGACCTGAGATGCGGCTTGATCCTGGGTCTCCAGGATCATGCCCTGGGCTGAAGGTGGCACTAAACCGCTGAGCCACCCTGGCAGCCCCCCAGTTCAAGAGTTAAGAGTTTTATCATGTCCTGGATACAAATTGAGACCTTCCCTCCTTGTTTGGGTTCTTGATGAAATCACAGGGCAATGGTGTTGGAATCTGTTGGAAAGGCCAAGAGTGCAGCAGGCAAGTGTTGGAGTGTGGAAATAGGAAAACAAATCTTGTTCACTTTTGCTTATTACCTTTGCCATGTATTATTTTTCCAAAGTAACATCAATGTGCGCTCCTGCATTCCCTTGGTTTTGCGGGAACAGGACAGATGGATCCTGACTGAGGCCAGAGGGCCCTGCTGGCGGCTCCCTCACGGCCACACAGCGGCTGAGCTCTGCTCCCTGCAAGGCCCTGTGTGTGAGCACTGGGGACATGGGGGCCCATGGTCACACTGGATTCAGGGACTGAGTCTAGCGGCCACTATCCCACAGGAAGGCAGGGAGGGGTACCCTGAGACTTGCACCAGCTCGCCAGCTCCAAGCTTTTCCTGGAATTGTGGGATCTCTGAGTTGCCCCCAGCAGGGCAAGAAACTCACGCCAGTGTCACAGCCATTGAATCCTATGTGGTCTGGGAGGGTCGAGTGCAGACAGCTCATTCTGCTCAGTTTCTCTTCAGTTCCCCTTGCTCTCCCATCCTGGGATATGTCACAGGAATCGGAAATTCTTAGGGCAGGGGTGTGGTGGGGGATGTTACAATAAGGCTGGACCTTCTCCCAACCACTATCGGTCCTCAGTCGCCAGTGGTCCTGTGTGCCGGTCTCTCCTGAAATGGGACAATAGCAGAGACTGGCAGGTGGCAGTGCATCAGGGGAAAGAGCACATTGTCAGCTCGTGGAGATATTTGAGGTTCCTGCCATGGGATGTGCAGCAAGGTGCTAGGAGTGAGGAGGGATCCCTCCCCTGAACCACCACAGCCAGGTGAGTGTGCAAAGTCGTGACAATCAGATGTGATCCTGCCTTGGAAGCACCCGCCCCACAGCCGGTGGGCATTGGTGGCATTCTGTATACAAGCCTCTGTGCCCCACAGAGAGGGCCAGTGGACAGTCCTTCCTGCCACCTGACCTTGGGTCTCTGAGACACGGCCATCAGTCTCCTCAGGCCCCGCACAAGGTTCCTTCGGGAGGCCGGCAGCCCGCTGCCCTGTGGCCGGACTGGGATTGCGGGCGTCCTGCTCCTGGGACCCAGCCGGCAGCCCCCAAGGCCCCTGCTGCCCACCCTGCCCTGTCTCTCCTGACCGTGGCCTCAGCCTGCAGACCTTGGGGCTTGGTCCTGTCTCCCCACTGCCAACCGCTCCCTCCCCAGTACTGCTGCTCACGGGCGCTCATCTTGCTGTGGGCGTCGCTGGACGGGGATCCCCTCTCTACCTACCGGTGCTCCCAGGGGTACTGACCAGGCTGCGCCAGTGGTTTGTGACCTAGGGGCCGGTAAACGACTCTCCTAGCTGGTGACCCTGGCTACTATGCCAGGTGGGTATTGTTAGACAACTCCTGGTTCATAGCCATCGTTCTGTGAACCTGGTGTTTTTTTGTTTTTTGTTTTACATTTTTATTTTTTTATTATTATTTTTTAATACTAAATTTATTTTTTATTGATGTTCAATTGGCCAACATACAGAATAACACCCAGTGCTCATCCCGTCAAGTGCCCCCACCAGTGCCTGTCACCCATTCACCCCCACCCCCCGCCCTCCTCCCCTTCCACCATCCTTAGTTCGTTTCCCAAAGTTAGGAGTCTTCATGTTCTGTCTCCCTTTCTGATATTTCCTACCCATTTCTTCTTCCTTCCCTTCTATTCCCTTTCACTATAATTTTGTTCCCCAAATAAATGGGACCATATAATGTTTGTCCTTCTCCGATTGACTTATTTCACTCAGCATAATACCGTCCAGTTCCATCCACGTTGAAGCAAATGGTGGGTATTTGTCATTTCTAATGGCTAAGTAATATTCCATTGTATACATGGACCACATCTTCTTTATTCATTCATCTTTCTATGGACACCGAGGCTCCATCCACAGTTTGACTATTGTGGACATTGCTGCTAGAAATATCAGGGTGCAGGTATCCAGGCGTTTCATTGCATCTGAATCTTTGGGGTAAATCCCCAGCAGTCCAATTGCTGGGTCGTAGGGCAGATCTATTTTTAACTCTTTGAGGAACCTCCACACGGTTTTGTGCACCAGTTCACATTTCCACCAACAGTGCAAGAGGGTTCCCTTTTCTCTGCATCCTCTCCAACATTTGTGGCTTCCTGTCTTGTTAATTTTCCCCATTCTCACTGGTGTGAGGTGGTATCTCATTGTGGTTTTGATTTGTATTTCCATGATGGCAAGTGATGCAGAGCATTTTCTTTTCTTTTTTTTTATTTTAATTTTTTTTTAATTTATGATAGTCACACACAGAGAGAGAGAGAGAGAGAGGCAGAGACACAGGCAGAGGGAGAAGCAGGCTTCATGCACCGGGAGCCCGACGTGGGATTCGATCCAGGGTCTCCAGGATCGCGCCCTGGGCCAAAGGCAGGCGCCAAACCGCTGCGCCACCCAGGGATCCCCAGAGCATTTTCTCATGTGCGTGTTGGCCATGTCTATGTCTTCCTCTGTGAGATCAATGGGGAAGCACTGGGAGCCTTTCCCCTAAGATCGGGAACAAGACAGGGATGTCCACTCTCACCACTGCTATTCAACATACTACTGGAGGTCCTAGCATCAGCAATCAGACAACAAAAAGACATTAAAGGCATTCAAATTGGCAAAGAAGAAGTCAAACTCTCCCTCTTTGCCGATGACATAATACTCTATGTAGAAAACCCAAAATATTCCACCCCAAGATTGCTAGAACTCATACAGCAATTTGGCAATGTGGCAGGATACAAAATCAATGCCCAGAAGTCAGTGGCTTTTCTATACACTAACAATGAGACTGAAGAAAGAGAAATTAAGGAGTCAATCCCATTTACAATTGCACCCAAAAGCATAAGATACCTAGGAATAAACTTAACCAAAGAGGTAAAGGATCTATACTCTAAAAACTACAGAACACTTCTGAAAGAAATTGAGGAAGACACAAAGAGATGGAAACATATTCCATGCTCATGGATTGGCAGAATTAATATTGTGAAAATGTCAATGTTACCCAGGGCAGTTTACACGTTTAATGCAATCCCTATCAAAATACCATGGACTTTCTTCAGAGAGTTAGAACAAATTATTTTAAGATTTGTGTGGAATCAGAAAAGACCCCGAATCGCCAGGGGAATTTTTAAAAAAGAAAATCATAGCTGGGGGCATCACAATGCCAGATTTCAGGTTGTACTACAAAGCTGTGGTCATCAAGACAGTGTGGTACTGGCACAAAAACAGACACACAGATCAATGGAACAGAATAGAGAACCTGGTGTTCTCGTGAAGTCCACTGCGAGGTTGGCTTTCTGACGCTGAGACAGAGACGGGGTGTGTACCTATCAGCTATCCCCAGAGCCCCGGGACCCTAGGGTCCGGAAATGGGCACTTTGAACAGAGGATAGTGTAGTGGATGACAGCAGTGGTCACCAGGATGCTCACCCACACCCCACAGGCCCCCTCGGTCACATGAGGATTTTGTAAGCAACCGACCAGGAGGGCCTTTGGGTCCCCTGGAGGCAGGCAGTGCAGAAGGTCGGTTGCCCCACGAGAGGGGGAAGGAGGAGCACCCGTCGTCCTGGGGCTGGTGGCCTTGGCACAAGTCCAAGGAGCAAGTCCTGTGGGAGAGTAGCGGGTGGATGCGGGGACCCTGCATGGTGTCCTGGGAGGGAAGTGACTGCAGGGGCCCAGGGTTTGATCCAGGCCACCATGGACTGCTGGCACAGAGCACTCAGGGCACCTGAGCACCAGCATGTGGGTCCTCGGGGAGGCATCTCCGGGGTGCCAGGTCCTGTCCCGCAATGTCTGCCTTCACACACAATGGCCCGTTTTCTGGCAGTTGTCACCAGGCCACGGTGGATTATGCACAACGTCCCCTGTCCTCACACAGGTCACGGTCACACGGGTGACACAGGCATAGTCTCCCTGCAAAGTCAAGCATTGTTGTGTGTTGGGCAGGGTGCCGCCCGGACGTACAAGGCCTGGTGCACATTGGTGTCCACAGAACCCTCAGTCGTTATCGTGTGTCTGGGGCCTACTACCCTGGATGTGGAGATTGGGAACCAGGCAACGCTTGTCATCTGATCCCTGGGCCTGGGAAGTGGGGAGGTCCTGCTCTTCAAATGAGGAACTGTTACCCAGGCCTGTTCCCCTCCCAGGTCCAAAGTGAACAAAGTCTGCCCTGCCCAGGAATGTGGTCAGGGGATGCTACTGGCCTGTGTGTGGAGGGCCTCTATGGGCCGGAGAGGAGCCCTGTTCAGGGCAAAAGCTGCGCACCAAGTGTGCAGCCTGTCCCACAGGCGCCCAGTGCCAACACACCCCAGGGTCCCATGTCCCGGTACATCCTGCCCCCTGGTTCTCCTCACAGACACTTACAGCAGGAGGCGCGGGGCCCTGCATGGGACAAGCGGTCAGCACGCGAATTGCAAGTCCGGCTCCCATCCCCTGGGCCAGTAAGAGTGGCCAGGGCTGCGCTGAGCGCTCCGAGTGGGCGCGAGACCCCACTGCAGTCGGGATGAGAAAGGGTGAGTCCCCTGGGCGATTCCTTCCCTCGGGGTCCTAAAGGACCCTTTCTGGCACCCTGGCCCTCATGGCACGAGATGATCGCAGGTGTGTGTGTGGGGCAAGAGCAGGTGAGCAGCTGGGGGCCGAGTCCTCGCGTGTGTGGTTCTCCCCGTCCAGGTGGCGGGAGACCTAGGAGGGGCTCCGGCCTCCCCGTGCCTGTCCACAGGGGTTCCTGGGAGGCCTGGGCTTCCTCTCGCCTAGACCTGGGACGAACCCCAGAGGACCCTCCTGATGGAGGCCCGGGGTCCCCACTCCCCTGCCTGGGCCCCTGTGCATCCCAGATGGCAGAGGTCCTGGAGGAGCCTGGGGCCTCCCGAAGAGCAGCTTGGCCTTTTTGCCAGGACCGCCTGGGGAGGAGGAGGCTCCTCTGCCCGGAGGCTGGGGGAGCACAGCGAGCCCGGCCCTCTGGGGACTCAGTGACGAGGTCGATCCCAAGAACTTGGCCCACGCACATATCTGAGTATCTGCGCCGCCCGAAGGCTGTGGCCCCTGTCACCACGCCACCAACCTTGCTGGAGCTGGAGGTGTGGTGGAGACACTGGCAGGGCCTCTCCAATGCTTACCTGCTGGTCCACGGCGTCTGCTTCCCGCAGAGGACAGGTCTTGGGTCCTAAAAACTTGGCTCCTACCCTACCCCTCTTCTATCCCCCCTGCCAAGAAAAGCCCCACATTCTGAAGAAGCAAAGAACACTTCCTCCCTCCTTCCCCATCTCCTGTGTGGAGACCATTGCTGGGTGTGACTCATACTAATACACTTGCATTTGCATGGAGCGAACCTGCTTTAGTCTCAGGTCTGACGGTGGAGGGAAGCAGAAGCAACAAGGGGAGACTTGCATGTACACAGGAGGTGTGGAAGACCCCGAAAGGGGAGCTGAAGGTATACTCAGTCCACGCAGGAACTTTTATGCAGGTGCTAGAAGCTTCTGTCAGAGTGGCCGCAAGGCCCTTTAACAGGCACAGGCCCATGTAACTCCCTGTGGACTGCCACAAACCAAAGCTTTGTGTGAAATCTACAATTTCTTGGGGCGGTCGGGGGAGGGGATTTGTCAGGAAAGCTGTAGCTCCCTGCTCTGAGCCTGCCCCTTTCCCCTCAGCTCTGAACTGCAGGACCCTTGGGCCCTACGGGGCTGGACCCCCTCCAGCTCTGGGGAGAGTTTATTTGCTGGGTGATGTTGCTGGACGGGCACTTCCTTTCTCACTTGCTAGTGTCTTGTAACACACATCATAACCCTTTTCCCTCCTCTCTTCACCCCCGGAAAATACAATAAAAACCAATTGGCACTGGAGAAAAAAAGAACCTCAGAAACTTAGCAAAGAACAGAGGAATGGGATGCCAGGGAGGCTAGGGGTTGGGCGCCTGCATTCGGTTCGGGTCGTGATCCCGGGGTCCTGGGATCCAGTACCACATCGGGCTCCATGCAGGCAGCCTGCTTCCCCCTCTGCTGTGTCTCTGATGAGAAAATAAATTTTTGAAAAAAATAATTACAGAGCAACCCTCGTATCTGCAACGCCTGCCATGCACAGTTTGCAGGGGCCTGTCGGGGACTCAGGCTCCCCACCAGTGTCCTCCTGTGTTTTGAGGGGCCCCAGAATGTGTCTGAAATGGCATTCCTCAGAGTGACATGGATTCTGTCGCCATGATGACCTGGAACAACCACATTGTAACAAGAAGTGTCATCATGCTTAGCTAGTGAACTGTTCGGTTGGATTTCATCCTTGGGAAGGGGGGGCTGTCCTCCTCCCGGAGGCTCCTGTGCAAACTGAGGCCTTGGGAGCTTCATGGTATCTAGTGGAAGCAGGAGGCGATCCATGGGGTGGGGGTGAGGAGCTGAGGTCTCCAAGCTGCTAGAGAAGAAACGTCCCAGAGGCCAGAAGCACCTGGCTTCAGCAGACAACGGCCCGGTCACCGTCCGGTTTATTGCCCCGCCCGAGGTGCGAGCCCTCTAGCTGCAGTAGGGAGAGGTGTAGGCGCAGTCTGCGTGCCCAGCCATAGGTGGCAGGTATCCCAGGAAACAGTGGCAGACCGGGCAGTAGGGGAACAGGCCCAGGGAGGAGGAATGGCGGGCATGGGGTCGAGGGGCCCTGCAGCCACGACAGGCACCCACGAGTGGCACAGAGGCATCATCCCGGGGAACACAAGGGAGGAGGGTGCAGCAGCACAGGGCATATGGCGGCCAGGTCCACGGGTGGCAGTGGATGAGGGTACATATGCAGGGGCCACAGGGCGAGGCACAGCACGGTCAAGGGTGGGGCACTGCCACGGGTATGGCCACGTCAGACACGAGAGCCACGGGCGCACCGGTGTCCTAGGGCTGGTACTCGGCACCGCTATGGGTCGGGGGGCGCTCAGGTGCCTCCCTGAGGATGCCAGGAGGGGCGGACTCGCTCTTGACCGAGGCGGGAGGGGCAGACTTGCTCCTGTCCCGGGCAGCTGGACGGTGATGCTCCTGGCCGCCCGCCATCTCCTGTTGCTGCTCCTGCTGGTGCTCCGCAGGGGACAGGAGCTCCTCTGGTGGCCCGCCTCTGCGGGACTTCCCAGCCCTTCAACCTTGTCCTCCTCCTGCCTTTGGGCCGCCTTCACGCCCACTCTCCTCTTCTTCAGCAGGTGGGGGCAGTCCTTCCTGAAGAGAGGGCTGCTGTAGAACTGTAATGAGGTTCCAAATGGAAAGAGGGACAGAAACTCCAGGTCACCACAGGGCCCGGGGCACTGGCAAGGCCGCTCTGGGTGCCTCCGGGCTCTGAGCCAAGGGTCCCAGGGTCTCCCTCTCCAGAGGTCGCAGCCCCAAAGGGAAGCTGTGCCCCTGCTCTGCCAGGCCTCATTCGCTGACTTGAAAGCCCCAGCGCCCTTTGGGGAGGCAAGAGCCACCTGCGCTGGGGATGTGGACAAGCCCGCGGGGGAGAGGGGTCGGGGCTTCCTGAAGGAGCGTCAGGGCCACCTGACTACCCCCTGGCTGGGAGTTCCCATGTCCTGGACCACATCTAAAGTAAGATGCACACGGTAGCATGGAAAAGGAGGAATCGGTTTATTGAACAGCTGCAGGGAGCAAAACTAGTGGACTGCACCACCTTTGTCACACACCAGGCAGGGAAGGCTTTGCCAATCCAGATGCTCCCCCTCTCTCCCAGAGACAGCAGGCTGCCGAGACAGAGGGCGCCTAAGGAAGCACCAGAACATGGTCTCCTCCCTTCCTGCACCCCTGGGTGAGCATTGCTCAGACAGGGATGCGGCTCAAGAGTCTGTGAGGAAACGGTTTTGACTCCTTTTGTGAGACCCTCTGATGAAAGGTGCTATATGAAGTGGAAAGACTATTTTTAAGAGTTGGAAAGCACTGAACATTTGCATAGAGGACAGAGGAGGAAAGAGGCCCGCATTTCTGGGCCTTCCTTCCAGCATGGTGGCTGATGGGGACCCTTCGTGTTGGGGGCTGGTGGCGCTCCTGACACCACACTGTGGAGCAATGGGCAGGTGTGTCGCGGCAGCCTTTGGGAGACCCATGCTCTCCGAACTTGCCCTGAGCCACGTGGCAGGCATTATGCGCATGGAAATGCCACGTGGCTGCCAATTCTGCTGCCATGTCATGGATCGGAATCCCAGGCGAGCTGCAGCTGTGGCACACACAAGCAAACTCCCAAAGCAAAAGGTGGTGTAGGTTAAACATGAGGAGGAGTATTCTGAAAGGAGACTGTCACCTACGTGGTTGGAATCCTCCTGGTCTCTGTCAGCATCATGTTTCGCTTCCTCAGGAAGTTGTGAGCTGCTGGGGGAGGTAAGGCTCAGAGTCAGGCACCGGGCACAGAAAAGTAGGAAGGCTGATCTCTCCTCTTGAGGACTCTAGGGGTTGGTTTAGTTTCCTAAGATCTTATTCATTCCTGAAAGACAGGAGGAGACACAGGTAGAGGGAGATGCAGTCCCCTCCTAGGGGGTGCCTGATGCACGACTCGACCCCAGGACCCCGGGGTCATGCCCCAAGCCAAAGGCACACACTCAACCGCTGAGCCCCCAGGCACCCCGGGACTTTAGAGTGTTGTCAGTGCGGCAGGAGAGAAAGAGAGGGCAGGGGAGAAGAGCAGAGGTCAGAGGCTTAGCATCCCTGTTGTCTGGCGGGTGTAACACGGTCTCTGGCAAGGGGAGCAGACACCCTGGTCTCCCTGGGACAGGACCCCCTTTGTGCCTCAGTTGACCCAGCCTCACTGTTGACTCCATGCCTTTCACTCTTTTAAGTATCTGCGAGGCTTTCGAAATGTGGTCAGTGTTCCTCTGTCCAGGCTAGAAACAGAAAGTCTGTTAGCCTGTCAGGCCCCTGGGAGCCCTTAGGGGCCTGGGATAGTTGTTTTCTGTGTCCGTTAAGATGGGCTGTAGCTGTGATTAGCGGGGACCACAGACAGAGGCTCACAGACCAGGAGAGGTCATTTCTCTCTCAGGTGGAAGCCACAGGTAGATAGCTCAGGGCTGGTTTGCTGGTTCTGTTCGCCCACCGAGTGCTTTGGAATCCTGAGTCCTTCTGGCTTCTTGCCTTTGTTTTCTCTTTAAGATTTCATCCATCTATTCATGAGAGACAAATACACACACACACAGAGAGAGAGAGAGAGAGAGAGAGAAAGGAGAGGGAGAGAGAGAGGGAGAGGGAGAGGCAGAGACACAGGCAGAGGGAGAAGCAGGCTCCACGCAGGGAGCCAGATGTGGGAATTGATCCCAGCTCTCTGGGATCACAACCTGGCCTGAAGGTGGCCCTAAACGCCTGAGCCACCCGGACTGCCCGGCTTCTTTCCTCCACCATACATCGGCAGGGTTCCCAAGGTTCCCTCATGGTCCAAGCTGCTGTTCCAGCTCCAGCCATCTTGTAAGCGTCCCAGCCAAGAGGAGTGAGGAGCAACTTAAGAAGCAGGTTAAAAGGGATCCCTGGGTGGCGCAGCGGTTTGGCGCCTGCCTTTGGCCCAGGGCGCGATCCTGGAGATCCGGGATCGAATCCCACGTCGGGCTCCCGGTGCATGGAGCTTGCTTCTCCCTCTGCCTGTGTCTCTGCCTCTCTCTCTCACTGTGTTCCTATCATAAATAAATAAAAATTTAAAAAAAAAAAAAAAAAGAAGCAGGTTAAAGGGCACAGGCCACAGGCTCTTCCAGGAAGGCTGCCGCATGTTTTCCCAAGACACTTTCATGACACCAGTGTCTCCTTGGCCAGAGCTTAGTCTCATGGCGATATTTAGCTTACAGGAAGCTGAAAGGGAAGGCTTGAGATTATGGAGGAAGAGGAAAATGGCTCTTAGGGGGCAATGCAGAGTCTCTCCTTCATTTTAACACTTGGCCCCAAGCAATGATGAAGTTCTCTATGATTCTGCTGCACTCTCTCTGTAAGATGAGGTGGTGCTTGCCGTGTCCAATTTGGAAATAGTGTCACACTGCCCCTACAATGACTTTTTGCAGAGGTGGGGCTGGTAAAACATTGCTGATCTTCGTTGCTCCTCTAGGATTTACTAATACAATCTCTGTCTTTTTGTTTTAAGATTTTTTTATTTATTTGAGAGAGAGAGAGAATGGGAGAACATGAGTGGGGGTAGGGGCAGAGGGAAAGGGAGAGAGAGAATCCCAAGCAGGCTCCACACCCAGCACTGCAGCCTGACACAGGGCTTGATCCCACAACCCCAGAATCATGACCTGAGCCAAAATCAATACTCAGACGTTCAATCGACTGAGTCACCCAGGCGCCCCAGTAATGCAATTTCTTACAGCATCATCGCTTAATCTTTAAACGTGTGATTTGGGGATCCCTGGGTGGCTCAGCAGTTTAGAGCGTGCCTTCGGCCCAGGGCATGAACCCAGAGTCCCGGGATTGAGTCCCATATCGGCCTCCTTGCATGGGGCCTGCTTCTCACTCTATCTCTCTCTGTGTCTCTCTGTGTCTCTCTCTGTCTCTCTCTCTATGTCTCTGTCTCTCATTTAAATAAATAGAATCTTTAAAAAAATAAATGTATGATTTATGAATGTTTCCTCTTAGGGAACTTTGGAACTTCAGTCAGTTGATCATGGGCTCTTAGCTCCAAGCTTCCCTCCCCAATCCCAAGCCAACTTAATAGTGAGACTTGCAAATTCCAAACATAAAGTAAAAATCCTTAAAGCAGCAAGAGACAAGATATTCTTAACATATATAGGGAGAAGTATGAGGTTAACAGAAGCCCTCTCCACAGAGACCAGGAAGGCCAGAAAGGGCTGGCAGGATATATTTAGGGTCCTAAATGAGAGGAACCTGCAGCCAAGAATACTTTATCCAGCAAGGCTCTCATTCAGAATAGAAGGAGAGATAAATAGCTTCCAATATAGGCAGAAACTGAAATAATATGTGACTACCAAATGAGATCTGCAAGAAATATTAAGGGGGACTATTTAAAAGAAAGAGGATAAAAAAAAATAAATAAATAAATAAAAAAAATAAAAGAAAGAGGATGCCCAAAAAAACAGTCCACAAACCCTAGGATGAATACGTATTATGATGACAATAAATTCATATATTTCCATAGTGACTCTGAATGTGAATGGGCTTAATGATGCCATCAAAGGTGCAGGTTTCAGAATATCCAATATCCATCTCTTTGCTCTCTACAGGAGACACATTTTAGACCTAAGGACACCTATAGCCTTAAAATGAAAGGTTGGAGAACCATTTACTATTCAAATGGTCCTCAAAAGAAAGCAGGGTTAGCCATCCTCATATAGGATAAAGTTTATCTCAAAGACTGTAGTAAGAGATGAAGAGGGACACTATTTCATACTTAAAGGTTCTATCCATCAAGAGGACCTAACAATCTCGAATATTTATGCCCCTAATGTGGGAGCTGCCAAGTATATCAATCAATAAATAACCAAAGTTAAAACATAATTAGATAATAAAACATTTATCCTTGGAGACTTCAACACGGTGCTTTCTGAAAATTCCAGGTCTTCCCAGCACAATATCTCCAAGGAAACAAGAGCTTTAAATGATACACTGGACCAGATGGACTTCACAGATATTTAGAGAACTTTAATGCAACTCTAAATGCAACTGAATACACAATCTTCTCAAGTGCACATGGAACTTTCTCCACAATAGACCACATGCGGGGTCACATTTCAGGTCTGAACTGGTACCAAAAGATTGTGATTGTTCCCTGAATATTTTCAGACCATAAGGCTTTGAAACTAGAACTAAACCACAAGAAGGGGATCCCTGGGTGGCGCAGTGGTTTGGCGCCTGCCTTTGGCCCAGGGCGCGATCCTGGAGACCCGGGATCGAATCCCACATCAGGCTCCCGGTGCATGGAGCCTGCTTCTCCCTCCGCCTGTGTCTCTGCCTCTCTCTCTCTCTCTGTGACTATCATAAATAAATAAATTAAAAAAAACACAAGAAGAAGTTTGGAAGGATTTCAACACGTGGAGGTTAAAGGCCAACCGGCTAAAAGAAGAAAGGGTCAACCAGGAAATTAGAGAAGAATTAAAAAGATTCATGGAAACTAATGAGAATGAAGATACAACCGTTCAAAATCTTTGGAATACAGCAAAAGGAATCCCAAGAGGGAAATACATCACAAAACAAGCATCCCAGAAAAAACTGGAAAAAACTGAAATCCACAAGCTATCCTGGCACCTAAAGGAATTGGAGAAGGAACAGCAAATGAAACCTTCACCCAGAAAAGAGAGTTAATAAAGATTGAAGCAGATCTCAGTGAAATAGAGACTAGATGAACTGTGGAACAGATCAACAAAACCAGCAGTTGGTTCTTTGAAATAATAAGATAGATAAACCATTAGCCAGCCTTATAAAAAACAAAAGAGAAAAGACTCAAATTAGTAAAATCACGAATGAAAAAGTAGAGACCACAACCAATATCAAGGAAATACAAATGAATTAAGAACATATTATGAGCTCTATACGCCAAAAAATTAGGCAATTGAGAAGAAATGGACACATATCTGGAAAACCACAAACTACCAAAACTGGAACAGGAGGAAATGGAAAACTGGAACAGACCATTGACCGGGGAGGAATTGAAGCAGTCATCTTAAGCCTCCCAAGACATAAAAGTCCACCGCCAGATGGCTTCCCAGGGGAATATCATCAAATGTTTAAAGAAAAAACCATGCCTAATCTACTAAAGCTGTTCTGAAAGATAAAAAGGGTTGCATTACTTCAAAACTCGTTCTATGAGGCCACCTTCACCTTAATTCCAAAACCAGACAAAGACCCCACGGAAAAGGAGAATTATAGAGCAATATCTCTGGTGAACACTGAGGCAAAAATTCTCAACAAGATACTAGCCAATAGGATCCAGCAGTACTTTAAGAAGATTATTCACCATGAGCAAGTGGGATGTATCCCCGGGATACAAGGCTGGTTCAACGGTCATAAAGCAATCAATGTGATAGATCATATGTACAAGAGAAAAAACAAGAACCATATGATTCTCTCAATAGATGCAGAGAAAGCAGTTGACAAAATACAGCATCCATTCCTGATCAAAACTTTTCAGAGTGTAGGGATAGAGGGAACATTCCTCAGCATCTTGAAAGCCATCTACAAAAAGCCCACAGCATATATTCTCAATGGGGAAACACTTGCATCCTTTCTCCTAAGACAGGAACAAGACAGGGATATCCACTCTCACCCGTGCCATTCACATAGTACTAGAAGTTCTAGCCTCAGCAATCCGGCAACAAAAAGAAATAAAAGGCATTCAAATTGGCAAAGAAGAAGTGAAACTCTCCCTCCTTGCAGATGAGATGATATTGTACAGAGAAAACCAAAAGACCACCCCAAGGTTATTAGAACTTACACAGCAATTCAGCAGTGTGCAGGATACAAAATCAATGCCCAGAAATCAGTGGCATTTCTCTACACTACAAATGAGAGAAAGAAAGAGAAATAAGGAGTCAATCCGATTTACAGTTGCACCCAAAAGCATAAGATTCCTAAGAATAAACCTAACCAAAGAAGTAAAGAATCTATACCCTAAAAATTACATGACACTTCTGAAATAGATTGAGAAAGCACAAAGAGATGGAAAAATATTCTGTGCTCATGGATTGGAAGAATTAACATTGTGAAAATGTCAATGCTACCCAGAGCAATTTACACATTTAATGCAATCCCTATCAAAATACCATGGACTTTCTTCAGAGAGTTGGAAGAAATCATTTAAGATTTGTATGGAATCAGAAAAGACCCTGAATAGCCACGGGTATTGAAAGGAAAACCAAAACTGGGGGCATCACAATGCCAGATATCAGGCCTTGACACAAAGGTCAATGGAACAGAATAGCGAACGCAGAAATAGGCCCTCAAATCTATGGTCAACTCATATTCAACAAAGCAGGAAAGACTCTGCACTGGACAAAGGACAGTCTCTTCAATAAATGGTGCTGGGACAATTGGACAGCCACGTGCAGAAGAATAAAATGAGACCATTCTCTTATACCATACTCAAAGATAAACTCAAAATGGATGAAAGATCTAAATGTGAGACAAGAATCCATCAAAATCCTAAAGGAGAACACAGGCAACTCCCTTTTTGTATTGTGTATGGAAACTTCTTGCAAGATACATCTATTAAGGCAAGGGAAACAAAAGCAAAAATGAATTATTGAGACCTAATCAAAATAAAAAGCTTCAGCACAGCTAAAGAAACAGTCCCCAAAACTTAGACAACCTACATAATGGGAGCTATGACCTATGAGATAATTGGCTAGTATCGAAGATCTATAAAGAACTTATTAAACTCAACAGCAAAGAAGCCAACAATCCAATCATGAAATGACAAAAGACATGAACAAAAATTTGACCAATTAAGATTTAGACATGACCAAAAAACACATCATAAAATGCTCCACATCCCTTGCATTCAGGGAAATACAAATAAAAACCACAATGAGATATCACCTTACCCCAGTGAGAATGGGGGAAATTAACAAGACAGGAATCAAAAATTGGAGAGAATATGGAGAAAGGAGAACCTCCTGCACTGTTGGTGGAATGTGAACTGGTACAGCCACTCTGGAAAACTGTGTGGAGGTTGCTCAAAGAGTTAAAAATAAAACTGCCCTATGACCCAGCAATTGCACTGCTGGGGATGTACCCCAAAGATACAGATGCAGTGAAATACGGAGACAACTGCACCCCAATGTTTATAGCAGCAATGTCCACAATAGCCAAACTGTGGAAGGAGCATCAGTGTCCATCAAAAGATGAATGGATAAAGAAACTGTCGTCTATGTATACAATGGAATATTCCTCAGCCATTAGAAATAACAAATACCCACCATTTGCTTCGACATGGATGGAACTGGAGGGTATTATGCTGAGTGAAGTAAGTCAATCGGAGAAGGACAAACATTATATGGTCTCATTTGGGGAATATAAAAAATAGTGAAAGGGAATAAAGGTGAAAGTAGAGATGAGTGGGAAGTTTCAGAAATGGAGACAGAACATGAAAGTCTCTGGGAAATGAACTAGGGGTGGTGGAAGGGGAGGTGGGTGGGGGGTTGGGGTGACTGGTTGACGGGCACTGAGGTGGGCACTTGATGGGATGAGCACTGGGTGTTATTCTATATTTTGGCAAATTGAACACCAATAAAAATAATTTTATAAAAAAATTTGTAAAAAAAAATAAAGAAAAGAAAAAAGAAATTTTAAGCAGAATAGACATCTCTATAACATTTTGTTCCCCATCAATGAGTAGGGTTTAGTGCTCCTTTTATTCAGGGCTTTTTTTCCCCACCTCAATCTATTAGTAAATTTGTATAGTAACCTCCATAAAGATCTTAGACCTCTTCTGTTTTGAATGGGATATGTTCTAGGACACCTTCAAAATAGTTATTGCCCTTGTGTGTGTAGCAGGCTCTTGATCTTGCTATAGTGATGTAGCATACACAATTTTTCTGAAGTCTCTTACTAATTCAGATATCCCATGTCCTATTTCTCTGAATTCTCTATATAGATGGTCATATTTTCATGCACCATTATCTTCCTTTTTGATAGTCATGTATTTTGATATGCATATTTCTGGCTCTGTTCTAGTGTAGTTTTGAATGGTACAGGTAAAAGCATACATCTGTGTTTTATCGGTGTCATCAATGAGAATGCACCTTGCATTTCACATTTAAGTGTGTGTGGAGTAGCTATTAGGAAATTTGCTAAAAGTTTTTATCTTGTACTCATGGTGAATTTTTTTCAAGGGCTTTTATCATGCCCATTGGCATGATATAATGTTTCCCTTTAATTTGTCAGCATGGAGAATCCGAATTCAAAGTATTTTCTACTTTAAATCATATTTTCACTTCTCAGCCAAGCCTGCTTGTTCACTCAATTCACTACTATACTGAATATGGTATTAATTTACTTAGGGTATTTGCTACTGTAAGAGTGAACTTGGCTCAAGTGTTTTCAGTGTGGAAATGGGGTGTTCATCTGGTTTGAGAGGTATAGAGAGCTTGCCCCGAAAAATGAGTTAAATAACTCTCCATATTTTTCTAAGCTTCAGAGGACTTGAGTTAAGATGGAGGTAATTTTTTCCTGATCACTTGTAGAATTGGCCACCCAAACCGCCCGTCCAGGAATAGGATAGTTTCGGTATTGACTATGGTTTCAGTTTCTATTGTTTAATTAAATTTTCTATTTCTCTATGGACTTAGTTGGTCTTTTATCTTTTTAAAAATATTGTCCATTTCACCCAGGATTTCTAATGTAATTGCATGATATTTACAATAAAACCTTTATTACAGAAAGTCTAAAACACACTCAATAGTAGAGAATAATATAACAAACCCAGTATACGTGAAAGCCAGCAGTAATCATCTTTAGTACATGGCCAGTCTGGTTCCAATATACCCTCACCTTCCCCACATCTATGCCAATGGAAGAGGGGATCCTCAGACATACAGATCGGATGGATTCTCAGATGAGGATCATCTGAGACACTATGCTTTTTCATCTCATGTCATCAGTATTTCTACATGCATTTCCAAAAGACAAAGAATCATAGGTAAAACATAGATGCAGTAAATTATCATTTCTACCAATATAAAGAAGTTATTAGTATCAAATATCCAGTTACTTTTCACATTTAACTTATCTGGAATTTTTTTTTACCTGGAATTTTTTTTTATGTTTCTTTGAATCACAAATATGGCCTATATTCGGTGATTTTTGGTTATATCCCTTAAGTCTTTTTTAATCAACAGATTTTCCCCCACATCCCTCTTTTCTCCCCTTGCAGTTATTGTTCCTGAGGGAAAAAATGCAGGTCAAATTTTGTGACATTTCCTATAATCTGAATTATGTTGAACAAAACATTTTGGTGTCCTTGAAAATGTACTTAGCCTCCTAGTTCTTTAAATTGATAGTCCCAGGTAGACACTTGATCAAATTAAGTTTGCATGTGTGTTATTCTGCTGTATTTTCTTTCTTTAAAAAAACAAGATTGCCACATAGATAATGCTACGTCCTTCCAGTATGAAGAACATAATATCTATTGTCCTCTGTGCTGAAGTTGGCAGTCATTGATGATCATCACTTTTGTGTGTTGGGGGTAGCAGAATGGGAATTTTCTGGTTTTCTCATTCGTTCTTAGCGTATTAGCTGAAAAACTTCCATATGTAGAAAAATTTCCACATCCAACATTTGGTTATGCGGAGAGGATCATGTATTTATTTTGTGTCTTTACATCATTTAAATATCTTCTTCAACTATATTTTGTACAGTTTTCACTGACACTGTTTACTTGTGATAGTTGTCTTTAGTACCTGGTCATATTTGCAAAAAAAAATGTCTGTTTTATGAGTATTTTCAAAGAATTGCCATTTGTTCGTTGGTCTTACTGCTTTCTATTTTGTTATTTCTAAACTTATCTTCATTGTTTCCAACCTTTTACTCCTTTGGGTTCAATACTATGTTCATGCCCTAGCTTCTTGAACTTCTTGGGTACTTTAACTACTTCTTTTCTGTGAGGCATCTATTTAAGACTATATATTTATTTTTGATATCCATTTGGGCTATACCGCACATGTCATGCTATAAGCTTCATGCGTATTTGAATTTTTTAAAAGATTTATTTTTTTTTGGAGGGGGTGCAGAAGGAGAGAGAAAATCATTTCTTTCTATATTTTTTTATTGGAGTTCTACTTGCCAACAAATAGTATAACACTCAGTCCTCATCCCGTCAAGTGCCCCACTAAGTGCCCGAAACCCAGTCACCCCATCCCCCAGCACACGTCCCCTTCTACTACCTTTTGTTCGTTTCCCAGAGTTAGGAGTCTCTCATGGTTTGTCACGTTCTCTGATATTTCCCACTCATTTTCTCTCCTTTTCCCTTTAATCCCTTTCACTATTTTTTTATATTCCTCGAATGAATGAAACCATAAGGTTTGTCTTTCTCTGATTGACTTACTTCACTCAGCATAATATGCTCCAGTTCGGAGAGAGAAAATCTTAAGCATACTCCCCACTGATCTCAGGGCCTGACATGGGGCTCAATCTCACGACCCCGAGATCATGACCTGAGTCGAAATCAAGAATAGGATGCTCAACTGATTTAACCACCCAGGTGCCCATGTATTGCTCAAATTTTTAACAAGTCGACTAGATCATTCTATTACTTATGCTACTGGAGGATTTTCAATGTATATCACAAAACTAGGAAGTGTAAAATTATTTTGAGAAGTCTGCAAAGATGGTAAGAGAGTTAGAATGGTATTTGGAGGAAGTTTCAGGGTTCAGCAGTATTTCATTTTATTTTTGTTACTAATTATAGAAGAAACTTAAACATAATTAACTGCTGGTGACAGAGTTGAGTTTAACCCAGGGATGCAAAGAAGTTTAACACTAGTAGGTCAATCGGGATCCCTGGGTGGCGCAGCGGTTTGGCGCCTGCCTTTGGCCCAGGGCGCTATCCTGGAGACCCGGGATGGAATCCCACGTCGGGCTCCCGGTGCATGGAGCCTGCTTCTCCCTCCGCCTGTGTCTCTGCCTCTCTCTCTCTCTCTCTCTGACTATCATAAATAAATAAAAAAATAAAAAAAAAAAGAAATCTGTTTAAAAAAAAAAAAAACACTAGTAGGTCAATCGATATAATTGGCCACATGTAATAGGATGGTTCAGGAAAATCAAAGCCACTGTAAATATTTAACATGGAGGAAATTTAATGCAAGGAATTGGTCATGCAAGTGATAGAGAAGCCAAGCAGAGGAGAATTGGGAAACCCAATATTTAGCATTACAAAGAAATCACTCCCAACCCTAGGCCTGAAGAACAAAGAGTGGAAAGAGTGTTACTAGAACCTGGGTTCAAGATTTAGCAGAATCTAGAGCCATGATGGGTCAATCTGACGTAGCTGGGGCCATGAAGAATATGTAGCCATTGAAGGAAATGCCAGGTGATGTAGAGGAAGGAGGAGAAAATCTCTGACTGCTTCTATCCTTCTGGGCTCTAATCTCTTAATGGTGTTTCAGTTAGCTAAATGAGAATGGCAGGTAAATGTTGGTGAATTTAGGAATTATATCCTACAGGGGAAGCCCTTGTACAATGTAGAGCAGAATGGGAAGGAATGAGGGGTGAATTTGGGGGTAAGGAGGACAAGGATTGCCTTACATTACATTAACAGATTGAATGAGAAAAATCAGATCTAATTTTATATAGAAAAGTATCTAATCAAAATTAACATCCATTCATTAAAAAAAAGAGATGTCAGCCCAAAGTATTAGACTGGGACTATGGGTTTTGGGGAGGAAGCCCAGAGAGATAAAATGCCATTCTCATCACATCACATCAAGGGTACATACTATCAACATGATATGTCACCATTGATGTTGACCTTTATCACCCAGCTGTGGTAATGTACCTCAGGTTTCTCCTCTAACGTTCAGGTGCAAAAGTAAGGAAGGGAGAGAAAGGAGGGGTCAGCACTAGGCTAATTTCCTGAATTACCGTCCCAGGCATCAGGGCTAACCATAGCCAACTTGTCACACATTAGAACCCAACAAGAATAATTCAACCTCTACTTCCTGCAGTGTAACAGAAGTCTTCTAATGTGGACAAAAATGAACAGGATCATGGTGTATATAGAAGAGATAAGGGGGTTTGGGTCCCTCTTTAGATGGAGCCTATCAGAATACAGCATGCAAACCTTCCCTTGTGGGTGGCAGGGAATGAAGCAGCAGAGTGCCACGATCACAGCTGGCCCCCCATCCTTCCTTCTTCTTAGTAGTGGAGTTCAGAGCTATTTTCTCATGTACTGCCTGTTTGCTCATCTTCCTCACTGGGTGTTAGGAAATTTTAGTAAGACATGTACTTATCAGTACTCAGAAGGGGGCCATTTAAACTCCCATATGAGAACAATACTTTGCTCATTTGGAGACCAAAATATTTCACAAAAACCACATTTGGTTTATGTGTGTGTTCCCTCTTGACTCTCTCAGGGTAAGCTCCATCCAGTGGCAGCTCTACATCATGGCCTCAAACCCAAGAAAGCAGGAAGTCTTGATGAAGAACTGAAAACTCCAGCTGCAGTTCCCTATTGGATGGCATGAATCCTCTTACCTATGGTGATGTACAAAATTACAGTTTCCGTATGGATCTCACTTGTAAGCTTGTTTTTTTTTTTTTTTTTTTTGCTTGCGTATCACCTAGACTAGCTTGATTTATCTATCACAAGAATGGTGGAGTTGCTAACCTAATAGAAATTCTTGGCTTTTGAATTAAGTAAAATGGAGTAACTTACTGCGTACTTGCCTCACACGCTCACTTCCCAATAACAGTGATAGGAAAGTGAAACCCAGAATTCGGGCTGTGCAGGCACTTGTTTCTTGGTCCTGGCATTGCATGAATATACCAGCAGGAGAGGGGCCACAATGTTACCCCAATTAGAAATAGAGTTAAAAGTCTCTGTCTCTAGGGCAGCCTGGGTGGCTGAGTGGTTTAACGCTGCCTTTGGGCCAGGGCAATATCCTGGAGACTTGGGATGGAGTCCCAGATTGGGCTTCCTGCATGAAGCCTGCTTCTCCCTCTGCCTGTGTCTTTGCCTCTCTCTCTTTCTCTCTGTGTCTCTCGTAAATAAATAGAATCTTAAAAAAGAAGTCTCTGTCTCTTGAATGTACCAGGGGATACTTTAGGCAAAGGCTTGATTTTCTACTTCTGGACCCCATTGGAATATTGTAACCTCCCCCTCCAAACCTACTTTGACTTCCTATTGTGCCATTTCTTACTAAATTGGTCATTTCTTCCTAAATGGTAGAGCTGTCCCTCCAGCACTTGGAGGACGTTGGCTCAGCCTGCTAACTCTACAAGGAATCCCCTCTTGCCATCATTTTATTCTTTCACAGCATTTTAAAACATATTTTATTTATTTATTCATGAGAGATGCAGAGAGAGAGGCAGAGACACCGGCAGAGGGAGAAGCAGGCTCCCTGTAGGAAGCCCGATGCGGGATTCGATTTCCGGACCCCGGGATCATGACCTGAGCCAAAGGCAGATGCTCAACCACTGAGCCATTCGGGCACCCCTATGCTTTATTTTTGACGTTCTGGTGGTTCTGAAGATATCCTTCTGAGAAAAATGTAAAACTATGAAATCAGTTCTTGAATAGCTGTGGTACTAGTCACTTTACGCAATTTCATTGAGGATAAGTTTGGGTACTTTCTGGTATTTGTAGAATTCTACAGTTTCGTTTAAGTTCTTGACCATATGTACATTGATTTGTTATTAGTATTTTTCTTTTTATTCTCTAATGTCTACTGTGGGGCTCGTGAGCTTGCAGTGAAACCCACTTTAATTTTTGATACTGATAATGTACGTCTTCTCAACTTTTTACTTTGTCTGGATAGAGTTTTAAAACTTATGGGATGCAGCATATCATTGTTATGAGGGGAAATTATAGCATTTAATGCTTAGATTAAGAAAGATCTCAAATCAATAATCTGTTTCCACCATAACTTAGAAAAAGAAGAAACAACCCAAAGCAGTAAGAAGGAAAGAAAGAAATAAACAAAGAGACAAAACAACGGAAGACAAAGAAATAAAACTGAAATCAGTCTTTTCTTTGCCCTAGGGATGATTTTAGAGTATGCTGTTTAATTTCCAAATGTTTTGAGGTTTTTCTTGTTCTTCCCCTACTGTTTGATTTCTACTTTGATTCCTTTATTATCAGAAATATCCTCTGGATCATTCAAATATATATTTTAAAAGATTTTATTTATTTATTCATGAGAGACACATACAGAGAGAGGCAAAGACATAGGCAGAGGGAGAAGCAGGCTCCCTGTGGGGAGCCCGATACAGGACTCAAACCCAGGACCCTGGTATCATGACCTGTGACGAAGGCAGACGCTCAACTCCTGAGCCACCAGGTGCCCCTGGATCATTTAATTTTAAAAAACATTTTAATGACACAGGATGTAGTTGATCCTGGGTTATGCTCCGTATGTGCTTGAAATAAACGAGCATTTTGCTGTGATGGAGCAGTGATATTTGGATTCATAGTGTTTCTGACTAACCCAGGGCCAAACTGAGCTCTGTCTGATGGTTCCCTTCTCCAAGCTTTTGGCATCCTTGTGGTGAGATTCCAGCATGAGCAACTCAGGTAAAATCAGGGCATCCTAGGGAACTTGATCCCTCGCTTGTATTTACCACATTCATCATTCCCCCCTCTCCTGGCTACCTGGACATTCCTTTCCTTGTCCTCTAACTAGGAGGGGATCCATAGTCTCCCCACTCTGTAAAGCACTCCCTTGAATGGATTGGCTTTGGTGGCCAAGCGGTGGGATAATTGAGAGAAAAGTAGCAAAGTAGTTATCTCCCACTTTTTGGTACCAAAGCTTTTCTTTGCAGAGACACACAGGTTATCTTCCCTCTACATTTAAGGTATCTGCCCTACTGTTGCTGAGGCTCCACCACAGGGTTTCAGCTTTTTCCCTGGGGCTTTCCTTCGACCTAAGTGATAAATCCCTTAGTGCTTTCATGCTCCTTTGCTCTATACCGTGGTCGACATATATTTCCCATAAAAGGCTAGACTATAAAAATTTTTGGCATTGTAGACCATACCTTCCCTAACAAAGGTTTTATATTTTATTTTCATATGATATGCATATTCATATCGATTTGATGTTTCAGGTGTATTTCTATTTAACATTTATAGGTAATCCCATCATTTAAATATTAATTTATTTAATATTTATATTAATATTTTTTATATTTTATATTTGGTTTTTACCTAATGTCCTTTTCCAGATACAAGATCCTGTCCAGTAAACCACATTGCATGTAACTGTCATGTTTCCTTAAGATACTCTTTGCAGTGACAGTTTCTCCATCTTTCCATTCTTTTTGATGCTGACAGTTTTGAGTACTAGTTAGGCATACTGTAGAATATCCCTCTATTTGAATTTGTCTGGTGTCTTTCTCATAAATCGACTGTTGTTATGAGCTTGGTGGAGGAAGCCTTGAAAGGTCAAGTGCTCTTCTCATCACATCCTATCAAGGGTACATTCTATCAATATGACTCATCCATGGGGATGGTGATCTTGATCATCTGGCTGAGATGGTGTTGGTTAGGCTTCTCCACCAAATGCTTTTTTCTTTCTCTTTCCGCCATTATCTGGAAAGAAGTGACTATGAGCAGGCCACAGTTAGAGAGTAAGGATTAGGTTTCATCTCCTTGAGTGGGAGACTATCTACATTAATGGGGATTTGGAATTCTTTGGCATAAGAAATTTGTCCTCACGGATATTTATTTTATGCTTTGGGTTATAATGCAGTACAGTTTTATTTATTTGCTCAAATTTTTCCAGATTTGGCCACTGGGAGCTCTTTTCATTGACTTCTGTGGCCCTTTGACATATCCTCATGATATGTTTGGGTTTTGTGTGTCCTTTTTATCCTGGTTCATGTTTCATGGACTAATTGGATCTGTTTGTGTATTTTGTCTTTTGCTGACATTAGAAAATCCTTGGCTATCAGCTCTTCAGATATATGGTCTCCCCTGTTCTTTACCGCTTTCTCATTCTGGAACTCCAGAATAACATACGAACTACATCATTTCATATCATCTCACCACATTTGGACACTCTATTCTATTTTTCAGTTATTGTCTTTCCTCTTTCTTTCTTTTTTTATTTATGATAGTCACAGAGAGTGAGAGTGAGAGAGAGAGAGAGAGAGAGAGGCAGAGATACAGGCAGAGGGAGAAGCAGGCTCCATGCACCGGGAGCAGTATGCGGGACTCGATCCCAGGTCTCCAGGATCGTGCCCTGGGCCAAAGGCAGGCGCCAAACCGCTGTGCCACCCAGGGATCCCATCTTTCCTTTTTCTATTTCATTTGAATAATTTCTAATTTAATTTTTTTTGTTTTACTAAAGTGATTTCTATTGACAATAGTTCACACTATGAGGCTTTCTGGTAATATAGAAGGTCAATATATATATATCTTTATATAATTTATTTGTAAAATATGTATATACTCAAAAAATACCATAACACAAAAAGATGAAAACTATGTCAAATATATAGAATTGTTTTTAATTTTTTTTAAGTTGGATGCTAATTTAGGACACTGTTTATTAATATTATTATTTTTTATAATAAATTTATTTTTTATTGGTGTTCAATTTGCCAACATACAGAATAACACCCAGTGCTCATCCCGTCAAGTGCCCCCCACAGTGCCCATCACCCAGTCACCCCCACCCCACGCCCTCCTCCCCTTCCACCACCCCCACTTCATTTCCCAGAGTTAGGAGTCTTTATGTTATATCTCCCTTTCTGATATTTCCCACACACTTCTTCTCCCTTCAATTATATTCCCTTTCAAAATTATTTATATTCCCCAAATGAATGAGGACATATAACGTTTGTCCTTCTCCGATTGACTTACTTCACTCAGCATAATACCCTCCAGTTCCATCCACGTTGAGGCAAATGGTGGGTAATTGTCATTTCTAATGACTAATATTCCATTGTATACATGAACCACGTCGTCTTTATCCATTCATCTTTAGATGGACACCGAGGCTCCTTCCACAGTTTGGCTATTGTGGACATTGCTGCTAGAAAATCGGGGTGGTGGTGGTGCTGAAGTGTCCCGGCGTTTCATTACATCTGTATATTTGGTGTAAATCCCCAACAATGCAAATGCTGGGTTATAGGGCAGGTCATTTTTAACTCTTTGAGGAACCTCCACACAGTTTTCCAGAGTGGCTGCACCAGTTCACATTCCCACCAACAGTGGAAGAGGATTTCCACTGATCTATGTCTCTGTTTTTGTGCCAGTACCACATTGTCTTGATGACCACAGCTTTGTAGTACAACCTGAAATCTGGCATTGTGATGACCCCAGATATGGTTTTCTTTTTTAAAATTCCCCTGGCTATTCGGGGTCTTTTCTGATTCCACACAAATCTTAAAATAATTTGTTCCAACTCTCTGAGGAAAGTCCATGGTATTTTAATAAGGATTGCATTAAACGTGTAAATTGCCCTGGGTAACATTGACATTTTCACAATATTAATTCTGCCAATCCATGAGCATGGAATATTTTTCCATCTCTTTGCATCTTCCTCAATTTCTTTCAAAAGTGTTCTATAGTTTTTAGGGTATAGGTCCTTTACTTCTTTGGTTAGGTTTATTCCTAGGTATCTTATGCTTTTGGGTGCAATTGGAAATGGGATTGACTCCTTAATTTCTCTTTCTTCAGACTCATTGTTAGTGTATAGAAATGCCACTGATTTCTGGGCATTGATTTTGTATCCTGCCACGCTACCAAATTTCTGTTTGAGTTCTAGCAATCTTGGGGAGGAGGATTTTGGGTTTTCTATGTAGAGTATCATGTCATCGGCAAAGAGGGAGAGATTGACTTCTTCTTTGCCAATTTGAATGCCTTTAATGTCTTTTTCTTGTCTGATTGCTGATGCTAGGACCTCCAGTACTATGTTGAATAGCAGTGGTGAGAGTGGACATCCCTGTCTTGTTACTGATCTTAGGGGAAACACTCCCAGTGCTTCCCCATTGAGAATGATATTTGCTGTGGGCTTTTCATAGATGGCTTAATATGTTGAGGAATGTTCCCTCTATCCCAACACTGAGGAGTTTTGATCAGGAATGGATGCTGTATTTTGTCAAATGCTTTCTCTGCATCTAATGAGGGGATCCTATGGTTCTTGGTTTTTCTCTTGCTGATATGATGAATCACATTGATTGTTTTACGAGTGTTGAACCAGCCTTGTGTCTGGAGGATAAATCCTACTTGGTCATGGTGAATAATTTTCTTAATGTATTGTTGGATCCTATTGGCTAGTATCTTGTTGAGAATTTCTCCATACATGTTCATCAGGGATATTGGTCTGTAATTCTCCTTTTTGTGGGGTCTTTGGTTTTTGAATTAAGGTGATGCTGGCCTCATAGAATGAATTTGGAAGTGCTCCATCTCTTTCTATGTTTTGGAACAGCTTTAGTAGAATAGGTATGGTTTCTTCTTTAAACGTTTGAGAGAATTCCACTGGGAAGCCATCCGGCCCTGGACTTTTGTGTCTTGGGAGGTTTTGGATGACTGCTTCAATTTCCTTCCTAGTTATTGGCCTGTTCATGTTTTCTATTTCTTCCTGTTCCAGTTTTGGTAGTTTGTGGCTTTCCATAAATGCGTCCACTTCTTCTAGATTGCCTAATTTATTGGTACATAGCTGTTCATAATATGTATTTAAAATCGTTTGTATTTCCTTGGTGTTGGTAGTGATCTCTCCTTTCTCATTCATGATTTTATTAATTTGAGTCTTCTCTCTCTTCTTTTTAATAAGGCTGCCTAATGGTTTATCTATCTTATTAATTCTTTCAAAGAACCAACTCCTGGTTTTGTTGATCTGTTCCACAGTTCTTCTGGTCTCGATTTCCCTGAGTTCTGCTTGAATCTTTATTAACTCTCTTCTCCTCTGGGTGTACGATCTATCTGCTGTTTTTTCTCTAGCTCCTTTATGTGTAAGGTTAGCTTTTGAATTTGAGTTCTTTCCAGTTTTTGAATGGATGCTTGTATTGCGATGTATTTCCCCCTCAGGACTGCTTTTGTTGCATCCCAAAGATTTTGAACGGTTGTATCTTCATTCTCATTAGTTTCCATTAATCTTTTTAATTCTTCCTTAATTTCCTGGTTGACCCTTTCATCTTTTAGCAGGATGGTCCTTAACCTCCACGTGTTTGAAGTCCTTCCAAACTTCTTGTTGTGATTTAGTTCTAATTTCAAGGCATTATGGTCTGAGAATATGCAGGGGACGATCCCAATATTTTGGTATAGGTTCAGACCCAATTTGTGACCCAGTATGTGGTCTATTCTGGAGAAAGTTCCATGTGCACTTGAGAAGAATGTGTATTCAGTTGAGTTTGGATGTAAAATTCTGTAGATATCTGTGAAATCCACCTGTTCCAGTGTATCATTTAAAGCTCTTGTTTCTTTGGAGATGTGTGTTTAGAAAACCCATCGAGTTTATAAAGTGCTAGATTGAGGTTACCAAGTATAAGTGTATTATTATGTAAATATTTCATCACTTTGGTTTTTAATTGATTGATATATTTGGCAGCTCCCATATTCTGGGCATATATACTGAGGATTGTTAAGTCCTCTTGTTGCATAGATCCTTTAAGTATGATACGGTGTCCTTCTTCATCTCTCACTACAGTCTTCGGGATAAACTTTAGCTTATCTGATATAAGGATGGCTACCCCTGCTTTCTTTTGAGGACCATTTGAATGGTAAATGGTTCTCCAACCTTTTATTTTCAGATTGTAGGTGTCCTTCTGTCTAAAATGAATCCCTTGTAGACAGCAAATAGATGGGTCCTGCTTTTTTATCCAGTCTGAAACCCTGTGCCTTGTGATGGGGTCATTAAGCCCATTCACGTTCAGAGTCACTATCGACAGATATGAGTTTAGTGTCATCATGATATCTATTCAGTCCTTGTTTTTGTGGATTGTTCCACTGAACTTCTTCCTAAAGGGGAATTTCAAGAGTCCCCTTTAAATTTCTTGCAGAGCTGGTTTGGAGGTCACATATTCTTTCAGTTCTTGCCTGTCTTGGAAGCTCTTTATCTCTCCTTCCATTTTGAATGAGAGCCTTGCTGGATAAGGTATTCTTGGTTGCATGTTCTTCTCATTTACGACCCTGAATATATCCTGCCAGCCCATTCTGGCCTGCCAGGACTCTGTGGAGAGATTTGCTGTTACCCTAATTCTCCTCCCCATAAAAGTCAGGGATTTCTTGTCTCTTGCTGCTTTAAGGATCTTCTCTTTATCTTTGGAATTTGCAAGCTTCACTATTAAATGTCGAGGTGTTGAACGGTTTTTATTGATTTTAGGGTACCATCTCTCTATTTCCTGGATCTGAATGCCTGTTTCCCTTCCCAGATTAGGAAAGTTTTCAGCTATGATTTGTTCAAATACATATTCTGGCCCTCTGTCCCTTTCGGTGCCCTTGGGAACCCCAATTAAACGTAGGTTTTTCTTCCTCAGGCTGTCGTTTATTTCACTTAATGTATCTTCATGGTCTTTTCATTGTTTGTCGCTTTTTACCTCAGTTTCCCTCTTTGCCATCAACTTGTCTTCTATGTCACTCACTCGTTCTTCCACCTCATTTACCCTCATCATTAGGACTTCTAGTTTGGATTGCATCTCATTCAATTGATTTCTAATTTCTGCCTGATTAGATCTAAATTCTGCAGTCATGAAGTATCTTGAGTCCTTTATGCTTTTTTCTAGAGCGACCAGTTGCTGTATAATAGTGCTTCTGATTTGGTTTTCTGACATTTAATTGTAATCCAGGTTTTGTTTTTTTTTAATAATAAATTTATTTTTTATTTGTGTTCAACTTACCAATGTACAGAATAACCCTCAGTGCTCATCCTGTGAAGTGCCCCCTCAGTGCCCGTCACCCATTCACTCCCACCCCACGGCCTCCTCCCCTTCCACCACCCCTAGTTCGTTTCCCACAATTAGGAGTCTTTATGTTCTGTCTCCCTTTCTGATATTTCCCACACATTTCTTCTCCCATCCCTTATATTCCCTTTCACTATTGTTTATATTTCCCAAATGAATGAGAACATATAATGTTTGTCCTTCTCTGATTGACTTACTTCACTCAGCATAATATCCTCCAGTTCCATCCACATTGAAGCAAATGATGAGTAATTGTTATTTCTAATGGCTGAGTAATATTCCATTGTATACATAAAACACATCTTCTTTATCCATTCATCTTTAGATGGACACCGAGGCTCCTTCCACAGTTTGGCTACTGTGGACATTGCTGCTAGAAACATCGGGGTGCAGGTGTCCCGGCATTTCATTGCATCTGTATCTTTGGGGTAAATCCCCAACAGTGCAATTGCTGGGTCGTAGGGCAAGTCTCTTTTTAACTCTTTGAGGAACCTCCACACAGTTTTCCAGAGAGGCTCTGTGGGAGAAAGGACTGTTTCTGATTCTTTCTTTTGAGGTGAGGTTTTCCTTCTAGTCATTTTGTTCAGTGCAGAGTGGCCAAAAACAAGTTGTATTGGGAAAAGGAGAAAAAGAGAGGAGAGAAAGAAAGAAAGAAAAGAGAAAACGAAAAAAGCAAGAAAAAAAGAGAAGAAAAACAGAAAGAAAAAGAAAGATGGGGGAAATAGGGTGGAGGTAGCAAACAGAAATCAAAAAGCAAAAAAAAGGGGGGGGGAGTATCTTCTGATTCTGTATACTTTAAGTCCCTTGACTTCCCCTGGAACTTGTCCATCTAGTTGGTCTTTTGGGGGAGGGGCCTATTGTGCTGATTTTCAGGTATTAGCACTTGGAGAGCTGCTCTGCCCCCTGCCTGGTGCAGGGCTCAGTGGGGGTTGTTTATCCCCTGAGGCCCCAGGAGGAACAACCCCAGTGGCGGCGGCCAGCTCTGGAGCCCTGGAGTCAGCCCCCGCAGTAGCTCCAGAGCTCTCTGTCTGCAGGGCCTGGAGGCTCCGGAGCCGGGCCGCTGATCTGCTCAGCTGGGGCAGGAGCGTCCTTGCTGTCCTGGGCCCTCCCGGCCTCTGCCTGTCCCTGGGGGAGGCCGGATCCTGGGCTGTGTCCCGGGGCCCTGCGCTCCGGAGCCTGCGCTGTTGGATTCGCCCTCAGGGTCGCACAGCCCCCTCTGCGGAGCCGCCGCCCGAGCCCCTCCGAGCTGCTCCCAACCGCACAGCCCCCTCTGCACGGAGCCTCTTCCTCTGCCCGAGCCCCTCTGAGCCTCTCCGGGTCTAGCCCTCGCGCTGCATCCCTTAAGGAGCTCAGGCACTCTCCCCGGGGCGCAGGTGTCTGTTAGTGTCCCAGGGAGCCCGAGGGCATCCCCGCCCTCCTGGGTCCTGCTCTAACTCCCTGCGGGCCCCATTCCGCCCAGGAAGGTCGGTGCTGCTCCTGCTTCTCTGGGACGGGGCTCTCCTGTCCTGGGGACACTCGCCCCGGCCTCAGCCCGGCTCCTCGCGGGGCCCCTCCCCCTTGGAGGCCTTTTTTTTCTTTATTTCTTTTTCCCCATCTTCCTACCTTGATAGAAGCGCGAACTCTTCTCACTGTAGCATTCCAGCTTTTCTCTCTTCAAATATCAGGCCAAATTCGTAGATTTTCAGGATAATTTGAAAGTTATCTATGTAATTTGGTGGGGACAGGTGATTTGGGGACCCTACTCTTCCACCATCTTGCCCCTCCTCCGAATTTTTAATTCTGATAAGACTTTATGATAATGTGGTTGACACAGAAATCCAATTACATGATTAATTAATTAGAATTACATGATAATGTGGTTGACACAGAAATCCAATTATTTCTGTGGCCCACAATGTTTTACTAATTAGAATTACATTATGTCAGGACATATTAAAACTTTAAGAATTTTACATAACTTCTAGATCCATCATAACATTTACCCACATAATATAACCTCATAAAATTAATCATTATTTACAATACTTCCAATGTAAATTAATTCGGCAAATAAAGAAACCTAATTAGTCAAAATGATTATTTAGAATTTGAATTTTTAGGAAGTTTGTTAAGAATCTCAGAAGATTCTAAACGATATGCCTAAATAGGATCATAGTTCACTGAAAATTTTAATACTTTATCAGGTATTTAACCAAGGTGACAATAAAAGATCCCAAAGGCAAAAACAGAGGGTTTCTTGGTTGTTAGCAAAACAGCTTCTTTAAATATTGAGAAGATTTAGTAATCAAACCTTATCAAACAAGATAAATCTTGTTTTTCTGGGCAGATAAAGATAAAATAGCTTGTTTATAATTTGTTATCAAGAACAGACCAAATATAAAAGAAGCTTTTGTCTTTTTAAAAAGTTAAGCTAATTTTCAGAGAAAAAAAAGCAAATTCCAATCTTATATCAGCATATTTTAAAAATTCATATATTCTGATCTTAGTGAGTCCAGATCATGCATAGTTTCTCCCAAAGTTTCTCCTTTATAACCTTCCTCCAATTTCTTCTTTAACTCAAATTATTTCATAAGCCTCACCTCTCTATAAATAGCCCGTCTCATTTTGGGAAAAAAATACTTTCTTTCCTTCAACAAAAATGCATTTTATTCCTTATATCTTTCTTATACATCTCCTATTTTCCCATATAGAGTTACTTTCCTTATCATTTCCAGCAGTTTCAATTCCATTCATCAGAACTTTATTTTTTTTTCATTGAGCAATTGTAACTTTATTTTTTTAAATAATTTTATTGGAGTTCAATTTGCCACCATTTAGCATAACACACAGTGCTAATCCTGCCACATGCCCCCCTCAGTGCCCCACACTGACACCATGACCCACTGCCATGTCCCTTTCCACTAAACATTGTCCGTTTCCCAGAGTTAGGTGTCTCTCATGTTTTGACACCCTCACTGATATTTTCACTCATTTCTCTCCTTTCCCTTTATTCCCTTTCACTAATATTATACTCCCAAAATGAATGAGACCATATAATGTTTGTCATTTCTGATTGACTTATTTCACTCAGGATAATACCCTACAGTTCCATCCACGTTGAAGCAAATGGTGGGTATTTGTCGTTTCTAATGGCTGAGTAATATTCTATTGTATACATAAACCACATCTTCTTTATCCATTCATCTTTCAATGCACACCAAGGCTCCTTCGACAGTTTGGCTATTATGGACATTACTGCTGTAAACGTCAGGGTGGAGGTGTCCTGGCATTTCACTGCAACTGTATCTTTGGGGTAAATCCCCAACAGTGCAATTGCTGGGTTGTAGGGCAAATCTATTTTTAACTCTTTGAGGAACCTCCACACAGTTTTCCAGAGTGACTGCACCAGTTCACAATCCCACCAACAGTGCAAGAGTGTTCCCCTTTCTCTACATCCTCTCCAACATGCGTTGTTTCCTGCCTTGTTAATTTTCTCCATTATCACTGGAGTGAGGTGGTATCTCATTGTCCTTTTGTTTGTATTTCCCTGATGGCTGTGGAGCATTTACTCACGTGCTTGTTGGCCATGTCTATGTCTTCCTCTGTGAAATTTCTGTTCATGTCTATTTCCCATTTCATGATTGGATTGTTTGTTTCCTTGCTGTTGAGTTTAATAAGCTCTTTATAGATCTTGGATACTAGTCCTTTATCTGATATGTCACTTGCGAACATCTCCCATTCTGTAGGTTGTCTTTTAGTTTTGTGGACTGTTTCTTTTGCTGTGCAAAAGCTTCTTATCTTGATGAAATCCCAGTAGTTCATTTATGCTTTTGTTTCACTTGCATTCATGGATGTATCTTGCAAGCAGATTACATGATACTGTACATAGAAAACCCAAAACACTCCACCCCAAGATTGCTAGAACTCATCCAGCAGTTTGGCAGTGTGGCAGGATACAAAATCAATGTCCAGAAGACAGTGGCATTTCTATACATTAACAATGAGGCTGAAGAAAGAGAAATTAAGGAGTCAATCCCATTTTCAATTGCACCCAAAAGCATAAGATAACTAGGAATAAACCTAACCAAAGAGGTAAAGGATTTATACCCTAAAAACTACAGAACACTTCTGAAAGAAATTGAGGAAGACACAAAGAGATGGAAAAATATTATATGCACATGGATTGGATCTTTCATCCATTTTGAGTTTATCTTTGTGTATGGTGTAAGAGAATGGTCCAGTTTCACTCTTCTGCATGTGGATGTCCAATTTTCCCAGCACCATTTATTGAAGAGACTTTTTTCCAGTGGATAGTCTTTCCTGCTCTGTCAAATATTAGTTGACGATAAAGTTGAGGGTCCACTTTTGGATTCTCTATTCTGTTCCACTGATCTATACGTCTGTTCTTGTGTCAGTACCACAGTGTCATGATGACCACAGCTTTGTAGTACAACCTGAAATCTGACATTGTGAAGCCCCCAGCTATGGTTTTCTTTTTCTATATTCCCCTTGCTAATCAGGGTCTTTTTTGAGTCCACACAAATCTTAAGATGAGTTGTTCTAACTCTCTGAAGAAAGTCCATGGTATTTTGATAGGGATTGCATTAAATGTGTAAATTACCCTGGGGAACATAGACATTTTCACAATATTAATTCTTCCAATCCACGAGTATGAAATATTTTTCCATCTCTCTGTGTCCTCCTCAATTTCTTTTAGAAGTGTTGTGTAGTTTTTAGGGTATAGATCCTTTACCTCTTTAGTTAGGTTCATTCCTAGGTATCTTATGCTTTTGGGTGCAATTGGAAATGGGATTGACTCCTTAATTTCTCTTTCTTCAGTCTCATTGTTAATGTATAGTATCATGTCATCTGCAAAGAGGGAGAGTTTGAGTTCTTTGTCAATTTGAATGCATTTTACTTCTTTTTTCTTTTTGTTTCTTGTTTCTTTTCTTTTTGTTGTCTGATTGCTGACTTCTACTATGTTGAATAGCAGTGGTGAGAGTGGACATCACTGGCGTGTTCCTGATCTTAGAGGAAAGGCTCCCAGGGTTTCCATATTGAGAATGATATTTGCTGTGGCTTTTCATAGAGGGCTTTGAAGATGCTGAGGAATTTTCCCTCTATCCCTACACTCTGAAGAGTTTTGATGAGGAATGGATGCTGTATTTTGTCAACTGCTTTCTCTGCATCTATTGAGAGGATCATTTGGTTCTTATTTTCTCTTGCTGATATGATCAATCACATTGATTGCTTTATGAGTGTTGAACCAGCCTGTATCCCGGGGATACATCCCACTTGGTCATGGTGAATAATCTTCTTAATGTACCCTTGGATCCTATTGGCTAGTATCTTGTTGAGAATTTTTGCATCCATATTCATCAGGGATTTTGGTCTATAATTCTCCTTTTTGGTGGGGTCTTTGTCTGGTTTTGGAAATAAGGTGATGCTGGCCTCATAGAACGAGTTTGGAAGTATTCCATCTCTTTCTATCTTTTGGAACAGCTTTAGTAGAATAGGTATGGTTTCTTCTTTAAACGTTTGATAGAATTCCCCCGGGAAGCCATCTGGCCCTGTCCTTTTGTGTCTTGGGAGGTTTTTGATGACTGCTTCAATTTCCTCCCTGGTTATCGGCCTGTTCATGTTTTCTATTTCTCCCTTTCCAGTTTTGGTAGTTTGTGGTTTTCCAGAAATGCATCCATTTCTTCTAGATTGCCTAATTTATTGGCGTAAATCTGTTCATAATAAGTTTTTAAATCATTTGTATTTCCTTGGTATTGGTGCTGATCTCTCCTTTCTCATTCATGATTTTATTAATTTGAGTCTTTTCTCTCTTCTTCTTAATAAGGCTGGCTAATGGTCTATCTATCTTATTAATTCTTTCAAAGAACCAACTCCTGGTTTTGCTGATCTGTTCCAGTTCTTCTGGTCTCTATTTCATTGAGTTCTGCTTGAATCTTTATTAATTCTCTTCTTCTGCTGGGTGGAGGATCTGTTTGCTGTTTTCTCTCCAGCTCCTTTAGGTGCAAGGTTAGCTTTAGTATATGAATCCTTTCCAGTTTTTGGATGGATGCTTGTATTGTGATGTTTCTCCGCCTCAGGACTGCTATTGCAGTATCCCAAAGATTTTGAATGGATGTATCTTCACTCTCATTTGTTTCCATGATTCTTTTTAATTCTTCTCTACTTTCCTGGTTGATCCTTTCATCTTTTAGCACGATGGTCCTTAACCTCTACGATTTTAAAATCCCTCTAAACTTCCTCTTATGGTTGAGTTCTGGTTTGAAAGCTTCATGGTATGAAAATATGCAGGGGATGATCCCAATGTTTTGGTATCGGTTAAGACCTGATTTGTGCCCCAGTATGTGCTCTGTTCTGGAAAAACTTCCATGTGCATTTGAGAACAATGTGTATTCAGTTGTTTTTGGATGTAAAGTTCTGGAAATATCTGTGAAATCCGTCTGGTCCGGTGTATCACTTAAAGCTCTTATTTCTTTGGAGATGTTGTGCTTAGAATATCTATCAATTGTAGAAAGTCTGTGTTCAAGTCTCTAAGTATAAGTGTATTACTATCTAAGAAAGTCTTACCTTTGGTTTTTAATTGTTTGATATACTTGGCAGCGCCCACATTCGGGGCATACATATTCATGATTGTTAGGTCTTCTTGTTGGACAGATCCTTTAAGTATGATATAGTGTCCCTCTTCATCTCTTACTACAGTCTTCGGGATAAACTTTAGTTTATCTGATATAAGGATTTTAGGGAGGGGATGTCTCCAACTCCTGGATCAGAATGTCTGTTTCCCTTCCCAAGTTAGGGAAGTTCTCACCTATGATTTGTTCAAATACACTTTTGGGTCCTCTGTCCCTCTTGGCGCCCTCTAGAACGCCAAATAAATGTAGATTTTTCCTTCTGAGGCTTTTATTTCCCTTAACCTATCCTCATGATCTTTTAATTGTTTTCCTCTTTATTCCTTAGCTTCCTTCCTTCCCATCAACTTGTCTTCTATGTCACTCACTCTACCTCGTTGCCCTCATCGTTTTGTCCTCCAGTTTGGATTGCATCTCATTTAATTGATTTTTAATTTCGGCCTGATTAGATCTAAATTCTGCAGTCATGAAGTCTCTTGAATCCTTTATGCTGTTTTCTAGAGCCACCAGTAGCTTTATAATTGTGCTTCTGAATTGGCTTTCTGACATTGAATTGTAATCCAAATTTTGTAACTCTGTGGGAGAGACTACTATTTCTGATACTTTCTTTTGTGGTGAATTTTTCATTGTAGTCATTTTGCTCAGTGCAGAGTGGCTCAAAACAAGTTGTACTGGAAAAAGGAGAAAAAGAGAGTAAAAGATGGCTTGGGGGATTCAAACAAACAAAAAAGGAGGGATATCCTCTGGTCCTATATACTGTAAATCTGTCGACTTCCCGTGGTACTTTCCAGCGCTGCTTGGTCAAGGAGTTGCTCTTCCCCTGTTCTTCCAGCTGGTCTTCTGGGGGAGGGGTCTGCGGTGCTGATTCTCAGGTGTGTGAACCAGGGGGAGGTGCCCAGGCCCTCCCAGGTGCACGGCTCATTGGTAGCTGTTTATCCTTTGAGGCCCCTGCTCCCTGGTGGCCCTGCTCAGTCCCAGGCTCAAGGTGACACCAGGACCAAAAGACAGTGGCGGCAGCCATGTCTCCATCTCTGGAGTCAGCTCCAGCAGTAACTACGGCAGTCTCCCAGTCTGTAGAGGTCTGGATGCCTCGGAGGCGGGTGGCGTGGACCTGCACAGCTCGGGGCTGCCCATCGGCAGGAGCGTCCTTCCTGCCCTGTGTCCTCCAAGCCTCCGCCTGCCCCTGGGGGAGCACCGGATCTTGGGCTGTGTCCTCTGGTGCCTTGGGCTCTGAGACCTCCGCCGCCCTAGCTGCTTCCGGGGCCCCGCCTGGCACACGGTCCTGCCCTATAGGGAGCTCGGCCCAAGGTGTGTGGCGTGCTCTCACCTGGGGCGCAGTTCCTCTATTAGTGACCCGGGAGCCTGAGGGCATCCCCGCCCCTCCTGGGATCCTGCCCGAGTTCCTGGTGAGCGCCTTTCCCTCCGGGAAGATTGGTAAAGCTCCTGCTTCTCAGGGACTGGGCTCTCCTGTCCTGGGGGCTCTCGATGCCCGGCCTCAGCCCGGCCCCTCGCGGGAGCCCCTCCCTCTTGGATGCTCTTTTATTTCTTTATTTTTTTCAGTCTTCTTATCCTGATAGAAGCGCTAACTTCTCAGCGTAGCATTCCAGCTGTTCTCTATTTAAATCTCAGGCCGAATTCCTAGGTTTTCAGGATGATTTGAAATTTATTTAGGTAAGTTGGTGGGGACAGGTGACTTGGGGACCCGACTCTTCTGCCATCTTGCCTCACCCGCATTTCTAATTTCCTTATGTCAAGTTGATTCTGTCTTTCCTCTACCATGTTCTGTCGGTTTTTAATCCTTTTAGCAGATACTGTTTTTCAATTCTAGGGTTTCCATTTGGTTGTCTTATTGCTTACATCTGTATTAAAATTACCAATCTCTTCATGCACGTAATTCATCTGTTCTTCTAGATTATTTAGCATGTTAATCATAGGTGACTTAAAGTTTCTTCCTGGGGCACCTGGGAGGCTCAGTGATTGGGTGTCTGCCATCGCTCAGGTTGTGTTCCACGAGGTCCTGGGATGAAGGCCCACGTGAGGCTCCCTGCAGGGAGCCAGGTTCTCCCTCTGCCTGTGTCTCTGCCTGTCTCTGTGTCCTGTGAATAAATAAATAAAATCATAAAAGAATAAAACAAAAATTTCTACCTAATATAGCTAGAATATAGATCACCTTGGAGTACAGTTCTATTTATTGTTTTTTTCTATTGGCAGTGGGTTGACTGTTCTTGATTTTGGAGTGTTGGTTTTTTGTAGTATTTTTTATTGATTTGCAGCCAGACATCATCTGTAGGAGTACAGCAGAGACTGAGGTGAATAGCATTTATGACTGGGAATTGGCATGCCTCTTCTTCTCTGGGCTGTTAGTGTGTGGGGAGTAGCACATCTACTCCGTAATTTAGCTGGGTCCAAGGTTTGTTGTTGCTACAAGTTTCAAAATCTTCCAGTGGTGAGCTGCCTTTCCCTGTTCTAAGTATAGGGCCTGTGATGTCAGGGTTTTCTCCGAGTCCCTGCTGTCTTAGCTGCCAGCAGTCTCAGCAGGCTGTACCACCCAGGGCCTCTCCATCTGTGATCTTTCCCTCTCCTCTCCTGTTTTCACTTTCTTATTCTTTTTTTTTTTATGATAGTCACACACACACACACAGAGAGAGAGAGAGAGAGAGGCAGAGACACAGGCAGAGGGAGAAGCAGGCTCCATGCACCGGGAGCCCGACGTGGGATTCGATCCTGGGTCTCCAGGATCACGCCCTGGGCCAAAGGCAGGCGCCAAACCGCTGCGCCACCCAGGGATCCCTCACTTTCTTATTCTTTATTGAGATTTCATTCACATGACATCTAATTTACCATTTGAAAGTATACAATTCAGGGGCACCTGGGTGGCTCAGTTAGTTAAGCGTCTGCTTTCGGCTCAGGTCATGATCCGGGTGTCCTGGGATCGAGCCCTGCATCGGGCTCCCTGTTCAGTGGGAGATGAGGGGGTGTCTGCTTCTCCCTCTTCCTCTGCCCCTTACCCTGCCTGTGTCCTCTCTCTCTTATTCTCTCCATCTCAAATAAATAAAGAAAACCTTTTTAAAAGATGAAAATACAGTGTACAATTCAGTGCTTTTTACTATATTCACTAGATTGTGGACAATCACCACTATCCAACTCCAGAGCATTTTCATCACTGGAAAAGGCTCTCAACTTTCAGAGTGAATTCCCATTACCCTTTCCCCTAGCCCTAGGCAAGCATTACTCTACTATTTGTGTCTAGTGACGTGCATAGCCTGGATATTTCATACAAATACAATAATAAAATATGTGGTCTTTTGTGTCTAGTTTTTCTGCCTAAGCATGCAGTATTCAAGGTTCACCCATATTATACCATGTATCAGCATTTCATCTATTCGTACTGGCAAATAATATTACAGTAAGTAGATAGGCCATACTTTTTTTGTATTCATCAGTTGATGGATGTTGGAATTGTTTCCTGATTTGGGTTATTATGTGTAAGGAAAGGTGCAATGAGCATTTGTCGATAGGGTTTTTGTGTGGGCATATATTTTCATTTCTCTTGGATATGTACTTGGGAGTGGTATCAATGGGTAATACGGTTATACTCTATGTTTAACTTTTGCAGGAACTGCTGACTGCTTTGCACAGTGACTGCACCATTTTATGTTCCCACTAGCAATATATGAAGATTTCAATTTCTTCACATCATCACCAATAGTTGTTACTTTGTGTCTTCTAATTTTAGCCAGCAAGTTTGAAGTCCTTGCTCATTGTGGCTTTGATTTGCATTTCCCTTAGGATCCTGTTGAGTATCTCTTCATGTGCTTATTGGTTATTTATGCACCTTATTTCCAGAAACGTCTTTTCAAATATTTTGCTCCTCTTATAATTGGTTGATTTTTCTTTTCTCTGTTGAGTTTTAACAGTTCACTTTTTAAAGATTTTATTTATTTATTTATTTATTTATTTATTTATTTATGAGACACACACACACACACACACACAGAGGCAGAGACATAGGCAGAGGGAGAAGCAGGCTCCATGCAGGGAGTCCCATATGGGACTTGATCCCAGGACCCCCAGGATCACACCCGGGGCCGAAAGGAAGACTCTAAACTGCTGAGCCCCCCAGGAATCCCCGTAACAGTTCTTATATATTCTGTATACTACACCTTTATAAATAATGAACAAGTATTTTCTCCCAATCTGTGGGTGGTATATTTTAAATTATGTCCTTTGAAGCAGAAGCATTTTTAACTTTTATGAAATTTCATTTATCTACATTTTTGTCATTTGGGTGTTGGTATCTGCTATGGACTGATCTGTGTCCCTACCCACAAATTCAGGTTAAAGCCCCTCATGCGATGGTATTTGGACATAGTTCTTCGGGAGATAGAATTAGACGACTTTATGGTGGTGGGATCCACATAATGGGATTAGTGTGCTTATACTATCTTTCTGTTTGTGAGCACAGACAAAAGGACATAGGAGGATGCAGAGCGAAAATGCCCATCTGCAAGACAAGAGAGGGATTCTGACTGGAATTTGAATCCTGCCAGACCTTGGTCTTGGACTTCCAGTCTCCAGAACCTTGAGAAATAAATTACTGTTGTGTGAGCCACCCAGTCTATATTGTTTTGTTATGGTAGCTCAAGCAGCTTGAGATTGTGTCATATCTAAAAAATTATCGCCTAACATGACTTCATGAAGCTTTACGCCAATGCTTTTCAGTAACTATTATTCACAACCATCTAGCATACCTACATATACTTGAGACTAATTTTAGGTGCAGTAACACTAATGAAACTGGACTGGGAAGAGACATGCAGAAAGGAAAGAATGAAGCATTCCAAAGCGAGTGCCTCTCTGGGTAAGAGAAGAGAGCATTCATCCAATGAAGTTCCTCCTAAACCCAGCAGGAGATGGTAGGAAGAGTTTTCACATGTCTGTGGCTGGCTGGCTGTGTGTGGGATGTGTCTGGTAGTTTGAGAGTGAAGCCAACAACCAAAGCTGAAAAGGAACACAAAAATAGCCATTGCTTGTTTTCTTGAAATAGAGGATGCTTCCATTGTTTCCAGAATCCAATCACATGTTGAAGCCCCCCACGATACACACATATCTAGAGTGCCATAGAGTTTCAAACTCCACTAGGTTGCAGTAGCCATGAGTCCTTTATCCCTCGATAACACACTTTACATTTGTGCTCCGTACACTCAAGACATTTTTGATTCTCCACCCAGTGTGCGTGTGTGTGTGTGTGTGTGTGTGTCTATAAAAACCTGTTTGGGTACTATGGTCTTTTTTTGTGGAGGGAGAGTGGGAAAGACCCAGAGTCCAGTTGGTGAAGGGGGTGAGGATTAGGGTGGTCCTTTCCTTGGATTCTGTGAACTTGGGCTTTGCTGTTCATTCAGGGATTGCAAGGGATTTCAAAAGAAGAAAAAGTCTGCCAATTTAAAGAATCTAACTTAAAACACTTAACCTGTGAAGGACCATAACCTGCAGACTACTTTCCAGAGTATCATATGAGACGCTGTAGTGGAGATAGAAGGGACACAGTAACTCTTTAGGGATGTTTTAGGATTTTGCTCACACTTGTGCTTCTTACTGAGATCTGCGGGTGCCATCTGGGTGAATGAAGCCAAAACCGCAGTTAGGTTTGGTAAACTAAAGGAGAAGCCTCGCTGGCAAGGAGGATGGAGTTCAAGCAAAAATGTAGTCTCAGATTACATGGCTCCAGGAGTGAAGAGGAAGTGAAGCTTGCGGGCAGCCAGTGGCTGTTGGAAAAGTGTCCTCTCTGAGGAAAGCAGTGAAGGGCTCGTGAGTACATTCTGTGTCTCTGTCCTCTCCACCCCCAGTCCCTGTCTTAGTCATGCTCTCAGCAGCTCACACCTGGACAGGTGATAAATTTTCTTCTTACTGATCAGTCTTGTCACCACCAGCCATTCTCTGCCATCTGCCCTGTAGTAGAGAGAGTGCCTTGGAATGTCCGGCTGGACAAGACTCAGCCACACTTGAAAAATCTTTACTGGCCTCTAAGTAAGTTTGTATCACTCGCCTGTGCCCAGCTGTCCGTCTTTACCGTGTGCATGGCCAGCAGCCTGAATTAGATCCTCTCACCAATATCCTCAGATCCCCTTGCTCCTTAAATTCATCTGTCACCCAGTTAACAGACGCTCCAGGTCAATGCCAATGTGCCTGTGATATGGACTCATCCGATCCTGTGTATATTTCTTGTAAGAACAGCCAAACCGCATTGAAGGGGACACGAGTTTTGTACCCCAATTAGTATATCTGTGTTTCATAGGAGTAGGACTTAGCAATTCTCTGATCGCTCATCTGTTTGCTAGGTGGGAATGAACACTGAACATAGTTGAGATAATAAGGACCCGGTTGCTCCATGTCAGAGAAAACAGTTCCATGTACGGAAATAGAAAGGCGACAGTGTGGTGGAAGGCAGAAGACGAGGCCAGATGCAGAGGCTGGGGCTATACCATTCACACAGCATGTTAGGCCGCAGAGCTTGAACCTAGGTTGAGGGCAAAGGGCAATTATAAAAGGGGAAGGTACTTCTTGGTTTCCAGCAGATTCATGTTTTCTTGTTTCACAGCATTTATCAATATTTATTTATTTAATTTAAGGTAAATACACATAACATAAAGTCATTCTATAGTGTCCAATTCAGTGCCATTTCATACATTTGCGGTGTACGACATTGGCTTCTGTCTGGTTTCAAAGAATTTGTATCACCCCAAAAGCATACCTTGCATCCGTTCAGTGGTCACTGCCCATTCCCTACTCACTCAAACCCTGTCAACTGCTACTCTGCTTTCTCTATGAATATACCCGTTCTGTGCATTGCATATAAACGGAATTTGCAATATGATATCTTTGCGTCTAGCTTCTTGCACTCAGCAGCTTTCAGGTGCATCCACGGTAAAGCCTCTATAGGGACTTCATTCTTTTCTATGGCTGAATATTTCTTTATAGCCCGATACATCCTGCTGATTCATTCACAAATTGAAGGACATTTGGGTCGTTTCATTCTTTTGCTACTGTTAATTTTGGTGAACATTTCTACACAGGTATTTGTTTGAATACCTCTTTTCCATTTTTTTGAACATATACATAGGAGTGGAATTGATAGTCATATAAATTAAATAAAAGTAAAAAATATAAATATAAATTTTAAAAAGTTTAACTTTTTGACAAACTGAGACTTTTACCACTGGCAAACATCTTTCACAACAGCTGCAACATTTTTTCATTCCTACCACCAATGTGCCAGACAGTAATATTCCATAATATATATGTATTCTTTATCCATTCATCTATTGATGGACATCTCGGTTCTTTTCTACGAGGTATTTACCCAACCCAAAGGATACCAACATAATTATCCAAAGGGGCATCTGCACTCCAAATACAGTTTCTTTATTTATTTATTTATTTATTAGATTTTATTTATTTATTCATGAGAGACACACAGAGGGAGGTGGAGATGTAGGCAGAGGGAGAAGCGGACTCCCTGCGGGATTCAATCACAGGACCTTGGTTTCACCACCTGAGCCAAAGGCAGATGCTCAACCCCTGAGCCACCCTGGCGTCCCTCCATATACACTTTGGAATCAGCTTTTCCATTTCTTCAAACAGGATTGTTGGGATTCCTTTTAGGGATTGTATTGAATCTGTAAATTGCTTTAATACAACTGCTATCTTAAGAAAATTAAGTCTTCAACTCCATGAACGCAAGATAGCTTTCCAAATACTGAAATCTTCTTAAATTCTTCAAGCAGTCTGTTGTAAGTTGTAGTGTACATGTCTTATATTTCCTTGGATAAACTTATTTTAAGTATTTTCTTCTGCTTTTACTTTTTTTTTTTAAACTTTTTTCCCACTTTATTTGTCTTTATTATTATGACTATTTATTTATTATTTATTAAAATTATTTTTTTGCCTAATCACTCTGGCTAGCACTTTCAGTATAATAACATAAAAGAAGCAAAAGCAGGCATTGTCGGCTTTTAAAAGAATATTATTGGTTATTTATTTTAGAGAGAGATTGAGAGGGAGAGGAAGAGGAAGAGAGACAATCTCAGGCAGACGCCCCTGAGCATGGATCACAATGCAGGGCCTGATCTCACAATCCTGAGACCATGACCTGGGTAGAAATCAAGAGCCCGCTGCTTAACTGACAGAGCCACTTAGGTGGCCTTTGGCTTCTTTCTTATTTCTTGGCTTAATGGGAAAATTTTAGTCTTTGACCATTCAGTATGTTAGATGTGGATTTTTCATGAATGCCTTTTATCATGTTAAAGTTTTATTTCTAGTTTCTTGAAATTTTTTTTTTATCATGAAAGAATGTTAGTATACTTTTTTTTTTTTAATGTCTTTGTCAGGCTTTACTACCTCAGTACTACTGACCTCACAGAACGAGATAGGAAGTATTCCCTCCTCTTCCATAGTGTGGGAAGAAATTGAGGATTTGTATAAGTTCTTCTTTCAAGTATTTGTCGAATTCATGAGTGAAGTCACCTGGTCTTGGGATGTTCATTCTTGTGAGATTTTTGAACACAGATTCATTCTCCTTACCTATTAGATCTGTTTGAATAATCTTTTCTTCTTGAGTTACTTTTGGTTGTTTATGTTTTTTAAAATGTATCCAGTTCATTTAGGTTATATAATTTCTTGGAGCATAATTGTTGAGAGTACTCTCTTACAATCTGTTTTGTTTCCTTAAGACCAATAATACTGGGGCGCCTGGGTGGCTCAGGGCTTCAGCATCTGCCTTTGGCTCAGGGCGTGATCACCGGTCCTGTCCTACATCAGGCTCCCCGCAGGGAGCCTGCTTCTCCCTCTGCCTATGTCTCTGCCTCTCTCAAAAATCAATCAATCAATCAATCAATCAATCAATAATAAATAAATAAATAAATAAATAAATAAATAAATAAAATCCTCTTTAAATAAAAGATCTGTAATACTACCCTGACTTCTATTTTTTTATTTCAGGAGTTGAGTCTTCTTTATTCTCTCTGTCTTACTAAATGTTTGTCAATATTTTTTATCTTTTCAACGAACCAGCTTTGCTTAGTTGTCACCTAGTGATTTGGTGGAAGTTTCCTTCAATGTATGGAATCAAAATTAAAATCCCAATCTTTACAGGTGTTCTTTTAGTTTGTGTTAGGCCATACCACACTACACCACATCACAGAAGGTGACCTAGTATACTGTGTTCATTTCCAGCCAATTTGAGAGTTTTTTTTTATTACAGCAATACCTTCAGTATTCTTCAAGTATTAATATGGAAAACTTTACAAAAAAAATGTAACTTGATTGTAACATTTAGTTTTCTTTTTTTAAAAAAAGATTTTATTTATTTATTCATGAGAGACAGAGAAAGAGAGAGGCAGAGACATAGGCAGAGAGAGAGCCCAATGTAAGACTCAATCCCAGTATCCCAGGACCTAAGCTCAACCACTGAGCTACCCAGGCATCCCTGTAACATTTAATTTTCTAAATACATGATTGTCTCTTTTTACATACACATGATATTTCATTTCAGAAACATGATTGAGAAGAGTAGAATATTTTCATACTCTTGATAGATGAATTCTAATAAATAAAAGCTTATTTTATTTATGTGTGTGCACACACACACTCATTTTATCATTTTATTTTGGAAGATTTAATTTGGCTAATATCTTAATTTGCATATCAAGAGATTCTATTAAATAAGAATATACTGGACTGCCTTTCTTGATGCAGCTGATATTGGGACATAGTACTATTAAAAAATTACTCAGGTTGCGATCTATTTATGAACTTAACACAGAGTGACTATTCATGACTCTATTAAACTGATGCTGGCTACTATTGAAGCCTAGTAAACTCGAGATTCTCAGGAGAGTAGGTGATTTTGATCTAATTACAAAAGAAATATAAACCCAGTTATTTTGCTGCATAATAATCTACCTTCTTATGAAAAACCTCAGCAGAAATAACAAGTTTTGCAACTTTTTCTAAGGGATGTTTTACCCAAGAAGTTTCAAAAGGAACAGATGCTGAACAAGTATAAACTCCTCTGTACTGTGCACAATACCATGCCACATATTGTGCGGAATACATAGGTGTTTAAACCACGGCCCCAGCTCTTCAGCATCTCAGAATGTATTTTGTTTTTGTTTTTGTTTTTTTTAATTAATTTTTATTGGTGTTCAATTTACCAACATACAGAAAAACACCCAGTACTCATCCCGTCAAGTGTCCACCTCAGTGCCCGTCACCCATTCCCCTCCAACACCCGCCCTCCTCCCCTTCCACCACCCCTAGTTCGTTTCCCAGAGTTAGGAGTCTTTATGTTCTGTCTCCCTTCCTGATATTTCCCAACATTTCTTTTCCATTCCTTTATATTCCCTTTCAATATTATTTATATTCCCCAAATGAATGAGAACATACACTGTTTGTCCTTCTCCGATTGACTTATTTCACTCAGCATAATACCCTCCAGTTCCATCCACGTTGAAGCAAATGGTGGGTATTTGTCATTTCTAATGGCTGAGGAATATTCCATTGTATACATAAACCACATCTTCTTTATCCATCATCTTTCGATGGACACCGAGGCTCCTTCCACAGTTTGGCTATTGTGGACATTTCTGATAGAAACATCGGGGTGCAGGTGGCCCGACGTTTCATTGTATCTGAATCTTTGGGGTAAATCCCCAACAGTGCAATTGCTGGGTCGTAGGGCAGGTCTATTTTTAACTCTTTGAGGAACCTCCACACAGGTTTCCAGAGTGGCTGCACCAGTTCACATTCCCACCAACAGTGTAAGAGGGTTCCCTTTTCTCCGCATCCTCTCCAACATTTGTTGTTTCCTGCCTTGTTAATTTTCCCCATTCTCACTGGTGTGAGGTGGTATCTCATTGTGGTTTTGATTTGTATTTCCCTGATGGCAAGTGATGCACAGCATTTTCTCATGTGCATGTTGGCCATGTCCATGTCTTCCTCTGTGAGATTTCTCTTCATGTCTTTTGCCCATTTCAGGATTGGATTGTTTGTTTCTTTGGTGTTGAGTTTAATAAGTTCTTTATCGATTTTGGAAACTAGCCCTTTATCTGATACGTCATTTGCAAATATCTTCTCCCATTCTGTAGGTTGTCTTTTAGTTTTGTTGACTGTATCCTTTGCTGTGCAAAAGCTTCTTATCTTGATGAAGTCCCAATAGTTCATTTTTGCTTTTGTTTCTTTTGCCTTTGTGGATGTATCTTGCAAGAAGTTACTGTTACATTTTATGTAGTTACATTTTATGTAGACAACACAAATCCATAAATTTCAGTTTTCATTTTAAAATACCATGCCAGTGAAGCATAAGATTGCATGAAGACATGTTTTTGGATTTTAGGTGCTTCTATTTCCAAAATTAGCTTACAAATCATCAGGACAATTTTTCGGTGGCTCCAGTCTCCCTCCTGTTTGCACATAGCTTAAAACATCAAGGTTGGAATGAGTCGGATAAGGCTGATGGCCAAGAGTTAAAATCTCCCAAATCAGAATTCCGAAAGACCTAAGGATGTTAAGAGTTCACTTTGATTATGCTTATTACAAACATCATGTTTAGAGTAGTTTGTCCAACATAAATATTCCTGGGGCTATTGGGGTCTACTTTGTGATTGGCATTATTGGGCCCATAAAAGGCAAATGGGAGACTTAAAAGCAAATTGACCTCAAGAAGAAGTAGAAAAGCAACTGCCTACTAGCAACACTTCAAAGGTGATAGGAAGGCTTAGTGGGAGCATGCACACACACACACACACACACACACACACACACACACACATTTTATTCCTCTTCCCCAGCTGCAACTGCACCACAGATCTCCTTAAGGCTTTCATAGCATCAACATTCAGACTAATGTAGGGGTAAGAAGGCACTGCACCTTCCCCTCCCCACCCCCTCGACTTTGAGTGCCAGTAAACGAGGAGAGGAAAGGCATGAATGTGAACTGGTAACACTGAGGCCCAATTTTATCTTGTCACCGGTTTTGTTGGGGGCCAGTCCAGCTTAAAAGTTATTGAACAAATCTTCACAGTTTTTAGAAGCTCTAATCAAAATTTGGTGTCAACAAGCAAACAGAGTGGTCCTATTCTAACAATAAAGAGATAAATAAAATCTTTAAAAAAATAAAATAAAGATATATTGAAACAAAAAAAAAGAAAACTTTACACAATATGGAAAACTTTACGGAATAATCTCATTGTTCTTATATCAATTATATTATTGATATTATAATTATGTATTTATATTTATTATTAACTTATATATAATTCCCTATATAATTATATATTATAATTATGTATCGTTATATTATAATTATATTATTTATATTATTATATAAATAATAAATATTATTTTCATAATATTTTACAGTAATAATAAAACTTTACACAATAATAATACTATGGAAATCTTTGCACAATATTAATATGTCACACTTTGGACAATAGCAGAGTTTGAAATAGGCAATTTTATGCTATTTATTTAAGGAATGCTCGAGAGTATCATTATTACTTGATTGATCATAATCAATCAAAGTATCAACTCATGATTTCCCATGATGTATCACCTTTAATCTGAGAACTTGGGCACATTTCACAGTTTCTAATTAGGCTTTCCAACACTCACTGGAGAATGTGTATTATTATATAAGTTACTTTTAAGGATGAGTAACATATACAGGTTTGTCGGCTGTCGAATCTGAGGGGTGTCTGTTTTTCATCCAGCTATCCTGACCTCCCTCTGGGTAGAGTCTAATTCCCAGCCTCGAGGAGCTATCCCGGTGACTATTCAAATACAGAATAGAGAAAAAGCACTGAGGCACCAAAAGCTCATATAACATGCCCTGGGTCATAAAGCTAAATAAAGGTGAGGAAACAAAAGTCTCATCTTGGGGTCCAGCTTACCCTGTAGCTCATGCTCTTGTAAGAAAGAAAGACTTTCCAGACAGATAAGGAAGACCAAACTTAGTTACAGGTGATCTCAACCCCCAAAAGCATCAAAAGTCGAATTGTTCATCAGATCAGACACTCAACTAACGGGTACTCTTGACCTTTCCAGAGCTCCATAGACAGGAGCCAGGTAGCCTTATCAGAGTCCAGAGGCTAGAGGGCAGGCATAACTTTGATGAGGTTCCAGGGAGTTTTCGAACTGAAGTGCTGCTTTGCACATTTACAAATTCTGTTTCAGCAGCTCCTTCAGAGATTATCAAGCCCTGGGTGCTACCCAGCATAGACAACAGGACACTGACATATAAACAACTTCCCGAATCTCAAGGTTTTTCACTGTAGAGGAGGAAGCTATAGTGATCTAGGTGGTGGTGGATTAGAGCCAGAAACATAAGTAAAAACTCTTCTGTAGCTTAATACACATATAGATGACGATTACATCTAAAATTTGTATACATATGTGAATACACACAGGGTAGTGAACACACATGCAATTTCTTCCTTGTCAGCCAAGGAGCCCTGGGAGCAATGACCACAGATGCAATGTGTGTACATAGTGCACAGACCTAGGTTTCCCATACTATTCTACAGTAAATGGAACAAGGGCTCCATGGAAAAATTGTTGATTCTAGAAATGGGACAGGGAAATACGCAAGATGAGCCTGAAGCAAGTTGTAGTGCCTGAAAATAAAGAAATGCTAAAAAAAAACAATTACATAAAAACAAACCAATGAAAACGTTTCCAGGGGTGTGAGGAAGGTATATGAAGAGGGAGCTAACAGGAAAAGCGCCCAGTGGCCAAACCTGGAACAAGTTAAACAACACAAATATATAGAATGGTGTTGGATTTTAACCCAAAGTGTAATACAAGTGCCCATGTGTCTGTACTGAGAAAAGAATTTGACTTATTAAACACATAAATATGGGAAAATAGGCAGATCTCGCGAGTCCAGGGAGGGAGGCCCCGCGAGAGGACCCAGGGAGCCTCCCACACGGGTCCTCCTACCACCACCCCGCGGAGCCCATCTCCAGGGGACGTGCAATCAGCCCTTAGGGACCCTGGCACGGGGTCCGGATGTGACGTGGGCCGACTTCCGCCGCGGAGGTCTGAGAGAGCGGAGTGCCTCGTGTGGGGGGTCGCAGTGGGGTCCTCTGGAAGGAGGCCAGGCCTGGGCGGCGGCAGCCAGACAGCAGGTAGCCCCGGGGGGCGGGGCTCGGAGGGCGGGGGGACGGGCCCCGGAGGGCGGCGGGGGGTGGGGGGGTGGGGCCTGTCAGGAACCCCGAGAGACCACCGGGGGAAGGCGGGGCCCGGCTTCGAGCTGAGGCCTGGATGATGGGGCCTGGGGCAGTGGCCTGAGGGGGGTAGGGACACAGGGAGTGAGGGTGGGGGCGGGAGCCCAGGACAGAGGGGACCCAAGAGCCCATGATAGAGGGGACCCGGCAGAGGGCAGGGCCCACGGTGAACCTGGGAAGGCTGCGGAGGAGCAGGATGGAGCCCGATGGTGGCGGTGGTGAGGCAGGCCTGGCACATCCGGGTACCCGAGAGCCTGAGGCCTGGTGTGGCGGGAGCAGACGCTGAGGGGGGCGGGGGGAGGGCCCACGGAGGGAGGGCTAAGGGGAGGCGAGGGATGGACCCTGAGGGGGACAGAGGGGACCCGGCGGAGGGCAGGGCCCACGGTGAGCCCGGGAAGGCTGCGGAGGAGCGGGATGGGGCCGGATGGTGGCGGCGGGTGCGGCAGGCCTGGCACATCCGGGTACCCGAGAGCCTGAGGCCTGGTGTGGCGGGAGCAGACGCTGAGGGGGGCGGGGGGAGGGTCCAGGGGCTATGGGGACTGAGCGGGACAGAGGGGAACCTGTCGGAGGGTCACAAGGCCTGTGAGGCCCCCCGGGGGATGGGGACTTGCCCTCCGTGGGAGTATGGGTGCTCAGACTTCCACATCCGGGTCTCCCGAGACACTGCGTGCCCCTGGCATCAGGAACAGGGCCTAGGACACGTGGGCAGAGGGGAGGGCCCCGGGTGCTGCTGGGAATCCCGGGGAGGATGCGGAAGAGGCCCGGGGGACCCCGCACCCCAGCCCAGAGTCGGTCCTGGGAAGGTCATGGGGGGGATGGGAACACGTGGTGAGGCCCCCCTCCACATCCGGGGTCTGAGAGACCAGGGGGCTGGTGTTCAGAGCAGGGCCTCCCTGAGGGGGCAGAGGGTGGGCTCAGGTCCTGCTGGGTTCCTGGCAAGGATGTCCATGGAGGACGGAGGGACCCCACACCTCAGTCCACAGTCAGTCCCGGGAGGCAGGCCGAGTGGAGCCAGGCAGAGGCCCAGGCGCCCAGGGGGTCCTGCCAGCAGGAGTGGGGAAGAAGGCTCAGGGAGGCTGTCCCCCGCCCCCCAGCTCAGCCCCCTCTGTGAGCCCTGGGAAGCCCCCTGGCTGGGTCATGGTCCTGAAGGAAAGATGGTCACTCCCTGTCCCCGTTGAGGTCCGGGTGGAGGGGTGGGCCTTGGTGTGAGCGGCCTGGCCTCCGGTCGTCTGGCCGAGGGGGCCAGGGTCAGGTAGGGCTGGAGGCGAGGACCCCCGAGGGACTGAGACCCCCGAAGGAGTGGGTCCCCAGGGAGCCCCCAGCACCGTGGCCCTGCCCCTGCTTCAGCCTCAGGAGGCTGGGGTAGGGGGTAGACAAGTGCAGAGCTGCGTGGTGGCTGGTGCGAGGGGGCCTCCCACACCTGTGGCCATTGGGCTGGAGCACTGCCTCCAGGGTGTGGGCAGCAGTGGGGTCAGATGGGTTGGGAGACAATGGCCCGTCCATGTGTGACTGGCAGCCAAATCCAGGGCTGCAGGGGCACTGCAGCCCTAGATACACAGACTAGACTGGGTCCTGGGGTTCCCCGGGGCCCAATGACCACTTGGGGCGTGCTCTGGCTTGCCAGCCAAGTCTCCTAGAGCCTGGGGGCTTGGTGGAAGGAGCAGGGTTGGAGACTGCCCAGGGCCGACCCGGGGCTTGAGGGGATTGAAGGTGAGGACCAGAGGGAGGACTGACGGACCCTGGGGCCCAGCATGTGCAGTCCAGGGAGGAAGGAGGCCCCCATGCAAGATGAGCCCATGCTACAGTCCTGATGTCCACCTCTGAGTGTTAGGGCCTGAGGACTTTTGCTTCAAAGGAACAGGGCCTCGGGGTTGGTTGGAGAGGGTGTGTTTGGAGGGCACACAGCCTGCGGGGAGTCAGGGTGAGGACCTTGAGGATGGCCTGGCTGTCCTCACCCGGCCCATGAGCAAGGAAGCCGGTTAAGTGGAGTGGTGCCCTGCCCTGTGGGCAGCCCACCGAGGATGGGAGAGCGCTGGCCCTCAGTGGCATGCTCACTTGTCCCTGGGGCGGGTGGGCGGCAGGAAGGTGGGCTGGCCTGGGGTTGGTATGGTCTTGGTGCGAGGGGCACGTGTCCTCTATGGGAGGCTGGGGGCCCGGGGGAAGAGCAGGCCCTGGCAGGATAATGCTGAGGACACTCTCGGGAGCCTGAGGGCATGATCCCCCAGGACACAGGGGCCAGGAAACAGGCCAGCCCTTCTTGATCTTGCTTGGAGACTTGGGGGGAGGGGTTTGTCTGTGGCCTGCCTGGATGGGGACACAGGACATGACAGGGTACCTCCTCCTGCTCCTCTCCCAATTCTCAAGGAGGTGAGGACCCCACTCAGAGCTTGTGAGCAAGCCCACCTGGGGGTTAGATGCCCAGGAGTCTCAGGGCCTGCCAGAAGTCAGTGTGGGGACCCTCACCCACCCCACATTGAAGTGGTGAGTGGCTCCTAAGCCAGCCCTCAGGCCCAGGAAGCGAAGGTCTAGAAATCTGGGTACCCTCCCTGGTAGCCCTGGGATAGGACACCGGGGTGGGGCCTGTCTCAAGGACCCCCTCCTCCTCTTCAGATTCCTGGGCTCAGGGAGGGGAGGGCCAGGGCCTGAGAGTCTACACTCAGGTCAGCAGAGGAGGCGGGTGCCCTGCCCTGGCCCTGGACCAGGCCCTGGCGATGGTCGAGGTGAGAAATGAGGGGATGCCTCCCACAGCAGGATCCCTAGGGCTCAGGCCACCCCGACTGCTTTTGTGGGCCATGGGGAGAGGCGGGACAGGTGGGCCGAATGATTTCTCTGTACTTTGGCTTGTGGGGGGTCGTGTCAGGGGGCCTTGCAAGGAAGGTGCAAGGAGGGTGGCCTCAGGGCTAGCTGTGGAGTCCTCCCAGGGTTACGTGGGGTTCGAAGTGAAGAGCGAGAGGTGGCCCATCCCAGCCCAGATGGAAGCAGGTGCTGTGCCATCCCTTGTACATGATCCAAGAGGAGTCCTGGAGACTTTGGCAGGTGTGGCCAGGGCTGGGCCCCTGGCTTCCTCTGTGTAGTGTCGGGGCCCTGTGTTCTTGCAGGGATATTTGGCCTGAGAAGGACAGGGCCGGGGCAGACCCTTGAGAGGCCCAGGCAGGGACCGTCCCACCTGGACTGCAGGGGACATCTCAGAGTGTGAGCCAGCCCTCCTGTCCACACTGGACCCCAGGGCTGGGCTGGCAGTCTGCACCCTGAGGACCCTCCTCCTTCCCTCGTTCAGGCACTTCAAGAACTGGCAGCGGAGGCCTCGGTCTGAGGCGGGGGTCCCTCAGGACACAGAGCTGAGGAGGTGCGGGCCAGTGCCACTTGTCGAGGTGAGGTGCACGCTCACTCTGAGCCTGATGTCAGGGGTTCTCCCAGCCCAACACAGGGGAGCCCTGTGCAGGGGAGCCCAGCATGGCCCCTGTCAGCCCTGGCACCTCGGGGTGTCTTGGCCCGACTTCCCCCTGAGAAGCTCTCCCTCCTCTCTCTTCAGGTTCAGCCCGAATCTGACACCATGCCCCTAGGGAAGAGCAGCGATCCTTGGAAGCAGGGAGAAGACCTAGAGGAGGCCCAGCGCCTGGTGGATGCCCAGCTGTCTGGGGCTGAGGAGGAGGAGGAAGGGGAGATGGAGGCTCCAACTCCCCCCTCTACGCCATCTCCCCCATACCACCTATCTCATCTCTCTCTATCCTCCTCCTCCTGCTCCTCCTCGTCTTCCCCTTCCTTGTCCTTCTCTGGCATGGTCTTTGGCCCCCCAGATGAGGGGTCTGTTGCTCCCGGGGCCCTGAGTGCTCCCCAGGGCTCTCAAAGTGCTGAACCCTCCCCGAGTGGTGGGGCAGCTGGTGGCCTTGGCCAGCCCGAGCCTCCTGGCCCCAGCGGCCCAGGGGAGGTGGGAGATGAGGAGCACTTGGTGGAGGGCAGTTTCCACATGAAGTCGGCTGCGCTGGTGATGTTCCTACTCCTCAAGTATCGCACCAAGCAGCCCACCAGCAAGGCAGAGATGCTGGAGGTCTTCTCCCCAGCATACCAGGACGACTTCCCCGCCATCTTGAGCCAAGCGTCCACCTGCTTGAGGCAGGTCTTTGGCCTAGACGTGATTGAAGTGGATCCCAGCGAGCACTCCTACGTCCTCAACCCCATCCTGGGCCTCACCTGGGATGGGATGCTGAGCGATCAGTGGGGTCTGCCCAAGACCGGCCTCCTGGGGCTGGTCCTGGGGTTGATCCTACTGCAGGACGGATGTGTCCCCGAGGAGGAGATGTGGGAGGCTCTCGGATTCATGGGGGTGTACGATGGCCAAGAGCACATCGTCTATGGGGAGCCCAGGGACCTCCTCACCAACGTCTGGGTGCAGGAAGGCTACCTGGAGCGCCGGCAGGTGGCGGGCAGCGACCCTGCCTGCTTTGAGTTCCTGTGGGGGCCCAGGGCCTCCGAGGAAACCAGCAAGTTGCAGGTCATGAACTACATGCTCCAGGCTGGTTGCAACAACCTGGGGTCCTCCCTGGTCCTGTGAGAACAGATTCTGAGATATGGAAGATGGGGGTCGCAGCCCCAGGGCCAGCCAGGCCCTTTCTAAAGTTTTGTAGGGCCAGTAAAAAGGGAGGCCTTAGGGTGCTTCCTCCCGTTGTTGTCCTGTTGAGTGTGTAAAGAGAAAGACCTGGGCAATCTCAGGAGTTAAGGATCAGGGAAGGTTGGGGTAAAGCAGAGCCAAGAGCCTCTCTGGGGGCCTGGGCTCTGCGATGACCCCGACATCCGGAGCTTGGTTTCCTTGAGGAAGCTCCCCATGTTTGTTCCTTGGGATAGAAGGTTCCCGCAGCCCAGTGTGTGAGTGTCAGGCACCCCCTCGCGTTCGTGCTTAACTCAGTTCAAGAGTTAACAGTTTTGTCATGTCCTGGATACAAGTTAGGAGACCCTCCCTCCTTGTTTGGGTTCTGGATGAAATCACAGGGCATTGGCGTTGGAATCTGTTGGAAAGGCCAAGAGTGTGGCAGGCAAGTGCTGGAGGGTGGAAATAGGAAAATAAACCTTGTTCACTTTTGCTTCTTCTCCATGCCGTGTGCCATTTTTCCAACGTAACGTCAATGTGCGCTCCTGCATTCACTTGGTTTTGCGGGAACGGAAGCGAAGGGTCCTGTCTGAGGCCAGGGGAGCCCTGCTGGCGGCTCCCTCACGGCCACAGAGCGGCTGAGCTCTGCTCCCTGCAAGGCCCTGTGTGTGAGCAGTGGGGATACGAGTGGCCCGGTGTAACCCTACCTTCTGGCGACTGTGTCTAGCGGCCGCTGTCACACAGGAAGGCAGGGAGGAGTGCCCTGAGACCTGCGCCAGCCTGCCAGCCCCGAGCTTTTCCTGGAATTTTGGGAGATGTCAATTGCCCCCAGCGGGGCAAGAAGCCTGCCCCATCGTCTTGGCCATTGAGTCCTATGTGGTCTGGGAGGGTCGTGTGCAGACAGCTCATTCTGCTCAGTTTCTCTTCGGTTCCCCTTGCTCTCCCATCCTGGGATATGTCAGGAGAACAGGAAATTCTTAGGGCAGGGGTGTGGTGGGGGATGTTACAATAAGGCTGGACCTTCTCCCAACCACTAACGGTCCTCAGTCGCCAGTGGTCCCGTGAGTCCCGTGTGCGGGTCTCTCCAGAAATGGGACAATAGCAGAGCCAGGCAGGTGGCAGTGCATCTCGGGAAGAGCACACTCTCACCTCGTGGAGATATTTGAGGTTCCCTGCCAGGGGACTGGCAGCAGGGTGCTAGGAGTGAGGAGGGATCCCTCCCCCGGAACCACCACAGCCCCTTGAGTGTGCCAAGTAGTGACAATCAGATGTGATCCTGCCTTGGAAGCACCCGCCCCACAGCCGGTGGGCGCCTTGGGGCATTCTGTAGATGAGTATCTGCCCGGCAGAGAGGGCCAGTGGCAGTCCTTCCTGCCACCTTACCCTGGAGTCACTGAGACAAGGCCATAAATCCCCTCAAGCCCTGCATGAGGTGCCTTCAGGAGGTGGGCAGCCCGCTGCCCAGTGGCCAGGCCTGGATCAGGGTCATCCTGCTCCTGAGGCCTAGCCAGCAGCCCCACGGCACCTGCTGCCCGCCCTGCTCTGTCTCTCCTGACCGTAGCCTCAGCCTACAGACCTTCGGGCTGGTCCTGTCTCTCCAGTGCCAACTGCTCCCTGCCCAGTGCTGCTGCTCACTGGCGCTCATATTGCTGTGGGGGACCCCAAACGGGGATCCCTTGTCTGCCTACATGTGATCCCGGGGTTGCTGAACGGGCCGCGCTGGCTGTTGGTGTTCTAGGGGCCGCTAAATGATATTCATAGATTGGTGACCATGCGAGGCTGTGCCCCAGGGGTTCTTGTCAGAGAACTCCTGGGTCATAGCCACCGGTCCGTGAAGTTGGTGTCCTCGTGAAGACCACTGCGAGGTTGGCTCTCTGAGGCTGAAGAAGAGACAGGGTGTGGACCTGTCAGCCATCCCCAGAGCCGCCGGGACTCTAGGGTCCCGAAACGGGCACTTTGAGCAGAAGAAAGTGTAGTGGGTGATGGCGGTGGTCATCGGGATGCTCCCCCACAGGCTCACATGAGGATTTTGTGTGGAGCCGGGCAGGAGGGCCTTTGGTTCCCCAGGAGGCAGGCTGTGCAGAAGGTTGGCCGCCCCACGAGAGGTGGGAGGAGGAGCACCCGGAATCCTGAGGCTGGTGGCCTTGGCACAAGTCCCAGGAGCAGGACCTGTGGGACAGTCGTGGCTCGATGTGGGGACCCTGCATGCTGTCCTGGGAGGGAAGTGACTGCTGGGGCCCGGGGTCTGATCCAGGCCACCATGGACTGCTGGCCCACAGCACTCGGGGCGCCGAGAACCAGCACAAGGGTCCTCGGGGAGGCATCTCCGGGGTGCCAGGTCCTGTCCCGCAATGTCTGTGTTCACACACAGCAGCCAGGTGTCTGGCAGTTGTCACCAGGCCATGGCAGATTAGGCACGAAGTCCCCTGTCCTCAGCAGGAAGTCCTGACGTTATGTAAATGCCCTGAGCCAGTGCCCTGACAGGCTGGCAGGAGGCGCCTCAGCTGTGGTGCTGCTCCTCAGAAGCCCCCGTTGCCCTGCGATAGCCAAGCCTGCTCTGAATGCAACCCCTTGGCGGGGCTCTGACCTGCTGTCTGGCCTCCACCTGCGTGCCCTGTGTGACAAATACTGCTGGTACTGCTCTGGGGTCATTCCTGGGCCTGTCCTGGGCCTCCCAGCCTGTCCTCAGGCCCGGAGCTGGCCAAGCCATGCTGGCCCCACCGCCAGAGGGGGGGCAAGGGTCCCCGGGACTGTCCCCCTGTGGGGATGCAGTGTGGGTCCTTCGACCCCCTGGGTGGGGTTTTGACCTGCTGGCCTGCTGGGTGTCTGACGTGCGGCCTGCCCAGGGCAGTGAGCCTACAGGATGACGTGGGGCCCCAGTCAGCTGGGAGACAAGGGGAGAAGACCTGGCCGGGGCCACGCCTGAACCTCAGTGTGGCCCTCGAGGGTCCACAGCTCCTCCAGCCCTGGGCGCATGCGATCTTCTTCCTCCTCACACACTTGGTCCTGCCCCCACGTGGCCCCAGGGCCTGGCATCCAAGTAGGAATGACAGTGACCCCGAGGCACTGCTAAGAGGCCGTGTGGGCGGGGACTCGTGTCAGGCTGCTGGTGGCATCAGTGCCTGGTACTCCCACGGTCCCCCAATTATGGGTCGTGGAGCGTTGGCACGACGTCCCCCTCGGAGGACAGCTGGACCCCTACTGATGGCAGGGAAGATCCTGAGGGCTAAGCCCCAGGCTTCGCCCCTGGAGGGCGCTCAGCTGGACGGGGCGTTGTACCGCGCCCCCTGCCCCCGATGGACGCTCCACGAGGCTGACGCTGTGCACAGCTCACACAGCTCATAAGGTCACACGGGTGACATGGGCATAGTCTCCCTGCAAGGTCGAGCATTGCTATACTTTGGCAGGGTGACACCCGGACGTACAAGGCCCGGTCGACATCGGCGTCCACAGACACCGCAGTCGTTAGCGTGTGTCTGGGGCCTGCTTTCTCTGGATGTGGAGACTGGGAACCAGGCAACGCTTGTCTTCTGATCCCGGGCCCGGGAGGACGGAAGTCGTTCTGTCCCTCTGAGGATGTGTTGCCCAGGCTCAAGCAATCAGTAATCAATCGTGGCAACACGAGGAAGCCTTCATGATATCCCAATATTAATGGGGTGTGGGGGCCTTCCTGGAGGGTGAACACCTCCACATTCCAGGAGAGTGGTGCCACCCAAATCTTCGGGCACAGGTGGCCCTGTGCGCAGGATCCTCCCGGACCTCCCCCAAGGCTTGTCTTCACCTGGCCGCTCCTGCCCTCTACTCGAGGGGTAAATGTGTTCCCCTGAGTTCCTTGACCTGTTCTAGCAAACGGTCAGCTCCACGGTGGGAGGGCGAGCGAACCTCCGATTTGTAGCCCTCTCAGGCAGAGCCGTGGGGAACCTGGGGACCTGTTCCCTGGGACTGGCATCGAGGTGGGAAGCGGTCTTGTTGGCCTGAGTCCCTGACCCGTGGGGTGTGGTGCTGTCTCCGGGTAGAGAGTGTGGGAAGCGAATCACTAATGGAATCGGGACACCCAGCTGGTGCTGCAGGGAATCACTTGGTGCGAGGGATGGGGGAGGGAAAGCCCACAGAAGTGTTAGATGTGTTTGGGGTGTGGCCAAGGTGTGGGAATAGAGGACAAGAACGTGGGGGGATTGACTTATTTCACTCAGCATAATACCCTCCAGTTCCATCCATGTCGAAGCAAATGGTGGGTATTTGTCATTTCTAATGATTGAGTAATACTCCGTTGTATACATGGACCGCATCTTCTTTATCCATTCATCTTTCTATGGACACAGAGGCTCCTTCCACAGTTTGGCTGTTGTGGACTTTGCTACTAAAACATGAGAGACACCTAACTCTGGGAAATGATCAGGGCATAGTGGAAAGGTAGGTGAGCGGGGGGTTGTGGTGACTGCGTGATGAGCACTGAGTGGGGCACTTGGCGGGATGAGCACTGGGTGTTATGCTAAATGCTGGCAAATTGCACTGCAATAAAAAAATTTAAAAAAAAAAAAAGGAACGTGGGGGGAACCGTGACGATCTGTTAGTCGCTCATGTTCCGTATCTCCTGCCCCAGTCCGGAATCATCCTGACATCTGAGGGCCTTGCTCCTTTCCTCCATGAATGGTTTAGACTCCAAGATGTGCCTGCTGGGTGCGCTCCTGGCGACTGGGGTGTTACTAGTTCTTGGCTGTGTCTGCTGACAGAGCGGGGAAACCTATACCCGGACCTCAGCCCTGTGTGTGTCCCCACACATTTCCTGTGCTGTGATCTACTGTTTCTACAGGAAGCTTCCAGTGGCCTCTTGCTGACCACCCCCACTCACATCCAGTTCCAGCTGGATCCTTGTAGGCTCCTGCCCTGGTTGAGAAGTAAACACCCCTTTCAACAGTGAGAAACCCGGCTCCCCCAGTGGCCACCATTTGCATACTTGTCCATTCGGGTGTTTCTGTCCGGCAGCATCAGCGGTGTTCACCTGTGTCCACCATCTCGGGGAGCAGCTCCATGGACTGGAACACTGTGCTTATGTCATCCCCTGGGGCTTTATTCCCGCAGAGTACCCTGCCTCCAATCTCTGTAGGTCAGCACCCCCCCGGCCCCCCCCACAAAGATGAGTCACAGGTTTGTGATACTCTTGCCAGGATTGGGTTCCTGGAACAGGCTGCGTGCCTCCCTGGGATTGCACCGACGGCCACCGTGATCTTGTGGGCGTGTGCACTGCGCGTCCCTGAAGGTACGCTCTCGTGCTGTGCGCTCTCTGGGTTAAGACAAGCACATGACGCTGTAGAGCCACAGGGACAGGATGGCACCAAATGGTTCCAGTGTCCTAATATATCCCCAGCCTTCCGCTATCAGGTCATTCTTCCCTTTGCCCAATCCCACGGCACTAGCCCATCTTTTCAATGTGATTTGTCATTCAGCCTTTTCCAGATGCCACACACTGGGATCTACAGGGTGAGCAACCTTTAAGACTGATTGGGAGTAATTCAAATGCTCTTTCTCTCTTCGTGAGTCTACCGAACGGTGGTTCACGTCTCTTGATCTTTTCAGAGAACAAACATTTGTTCACCTCAATCTTCTGTATTTCCTTTGTCTTTGTAAGGCCTTTCCGTGCAGGGAGTCTCCCACCCAGTGTGGGGCTGCAGTGTCAGAGCTGCGCTCCCCCGACGGAGCCAGCCGGGCGCCCTGTTGTCTCTCTGTTCTGTTTCACCTCTGTGCACTCTGTTCTCTCTCACTGCCTTCCTTGTGCCTGCTTAGGGTTCGCTTTGCTCTCTGGCCAGCTTCCAGGTGTTGAGGGCTAGGTGTGTGGGGTTTGTGTTTGTGTTGTTGGGCCTTTATAGTTGAAGAATTCTCAGGGCTGCTTTGGCCTCATCCGATAAGCTTCAAATCGCCTGCTATGGTTTTGTGTTCATTTCAAAGCATTTGACATTTTCCTATTGACTCCCAGGGTGTCCGCTGGTCATTGTTAGGGATCGAATCGCCATGCCCCCCAGATTCACATGTTGCCACCATACGCCCGCACCTCCGAGTGTGTGTGTTGCTGGACTTTGGGCCTTGCAAGTGCTGACAGGGTTCAGAGGGAGGCAGTCAACGTGAGCTCTAACTCCATATGGCTGGTGTCCTCAGGAAGAGTAGGTGGGGACGTGGAGAAGGCAACAGCGCCTGGGGCGTGCACACCTGCAGGGGGACCCTGTGCAAGGCGGCAAGAGTCCGGCCACTGGCGGAAGGAACAGAGAGGTCGCGAGCCTCCCGGCACCGTACCCTTCGACTCCCGGGCTTCAGATCTGGGAGGGAACCCATGACTTTTGTCCTGGCAGCTGGGACACGCGCGCTCGAGCATGTGGGAGTGGCTGCTTGACTTCCAGCTCTTTGAAAACTCGCACGTGAGCTCCCAGGGTCGAGGACCGTGCTCCTTCCACCTCGGCCAGGAAACATCCGCTGTGTGACGTTGGGGACAGATGGGCACAGCTGTCTTCCAGCCCCCTGGGTCTCCTGGTGCGGGCGAGGCTTGGGTTCCCCTCCTGAGCTCCGGGTCGCTCGGGCTCCGCTGTGTGGGAAGCCGGCCGTGTCCCCGCAGCCCCTCATGTCCTCGCAGGTCTGGAGGCTCCACGTCCAAGAAACAGGGGTTAGACATTTGGTTTCTGTGGTGGGCAAGCCTCTCGTCCCGGCTCAGAGAAGGATGTCCTGTCCCTGGGTCTCTTCCTTGGCCTCGCCTCTGTGTGCAGGTGGGGTGGGGAGGCAGGTGTCCACGTGTCCTTCGCTTCTCATGGGGACGCTAGTGCTACCGGATTAGGACCGATGACCCCCATGGCCTTGGTCACCCTCCCCCCTCCCTAGGGGCCCTCTCAGCACATCCAGTGGCCCCGGGGCTTAGGGCTGCACCAGAGCAATTTGGTAAAGGACTCAGCTGGGTCTCTCAAACAGGGTGGGACGCCTCCTGGGTCTATCGGGTTCTATCCGGTTCTATCAGGAGCCGTCTGTCCTTCCCTACCTTGCTCTGTGCGAGTTCATTTTGGGGCTCTTCTAGGTATCCCAGGAGGTTCCAATCCCACTAGCTGTGGGACTGTGACCAGCAGGAGTGGGCGATGCCACCAGGACAGACCCGGGGCTCGTCTGGCTCGTCTGGTGGACTTACCATCCTTGGTACCTCGGCTCAACTCCTCCCTGCCTCCCGCGGCCAAGCTCTGACCCTGCTGTCGCCTCATCCCTGGGAAAGCCACCTAGTCCCTCCCAGGGCTTCCCTGTGCCCTGCGCACCCGGGAGGCGGCATGTCCTTAGCTGTCGGTGCCCCTGTCCTTGGAGCTCCCGAAACTTCCCCCTTGAAGCGATTCTGCTACTCCTGGTCTCCTGGGGCAGGCAGGCTCGGGCCTGTCTGGCTCAGGGGAGACCCGATACGCTGCTAGAAGGAGGCCATTACACAGTGAGGGCTCAGGCACTTGAGTCCGTGTGGACCTCGTGCCGAGTGCTCAGGGCCGAGTGCCATCTCATGTGCGACCCGAAGCCACCTCAGGAGGGCCTGGCACCCTGGGCCGACCGGCCAGGCCCCTCGCCGAACCGTCTTGTCCTCAGGTGGCTCCTGAGGGCATCACGGCGCCATCACCTCCCCCAGAAGACTGAGCGTTTGTTGTGAGTGGGGTCCCCCCGGCAAGGAGTGCTTGCACGGGGACTGTCACTCCTTCGTGGGACAGCACGAGGGCCTGCAAACACTTCAGAAAAGCACCCCTGCAAAAGGTCAAGGGACACACTGGGGCACTTCCGCTGAGTCATCGCGTCTGCCCTGCCCAGGAATGCAGTCAGGGGGCGCTACTGGCCTGTCTGCAGAGGGACAAGGGGTCTGAGCCTTTGATCTCCAAGGGGCCTGACAGGAGCCCCGTTCAGGGCAGAAGCAGAGACCACAGTCACCAGGTGCGCAGCCTGTCCCGCAGGCGCTCAGTGCCAACACACCCCAGGGTCTCCTGTCCCGGTGTCTCCTGCCCCCTGGTGCTCCTCACAGGCACTTACAGCAGGAGGCGCGGGGCCCTGCATGGGACGAGCGGTCAGGATGGGAAATGCCAGTCCAGCTCCCAGCCCCTGGGCCAGCAAGAGTGGCCAGGGCCTCCCTGAGTGCTCCGAGTGGGCATGACACCCCACTGCAGTCGGGATGAGAAAGGGTGAGTCCCCTGGATGCTTCCTTCCCTCGGGGTCCTGAGGGACCCTTCCTGGCACCCTGGCCCTCATGGCACGAGATGGTTGCAGGTGTGTGTGGGGGGCGGGCAAGAGCAGGTGAGCGGCTGGGGGCCGAGTCCTCGCGTGTGTGGCTCTCCCTGTCCAGAAGGCGGAAGACCTACGAGGGGCTCTGGCCTCCCCGTGCCCATCCACAGGGGTTCCTGGGAGGCCTGGGCTTCCTCTCGCCTAGACCTGGGACGAACCCCACGAAGACCCTCCTGATGAAAGCCCGGGGCCCCCACTCCCCTGCCTGGGCCCCTGTGCATCCCAGATGTCAGAGGTCCTGGAGGAGCCTGGGGGCTCCCGAGGAGCAGCTTGACCTTTTTTCCAGGACCGCCTGGGGAGGAGGAGGCTCCTCTGCCCAGAAACTGGGGGAGCACAGTGGGCCCGGCCCTCTGGGGACCCAGTGGTGAGGTCCATCCCGGGAACATGGCCCCCGCCCATTTCTGAGGACCTGCCCCGGGCCGAAGGCTGTGGCCCGGGGCGCATCCCGGCCCAGTCACCACGACACTGACCGTGCTGGAGCTGGAGGTATGGACGAGATGCCGGCGGGGCCTCTCTGTCGCTTACCTGCTGGTCCACGGTGCCTGCTTCCCGCAGAGGCCAGGTCTTGGGTCCTAAAAATTTGGCTCCTACCCTACCCCTCTTGTATCCCCCCTGCCAAGAAAAGCCCCACATTCTGAAGAAGCTAAGAACACTTCCTCCCTCCTTCCCCATCTCCAGGGTGGAGACCATTGCTGGGTGTGACTCATACTAATACACTTGCATTTGCATGGAGCGAACCTGGTTTAGTCTCAGGTCTGATGGTGGAGGGAAGCAGAAGGAACAAGGGGAGACTTGCGTGTACACAGGAGGTGCGGAAGACCCAGAAAGGGGAGCTGAAGGTATACTCAGGCCACACAGGAACTTTTATGCAGGTGCTAGAAGCTTCTGTCAGAGTGGCCGCAAGGCCCTTTAACAGGCACAGGCCCATGTAACTCCCTGTGGACTGCCACAAACCAAAGCTTTGTGAGAAATCTCCAATTTCTTGGGGCGGTCGGGGGGTGGGGGGGTGGGTTGGGAAAGCTGTAGCTCCCTGCTCTGAGCCTGCTCCGTTCCCATCAGCTCTGAACTGCAGGACCCTGGGCCTGACGGGGCTGGAGACCATCCAGCTCTGGGGAGAGTTTATTTGCTGGGTGATGTTGCTGGGCGGGCACTTCCTTTCTCACTTGCTAGTGTCTTGTAACACACATGCTGACCCTTTTCTCTCCTCTCTTCACCCCGGGAAAATAAAATAAAAACCTATTGGTACTGGAGAAAAAAAGAACTTCAGAAACTTAGCAAAGAACAGAGGAATGGGACGCTGAGGAGGCTCAGGGGTTGGGCGCCTGCTTTCAGCTCGGGGCGTGATCCCGGGGTCCTGGGATCCAGTACCACATCGGGCTCCATGCAGGCAGCCTGCTTCCCCCTCTGCTGTGTCTCTGATGAAAAAATAAATTTTTGAAAAAAATAATAACAGAGCTACCCTCGTATCCGCGACGCCTGCCATGCACAGTTTGCAGGGGCCTGTTGGAGACTCAGGCTCCCCAGCAGTGTCCTCTTGTGTTTTGAGGGCCCAGGAATGTGTCCAAAATGGCAGTCCTCAGAGTGACATGGATTCTGTCTCCGTGGTGACCTGGAACAACCACATTGTAACAAGAAGTGTCATCATGCTTAGCTAGTGAACTGTTCGGTTGGATTTCATCCTTGGGAAGGCGGGGCTGTGTCCTCCTCCCGGAGGCTCCTGTGCAAACTGAGGCCTTGGGAGCTTCGTGGTATCTAGTGGAAGCAAGAGGCGATCCATGGAGTGGGGGTGAGGAGCTGAGGCCTCCCAGCTGCTCGAGAAGAAACGTCCCAGAGGCCGGGAGCACCTGGCTTCAGCAGACAATGGCCCGGTCACCGTCCGGTTTATTGCCCTGCCCGCGGTCCGAGCCCTCTAGCTGCGGTAGGGAGCGCTGTAGAGGCGGTCTGGGTGCCCAGCCATAGGTGGCAGGTATCCCAGGAAACAGTGGCAGACCGGGCAGTAGGGGAATAGGCCCGGGGAAGGAGGTATGGGGGGCATGGGGGCGATGGGCCCTGCAGCCTCGACAGGCACCCACGGGTCGCACAGAGTCATCATCCCGGGGAACACAAGGGAGGAGGGTGCAGCAGCACAGGGCGTTCGGCGGCCAGGTCCACGGGCGGCGGTGGATGAGGGTACATATGCAGGGGCCGCAGGGCGAAGCACAGCACGGTCAAGGGCGGGGCACTGCCACGGGTACGGCCACGTCAGACACGAGAGCCACGGGCGCACCGGTGTCCGAGGGCTGGTACTCGGCACCGCGATGGGTCGGGGGGGGGGGCGCTCAGCAGCCGCCCCGAGGATGGCGGGAGGGGCAGACTTGCTCTTAACCGGGGCGGGAGGGGCAGACTTGCTCCTGTCCCTGGCAGGGGTATGGCAATTCTCCGGGCCACTCACCAGCTCCTGTTGCTGCTCCTGCTGGTGCTCCGCAGGGCACAGAGCTCCTCTGGTGGCCCGCTGGAGGGCTCCACTTCCGCTGGGCTTCTCAGCCCTTCAGCCTTGTCCTCCTCCTCCCTTTGGGCCGCCTTCACGCCCACTCTCCTCTTCTTCAGCAGGTGGGGGCAGTCCTTCCTGAAGAGAGGGCTGCTGTAGAAGTGTAACTGAGGTTCCAAATGGAAAGGGGAACAGAAACTCCAGGTCACGACAGGGCCCGGGGCACCGGCAAGGCCGCTCTGGGTGCCTCTGGGCTCTGAGCCAGGGGTCCCAGGCCCTCCCTCTCCAGAGGTCGCAGCCCCAAAGGGAAGCTGTGCCCCTGCTCTGCCTAGGCCTCACTCGCTGACTTGAAAGCCCCAGTGCCCTTGGGGGAGGACAAGAGCTACCTGCGCTGGGGATGCGGACAAGCCTGTGGGGGAGAGGGGTCGGGGCTTCCTGAAGGAGCGTCAGGGCCACCCGACTACCCCTGGCTGGGTGTCCCTGGTCTCGAACTCCGGGGGCCCCATCCTTCCACCCTCGGCCGGCTGCCCACGGTGCTCGGGGATGGCACTGCCCTGGCCAGGGTACCCTGCGCCCACAGAGCTCTGACTCGGAGCTACAGGACTGGAGTGGGCATGCACAGCCCCCGAGGACCTTGTGTGGCAGACCCCCGCAGGAGGGCAGGAGGGCGGGGCTGCTGGGGGTGAGGGGTGGAAGGGTCGGGTGGCACTCGGGGTGGCCCTCCACCCCCAGGGGTTGCGAAGCTATGGGCATGGCCAGTTGAGCCGGTGCCCCTCGTCTCAGAGGGACACCAAACCGAATGAGAAACAAAGAAATGGGAAAGGTGGGGCAAGGGGGGACAGTGTCTCCCGGGGAGAACCTTGGAGGCCTCCTCCCTTGCCCACCCCCCCACCCCCATCCACCCTAGTGCACATGTGTCCCTCATGGGGTATATGAACATAGTGCCCCTACACGCTTGACACTACCTTGGGCCTCATCCAGGGCTCGCTCCCCGGTGCCACCCCTCGGCCCCTGGGGGACACGGGCCCTGATTCCCTGGCAGTGGTCCCGGGTGTCCAGCGCCCTATCCCCGGCCCTAGCACCCCAGTGCCTGCGGCTCTGTTCCCCGGGGCTCGAGGGGTGCCGTTACCTTGCTCAGGACACAGACCGGCCCCGCTCCCACGCTCCCGGTGAAGCAGTTGGTGAGGCAGAAGGATGTGTGCACGTCCTTGCACAGTTTACTGAATCCATAGAGGTTTAGCTGCCGGATGAAGCTCTTCGTGCAGTCGGTCTCAAACACCTTCTCAAGCCTGTCCCGCTCCGAAATCTCCTTCTGAAACAGATTCTCTTTGAGGCCGATGCTCGTCCCGTCCTTCTCCCACCAGATGGACATGAACCGGCTGCTGTTGACGAGCCTCCACAGCTTCTTGGGAAAGGGCAGACAGAGCAGGTTGCCGCCTGCCACCGACAGCGCGTCCTCCACGGTGCGGGGCCTCTTGAGCAGAGGCTCTTGGGCCAGGGCTTGGAACGCGTTCTCCTCCAGGAGCAGCCTGAAGCTGGGGTCCTCGGCCGCCGGGGACCCGGCTGGCCTGCCGGGCGGCTCTGCTGCAGGAGCACTGTTCTGCGAGGTGGCGGCGGAAACCGTGGCTTCTGGGGGAGGCCGCTCCTTGTAGTGGCCCGGCCCCGGGCCCGTCGGATGGCCGTCCTCCTCGCGAGCCATCCTGAGCCGTGGCCCGTCCTTCCTCTTTGTACCCAGGACAGTGTGGCATGGCTAAAAGTCCCCGCTGACGGCAGGGCCGCCTGGGACAGCACAAAGGGGCTCAGGTCACTTGGGGGTGACATCACCAACAGCCAGCCAGTGATGTGGATAAAGGGCCGGCTGCATGGGCCACCTGGCAGCTCGCCACCCTTTGGGCCCCACAGGGTCATCCACCGCTTTACAGAACGCACCTGACGATTGAGCCAAAACCCGCGGTCCCCACCTGGAATTCATACCTTGAAACACTTGAGGTTGACTACCAAATTCCAGAATCCAAACTGTCAATGGACTGGCTTATAGCGGAATGCTGCCTACCTACCAGGCCATCAGCCATCCCTAAAGGAGACATACGTTCATCTGTTGTTCCTTGCTCTGTCCTTGGAGGGTCTGTCTGGTTTCCCCACCCCAGTCATATCCAGACGATTCATCTTGTGACAACGACCCTGTTACAAACCTTTTTGAGCTAAGAATATAGTTCTGCTTATGAAAATATAGGTAAAACCCCACCAGATCCTCAGCAGTACATTTATTTTCTGCTGTGAAAAGTTCGTTCCATGTCACAGAACAGTGTATGTCCATTCCTTGGAGCAGTGAGCTTTCAAGGTTAGGTTTACTTCAATGCCTGAGAAATAATACACATTTAGATATTGGTAAAAATTTGGTATTTCAAAGTCAAACAAATTCTATGGAATAACTTATGAGATGAATCAGATCGTTCACTGGAAATCATTGCAATCAGTCTCCCAATGAGAGTTACCAACAATGATTAGAGGGCTTACCAAATACATTTAACAGCCACATAAGCAATTATACAAGCAATGACATCAGCAAAATGTTAAAGAAATGACCTCCTAATATCCCTCTTCCATGAAAGCAATGAGAAAACAGCCAAAATGATCAGAATCAGGGATGAAAGAGAGACGTTACTAATGACCTTACAAGAAAAGAAGGATGAGAGTCTACAAACAGCATGGTGAGAAATTAGCTAGGATGAAAAAATGGACGAAGTCCTAGAACAAATGTCCAAGACACAAAGTAGAAAAATTAGCTCAAAGAGAAGTAGAAAATCTGAATGGACCTACAACACAAGACACTGAATTGTCTCCAAACACTTCTACCAGACAAAAGCTTCACATCATACGGCTTCACTGGTAAATGCCAAGAAGTGTTTACCGAAAGATGAAAAGAGAACACTTCCTAACTCATTCGATGATGCCAGAACTACCTTAATACCTAACCCAGAAAAAGGTATCACAGGAAAAGAAAGCATAGATCAATATTTTTTTATGAGTATAAATGCAAATATCCTCAACGAAATGCTGTCTAACTGAATCCGGTAGCATATAAAAAGGATTCTACATTTAATGGAATGGGATTTATTCCTGTCTACCTGGAGCCTTGTTAGCCTCCCTACCTTGGCTCTGTCGGGCCTGTGAGTCAGAGGCGGGACGACTTTAAGGAACCTGGAGCTTCTAGCTTGGGGCTTCAGTGAAACCTGAGCCCACCTAAATTTCCCCTTTGCTGACTACCAGCAGGATTGTTTCAACACATGAAAAACAATCAAATAAGATATATCCACAGAATGAAGGAGGGAAGACACATGATCATCTTAAAAAACAAAAACTGAAGAGGTCCTTGACAAAATCCAACACCCTTCAGGATTAAAATATTCAACAATTGAGGAATAGAAATTAATTAACTGGAGGAGAAATCGACTGCATGTAATGTTGCAGCTTTGGTAGTTAGAAAGTTCTAATAGTTCATGGGGTTGAGACCTGGAACGCAAGGTGGCCTATAATGAGTGGGTTGGAAATGCCAGGACTGCCTTGTTTAATATAGAGGAAGGGACACAAAGCCTCAGGGGGATTGTCATCTAGGACCTATTCACACACTGCAAAGGTGCAATGGACATGCCCTTCACCACAGCTGTGAGAAATAAATTTGTGGCAGGAAGCCCAGCATCCTTGAAGGGCTCTGTGATTGTTCTCCACAGCCCAGACTTTAAGGTGGGAAGTGCAGTCACTGAGTTGGGAAACCTAAGTGCATAGGACTCCTCAGGTGGCCGGGGCCAAGGGGCAGCCCCCAAGTGCCGAAGGCCAGGTGAGTGTGGTTACGGTACTGGACAGCAGCGTCAAGGCAGCTATCAGAATAGTCTGACATGTGCAGAGCTATGTGCTGGCTAGTTGATCATGCTGTTCTGACAAGTGAAATAGATAGAAAGCCCAGTAAATTGTCACTTGATTTACAAAACCGGAAAAGTTCTAGAACAAGTCAACAAAAGCGAATCACGAAGTCAAAGAGTCATGGCCTCTCAATTCCCAGACTTCAGCCATTCAAACTTTTAGAAAGAGTACAACTCCCGTACCACCCAGAAACCCCATTGTAGGGAATATATCCGAAGGAAATGAAAACACTGTGTTGACAAGATACCTGCACACCCGTCCCATGTTCGTAGAAGCATTCTTTCACAATCACAGAAACACCCTAAGTGTCCATCAGTGGGTCAATGGATAAAGAAAGTACAGGGGCACCTGGCTGGCTCAGATGGTTAAGCGTCTGCCTTCAGCTCAGATCATGATGCTAGCGTCCCGGGATTGAGCCCCACGTCGGGCTCCCTGCTCTCCCACCGCCCCTTCCATTCTTACTCATGAACTATCTTTCTCCCCCCCCAGAAATAAAATCTTTTTAAAACAGAGTATAGAATGTGGTATACGCAAATGGAATATATTTTTTAAACATTTCATTTCTGTATTCTTGAATGGCACGCACAGAGGGTGGCAGACACACAGGAAAGCAGATGAGCCGAAAGCAGATGCTCAACCACCGAGCCACCCAGGCGTTCCTCCATCCACTCCTTCCCATCTACCACCTGTTACCCACAAATGCCTCCTCTGCCAGGCACCGCACTGCCCGGGATGCGGAGGGCAAGGAAAAGCACAGGGAGTCCCATGTGGGGAAAGAGGGAAGGGGCACGCCAGTGTGGGAGAAAAAGACTGGATGCCTTATCATTTCCACAATGATCACCAGCATTTAAAATTGGGAGATGCCACATCAAAGTCTGGAATGACAGCTTGAGCTCTCTCAAACATTAGAAGCACTGACAACACTTGGCCCCCGCTGGCTCAACGTTTCTGCCACAGTTGAACACCTTCCTTCATGTGTATAACTCACCCGGCCCCCTCCAGGACGGCACTCCTGTGATCCTTTGGCCATGCTCTATCCCATGCACCCTAGGTCCTGGCCACAGAGGGCCCCATCACCACTTCCAAATAGGACGGCCCTTTGCACTTACATTTTGCTTGGACATTTTTTTCCACCTGCGGCGACCGTCCCCCTCTGTCTCCTATGGCTACCTCTTCCATGGAGCCTTCGCCTGCTCTGCCACGGAGACCCAATCTCACCCTTCCACCTCTCATCTGCACACCTCTTTTGGGGTGCCTCTGCCCTAGGCGTTCGCGTGCTTTTCTTTGGACTCCACTAGACTCGAATCCTACATTCTGTGTTAGCAATCGCTGCTTTGCCTGCCATACCCTCTTGGTTCCCTGTACACAGTGGGCACTTAATATCTAACAAGGTGGATTGTCCCTGGACTGGCCTGATGCAGAGGAAGGGCAGTGGCTATCTAAATGGGAAAAGATTCAGTCCAGAAAATCAAGGTAAATTGACTCAGTAAAGCAGCGAGGGATCCAGGAATATGACAGCAGAGACCAAGGAAAAATAACCCCTGCTTGAACTGAGCTCGCCCTGTTCGGAGACATCCACTCTCACAACAGTGAGATCGCATCCGACATCCCAAAAGCGACAGTAGTCTTGGCCCTTCCGACGGCAATGCTCTCCCCACAGCCACTGCTACCTCTCAGGTTGGCAGCTGTGGGAGCGACAGGGGATCTGGCCTGTGCAGCTCATATCCTCAAATCTGATGCTCCTGTTTCTGACGTTTCCATTTGTAAAATGCCACGTCCCCCACCTGCTACACTAGGCTAGATCGAGTGTGCAGAGTACAGAAGTCACAGATTATTTATTTGCCTGTCTCCACCTGAGAAAGCACCTGGAGAGCAGGAGAAAACCAAGAACAGAGCTTTCAGGAAGGGGGTGGAGGGGGGAATAGAAAGGTTCATTGGCTTTAAGTTTTTGGCTTTTGGCTGTAAGCTGGTATTTGTTATTCAGCCCTGAAAAAGTTTCTCCTGAAGAGCGGAGGGAATCGTGCTCAGAAGGGACAGAGAAACTCTGGCTTGTAGCACAGGCTCAGTAATGGGACTTTCTACAAAGTCTCCACGCAAGAAATCCTGCCTGATGACTCCTGACCATTGAAGATGAAGGCCCCTATATTCAGCACGTCACAAGCTACAGAAGGCAGAGGACCAAAGCACCACCAAGCCACCGGAAGTGTGTGGTTAGGAACCCTGGAGTCCCCAGGGAACCTTGCTGCTATGCAGAGTCTTGCTTCCAGGGGCTGAGCTGGGCCTGACATCCTGCTCCCAACTGGACCTCAAGTGAGGCACATGCTACTTACTGGTCAGAACCACGGGTGGACAACGGAGCAGAGGAAAGACTTCAGACCTATGACATCTGACCCCAGAATAAGCAACTTCATGTCCTTCCAGAGAAGAGGGAGGTGTAGTCGAGATAAAGCAGCCTTACTCTTCCTCCAGGAGGATTCTGGATGCACCATGGTGGTCCCCCCACTCCCCAAGGCTTGGGATTTGATCAAGACCCCCATCCCCTGCCCCCGCCACATTTGGCCCCTCCTTCCTGCTTAAGGATCCACCTGAGGGATGGTTACAAAGAGCAGGGAACAGCACAGGATTGCAGGAAGGATGTGTGTGCAAAGTGGGCAGGGTGTGGTCGTCAGGGTGGGGCTAGCTTGCGACCTCCCTGATAGGTTTGTACCCGAAGTGCTGGAGAGAGGAGGGGGATCGTCCTTTAGGGACACTCTGGGGTAAACAGGGGACACCCTACCCTTCTTCGCAGCCTCGGGTCCTCAAGGAGATGCCTGGCCCACTCTGGAGGTGCCCCGCCAGTGCCTGCCAGTCCTCTTCCAGCCCTTAGCTCCTTTAATTCAGACTGGCCCACCCCCAACAAAGGGTCACTGCCAGGGGCACAGAGACTTCTGTGTGCGCTAACCTACGCTGGCCAAGCCTTTGGCCCAGGGCCTTGGGGCACTGCGCAGGTGCTGATGCTGCCAGGAACGTGGCTGGGCAAGTTTCCTCCCCGCCAGGGCTCCTTGTCTGTGCAGGTGCAGGTGGTAGCTGGCGCTGCTCTGGTCCTGGTCCCTCCTTCCGGGCCCCGCGGCGCCTCCTTGGCGGGACCATGCAAGCCCTGGTCTCCCCCGTTACCAAGGCCATCTTCGTGGCTCTGTTCCTCTTCTCAATCCTGCTCATCCTCTATGTGATCCTGTGGTACATTTGCCGGGAAGTGGACAAGGACTACATCTGAAGCAGGTTAAGGGCTGACTCTGTCCCCTAAGGTCCTACACCTGCGACTTCGTGCTCCTCAGGAATCTGAGTCCCTCCCCACGACCCCGAGCTTCTACTCTGGACTCTGTTTCTTCCTTTCCTGGGTCCTCAACCCCTGTCCCAATTCCACGTCCCGCCCCACGCTCTGTGTGTGTCCTGCTTGGATACGGTACTGCTTCCCTAGACCTGAGTCCTTCCCTGGATCCGGTCAGTTGTCCCAATGCCAAGCCCTGTCTCTCACCCCACGCTCCTGCCCCAAGCCCCAAGCCCCTCCCCAGGACCCCCTGCCCTTCTGCAGGCTGTTCCTGGATCACATCGCCCTCCCCACCTCCCTCCCAGGTCCTTTCCAAATCCCCAGGACCCTGTGCCCCGCCCAAGTCTCTGCTGCTGTCTCCTGGTCCTGTGCCCTTTCCCCAGATCCTGTTCTCCTCCAGGGAACCCTCTCCCCTACCCCTCTCCCAGAAATCTGCTCACTGCACTATACCCTGCACCCCTCCATCCCACCTCCTCTTCTGACCTCAGACCCTGCAGCTTTCTCCAGACACAGGAGTGCCCCGCTGCCCTACCCTATTCGCAGCCCCTCCTCAAACTGAGCGCAATTCTCCCCAGACCCTGTGCCCCCTCAGGATCCTTGGCCTTCTCCTGAGCTCACACTCTTCCGCTGATCCTGTGCTCTTATCCAGGACCCCAACCCCAACCCTGTCCTCCAGTACCCCTCTCTAGCTCCTGGCAGGTGCCAGTGGCCAGGCTCACTGTACTGCTCGCGTCCCCACTCGCCCCTTGGGTTTTGTGTCTGAGCAGTGGGTGACAGAAGGGTAGTGGAGGGACTTTCGATGGCCTCAGGTCTCCTGCAGCCCAGTGCCTGCTGAGTCCCTGCTGCCCTTACCTGTCCTGGTACAGAGGTGTTTTCCTCCCTCCCACAGGGAGGACTCCTGGCTGGCTTGAGCCTACAAACCAGCAAGCAAATAATAATTTGACATGTCACTCCTGTTCCCTGATTTTCCTGGAATGGTGTTTGGGCCCACAAAAGGCAACTGGTGTTGGGGTGGGGCGCTGCCCTGGAGAAGGGAGAGCACACCATAGCCCAGCTTGTGGATGTGGAGGGAATACAGGCCAGACCTTGCTAGGTGGACCCAACTACTTCCGGTTTTCATTTAGATGGGGCTGGTCCATCTGGGGGCAGGTGGTTAGTCAGGACTTGACCAGGCGGACACCTGCAGCATTAGCCACCAAGGCTGCTTTGGGACAGGGTGGTGGAAGTGTGGGCAGGGAGTGCAAGGTTACTGCCTTTGGATGTGAAGGTGAACCCTGGATACACAGTTGCAATGATTTCACCGCAGATTCTCCCCAGAGGCCAAGGGCATCAGCAGCAAACACAGCCCCGAGGCATGGAGTGCACCACCTCTCGTGGGCCATGTTGATGGGCATTTAGAGGGCGGTTCAGGGGCAGGATGTCACACGGTCGTGAACTCAAATTCCAGATCAGCTGCTTAGCAGTCACATGGGTGGGCAAATTCCATCTCTGAGCATCTGTTCTTTCATCTGTAAAATGGTATTGATGACACTATCAAGCTCGCCATGAAATACTGTATGTAAGCTGATCAACAGGCTTATACTCCAGAAATCCTCAATTAGAAGTGGTAGTTGCTTGTGAACAATTAACCTTCCGGCGGTACTTATTGTTTTACTAATTTTTGGAGACGTAATTGAGAGACATAATTGACTATCACCATTTTTTATTGTACAGTTCTGACTTTTGACATTAAACCATGTAACTATCATCACAATCAGGATATAAGAACCTTTTACTGATAACATATCATTAAAAATCTTTTCCTTTCAATATCTTTCAGTTTGAGACGCACAGTATCTCAAACTTGTTTTGGAGAAACAAATATAATATTAATCTATTTTATATTCGATGTAAATATTCAGCACTATCTCGGGGGTTTGAGTTGTTTTAAGGTTATGAAATACCGTAGACATGCAATGTTATATTATTTCGGGTGTACGACATAGAGCTTCGACATTTCTGTGAGTCACTCAGTGCTCTCACCATGATAAGTGTGGTCCCCGTCTGTGGCCATGCGTGGTTATTAGAGTATTATAGACTCTATTCCCTATCTTGCACTTTTCATCTCTGTGACTCATTTGTTCGTGACTAGAATGTTGTACCTCTTCAACCCCTCCGCCCATTTCACCCGGCTCCCACCCCCTTCCCCTCTGGTGACCACCAGTTTGTCCCCTGATTTTATGAGTCCATCTCAGATTTTTCTTGGTTTATTCATTGGTTTTGTTCTTTAGATTCCTCAAAAACATGAAGCCATACAGTTCGGTGCTAGTATACTACCCGTCGAAATACTTCACTACTCTTTTCACCAGTATTCATGATACTTGACGGTATTAAGAAATTGCTTTCTGATATTACCCAAGCCCTAAATAGCTATACCTTCTTGCAAAACGATATACACAACAAAAACCCGTGCAACCCAGAAGTGAATGGAGGGATCATTCTAGCCCCTTCCCACTCTCCCAGGGAAGGTAATAGCCATGGATAACCATTCGGTTGTTCTACATTCTGCCTTTCTTTGCCACCCCCACCCCCTTTCTCTCCCACATACAAGATGCTGTATCTTTTCCTCTTATTAAATGGGGTTCTACCTGGGATTTCAGGGAGCCAGGTAGGAATTCAGAAGCAGCACGAAAACCTCCCAAGGAAGCTCTAGAACTGGGTCTCCTTCCTTCCTGTGCCCATGGGTGCCCATTGCTCAGAGAGGGATGCGGCTCAAGAGTCTGTGAGGAGACGGTTTTGAGCTCCTTTTGTGAGATCCTCTGATGAAAGGTGCTATGTGAAGTGCAAAGACTATTTTTAAGAGTCGGAAAGCACTGACCATTTGCATACAGGACAGAGGAGGAAAGAGGCCCGCATTTCTGGGTTTCCCACTTCGCTCCAGTGCACACTTCTTGGCTTCCGACTCCCTCTCAGGATGGCAAACTGCAAGGTCCCTGTTGTCCTGACCCGTGGGGTCCTCTGGAGAGCGGCAGAGTCCCCGCACAGAAGCACAGTTCATGTGGGCTGGTGTTCAACTGTAGACATCTTCCCTTACTTATGGAAAGTCCAAAGCCTATCTCAGTGGTCCTGTTACTACTTCTTGAGGTCCCCCAGCAGCAGTGTGGAGGAGGGATTGCAAGAGCCTGAGAGAGGAGACCAGTTAGAAGGCAAGGAATGATCAGGGCCTGAATGCAGACAGTGCCCAAGGGAGGAAGAGAGCTAGAGATGTTTCTGAGGTAGAATTGGTGGACCCTGATGACTGAGTGAGGTGGAGACACAGGGACTGAGGCGGGTAGGGAAGAGGAGGGGGGACCAAAGCTAATACTGTACTGTCTAGCCTAGCAGTGGACGAGGCCCCTGGTGTCATTCAAACTCAGTGGGTGCCACCGGACAGACCTGGGCTCCCGGATGCCAGCATTACCAGGCTGCTGGCATTGCCACCTTGATTTCCCCTTCCTCCCATCCCACACGTTGACATGGGCAGATCTATCCAGGGGCCGGGCCCGTGGGCAAAGCTCATAAAGTGGTAGCCTCTTTGTATCTCCTGCGCTTTGACCTGTAGGTTTGGTCTCCGTAGGGGCCACCTGGCTTCGTTCTCATGTGTTGAGGATGTCCGTGCTCGCCCGCCGACGGGGGCTGCACAACGTTTGTGGCATCCTGAATAGAAGACCGGTGGAAGTCTCCTCACAGAGACAGAGCCCTGCCCAGCTCTCCAGGCCATAGCTGCCTCCCCCCGCCCACCCCCCTGCAGTTTACAGAGTGGCACCCGAACACAGCACGAGCCCGTGTCCCAGCCTTGGGCTCTGAGGTGGACTATGTGCCTTTCTTCCTTCCAACTCTGCCTCAAGGACGAACTCATGCCTTGCAGCAGTGCACAGGTGGTCTGAGTCCCCGAAGCAGGTGGGTCGAGACAGAACCTCAGCTCGCCCACCCTGGCGCTCTTTGCCGCAACGTGGTGATCCGAGACTGGCCCCAACCACTGTCCGTCGGTGCGTCTTCCAGGAAGGTCCCCAGCAGGGTGGCTGATGTGGACCCCGCGTGTTGGGGGGGGCGGCGGCGCTCCTGACACCGCACTCCAGAGCAATGGGCAGGTGCGTCGCGGCGGCCTTCGGGAGACCCGGACTCTCCATACTTTCCCTGAGCCGTGGGGCAGGCATTACGCGCATGGAGAAGCCGCGTGGCCACCAATTCTGCTGCCCTGTCTCGGATCGGAATCCCAGGCGAGCTGCAGCTGTCGCACACACAAGCAAACTCCTGAAGCAGAGCGAGGGGTGTAGGTTAAACATGAGGAGGAGTATTCCGAAAGGAGACTGTCACCTACCTGGTTGGAATCCTCCTGGTCTCTGTCAGCATCATGTTTCCCTTCCTCAGTAACTTGAGAGCCGCAGGGGAAGGTAAGGCTCAGAGTCAGGCACCGGGCGCAGAAAAGTGGGAAGGCTGATCTCTCCTCCTCAGGACTCTAGGGGTTGGTTTAGTTTCCTAAGATCTTATTCATTCCTGAAAGACAGGAGGAGACACAGGCAGAGGGAGACACAGGCTCCTCGCGGGGGGCGTGATGCAGGACTCGGCCCCGAGACCCCGGGGTCAGGCCCTGAGCCAAAGGCACACACTCAACCGCTGAGGCCCCAGGCGCCCCGGGACTTTAGAGTGTTGTCAGTGCGGCAGGAGAGAAAGAGAGGGCAGGGGAGAAGAGCAGAGGTCAGAGGGTTAGCACCCCCGTGGTCTGGCGGGTGTAACACGGTCTCTGGCAAGGGCAGCGGACACCCTGGTCTCCCTGGGCCAGGATCCCCTTTGTGCCCCGTTTGACCCAGCCTCACTGTTGACTCCATGCCTTTCACTCCCTCAAGTCTCTGCGAGGCTTTAGAAATGTGGTCAGTGTTCCTCTGTCTGGGCTGGAGACAGAAAGTCTGTTGGCCCGTCGGGCCCCTGGGAGCCCTTAGGGGCCTGGGATAGTTGTTTTCTGTGTCCGTTAAGATGGGGTGTAGCTGTGATTAGCGGGGGCCGCAGACAGCAGCTCACAGACCAGGAGAGGTCATTTCTCTCTCAGGTGGAAGCCACAGGTAGATAGCTCAGGGCTGGTTTGCTGGTTCTGTTCGCCCACCGAGTGCTTTGGAATCCTGAGTCCTTCCGACTTCTTGCCTTGCTTTCTCTTTAAGATTTCATCCATCTATTCAAGAGAGAAACACACACAAACACAGAGGCAGAGGGATAGGGAGAGTCAGAGACACAGGCAGAGGGAGAAGCAGGCTCCATGCAGGGAGTCCGATGTGGGACTCGATCCCGGCTCTCCGGGACCATAACCTGGCCTGAAGGTGGCCCTAAATGCCTGAGCCACCCGGACTGCCCGGCTTCTTTCCTCCACCATACATCGGCAGGGTTCCCAAGGTTCCCTCGTGGTCCAAGCTGCTGTTCCAGCTCCAGCCATTCTGTAAGTGTCTCAGTCAAGAGGAGTGAGGAGCAACTGAAGAAGCAGGTTAAAGGGCACAGGCTACAGGCTCTTCCAGGAAGGCTGCCGTACATTTTCCCGAGACACTTTCATGACACCAGTGTCTCCTTGGCCAGAGCTTAGTCCCATGGCGACATTTAACTTACAGGAAGCTGAAAGGGAAGGCTCGAGATTATGGAAGAGGAGGAAAGTGGCTCTTGGGGCAGTGCAGAGACTCTCCTTCATCTTAACGCTTGCCCCCAAGCAATGATGAAGTTCTCCCTGATTCTGCTGCACTGTCTCTGCAAGACGAGGTTGTGGTGGCCGTGTCCAATTTGGAAATAGTGTCACACCGCCCCTACAATGGCTTTTTGCAGAGGTGGGGCTGGTAAACCATTGCTGTTCTTGGTTGCTAGTAAAGAATCTCTTTATTTTTCCCTTTAAGATTTATTTATTTATTTGAGAAAGAGAGAGAGAGAGAGAATGTGAGGACATGAGTGGGGGTAGGGGCAGAGGGAAAAGGAGAGAGAGAATCCCAAGCAGGCTCCACAGGGCGTGGTCCCACAACCACAGAATCATGACCTGAGCCAAAATCAATACTCAGACGCTCGACTGAGTCACCCAGAAGCCCTAGTAATGCAATTCCTTACAGCATCATTGATTAAACTTTAAATGTATGATTTGGGGATCCCAGGGTGCCTCAGCGATTTAGAGCCTGCCTTCGGCCCAGGGCGTGATCCCAGAGTCCCGGGATCGAGTCCCACATCAGCCTCCTTGCATGGAGCCTGCTTCTCCCTCTGCCTGTGTCTCTCCGTCTCTCTCTCTCTATTTCTTTCTCTCTGTATGTGTGTGTGTGTCTCTCATTTAAATAAATAGAATCTTTAAAAAATAAATGTATGCTTTTAAATATTTCCTCTTAGGGAACTTTGGAACTTCAGTCAGTCGACAATGGGCTCTTAGCTCCAAGCTTCCTTCCCCCATCCCAAGCCACCTTTCATCCTGCCTGCCTGTCTCAGAGAAGGGGCTGCCCCTACTCTGATGGCGCTAATCCTGCCTCTGTGCCCTGGTTTAAAATTCTGCCAACCTCTCGACGGACCTTCATGACAAATTTTTTTTTGATCTCATATCTTGAACCTTCTTCTATTTCCGCTCACCTTTCTGCCTAATCAGATATTTTTCCCCCTGGCCCGTATGTATTTTCTTTTTCCTCCCTCTTCTGCTTTGTTCACAGCTTCTGCTGCATCACTGCTTCTCAGTCCATTGCATTTAATATTTCCACCATTTGTATATAATACATGTGAATTACTTGAAGAGAATAGATAATTGGAAACTTAGAAACGAATTAAGAAGTGATGAGTTTTGAGTATTCATCACCTTTGTTTTCAGTGTATTTTATTTCATTATGACTGTCTCGACCAATAATCATGGAGTCTTGGTCTAATTACTATTGGAGGAGGTCACCGAGGGCATGACTTCCAGTTGGCTTCTGAGCTGGACCCCAGCAATGGGAGGTTCTTCACCTCCTCCCCTGTCCTTGGGCTGTGCATTCTGCTTACCTTCCCTGCTCCCAGAAGCTGCCATAGGATGTAGCCTCCAGTTACAGCGTGGTGTTGTCAGCATCTGGATAGTAGATGTGACTGAGGCCACTAGGTAACGACTTAGGATTCTGGTGGGTGGATGTAGAGATCGACTCATCTTGTAGCCACCCAAGACAAGCCTCATATATAATTTCCCTTGTTTATTAAACCTGCCACCTCCCGATCTGGAGTGGCCTGCATATTTCTTTGATATCCCCCTGACCTCCACATATGGGATCCAGTTTCAGATTATACCCAGGAATCTCCCGAAAAGGTTCCAAACAAACAATTACCTAAACTCATGGTTCCTTAGTTTGCTCATCTCTTAGATGGGTCTAGTGATATTCCCAACCTCTTGGGTTTTCAGGGAGGATGTCTGCTTTCAACTCCTGTTACCAAACTTGCTTTCCCCAAAGGCTGCTTTCTGGTCCTCCCTGACTCTTGGTTCCTAGGCCCTTTCCCAGGGCTAACTACTCTTTGCCTATCCTTCAGCCTGCCACCCCAGCCTTCTGTCCTTTTATGTCCTGGTTCTTTGGATTCTGATCAGACCTCTCCACACTGCCATGCCCCAGCCTCTTGTAATAATAGGCAGCACAGACACTCACGGTGGCTTTTGCCTCCGTCCTGTCACCCCATTAATTTGTTCAGCCATTTAGTCAACAGACTTTTTATAATTATAGTTAATATGAACCAAGAAGTCACTGTGTGCCAGGCACCATTCCAACTACTTTACCTGTTAATCATCACAACATACCCAAGAGGAATTTTAAAAGTTTAAAAAGCATAATTTACTAGTGAAGCCATCTGGTCCTGAGTCTTCTTTTTGTAGAAAGGTGTTTGATTTAAAAATAAAAAGAAAAAAAAAGCAAGGTGTTTGATCAGTAATTCAATTTTTTACTTGTTATATAGGTCTATTCCGACTTGCTTCTTGAGTCAGTGTTGGTTCTCTGTGTCTTCTAGGAAACTCTACATTTTATACATGCCATCTCCTTTCTCGGCATACAGTTATGCATGGTATTTCCATCTAATCCTTTTTATATGTATATTGTCTACTCTTTCATTATTGATTTGAATAATTTGACACTTCTCTTTTCTGGAATGATCTGATATAGGTTTGCCAAAAGTGAACCCCTGGATTATTCAGTCACTAGCTGGTCCTCGCTTTCAGAAGTGTGTGGTCCTGGCTAAAACTCATTGCTTAGTCATTGACCAGTGGCCATCCTTAGAAGATTGTGACTTTGGCTATATCGTAAAGACAGAACACATAGAAGCTGATACAGCCAGCTGATGTATGTATGTATGACTGTATCAGCTACCGTCCAGCTGATGTGGACTATCAGCTAATCATAATATTTGAGGCAGGGCAGCAAGTCGTCTCTTGAAGGGGGAATCTTCTAGTCAATGACTGGATTCCCCCTATGCCTTAGAGATTGTGGCTTAGCACTGTTGAAACGTGGGTAGGGTACCTGGGTGGCTCAATGGTGGAGCATGTGCCTTCGGCTCAGGTCATGGTCCCGGGGTCCTGGAATCGAGTCCCGCATTGGTACTCATCACTCAGCAGGGAGTCTCCTTCTCCCTCTGCCTGTGTCTCTGCCTCTTTCTGTAACTCCCATGAATAAATAAATAAAATCTTTAAAACAAATAAAAAAAGAATTGCAGGTATAAGAGCCTTGCTGCTCCTGCCTTAAAAGGCGGCCCATCCACACACTCCCAAATGACAGAAATTCGAGTTTTTGAGTAGGAGACTGCATCTCATTCTTAGACCCCAAGTAGGAGAACCACCTTCTTTTTTTTTTTATTAATAATACTTTTATTTAGGTATAATTCACATAACTAAATCCACCCCTTTAAAATATGTAATGTAGTAATTTTAGTATATTCACAGGATTTTAAAACCATCACCACTGGGATCCCTGGGTGGCGCAGCGGTTTAGCGCCTGCCTTTGGCCCAGGGCATGATCCTGGAGACCCAGGATCGAATCCCACGTCAGGCTCCCTGCATGGAGCCTGCTTCTCCCTCTGCCTATGTCTCTGCCTCTCTCTCTCTCTCTGTGATGACTATCATAAATAAATAAAATTAAAAAAAAAAAAAACATCACCACTGTCTGACTGTAGAATACTTTCATTACCCCAAAAAGAGTCATTCCCTTTTAAGGAATGACTTAAATGACTTCCATAGCCATTAGGAATCATTCACTTTTACCCAAAACTTCTGGCAGTAACTGATCTCCTTTCCACATCTGTAGATTTGCCTGTTTTGGGGACTTTAACGTAGCAGAATATTTTAAAGTTTGATCCATGTGGAAGCAAGTATCAGTCCCTCCTTTTTTTTTTTATCTTATGTGTTTAGTTCATTCCTTTTGAATGCATGAGTAGTAGGTCATTGTATGACATAGTACTACATTTTCTTTACCCATCTGTTGATGTACACTTGAGTTTTTTCCGCATTCAGGATATTATGAAAAGCACTGCTGTGAATATTCAGGCACACAATTTTCTGTGGACATGTGTTTCAGTTGTCTTGCGTATATATGTAGGAATGGAATTTCTAGGTCATATGATAACTTTGTGTTTAACTTTCTTAGGATCTAAGTGCTTTTCAAAGTAGCTGCATTCTTTTACATTCCCAACAGCAATATATGTGGGTTCCAATGTCTTCGCTTCCTTCCAACATTTATCCTATTTTATTTTATCCATCCTATAGGTGTTGTAGCAGTTAAGAGTTCAACCAGAGAAAGAGAACCAGTAGTATATAAGTAGTAGATAAATCAGGAGTGAGCAGCAGAACAATAGAAGGTTGGGTCAGAAAATGCACGGGGTGGGGGGCGCAGCATAATGTAGGCTTTCCCGACTGATACAGTCTCTAAGGGCCCTTCCAGGTCTAACATCATACACATCTAGAAGCCAAGGTGGCAGAGACAGTGAAAGAAGCAGTTTATCTCAACGTGGATGCGGACACTTGACGGGATGAGCACTGGGTGTTTTTCTGTATGTTGGTAAATTGAACACCAATAAAAATTAATTTTAAAAAAAAGAAATGTAACCAAAAAGAAAAAAAAGAAAAAAAAAAGAAAAGAGATACCTGAGATCAAAAAAAAAAAAAAGAAAGAAGCAGTTTACATTCTGTAACAAGTGAAACAAAGCCTAAGTTGTGGGCACATCTACCAGGATGCTCTTTGTTTCCTTTAGCTCTTCCGTGAGCTGGCATCTCCCAGGAACTTGGGTCACAGTTTATCGGCTCCCTCCAATGTGCCAGGCAGTGTGGCACCACTTGACACAATTCAGGAATAAAGCCGCATGGCAGGACTCGTGAAGGTTCCTTAAGATGCTGGGAAATTTTGAGTAGCAAAAAGTTTTAATGTATTTACAACTAATTTGAGAGCAACTGGTTTGGGGTCCCTTAAACAGAATTGGAATGATTTGCAACAGCTGTTTCTCTGGAAACCTCACAGGAAGCTGCCTGTCTGGCTCCTCTCACTGGTACCTCTTCCCTGCAGGGAACTGCCTTTTCAGGTGCTGAGCTCTTTTGTCCGTTCAGGGCTAACAGCAAGGGCCAGAAAGCAGCATGCATCCTCACATACCAGGGGAGCAGATGTATGGGAAAACCCAAGTGTGGGTTTAGAAGAAGAGTTACATGATAGAACTATTTAGAGGCTGCTCCCAAATATGAGAATCCTGTTGGCATCAATTTTCCATCTGGGCCAAGGCTCCCAACTATATCTCAAGTAACCACAGGATGTGTTTGATGGTGAGCAAACATAACACGTGCCCTGTGCTGCTTGACTCATAAATCATGACAGGGTGGTGGGAAGATATGCATGAGTATTTGGGTGTGAGACGCGCATATCAGGCTATTGATCTACTTATTTATCTTTTTTTTTATGTTTAAGTATTAGGATTTTATTTCCAGCACTTAAGGTTCACCCTTGGGTGTAAGAAGTCTAATAGAACCTGAGGGGCTCCTTTTAAATATTTACCTACTTGTGATGGACAAACCAATGGGAACCAATAAACCATTTTTTATTTACTTACATCACGGATCTCCATAGGAAACCCTTCAGCCTAGCACCCTTCATAGCTCTAGTGCAATGTCAGTGTCCTGGGGTTTCACTGATCCACATCTAACGATGCCTACAAAACACCTATGCTATCCATCTTATCTCATGAATTCTAGAGCTTCTCTCAGCTCTAAATGCAATGATGTTTACTAAAAGCAGTTCTGCTTTACTGACAGAGAATATCTGACAGTAAAGAATATAACAAGACTTGACTGAACCAAAATTGCATGAAGAATGAGTTCACCCTTCTGCTCTGCAGTGTAGTTTCCAGAAGTCAACTGTGATAAAAAGCAGGAAATCACTATTTTAAAATTTTACTAACTCCTAAAAAGCTAGATGTTGGATTTAACAGTTTATTATGATTTATAAGTATCGTTTTAAAAACATCAGTCCATTAAACCGTGTAGAAATAAGTATGCAAAAAGTCTGCAAAACAAAACATACTTTAAACATGTTTAAGTAGAGGGATTATCTGAAATTCCAGATTTCTCAGTCACTTGCTTATTATGCTATGGCAGCCAAGTAATCCTTAACTTCAGTCGGAGTGAGCCTTCTGAATCCAGCTTCATTGCAGAATGCAACCTCTATGTTGTCTTCTGTCATTTGTCCTTCAAAGCTTTCCTTTAGGGTTAATATGGCTGTATGAATGGCATCTTCAAGTTCCAGGTCTTCATTATATCTTTTCTCAAGAAAAGTCTTCCCATTCACATAGTTCTTTCCCATTGCTGTGGCTTTCCAGGCAAGGTAAGCTCCAGATGGATCTGACTGAAATAAATACGGTCGCCCCTCATTCCAACCACAGATTAGTAGGGAAACTCCAAATGGACGAACACCACCTGACTGAGTGTATTCTTGCATCACCGAAGCTACTAGAGAGTACCAGCTGAGCTGTGGGAATGGGTTCTTGGTAAACGAGATAGTATTGCTGAGCAAGTTTTCGAGCTCTGTGCACGAGCACTCTGTAATCTGGGCCCATGCCACTATACACCAGGCCTATGTGCTTGGTAATTGGTTCCACTTTGTGGACACTTCGCTCATCATACAGAATGGATTTCTGTTTCTTCTCAGTTGCGAATACCACACCATTTGCGGCTTTAATTCCAACTGAAGGGGCTCCTCCAGCTACAGCAGCCAATGCATATTCAATCTGGACAAGTTTACCAGATGGGCTGAATGTAGTCAGCAAAAAGCTGTAACTGCACTCCGCCATCTTTGCCTGGAGTGCCAGAGCACAGCCTGATCTACTTATTTATCTAAATGAGAAGAGCCTACTGAGTGGTCAACATCCGGTTTCAAATTATTCCTTGTGACCACTGCATTCTGGAATGGTGGCAGAAGCGAATGGCAGGAGGAAATTCAAGTTAGACTCTGAGATTTAGCTACTGGAAGCTTAAGTCAGAGGTAAAGGGGCCATCCATGTTTTCTGACAGAAATTCCAGACACCACCCTCTAGGTGTTGGGTTTGGGCTCAAACAAAAGCCAGAATCTAAGCCTATTGTTCCTTGTTGCTCGCTTTAGCAAATGAGATCATTTCCATGACCCGTTGTATAGATTGAAAAGTTCTAGTAAGAGGTTGCTATTTTTATCATGATGACAGCAATATACGTATCCTGCAGTAAGTCGGTAGGGTCATGGACAATCAAAATGCCCAGGCTGCTTTAGGGCTCCAGTGAGAAAATGGCTGTGACCCCTACACTGATGAACAGTGCCGTGTGATGATGACAGAAGCCGCTCCAGACATGAAGGGATTTTATTACAACTGGCCACTGGATGGTGGCAAAGGGCGATATTTGATAGATGTAATAGTGCCCTCTGGAGCGTTGAGGGATCAAAGGGAGGATGTCAGTGCCAGCCCCAAGGATGACAGTAACTACAATACCATGTGCTGCAGGAGGCTAAGGGCTTCAGGTTCACCAGAGCTCTATGATGTACAAGTATTACCCTCGCTTTACGAACCCTCTGTTACTTGACTGACTTTATCCTGAGACCATACGTGAGTGTGGAGTGAGGCCAGGATTTGCAACATCCACAAGTACTCACTTGGCATTTGCTACGTGTCAGGTCTGTTGTATGTGCTCTGCATGGATTACTTGGCTTTGTCCTCATAACGGCTCCATTAGGTAAGTACAGCTGTTATCCACGGTTTATAGATAAGGGACCTGAGGCACAGTGAGGACAGGAGCTTCCTCAAGATCCCAAAGCTGGGAAGTGGCAGTCAGGATTCAAACCCCGGTTGCCTGGGTCCAGAGTCCCTGCTCTCAGCCATGTACCTGGCTGTGTCCTTTATATCTGAGTCTGAGTAAATAAACTATTCTCTCTCAGAAGCAAACACATTTGTAATTATAAATTGCTGTTGTTGAGAGGGGTGGGGCAAGATGGCGGAAGAGTAGGGTCCCCAAGTCACCTGTCCCCACCAACTTACCTAGATAACTTTCAAATCATCCTGAAAACCCACGACATCATCCCCTGATTTACAGAGAGAATGGCGGGAATGCTAGAGAGAGAGTAGTTTGCGCTTCTAACAAGGTTGGACCATGGGAAAAAAAATAAAAAAGAATTCGGTGGGGGAGGGGCCCCATGAGGAGCTGGGCTAAGGGGGGGGGGGGCGGCGAGAGACCCCGGGGCAGGAAAGCTCAGTCCTGTAGAAGCAGGAACGTTAAAAAATCCACCCGGATTCTTCTCGGATAGAAAGGTGCTGGCAGGGACCTAGGACAGGATCCCAGGAGGGGCAGTGGAGCCCCCAGGTTCCCGGGGTCCCTCACAGAACAGGAGCGCCTGGGGGAGAGCACCCCACACCCCCAGGCCCACCGCGGTAAGGGGCTGGAGCGGGCGCCCAGCGGGGCCTCGGGAGCAGCGCAGGCGGTGGCTCTGGGGGAGGGGATTCGGCAGCCCCGGGAGCATGATTCCAGCGGTGCAGGCACCGGAGCCCAGGGTGACGGGAGACACAGCCCCCTATCCTGTGGTCTCCCTGGGACAGGCGGAGGCCGAGAGGGCCCAGGACAGCAGGGATGGTCCTACCACCTGGCCGCGCTGAGCTCTGCAGGTCAGCGCACCCCACCCCCGGGGCATCCAGGCCAGTGCATTCTGGGAGCTGCGATCCTTACAGCAGGAGCTAACTCCAGGGCTGGAGTGCTGGCCGCTACCAGTGTGTTCATTTCTCCTGGTGTCACCTGTGCCTGGGAGCGTTGGGGCCACCAGGGGACACAGGCCTCACAGGGTAAACAGCTCCCACTGAGCCGTGCACCTGGCAGGGGGGCGACGCAGCTCCCCCCGGTGCACACACCTGAGAAAAAGCACAGCAGGCTCCTCCCCCAGAAGACCAGCTGGAAGGACAGGGGAAGAGCAAGTTGTGGACCAAGCAGCAATGGAAAGCTCCAGGGCAAGTCCAGGGGATTACAGCATATAGAACCAGAGGATACCCCTCCTTGTTTTTGTGTTTATTTGTTTCTCTTCGTTTCTTTGTTTGCTTTTTCTTTTTTTTTCTATCTTTTTTTTTCTTCCTTTTTCCAACACAACTCGTTTTTAGCCACTGCACTGAGCAAAATGACGAGAGAAAGAACTCACCACAAAATAAAGAATCAGAAACAGTACCCTCTCCCACCGAGTTACAGAATTTGGATTACAATTTGATGTCAGAAATCCAATTCAGAAGCACAATTGTAAAGCTACTTGTGGTTCTGGAAAAAAAGTATAAAGGATTCAAGAGACTTCATGATGTAGAATTTAGATCTAATCAGGCCGAAAGTAAAAATCAATTAAATGAGATGCAATCCAAACTGGAGGTCCTACTGACAAGGGTTAAGGAGGTAGAAGAATGAGTGAGTGACATAGAAGACAGGTTGATGTCAAGGAAGGAAGCTGCGGATAAAAGAGAAAAACAATGAAAAGATCATGAGGAAAGGTTAAGGGAAAGAAATGACAGCCTCAGAAGGAAAAATATACATTTAATTGGGGTTCCAGAGGGCGCCGAAAGGGACAGAGGACCAGAATATGTATTTGAACAAATCATAGCTGAGAACTTCCCTACCTTGGGGAGGGAAACAGGCATTCAGAACCAGGAGATAGAGAGATTTCCCCTCTGAAATCAATAAAAACCTTTCAACACCTCGACATTCATAGTGAAACTTGCCAATTCCAAAGATAAAGAGAAAATCCTTAAAGCAGCAAGAGACAAGAGATCCCTGACTTATATGGGGAGAACAACTAGATTAACAGCAGACCTCTCCACAGAGACCTGGCAGGCCACAAAGGGTTGGCAGGATATATTCAGGGTCCTAGATGAGAAGAACAGGCAGCCAAGAATACTTTTTCCAGCAAGGCTCTCATTCAGCCTACAGGGAGAGATAAATAGCTTCCAAGATAGGCAGAAACTGAAAGAATATGTGACCATCAAACCAGCTCTGCAAGAAATATTAAGGGGGACTCTGTTAATGAAAGAGGATGCCCAAAGAAATAATCGACAAAAACGGGGACTGAATAGGTATTTTGATGACACTAAATTCATATCTTTCAATAGTAACTCTGAATGTCAATGGGCTTAATGATCCCATCAAAAAGCGCAGGGTTTCACACTGGACAAGAAAGCAAGACCCATCTATTTGTTGTGTACAGGAGACTCATTTTAGACCTAAGGACACCTACAGCCTGAAAATGAAAAGTTGGAGAACCATGTACCATTCAAATGGCCCTCAAAAGAAAGCAGGGGTAGCCATCCTCATTTTAGATAAAATAAAATTTATCCCAAAGACTGTAGTAAGAGATGAAGAGGGACACGATATCATACTTAAAGCGACTATGCAACAAGAGGACCTAACAATCATGAATATTTATGCCCGTAATGTGGGAGCTGCCAAGTATATCAATCAACTAATAACCAAAGTTAAGACATATTTAGATAATAATACATTCTACTGGGAGACTTCAATTTGGTGCCTTCTGCAAATGACAGATCTCCTAAGAACAACATCTCCAAAGAGACAAGAGCTTTAAATGACACACCGGACCATATGGACTTCACAGATATTTACAGAACTTTACATCCAAACGCAACTGAATACATATTCTTCTCAAGTGCACATGGAATTTTCTCCAGAATAGACGACATACTGGGGCACAAATCAGGTCTTAACCGATACGAAAAGATTGGGATTGTCCCCTGCATGTTTTCAGACCATAATGCTTTGAAACTAGAACTCAATCACAAGAAGAAATTTGGAAGAAATTCAAACACGTGGAGGTTAAAGACCATCCTGCTAAAAGATGAAAGGGTCAACCAGGAAATTAGAGAAGAATCAAAGAGGTTCATGGAAACTAATGAGAATGAAGATACAACCATTCAAAATCTTTGGGATACAGCCAAAGCAGTCCTGAGAAGGAAATACATCACAATACAAGCATCCCCGAAAAAAAAAAAAAAAAAACCTGGAAAAAAACCTCAAATACACAAGCTAACCTTGCACCTAAAGGAACTGGAGAAGACACAGCAAATAAAACGTACACCCAGCAGAAGAAGAGAGTTAATAAAGATTCGAGCAGAACTCAATGAAATAGACACCAGAGAAACTGTAGGACAGATCAACAAAACCAGGAGTTGGTTCGTTGAAATAATTAAGAAGATAGGTAAACCAGGAGCCAGCCTTATTAAAAACAAAAGAGAAAAGACTCAAATTAATAAAATCACAAATGAAAAAGGAGAGATCCCCACCAATACCAAGGGAATACAAACGATTTTAAAATCATGTTATGAGCAACTGTACGCCAATAAATTAGGCAATCTAGAAGAAATGGAAGCATTTCTGGAAAACAACAAACTCCCAAACTGCAGCAGGAAGAAATAGAAAACCGAAGCAAGCCCATAACCAGGGAGGAAATTGAAGCGATCATCAAAAACCTCCCAAGTCACAAAAGTCCAGGGCCAGATGACTTCCCACGGGAATTCTGTCAAATGTTTAAAGAAGAAACTATACCTATTCAACTAAAGCTGTTCCGAAAGATAGAAAGAGATGGAGTACTTCCAAACTCATTTATGAGGCCAGCATCACCTTCATTCCAAAGCAGGAAAGACTTTTGTCATTCTCTATAAAAGCATCTGAGTATTTGCCAGCTAATGCAAATTCTAGTTGATGCAATAGGCAAAACCCGAACTTTGAATGGCTTAACGCAGCAGAGGTTTGGTTTTTTGTGCACCTAAATTTTGATGCTGTTTGGCAGGGTCTCACCACTCTCAAGGGACCCAAATTTCCAGGCTGTTTTGAAGAGCCCATTTTCTCAGCATAAGATTGTCATGTTTGAGGGCGCCTGGGAAGAACATTTGGGTTAGCATCGGACTCTTGATTTTGGTTCAGGTCATGGTGTCCGGGTCGTGAGGTTGAGCCCCTGGCCAGGCTCTGTGCTCAGCATGGAGTCTGCTTGGGATTCTCTCTTCCTCTCACTCCAACTCCCACCCCACAAGCCCTGCTCTCTCACGCTCTCATTCTCCCTCTGGAAATAAATAGATCAAATGTTTTTTAAATATTTTATTTATTTATTTCAGACAGAGAAAGAGAGCATGAGCAGGGGAGACAGGCAGAGGAAGAGGGACAAGCAGACTCCTGCTGAGCAGGGAGTCAAACATAGGGCTTGATCCTAGGACCCTGAGATCATGACCTGAGCCAAAGGCAGACGCTTAACTGACTGAGCCACCCAGGTGCCCCAGTAGATAAAATTTTTGAAAAAAAAAAAAAAAAAGATTACCATGTCGGCTGCTGAGTAAAAGAGAAAGCACAGAAATGGCATGCTGGCTTCAGATGGGACACACAATGCTTCTGCTCATATCTCAGTGACAATAGCTAGTCACATGACCCTTCCTACCTACAAGCCAACTGGAAATGTAGTGTCCCTGTATCCAGGAGGGAAAGGAAGATGAGTTGTGGTGAGTACTTGTAGTCTCCCCCACACACTGTTACACAGTAGGTGGTGCTCAATTAAGAGTGACCCTTGTAATTTGTGATGACCACAAGCTTCTTCATTTCTTGCAGGACTTTCTGAGAAGGCCAGGTTTGCTTGGATAGTCTCCAAATTTTAAGCACCTACTATATGACAGATGCTTTCAAATACAATATCATGTAATTTTAAGAGGATCATGTAAATGTCAGTGGATGGATTTGCCATTCTTCACTCAAGAGTACCTTTCTTTTTTTTAATAAATTAATTTTTTATTGGTGTTCAATTTACCAACATACAGAATAACACCCAGTGCTCATCCCGTCAAGTGTCCCCCTCAGTGCCCGTCACCCATTCACCCCCACCCCCCGCCCTCCTCCCCTTCCACCACCCCTAGTTCATTTTCAATAGTACCTTTCTATGCTGCCCTTTGCAACTATCATGTCAGTAGGCTGAGAATTTTCTCCTTCCTTTTGATCCACGAGTCACATCTTAACCTTTGAGTATCTGCTGCCCTCCACATGACTGAACTTGCCTGAACACCTGCACCAGTGCCATTAGGCACAATGCAAGCCAGGATTTTCCTGTGGGCTGGTACGCAGAGAAGGATAGTTACGTTTTCCCTTTTAATCTGAGCTAGCACGTCCACTAAGGCACCATTTTTCACCTCGTAGGAGGGTCTTTAAGAGTTCAATCTAATAGATGTTTGCTCCACATTGCCTTCCATGGTCTTCTCTCACTACAACTTTTGAGGGTAACTCTGGGTTTTGATCACCTAGGTAAGTTCATTTCTCTGCCTATGTGTTTAGTAGCCAGTTTCCAATAGCACATCCCATTAAAATTTTACTGCAAATATCAGGGAGGTTCCAAAACCCTCTCTTTAAAGTCCAGTTTGTATCCAAAGATCTAGTCAATTATGCAGCCAATAAGTCTACTCACAAACCCACTTGGGGAAACATTTTCAGAATGTGTTGAAATTGCCCAAAGGGACTGCCAGTGTTTAAAGGTCCCTACCCAAAAGTCAAAGGGACTGTGGCTACCAGAGGGATTCCAAGGTGAGTATCCTGGGGGTGCTTTTGCAGGGGGTAGGCACGCTCTGTGTCAGGGGAGGACAGAAGACCCTGTGCATCCTGGAGAGGAGGTAGCAGTGATAAGCTGGCCAGCAGGCCAGGTACCAGAGGTGGACAGGAGGACACATGGGGGAAGACCAGGGAAGGATGTTGTCAGGTGGGAAAGTGCTGCAACTGGACAGAAATGGTGGCATCTGCAGTCTACTCTGAACAAAACTCAGACAATCTCCAAACTGTATTTGATTCTCAATGTCACCTGCCTTTCTTAGCCCCGGTCTCAGTACCTTCGCCACAGCATCCTTCCTTTTGTCACCTGGGAGACACCACGCTGTCCTCACTCCTGAAGTAGGAGTCAGAAGCCTGGCCACAGGATGGGCGGGATGGGAACATTGTGGACTGGACATGACTTCCCACCAGGGTTCCAGTCTCTGCCTTGTCACTCACCAGCCATGGGATCCTGGGAGAAGGATCAACCCTGAGAGCGTTGGGGTTGTCATTGGTGAAGTACGTGGGTTTGAGCCACCCCGCCCCGTAGGACGACAGGAATGTGTCAGGGATGAGAAGCACCTTGCACGGCGCCTGGCATATATTGGAACCTGGATGAACGGCAGGTATGTTGAATGCTGTCCTGAACGCAGAGCCTTGCACTCTCTCCTCTGGGATTTTGTTGTTGTTCATCAGTTCCGCACAGTCTTCCGTCTACCCCAGAGGTTTCTCATGTTTTGCTGTTAAGTTTTTGTCGTTCATATTGTGCTTTTTTATTAGTTTTGTTTTCCCTTCTCTAGTTTTCCTGGTTTGATTTTGGAAGCAGAAGACAGTAGCCTGCACTTCACCGTCATCTTGCCAGCTACAGGTAAGGCACCTAATCTGTAAAAAAGAAAAGAAAAAAAAAGAATAAAGTAATTTTAAGCAGAATTGACATCTCTACAACATTTTGTAGAGATGAATAGTGTTTAGTGCTCCTTTTATTCAGGGCTTTTTTTTCCCACCTCAATCTATCAGTAAATTTGTATAGTAACCTCCATAAAGATCTTAGACCTCTTCTGTTGTGAATGGGATATGTTCTATGACATCTTCAAAATAGTTATTACCTTTGTGTGTGTAGAAGGCACTTGATCTTGCTATAGTGATGTAGCATACACAATTTTTCTGAAGTCTCTAACTAATTCAGATAACCCATATACCTATTTCTCTGAATTCTCAATATACATGATCATATTGTCATGCAACATTATCTTCCTTTTTGATAGTCATTTATTTTGATTTGCAAAGTTCTAGCTCTTTTCTAGTGTACTGTTGTTTTTGTTATTTTATAGAGAATTTATTTATTTATTTATTTATTTATTTATTTATTTATTTATTTACTTACTTACTTATTCATGAGAGACACACAGAGTGAGAGAGAGAGAGGCAGAGACACAGGCAGAGGGAGAAGCAGGCTCCATGCAGGGAGCCCAATGTGGGACTTGATCCCGGGTCTCCAGGATCACACCCTGGGCTGCAGGCAGTGCTAAACCACTGAGCCACCGGGGCTGCCCTGTTCTAGTGTACTTTTGAATGGTACAGGTAAAAGCATACATCTGTGTCTTATCCGTGTCTTCATTGGGAATGCACCTCGCATTTCACATTTAAGTATATTTGGAGTAGCTATTAGGAAATTTGTTAAAAGTTTTTGTCTTGTACTCATGGTGAATTTTTTTCAAGCGCTATTATCATACCCATTGGCATGATATTTTTTTTCCCTTTAATTTGTCAGCATGGCCAAATAAAATTCAAAGTATTTTCTACTTTAAATCATTTCTTCACTTCTTAGCCAAGCCTGCTTGTTCACTCAATTCACTGCTATAATGAATATGGTATCAATTTACTTAGGATATTTGCTACTGTAAGAATGAACTTGGCTCAAGTGTTTTCGGTGTGGAAATGGGGTGCTCATCTGGTATGAGAAGTATAGAGAGCTAGCCTGGAAAAATGAGTTAAATAACTCCCCATATTTTTGTATGCTTCAGGAGACTTGAGTTAAGATGGAGATAAGGTTTTCTTTTTTTCTCATTTTCTTTTTTATTTATTTTTTAATTTCTTTAATTGGAGTTAAATTTGGCAACATTCAGCTTTGGCCACCCAAACTGCCTGTCCAGGAACTAAGGATAGTTTAGGTGTTGACTATGGTTTCAGTTTGTATTGTTTAATTAAATTTTCTATTTCTCTATGGGCTGATATGGTCCTTTTCTTTTTAAAAATAATGTCCATTTTGGGCAGCCCAGGTGGCTCAGCGGTTTAGCGCCTGCCTTCAACCCAGGGCCTGAACCTGGAGACCAGGGATCCAGTCCCGTGTCAGGCTCCCTGCATGGAGCCTGCTTATCCCTCTGCCTGTCTCTGCCTCTGTGTGTGTGTGTGTGTGTGTGTGTGTGTGTGTGTGTGTGTGTGTCTCAGGAATAAATAAATAAATAATTCTTTTAAAAATATATTGTCCATTTCACCCAGGATTTCTAAAGCAATTGCATGATAATTATAATAAAACCTTAATTACACAAAGTCTAAAACACATACAATAGTAGTGAAGAGTATAACAAACCCAATGGCCAGCAGTAATCATCTTTCGTACATGGCCAGTCTGGTTCCAATATACCCTCACCTTACCCACATCTCTGCCAATGGATTAACGTGAGGATCATCTGATACACTGTGCTTTTTCATCTCATCTCATCAGTATTTCAATATGCATTTCCAAAAGACAAAAAAAATCTTTGGTAACACATAAATGCAATACAATTATCATTCCTACAAGTCTAAAGAAGTTGTTAGTATCAAATGTCCAGTTACTTTTCACATTTAACTGATCTGGAAAACATTTTTTAAGTTTATTGGAATCACAAATATGGCCTATATTCTGTGACGTTTTTGGTTATATCCCTGTAGTCTTTTTTAATCAGTAGATTTCCTCCCACATCACCCTTTTCTCCCCTTGCATTTATTGTTCTTGAGGGAAAAAAGCAGGTCAAATTTTGTGACATTTCCCATAACCTGAATTATGTTGAACAAAACATTTTGGTATCCTTGAACATGTACTTTGGCATCCTAGTTCCTTAAATTGATAGTCCCAAATAGACACTTGATCAAATTAAGTTTGCATGCTTGTTTTTCTGCTGTATTTTCTTTTTTTTTAAAAAAAAAAAACACAAGATTGCTACATAGATAATGCTACGTACTTCCATTATGAGGAACATATTATATATTGTCCTTTGTGCTGAAGTTGGCAATCATTGATGATCAACAATTTTATTTGTATGTTGGGGGTTGCATAATGGGAATTTTCTAGTTCTCTCATTTGTTCTTAGCTTATTAGCTGAAAAATTTCCATATGTAGAGTGATTTCCTCGTCCATCATTTGGTTATCCTGAGAGGATCGTGTATTTGTTCTGTATCTTTACATCATTTAAATATCTTCTGCATCTATATTTTCTACAGTTTTAACTGACATTGTTTACTTGAGATTTTGTTCTTTAGTATCTGGTCACTTTTGCAAAAAAAATGTCTGTTTTTTGAGTATTTTCGAAGAACTGGCATTTGTTAGTTGGTCTTAACTGCTTTTTTTTCATTTTTTTATATAAATTTATTTTTATTGGTGTTCAATTTGTCAACATATAGGATAACACCCAGTGCTCATCCCATCAAGTGCCCCCCCCTCAGTGCCCATCACACAGTCACTCCCACCCCCCGCCCACCTCCCCTTCCACCCCCCCTAGTTCATTTCCCAGAGTTAGCAGTCTCTCATGTTCTGTCTCCCTTTCTGATATTTCCCACTCATTTTTGCCCCTTTCCCCTTTATTCCCTTTCACTATTTTTTTGGTTCCCCAAATGAATGAGACCAAATAATGTTTGTCCTTCTACGATTGACTTATCTCACTCAGCATAATACCCTCCAGTTCCATCCACATCGAAGCAAAAGTGGGTATTTGTCATTTCTAATGGCTGAGTTACATTCCATTGTATACATAAACCACATCTTCTTTTTCCATTCATCTTTCGATGGACACCGAGGCTCCTTCCACAGTTTGGCTATTGTGGACATTGCTGCTAGAAACATCGAGGTGCAGGTGTCCCGGCGTTTCACTGCATCTGTATCTTTGGGATAAATCCCCAGCAGTGCGATTGCTGAGTCGTAGGGCAGATTTATTTTTAACTCTTTGAGGAACTTCCACACAGGTTTCCAGAGTGGCTCCACCTGTTCACATTCCCACCAACAGGGCAAGAGGGTTCCCCCTTCTCCACATCCTCTCCAACATTTGTTGTTTCCTGCCTTGTTAGTTTTCCCCATTCTCACTGGTGTGAGGTGGTATCTCATTGTGGTTTTGATTTGTATTTCCCTGATGGCCAGTGATGCGGAACATTTTCTCGTGTGTTTGTTGGCCATGTCTATGTCTTCCTCTGTGAGATTTCTGTTCATGTCTTTTACCCATTTCATGATTGGATTGTTTGTTTCTTTGCTGTTGAGTTTAATAAGTTCTTTATAGATCTTGGATACTAGTCCTTTATCTGATATGTCATTTGAAAATATCTTCTCCCATTCTGATGGTTGTCTTTTAGTTTTGTTGACTGTTTCTTTTGATGTGCAAACCTTCTTATCTTGATGAAGTCCCAATAGTTCATTTTTGCTTTTGTTTCTCTTGCAGGAAGTTACTGGGGCCAAGTTCAAAAAGGGTATTGCCTGTGTTCTCCTCTAGGATTTTGATGGAATCTTGTCTCACATTAAGAGCTTTCATCCATTTTGAGTTTATCTTCGTGTATGGTGCAAGAGAGTGGCCTAGTTTCATTCTTCTGCATGTGGATGTCCAATTTTCCCAGCACCGTTTATTGAAGAGATGGTCTTTTTTCCACCGGATAGTCTTTCCTCCTTTTTTGAATATTAGTTGACCAGAAAGTTAATGTTCCACTTCTGGATTCTCTATTCTGTTCCATTGATCCGTGTGTCTCTTTTTGTGCCAGTACCACACTGTTTTGATGACCACAGCTTTGTAGTACAACCTGAAATCTGGCATTGCGATGCCCCCAGCTATGGTTTTCTTTTCCAAAATTCCCCTGGCGATTCGGGGTCTTTTCTGATTCCACACACATCTTAAAATAATTCGTTCTAACTCTCTGATGAAAGTCCATGGTATTTTGATAGGGATTGCATTAAACGTGTAAATTGCCCTGAGTAACATTGATATTTTCACAATATTAATTCTGCCAATCCATGAGCATGGAATATTTTTCCATCTCTTTGCGTCTTCCTCAATTTCTTTCAGAAGTGTTCTGTAGTTCTCCGTGTATTGATCCTTTACCTCTTTGGTTACGTTTATTCCTAGGTATCTTATGCTTTTGGGTGCAATTGTAAATGGGATTGACTCCTTAATTTCTCTTTCTTCAGTCTCATTGTTAGTGTATAGAAATGCCACTGAATTCTGGGCATTGATTTTGGATCCTGCCACACTGCCAAATTGCTGTATGAGTTCTAGCAATCTTGGGGTGGAGTCTTTTGTGTTTTCTACGTAGAGTATCAAGTCATCTGCGAAGAGGGAGAGTTTGACTTCTTCTTTTCCCATTTGAATGCCGTTTATTTCTTTTCATTGTCTGATTGCTGAGGCTAGGACTTCCAGTACTATGTTGAATAGCAGTGGTGAGAGTGGACATCCCTGTCTTGTTCCTGATCTTAGGGGAAAGGCTCCCAGTGCTTCCCCATTGAGAATGTTATTTGCTGTGGGCTTTTGGTAGATGGCTTTTAGGATGCTGAGGAATGTTCCCTCTATCCCTACACTCTGAAGAGTTTTGATCAGGAATGGATGGTGTATTTTCTCAAATGCTTTCTCTGCATCTATTGAGAGGATCATATGGCTCTTGTTTTTTCTCTTGCTGATATGATCAATCACATTGATTGTTTTACGAGTGTTGAACCAGCCTTGCATCCCGGGCATAAATCCCACTTGCTCATGGTGAATAATCTTCTTAACGTATTGTTGGATTCTATTGGCTAGTATCTTGTTGAGAATTTCTGCATCCATGTTCATCAGGGATATTGCTCTGTAATTCTCCTTTTTTTTGGTGGGGTCTTTGTCTGGTTTTGGAATTAAGGTGATGCTGGCCTCATAGAACGAGTTTGGAAGTACTCCATCTCTATCTATCTTTTCGAAAAGCTTTAGTAGAATAGGTAAGGTTTCTTCTTTAAACTTTTGATAGAATTCCCCAGGGAAGCCATCTGGCCCTGGACTTTTGTGTCTTGGGAGGAGTTTGATGACTGCTTCAATTTCCTCCCTGGTTATTGGCCTGTTCAGGTTTTCTATTTCTTCCTTTCCAGTTTTGTAGTCTGTGGTTTTCCAGAAATGTGTCCATTTCTTCTAGATTGCCAAATTTATTGGTGTATAGCTGCTCATAATATATTTTTAAAATAGTTTGTATTTCCTTGGTGTTGGTAGTGATCTCTCCTTTCTCATTCATGATTTTATTACCTTGTGCCTTTTCTCTCTTCTTTTTAATAAGGCTGGCTAATGGTTTACCTATCTTATTAATTATTTCAAAGAACCAACTCCTGATTTTTGTTTATCTGTTCCACAGTTCTCCTGGTCTCGATTTCATTGAGTTCTGGTCGAATCTTTATTAACTCTCTTCTTCTGCTGGGTGTAGGATCCATTTGCTGTTTTTTCTCCAGCTCCTTTAGGTGCAAGGTTAGCTTTTGTATTTGAGTTCTTTCCAGTTTTTAGATGGATGCTTGTTTTGCAATCTACTTTCCCCTCAAGACTGGTTTGGCTGTATCCCAGAGGTTTTGAATGGTTGTATCTTCATTCTCATTAGTTTTCATGGATCTTTTTAATTCTTCCTTAATTTCCTGGTTGACCCTTTCATCTTTTAGCAGAATGGTCCTTAACCTCCACGTGTTTGGAATCCTTCCAAACTTCTTTGTGGTTGAGTTCTACTTTCAAAGCATTATGGTCTGAAATATGCAGGGGACGATCCCAATCTTTTCGTATCGGTTAAGACCTGATTTGTGACCCAGTATGTGGTCTATTCTGGAGAAATTTCCATGTGCACTTGAGAAGAATGTGTATTCAGTTGCGTTTGGATGTTAAGTTCTGTAAATATCTGTGAAATCCATATGTTCCAGTGTATCATTTAAAGCTCCTGTTTCTTTGGAGATGTTTTGCTTAGAATACCTGTCGATTGTAGAAAGCGCTACATGGAAGTCACCAAGTATAAGTGTATTATTATCTAAGTCTGTCTTAACTTTGGTTATTAATTGATTGATATACTTGGCAGCTCCCACATTCAGGGCATATATATTGATGATTGTTAAGTCCTCTTGTTGGATAGATCCTTTAAGTATGATATAGTGTCCCTCTTCATCTCTCACTACAGTCTTCAGGATACACTTTAGCTTACCTGATATAAGGATGGCTACCCCTCTTTTATTGAGGACCATTTGAATGGTAAATGGTTCTCCAACCTTTTATTTTCAGGCTGTAGGTGTCCTTATGTCTAAAATGTGTCTCTTGTAGACAGCAAAGAGATGGGTCCTGCTTTTTCATTCAGTCTGAACCCCTGCGCCTTTTGATGGGATCATTAAGCCCATTCACGTTCAGAGTTACTATTGAAAGATATGGATTTATTGTCATCATGATACCTATTAAGTCCCTGTTTTAGTGGATTGTTCCATTGGACTTCCTCTTTCTTTTACAGAGTCCCCCTTAATATTTCTTGGAGAACTGGTTTGGTGGTCACATATTCTTTCAGTTTTGCCTATCTTGGAAGCTCTTTATCTCTCCTTCTATTCTGAATGAGAGCCTTGCTGGATAAAGTATTCTTGGCTTCATGTTCTTCTCATTTAGGACCCTGAATATATCCTGCCAGCCCTTTCTGGCCTGCCAGGTCTCTGTGGAGAGGTCTTCTGTTAATCTAATATTTCTCCCCATGAAATTTAGAGATTTCTTGTCTCTTGCTGCTTTAAGAATCTTCTCTTTATCTTTGGAATTTGCAAGCTACACTATTAAATGTCGAGGTGTTGAGCGGTTTTTATTGATTTTAGGGGGGTAATCTCTCTATTTCCTGGATGTGAATGCCTGTTTCCCTCCCCAGATTAGGAAAGTTCTCAGCTATGATTTGTTCAAATACATATTCTGGACTTCTGTCCCTTTCGGTGCCCTCGGGTACCCCCAATTAAACGTAGATTTTTCTTCATCAGTCTGTCATTTATTTCCCTTAATATATCCTCATGATCTGTTAATTGTTTTTCTCTTTTTTCCTCAGTTTCCCTCTTTGCCATCAACTTGTCTTCTATGTCACTCACTCGTTCTTCCACCTCGTTAACCCTTGTCGTTAGGACCTCTAGTTTGGATTGCATCTCATTTAATTGGGTTTTAATTTCTGCCTGATTAGATCTAAATTCTGCAGTCATGAAGTCTCTTGAGTCCTTTATAATTTTTTTCTAGAGCCACCAGTAGCTTTATAATAGTGTTTCTGAATTGGCTTTCTGACATTGAATTGTAATCCAAATTTTGTAACTCTGTGGGAGAGAGGTTTGTTTCTGATTCTTTCTTTTGAGGTGAGTTTTTCCTTCTAGTCATTTTTCTCAGTGCTGAGTGGCCAAAAACAAGTTGTATTGGGAAAAGGAGAAAAAGAGAGAAGAGACAGAAGAAGAGAAGAAGAAATAAAAGGAAGTAAAAAAAGAGAAGAGAGGAAATGAAAGAAAAAACCAAAAGGGGGGGGGGAGCAAACAGAAAACAAAAAACTAGGAGGAGTATCCTCTGATTCTGTATACTGTAAATCCCTCGACCTCCCTTGGAACTTTCCAGTGCTGCTTGGTCAATAACCTGTTTTTCCCCTGTCAGTCTAGCTGGTCTTGTGCAGGAGGGGCCTGCGGTGCTGATTGTCAGGGGTGAGCACTTGGGAGAGATGCTCAGCCCCCTGCCTGGCACAGGGCTCAGTGAAAGTTGTTGATCTTGTTTATCCTGTGAGGCCACTATGAGGCTCAGTGGGGGTTGTTTATCCTGTGAGGACCCAGGAGGAACAACAACAGTGGTGGTGCCCAGCTCTCCAGCCCTGGAGTCAGCTTCAGCAGTAACTACCAGAGGTCTCAGTCTGCAGGGGCATGGGTGCTCTGGGCTGGGGGCCGCTGATCTGCACAGCTTGGGGCCGCCCGGCGGCAGGAGTGTCCTTGCTGTCCTGTGCCCTCCTGGCCTCTGCATGTCCCGGGGGGAGCGCCGGACCCTGGGCTGTGTCTCCGAGTGCCTTGGGCTCTGGGGACTGTGCTGCTGTAATCGCGCTCCCAGGGCTGAGCAGCTCCGTCCCCGGGGAGCCGCCACCTGAGCCACCACCGAGCTTCTCCCGGGTCCAGCGGGACACACAATGCAGCCCTTTGGGGAGCTCGGCTGCAGTGTGTGGCGGACTCTCCCAGGGGCGCAGGTCTTCTATTAGTGTCCCAGGGAGCCTGAGGGCATCCTCGCCTCTCCTGGGATCCTGCTTCAACTCCCTGTGAGCGCCTTTCCTATGGATTTATTTTTTTTTATTGGTGTTCAATAGCCAACATATAGAATAACACCCAGTGCTCATCCCGTCAAGTGCCCCCCTCAGTTCCCGTCACACAGTCACCCCACCCCCACCCCCATCCCCACCCCCTGCCCACCTCCCCTTCCGCCACCCCTAGTCTGTTTCCTAGAGTTAGGTGTCTCTCATGTTCTGTCTCCCTTTCTGATATTCCCACTCATTTTTTTCTCCTTTGCCCTTTATTCCCTTTCACTATTTTTTCTATTCCCCAAATGAATGAGACCATATAATGTTTGTGCTTCTCCGACTGACTGATTTCACTCAGCATAATCTCCAGTTCCATCCTTGTTGAAGCAAATGGTGGGTATTTGTCATTTCGAATGGCTGAGGAATATTCCATTGTATACATAAACCACATCTTCTTTTTCCATTCATCTTTCGATGGACACCGAGGCTCCTTCCACAGTTTGGCTATTGTGGACATTGCTGCTATAATCATTGGGATGCAGGTATCCCAGCGTTTCATTGCATCTGTATCTTTGCGGTAAATCCCCAGCAGTACAAGTGCTGGGTCGTAGGGCAGATCTATTTTTGTTGTTGTTTTGTTTTCTTTAATAATAAATTTACTTTTTATTGGTGTTCAATTTGCCAACATACAAAATAACAACCAGTGCTCATCCCGTCAAGTGCCCCCCTCAGTGCCCGTCACACATTCACCCCCACCCCCCGCCCTCCTCCCCTTTCACCACCCCTAGTTCATTTCCCAGAGGTAGGAGTCTTTATGTTCTGTCTCCCTTTCTGATATTTCCCACACATTTCTTCTCCCTTCCCTTATATTCCCTTTCACTATGATTTATATTCCCCAAATGAATGAGAACATATACTGCTTGTCTTTCTCCGATTGACTTACTTCACTCAGCATAATACCCTCCAGTTCCATCCACAATGAAGCAAATGGTGGGTATTTGTCATTTCGAATGGCTGAGGAATATTCCATTGTATACATAAACCACATCTTCTTTTTCCATTCATCTTTCGATGGACACCGAGGCTCCTTCCACAGTTTGGCTATTGTGGACATTGCTGCTAGAAACATCAGGGTGCAGGTGTCCCGGCGTTTCATTGCATCTGTATCTTTGGGGTAAATCCCCAACAGTGCAATTGCTGGGTCGTAGGGCAGGTCTATTTTTAACTCTTTGAGGAACCTCCACACAAGTTTCCAGAGTGGCTGCACCAGTTCACTCACACTCCCACCAACAGGGTAAGAGGGTTCCCTTTTCTCCGCATCCTCTCCAACATTTGTGGTTTCCTGCCTTGTTAATTTTCCCCATTCTCACTGGTGTGAGGTGGTATCTCATTGTGGTTTTGATTTGTATTTCCCTGATGGCAAGTGATGCGGAGCATTTTCTCATGTGCATGTTGGCCATGTCTATGTCTTCCTCTGTGAGATTTCTGTTCATGTCTTTTGCCCATTTCAGGATTGGATTGTTTGTTTCTTTGCTGTTGAGTTGAATAAGTTCTTTATAGATCTTGGATACTAGCCCTTTATCTGATATGTCATTTGCAAAAATCTTCTCCCATTCTGTAGGTTGTCTTTTAGTTTTGTTGACTGTATCCTGTGCTGTGCAAAAGCTTCTTATCTTGATGAAGTCCCAATAGTTCATTTTTGCTTTTGTTTCTTTTGCCTTCGTGGATGTATCTTGCAAGAACTTACTGTGGCTGAGTTCAAAAAGGGTGTTGCCTGTTTTCTCCTGTAGGATTTTGATGGACTCTTGTCTCACATTTAGATCTTTCATCCATTTTGAGTTTACCTTCGTGTATGGTGAAAGAGAGTGGTCTAGTTTCATTCTTCTGCATGTGGATGTCCAATTTCCCCAGCACCATTTATTGAAGAGACTGTCTTTCTTCCAGTGGATAGTCTTTCCTCCTTTATGGAATATTAGTTGACCATAAAGTTGAGGGTCCACTTCTGGATTCTCTATTCTGTTCCATTAATCTATGTGTCTGTCTCTGTGCCAGTACCACACTGTCTTGAGGACCACAGCTTTGTAGTACAACCTGAAACCTGGCATTGTGATTCCCCCAGCAATGTTTTTTTTTTTTTTTCAAAATTCCCCTGGATATTCGGATCTTTTCTGATTCCACACAAATCTTAAAATAATTTGTTCTAACTCTCTGAAGAAAGTCCATGGTATTTTGATAGGGATTGCATTAAACGTGTAAATTGCCCTGGGTAACATTGACATTTTCACAATATTAATTCTGCCAATCCATGAGCATGGAATATTTTTCCATCTCTTTGTGTCTTCCTCAATTTCTTTCAGAAGTGTTCTATAGTTTATAGGGTATAGGTCCTTTACCTCTTTGGCTAGGTTTATTCCTAGGAATCTTATGCTTTTGGGTGCAATTGGAAATGGGATTGACTCCTTAATTTCTCTTTCTTCAGTCTCATTGTTAGTGTATAGAAATGCCATTGATTTCTGGGCATTGATTTTGTATCCTGCCACGCTACCAAATGGCTGTATGAGTTCTAGCAATGTTGGGGTGGAGGCTTTTGGGTTTTCTACGTAGAGTATCATGTCATCGGCAAAGAGGGAGAGTTTGACTTCTTCTTTTCCCATTTGAATGCCTTTAATGTCTTTTTGTTGTCTGATTGCTGAGGCGAGGACTTCCGGTACTATGTTGAATAGCAGTGGTGAGAGTGGACATCCCTGTCTTGTTCCTGATCTTAGGGGAAAGGCTCCCAGTGCTTTCCCATTGAGAATGATATTTGCTGTGGGTTTCTTGTAGATGGCTTTTAAGATGTTGAGGAATGTTCCCTCTGTCCCTACACTCTGAAGAGTTTTGATCAGGAATGGATGCTGTATTTTGTCAAATGCTTTCTCTGCATCTAATGAGAGGATCCTATGATTCTTGGTTTTTCTCTTGCTGATATGATGAATCACATTGATTGTTTTACGAGTGTTGAACCAGCCTTGTGTCCCGGGGATAAATCCTACTTGGTCATGGTGAATAATTTTCATAATGTACTGTTGGATCCTATTGGCTAGTATCTTGTCGAGAATTTCTGCATCCAGGTTCATCAGAGATATTGGTCTATAATTCTCCTTTTTGGTGGGGTCTTTGGTTTTGGAATTAACGTGATGCTGGCCTCATAGAATGAGTTTCTAAGTATTCCATCTCTTTCTATCTTTCCGAACAGCTTTACTAGAATAGGTACGGTTGCTTCTTTAAACTTTTGAAAGAATTCCCCAGGGAAGCCATCTGGCGCTGGACTTTTGTGTCTTGGGAGGTTTTGGATGACTGCTTCAATTTCCTCCCTGGTTATTGGCCTGTTCAGGTTTTCTATCTCTTCCTGTTCCAGTTTTGGTAGTTTGTGGCTTTCCAGGAATGTGTCCATTTCTTCTAGATTGCCTAATTTATTGGCGTATAGCTGCTCAAAATATGTTTTTAAAATCGTTTGTATTTCCTTGGTGTTGGTAGTGATCTCTCCTTTCTCATTCATGATTTTATTAATTTGAATCTTCTCTCTCTTCTTTTTAATAAGGCTGACTAATGGTTTATCTATCTTATTAATTCTTTCAAAGAACCAGCTCCTGGTTTTGTTGATCAGTTCCACAGTTCTTCTGGTCTCGATTTCGCTGAGTTCTGCTCGAAATAAGAGGACTGCTTTGGTTTAACATGGAGGACAGGACACAAAACCTCAGGGGGATTGTCATCGAAGACCTGTCCACACACTGGGAAGGTGCAATGGAATGCCTTCACCACAGCTGTGAGTAATAAATTTGTGGGGGGAACCCCAGGATCCTTGAAGGGCTCTGTGATTGTTCTTCTCCACAGCCCAGACTTTAAGATGGAAAGTGCAGTCACTGAGTTGGGAAACCTAAATGCAAAGGAATCCTCAGGTGGTCGGGGCCAAGGGGCAGCCCCCATGTGCCAAAGGCCAGGTGAGTGTGGTTATGGTACTGGACAGCAGCGTCAAGTCAGCTATCAGAATAGTCTGACATGTGCAGATCTATGTGCTGGCTAATTGATCATGCGGCCTGACAAGTGAAATAGATAGAAATCCCGCTAAATTGTCACTTGATATACAAAACCAGAAAAGTTCTAGACCAAGTCAACGAAAGCAAATCACGAAGTCAAAGAGTGATGGCCGCTCAATTCCCAAACTTCAGCCATTAAGACTTTTAGAAAGAATACAACTCCCGTACCACCCAGAAACTCCATTGTAGGGAATATATTCGAAGGAAATGAAAACACTGTGTTGACAAGATATCTGCACACCCGTCCTGTGTTTGTAGAAGCATTTTTACACAATAGCCAAGACACAGAAACAACCTAAGTTTCCATCAGTGGGTCAATGGATAAAGAAAGTACAGGGGCACCTGGCTGGCTCAGCTGGTTAAGCGTCTGCCTTCAGCTCAGATCATGATCCCAGGGTCCGGGGATTGAGCCCCACGTCGGGTACCCTACTCTCCCACTGCCCCTTCCATTCTTACTCATGAACAATCTCTCTCCCCCGCCAAAAATAAAATCTTTTTAAAACAGAGTATAGAATGTGGTATATACAAATGGAATATTTTTTTAAACATTTTATTTCTGTATTCCTGAGAGGCATGCAGAGAGAGAGGCAGAGACACAGGCAGAGGGAGAAGCAGGCTTTCTGCAGTGAGGCCTGTGCGGGACTCGATCCCAGGACCTCAGGATCCGGCCCTGAGCCGAAGGCAGATGCTCAACCACCGAGCCACCCAGGCTTTCCTCCATCCACTCCTACCCATCTATCACCTGTTACCCACAAATGCCACCTCTGCCGGGCACCACATGGCCCCGGAATGCAGAGGGCAAGGAAAAGCAGAGGGAGTCCCATGTGGGGAAACAGGGAAGGGGCATGCCAGTGTGGGAGATAAAGACTGGATACCTTATCATTTCCACAATGGTCACCAGCATTTAAAATTGGGAGATGCCACATCAAAGTCTGGAATGATAGCTTGAGCTCTCTCAAACATTAGAAGCACTGACAACACTTGGCCCCCGCTGGCTCAATGTTTCTGCCACAGTGGAACACCTTCCTTTAATTGCATAACTCACTCGGCCCCCTCCAGGACGGCACTCCAGTGATCCTTTGGCCATGCTCTGTCCCATGCACCCTAGGTCCTAGCCACAGAGGGCCCCATCACCACTTCCAAATCGGACGGCCCTTTGCACTCACATATTGCTTGGACATTTTTTCCACCTGTGGCGACCTTCCCCCTCTGTCTCCTATGGCTACCTCTTCCATGGAGCCTTCGCCTGCTCTGCCACGGAGACCCAATCTCACCCATCCTCCTCTCATCTACACACCTCTTTTGGGGTGTCTCTGCCCTAGGTGTTCGCGTGCTTTTCTTTGGACTCCACTAGACCCGAATCGTACATTCTGTGTTAGCAGTCGCCGCTTTGCCTGCCGCAGCCTCTTGGTTCCCTGTACACAGTGGGCACTTAATATCTAACAAAGTGGATTGTCCCTGGACTGGCCTGATGCAGAGGAAGGGCAGTGGCTATCTAACTAGGAAAAGATTCAGTCCAGAAAATCGAGGCAAACTGACTCAGGAAAGCAGCGAGGAATCAAGGAATACGACAGCAGAGACCAAGGAAAAATAACCCCTGCTTGAACTGAGCTCGCCCTGTTCGGAGACATCCACTCTCACAACAGCGAGATCGCATCCGACATCCCAAAAGCGACCGTGGTCTTGGCCCTTCCGAAGGCAATGCTCTCCCCACAGTCACTGCTACCTCTCAGGTTGGCAGCTGTGGGAGTGACAGGGGAACTGGCCTGTGAAGCTCATATCCTCAAATCTGATGCTCCTGTTTCTGACATTTCCATTTGTAAAATGCCACATCCCCCACCTGCTACACTAGGCTAGATCGAGTGTGCAGAGTACAGAAGTCACAGATTATTTATTTGTGTGTCACCACCACCCGAGAAAGCACCTGGAGAGCAGGAGAAACCAAGAACAGAGCTTTCAGGAAGGGGGTGGAGGGGGGAATAGAAAGGTTCATTCCCTTTTGGCTGTAAGCTGGTATTTGTTATTCAGCCCTGAAAAAGTTTCTCCTGAAGAGCGGAGGGAATCGTGCTCAGAAGGGACAGAGAAAATCTGGCTTGTAGCACGGGCTCAGTAACGGGACTTTCTACAAAGTCTCCACGCAAGAAATCCTGCCTGATGACTCCTGATCATTGAAGACACAAGGCCCCTATATTCAGCACGTCACAAGCAACAGAAGGCAGAGGCCCAAAGCACCACCAAGCCACCGGAATTGTGTGGTAAGGAGCCCTGGAGTCCCCAGGGAACCTTGCCACTGTGCAGAGTCGTACTTCCTAGGGCTGAGCTGGGCCTGACATCCTGCTTCCAACTGGACCCCAAGTGAGGCACGTGCTACTTACTGGTCAGAACCACGGGTGGACAACGTAGGGTGGAAAGAGTTCAGACCTATGACATCTAACCCCAGAATAAGCAACTTCATGCCCTTCCAAAGAAGAGGGAGGTGTAGTCTAGAAAAAGCAGCGTTGGGCTACCTCCAGGAGGATTCTGGATGCACCATGGTGGTACCCCCACTCCCCAAGGCTTGGGATTTAATCAAGACCCTCAACCCTACCCCAGCCACATTTGGCCCCTCCTTCCTGCTTATGGATCTATCTGAGGGATGGTTACAAGGAGCAGGGAAGAGCACAGGAGTGCAGGAACGGGTGTGTGTGCAAAGTTGGCAGAGTGTGGAAGTGGGGGTGGGGCTAGCTTGCAAACTCACTGATAGGTTTGTTCCGGAAGTGCTGGAACACACACAAGTGTCCTTTTGGGACACTCTGGGGTAAACAGGAGACACCCTACCCTTCTTCGCAGCCTCGGGTCCTCAAGGAGATGCCAAGCCCTCTCTGGTGGTGCCCCGCCAGTGCCTGCCAGTCCTCTTTTGGCCCTTAGCTCCTTTAATTTGGACTGGCCCACCCCCACCAAAGGGTCGCTGCCAGGGGCAAGGAGACTTCTGTGTGCGCTAACCTATGCTGGCCAAGCCTTTGGCCCAGGGCCTTGGGGTGCTGCGCAGGTGCTGCTGCTGCCAGGAACGCGGCTGGGCAAGTATCCTCACCACGAGGGCTCCTTGCATGTGCAGGTGCAGGTAGCACCTGGGATAGATATTTTCTATGTCCGCTAAGAAGTAGTGTAGCCGTGATTAGCGGGGGCCGCAGACAGCGGCTCACAGACCAGGAGAGGTCATTTCTCTCTCAGGTGGAAGCCACAGGTAGACAGCTCAGGGCTGGTTTGCTGGTTCTGTTTGCCCACCGAGTGCTTTGGAATCCTGAGTCCTTCTGGCTTCTTGCCTTTGTTTTCTCTTTAAGATTGCATCCATCTATTCATGAGAGACAAATACACACACACACACACACACAGAGAGAGAGAGAGAGAGAGAGAGAGAGAGACAGAGGGAGAGGGAGAGGGAGAGGGAGAGGGAGAGGGAGAGGGAGAGGGAGAGGGAGAGGGAGAGGGAGAAGCAGGCTCCATGCAGGGAGCCCGACATGGGACTGGATCATGGCTCTGCCAGATCACAACCTGGCCTGTAGGTGGCCCTAAAAGCCTGAGCCACCCGGACTGCCCGGATTCTTTCCTCCACCATACATCGGCAGGGTTCCTAAAGTTCCCTCATGGTCCAAGCTGCTGTTCCAGCTCCAGCCATTCTGTAAGCGTCCCAGCCAAGAGGAGTGAGGAGCAACTGAAGAAGCAGCTTAAAGGGCACAGGCCATAGGCTCTTCCAGGAAGGCTGCTGCACGTTTTCCCGAGACACTTTCATGACACCAGTGTCTCCTTGGCCAGAGCTTATTCCCATGGTGACATTTAACTTACAGGAAGCTGAAAGGGAAGGCTCGAGATTATGGAAGAGGAGGAAAGTGTCTCTTACGGGGCAGTGCAGAGTCTCTCCCTCATCTTAACACTTGCCCCCAAGCAATGATGAAGTTCTCCCTGATTCTGCTGCACTCTCTCTGCAAGACGAGGTTGTGGTGGCCGTGTCCAATTTGGAAATACTGTCACTCTGCCCCTACAATGACTTTTTCAGAAGTGGGGTTGGTAAACCATTGCTGTTCTGGGTTGCTTCTCTCGGATTTAGGAATACAATTTCTTTCTTTTTCCTTTTAAGATTTATTTACTTATTTGAGAGAGAGAGAGAGAGAATGTGAGAACGTGAGTGGGAGTAGAGACAGAGGGAAAGGGAGAGAGAGAATCCCAAGCCGGCTCCATACCCAGCATTGCAGCCTCACACAGGGCTTGATCCCAGAATCGTGACCTGAGCCATAATCAAGACTCAGACGCTCAATCGACAGAGTCACCCAGGCTCCCCAATAATTTAATTTCCTACAGCATCATCGTTTAATCTTTAAATGTGTGATTTGGTGATCCCTGGGTGGCTCAGCAGTTTAGAGCCTGCCTTCGGCCCAGGGCGTGATCCCAGAGTCCCGGAATGGAGTCCCACATCTGGCTCCTTGCAGGGAGCCTGCTTCTCCATTTACATGTGTCTCTGCCTCTCTCTCTCTCTCTCTCTCTCTCTCTCTCTCTGTGTGAGTGTGTGTGTGTCTCATTTAAATAAATAGAATCTTTAAAAAGTAGAAATGTATGATTTATGAAAATTTCGTCTTAGAGAACTTTGGAACTTCATTCAGACGATCATGGGCTCTTAGCTCCACGCATCCCTCACCCATCCCAAACCAACTTTCATCCTACCTGCCTGTCTCAGAGAAGGGGCTGCCCCTAATCTGATGGCACTAATCCTGCCTCTGTGCCCTGGTTCAAATCTCTGCCAATCTCTCGAAGGACATTCATGACAAATTTTATTTGAACTCATATCTTGAACCTTCTTCTATTTCCACTCACCTTTCTGCCTAATGAGATATTTTTCTCTCTGGCCCGTATGCATTTTCTTTTTCCTCCCTCTTCTGCTTTGTTCACAGCTTCTGCTGCATCACTGCTCCTCAGTCCATTGCATTGTTACTGTGGCCGAGTTCAAGGATCTTGCTAAAAGATGAAAGGGTCAACCAGGAAATTAAGGAATAATTAAAAAGATTCATGGAAACTAATGAGAATGAAGATACAACCGTTCAAAATCTTTGGGATACAGCAAAAGCAGTCCTGAGGGGGAAATACATCACGATACAAGCATCCGTCCAAACACTAGAAAGAACTCAAATACAAAAGCTAACCTTACACCTAAAGGAGCTAGAGAAAAAAGAACAAATAGTTCCTACACCCAGCAGAAGAAGAGCGTTAATTTTTTTTGCGGGGGGGGGGGGGGGTAAAGGTAAAGTGCTTTTATTTTTTGTAATAATAAATTTATTTTGTATTGGTGTTCAATTTACCAACATACAGAGTAACACCCAGTGCTCATCCCGTCAAGTGCCCCCCTCAGTGCCCGTCACCCATTCACCCCCGCCCCCCGCCCTCCTCCCCTTCCACCACCCCTAGTTAGTTTTCCAGAGTTAGGAGTCTTCCATGTTCTGTGTCCCTTTCTGATATTTCCTACCCATTTCTTCTCTCTTCCCCTCTATTCCTTTTCACTATTATTTATGTTCCCCAAATGACTGAGACCATATAATCTTTGTCCTTCTCCAATTGGCTTATTTCACTCAGCCTAATTCCCTCCAGTTCCATCCACGTCAAAGCAAGTGGTGGGTATTTGTCATTTCTAATGGCTGAGTGAAATGGGCTCCATTGTATACATAAACCACATCTTCTTTATCCATCATCTTTCGATGGACACCGAGGCTCCTTCCACAGTGTGGCTATTGTCGACATTGCTGCTATAAACATTGGGGTGCAGGTGTCCAGGCGTTTCATTGCATCTGCATCTGAGACAGCACCACATCCCATAGGTCAGGGGCTCAGGCCCACAAGACCGCCTCCCACCATTGATGCCAGTCCCATAGAGCAGGTCCCCAGGTTCCCCACGGCCCAGTCTGAGAAGGCTACAAATTGGAGATTCCCTCGGCCCTCCCACCGTGGAGATGACCATTTGCTAGAACAGCTCAAGGAATGCAGGGGAAGGAACACTTTTACCCCTCGAGAAGAGGGCAAGAGTGGCCAGGTGAAGACAACCCCCAGGGGAGGACCGGGAGGATCCCGAGCACAGGCCCACCTGTGCCCCAGGACTTGGGTGGCAGCACTCTCCTGGAATATAGAGGTGTTCATCCTACTGGAAGCCCCAAAACCCCATTAATGTTGGGATTTCCTGGGGGCTTCCTTGTGTTGTCATGATTGATTATTGATTGCTTGTCCCAGGCCTTTCCATGCTCTGGAAAATGGGGGGATGGGGCTGAATGTTTCATCCCTCTAATCATGGAAAGCCTCTCTGGAGAGCAATCCGCATCCGGGGCCAATCGAGCCCCCCTCGGGGCCTCTGGTTAGGACAAAAGGTGCCCCTCGTGCTCCTATAGCTTGGTGGGTCCATCGGGGGCAGGGGGAGTGGTACAACGCCCCATCCAGGTGAGCACCCGCCAAGGGACAAGCCCGATGGCCTGGGCCTCAGGGTCCTCCCTGCCGCCAGAAGGTGTCCAGCTGTCCTCCGGGATGGGTGGACATCGTGCCAACGGCCATGTCCCATGATTGGGGGACCATGGGAGTGCCGGGCACCGATGCCACCTGCAGGCTGACACGGGCCCCCACCCACACGGCCTCTTAGCGCCTTGCGGTCACTGAGATTCCTACTTGGAAGCCAGGCCCCAGGGCCGCGTGGGGGCAGGACCGAGTGTGGGAGGAGGGAGAGGATCGCACACGCACGGGACTGGAAGAGCTGTGGCCCTTGCAGGGCCACCCTGGGGTTCAGGCGTGGCCCCGGCCCAGTCTGGCCCCTTGTCTCCCAGCTGACTGGGGCCCCACATCATCTCGCAGGCTCACTGCCCTGGGCAGGCTACACGTCAGCCACCCAGCAGGCCAGCAGGTCAATACCCCACCCAGGGGGTCTCAGGACCACACTGCATCCCCACAGGGGGGTGGTGCCCGTGAGCGCCAGCACTGGGGAGGGAGCGGTTGGCAGTGGGGGAGACAGGACCAAGCCGCAAGGTCTGTAGGCTGAGGCCACGGTCAGAGGAGACAGGGCAGGGCGGGAAGCAGGGGCCGTCGGGGCTGCCGGCTGGGCCCCAGGAGCAAGACGCCCCTGATTCTGGCCCGGCCACCAGACAGCGGGCTGCCCGCCTCCTGACGGAGCCTCGTGTGGGGCCTGAGGTGATTCATGGCCGTGTCTCGGGGACCCGAGGGTCCGGTGGCAGAAAGGACTGCCCACCGGCCCTCTCTTTCGTTCACAGAGGCTCGTCTGCAGAATTCCCCAAAGTGCCCACCGGCTGTGGGGCGGGTGCTTCCAAGACAGGATCACATCTCATTGTCACTACTTTGCACACTCACGTTGCTGTGGTGGTTCAGGGGGAGGGATCCCTCCTCACTCCTAGCACCTGGCTGCATATCCCGTGGCAGGAACCTCGAATATCTCCACGAGCTGACAATGTGCTCTTTCCCCTGATGCACTGCCACCTGCCAGTGTCTGCTATTGTCCCATTTCAGGAGAGACCGGCACACGGGACCAGTGGCTACTGAGGCCTGTTTGTGGTTGGCAGAAGGTCCAGCCTTATTGTAACATCCCCCACCACACCCCCTGCCCTAAGAATTTCCTGTTCCCGTGACATATCCCAGGATGGGAGAGCAAGGGGAACCGAAGAGAAACTGAGCAGAATGAGCTGTCTGCACACGACCCTCCCAGACCACAAGGGTTCAATGGCCGTGACACCGGGGCAGGATTCTTGCCCCGTTGGGGGAAATTGACATCTCCCACCATTCCAGGAAAAGATCGGGGTTGGCAGGTTGGTGCAGGTCTCAGGGCACCCCTCCCTGCCTTCCTGTGTGACAGCAGCCGCTAGACACAGTCCCCGAAGGCGGCGTGACCCTGGTCCCCTCTTGTCCTCACTGCTCACACACAGGGCCTTGCAGGGAGCAGAGCTCAGCCACTGTGTGGCCGTGAGGGAGCCGCCAGGACGGCTCCCCTGGCCTTAGGACCCTTCTCTCCTGTTCCTGAAAATTCAAGTGAATGCAGGAGCGCCCATCTACTTTACTTTGGAAAAATGGTACATGGGGAAGAAGCAAAAGTGAACAAGGTTTATTTTCCTATTTCCACACTCCAGCACTTGCCTGCTCCACTCTTGGCCTTTCCAACAGATTCCAACGCCATTGCCCTGTGATTTCATCCAGAACCCAAACAAGGAGGGAGGGTCTCCTAACTTGTATTCAGGACATGACAAAACTGTTAACTCTTGAACTGAGTTTAGCACGAACGCGAGGGGGTGCCTGACACTCACACACTGGGCTGCGGGAACCTTCTATCCCAAGGAACAAACATGGGGAACTTCCTCAAGGAAACCAAGCTCCGGATGTCGGGGTCATCGCAGAGCCCAGGCCCCCAGAGAGGCTCTTGGCTCTGCTTTACCCCAACCTTCCCTGATCCTTAACTCCTGAGATTGCCCAGGTCTTTCTCTTTACACACTCAACAGGACAACAACGGGAGGAAGCACCCTAAGGCCTCCCTTTTTACTGGCCCTACAAAACTTTAGAAAGGGCCTGGCTGGCCCTGGGGCTGCGACCCCCATCTTCCATATCTCAGAATCTGTTCTCACAGGACCAGGGAGGACCCCAGGTTGTTGCAACCAGCCTGGAGCATGTAGTTCATGACCTGCAACTTGCTGGTTTCCTCGGAGGCCCTGGGCCCCCACAGGAACTCAAAGCAGGCAGGGTCGCTGCCCGCCACCTGCCGGCGCTCCAGGTAGCCTTCCTGCACCCAGACGTTGGTGAGGAGGTCCCTGGGCTCCCCATAGACGATGTGCTCTTGGCCATCGTACACCCCCATGAATCCGAGAGCCTCCCACATCTCCTCCTCAGGGACACATCCGTCCTGCAGTAGGATCAACCCCAGGACCAGCCCCAGGAGGCCAGTCTTGGGCAGACCCCACTGATCGCTCAGCATCCCATCCCAGGTGAGGCCCAGGATGGGGTTGAGGACGTAGGAGTGCTCGCTGGGATCCACTTCAATCACGTCTAGGCCAAAGACCTGCCTCAAGCAGGTGGACGCTTGGCTCAAGATGGCGGGGAAGTCGTCCTGGTATGCTGGGGAGAAGACCTCCAGCATCTCTGCCTTGCTGGTGGGCTGCTTGGTGCGATACTTGAGGAGTAGGAACATCACCAGCGCAGCCGACTTCATGTGGAAACTGCCCTCCACCAAGTGCTCCTCATCTCCCGCCTCCCCTGGGCCGCTGGGGCCAGGAGGCTCGGGCTGGCCAAGGCCACCAGCTGCCCCACCACTCGGGGAGGGTTCAGCACTTTGAGAGCCCTGGGGAGCACTCAGGGCCCCGGGAGCAACAGACCCCTCATCTGGGGGGCCAAAGACCATGCCAGAGAAGGACAAGGAAGGGGAAGACGAGGAGGAGCAGGAGGAGGAGGAGGAGAAATATAGAGAGAGATGAGATAGGTGGTATGGGGGAGATGGCGTAGAGGGGGGAGGTGGAGCCTCCTCTTCCTCCTCAGCCCCAGACAGCTGGGCATCCACCAGGCGCTGGGCCTCCTCTAGGTCTTCTCCCTGCTTCCAAGGATCGCTGCTCTTCCCTAGGGGCATGGTGTCAGATTCGGGCTGAACATGAAGAGAGAGGAGGGAGAGCTTCTCAGGGGGAAGCCGGGCCAAGACACCCCGAGGTGCCAGGGCTGACAGGGGCCATGCTGGGCTCCCCTGCACAGGGCTCCCCTGTGTTGGGCTGGGAGAACCCCTGACATCAGGCTCAGAGAGAGCATGCACCTTACCTCGACAAGTGGCACTGGCCCGCCCCTGCTCTCCTCTGTGACCTGAGGGATCCCCGTCTCAGAGGGAGGCCTCCGCTGCCAGTTATTGAAGTCCCTGAAGGAGGGAAGAAGGAGGCACCTCAGGGTGCAGACTGCCAGCCCAGCCCTGGGGCCCAGTGTGGACAGGAGGGCTGGCTCACACTATGGGATGTCCCATGCATTCCAGGTGGGACGGTCCCCCCTGGGCCTCTCAAGGGCCTGCCCCGGCCCTGTTCTTCTCAGGCCAAATGTCTCTGCAAGAACACAGGGCCCTGACGCTCCACAGGAGGAAGCCAGGGGCCCAGCCATGGCCACACCTGCCAAAGTCTCCAGGACTCCTCCTGAATCATGCACAAGGGATGAGCCCGCTCTGGCTTCCATCCGGGATGGGATGGGGGCACCTCTGGGTCTTCACCTGGACCCCACGCAAGGCCTGGGAAGACTCTCCAGCTAGCCCTCCAGCCACCCTCCTTGCACCTTCCTTGCAAGGGCCTGCCACAAACCCCCACCAGCCAAAGTCCAGAGAAATCAGTCGGCCCACCCTCCCGCCGCCTCCCCATGGCCCACACAGGAGTCCAGCGTGGCCTGGTCCCCAGGGATCCTGCTGTGGGAGAAATAAGCATCCCCTTATTTCTCACCTCAATCCCCGCCAGTGCCAGGACCAGGGCCAGGGCAGGGCACCGGCTTCCTCTGCTGACCTGAGTCTAGACCCTCAGGCCCTGGCCCTCCCCTCCCTGAGCCCAGGGATCTGGAGAGGAGGAGGGGCTCTGCGGGACAGGCCCCACCCTGGGTTCCCATCACAGGGCTGCCAGGAAGGGGCACCCAGATTTCAGGACCATCCCCTCCTGGGCCTGAGGGCTGGCTTGGGAGACACTCATTCCTTCAATGTGGGGTGGGTGGGGTTCCTCACACAGATTCTTGGCAGGCCCCGGGACTCCTGGGCATCTATCTTCCAGGTGGGCCTCCTCCCACACACTGACTGGGACCTCTCCCAGCGGGGTCCTCAACTCCCTGAGAACTGGGAGAGGAGCCGGAGGAGGTACCCTGTTAAGTCGTATGTCCCCTTCCTGTCCTGTGTCCCCGGACAGGCAGGTCACAGCCGCAAAGCCCCCACCAAGTCCCCCAGCAAGATCAGGAAGGGCTGGCCGGGAGACCGGACCCTCTGTCCTGGGGCGCGAATGCCGTCAGGCTCTCAGGAAGGTCCTCTGCATTATCCTGCAGGGCCTGCTCTTCCTTGGGCAGAGTCCCGCCTCCCACAGAGGACACGTGCCCCTCACACCAAGACCATACCAACCCCAGGCCAGCCCACCTTTCTGCCGCCCACCTGCCCCAGGGACAAGTGAGCATGCCACTGAGGGCCAGCGCTCTCCCATCCTCTGTGGGCTGCCCACAGGGCAGGGCCCCACTCCACTGCACCGGCTTCCTTGCTGACGGGGCGGGTGGGGCCAGCCAGGACGTCCCCAAGGTCCTCACCCTGACTCCCCGCAGGCCACGAGCCCTCCACACACACCCTTACCAACTACCCCCAAGGTCCTGCTCCTTTCAAGCACAAGCCCTCAGGTCCTAACACCCACACCACAGGTGGTCATCAGGACGGCATCATGGGGTCATCTTGCACGGGGGCCTCCTTCCTCCCTGGACTGCACGTGCTGGGGCCCAGGGTCCGTCAGTCCCCCCTCTCGTAATCACCTTCAATCCTCTCAGGTCCCAGGTCTGCCCTGGGCGGGATCCAACCACGCTCCTTCCGCCAAGCCCCAGGCCCTAGGAGACTTGGCTGGCAAGCCAGGGCACGCCCCAGGTGGTCATCGGGCCCGGGGGCTGCCAGGACCCAGTCTAGTCTGCGTCCCTAGGGCTGCAGTGCCCCTGTGGTCCTGGCCTTGCTGCCAGCAACACGTGGGCCATTGTCCCCCACCCATCCCAAACCCACTGTCGCCCACAACCTGGAGGCAGTGCTCCAGCCCAACCGCCACAGGTATGGGAGGCCCCGTGGCACTAGCTGCCACAGCACCGGACTTGTCCACACCCCAGGAGCCTCCTGAGGCTGAGTTACTGGTGACTCCCTGGGGACCCACTCCCTCGGGGGTCTCAGTCCCTCGGAGGTCCTCGCCTCCAGCCCTAGCTCACACTGGGCCCCTCGGGCAGCCGTCCCCGAGGCCTGGCCGCTCACACCAAGGCCCTCCCATCCGCCCAGACCCCAACGGAGACAGGGAGTGTCTGTCTTTCCATCAGGACCACGACCCAGCCCGCGGTTTTCCCAGGGCTCATAGAAGGGGCTGAGCAGGTGCACGGGGGACAGGCTCCCTGGGTCCTTCCTATCCACCCCTGCTGGCGGGGCTCCCTGGGTGCCTGGGCCTCTTCCTGGCTCCACTCGGCCTGCCTCCCGGGACTGACTGTGGACTGGGGTGCAGGGTCCCTCCGTCCTCCATGGACATCCTCGCCAGGAACCCAGCAGGACTTGAGCCCACCCTCTGCCCCCTCAGGGAGGCCGTGCTCTGAACACCAGCCCCCTGGCCTCTCAGACCCCGGATGTGGAAGTGGGGCCTCACCACGTGTTCCCATCCCCCCCATGACCTTCCCGGGAAGACTCTGGGCTGGGGTGTGGGGTCCCCTGGGCCTCTTACCCATCCTCCCCGGGAATCCCAGCAGCACCCGGGGCCCTCCCCTCTGTCCAAGTGTCCTAGGCCCTGCTCCTGAAGCCAGGGGCCCCCAGTCTCTCGGGAGACCAGGATGTGGAAGTCTGAGCACCCATACTCCCAAGTGAGGGCAAGTCCCCATCCCAGGGGGCCTCACAGCTCTTATGACCCTCCGACGGGGTCCCCTTTGTCCCTGTCAATGGTCCATTCCTCGCCTCTCCTTAGCCCTAGACCCTCCCTCCGCCCCCCTCAGCATCTGCTCCCGCCACACCAGGCCTCAGGCTCTCGGGTACCCGGTGGTGCCAGGCCTGCCGCACCCGCCGCCACCATCTGGCTCCATCCTGCTCCTCCGCGGCCTTCCCGGGCTCACCGTGGGCCCTGACCTCCGCCGGATCCCCTCTGTCCTGGGCATCTGTGTCCCTGCCCTCCCACCCCGCCCCCAGAGGCACCCCCTGAGCCCCTGCCCCCCTCAGGCAGTGCAGTAGACCTGTGTGGGTGTGAACCTCCCTTCAGACCCAGCTCCTCAGCTCCATGGGCTCCGGTCCCCACCCCCACCCCCCGAGGCGCATTTCCTGGGTGGCTGCATGTGTCCGGCCTCCCCAGGGCCGCCCCCCAGCCCCGAGGTGGGGGCCCAGTGCCTCCATCTCTCGGGGAGGGGTGGAGGCATGAAGGTGGGGTGGGGGACCCCCGCCGTTCTCCCTCAGCTCCTCACCGGGCTCCGGGGAAGGCCTGGGCCCCTCCTGCCTCTGGGCAGCCCTCAGCTCCAGGCCGCGGCCCCGCCTTCCCCCGGGTGGATTCTCGGGATTCCCGACAGGCCCCCTCCAGCCGCCCTCCGGGCCCACTCCGGGCGCTACCTGCTCCCCTGGCTGCCGCCAGCCCGGGCCTGCCCACCTTCGCTCGGCGGGGACCCCAATCCGACCCCCACGCGAGGCCCTCCGCTCTCTCAGACCTCCGAGGCGGACGTGGCCCACGTGTCATCCGGACCCCGTGCCAGGGGTCCCCAGCGCTCCCAGCAGGTGGGGCCGGCGGAGATGGGCTCCGGGCTGGGGGTCTGGGGAGCAGGCTGGCGGGGCGCTCCTTCAGGCTGGGAGGTCAGGCCCCCCACCCGACCTCCCGGGGTTCCTCCCGGGACTCTGGCCGGCCTGGGCCCACCCCACCCCTCGCCAGGCAATCTGCGAGCATCCCCCCCCCCCCACAAGTCTCAGGTCCCCGCTTCCCGACCTGGAGGCAGAGTGGAGGCCGGCCTCCGTCACCCACCCACTGCTCGCTCCTCAGCTGCACACAAGGAGTCGCCCTGCTCACAGAGCCCCCCGGGTCCCGGGGCCTTGGCCCCTGCAGAGCCTGCCCCGGGGCCGCCGCCCCCCTCACCCTTCCGCCCCTTGGGGCTGGCGCAGGCCTCAGGGCACCCCTGCCACCTCCCTGCAGGCGGCCTCTACACTCCCTGAAGGCGGCGTGGCCCTGGGCCCCTCGTGTCCTCACTGCTCACACACAGGGCCTTGCAGGGAGCAGAGCTCAGCCCTGTGTGGCCCTGAGGGAGCCGCCAGCAGGGCTCCCCTGGCCTCCCGCGGGCCCTTTCTCGTCCATTCCACCGGCCCCGACCCTTGACAGAGAACACGGGTCCGGGTTCCTTGGGCCCTTGCAGAATGAACGGGCCAGGAGGCACAGGAAGCCAGAACAAAAGACTTTTCCTTTTTATTGGCTGCACGACCCGACCCGGTCCTTTGACCCCTCCGTCCTTGCTGCTTCCCAACCCATTTCTGTCCCAATGCCCTGCCTGGGATGAGGATCCGGGTGGAACCCACACAGGGACGAAGGTGGACTTGGCCAGCTGGTTTTCAGGACAGGATGAAACTCTTAACTGTTGAACTGGGGGATGTACAGAAGTTCGTCTGGGGTGGGGGGCGGCTGCGGCGGTCCGGGCGGGCGGAATGTCAGTGGCACACGTAGCCTCCCAAGCTGATGAATCCCCCGAATCCGAGCAACGATGTGCCAGAGCCTCCTCATGTTAACCAAGCTCTCGATGTCCGGGTGGCGGCAGACAACAGGCCCCCAGAGTGGCTCTTCACCCTGCTTTCTGCCCCCAAGCCGCCCTGGCCCTGCACCCCTAGAAAGCCCAGTGGTCTGTCTTCTCCAACACAAACACACAAACAAACACACAAACACACATAGGTAGACCCAGAGGCGCCCACGGGGAAGAAGCAGCAGAAGGGATGCCTCCCTTCGTGCCCATCCCGCGGGAGAAGCTGCCGACCCCACCAAAGGCTGGAGAGGGCCGGGCCGCCTCTGGGGCTCAGACCCACTCTTCCTCATCAAACGGGGCCAGGGAGGAAACCGGCCACCTGCTATTAACCCATAGCACATACTCCATGACCCGTAGCTTGCTGGTCTCCTCGTGGGCCCTGGGCCCCCACAGGAACTCGTAGCGGGCAGGGTTGCTGCCCGCCACCTGCCGGTACTCCACGTAGCCTTCCTGCACCCAGACGTGGGTGAGGAGCTCCCTGGGCTCCCCATAGATGACGTGCTGCCTGCCGGCAAACACCCCTATGACCCCCAGGGCTTCCCACACCTCCTGCTCGGGGGCACGGTCGCCCTCCAGGAGGATCACCCCCAGCAGCAGCACCAGGAGTCCGGTCGTGGGCAGGCCCTGCTCACCGCTCAGCACCCCATCGTAGCTGAGGCCCAGGACGGTGACCAGGACGTAGGAGTGTGCGACGGGGTCCACTTCCTTCACTTCCACGCCAAAGACCAGCTGCATGCACTCACAGGCTTGACCCCAGATCTCGGGCCAGGCATCCTGCATATCTGGGCTGAGGACCTCCAGCACCTCTGCCTGGCTGGTGGGCTGCTTGTCGAGATACTTGCGGAGCAGGAAGCCCACCAGGTCAGCCCCACTCATGAGCATCGCGTCTCCTCCTTGGGCATAGGGCTGCGCATATTCGGGCACCTCCCAGGGGTTCCAGATCTCCTCCTCTGGGCCACTGGGGCCAGCAAACTCCACCTGGCTCCAGCCACTAGCTGCCCTGCCACTGGGGGAGGGCCCGGCACTCTGAGGGCTCTGGGGAGGACTCCAGGCAGTCTCAGACCCCTCCTCTGGGGGCACAAAGAACAGGCCAGAGCTGGACAAGGAAGGGGAGGAGCAAGGGGAGGAGGAGGGGGAGGAGGAGGAAGAGGAACACAGGTAGGGGTAGGGGGAAGATGAATCTTCGTCTTCATCCTCAGCCTCTGGCAGCTGGGCACTGACCAGGCCCTGGGCTTCTCCCGGGTCTTCTTCCAGCTTCCAGAGCTGACTCGTGTGCCTCAGGGGCATGGTGTGGGCGTGGAGCTAAAGCTGAAGACAGCGGTGGGATGGCTGGTCGGGGTGCAGTTGGGCCAAGAGAGGCCCCGTGCCAGGGCAGAGAGCGGGCCGCATCAGGATCGGCTACACAGGAGGCCCCTGCGTGTTGGGCCGGGCGAGTTGAGCCCCTGGCACCAGGCTCAGAGACCACGTGGACCTCAGCAGGTCCCGCGACACAGACCTGCTATGCCTCCTTCACTCTGTGACCTGAGGGCCTCCTGCCGGCCACCAAGGCCCCTGCTGCGCTGCCAGTTCTTGGAGCCCCTGCAGGAGGGAAGCAGGGGGCACCTCAGGGTGCAGACTGCCAGCCCAGCCCTGGGCCCCCAGTGCACACAGGAAGGTTGGCTCGCACTCTGGGAGGTCCCCAGCAGTCCCAGTCCCCTCCTTGGCCTGCCAGTGCCCTTGGCAGGGCCTGGGACCCCGGCCTCTGTCTGCGGTCCTGAGGCCAAAGTGTCCCCACAAAACCAGGCTGCCCCGACCCTCCCCATGAGGAAGCCAGGGGACCGGCTCTGGGCAGGCCTGCCAAAGGTCTCCTCTGCTGACCTGAGTGCAGACCCTCAGGCCCAGGCCCTCCCCTGCCTGAGCCCAGGGATCTGGAGAGGAGGAGGGTCTCCTTGGGATAGGCCACACCCCGGGTTCTCTTCCCAGGGCTGCCAGGGAGGGGCACCCAGATTTCGGGGCCATCCCCTCCTGGGCCTGAGGGCTGGCTTGGGGGCCACTTACCCCTTCAATGTGCGGTGGGCGGGGGTCCACCGTCTGCCCCCTCAAGGAGGCCGTGCTCCTGACGCCAAGGGCCCCCAGTCTCTCGGGAGACCCAGATGGGGAAGTCTGGCCGCCCGGCCGCAGGCAGGTCCCCAGCCTGCCCAGGGGGCCTCCCAGGCCTCCCATCCCTGGCGACCTCCTGCCAGGTCCCCTCTGTCCTGGGCTCCAGGGCCCCCGCCCCCACAGGCACGCCCTGTGCCCCTGCCCAGCCCGGGCTCCTGAGCTCCGGGGGCTCCGGTCCCCAACCCCAGCCTGCCCAGGGGGCCTCCCAGGCCTCCCATCCCTGGCGACCTCCTGCCAGGTCCCCTCTGTCCTGGGCTCCAGGGCCCCCGCCCCCACAGGCACGCCCTGTGCCCCTGCCCAGCCCCGGCTCCTGAGCTCCGGGGGCTCCGGTCCCCAACCCCAGCCTGCCCAGGGGGCCTCCCAGGCCTCCCATCCCTGGCGACCTCCTGCCAGGTCCCCTCTGTCCTGGGCTCCAGGGCCCCCGCCCCCGCCCCCACAGGCACGCCCTGTGCCCCTGCCCAGCCCTGGCTCCTGAGCTCCGGGGGCTCCGGTCCCCACCCCCAGCCCCCGAGGCGCATTTCCCGGGTGGCCGAGGGTGTCCTGCCTCCCCAGGGCCGCCCCCCAGCCCCGAGGGGGGGCCCGGTGCCTCCATCTCTCGGGGAGGGCGGGCCGCGGGTGGACGCCTGAAGGTGGGGTGGGGGACCCCCGCAGTTCTCCCTCAGGTCCTCACCCCGCTCCGCGGAGGGCCCGGGCCCGTCCTGCCTCCGGGGGCCCGAGGCCACTGCCCCAGGCCCCAGCATCCAGGCCTCAGCTCCACGCCGAGGACGCCGAGGCCCCGCCTTCCCCCGGTGGTCTCTTGGGGTTCCCGACAGGCCCCCTCCGCGCCCCCTCCGCGCCCCGCCGCCCTCCGGGGCCCCTCCCCTGCCGCCCTCCAGGGCCGCCCCCCGCCCTCCCTCCGGGGCCCCTCCCGGGGCTACCTGCTGCCTGGCTGCCGCCGGCCCGGGCCTGGCCTCCTTCCAGGGGACCCCAGTGCGACCCCCCGCACCGAGGCCTTCCGCGCTCTCTCAATTCTGACGCAGAGGTCGGCCCACGTCACATCACGCCCTGACCCCGTTGCCAGGGGTCCCCACGGCTGACAGCACGTTGGGTTGAGATGAGCTGCAGGCTAGGGTGGGAGGAGGGAAGCGCGCCGGCTGGCAAGGCGGGGGCCCCCTGTCCTCCCTGGGCTCCTGCCCTGCACTCGGGCGGGCTGGGGCCTCGGCTCTCTGCAGACCTCAGCCTGTGCCCCTGACCCCGAGCCTCTCAGGCCCCGAAGTCCCCGAGCGCCTGAGGGATGGTGGCTGCGGCTCGGGCCCCACCCCACCGGCTCTGCAGGTCCCGGGGTGGCCCAGGGCTGCTGGCAGGGGCACAGCAGGGTTCGGTGGCCCCCAGCGTCCTGGGACAGCTCGGCTCTCAGTCCTCCCCCAGGAGGCCCTCATCAGGACACAGGCCTGCCTGCAGCCTGTGCAGCTGCCTCTGCCTGCAGCCTCTGCACAGGCCTGCCTGCAAGCAGCTGCCTGCTGCCTGCAGCCTCTGCTGTGCAGCCGCAGGGCCCATAGCCCCGGGGCAGGGGCAGGGGCAGGGGCAGGGGCAGGGGCAGGGGCAGGGGCCGCGAGGAAGCGCCCCTTCCCATGGGGTCCCTTGGCCAGCAGCCAGACTTTAGGAACATCCTGCTAAAGGTTTACGTTCCTGGGGGCGGCCGAGCAGCTGCAAGGGTGTCTAGGGGCGTCCAGTATTGCGGGGCCCACTGCAGGGGGTTTTCCCCTGACTTGCTGCGTCATCGGGAGAAACACACCGTCCCTCTCTACCGAGTGTGTGTCCTGTGCACGCGTATGTATAAGGTGTGCAGATTATATGTGCTGGTACATATGCAAACGTACGTACATATCACGTAATACCGACGTTGACACATGTGTGTGCGTCTGTGTTCACGTGATACAGGCATTTGTATATGTACCTATATATGTGTACACTACATATATATACTTTATCAAAAATACCTTTTCTTACTCTGTAAATTGCTCTGATACTCCCTACTCTATTTCAGGTTGATTCTGTATATTCTACTTAAGTGATTTTGTTAAGGGGCATTCCTGGCCACTAAGATGATTTCAGGTGCTTATTTGCATAGACTCTAGAGTCCAATGCCTCAATCATCCTGTCTTTCCCTGTGTCCTCTTAGCACCCCAGGGCTAAGGTCATGTGTACTCTGAGGTCTTGCCTCAGATTTATGCTGGGAAGCAGAAGGAGAAGTTGGAAATTGCTCCGCCTATCAATCCTGTCATCTGCATTGATGCAGGCTGCATTCCCTCCCCACATCCCTGATGTTCCCTGCATCCACAACCCAAACTCAATATCCAGCTCAGCAGTCTTCAGGGTCCCCCAAGGCTTTCTCCTCATTTATTGTTTGTTTGGACGTTGTTTATTCTCTGTGTGTTTTTCAAGACTTTCATTTCTTTTTCTTTTTCTTTTTTTTTTGTTAAGGTTTTATTTCTTTACCCATGAGACACACAGAGAGAAACAGAGAGGCAGCAACACAGGCAGAAGGAGAAGCAGGCTCCACGCAGGGAGCCCGATGTGGGACTCGATCCAGGCTCTCCAGGACCAAGTATCTGCCCGAGACTTACTTTTTTTTTAAGTGAGGTTTTAGTTGCACAGAGATGAAAACGGAAATTCCTTCCTCATCGTATTCTGATAGAAGCTTTTCCCATTAGCTAGTGTTGAATTTCTTTCAAAGGAATTTTCTATACCCAGTCGTGATCAGATGTTTTTAGTTCCATTCTTTTCTTAATGTAGATAAATACAGTTGAAAGGTTTTTCTAACGTTAAGGCAGATTTCTGTTCACTGGGCACCGCCTCTCGTCCCTTTCCTTCACTACAATTTTGAATATGCATATACTTATTCAGGATATTTGCTGCTATATGAGTGCTTTTGGCTTAAGCGTTCTTTCAAGGTGGATTTCTCCTCTAGCATTTGCATCCAGGAGCACTAGCGTGGGACATTTAATTGAAAACAATGCCCATATTTTTCTTTAGTTTGAAGGAGTTTCGCTAAGATGATGACTTCTCCCCAACCATTTGGTCGAATGAGACCACAGGGCGGCGGGGCAGGGTGGGGGGGGAGTCCAAAGTGGCGGAGGAGTTGAGAGACCTAAGTTCCTCTGGTCCCCGGAATTCAGCGAGACAGCTACTAAATCATTCTGAACCCCTGAGAACTGAACCGGACATCTACAAAAAGAATAGCTGCAACGCTACAAAGAGAAAAGCATCCAGTTTCTACAAGACAGGAGGTGTGGAGAAGCGAAATGGAGGTGATACATGGGAAGATGGGGGGGGGCAAAAGGGAGGCGATACATGGGAAGATACGGGGGAGCAACAAGGGGGCGAGCTCCAGCAGCCTCCACCAGAAAGTGATGGAGCAGCAGAGAGAGCAGAATCCAGACCTTTAGAAGTCTGCTCCGGTGAGGGACGGCCCTGCCTGCCCGGTGCTCAGACAGTGAAGCGGGTGCAGAATCCCAGGTGGGACAGCGTGGTCTCAGGATCCCCCGGGGTCACAGGAACACTGACGGTGCCTGAGTGCAGCAGAGCTCCCAGACATGGGAGCAGGGAAGCCGGCTGCAGGTAGCGAGCCCAGCAGCGGGCTCTCGGCCAGTGGTGGCCGTAGCCCCGGAACCCAGCAGGGTCAGTGGATCCCAGCACCCTCAGCACAGGGGCTCTCCGAGCAGCAGCCCAGCAGGCGGCTGAACCGGCAAGCCCCCCCTTGCTCCCCCTGGGGAGGAGCAGCGCACAGGTCCACACAGCAGGAATCTGCAGGGTTTGGAAGGCGAAGCAGGGTCCGTGCCTGAGATGGAAACGCTTGGTCACAGGCTGGGTGAGCACAGTGTGCGGTCTGGGACCAGGGAGACAGGAGTGATGGGTTGCCTTTCACTGGGGGTGCACCAAGGAGCGGGGCTGTGAGCTTTCGGCCCTGGGGCTAGGGATGAGGAGGCCACCACTTTCGCTCTCAGCCTCTAAAGCGGCCTGCAAGGTCTTCAGGGAACAAAATCCACAGAGAGCAACCCGGAGCAGATTACTTAGCCTGGCCCCCTGGCAAGGGCGGTGCTCGCCCACTCGGGGCATAGACCCCTGAGAATCAGCGCAGCATGTCCCTCCCCCAGAAAGTCAGCAAGAGCATGCGGCCCAGACCAACTTTACCGAACACTGAGAACCGCAAAACTCCAGCGCTAGGGGTATATAACGTATACAGTTCATAGCGTTTTCCCCCTTGATTCTTTGGTCTTTCCATTTCATTTTTTTTCCCTGTCCTTTTGCAACCAACTTCTTATTTTATCAAACTTTTAGGAAATATTTTTTAGTTTTCATTCTTACATGCTATCCTTCCATTGTTTTTAATTTTATATGTGTTAGTTTTTTTTTTTTTTTTCTTTACACCTTTGCAGTGCAGTTTCTTCCACCAGGCCAAAATACACCTAGTGTACGGTATATGATTCTGTTTTCTTCACCTGTCTCCTCAAAATCGCTTTTTTTTTTCTTTCTTCTCCTTCTTTGTTTCTGTTTTGTTAAGTTCTTTCTATGTTCTGTCTCCCCTTTCTGATATTTCCCACTTATTTTTTATATTCCCCAAATGAATGAGACAAAGACTCCTAACGCTGGGAAACGAACTAGGGGTGGTGGAAGGGGAGGTGGGCAGGGGGTGGGGGCGACTGGGTGACGGGCACTGAGGTGGGCACTTGACGGGATGAGCACTGGGTGTTATTCTATATGTTGACAAATTGAACACCAATAAAAAATAAATTTATAAAAAATAAAAAAAACTAAGGTCTTTCGAAATTTTCATCTTTACAATTACATTCTATCCTGTCAATGTATTTAATATATATAATATTTATACAAGATTTTTTCTTTACAATTTTGAAGCCATCTTTTTTTTTTTAATTTCGTTTATTTATTCATGACAGACACAGAGAGAGGGAGGCAGAGACCCAGGCAGAGGGAGAAGCAGGCTCCATGCAGGGAGCCTGACTTGGGACTTGATCCAGGGTCTCCAGGATCACACCCCAGGCTGAAGGTGGCGCTAAACCGCTGAGCCACCTGGGCTGCCCTTCTTCACAATTTTGAGATGTAGTTTCTTCTAACCGAAGGACATACACTCAGAATATAGTGTATTGCTCTGTTTTCTTCACCTGTCTGCTGATATTTCTACTTTTTTTTCTCTTTTAATTTTCATTTTTACAATTGCATTCTACCCTTTCCTTGTATTTAATTTGTTTAGTACCTATAAAAGTTTTCCTTTTGTTACGATTTTGGGATTTAGTTTCCTAACAAACGGACCAAAATACACACAGGATCCAGTGTATTACTCTATTCTCTTCACTTGTCTGATTATATTCTCTCTTTTTAATTTTTCTTTTCAGTTCTCGGTCTCTTGTGATTTGTGTAGTGTATATTTCTCTGGGGTCATTGTTGCCATTTCAGTATTTTGTTCTCTCATTCATCGATTCTTCTCTGCACAGATGGAAAAAACCTCATCACATAAAAGAGAACCAAAGGCAGTACTGACTGCCAGGCACCTAATGAGTATGGACATGAGTAAGATGGTAGAAGTAAAGTTCAGAATAATGATTATAAAGATACTATCGGGGCTTGAATAAAGCATCAAAGGCACTAGACAAAGCCTTCTGGAAAATAAAAGAACTAAAATCTAATCAAGTTGAAATTTCAAAAGGGCTATCAATGAGAAGCAATAAAAAATGGAGGCTCTGACTGCTCCGATAATTGAGGCAGAAGATAGAATTAGTGACATAGGGCAGCCCCGGTGGCTCGGCGGTTTAGCGCCTGCCTTTAGCCCAGGGCGTGATCCTGGAAAACCCGGGATCGAGTCCCATGTGGGGCTCCCTGCATGGAGCCTGCTTCTCCGTCTGCCTGTGTCTCTGCCTCCCTCTCTCTCTCTCTCTGTATGTGCGTCTAATGAATAAATAAATAAAATCGTTTTTAAAAGCCCCAATCCAAAGTTATAGGGTATCAGGTTGGATAAAAAAGGACCATTGATACGCTGCCTGCAAGAGACACATTTTAGGCCCAAACACACCTCCAGATTTAAAGTGGGGGGGATGGAGAAAGATTTATCATGCTAACGGACATAAAATAAAAGCTGGGCTGGCAATCTTTATATCAGACAGACTAGATTTTTTTTTTAAAGATTTTATTTATTTATTAAGGAGAGACAGAGAGAGAGGCAGAGACACAGGCAGAGGGAGAAGCAGGCTCCATGCAGGGAGCCTGATGTGGGGCTTGATCCCTGGATAATGGGATCAAGACCTGAGCCAAAGGCAGAGGCTCAACCACTGAGCCACCCAGGTGCCCCCAGACACACTACATTTTAAAGCAAAGACTGTAGGGGCCCCTGAGTGGCTCAGTGGTTAAGCGTCTGCCTTCGGCCCAGGTCGTGATCCTGGGGTCCTGGGATTGAGTTCAGTATCGGGATCTCTGTGGGGAGCCTGCTTCTCCCTCTGCCTGTTTCTACCACTAGCCTGTGCCCAGCGGTCCATCTTTTCCATGCACATGGCCAGCAGCCTGAATTAGACCGTCTCACCAGTGTCCTCTGATCCCTTTGCTCCTTAAATTCATCTGTCACCCCGTTAACAGAAAGTCCAGGGTCAATGCCACTGTGCCTATTATATGGACTCATCCGATCCTGTGTATATTTCTTGTAAGAACAGCCAAACCACTTTGAAGAGGACACGAGTTTTGTACCCCAATTAGTATATCTGTGTTTCATAGGAGTAGGACTTAGCAATTCTCTAATCGCTCATCTGTTTGCTTAGTGAGAATGAATAGTGAACGTAGTTGAGATAATGAGGACACGGTTGCTCAATGTAAAAGAAAGCATTTCCATGTAAGGAAAGAGAAAGGCCACAGTGTGGTGGAAGGCAGAAGACGAGGCCAGACGCAGAGGCTGGGGCTAGACCTTTCACCCAGCATGTTAGGTCACAGAGCTGGACCCCAGGTTGAGGGCAAAGGCAATTAGAGAAGGGGAAGGCACTCCTTGGTTTCCAGCAGATTCATGTTTTGTTGTTTTACAGCATCTATCTATCTATCTATCTATCATCTATCATCTATCTCTCTATCATTTATTTTATTTACGGTAAATACACATAACAAGAAATCATTCTATAGTGTCCAATTCAGTGCCATTTCATACATTTCTGGTGTGGTACGACATTGGCCTCTGTCTCGTTTAAAGTACTTGCATCACCCCAAAAGCATACCTTGTATCCGTTCAGTGGTCACTGCCCATTCCCTCCTCCCTCAGACCCTGTCAACTGCTACTCTGCTTTACCTATTAAT